>NC_069132.1:34375151-35813901 GCF_026914265.1 Mya arenaria | reverse complement strand
CACAACAAAAGACAGTGTTGTACAGTTATATGAAAATCCATCACTGACTTGGGCAAAGGTTTCAGTTATCATTTAGATTTTGGAAACATACGTTTCTGGAATATTAAACTGGTGCTATGTATTATATATGTAATATTGAAAGGCACCACAGCTTTAACTGTATCATTTGAAGTCATGATATATGCCTACTGGCTATTGATGACCTTTGGTTTTCTGACAGCAATGTCAGTGATTGATGCAATGGTATGTCAAAAACGAACTTTTTTTCTAAAACTAAAATGCATGAAGATCATTTGATACTACAGATAACTTTTTGTATGCGTTTAAAAATTATTTCTTTATCTCAAAGAATACATTAATCCTAACTTAAATATGGGTAGCAACTGCGATTTTAAGATCATGTTATTTCTGAAATATAACAAATGTATATGTACGATACAATACAATAAAATTTTCTGGTATTGTATTGTATTGTATTGTATTGTATATGTACGTGGCCCTGGTACCTTTAGGACTTTGAAGTTAGTGTTTTCCAACGATAGCTTCCAGAGGAACGTGAAAAATCCTCCGATTAGGACTTAACGGAGTGATAGCCAATTGACCGCTAAGCGTGACCTTTGATTGAAGTTTAATTTAAATTTAAATTAAAATTGAGTAAGAAAAAACTGAGACGTAACAGACACACAGACGTACGGACAGACAGTGCAACTACTTTGTGAGAAATACTTTGCAGAGGTACAAAGCAACAATGCTTGACATAAAATCAAAATATCTCGTCGTTGATTATTTTCAGGCCCATGCCCCATTGGACACACTCTACTACATCAACGCAGAAGACATCACGGTGGAAAAACTAGCACAGGTAGGTCAATCATTTGTACTTTTGATCTATATCAACTAAACACTTTGAAACGTGTATTACGTATCAGGATTATATAATTTAATTATTTTCTGTGTGTTTTTGTTGATTCTAATAAGGTCACAATTTTGATTGATGCAGAGTGCATTTATTTTGCTTTTTCACTGATATGGCCGAGAACGTAGATATAAATGAGTGTCATTGTATTTAGTATGTCTTTTTAACTTCAATCATGGACCATCTTATGCACCAGTTAATTGGAACCACGCCCCCCCCCCCCAGGTCCGGGGAATAGCGGGGACTTTGACTTTCGGTCCAGCCAACCCCGGCTAAAATTCCCGCACTGCGGGGACGAACAGATGGTAAAATCTCCGCCAAATGCCCCCGCACCCCAGGGACCCTAGGTAAGGCCCAATCCCCGCTATATTTAAAGCGAAGACAAAACCACCGCATTCACCCGGCACTGCGGGGCCACCTGAAAGGTAAACACGGCCCATTTCACCGGTATACCCCCGGACCTGGGGGGGGGGGGGGGGGCGGGCGTGGTTACAATTGACTGGTGCATTAATTCCATAGAAACTATCTTAACCGATCATGGTCAGTATTTAAAAGCAAAAAAAAATGACTCAAATAAAAGTATCCCTAAAACCCTTTAACTTTTCAGTTGAACCTATTTCTGTCCAAACTGACGGGGACCCAAGTAGGATTCACGACCTGTGGACTGCTTACGGTCACAAAGGAGCTCATTCTTACGGTAAGATATGAACATTTAGAACCAAGTTTTATTAATGAAAGTATCATATGGTCGAAGCGAATTCTTAGTGAAAATAATGTTTATTTCAACACAAATTGTTATATGAAGTGTTAAGTAATCAAAGTTCAGATAATCATATTTCAAGTCAAATTTCATGGCAATCAGAAAGTATGTTTCCCAAAGCAACTACTTAGTAAAGTATGAAACCGTAACATTATGACTTCAGATTGCTGGTGTGTTCCTGACCTACTTCGCTGTCCTCTACACACTTTAAATAAAAGGAAACAATGGAGCTTAAGGTGGAGATAGTTCAAACATTACAGACCATTTCTCTCTTCAAAAACTCCAACGTGTTTTTGAGAGTTAGTGAAAACCTTGGAATGTCAAAACTGAGTGAATCTTAAATTGTTACGACTTTATAAAAGTCATAAGCGTTGACCAAATAAAAACAAGCTCACAATTCGTTTGAAAGTACAGAATAAGGTTCATGTTGAAAATTGTATTTCGCTATTGTGTTGTTATGTTTTATACCTGAATAATTTAGTGTTGTAAGTGTGTACCCATTCGGAACTCATCGGCCATTTTTATCGAAAACAGCCGTGGATGAATATGGACGGTTAACAATGTCAGAAATCGGGTCTATTTAGTCCGCTGCAAGTAGATCGCCTAGTAATTTAACTCAGCAGTTAAACTTTATGACTTAACTCTTGGAATATTAACTATGTTTGCAATAAATCACTTCACTAGCAATCAATTTAAACTTGGATAAACAAATAGTAGCTAAAACACTACATTAATTAATGATTAATTTAAAATTGTACGAACTACTTCTACTGATGTACCGGCATACACCCGAGGTTATTTTCGATAAAAATGGCCGAGGAGCTCCGAATGAGTGTGTACCATTGTTTTCGTTAAATCTTTAAACTAAAAAAGTATCTCATGTCTTAAGTCAAAATAGATTTGAGAGTATTTTTAAAGATGCACTCTTACTCCCAAATTAGATTTACCAAGAGTTATGTAATTGTTTTAATATACAAAAAAGGATTACTAAATGTAGAAAACAATGGTTGTTATTAAGGATACCGAGTTTAATTTGAAAGAAAGATGATGAAAACACGGTATTTCTACCTTATGAGACGATAGAAGATCGCAGTAAATCTTTTAGCATTCACCAATCATTTTAAATTTTTGCGTTTTCACCTATTAAAAACACGGTTACAATCTTGTTGTGAGTTAATATTTTCCATAAATACATTATTTAGGAAGTAGTTTAAGGTTTATCACTCACAATTTATGTTTGTTACACATGTCTATGTATTGATTTTGAATAAAAGTGTCACTTAAAGATTTTGAATTCGGTCACGTTATTTTGATTGTCTTCGTCATATGGCGTGACGTCACTGATTACTGTACTATATTTTGAATTACACCAAAATGAAAGAAAATCACCTACCTGTATCAAAACGTTTTGTAATGACACTTTAATTACCTCAGAAATAGAATTTAACATTCAAAAACACACTGATCCATGCGAGCTAAGTACATGTAGACCACAGTGGCTCGAATTTTGGAAATAAAATGTTATTATTGACAATAAATGTGTTGTGATAATGCTCGAATTCATTGTTCATTATTCCATTCACAAAAATAATCATTATTTTGTAAATTATGTTATATAAAATTGTGTACCTGATATTGGGAGCTATAAAAGAGAGTATATATAGAAACAAGCCATTCGTAGACCCTAAAAACACAGGTTGCATCACCCTTCCTTAACTTTTCAGCTTAAACCCAACTATATTAGAAATATATATATATAAATAGGAGATTTAGGACGGAGATTTTAACCGGGATTCGCTGGACCGAAAGTCAAAGTCCCCGCTATTCCCCGGACCTGGGGGCCCGTGGTTGAAATAGACTGGTGCATAACACCATAAATATATAGCTAAATGAAATTTTATGGAAAATCATTTATAAATATTTATGAAAAAAGCTACAGAAACATGCTCAGTAGCAAAAAGTTTAAACATAAACCCGGTTTAGTGGCAATGGGCAAACGCCATAGACATAGAACATAATAAAAATAAATTATATGAGAATATTCTTATTTCAAATTATTTACATTTTTTCCTGTTCATGATTTCTATGTGTAACTTTTATTTCCTTTATGTAAAAACTACATGTGTATGTACATACGAGTTCTTAACACTTTTATGGGGCCGTTTTATCCACCCAGGCGGTTTTATCCACCAGATATGATCTCTTGGAAAAACTACATGTGTATATATATTAGTTTAGAACACTTTTATGGCATTTTGAATAAATGCCATTTTTTCATTCAATCAACGTGTTTGTTTTTCCCTTCGTCCATACAAGTTCGCCTAAGACTGGTTTCGTTCTACTTAACCTTGGTCAATATATAAATATAATAACCGATACACCGTCGAAAACAAGAGTGGTGTGGGCTATTAACCTCTGCATCAATAAAGTTGCAAGATTCAGATCTGTGTTTCATAACTTCGATTGATGTATCTGCCCTTAACTGTATTATTATATATATTCGTAAATGCACATAGAAATCATTATCAGTAAATGTGGTAAATGGACGAGGTTGTGAATAAAAAGGAAAAAGGACAGCTAGCGGGCGGCCGTGTGCTGTCATGGCGGCGTTTCCTGGTCGGGCCGGTCATGATGTTGTACATGACTGGCTACATGATCTCTTTCTACACCGTCATCGAGTACACTGACGCGTACTGGAGCCACCGGAAACACAAGGAAGCTAAACTTGCGGATAATGTGACGTCATCAGAAAATAAGTGTAAAGTCAACGCCAGTGACCCTGCGTACAAGGTTGAAGATGAGGCGACGTCGTCTGCGTCGGAATACATCGTTTATTACAGTCTAGCACAAGGGTTACCGGGGATTATTTCCAATCTCGTCCTTGGG
The DNA here is from genome assembly GCF_026914265.1 of Mya arenaria. Lineage (NCBI taxonomy): Eukaryota > Metazoa > Mollusca > Bivalvia > Myida > Myidae > Mya > Mya arenaria. The sequence continues at coordinate 35,809,339 of NC_069132.1, read as the reverse complement.
GCGTACACTGACGCCTTTGGACGGCGGTTTCTGCTTGGTATTGGGATAACGGGTACAACAGTACGACTGATGTTATCTGTGATCATCATATATTTTGATGCGAACCTTTTATATTTTGTCGGGGCTTATTTTATTGAAGGATGTACGGGACAGTTCACCACCGTAACCCTGGCGTGTTTTGCTTACATGGGCGATATTACAGACACGCCTTCCAAGAGAACGTATGGCATGGCTTATGTGGCAATTTGCCTAACCGCTTCTTCGACAATTGCAACGTTTATTGCAGGGTATCTCATTGAAACGTTCGGTACTTTCGTCGCCATTGCTGTTTCCGCTGTTTTAATAGTACTAGCCTTTATAACAATGGTGGTCCTGCTTCCGGAATCATACCCGCCCAGGAAACGGACTAAAAGTAGATCCATTAAAACAATGCTGAAGAACAGCGCGTCTTTTTTCGTTACAAACGACGATAGAAACAATCGCTGGAAGTACCAGCTTCTCTTCACAGCGCATGCGCTAAGCGAATTCGGATTCTTGGTCGTATTAGTGTGGAGACGCTGTACTATATGACCCATCCGTTCTGCTGGAGTTTCAAGAAAGTTGGACTGTACATGGCCGGTCGCACCCTCGTGGTGTCTGTGTTAGGAACTGGGCTGGTGGGCGTCTATCGAAAGTTCCTACCGGATGTGGCACTCGCCATGCTCTCAACTGCCTCATACGCCGCCTGCTTCCTGTTCGAGGCGTTAGCTGCCTCCGATATGATGCTTTATATAGGCATGTTGTAATTATCTGAAAATATACTCGTACACACTGAATTAACTTGCTAAACTTATAACGACGAAATGTACACACCAATGATATAATAAATATGATGGAACGATGATATAATTAGGAATATACATTTAATTTTGCTGTATATAAAATGTACACTTCCAATTATAAGCGCCATTATTTTTTCAAACTAATAATATTATTTTGATATTTTCCCACTACATAGCATTAGCTGTAGGGTGCTTTAGCAGCCTCGAGTCAGTGATGGTTCGAAGCATCGCCTAACTCCTCACGCCCGCTGACCGTCAGGGGGCGCTGTTCTCTGCCCTCGCCGCCGTCGACATCACCGTCAACCTTCTGAGTACCGCCTCCACCGGAACCATCTACTCCGTCACCGTGAATTACGTGAGGGGCGCTGTGTTTTACGTTCTCGTCGGCATGGAAATGACGTCATTCACACTTTTAACGTAAGCTTTAAAGTTTATTATTTCTTGGCGATCGTCAAGAAGTCAGGGGAGAGGGGATGTTGCACAAGTGAACAAGTAAACAACTCCAGTTAACCTTTATTAAAGCTATGTTGTTCCAGACTAAATTTTATTGTCTATGCGTCGAAATTCAGACTTGCTAAAATCTACAAAAGCTGAAATTGATATGCGGATTTATTTTCTTTTTCAACGACTCAAATCTCCATGTTGTTCATTAGTTGAGAAAGAAGGGGAAAACACCTTCACAATACGTGTGGCGTGTACTAAGCTTATTTGCCTCAGCATACAAAATGTATACAAAGTTTTCGAAGTTCAACTGAGTTAACTTTTGTCTTAATATTTCAGAATTCTGTTGGTAAAAACGAAACTGAAGGAAAGACAGTTTAACAACGAGAAGATGTCACTCCTGGAGAGATAGAAGCCATGCGGTTCTTTCTGGGAGACAACGTGTTCTTGCCGGGGCTCGAACTTTATTTGTCCGCGTTGTGTTCGTTCACTACTATTTGTATAACTATACATTAAAGCTGTACTCTCACAGATATATGAACAGTTTTTACATTTTTTTTCATTTTTTTTTGGTCTCGGGAAGAGCATTTTTTTGCATAAATATCTACTAACCAATGATAAAAGATTGCTGACAAAAGATCAGATTGCAGATTTTCATAATTCAGTTCTAAAATAAATGTTTTATACTAACGGTTTAAGAAAAATGCATTTTTAACTAAAATATAAAAATCTACGAACTAATTTTTTGGCAGCAGTATAATAGCAAAATTGGCTCGTTCCAAGACAAAAAATAAAAAAGTTGTCAAAACGTCCAATCAGTGAGAGTGCAGCTTTAAATATGCAATAAGTCCATGGTATGATATATCATGGTTATCTTTTTTATCTTGCTGAAATAATCTCTGTTTTCACTGACCAGTGTCAACATGTCACAATACCTTTAATCAATACAATATGGACATTGATTTGACCATCGCAGTTTGTTACAAAATAGTGTTTATCCATTATCTTCATGACTGTTCCAGTTTACACTAGCGGCTTTAGAGGGGGAAGCAGCCGGCGCGTGCCCTCTCTATAATGGTCCAAAGTTTACATTTTATGTCAATATACATGTAGGAGCAGAAATTAAAAACAATTCGCCCATAATGCATCATTTCCGACTACAGGTTGTTAAAATTATCTTGATTGAGTAACCCCAAATCCCCATGCAAACAGTTTATGCCTTATACTTTCGGTTCAGAGGGAGGGATGCATGTCAAAAGGTTGCACCGCTAAGTTACGCCCCTCTAACATCAATTCCTGGATCCGTCCCTGGTTTAGGCCATACCAAATCGTTCTAATGTTTAGCGTCAACCTTTGGTGCGAAGACCTATCTAACAATCTTGAATAAATAACGAGCACTAACTTTAATATAAAACATAGACACGAGAGCCTTCTTTGTCCATCCTGGACCATTCTCAATTGTAAGATAGTTTCCGCTGCAAAATGAGGTCAAATAAAACTTTTAAGTATTCAAGTATGTTGATCATGGGAATCACAAAGAATGCATCGTTTTCTGATATCAAATGCCAAGATGATGGTAATAAGAATGAAACATGTTATTTACACTTGTCAAATCAATCTGATGGTTTACGAAAGATAGCTTATTATATATACAATCTCCTTTTGAACATTATAAGTTAAGATTAAGGGGAAGTAATCATGATTTGTTATATATACTTTGCTTGTATCGATTAATTACCCTGACACAACTCGTGCCTTTCTTGTATGTAATGTATTTTGAGCCGGTGGCCTTTAATTACTTAATAAACTGTTGACTTGATTTGACTTGGGCTTTTTTGTAGTTGGAATTATAGTGAATTGAAATTTAAAATATTCAGCAGGACCGTTGATCATATAAAATATGTTGTTGTTTTTTCACTCGGGAAGCCCAGAACCTATCTGTGTCCATTCATATGTTTGTCAATCAATTGAAGCTGCACTCTCACAGATTTACCATTTTGACATTTTTTTTATTTCTTGTCTTGGAATGAGCCAATTTTTGCGTAACCACTGATAATAGACTGCTTACAAAAGATCATATTTTCATATTTCCGTCCGAAAATTAATGTTTTTTGGCTAATGGTTTTACTAATGGTTTAAACAACTACATAACACTTCAATTTTTGAACTTAAATATAAAAATCTGCGATCTAATTTTTGTCAGCAGTCTTATATGACTGGTCTCCATGCATGTTCGCATAAATTGGCTTGTTCCAAGACAAGAAAAATAATAAAAGTTGTCAAAACGTTCAATGTGTGAGAGTGCAGCTTTAAGTACACCTCTGTGTTGCATTTTCTGTCGACAATGAGTATGCTGACATGCCTAATGGAAAACGAAAAGGTCATTGCTGTCGTTGTTGTTGTTGTTGTTATTGTTGTTGCTGTTGGTGGTAGTGGTAGTTGCCGTTGTTGTTGTTGTTTTAAATAACAGTCTAAACGGATTTAACAAATAATTTAATATCACTTGTTGTTTTTTGAAAGTCATATAGGATAACTAATACGCGGAGTGATCTAGAGGTAAAGGTGTCCGCCGCCTATCTTATTTGACACGCTTGAAAACGATATATCTGAGTACAGTGATTTAGGCTGTGTAGCTATTACTGGCGATTTAAATAGTAGAACTGGTAAAAAACATGATTTTATTATACATGATAATGTTAATATTTCATTTAACGATTTAGATTATGAACCAGACAGTACCCCTGTGCGGGCCTCTGTCGACATTGTAAATAATAGTCACGGAATCAAGTTATTAGATGTATGTAAATCGTCATCAATACGCATTGTTAATGGTAGAGTAGGCAACTCAAATAATTATACATACTTTTCAAATAATGGTTGTTCCGTTATAGATTATCTATTGATGCATGAACGAAACTTTTCAATAATTGGCGATTTCACTATTTGTCCATTCAATCAATGGAGTGACCACTCACCTTTGCATTTTAAACTGTTATGTAATTATATTACTCAAGAAGATCAAGAAAGATCAGACATAAAGTACAAATGGAACAACGAATATAGAGAACAGTTTCGCTCAGGAATTATTGGCTGTTTGCCACAATTCAATACTATTATTAATAATATTGATAGCTCTAGACAATCTGTAAACGATGCTGTTAATGATTTTTCGAATCTTATACGAACTGTTGCGGATCCTTTATTCTCAAAACGTTATCATTATAGTAATAAACCTTATTTTTTTTCGAATGCTTGTGTAAAAAAGAATGACTGGTTTGACGCTGAATGTATTGAAGCGCATACTGTTTACTTACAGTCATTACGTGTATTTAATACCGATAAATCACTTGAAAATAGATTGTTATTAGTAGAATGTAAGCATGTGTATAAAAGTATTGTTAAAAAGAAGAAAAATTCTGCATTCAGATTAAAAATGCAAGAAATAGAACAACTTAAGAAACATAAACCGAGAGACTTTTGGAAATATTTTAAATCTAATTCCAAGCAAACGAATAATAGCTTATCAAATGTAACGTTTAAAGAATATTTTTCAGCTTTAGGTAGTAGTGTTTTTGAATGTTTCAATGAGGAGTCAGAAAACTTTGGTAGCACAAATGATTTTAATTTAATCAATGATTCATTTCCTGAATTGGACCAGCCTATAACTGTCAATGAAATTCATATTGCTGTTAAAGCACTGAAGCGTAATAAATCGCTAGGTACTGATTTATTGATGAATGAATATTTTATAGAGTCTTTTGATATTTTGTCATCGCATCTGTGTGATATTTTTAACGGTATTTTAAATACTGGATATTTCCCCGATAAGTGGATGGAAGGAGTTATTATACCGTTGCACAAAAAAGGAAATGTAAACGATGTTAATAATTATAGGGGAATTACTCTCCTTAGTTGCATGTCTAAGCTCTTTACTACTGTGCTAAATAGACGAATCGAGATATTCTGTAATGAACATAACATTATTTCGGACGCTCAGTTCGGATTTCGGAAAGGGCGATCCACCATCGATGCTATATTTATTTTAATGTCATTGGTACAAAAAAATTAAATGACAATAAGCGGCTTTATGTTGTATACGTCGATATGATGAAATGTTTTGATTCTATTGATAGAAATGCGTTGTGGCTGAAATTATATAAATGCGGTATACAAGGCAAATTACTTCGAATAATTAGAGATATGTACCAAAAAGTCAAATCCTGTGTTAAATCTTGTTCTACATATTCCGATTACTTTGACTATGCAGTAGGCCTCCGTCAAGGGGAAGTTATGTCCCCATTGTTATTTTCTCTTTTTGTTGAAGACCTAGAGTTATATTTACAAAATAATCTAGACTCAGGCTTACGTATTGACGATATTGTACTTATTCTATTATTATTTGCTGACGACATGGCTATTGTAGGTGAAACACCAGTTGAAATTCAACAACATTTGGATAGACTTTCAGAATATTGTAATAATTGGGGTTTATCAGTAAATACACTTAAAACCAAAATTATGGTCTTTCGTAAAAGGGGAGGGCTATTGCCAACAGAAAATTGGACCTACAATGGCCAGCCTATTGACGCCGTGAATGATTTTAATTATTTAGGAACTGTTTTTAATTACACTGGAAATTATGCTTTAAACCAGGAACATTTAACTGGCAAAGCTTTAAAAGCATTAAATGTGTTATTGTGTAAATGTAAAGAGTATGACCTGAAACCAAAGATTTTTTGTCAACTATTTGATGCTTTTGTTGCCCCCGTTTTGAATTATTCTTCCGAAATTTGGGGATTTACTAAGTCTAAGGAAATTGAAAGAATCCATTTAAAGTTTTGTAAACGTTTGTTAAACGTTAGAAAAAATACATGTACAGCAAGTGTGTACGGGGAGCTTGGTAGATACCCTCTATATGTACATAGATATGTTAGAATTATACAATATTGGTTAAAGGTTACAAGTAGCGATAACATTGTAATAAGTAGTGTATATGAGTATGCATTATCTGACTGTAATAATAGAAAAAATAACTGGGTATCAAATGTTAAAAAGCTTTTGAGCCAGTATGGTTTTGCATACGTATTCAATAATCCTAATATGATAAATGAAAAGTACTTTCTAACTGAATTTAAAACAAGAATAATTGATTGTTTTAAGCAAGAATGGTATAGATCCCTTGATAGCCCAGTTTTATTTTTGTATAAGGAATTTAAGACTACTTTTGTGTATGAAGATTATTTGGATTTATTACCTAAAAGCTTACGACTATTTTTCTGCAGACTTAGACTTTCTGCACACCCGTTAAGGATTCAAACGGGTAGATATAATCGTAATCGAATACAACGTGAAGAAAGACATTGTTTATGCTGTAACTCAAGAGATATAGAAGACGAATTTCATTTTATTTGTACGTGTACACGTTTTGAAACTATAAGAAAGAAATACATAAAACGGTATTATTATTTACGTCCGTCTGTTTTTAAGTTCATCGAACTGTTAAACACAAGAAATAAACAAGAACTTATAAAACTGTCCTTATTTGTCAAACAAGCTCTGAGTATTAGAAGATCAATTTTAAATATTGACTTATAATTATAATAGTTTTGTTCATCCTCACCTGATATGCATATATATTTATTTATTTTTTTGAATGTATTTATGATTCTATTCCATATTATGTATAACCTATGTCATACCATGTGTTTGTTTATTTATTATTCATATGTGGTTAAGAAGATGATGTACTTTGTACAAGTCTTAATAAAATATCTGTTCTGTTCTGTTCTGTTCCTATCACCCAAAAGGTTGTGGGTTCGATCCCCATCAGGGTGAACGTGTTCTTGTGGTATATGTGTCCGCCTTTCATCAAAGAGGTTGTAGTTTCAATCCCCATCAGAGTAAGAGTGTTTTAGTTGTATCGTTGACCACCGCCTCTCTTCGACGTTATGGGTTCGATCCCGATCAGGTGAAATTGTTGTTGACCTCTCAAAAAGGATATCAATACTGTTTTAGAAACCCAGGAAACGGACTAAAATGATCCAAATCAGTGTAAAGCTGTCTTCACCAGTGTGGGGAAACAACGTTGTCACGTGACACACAAATGGTAAAGTACACAAAGGAAGTAGGGCTAAAGAGCACAAATTAGGTAAGTTAGTTGCATATTTCTACGTTATTAACTCGCTCCTTAATTCGAGACCTGGCTTACCAGCTTCACCAATTCATTAGCTCTCCAAAAATGTGCATACTGTCTTTAAGAACGTTTTACATTTTGAGAGCAATCAAACATTTTTTTTTCACAACACGGCATGCAAACGTACATACATATAGCCAATTTGTTATGAAAACATCCCAAAATATCGTAAATATTCGTTGTAAGTGCTTTGAAGTGGCCTTCACGGTGTAAAAGAAGATTCTGGCATTCGTGGATGATTTTAATTGAAGGATTTTAAAAGTAAACGTCAATACAAGTTGTACTGAAGAAATGTCAACGTGCACACTCGTGAAATGTTTTGTTATGTTATGTCAACGTACACACTTCTAACCTTTTATGATGTGAATCTTAACATGCTACAATGATGTTTACATTTTAACGTTAATTTATAGTCTGAAATATGTTATAACATTGTTTGAAATATTTTGTTAGAGGCATAGACTTTGCGAAGACCTGGCCGTATCATGCAAAACCATGTGTCGGGAGCTACAGCATATGTTTGAATACTAATCGCTTATTCTGCAACTACATGTAAGAGCGACAGACGTGGTTGTTTACCCTGTTATCAACCTAGCCTACCCATTAGTTGAAAATTCAAAAATAAACCATGTTTATGGGCACAAGGGAAGAGCCCATACGATAATGAACTATAGAAACAAACATATTAACACCACATACACAAATACGAATAAAACAACAAAAACATACATAAACACTTACACAAATGCAAACACCATGTACATTTACTGTTAAATTATGGAATAAGCGCATTGGAACAATCAGTGAAACAAGAGTTAACTGGACCTCGAGCCTAATGGGGGCTTAAACTAGTTATGATGGCCATAACCTTACACTTGCCCCATCATTTATCAATAATAATTAAATTTAAATGTATGAGCCTCATCAGAGCAACTTCCAATGGACAATAACGCAAACAAATAATACAGAAACTGATAAATTAATTTCAAATACGCGACAACCGGATACCAACATCACTTGTAAACAAATGAATCAAGCCTGAACAATAGCGCTAGCTCTTAAGAGGTACGATAAAGTCATTCGGTGACAAGTACACGGAGAAGTTTGGTACCTTTCCGCTTTAGGTGTACAGCAGATACTGGGCCAGCAGCATCAGCGCAAACACTGTCAGCCTACTCAGGTAAGATTTATTTTCTTAAGAACATAAAACGAAGTTAATGTTAAATAGCCTTGGTTGCTTTGTCATCAGCGATGTACATAAACTTGTTGATAACTGCTGCACAACCACGCCATACAGTATCCATGTGCATATCATTGACAAGATGAATGTGATAACTCTTAAATTCATGGCATTTATGAAAGATAAACGCACTAACTCCATCCTAAAATTTAAAGTACTTAAAATTTCCTAGAAAACACAAATCGCATTGACATATAACACACCATTAGGCCCTTTAGATGGTAGTTATTTTACTGCAGTGCCGTAGAACCTAATATATTTAACCTTCCAGCTAGCTAAAATAGTATAGAGCATCGGGTGGCGACAGCCCTTCGTTTTGTATGATATAAATCAGTGGAATATGTGATTATGCCTTTTTGTTAGTTGTTATTTAAACTGATGCCAATATTTGCATAGTTCTTAAATAAACTTAATATTTAAACTTATCGAGACCTTGACGTCCAAACCCAGATAAATAATTATAATAGTGGGCTGTAACCTACAGGAAGCGTTCTGCAGTTCCCATGACAACTTAGTGGAAAAGCCTGACAGGTAAACAAATACTATTTTGCAGCGTTTCGGTATAATTTGTTCCGTTTAATGCAACAAAGTATTGATTTAAGAAATAGTTTAAGCAATTTCATTAATGTTAGTGGGAAATGTATTCGTTAAAGAAGAAAAAGTGAACAATTTTACACTTTATCATATAAATTCGCGACACTATTTGGCATTTGGGACAGTTATTTTTCTGTTTTCCTGTTGTTCTTTCTTTCATCTTGAGATTTGGACAGTGAACATAACCAGAAGATGGACACAAATGGCAGATTTTGTTGTGTAGAAAGCTTTTTTTAAAATAAAATGGTTTAGTCGTGTTTGAGGCATCAAAAAGAATTGACAATAAAATATGTTCAAGTCCATTTCCCAGTTTGTGGGTTAAATTTGCTATAAGGCTTTATCTTAGACTCATTCATAGCATTTTAAGTGAAGGGGACTGCAGAAACCATTTTTTAAATTGCATTTGTACTTAAAGCATTAGCTGGCTCATCAACTTGATCCATGATCAAACCATAAATTACACACTGTACATAAAATAGCTGCCTCAAATGTAAATCTCGCTAATGGAATGTGGTTTGGTAGAGGCTACAAGTTTTGCTGACTGAAGCGTCCTGTAGACACTGTGTTGGTCACAAGCTCTTCAGTGATGGTTTCTCGCCAGTTACTGATCAGTTCCTCTTCATTATAACAGAGATTTGAAAATATTTCTATATCCTGGTTGAGCTATTTACCAACAGAAAATGTAAACACACTTACTTACAGATACATACTATTTACCTGTATTCTTAAGCTCCAAGTGTTATACCCAACACCTGGCAAGAGAACTGCTGGTACCATTTTTTTAAATTCTTTGGTAAACACAGACAGGAATCAAATTATGAGTAATGTGCAAATTGGTTTAAAATCAAACTTAAATTCTTTTATCAACAGGTATTAATTAAACATCAATAAAAGATTGAGATACAGTACATCAACCATGGGAGACAGTGAACCACCCGTTATCCGCCCGCCGGAGACAATCACCATAACAGTATTGAGAGCAAGAAATTTGGTAAGATTCATGTAAATATTTGATAAATGTTTTAGTGTTCATAAATGTACCCAAACTGAAACTATTTATGATAAATACCTATGATGAATATATATTTATTGTCTAAAAAAATCAAAATGCCTTTTAAATAAACTTAATTTACAAGCAAAAGGTTACAGATTCATTTATGAGGGAAAAATACCATGATTCCTTATCAATATTTAGAAAGGATCTAGTGCCAAGGCGGATGCAGTTAATGCTACTGTCAAGGTTGAGTTTGGGGAGAAGAGCCTGGGAGAATCACCAAAGGTTGATTGTATGGCAGATACCCCGGCAGAGTTCAACTACAATGCCACCATGAGCTGCACATATGATGATCCGACAGCCCTGGATGAGATAGCTCACAAACCTGTTGTCTGTAAGTACAATTATCTACCCTAGTAGTTGTTTGGTGTTTTTTTCTCACTGTTATTGAATATTTGTTTTATTTGTCCAATGTACATGTATATGTACTCTGCTCCCTGCTCTTTAGCAAGCTAACACAAATTCTGCAATGTTTAGAATTAATATTTATTTATTTTATCTCATTTCATTTGTGTTACACTGAATTGGTGTCTATATATAGGGGTCTGTATTTTTATAGGTGATAGTAATTAACATTCCTATGCTGTTTTATACTATTTCTTGCAGAAATAAGTTCAAATTAATCATGCATCTTTTGCTGTTATTACAGTGACAGTGATTGAAGTTCTGCCAAAAGAGAAGAAACAGAAAGAAGAGAAGACAATTTCTCTTGGTCAGTGTACAGTGGATATGTTGCCTCTCGTGAAAGGTAGGAAAATTCATGTCCCGATAGACCACGTGTTTCTTTAACAAATTATTACATGCCCTGCAAGGATTTCCCTGATACAGTTTTTCAACATACTGTGAATCCCTGGGAGCCCCAAAATAAAAATTTGGATGTCCTTAAATTACCCAAATCCTCTGTTAAGTCATTATTGGTCATCAGTGGACCACAGCTGATGAATTACTTTAAGGGAAAAACACACCCAGAATTTCGATCCATCCCCCAGTCTCCTTGCGGAAAATAAAAATCACCCGCAACTTAATTTTTTAAAAGAATTTTGCAGGTTGTGATCAGGAAAAATATATGTTCTATATTACTTTGTAGAATACATGTTCTAAAAACTATATAATTATAAATGTCGGTTCCAGAAAATTATGAATAAGAAATAAATGACCTGAAATTGGTTAATCCTATCTTATTTGCCTACTGGTTTTGCTTCCTGAATGCTCTCCAAGGCAAGTTTGTTATTTTAGTTTATCCTGAACAGTATAAAGCCAAACAAGTTGGCAAATAGAATTTTAGGATATACCCAAATCTGAGCAAATGCTCCAGGAGAGCCTTCCAGAAATATGAGATAAATGAAAACTCAGCCCTCATAAAGTGCCAAAGCACAGGAATTTAACCAGTACTAAGTGCTGATACTTTAACATTTTTTAAAAGCAATTATTCATTTTTTTACATTTTCAGGTGAAACGAAGGTGAAGTACACACTGACAATAAACCCTGTGCCCGGCTCTCCCCTGGAGTCCATTCCCGCTGATGCTCCGAGGGTATGCAAAATTCATCGCATTTTTCAAATTTTCACCCAATAATAACTGTTATCAATTTTGCATAAAAAATGTATCTTTTTTAAAATTAAAAGTAATGTTTTAAAATGTTTCAGTAGTTTTAAAGTGTTTTTTTATGATAATCAGGGCTTCTAAAAACTGGCAATTTGCCGGTCTGGACCGATTTTGACCCAGCCAGACCGATTTCAATTTCAAAAAGTGTTAAAAAAATTGGTCCGAAATTTTCTCATTTTTTAAACATTTCAGTCTAAAACGACTAAGCTAGTCAAAGTTGCAGAAACTGTAATACACAAATATTCATGGGTCATTCATACATTCAAAACTACCCCCAATAGGTCATAAAAGTGTCTTAGTTACCATGTGACAATGCGACCAGCTGCTTTTTCCACTACACTGATCACTCTATAGCCTATCTGTTAATTAGCAGACACTTGCAATCGGTCCAATCACATGTTTTGGTAGGTCGTAGAAGACACAATTAAACAAACTATGTGTTAATTGTGTGCTTGCAGCCATCATGATTAAGTGTTAAAATCGGTCCATATTTTCACATGGCAATATGAATATGCTATGTCGTTGTCGATCATTACATGATTTATCCGATTGTTGATGACCAAACGGTTAAATTTTAATTGTTCTTTTAAATTGCATATGTCATTGTTAATCCGAACCTAGTCATATTCATAGCCTAGGATATCAACAGTGACACGCTTGATTAACTACAAAGTTTGAAAGCTCAGTGCGCTGCTTACGTCATTTTAATTCGCAGTAATGAATAAATCATTGTTGATATCACAATTATAGCTTAAAGCCCCGATTATAAATCTAGATATATATTATTATTCAAGAGCATCAGTTAAATGTTGACCCACTTTAGATGCATTAAGTAAATAAATCATAATACTGTTTCACTTTTTGTCGTCTGACCGCTTCCCGACAGCCACAGTTATTTACGATCGCAGTCGTTCTTATTAGAAACGCCGCAGAACTCGATGAGAATCTCATTTGAATTAAGCTTGTATCATTGACTATATGCGGCTCTAGAACCCTCACAGGAATTGCGACATCGCGAAAATATATTGACAGAAAAGACGTCACAAAAATGTGTGACAAGTAATCTGACTTTTGAACAGGTCTTTCTTTTTTGGGGGGGGGAGGTTGTCGCCGGGTCCAGACCGATTTTCGCCGGGTCGGGACCGATTGAGGTTCCAAAATTTTAGAAGCCCTGATGATAATATAATATTACATATAAAAAAGATGCATACAATTGGGTTTTAAATACTTTGAAAATATGTATTTAAATACTTTTAAGAAGTATAAACCCTAATTTAAACTTTTAATATTAACAGTGCCTGATCCACATAGTGGGTAGTTTACACAATAGAATGTAGACCACTGAAAAAAATAAAAACATTTTACTACCCAACATTACATAAATTCAAATGATAATTCAAGTGAAGTTTTCATGTTTCAGCCGGAGATTGATGTGGTGTTGTCAGTAAATGAGCCGCTTGTAGATGAGAGCCAGGCAAACCAGAGTAACCTGGTCACAATCACTCTAGAGAGCCTATATTCCCCTCCGGAGGCCTGGACTGTCACGGGCACACAGTATGCCTATGCTGCAGCCCTCCCTCTACCCGTGACCTCTGAGGTATGCTTGTCACGCTCGTGCATTGTACATGTACTGATATTGATTTTTTGGAGTCTAAATGTTTTTCTTGTTCTCTGTGAAATGGAATTATTGTGAATGTTTTTTTTTGTGGTGAAAAGTATTTGTTTCATCACACATGTGTAAAGAGTGCTATATTTAGAAACATACAAAAAGTTCTCACTAAGTCACCTTAAAATTATCTCTTTCTATAGTCAGGGTGTTGTTGGGTTGTTTTCAACTTTATTTTGATGAAAGTTGTCTTTTACTTTTTCCACAATATTGGAAATTGGTATCCATACCTAAAATGTTAACCATGTTAAAAAAGGTGTACCTTACTTATTTTACAATTAATATTAATTAATCACTCTCATTGGCACAATGATACTGGAGGTTGTGGTCTTGTGTTGTGGGAGAAACCTTAGTACCTATAGAAAACCAAGCTTCTTGTTGACCACAAACAGGAATGGAATCTGAGACACCTTGGTGAGAAGTAAGTGCTCAAACTGGAAATATGTTAATAACTTACTTTCTTACTTGCTTACTTACTTGCTGAAGAATGATTTTAAAGTATGTTTACCATTGCAGAAGGAGGTCCCCATTGTGTTTGCAAATGGTGGGCTAAAGCCTGGAGTTGACAAGGAGCCCCCAAACAAACAGAAGAAATGGGCCATCCCAGCCACAGCCCAGGGAAATGCTGTTTTCATACCAGACCAGTAAGTCGACAGCAGAAATTGTTACAGTGTTGTAAATAAGAGCAAATTGCCAGGCAACATGTTGCATGTACAGCAGAGTTCATTAAGGACTAGATTAGATATTAATAAATGTCTATTTTGGTGGGATTTTATAAATTTTTAGCTCGACAATTCGAAGAATAAGGAGGGTTATACTACTTGCCCTAGCGTCGGCGTCCAGTTAAAGTTTTTGGGCAAGTTGGGATTTTCACTTATAAGTCCATTGAATTCAATTGACTTAATACTTCACACAGTTGTTCAGGGCCATCACATAATGAGGTTAGATAACTCAATATTATCCTTTATACAAATTATGGCCCCTGATTGACTATGGAACTTAGGTTAAAAGTTTTAGGGCAGGTTGGGATATTTATTAATAACTTCTGTACCATTCGTTCAATTAACTTAATACTTCACACAGTTGTTCAGGACCATCACACAATGAGGTTACATAACTCCATATTATCCTTAATACAAGTTATGGCCCCTGATCGACTTAGGTTAAAGTTTTAGGGCAGGTTAAAGTTTTAGGGCAAGTTGGGATTTTAATAAAAAACTTCTATACCCTTCATTCAATTGACTTAGTACTTTACACAGTTGTTCAGGGCCATTACATAATGAGGTTAGATAACTCCATATTATATTTTATACAAATTATGGCCCCTGATTGACTATGGAACTTAGGTTAAAGTTTTAGGGCAGGTTGGGATATTTATTGATAACTTCTATACCCTTCATTCAATTGACTTAATACTTTACACAATTGTTCAGGACCATCACACAATGAGGTTACATAACTCCATATTATCCTTAAGTTATGGCCCCTGATCGACTTAGGTTAAAGTTTTAGGGCAGGTTAAAGTTTTATGGCAAGTTGGGATTTTAATAAAAAACTTCTATACCCTTCATTCAATGCACTTAATACTTCACAGAATTATTGACGACCATCTTACAACAAGGAACATAACTCCATTTTAGCCCTAAATACAAATTATTGCCCTTGAATGTTTTGACATAAAGAGACCAAACTTGGTATATGCAAAGAGTTTATGGAGACCTTTTATGGGAATGCGTTTGAGGCCCCTAGGATCAAGGTCAAGGTTACTTTGAATAGAAAAAGGGTTGGTATTGAATAATTTAAATAAGGGTCTTCATATTGGTACCAAATTTGGTATATAGGAAGAGTTTATAGAGACCTTTCCTGAGATTGTGTTTTTAGCTCCGAGAGTTATGGTCAAGGTCAAGGTCAAAATAGAAATATGGTTAGTACTGAATAACTTAAGTAAGGGTTGACATAGTGTGACCAAACTTGGTATATAGGACAAGTTTATGCAGAGCTTTCATGGATTGCCTTTTGGCCCCCTAGGGTCAAGGTCACTGTTACTAAAAATAGATTACTATTTCAGTTATGGTTGACATACTGTGACCAAACTTGATATGTAGGAAGAGTTTATGGAGGTCTTCCATGGGATTGTGTTTGGGGCCCTTAGGATCAAGGTCACTGTTACAAAAAATAGAAGAAACAGTTGAAACTGGATCTCTTTTGCCAATCATTAAAAACCTGGTTTTGTCACATTGTGAGTCTTGTTCACTTTTCAATTTGATTGTTTTATTGCTTTTGACAGACACATATTACATCGTTATTGTATTCACTTCTAAGTCAAAGCGGCGTTGTTGAGCGCGCTGTCTTATGACAGCTCTTGTTACTTGACCCCTCAAAGTTTGACTGCTCACAGGCAAGTATTTGCATGCTCTGTTTACAAGAGTATTTTTTTTTTATTGAATATGAGAGTTCTTCAAAAAATAATGTTGTATGGTTAATATCATGTATTCCATAATAGATACACAAAATCACTTTGTTTTTACCCCACAATTGACAATATATTCATTATGAACACAGAAGCATTTCTGTTTTCCTTCTGATCATTGTCAAAAACCGTCAGAGTAGTTTCTCCCTGTAATGTGTTTATGGCACTGACTCAATTTTCTTTGAAGATCATTTCTAGTATTATCAGCTGCCCCAAAAGTAATTTTTTAGAGATTATAACAGGAAAAGGGATCAACAACCTAATTCTAGTGACAAGTAGTAATTCAAGTTTTAGCACAATTTCATTTGTTGATATGTTGCCAGAAATAACACACACACCCCCCCCCACTTATTTTTATGGGTCTGGAAATGTCCAATTATAATTGGAAAATGCCTAGTCTTAGTCAGAATTATAAATTTACTACTTTCTAAAATTCTTACGCCAAAAACAAAAAAACAATACATAAAACAAATCTCCTTTTCCCATCTCCTTCACATTAATAACATTTTTGACAGTCAAAAATGTTTTTGAAGTCTATTGGGATGGCCATCTTTTATTTTGAATTGACCAGCTTTAATTATCTTAATTTATTAAAAAATTAAATCATTGTCATAAATTGAGCTCCATTATTATATTACAACACTCGTACAGGAAACTTGGGTCATTCGAAACATCAGATCATTTGAGGTTTTAGCTTGGACCCATGACTTGAGCGATCGCAGTTTTACTGTACATGATTTGTTTAAAATTGACAATGAAATTTGATTCTTAATGTAATGAACAAATTTCCAGCACAGTCCAATATATTTGCCAGTGTATATGAGATATACTACTTAAATGCCTTTTTCATAACTCCAACAATTTCTACGAAATAATCACGGTTTTCCAAGTTTTGAGTAAAATTGTTCAATAGGTGATATCATTTATAACATTATTTTTTGAAGTATCCTGGAAAAGTAACTTGTTTTATAACTAGATATGCTGTTAAGTTAAGTTTCTATTAATCAGTAAAAGCTATGACTGATTTTTTATAATTAAAATATTCCACTTGTTTTCTCCAGTTTTATCGCAAATGACACCATCGATGATGAGGATGGGGATTTCCGCGGTAAGGAAGAGCGTGAACACCGCACCATTGCAGAACAGGAGAAGAACCGGGTCACATGGAACACGGAGAGACGCTCTTACCTTGAGGGCAGCGCCATTAAGAGGTAAGAGCTGAAATTCAGTTGCAGATGTTGCAGATAAACAATCTTTTGCTACTTAATTTTAAGGAAGAGAATTTAATTGTATTTACGGTTTTATAGCTAATGGTTTGTTTTTGTCAAAGTTATTTTCATTCATGAAGACTTGCTATTGATCCGAAATGAAGACTGGAAAGTTCATACAATTGTATCACATAAGAGAAGCTTATGCTTCACAAGAGAAATTAAGTTAGATACATATTCTATATGTTTTAACGACTTGTTAGTAGTGATGGGATATCGGTTGGAGAACTGTAACCGATTATCGGTTGGAATCGGTTAGCAAACCGATGCGATATATCGGAAAAATAATCGGTTAAATGTTATTTATTTTCATAATTTTCTATTCAGATATTTATGTCTTAAAAGTGACTGTTTTACTTAAATTCTAATGATCTTTTGAAAAAGTAAAAAACTTAAATTACAATCTGGTGTATACATAGCTGGCATTTGTGAGAACTGACTGGTATTATAGTATTATTTCTGCTTTATATACATGCTCTTTTTACACCCTTACATCTCAAGTTTGATACTTTTTATTTATGAAAAAAACATCCCGGTTAAAACAAACAACAAATTTAAACACAAAGACAGTTTACAACTTATTTATAATAATTTTTTTCTAGATATTTAGTACAAACAACAGCATTATTCACATAAAAAACTGTTTTACACTTTAACATGTACATTGAATGTCACTGAAAAAATCAAGTTGCATAAAAAACTAAGTTCTTTCCACCGATATTACATAATAATGGACATAGAAATGTCACAGCATTTTTGTCCCTTGTTGACAGATAGATTCAATCTGACATACCGTTATAAAATACGAAAATCTATCAAAGTTTTGCTACTTCTTTCGAACTTAATGTTTGACGCTATGGGCGCCGCAATATTGACAGTTGTGCCTAACTGTACGATGTTAAATCAATTTTCATTGGATAACTGCAACGAAATACTAACGCTTCATTGGCTGACCATTTGCCGCCATACTTCGGTTTTAACCGTTAAGCATTAATCATGTCTGATATTTCGGATACTTTAAACTTTCGGATAGGCACGCGTTCTTTCTATTAAAGTGGGGACAATATATTAGCAAAACATTAATGATGATTACACAAACACAGCTCTTGAGTTCCAAAATATAATGCTGAAGCCTGACATTAAAATACTTTACGGAAAATTTCAAAAGATTCAACTAACCGGTGTTTTTTTACAAAGACGACAAATGGCGATGTTCATATTCAAATTGTCCTTCGTCGGTGGCAAATTAAATATCTCCGACTCTCTATTGCCGTCTGCTAGAGTGGCCATTTTGCGCTTTCAGAGTTATTTCCCATTCGGAAATCTTCATTCGTACCCGTGAGTATTCGTACCCGCTATCGACTCGGAGAAAACAAAATCGATTATTGGAATCGGTTGGGCTTTTCTAGCCGTTAATCGATTATACCCGCTAATCGGCCCATCACTACTTGTTAGGAAATATAAATTTGTTTTATGGAGTTGCTCTTGAAGAAGTTTCACCATGTGTGTAACCCTTGACAATGGGTTATAAAATTTGACAGCTTATAACATTGCCTGTTCCAGGTATAGGAAGAAATTGTTGTAACTGTTTATTTTTGACTGCATCGGAAGATCGACACAGTAGGCTTTCTATGACTAAATCAATATTCGCTAATTTTGTTTTGACTTTTCCAAATGTTGACACAGCGCCGACCTGCTAAAGATAATACTGTGGCCTCTGTTTTCAATTTTTTTATAAAAATAAAACAAAAATGGTTATAATACATTTCAGCCTGCAAGACAAGATAGCGAAGTGCCGCTACTGGCCGGTGGAGGTGATGAGGCTGCCCCAGCCTGCCAGTGGCAAGGGGAAAAAGGTAGGCATTCATGTTGTTTACCTTTTATGAGCTTGCTGTCTTATTGGAATAAACATAAATCATATCTGTTGCAAAATAATTTTTAAAAGTGTGGCATAAAAATGGTGTGTTAAGGTATTTACATGTAATTTCTTGTCATGAAGGACTTTGTCATAAATGCATTTTGGGAGAGCAATGCTTATAAAATGCTATACAGCTGCTTTGAGACTGAAACAATTTTAAAAGCAGAAATAAAGCAGCAACTTATTTTCTAATCTCCAAAAATTATTGTATATTTTTCTATTAACCATTTAGTTTATAAAGGTAGCTTTGTTGAAATTCAGTGAATGAAAACATTGCAAGTATTATTGATGGCAAATTCTGCTAATGGTACTGGCTTATATATAACTGGGAATTCCTCAATGCAGAAAACCTGAGTCCCAGACTCAACTTTATTGTTAAGGTCCCTTATTACAAACTTACAGTGCATCCCTTGGCCCCCCAAATCAAACATTTGTTTAGTATAGATATCATAAAGGTACCCCATAAGGTCGAGGATCTGAGGACCCCCAGCACAAAAATACTATGGAAAACACTGATATTTCCCAGAAGAATGGACAATAGAGTGCATGATTTGTGATTGATTTTGTCCAAACACTCTAGATAGTATATGCATGTGAGGAGGGAGTTTAGATAGATAGCTTTGCTTGTAGAATGCAAGAGTATATCACTTTTGTACTGTAAAATGCGTTATTTAATGGGCTGAGGTTTAAACAGTAGATAGTCAGTCTTTGTATCATTCTTTTGCTAACAAAGGTTAACGTACCAATCTACAGTCACCATGATGTCATGAAAATTAGAAATTAAAGAAATGTTTCAATGAAATTCTGTATCCTTTCGTATGTAAGTGTGCTCAACTGATTGTTGTACTTGAATTAAAATTAAGAAATTGCATATTTTTTACTTAGATTATAACCTACATTTCCAGTCAATGAAAATGCCTATCGCCTTCAAATAAATACCGCGCTTAATTGTTAAGAGTTGCAGATCTTAACTTATCAGACATAATGTCATAATTTGGAATGATGCTTTCCGAAAACACGTTGAAATCTATGTCATTCAGAAAATATTAGGTAAACTCTAAATGATTAAGAAAACCATATTGCTCCATCCTCCTTAATGATTAAGAGTTTCCATAATATTTATTTTTTAACAAACAAACAATGACTTTAATCTGAATAGTTTGTAGATTATTAAAAAATGTTATTGAAAAATTCTTTACTTTTAAACAAGTCCAAATTCTTTTTAAAATACAAAATATTACACCTAAAAAAACATGTTTCTTTTATGATAAGACTTCATACTTGATTAAAGATTAAAGATACTAGATTAAAAAATATGTAATTGATATGTGTTGTTTGAAGTATTTCATGTAAATATATGTGATTTAGAACAAGGGTGATGATCATGCTGATACAAAGAAAGGCGTGGTAAAATATGTTTGTCTTTTGTGTTTCATAGATGTACAACTGCAGACAATGTATATATATACGGAAATAATTTCTCTAACAAAAGATCTTTGACATCACTTTTTATAATACATTTTTGATAACTATAGATGCTTATTCACCTTTCTTTTATAAAACCTTGCAATGATTGTTTCACAATATTCAATACATATGTATAATGTGTTTTCTTTAAGTCTTTGCAAGATACAATATAAAGTATACAGTATACTATCTTTGCAAAATACCCTATAATGTATAGTTTACTATCTTTGCAAAATACCCTATAATGTATAGTTTACTATCTTTGCAAAATACCCTATAATGTATAGTTTACTATCTTTGCAAAATACCCTATAATGTATAGTTTACTATCTTTGCAAAATACCCTATAATGTATAGTTTACTATCTTTGCAAAATACCCTATAATGTATACAGTTTACTATCTTTGCAAAATACCCTATAATGTATAGATTACTATCTTTGCAAGATACCCTATAATGTATACAGTTTACTATCTTTGCAAGATACCCCATAATGCATACAGTATACTATCTTTGCAAGATACCCCATAATAGATACAGTATACTATCTTTGCAAGATACTCCATAATGTATACAGTTTACTATCTTTGCAAGATACCCCATAATATGTGCAGTTTACTATCTTTGCAAGATACTCCATAATGTATACAGTTTACTTTTTTTGCAAGATACCCCATAATGTATACAGTTTACTGTCTTTGCAAGATACCCCATAATGTATACAGTTTACTATCTTTGCAAGATACCCTATAATGTATACAGTTTACTATCTTTGCAAGATACCCCATAATGTATACAGTTTACTATCTTTGCAAGATACCCCATAATATATACAGTATACTATCTTTGCAAGATACCCCATAATGTATACAGTTTACTATCTTTGCAAGATACCCCATAATGTATGCTATATAATTTCTTTGCAAGATACCCCATAATATGTACAGTATATTTTCTTTGCAAGATACCCCATAATGTATACAGTTTACTATCTTTGCAAGATACCCCATAATGTATACAGTTTACTATCTTTGCAAGATACCCTATAATGTATACAGATTACTATCTTTGCAAGATACCCTATAATGTATACAGATACTATCTTTGCAAGATACCCTATAATGTATACAGTATACTATCTTTGCAAGATACCCCATAATGTATACAGTTTACTGTCTTTGCAAGATACCCCATAATGTATACAGTTTACTATCTTTGCAAGATACCCTATAATGTATACAGTTTACTATCTTTGCAAGATACCCTATAATGTATACAGTTTACTATCTTTGCAAGATACCCCATAATATATACAGTATAATATCTTTGCAAGATACTCCATAATGTATACAGTTTACTATCTTTGCAAGATACCCCATAATGTATACAGTTTACTGTTTTTGCAAGATACCCCATAATGTATACAGTTTACTATCTTTGCAAGATACCCCATAATATATACAGTTTACTATCTTTGCAAGATACTCCATAATGTATACAGTTTACTATCTTTGCAAGATACCCCATAATGTATACAGTTTACTATCTTTGCAAGATACCCCATAATGTATACAGTTTACTATCTTTGCAAGATACCCCATAATATATACAGTTTTACTATCGTTGCAAGATACCCTATAATGTATACAGTTTACTATCTTTGCAAGATACCCTTTAATGTATACAGTATACTATCTTTGCAAGATACCCCATAATATATATTTTCTTTATACCCACATTGTATTCTGTATACTTTCTTTGAAAGCTAGTTGTCTAGCATTTTCTTAGACTGATTTTAAACATTTTTACACCCTCATTTCATTTGCAAAAAGGTACCTTGAATATCTTTCCTTATATTAAAAATTATGATTGTTTTTACCCATTTTTCTATTGGAAAGCCAATTGAATCGCTAATGGTGGAAGTAAGTAATGGTATCATGTAAAAGTCAATGTCTTAAATGTATTGCGAAAAATATTTTTTTTCAAATATTACAACGGGTGTCTTTAAGCCAACAATTAGAATTGCTTTCACATTTTCACTCTCAGAATATTACATTCACATGTTATGCTTAAGATACATAGTAGTCCTAAATGTGCTCACAGAATACTTCATGATTTGAAGTTTTCACATTTTTGTGATGAGGAAAATGTGATTTTATTTTGTCACTTTTTTGTGATGAGGAAAATGTGATTTGAAGTTTTCACATTTTTGTGTTGATGGGAAATCCAATTAGAACTTTTCACATTTGTTTGTGCTTAAGGAAATGTGATTTGAAGTTTTCACATTTTTCATGCTTAGGGAAATGGGAACCGAAAGGTTTGTGCTCCTTGCAAATAGTTGATAGCACACTGAGTGGGTAGAAATCTTGTGTGTTGAGTTCAGGAAGTAGTCTGTCTCAAGCTAACTGTTAGTCTGTGCCAAGCAGCTTTTTGATTTAGCCATTTTCTTGATCCATTTTATTTGTTATATTTTATCTACTATGTAATACCTTTAAACTCTTGATAGCTTCATGATATGGAAGAAACATAGTTTGCCACAGCATATAACATTAGAAAAAATATATTTATGTCAATAGACACATGCCTAATGCTTGAATCATAATCAAACTAAATACTAAACACTAAATTGATTCCTGATTTCTTCATTTCACTTGCTTGGCATAGTTTCTCAGGCTTAAGTTGGCTAACTGCAACAAGCTACCCTGGGGTGCGTTTTTTTATTAACAATCTCACTCACGATTGCTAAATCCTGATCAGGTTACACCATGTTTTAATTGAATAAAAAGTATGATTTACAATCATGCAAATAAGAAATTGACAGAATGTGAAATTGCCATGATTCGAGGGGTAAGATATCTGTGGGCAAGAGGTTTACCAACTGAAGAGTTGAGATCATCTCTTCATGTGATGATCTTTCAGTTATTTCCTTTAATTAAATCAAACTGCAATAATCACTGTGTTTTTTTTTACCATTGTAAATCATAACAATCATGATTCGGAAAATGAAACGCACCCCTGCATAGCCTCCAAGTAGGCAAATTTTGCAACACACATTAATATGCATTCCTTTAGATTTAGATAATTTTTTAATATATTTGAAGTGTATAATTTATTTGATTATGTCATATGGTTATTTTTTTCAGAAGTTTGAAGAATTTTTTTTTTTCAGAAGTTTGAGGATTATTTTTTATCATGATCTTTTTCTTGACCCCTGGTGATGATGATTCTTTCATTTACCTTGTGCATTATTGTATCACATTTATATTTCGTTACGTTAATTTTTGTCCCGTTTAATGTTTGTTTGATTTATGTTTGGATCGTTGTTTGCAGAGTGCCGTTCACGCTGGGAAGGTCAGTGCACGACTAGTTCGCTGTGCACGTGCAGCGTATAATCCCTGCTTGCACTCAGACACTTGCAAAAACTGTAGCCCCCTGATTCTGCCAATAGTGCATCAATTTATTAACGTTGGACATTAATTAACTGCTTAGGCATTAGCAACATACTAATCAACGGTCAGGCCTATTTCAATGATTCAAGCCTATTTTAGATCCTATATTTCTTAATAAGACCAGGTAACCCAAGGTCAAGTTCCCCACAGTGTAACAATCAGATTGGACCAAAATGCACTTAATTCTCTGAAAATAGAGTATAATCCAACTCAACCTTTGATGAAAGTGATAATGTCGGCAACCATGGTACTACTTCTCTTACACTTCATACATACTGTGGGAAAATTGACTGACAAAATCTTGTTTTAATGAATATGCATGAGGTAGGGGAGACAACTTTTACTCTAATGAAATTGTGTGCTACAATTTAATATTCTTCAATAACCCTGTTCACTTGTCTCCACAGGTGAGTGGTCTTAGTGGTTGTTTTGAAATATGTGATGATCTGGTGAGTTCAAATCAAGCTTTTGGCAGAATACTTTTTCTTTGTGAAGTTACATGAGTATGAGTGTCTTTGCATATTTCTGCAATTGAAACTGCCTCATTAATTATTCATGATTACAAGATTTTCTTGGCCAAATCGCCAAAAATTGGAGCATAGCACAGAAGTGTATCAGGGTTATCCGACGATGGCTGTAAGTGTACTCTATACATCCTGCCTTGCCGAGAAAAAATAACTTCTAATTGTTGGCAGGCTCAGTTCCACACTGTATATGATGCTATTATCATATTTTCACATGTCTTCACTGTACTTGTGTAGTAATTATAAATCATTTAAAGATGTGAATTTCTTCATGGATTTCTGGTTTAGTGTGTCTCAAAGTAATTTTTATTTCTTATTATTTTAAGGGCGAAAAAAATATGTGTAATAATTCACTCACATTTCCAGAAATTACCAGACTGAGAGTAAAAATTTATTAATGAAAATTACATATTTAATTTGAAATCAGTGAAATACAAAATATTTGTCTTTAAGAAGTTGAATGTAATAGCAACTTTGTTTCTGCAATGATTCATTGTGAATTTTCAATAGTGGACATATACATTGAAGTTTCCTTTATTAGATGTGGAATAGAGAACTTTTATCATTTTTGTTCCCAGAGACTTTTGTTTGTATTTCCTTATCACACATTATTGGAATGGGATCAGATAGAAGAGAATCATGTAACTATTTTATTCTCATCATAAATATTTAACCAATGTGTCAGCTTGTTTTCACCAATATATAATTATATACTATTTCACAAACTGTTATATTAATTTTTGGTTGACTTAAAGTAACAAAAAATTGCATGAATGCATGTCCATTGGTTTTTAAGTTCCTTTTTCCATTATATTGTACTGAAGTTTCAAAGAAAGGGCATTGCTAAAATCATTAACAAGATAAGATTTTTTCTTGATATTGACATAACTCTATAGTCATCCTAATTTGAATACCGTTTTTGTCCTTTTTAGGCAAACGTTTTCAAGATGCGTAGTTTGTTTTTTTCTTCAGCAATTGCATAGATTCTGTGCCCTTAATTATCTTTATCCTGATTCAAAACTTAAAAAAAGTTGCTGTAAAACAATCTTGGCAGTCGGCCATTTTGTTTCAGTGAAAACATAAACCCTATTGACTTTCGTAGGTTAAACACCACCAGTTTTAAATAAAAAGTTTCCACAAGATTTTCAGTTCTACAGAGTGACACGTGAAGGAGGATTTATCAGGACAAATATGGTATTCAGAATTGTTAAACCAGGGGAAAAAAGTAAAAGACCTGAGACACACATTGAATTAGATTCATTTAAATCTTTTACAAAAGATGCTGATGAATTACCAATTACGGACATAATCTCGATTTTAGCGTCTAATTTTAATATTACTGCACAGGTTTGTGACATGTGCTCCTTGTATGCATTGGAGTACTTGTGAAATATAAATTAAATTGTTACCCACCTGTGTGAAGTAGATCTTTTACTATATGAGAGGTTTATGATGTTGATGCTGTTTTGCAGGATGACGATGGTTCTGTAAGTTTCCATGGTGTGGCCTACGTTAACCTGGCCCCCTTGCTCTACCCAGGAGGTAAACTTACTTTGTTGTTGTAGTTTATTAAAAAACCCATATCATATGCATATGGTATGACACTCATCAAAGTTAAACTTTTGGCCGAACAAGCCCAAATTCTTTCTGTTGTGGTTGGCATCAATTTTTTTTCTACAAGCACTGCTCTGTAGAAATCATAGCCCAGAAATAATTTAAGCAGTTCAGTGCTTTCAGCATTGTGCTAAATTCACTCACTTTACTATGATTGTAAGCTGTTTCATAATATTTTCTATTATAAAAAAATTTAAATTTTGCTTTTCAAAGTCTTAAGTCTCAGACTCAGATGATCTCAGACAGTAGTGAATATCAGCCCGGATCACCATGATTTTGTATTCATTATTTATAGTCTCTGTTTTTATCTATTTTCAGTTAAAAGAATCCGAGGAGCATACAAAATCAACTCTTACACTGATCAGGCTTTGTTTGAGAAGGTAAATATTTGTAACTTGCAAAATAATAAATTCTCTTCCTTTGTTGGTAACATAAGTTACGTTTACAGTTTTAAATTGTGTTGAAATTGAGTTATTTTACTTACTTTTATAAACAGACAGCAACTGGCCGATTTTCATCTGAACAGCATTTTGTTACAAACATTTTTCAGCAAAATTTTGTGGCCTTTTTCAAATTATTATTAAAACTATTAGCTTTATTTTTTTTCAATGTCCAAGCCTAGATAAATATATGTATTGATACAGATGATACAAAGAAACAAAATCATTTGATGGGTGAAAGTGTTCTAAATATGTTCTTCTTATAGATCTCAATGTTTTTTTAGGACATTTCATTTTAACTTCATATTAATTTAATATACATGCACACTGTTCTTCCCTTTTAGACAAAGAGGCGCGGAGTTGGTGAGGAGGCTGCGAGAATTGCAAACAATATTCTGAACCGGAGTACCGCGTCCCCGGGGCCGAAAAAAGGAGGCAAGGATAAAGATGACAAAAAAGACAAGGATGTCAAGAAAGGGGTAGGTTACCTCCCTTATTAATAAGTTAGTCATTAGAGGGTTTTTAGATAGTTTCCCTTTATTGAAAGAGATCAGTGATAATTGCAGGTATATAGGAATTCATGGTAACTGAAATTCATGTAATTCACTCCAAAGGTTTAATGATAATAATTCCTGAACTTTTAATGGCATGTGTATAAATATGCATATAATATTATCGAGACAACTTTGGGTTTTCCGACTCGTTTTAAAAATCTTCATATATTACCTGATTGTAGATGTGAATAAAGAAGAATTTGACTAGGCTGCATGACTTACTCTGAAAAATGTTGATGTTAAAAGCATTGATAAATATTTAGAGTATAATAGAGTGCTAGATTGTTTAGTGCATGTTGTCTTATACTAATGGTATTGTACATGTTTTTTGTGTCTGCATGGCAGCTACCCCACCAAGCTTCACGAGTATGTATTTTGAGTGACCCCGTTAGATTTGTTGACAAGAAATGTTAGTGAATTGCAGAATTTAGAACTTTGTTACTATTCCAAAGTTTTGTTCTCTTAGAAATTTATGTTACTATTCCACAGTTTTGTTCTCTTAGAAATTTATGTTACTATTCCAAAGTTTTGTTCTCTTTCTTTTAATTTTATTAATTATTTTTTTACGAAATTTGTCGAATGGGGAATATTAAGCCACGTGAAAATTTGCTAACATTTTTATTGAAAAAGTTTTCTTTTATATAATATGACCTGATCATAACTGTGTATTATCCCGAGTTTGTTGAATTTAGATATATGGTATTATTCTACTACAATGTATATCTTCTATGGCAGATTTTGTAAATATAATTACTATATATATTTCGTTGTTATGTTGAGTTCAGTGTAATCAATATAGCAAATATTAAAAATTCCTCATCATTATCTGACTTAAACAATGATTATGACAAATATTCAAACAAAACTGATTTTTATTTCTATACCATATAAAATATATATTTATATCTTATTAAACCAATGATTAATTTTATTTTATTAAGTTTTCATCGACTTTAAAGAAACAATAAGAAAATTGTGTTTGTTTTTCGTAGAGTCATTCGAGACAAGATGAAACGAGGGTAGGTCAATGTCCACGCACCGTCATATGCAATCTTTGTGAAATATTTAAATTCTGTTGCATTACAATCTAGTATGTTCAAACCCGACCATTTGTTTCCATCGTTAAAAAGTATATAACACGTTTTCTAACATATATACTCTGTAACTTGTTATGTTTTTTTTCTCCCATATATTAAACTAAATTCTTGCGACAAAATCTAATAAGAATATAAATTAAATATATTTGTGTGCATATAACTCCATGGGTAATACTTTAAGTTCCTTAAATTTATCACTAAGCATTCCCGTCAAATGGTGGAAGAGCCTAGGGTATGTAATATGGATGTGAAATTTGGGGAGTGCAAGTCTCTTTATTTCTTGAAATCTTTATACAGGGGCACAATACTTTGCTTAATGCTTTATATTCATAAGTTTATGTTAGATATGATTATATCAAATGGAGTATTACATTCTAAAAAGGAGACTGCTTTCAATTATTCACTTATTCAATTAATTAACCATTAATTGAAACAACTTTTTAATGTTAATTTTGATATTGCATTATAACAGAAATTATTATCATATATATTCATTTATAACACATTGGTAGGGCTGTTCTCTCTTCTGCCATTCTAGGCTGCAAAATCACATTGCAATTGGTCACCTGAAAATATTTTATTTCTGAATTTGTTCATTTTGAGTGCTTCTTTCCATTTGACCTACTTGTTTGCAGAGATCCAATAGTGTAGCACTTCCACATGATGTTGAGGTTTGTAGCAGTGATGTCATTTCCTGTAAACTCTGATGTCACTTCCTGTATGTGCACAAATTACAGTTAATGTCACTGAAAAAAACAACTGAATACAATAACACCTCTATCAATTACCATCACAGTCACAGCTATTCTTCAGATCTGTCATCATTAGTCTAAGAGTTGACCCATAATTCTTCTAAAATGTTTTTGTTATCACCATCTGAGATTGTCTGACCTCGTTATGTTATACAGAACCTCTGCATACACTGTCTACTTATGACGATCATATCCTTCATGTATTGACTATATGTGTACACTTCTCACTTTGGCCATCATTTCCTTTATTGTTGAATGTATGTGTATCCATTCTAATTTTGACCATCATATCTTTCCTGTGTTGACTATATGTGTACACTTCTAATTTTGGCCATCATATCCTTCATGTATTGACTATATGTGTACACTTCTAATTTTGGCCATCATATCCTTCATGTATTGACTATATGTGTACACTTCTAATGTTGGCCATCATATCCTTCATGTATTGACTATATGTGTACACTTTTAATTTTGGCCATCATATCCTTCATGTATTGACTATATGTGTACACTTCTAATTTTGGCCATCATATCCTTCATGTATTGACTATATGTGTACACTTCTAATTTTGGCCATCATATCCTTCATGTATTGACTATATGTGTACACTTCTCATTTTGGCCATCATGTCCTTCATGTATTGACTATATGTGTACACTTCTAATGTTGGCCATCATATCCTTCATGTATTGACTATATGTGTACACTTCTCATTTTGGCCATCGTGTCCTTCATGTATTGACTATATGTGTACACTTATAATTTTGACCATCATATCCTTCATGTGTTGACTATATGTGTACACTTCTAATTTTGACCATCGTATCCTTCATGTATTGACTATATGTGTACACTTCTAACTTTGACCATCGTATCCTTCATGTATTGACTATATGTGTACACTTCTAATTTTGACCATCATATTCTTCATGTATTGACTATATGTGTCCACTTATAATTTTGACCATCATATCCTTCATGTGTTGACTATATGAGTACACTTCTAATTTTGGCCGTCATATCCTACATGTGTTGACTATATGTGTACACTTCTTATTTCAACCATCATATCCCTCATGTGTAGACTATATGTGTACACTTTTACTTTTGACCATCGTATCCTTCATGTGTTTACTATATGTGTACACTTTTACTTTTGACCATCGTATCCTTCATGTGTTTACTATATGTGTCCACTTCTAATTTAGGCCATCATATCCTTCATGTGTTGACTTTATGTGTACACTTTTACATTTGACCATCGTATCCTACATGTATTGACTATATGTGTACACTTCTCAATTCGACCATCATATCCATCATGTCTCGACAATATGTGTTGACTTCTAATTTCGACCATCATATCCCTTATGTATATTTTCATCTATGTTGTTCTTAGCCACTCTTTCCTGAACAAACATCATGTATCATTATGTACAACACTTTTTTTCTCTTATCTCATCATCATTCATATGCATAAGAAATTACTTGTGAGCACTATACATCATTCTTCTCTATTAGAAGTGAACAGAAACAAGATATGGGTGTTATGACCTAACTGCATTATGTGTAACGATACTGTGCCCATCGTGGGAAAGTGTGTGAGGTGCCAAAGTATTTGTTGCGTATGTTCTATTGTCTGTTTGTTGCCCTTACTTATCACTGAGCGTATTGTATTTCTGCTTTTAATTTTTATTTTATTTATGATAATTAATAAAACTACTTTGAAACAAAAAGTAAAACTGGTGGATTTGGATTTATTTGAAAGTTTAAAGATTATTAAAGTTACTAGTATAATCGTCATCTCAAATTGGGATTTTTATTTTTAGAAATTTTGAATATTACAGTTTAACTGACTTACTGATAGTACAATTATATATATGTCATGTGATTGTTGAGGGGAGGCCGATTGTATGTAAATATTAAATTATTTGCTCTAACGCTCAGTGATAAGAGGGCTTTTAGCTGTCTGTATGTTTGTACGTAGGTGTGTGTATATACAGTGTTATGTTTGTTATGTTCGGTGACTGCAGACTCAGAGTCCTCATGTCACCTTCTCCCAGATACCGCCGTCTCCGGAGGTAACTGTAGATCATGCACACGTTATAGATGAAAATTTATAATTATTGTTGTACTTTTAGTGCTTCTTAGGTTCAAGATTTTAGTACTAAGATATTATTAGTATAGTGCCACATTTATTATATTCAAAGGCCCCTCCTTTTTGCTTATACATATTCACATCAATATTTTTTCATTTTGAAATTATTAATACGCCTTGATAGATATATCTGGGTTTTATATAGGAGCTGCATTTGTTGTGCTATGTCACATCATATCATTTCATGTTACATTCTTGTGTAGCATGTACCTCCGAAAGTCTTGCACCAATGCACTGAAATTTCATAGATATGTTGGTTGGCATGGGATGCTTTGCATTTGCCATTTCAACACATTTCACTCTGGCTAAAAAAGAGTTATGGCACTTGACTTAGTAAAAACATGGTGTGATTTTTTTTGTTTGCATGACATTGTAGCACCAAATGATTTGCATACAGAGTCATGAAACTTTGTAGGTATGTTGGTCAGCATGGGATGTTGTTCACCTGCCATCTCTGTCACATTTCACTTGATCTAGTAAGACTTAAGGCCCTTGACTTGGTATAAAATGGTCTTAAAGCAATGGTGTCACATGTAGCTTCAACGGTAATGTGCCTACACACATGCAACTTCATAGATATGTTGTTCAGCAGTGGTAGTTGTGCACATACTATTTCTGTTAAAATGCACTCTGTCTTACAATAGTTATGGCCCTTGACTAAGTCAAAAAAATGGTCTGAACAATCTTGCATCACATTTGACCATTCCTCTGACCAGACAGTGCCTGGGGGTTGAGCTAATCACATTTGTGATAGCTGTAGTTAAATTTTGATGTGTTATTTTTGAATTCAGGCAATTTAAACACTTTATTTGTTTACATCTTTACAGAAAAACCCACATGTATATAGACAAACATTAAAAAACACTGTATAACTGCTTCAATGTAGAAATTAGTTAAATCTTTCAAATATTTTTTTCTGCAACATAATTTAAATTTATTTTTATTTTTGTATGCATGTCTTCATAAGTATAGAAAAGGTCTGGAACTAATACAATAGAAAAGAACAGGGCTGTGTTTTCAATTCAATTGCAGCTCATGTAGGTGTTTCTTTTGGACAAAAAATACACCTTTATTTCATTTTGATGGATACAAACATCAAAACCTTCAAAGGTAACATGTTGTCACTTATGACATGCTATGGCATTTTGTGTCATATAAAATAAGTAACTCATGATGTTGTTTAACATTGGTACCATGTTGTGGCACATGCTTATGTTGTATAACATTGGTACCATGTTGTGGCACATGCTTGTGTGATATAACATTGGTAACATGTTGTGGCACATTGACATGTTGTATAACATTGGTAACATGTTGTGGCACATTGACATGTTGTGTAACATTGGTACCATGTTGTGGCACATGCTTGTGTGATATAACATTGGTACCATGTTGTGGCACATGCTTGTGTGATATAACATTGGTAACATGTTGTGGCACATTGACATGTTGTATAACATTGGTAACATGTTGTGGCACATGACATGTTGTGTAACATTGGTACCATGTTGTGGCACATGCTTGTGTGATATAACATTGGTACCATGTTGTGGCACATTGACATGTTTTATAACATTGGTGCCACAGCCCTGTTTGATATAGCATGGGTACCATGTTGTGGCACATGGCTGTGTCGTATAACATTGGTACCATATTGTGGCACATGAACATGTTGTATAACATTGGTACAATGTTGTGGCACATGCTTGTGTGATATAACATTGGTACCATGCTGTGGCACATGATCATGTTGTATAACATTGGTACAATGTTGTGGCACATTTACAAGTTGTATGGCATTGGTACCATGTATTGGCACATGAGGATGATGTATGACATGGATACTATGTTTTTGCATAAATGAGTTGTATAGCACTACAAGGTTCTGGCACATGGACATCTAGTGTCACTGTACCCTGTTGTGGCACATAGAGTCTTGTATATCATTGCTCCATGTTGTGGCACATAGAGTCTTGTATATCATTGCTCCATGTTGTGGCACATAGCGTCTTGTATATCATTGCTCCATGTTGTAAATCATTGAACCATGCTGTTGCACTTTAATGTGTTCTATATCTTCGAACCCTGCTGTTGAACATAAACGTGTTGTATAACATTGAACCCTGCTGTTGAACATAAACGTGTTGTATAACATTGAACCCTGCTTTTGCCTGTGTTGTATAACATTGTCCCTGTTCATCATAGGACCATGAGCCTCATGGCAAGGACCATCATGATCATAAGAAGGTAACCATGGTAACTAGGGAGGGTTCGGCCCACAATGCACCCTGCTTTCTCCGTGTGGATTGTGTATCAAATCAGAGACTGTGTGCAAAGCAATGCTTTCTTAGTTTTGATATCAACTGTCTTTCTGTTACAATGCTTATTCAAAATTTGTATGCATTAAAATATATAATGATATGAACCAAATTTTCAAGAGATTTGATGAATAGTGCAGTTGCCTGCAATTTTAAATGTGCAGTTTGTTTTTAGAAATACCAGACTTTTCAGTTTTTCATTGGCACCCTTTGGTGTACTGTTCTTGAATAGCTGAACTAAGTGAGTCATTGCTTGCACACAATGTTAAAATTGGATGAAGGCAATCATATTTAGCCTAGAATCATTGTGTGTGACACTACTCATCGATAGTTTTACTATTTACCATTTTTCATCAATATTCATCAAAATCAACAGATAACTCAGAGAAAACCATGACTTTGATGTGTATATTATACAAGTTTTGCAGTGTTTCATAATGGAAAGGATCAATATTAATCCTAATGATCATCATTCCCATTTTTGTTGTGTTCCAGCTGTAACAAGTTGATGTGTATCAGAGCTTAACAATACAAACATTTAAATGAATGTTAGTTTTTAAGTGTTCTCAACAAAGTGAACATTACGTTTTTAGCGCTTTGTTGTAATTTGTGCATCGCGCACATTAGAATTACTTGTAATATGCAGTTTATGCTTTTAACTGTGATTTAATGCTTTATTGCACATTTTGACCAAATATTTTGCTGATATTTAAAGGCAGGACAAAACAGTATGGTTGTAAGTATAGGAATTGATGGTTGTTTCAATTAGGATGGCTAATACAGCTTATATTTGCTATATGAGTCTCAAACTGTTATAAAAGTGTGCGGTTTATTTGAGTGTAACAGATTTGAATGTGTTTGAACGTGTTTGAGACTTTTCGAAAAAAAATCCTGTTTTGTCCAATGCACAAATTTCATGGTAGTAGTTTGAGAGAAAATTAACCAAAGTAATTAATATTAGCACCTCACATAAAGTGTCCAAACCACTGCATTTATTTAAAAGAAGCAGCTTAAGACTATGAATATATCAACATTTAAAACATGACCCCCAAATATTTTTTTGTTTAATGATTTTTTGTTTACGTTTGATGCATATAATGTACTAATTAGTATTTGAAAGAAAAAATATTTTGGAACATACTTTTTATGCATAACATACTTTTGTTACTGACCCACATGATATTTGAAATAAAATGATTTTATTTTTATATTTCTAATATTGCTATGTTGTTTGTGAACTATTGTTTAAGTATGCTTTTATGTTACTACAATTATTCATTCATATACTCATACACCCTTTTGTGTATTCATTTCCAAAACTCTTACCATTGGAAGTAAAAATGTGAGTTGTTTAAACCATTTCATCAAAGATAAAAAATTGCTATTGTACTTGAAATAAATGTTCTCTCCATCTCTTTCTTATCAGACGTCGCAGACGGTGAAATCTGACGCAGGCTCAGAGCCGGAGACTGCAGCCCCTGTGAACCTGGAGGGTCAGCAATATGTTGATTCAAAGGCATATGTGATGATTGAGATCTCCCTGTCCCAGCCCCTCATCCACAAGAGACCCCCGGAGGAGCTCGCTAGAAAGGTCGCAGAGTACATCCCACCCAGGCCCCTCTTTCCAAAACGCACAGATGGGGCACAGAGGGTATGTGTGTGGTTCTCATTCTGAATGATAAACATTATTTTGTTTGTTACTTTTGTGTGATATACAAATATGACGATGTGTGTAAGTCTTTTTTTATGGTCATACTTACCTTTTTAGGTAATTACATAATAAAATATAAAAAAATATTTGCAATTATGGGGTTTTCAAATAATAGCTTTGTGGCCGCTTATATTTTATGTGCACAAATCATATGCATTTCTTGTTTTGATCATTAAAATCAAATGAGTAAAACATAATAATGCATTAGAATTAATATGTTTCTTCGAGGAAATGATCTTTATTTAAGAACTCATTATCAATATTCTTAATTTATGACAATTCCTAATTCACAAAACAGTATTTTATTTAACTTGAGATTATAAGCCTAAATATCAAACTTCATTATGGCATGTGTTTCCCATGCAGGCGGTTGAAGATTTCCACTCGCAGGTTACAAGTGTGGCGGGCCTTGTGCTTGATGAATTCCGTGACATGTTCAGCGAAGAGCTGCCCAAGGGCGGGGAGAACCTTTCACAAGAGGCCATGGAGTCCAGGTACAAAAGTAGACAAGAAATATCATTACAAATTGCTTGAGGGTTACACCCATTATTTTGAAAAAAAATGCTTGAGGGATACACCAATAAACATGAGATATTGCTTGAGGGTTACACCCATTATTTTGACAGATTGCTTGAGGGTTGCATCCATTATTTTGTCAAATTCTTGAGGTATGATATACATCAATTAACATGACAAATTGCTTGAGGGCCTCGCCAATATTCATGAAAAATTGCTTGAGGGCTTCACCAATTATCATAACAAATTGCTTGAGGGCTTCACCAATTATCATTACAAATTGCTTGAGTGTATGAATATTTGAAATATTAATATATAATACTTCAAAGATTGCAAATATGTCACTGAGTTCCAATTTCAGTTGAAATAAAGAGCAAATATACAAACTGCTTATACTTTAGTCATGATATAATTTTGTATTTCAAACCTTTCAAATGATAACAAATTTGTATGAGATCACCAGGCAACATACAGTCCAAACTCATTGACTCGATATCCCTGGGACCGGCCAAAATACTTTGAGCCTCATTAAATTTGAGCCAAGTGGTAATGCTTACCTTAAGTATAAAGAAATTGGTCAGTTACATCCAGTTCGAGCCAACAACGAATTGGAGCCTACGGGGTTCGACTGTAATATTCAGGTGGATGGAGATATCAGAGACTTAGATTACTTGTGGGTCAGATTCCTTAAAAGTTTTTTTCTTTTTCCAGGCGTCAGAAGCTGATATATGAACTGAATGCTTCTGGAAAGTATTTTGCTTTCAAAGAGCAATTAAAACATTCAGTGGTGAAGATTGTCCGAGAAAAATACCTCAAGACAACAAACTTTGAGGACAGGCAAGAACTTCAGGTAAATCATTTTTTCCAATTCTCGTAATTTGAACCATAGCTGGCAGTATCAGTCAGAGATGAATAAAAACATCCCCATCTCTTACTAATGCTGCCAGCTAGGATTAGAACAGGCAGGCACTATCAGGTTGTACACAACTTAAGTTTTTATATTTTATTATTATTATTTATGATTATTTTTATTTTATTTTAGTTTTTATATTAGTTTTCATATTAAAAAAACAATCTGAAAAAAATGCAAGAGAGTAGAAATATTATTATTATTTTATTTTATGATTATTATTATTATTATTATTATTATTATTATTATTAGAAGTAGTAGTTTAAATCATTTAAAACTATAAGACACACGAATTTGCAGATGTATTTATGATTGGTATATAATAAATCTTCATAAACGTGAATTATTAGATATCTTTGCTCATATATCCAGACATTCCTGAGTGAGCTGTATGTGTACCTGATAGACCAGATGCATGAATCTCTCACCAAAACCCTGGCAATTGAGGACCAGGCTCCAGTCCCCGCCCCTCTCACTGACTCGGCCCAGCTTAAACATTTCGCACGTGAGGCAGAGGTCAATGGGAACTTTGAACTCGCCACTAAATACTACCAGGAGGTTGGTTTGACATTTTTATTATTAGTTTTAAATCCGATTAGAACCTAACATCTATGTGCAGTGCTCTCGACTTAGGGACGTTTGAATGAGAGGTTTTTGAAATGATGAACAATTATAAAAGAGGGATTTATACTTAAGGACACATTTAATGCAATACTATATAATTATATAGACAGCCCTCAGTAATTTCATTCCAAGTGCATTCACCTGGTCCATTAAGTCATACAGTACAATGAAAATACTAATAGTTTATCGTCCTCAGAATGGAATTTTATTTTAAATACTGTAACTTCCCCTGGACTAATTATTAAGCAATCTGTAAAATTATATCATTTGTTCATCGTTTTATACAATTACCCTGACACCTATGCATCTTTTCCTTGTGTTTTTCAGAGGATTGCGAGGAACAGGAATGATCCCTGTCACTGGTTTGACTACGGAACCTTCTGCTTATACATCAATGACATTACAAAGGTATACTAAAAGTAACTCTTGTGACTCTTAAAAAGTTTACTTAAGCTGTCACGGCTTGCTGATTTTTAAATTATTTTTTTTACATAGTCAAGCTTGTTATAATATTTAGCTACAGTACTTCATATTGTCTAAAATGTATGAGTGATAGTTACTGCTCCCACAACCAGAGTTATTGGAATAATACATAAGTGCTACTGAGTGAGTGAATAATTTCAATCATGAGGGTAGTGGATCAAGTTACTTTTTTGTACAATGTCATAAGTAGCATGTGTTTAAGTGAATAGCATTGTAAATTATCCACTGGAGTTAGCTCTGCATACTTGTTACCAATCTGACATGGGAGTTACTGTATAGACCAAAAAGTAAAACACTCTTCGACATGGAAAATGCTTAGATGTCCTATTAATGGTTAAAATTCATAGCATTTTTGTTCAGGACTGTTGTCGGAACCTTTTTTACTTGTTTTACAGGCAGAGGAATGCTTTAGAGAATGTGTGGCCATTGATCAGAAACATCTTCATGGGTAGGCACTTCTTTTTATGCTTGCAGCTTTAAAAGATTTGTTCTATGACATGTAAAGTTTTAGTTTGTTTGTTTTTGAAGAGAGAAAATGCTGAGGTTATTGTCAAAGCTGGCGTGATGTCGAAGTGCAAATTGTTTAATCTTTAAAAAAAAAATGGGATGATCATTAGCATATGCTTGCTATACTCCTGTTTGCTCAGTGACTGTGATTTATGCATTTGTTAAGCAAAAAAATGAATGGCTTTATTTTTCATTTAAAGCCGCACAATAAAAGTTGATAAAAAAAAATAAAATTAAGTTTTAATGCTTTATCATGTTCAACTTATTGACTTTAATGATAAAAACAAAAAAGGCAATGACTTAGGTATAGGTAAAAAAAGTAATTACCTTTATTAATGTTTGTTTTAAAAAATGTTTGTTTTTTTAATATATAGCTACGATGCCACAAATTTCATTTAAGTCAAATGAGTTAAACATGATACTGCATTAAAATAAAAAATAAAAAAAATTATCAACCTATATTGTGCACCTTTAAATTAATAAATTAATCTAAATCTGCTCCAAATCCACATACATATTCGTTTCCAGGCTACTACTGTATGGTGTGGTTTGTACACTGCTTGAGAAGCATGATGTGGCCGAGACTTTCTTTGAGGCAGCTACAAATGTCCAGCCCAGGAGTATTTTAGCTTGGACCATGCTAGGTAACATGACTTTCAAGCATGGTGGTTTAGTACGAGAAGATACTAACAAGACCTTTTGAAGATATGATTTAAGACTGAGTTTTGGCTTAAACCAAAACTGCCATTCAAAAAGCAACCGCTTTCTTAAAAGATTTGATTTCACTGTTGAAACAGACTTTAACTGTCTAAATTATTACAACCAGGAGCTCCATTCAATAAGCAACTTAGATTGAACTTAAATTCAAGTTAAGAAAAAGTGTTTTGATTGGCCTGTATATTTAGTTGACCAATAGGCTAAATGAAATCACTGAGGCATGTCTAATGATAACGATAAGATTTAATTGAAAACTGGCCCTGGCAAAGCTGTAACAGTTAAATTTTATACGTAAGAATAAAGTATTAAGGCTGTGAATTTTGTTAAGTGTTTTAGAGATTAGAGCAACTGACCAAAAATAAATTATTTTTGCCTAAAACAAACCTTAAAAAAAATAACTACAAATTTTCATTGTATGCTTCTGGTGTGTTAAAATCAGTTGTTATGAAACAATATGGAACAAAATTATTTCTTCTATCTTTGTAGGGTTGTTCTATGACACAGTCCAGAATGAGATAGGAGCCGAGATGGCGTACATCGAGGCTAACAAGCTGAACCAGCAGGCGGCAGTAGCGGTGGCTCGCGCTCTTAGAGAGGAGGAGCTATCTAAACAGAGGGTGGAGCGCTCTGAGAGTGAGACAGACACACAGAAAGGTACACTCCCCCTCCACCACCCTCTTGCCACACCCACCTACATGTATATACTGCCTTTATATGGGGCTGCCAGGGTCACTTGCTGCTTATTACTGCTGCTGTTTATACTCCTCTGTAAATAGAGTTTGTTGAATTACAAAGACAAGAGCTTTATGGTCTTCACATTAGATCAAGTAGTATTAATGCTTGCCTTAAAAATGGTACGATTGTTTTTTTCTTGATTTGGAAAATTATGAGAGTCAAAATTCTTGGCCATTTAGCTCTTTGTAGTCAGCAGCTAGAATCCTAATATTGCCTAAGTAATTAGTATGCAACATTTCATGATATAACCAAAATAAATGTGCTTAAATTATTAATTATTTGTTAGAAATTTGACAGTTGAACGATAGCAGTTGATTGAAGGTTTACTAATGCAAAAATATAACTATGTTTACGAGCACGTACTTTAACCTTACAGTATAACATTAACAGAAACATTTCATTTCTTATTGAACACTGCCATTATCTGACCAATAAAATGTATATAGTTACCATATGTATAAAGTTGTCTAACATCGTAACTGTTAAACAAGATACATATCGATTAATGCTTTTAATCTTTTCAATTCAAGCCATCATATTAGCTTAACAGAAAGGTTCTGTGAGACTGAGTTTCATTGGGTCTCATTGAATTTCATTGGGTTATCTATTTAAAACAGTGCATGCATAATTTTCAATACTAGATGCAAATGGTCAGTTATCATAATTGCAGAACACTTAAGTGAGGCCCGATAAAATATATCTTTAGATAAACTTGTTTGGATGTCATTGGCTGTGACCATTGATTAAAAAAAAATATTTGGATGAATCTATCATACTATAAGGGCCTCAAATATATGAATCAGTGATGCATGAAATACAGTGAATCCATGAGCTGCCCTCCTTTTCTTGTAACAATATTGGGGTATCCCTTTAAAGACAAATTTCATGTTGTTACAAGATGAAATTAGGACGTCCTCAAGGATAAGCTGCAATTTTCAATTCACTGACTTTCTTATGAGTTGTTTTGTCACAATTTCTTTTATTTTTCAATGAATAAATCCAATCAATAGTTTGATTTTAAAATAAGTTTATTGATAAAGAAATTGGCTCTCAAAGTGTGCAACAATTTATGGAACTTGTGCATTTAACGGAGAAAAATAAGTGTACAATGTTTTCATTATATTATAAATGCAAGAGTAACAATTCCAGTCTGATATTTTTTTAAAGGAATTAATAATTGCATATAACTCAACTACACCTATATACCATCTTTTACCAGCTGATTAAACTGCATTTTTCAGATATGAATAAAAGGCTCAAAGGCCTAAAAATTAAGTTATATGCTATTCAAGAGGGTAAGGGGTCATTGTAAGTTTGAGCACCACAGTAATACTGTTGTAAGATGAGATTGATCTTGACTAGAAGTTTTTATGTCATATTAGGGGCTGCATGCTGAATATGAAGCACCTTACAGAACAGTAATAAAAAATACAGCTTTGAAAAATGCACAAAACTTATGTAACCTTTGATGTTGTCATTGCTTTAATAGTGAAGTTTTTTTCACTATTTTTTTATTATTTTATCCATTGTTTGAAGAAAAGAAGGTCTGGGCATCAGCATACAAAAACTTGGCCATAACTCTTAAACCATTCAAGATATTTAAATGAAACCTGGTACTACATGTTGCCAATCGGCAAATCTCACTTGAATAGAGATTCACATAACCCTTGTTTTAATAATTGTCTAGTTATTTCCCTTAATGGGACGGAAATAAACAATAGTTGACGCTCCAAGGGGGCACTTGTTACTTATCATAATACTGACTTTGCTGCTAGTCTGGAAGGTATCATCACAAGTGTAGAAAAGCTAATGATAGAAAAGAATTGTTTAGTTCTAGTACAAAGATCGTAGAAACACCCTTTTTTTACCTAAAATCACCAAACAGTGCTCAGATGGTTGGAAATATCAACATCTTGTTGGTGCGTGCAGAGTTTGCTCCCATGTGTGGCCCCCATGTTAATGTGTATGTTGGTGCTGTGTTCATTTGCAGACGAACAGGGAGGCCTAGCCCCCACCAGCCATACGCTGGTGCCCGACATAAAGCAGCCTACCCCGCCGTCCAGTGAGCGGGGTCAGGGCTCGGCCCGCTCAAGCGAAAAGCTCTCTTCAGCCCGCAGACCCTCGGCATCTAAACGCTCATCAGCAGGTTTGTACCATTCTCTGTGAAGGGCAGATCTTCTGTCCAACTCTTACTCCAAAATCTGTTTAACAAGATTTTTGTTTTCAATTTTGTGTGTGTTCCCCCAGATTTTGAATGATTTATATTGTTTTGAAAGATTTTTGCTTTTATTTCAATTTTTCAAATGATTTACCCAGTTCTTATAAATGTATTTTCTTTATTTTTTCAAGCAGATTATAATTGTGTACTGATTTATTATTAATGAGCTTAAGCATACTAATTAAACATTTTCCATCATAATAGAAAGGTTATAGTCACCATCTAACATTCACTGCACATTCAAACAATTCCTTCAGCCTTTGCTTCGTAATTCCCATCCTTGTATAATTCACATTTACCATGCATTTTGCTTCAATCGGTTCATGTTATGTATTCTTCCATGTTTGTCAAAATTTTACAACATTTTCAGGACCAGGAACCATTTAGTTAATTTTGGGCAAATTTGCACATTCAGTTTTAACAAAAAATAAATCCTGTAAGTGCGTGATTAAGAGCTGCAGTCATAAAAATTGATATGCATATTATAAATGCTTTAATTGAGAATTATATCTGTTTATTTTAGATAATGAATATTAAATAAATCTTTATTAAAATGGATAAAAGAACCGGGCAATGTTTTTTACAGCGGTCAATCTTTTGGTGTATCAAGACCTCAGTGAGTGACTTTGTAGAGATTTGGAACTTACTGGGTTTTTTTATTATTATATTTTTTTTAGCATCAACGGGATATTT
This sequence comes from Mya arenaria, assembly GCF_026914265.1. Taxonomy (NCBI): domain Eukaryota; kingdom Metazoa; phylum Mollusca; class Bivalvia; order Myida; family Myidae; genus Mya; species Mya arenaria. The sequence continues at coordinate 35,766,578 of NC_069132.1, read as the reverse complement.
TAAAGTTTCTATTCATTTATTTGCTTTCATGTATAATTTTTAAAACAGTTTAGGAATGATACTTAAATGGGCATGAATGCTCGCGCGCATATTGTATTCATGGCTTTTGGATTTATTTGATTTGGATTCATTCTTCTAGAACGTTTAGGGGAAATTGGATCCAGCACTTTAGACTATATCAGGTTTGATTACGCTGAACAGGTTTTAGGGTACAGTTTAGTTTATGCTGATATTTTTTAGCTGAATTATGAAGACAACTATAAGCTGATATAATTCATATGAGTATTTTCTTGGTAGAAACTGTACTGGATTTATCACCCAAGGGAATGTGCCCATGGTTGGGTATAAACACACATTCACTATTGTGAGGCTGACTCCTTTACCACAAGACCACTCTCACCCGGTTTAAACATGTGATAGTTGGAGATGGAAATATGGGTTAGCAACAATAAGGGGAGGGGGGAGTGTGCATTTTTTAAATGACACCATCAGACAATCCATGGGCGTCAGCCTCATGGAGAGTATCAGTCTAAGAGCTACTCTTGGTTTTTTAACAAGCTCTATTGTAAAGCCATGTCACATTGGACCCCAATTTATCATAACCAGACTGAGATCAAACCTGTTACCCCTGGGTTGACGATCTTATGTTTTATAAATAGCCCATGGTTCCACAATACAGTGACCTTACTCTACATGTCCTCCTGAAAGATGGTTAGTTTTGTTTTTATGGTAAGGCAGGGGATCAAACCTGTTACCCCTGGGTTGACGGTCTTATGTTTTACTAAAAGACCATGGTTCTACGAAAAAGTGACCATACTCTACATGTCTCTCTGAAAGATGGATAGTTTTGTTTTTATGGTAAGGCAGGGGATCAAATCTGTTACCCCTGGGTTGACGGTCTTATGTTTTACTAAAAGACCATGGTTCTACGAAAAAGTGACCATACTCTACATGTCTCTCTGAAAGATGGATAGTTTTGTTTTTATGATAAGGCAGGGGATCAAACCTGTTACCCCTGGGTTGACGGTCTTATGTTTTACTAAAAGACCATGGTTCTACGAAAAAGTGACCTTACTCTACATGTCCTACTGAAAGATGGATAGTTTTGTAAGGCAGAGGATCAGACCTGTTACCCCTGGGTTGACAGTCTTATGTTTTATAAAAAAGCCTATGGTTCCACAATACAGTGACCTTACTCTACATGTCCTCCTGAAAGATGGTTAGTTTTGTTATTATGGTAAGGCAGAAGATCAGACCTGTAACCCCTGGGTTGACGGTCTTATGTTTTACAAATAGCCCATGGTTCCACCACAGAGTGACCATACTCCATATGTGTAGTATCCATGTTTGTGAGGGGTTGTGTGGGTTTTTCAGGACATGTAGGCTATCAGGTTGTGGAGGGGTTGGAGGAGGGCGTGGCCATATCACGGCTGTCCGAGCAGCCCTTGTCAGGTAGCTGCTGTGATCATTAACCTCATAGCTTAACATGAGTGACTTTACATGTACAAACAGTGTGACAGTTATATTATAATCGGAATTTGTTTATATGCAGAATTTTCATCTGAACAAAAAATATGTTGAGAATATTGAATGCAACCACTTAGTTTAGAAAAAATACTGCCAATTATTAGCTATGGTATGCATTTATGCTAGGGGCTTTTTGTCCTCTTTAGATTCATCAGTTACAATCATTACTTTTCCTTACTTTTAATTAAATCGTTGTTGACTTTAGGAGATGAAAAATTTGTGACAATATTATGTATTATTGTACATAAACCTTGACCTTTTTATATAGAATGGTCATGTAGCTTTGGCTTAAGATAGGATGCTAGATATAAGCATTTCATGTTAAATAAGTAGACTTTAAGATTATGTTGTAGATGGAATAGAACAAAATTTGATTCAAGAATGCATGACAATTGTGCTCAGTAATTTATTGTGAAAGGTTGTGCATGAAAAATGATGGTGTTTATTTAAACAGCGGACAAAGGTGGACATTTGTCCATTACTGACTCTCGCAACACCTCCAGAACTGGTAATAAGATGTCACTTGCATGACTTGTATGAACTTCATAATACATTTGTAATTAATACAGCATGCATTTACAATGTATGAACTTAATAAAGCATTTACAATGTATGGACATTTATAATACAGCATGCATCAAATTTACAATGTATGAACTCAATTAAGCATTTACAATGTATAGACTTAATACAACATTCACAATGTATGGACATTTAAAGTACAGCATGCATTTACAATGTATGGTCGAAATACAGCATTCACAATGTATGGACGTTTACATTACAGTATTTACAATGTATGGACATTTATAATAAAGCATGCAATAAATTTTCAATGTATGAACTTACCGGTAATACAGCATTTACAATGTATGGACATTTATAATACAGCATGCATTAAATTTTCAATGTATAAACTTAATAAAGCATTTACAATGTATGGACATTTATAATACAGCATGCATTAAATTTTCAATGTATGAACTTAATACAGCATTTACATTGTATGAGCTTAATACAGCATTACATTGTATAAACTTAATACAACCTTTACAATGTATGGACTAAATATAGCATTTACAATGTATGAACAATTATAATACAGCATGCATTTACTTTCAATCAATGTTCTTAATACAGCATTTATCCGCATCAATGATATTCTTGAATCTTGTACTGTCTCATATCTTGCATGTTATTTCTTCAGCCTTGTTATATTATTCTGATGATGATAATTTACTTTCTTTCAATACTTTCAGATCGATACATTTGTCAGCCATGTTTTTTTTTTTTTATTATGAATAACATGTATACAAAGTTAATATCCACATCTATGTACATTCTTCTTGTACTGTTAAAAAAGCAGCTGTTACTTTTAATGTAGATCACAAAAATGATATATGTAAGACTTTGTTTATTTACTTTTAACATTATTATTTATGTTTGAATTTTCTACTAAGTAATTTGATTAGTTTGAATATGTTCTGTTGAATATTATAACTGCATGTGCATGCATTTTTCAGATAGCATGATATAACAGCAGTGTAACATATTAGTGATTCTACTTTTGTTTTATTTTAAATCAATGAAATGCTTTTTTAAAAAAATAGTGTATTGTTGTATATATTGTGAACATATTACATGAAACTAAGAAATAAACAATGTAAAGTATTTTCAATTGATTAGCAATGTTTCTACATGCTGTTTCAGCTTTCTCTTTTTACAGTCAATCATTATTAATGTGATAAAACCCTGCCAATCATTTAGTCATAAACATGCAAACACAGCCTTGATTCTACATACCCATCCCTGATGATTCCAGGTCGTAACAAGTCCGACAGTAACCTTTCTCGCCCAGGCAGCGAGTATAAGCGGGGCAGCCAGCGTGGCACACCACAGCCTGAGGAAACGACTGAGGAGCAGCCCCCACGGGAGCCCACACCCGTACCCACATCCACCATCTACATGCAGGCCATTGAGTGGCTCCTCGAAGTTAAGGCTGTACCGGTAAGTGTGGTCAGGATTTCACCATTTAAGAGAGAAATTTCAAGCATATGATTCAAGTGATTTCACTATTGATGCAAATAAAGAATAATTACCGTTAGAAGTATGATAATCTACTTTCTTGATAAATGCATCATGAATATCACCCTATGTAAAAAATATCCTCTATTCTTAACTTTCTTCCTTTTGTAGCTTAATTCAAATTATGTTTTTTGTTTGTTTGTTTTATAAATGGCATCTGCCTTTGAAAGGGTTTTGTATCATTTTAAATACGTCAGATAAGAATACATGTGTATTGACTCCTGAATTTATTTTGCGTTGAATAAGATTAAAAATTGAGTATTCTGTTTTACAGTTTACAGAGCGAGCCCTAGCCCACGAGCTATTGTCCCCTATGGGTGGAGCCACAGCCCAGTACCACATTGCCCTTGCACGTGTCAAACTACAGAAACGTGAACTGGAGGAAGGCGAGGAGAGCCTCAATGAGGCCCTACAGTTTGACTATCAGGTAGAGATGCTCACTTTACTATTTATGTAGACCATATATAGAGTAGTATGTATGGGTTCAAACTTAAGTTGCCATTTAATACAAACATTTATGAAAAAAGTTTCAGAAAAGTTACAAAACAAGCCTTTGGCAAGCTTTATAACTCTTCCAAAATTGCCTTCATAATTTTTCCGTAACAAGTTTCTGATTTTGTATATATTGTAAGATTCTTACAAGTTCTGTATAATAAAAGAAAACTGGCCAAAAAAGAAAGGAAAAGATACCATATTCTTCTAAGATTTTAAAAATATGTTTAAAACCTTCCTACTTACACTATTATAGTATAAGGTAAGGGTGCAAATTGAAAAGCGATGTTAGCCACTTATGCATGATGAAGATTTCACTGAAAAGCTCATTGATTTTATTTATAGAAAGTCATTTTGAAATGTTCAACATGTTCAGCTTGGGTTGCCTGAAAAAACATAGCTTGTATATTAATTTTTACAGAACCCCGATGCCTGGGCACTGATGGGCCATGTCAAGTATTTGACAAACGATACAGCGGAGGCCAGAGACTGCTATGAGAGAACTATTTCATTTGTCTCCGATGCCTCGGAGATGCATTCTATATATCTTCGCTTAGCATCTATATACCTACAGGAAGGAAGGGTGAGTACTTCGTATTGAATAATTTTTAGCTGGACTATTTTACAACCATTTAATGTTGTGGTCTTGTCATAAAATATACATCATGGTGTAAATATATTAGGCTGGACATTTCTCAAAACACGTTCAAAATATTTATATGAACCTAGGTATATTCCACTGAAAAATTGTATACATTGATTATCATACTTATACTCTGACCTATTTTGGGTATTTCTTTTTACACTTTCTGTTTTCTGATGATTTGCAGTTCCAAGAAGCAAAGACAACATTCCTGATGGCTTGTAAGAGATCACCATCCTGTGTATCGTGGCTCGGGGTTGGAATTGCCTGCTATAGGGTAAGAGAGTTATGCAGGGGAAAATGGCTTAAAGTGTTTAAAAAGCCTTATACATGTATAGGGTAAAGGATTTTCATTTACTGAAAATGTATAGATATACATGTTGACTTGTACAGTGTTCAAAGTTTTGTCCATCTTTTCCTTCCTTGCTACATGATATTACTTACATTTCACGTAAGATAACATTAAACGGGGGAAATGGTTTGTTAAATAATAGGGTAACAATATTTATGTTAGAATTACTTTCGTAATGGTTTCATTCTTAAATTCTCCTAATTTGCTGATTTAGAAAATGGGCTGACTATTCAATAACCAACTTAGATTTAACTTAAGTTTAAGAGTAGAATCTAAGTGGTTTGATTGGACTGTAAAAATAACTGGCTAATTGACTGAAAGGAATCACTGAGGCATATCTAAGGATAAGAATGATATTGAATACTGACCCATGATTTTCTTGGTCGGACTGTAACTATTTTAAGGGAATTATTAGCTTGTCTATTTTCAAAAAAAAAAGTTTAGGTATCGTCATAGCCTTGTTGTTGTCGTCATGGTTGTGCAAATTGTTTAACCTTGGCCATAACTCAAAAAACATATTCATATAAAGATATTCAAATGAAACTTATTAATCATGTTGCCAGAGACAATACGCTCATGTTTAGCAAGGCCCATAACTCTGACTTTAATAATTGTGAGACTACGCCCTTTGTTTGACTTAAAAACAACAATGAATGAGCATTGGCATTTGCTTTGCAACACTCTTGTTTCTATGTCATGATATAAAAAACATTTTTTAGATATAAATGAGTTCAAAATTCCATGATTGAAAGTGTAAAGTTTGAAGTTACATTAAATACGTCAGTAGACATTTTTTGCTTTCAAACAACCCATAAAAAATCATCTTCTTTTCTATTTTTATGTCAGCTGGGTGAGTTGGCAGAAGCTGAGGATGCGTTATCGGAGGCGAACATCCTGAACAACAGTGACCCAGAGGTGTGGGGCTATCTCTCCCTTGTCTGCCTGAAAACTAGCAGACAGCTCGAGGCCGAACAGGCGTACAAATATGCAATCAAGGTGTGATATTGATCATTATCTGGCCACTATTAAAACAATTTTTTGAGGGGTGGGACGTTTTTTTATTGCATTTTTTTCTACTTTGTAACCACTTTCTAACTAAGTTGTGAAATGAATAACAACCAAAAATTATGACCTTCGGAGAGGTTAAAAAAATATTAGGGGTTACGGATATTTTTGTGAGTCTGTGGGGTAAAGCCAAACAAACTGTTTATCGATCGTGGCCTGATATTGAAAAATAATATTATGTAAGGCGCAACATTTTGTTTATTTTAACTAATGTCGAAGGCTGCTTTTTCACAGCAATTAAAAATTAAAAAAACATTAACAAACAAAAAGTGGCATGAGTAATTCTGTTGACATGTTTATGTTTCAAGATTGTTTTCATAGCAAATGTTTTACAAAGTTAAGACCTGCAGTTTTGCAGTAATTTTTGACTTGCTATCCAAAAAAGTTTGAAGGTCTTTATTTCCAAAACTTAGCTAAACATAATGTAATGATTTTTTCTCGTTGTTTAAAATCTTCTTTTTGCACTTTCAGGTTAATTTAGAAGATACAGAACTTTTAGATGAGATTATCAAAACACAACAGGAAGTTGGATTTGGAAACCCTCAGTTTTAGCTTATGAAGCTGGACAAAAGACTATTTATAAATCTTTACAACTAATTGTGATATTGAAGAGAACATGCACATTGCTGTTTGCATTTATCATGTGAATAGTTATCACGCTAAATTCCACTTGTTATCATGTACTTCAATATACATACACTGTATCTTTACAATGTGTCTGTGATCTTATAAAAAATATTTTTTGTTTTAGTATTTAGATCTGTTTTTTATATGGCAAAATATTGCAAGAATAAAAAGGTTTACATTAAATGGAATCAATTTTCTTTGCTGTGACAAATTAAAATGGAAACAAGTGATGTTTATTCAAACTGCCCCTTGTTAACACATGAAAAAGTTAACCAGGACCATCAGTGGTATCAAGATAGTCAAATCAGTTTCCAATGGTAAAATGAAAGGAAAAGCACAAAGCTGAAACAATATTCTTTGACATGGTTAAGTTTTGTGGAAAATATTTACGAAAAACTCCTGTTAAATGTGAGGCATATTGTTCAGAAATGTTAAATATTTCTGTCAAGTTCTTTGAAAACCGGTAGACACCACAAACCGCTATCTGACCTAGGACCTCAAAGTATCAGTGAAGTCCAGACCTGTTAAAGAAAGAGTTTTATAATATGTGTTATAATATGACCATATAATATGCGCTTGTTATTAAAACAAGTATGAACTTGGCCTAGAACCAAGAAACTAACGAAGTACCTGGCTCCAAAGTATGACCTTCTGACCCTAAAATGACGTGACTGGAATATGCGCTCTAAAAGTCATTTAAGTCATGATCATGCGAGTAAATTTCAAATAAAAATGTTGGATTTTTTTTTGGTAGTTTAAGGGGTAAGAGAGGATAAGGATATCTGAATTTGAACTCCTGAGTGACCTTGGCTTAAAAATGACATGTGTATGGCACATCATCTGTAAGTGGTGAACATTTGTGCCAAGGTATTTCAAAACTATTAATGGTGGAGGATGTATGAAGCACAAAAAAACATCCAACTGTTCACCCCATCAATGTGCCCTTCATCTGAAAATGACATGGCTAATAAATTGCTCTGCACATTGTCTCCAATTTCGATGTGGTGAACATTTGTGTTAAAGGCAAAGATCCCTGTTGATACAAAGAATTTGGGCAGTCCCATGAATTACGGGTAGCTGTATCTTATCCATTACTGATACATATATTTGAGGCCCTTATAACTGATTTAGTGTGATATATTATTAAGCAATGGTCACAGTTTATTGCCAATGACTTAATGCCTGACAAGTTCATTAACAAAAAGATTTTATCAGAGCCTCGCATAGTGTGCCATAAATATGATCAAGAAACTTGACTATGTATCTAACAACTAAAACTATGTATACATTGTTTCGTTTTATTAGCTATTAGAAGAGACCCAGTCTCTGTGAGCTTAGTCTTTAATTGTATTTCAAATCCTTGGGATTAGTTATGGAGCAGACACAAAACCTGCAGCCACCTGACCTTTGACCAATAAAAGTCACCTTGACATTGTATTGAAATGCCTTGAACTCTTATTCTGAAAGTCATCTCAATGTGGTTAGCATTTATGCCAAGTTAATACAGATATTAAATTCTACCAGTGGTTACAAAGTGATGAAATGGACATGAAAATGGGACAGATTGACGAACAAAAATCTACAAGCTCGACCATGGCATACAACACGCATGTAAAAATCTTCAGGCCTACATAAAACATAAATATGCACTTCAGTTTTGGTATAAAGTATTTTTGTACTTTTTATGATCTCCATGTCAACACTGATTAAGGTAGAAGTGAGGGGAGGACAGACATGAATATATCTTATACAATGAATTCTTTCCTTACTTACTTGGCATTATAGAGAAGAAAAATATTGTTTAAGCATTTATTACAATACTGAACACATTTGGTATGAATATAAAAAAAAGTCTCGCCATCACTACTCAGGAAATTCATAAATATTTACTGAATTGTAGTCTGCTACTTCATTCAATAATGTTATCATTAACAGATCATTAAAACAAATACCAATAATTCAGTTGCATATTAAATACACAAAACATTTCACAAAATCATCTTATTGACATGACACTGAACCACTCTGATGTAAATATTCACAAATGTTAAACCAATGGAATTGATAACCCTTGTAAAGTTGGTAATTATAGAGGATGGTCTTAATCCAGTTCAGCGTCAAATCAATTAAAGTGCAAGAGTTAAAAACAAATCAAAAGATTTGGTATATGTCTGCAATGGTCTCAATTACCTAGGTTTTTACAAACTCACAAATTCATTGCACAGTTAAAAGCAATCTAATTTTACGATCACTCCACAAGGAAGTTCTACAATGATGCTCAACAATGCGATTTTTAGCTCCAATTCATAATCAAGCCTGTAATCCCTTAAAATTTAACAAGCACTCCATCACAAGCTTCCATCTTCTATGCTCCTCACCCTCACTGTTAGGCCGTTTTTTTTTGTCACAGATCACAATTCCCTATTCACTAATATCTGATCACAATCCCCTGTTCACTAGTCCATCTTTACTAGTCCCCTGGTTCACTGGCCCAAATAACTAATCCGAGTTCACTTATCCTGTGTGTCAGTGTCCATGTCCTCTGGCTTGACTGTGTCACGCGTGTCCTCCTCCCCTAGATTTGAGTCCATTGACATCTGAGGAAAGGAGAATAAATGTTTAAAACTGTTCTGAAGTTTTTGTTAGACAAAAAGGTTCAACTTTTAAGTTTTGGTCTTAAAATACAAAATGAATAAATTCTAAAAAAATCTATACTTTTACAAATTTTGTAAAGAATAGATAAATTAAGAGACAAACTTTAAACCTAAAAAAAGGCACTGAAACTGACGATGCATTCCACCCATACTGACCATGGAAGTATCGTTCTGGTCAAAAGAAGCCCGACTCCTGTCTGCAACCTCCTGAGCAGCCATTGCAGCTTGTGTCTGCTGTAAGAGTTTTGTCTTGTCCTTTGGAGGTCGACCCGGAGGTCTTCGAGGAGTGTTAGGGTCTCGCGGCTTTCGACCTCGCCTGGGAGTAGAAAGAAAAAGTTAAGCATTAAGAGTGTGTGTTTTCATGCCATTGGGGTATTGGTATGATATACTTCAATCATAACATTTTCCTAATCAAGAAAATATCAAATGCAAAGCCTTACTAAAAAATAGAGCGCTGTGGAATCAAAATTAAGTTGGCATTAGATGTATTGCCTTGGTCAAACTCCCCGCCTGACAAGGTCTTCAAAGTAGGTCACTGGAGGGGGCTAGCATATCTGCTGTTGATTTTTCAATCCAATTGGGGCATAATTTGAAATTTATTAAAGCAAGAGTAATGGGCCTGTCAATAAATGTGCATTTTGACTCTGAAAACTTGTATACCAAGCAAAATTTTAATATTTGTTAGAGTTACCTATAGATAGCTTTGTCAAATGTCTTGTACACTGGCATCAAGACTATGACAATAACTCTTGATGTTCGAAAAAAACAACATACAAGCATAACAGACGCTTAAAATTTAGTACATTTTTTGTTGATTAGCATTTTAAAATAAATACTACAGAACAATTCAATAAGCATGTTTAAATATTTTACAGAACAATTGAATGTTCCAAAACAACATACTTTGCCTTGGGAGCTGGTTTAGGGAGTGGTTTGATGGGTGTGGTGTCTCCACGGCAACTGAAGCAGTCCCACTGACCAGAGGGCAGGGATTTCAGCCCTACACAGAATGTGTGGTAGCCTCGGTCACACTTGTCACAAAACAGCATCTTGTCCTGGGAAATATCAAAGAAATTTGTATATGGGATTTTTCCTAATTCCAGTGTTAAGTAAAGCATGACAGATCATGAATGAATAAAACATTGTTGGAGCATGGTTTATTTATCTTCTAAATTAGCTATTTGTGCAATTCCGAAATATTTTCATACACAGATGATACCCAATTCTAAAATATTCAATGTTTATAATTACACTCCTTTTTTGCTATAAGTTTTTCTTAGATTATCCACTTCAATGCTGTAATACTTCTTAGACGATTGAAGATAGCGAACTTTGGCTGTTTTAACAATGGCAGCGTCAATGAAATCACTTGTGTAATCAATCTCACATAATTTAACCACAATAAAACATCATTAGACTTACCTCGTCATACGGGTCCATACACTGTACATTCCATACACTGCCAGGGGTATGTCCTCACCCTCTATACACAACAATGACTACCTAGGACACCTGACTGGTACTTACCTCATCATACGGGTATATACACTGTACACAGGTCTTACATTCCATACACTGCCAGGGGTATGTTCTCACCCTCTATACACAACAATGACTACCTAGGACAACTGACTGGTACTTACCTCATCATACGGGTCCATACACTGTACACATGTCTTACACTCCATACACTGCCAGGGGTATGTCTTCACAACTTTCACCATCTCCTCAGTAAGGTCCAGGCAGCTTGGGTGACCTGGCCATTGAGACAAGAAGCATAACATAAAGATTTCTTGTCACACAAAGCTGATGTTAAAATGTTATAACATGCATATTTTCATACACTGCTCAAAATTAAATGTTGAATGTTCTGTTTTAGCATGTAAATTATAGGAGTAAAAAATCCAAATGAAAATTGTCAATTTTACAATGATATGTATTGAAATGGATATGAACAAAAAAACATGATCAGGCTGTACATGTCTGTGTATAACCCTGGGACCTTACTGGTCATGTAAGCATATCATCCGAGATCCTGCGAGAAATAGCTCTGAAAAGGGTCCCCAATTTCTCATACAAATTTTCTACACAGAGATCAATGATGCAGGCAAGACTCACCTTTGCTCTTGCACTCGGAGCACTCGATGATATCCTCCTCGGTTTTCCACTTGCTTGGAGGCTCCTCCTTACAGATACGACACTCTGTCTCCTTCTTAATCACCGGCTGTACAGAGGAAAGCCAGATTTAGATACGGCTTATGCCATGTTTAAATCCATATCTTTCATCATACAATATTCTTTAAAAAGGCATATAATAGGGGCTATATTCATGTATCAACTTACTCTGTAAGTAAAATTTTCAACTAAGTGGAAAATTGCCGAAAAATTGGTTTTATTGAGGAAGAAAATAATATGCTCCATAAAATAGCTTTTACAATAAACATCTTGATATCTAACAATAGAACGCTCATCCTTTAACTTTGAGAGTAAAACAGAGTGTTAAATTAATCAAATTTAAAAAGATAATCTGGAATATTTGATACCGCTTGAACTTTTGTTACAAATTGTACCCAATAACCTATCATTGATGTGTGCACTCTATATTATATGTGTAATTCATGTTGTTGCATTTTTATGAATGCTCAATGTTCATTAAACATGCTTTCAGTTGAATTGAGTTGTAATGTAAAACTGACCTCCTCAGACTTCTCTTTACTGAGTTCCCTGCTGGAAGACTTCTCCTTCTTGATCTTGCCCCTGGTGACATTTGAAGCTGGAGCCTCTGACAATGAACATGATAGCTTTAAAGGGATTTGTTCTTGTTTTATAAGGTCAGACATCAATAAAAAGAATTTTGTGTGAAATGTGAGCTTGCTTTTTTTAATGATAAAACATCATTAAAAGTCCAAATAAGAGCTCTTATGTTAATAATTATTTATAAGAGTGACTGAAAATGCTCTTTATTTAGTAACACTAGAGAAAATTGAATTATTACTATGATTTACATCATTCTGCTCAAATGAGTGTCTGCCATTTGCTGTTTGTTGATAAAATTAAGCAAAATAACTTGTATGTTAAATGGTTGCCAGCAATAAAATTTGTACTTGAGTCCCCTTGAAGCCTTATGACATATGTCCGTCTAATCATTCTTTGACATGCAAACATTTCACAAGGCATAAGGTCAATTACTGTAACATGTACTTTATCAATTATTTGCTCCTAGGGTTGTCTAAAATACAGGACACAATAAAAACATTAAGTCAAGCGAACCTGTTTACGACAAATGCATCGCAAGTGGATGCTAACGTTTGTATGTGGTTGTTTTTAATTAAAAAGAGGGGCAAAACTCAAGAGGGGCAAAACTCAAGAGGGGCAAAACTCAAGAGGGGCAAAACTCAAAAGGGGCAAAACTCAATTGTTATTTAACCTTATATTATGGACCTTTCTACACATGTGTTTATTATCTCTGGCAACTACATACTGAATTAAGTCTCCTTTCAATATCTGAATTTCTGCATGCCAAAATGATGACAACTTGAACAACTACAAGGCTTTTTTTCTTTAAATAAAAAATTAAATGAGCTGAAAAAAATCCTTACAACCAACCTTCCTGTTCACTGTCTTCCGAGCTACTGCTACTGTCACTGCTACTGTCAGCTTCACTCCCACTGCTTGACTGGAAACATGATGCAAACTCAAAGATTTTTTTCACTGTAACTATTCCTTGGAGTATATTTGTAAAATCCTTTATTTCTCTTTATTGATATTGAGGCATCCTTCATTTACAACTTGCCGACTTAAATAAAGAATTTTCAAAGAGTTTTGGTGATATTTTACCCTCAAAATTCTATAAAACAGACTTCAACAAATGAAGGCCTATTTTGATGTTCACAGCAGCTAGAGAGAGTAAATATCCTTATCCGCATTGCCTTCAATTTCCCCACTTTTGTTTCAGGCTTAAATTCTGCAGGCTGTTTCTACTGCACATGGTATTAAGCAATTTTGAAAATTTTCTAATCATTCGGAAATATCACGCTTAACTTCTTGCAGGCTATTTTTTTCTACCACACATGGCAACTGGTATTAAGCATTTTGAATATTTCTTAAGGTTTCAGCCCATTTCAAATTAACCATTGTTTATAGATCAACGGAGAACTTCTTTTCAAAGAAGTAAATAGGTCAAAAGAAATAGTCCCTTATTTTTTTATACCTTCAATCATATCATAACAGAACTATTTTACACATATAAGCAATACATATAGTTTTCTTTCTCTTTGGCAATTTATATCATGCATATATGCATATATGACATTATACTGATACAAATTCTAGCTACTCCCCCAACAACCTACCTCCCCCTCACTGTCAGCCTCCTGGTTGGGGTCCCTCTTCTTTGGCGGGTTGCAGATTGCTGTATTCAGGGGCAAGTATTTCAGCTCATCCATCTTGTACCTAAATATAGAGGTTAACACTAGCATTGGGTAATCGGTAAAAGATCATTATCAATAATCAAATAAAAATGGACAACCATAATCAATTTTCGAAACAGAAATAATCAAAAATAATAAAGTGTTTTTTTCCATACACAATGTTGGATTGAAAATAACTTATATAAATGGATAATTTAATATGAAATTAAATGTATATTATTTTCAAATTGACCCAACTTGTTGAATGACAGAGGAATAAATTAAAAACAACAGCAACAAACAATTTCATTGAACATTGATAGCACAATTGATATATGATCTTACAACTCCAGTCACTCAACAATTCGATAATGCACATCTATTTAATGTTTTTTAAGACACATGATTTTTTAAGTATGATGAAAATTTATAATGGATAATCAGAATTGATTTGTCGCATATGTTAAATGGCCATCGACCATGTTTCGTTTATACTTGATCATTACGCCATCACTATTTAACACCTTGGTTATTGATAGGTTAGAATGTAGTTTGCACTTGCCTAGCCAAGACATTTTTCAGTCAATCACTTTGTAGAAGTGTTGGCAATCATATGTCCTTAATAACATTTTGCTTATGTACACTTAAAATGTCTTTGATGTTAAGCAGTACAGCCAAGGGTAAAGACATGGTTGAAACTGCATTTAGTGAGTCAAGTTGTAGCTTGGTAATATAAAGGGCAGGGTAAAGCAGAAAAGGGACAGGGTGCTAAGGAAGAATAGTATACATTGTGTTGGGATGTGAATAATGAGACTCTTCTGAATTTGACAGTAAATGTTAGGAACTGCGCTTAATTGAAGGAAATATTAGGTTTCAACTGCCAAATGTGTCAAGTTTGGTTGAATTCATAATCACATTTTTTCAAGTTTTAATCAAATAAAAGCACTTAATTCTATGAAGGCAGGAGGGTGCTACCAAAATAGGTTGGGGTGCAGCACCCTTCGATAACTCTTAGGCTGAAACCCTAGAATGTGTTTATGATACAAATGAAAATCATACACTGGTATTCATAAAATTCAATGCATGTACAAAATGTACCTCAAAATACGTAAATATTTAAAACCAAAACATAGTTGTTCTTTTTCGAAAGAAAATGATTGAAGGACATGTTCCTGTCAACATGTAAAAATTTAAACAGGTTTTTCATAGGGTTTTTAGCCAGGTTTGAAAAAGGGCAGGGTGCTGCAGAAAAGGGACTGGGTGGTAAGGATTTAAAAGGCACATCGTATCCAGCTGTGAAGAACTTAAATATTTAAGATTTGTTAAAAAATGTTAGAAATGTGTTCAATTCAGGTAGATTAAGGGTTGAACTACCATATGTATATTTTAAATTTGTATGTTTCAATGATGATTTATGATGAAGTTCTAAGAAGGGTGCACATGCTGGTCTCCGTTAGGGCAAAGACGTGCTACCAAAAAAGGAAAGGGTTCAGCACTCTTCGATAATTCTTAAGCTCAAACCCTAAATAGTAAATCAGGTATATTATCATTCATTATCATATATGTACGTACTGTTTGTAATAGTCAGAGAACTGTCCTGGTATGACAGAGAGAGGGTAAGCTCCAACCTCTGTCTGGCTGCTATCTAGTTTACGGAACTTTCCCTTTGGGTACTGGAATGTCTGAATTTAAAATAGATTTTTATCATTGTTTGATCACCATTTAAATGAGAAATGATATAATTATCGCATTTTGCAGATAAAAAGAAGTAGTGGAAAAATTGGAATAAAACTATTTCAACACCAATTCGGAAATTACAATATGCGACAACATGAAACTATTGATAACTATTTCCGGGACATACTGGTACATGGATGTAGAATGTTAACTATTTTATATAAATAGTATTAACGCAATTTGAACACCAAATAGACATACATGTAGAACTAGAACTCCGCGAGTCGGATGTGTCGCCTGACGAATTATTTACTGTCGACATTATAGCTGTTAGATTGGCATTTTATTCATTTATAGACAATGATGTTGCCATTTAACTTTCAAGTGTAGGTGGCATTTGAACCCTCAATCAGATATACCTATGGAATAAGTTTCAGGTTGAAACCTCCTATAGTTTACGAGATACGCCACGGACAAAACCTAAGCAAGAAAATTAACAAAGGGCAATAACTCTAAAAATATGGCAGCAAGAGTAACGGTTCTTGTGCACTGCACTTGCCCTCAATGAGATCTATCTAGCTATGAAGTTTCAAGTTGATACCTCTTATATTCTTCAAGATATGCCCCGGACAAAACTTTAAGCATGAAAATTAACAAAGGGCAATAACTTTAAAACTAAGAAAGCAAGAGTTACTGTTATTGTGCACTGCACTTGCCCTCAATTAGATCTATGTACATATGAAGTTTCAAGTTGATACCACTAATAGTTTAGGAGATATACCCCGGACAAGCGAAAATGGGACGCGGACGCCGCCACCGCCGCCGCCACCGCCGCCGACATAAGTAACCCCTATATGTCGTCTTTTCAGGCGACACAAAAATACTAAAAAAGACACCCACAGTACAATCTAATTTTTATATGAAAAAACAATTGACACAAAGACATACAAAAGTGTGCATGTCGAAGAATGCCCGTCTCTCCTCATTGCGCTGTTTCAGCAGGTTTCTGTTCCAGTCAGACACTGATTTTCGAGCCTTCCTCATGTACTCTGCCATCTTGTCTTTCTCAAGCTTCAACTGGATAATGAAACAATTGATGAGAGACCTTTTTGTAGATTGTTTTAATTTCATGAACTCTTTTATATGATTTCTTCTGTTGTATGCAAATTTTGCGAGGTATAAAATTTGCAAAAAATGCTATTATCAAATTGTTATAAAGCATTGGTAAAATAATATTTTGCAATGCTTTAAACTTGGGTCACGATCAATTCAGGAAAAATCATGAATATCAAAATCATAACACTCACCTGTTGTTCTTTTTTTTCAGTTTAACAAGAGATAAAATTCAACAATTATCAAAGCAACAGTTATAGGTCTTTTATACATGTATGTTATATATGTCTCTTTCCAACATGATTACCAAGTTTCATTGAATTTCTTGGAACAGTTTCAGATCACTGCCCAAGGTTGCCAAAAAGTGACAATGCCAACAACAGGGATGAAGACTCATAGGCTATGGCAATACCTCGTCTCGAACTTAAACTTACAGCATGGAACTCTTTCATTTTGTCAGCAAGTCTCTGCTTTTCTCTTTCTTGTAAGACTTTCAAGAACTCCTGAAAAATACAAGTTAACTCATTTTTTATAACTGTCTTATGTTCAATATTTATTCAACACTGTTATAACATACTTGCTTCGACATGTCTAAGTTTATTAGAGCCAAGGTGCCTTGTTGTCAGGCCACTAATAACATTACGAATGTCTGTGTGACTCGCAAGTACCTTTTTAGTTCTTCTTATCAATAATCTTTCATATAAAATTGCCACAGAGCTCCAGATAAGGATTTAGGTGACTCAAACTTCTATTAATACCTTTTAAAACTTGCTTCAGCACATACCCAAGCAAATCAATTAGAAACATGTTTTAATTATTTCTGATGAGTTTTGAAACACAAGTTCTAATCCCATGCATTTTTTTTATCATTTCTATTACGTAGTGAAGCAATAAGGAAAATTCTCTTGATATGTTTCAACAATGTTTTTTAACTAATCAGCTGAAACAATTCACAAAACAATACTTTAATCACTGCATCATATATAATTTAAAGCAAACCTTATACTTAGCAGGATAATCCCTTCCCAACAGCTCATGGACCTCGTCTGCCTTCAGGGCAGTCAGACCTGCAGTAAAATTATTGTCTCGTTTATACAGCATTTGTTTAATTCAAACTTATTTATGTTACAACTATTGTGAAACAAGTTAAACAACTATTGTGAAACAACTTATTACAACATTAATCACTCTTGTTGGCACAATGTTACGAGAGAGTGTGGTCTTGTGTTGTGGGTGAAACTGGAGTACCTGGAGGAAACCCACTTGTCCAGTTCGGTGACCACAAACAAAACTCACATGCGCTCAGGCCGGGGAAACAAACCCGGGCTGCCTAGTCGAGAAGCGAGTGCCCTAACCACCGCGCAACATGGATAAACCAAATACAGCATTATTGTATCATCTGGTATGAATCTCTCTAGAGCTGAAATATCACTTATGGATAACAAGTATTCTAAATAAAATCTACATGCACAATACCAGTACCAGTATATCACACGATTAATGACACATGATTGTAATAAGACCTACATAATCATGAAAAGAGTGACACATTTACCTAAATCACTCTGGGTCTCAGAGACAACTCCATGATCCCTCAGAAAGTCTTTCTCCTCTTTATCACACACCCTTCGGAACAAATCTGAAGGAAAAACATGCTTATTTTGCATTTCTGAAGCTGTTAGCTTTAATCTAGGTTGTTGCATAGTAAATCTGCATTTTAAGTAAACTATTAAGACCATGCATGGCTTAAACTGAAGTGCAAGCAAATGCTAGTCTATTAAAAAAGGGCAAACTTCAATTACTATTAAAGCAAGAGTTATGGGCTTTGCTCCACATGTGTGTATTGTTTCTGACAACATGTGCAACAAGTTTCGTTTAAATATCTCGGAATAGTCTTTGAGTTATGAACTAGGTTAAAGTCCTTGCACTCTGGCAATAAAGCCAATGCGACAAGGCTGGCATAGCAATGACAATACCTAACTGTTTTTCTTAAAAAGGCAGACAAGCTAAAAATTGGATGCTTTGCTCTGACATCATGAACAAATAACATGTCATTAAACGATCATAATAATTGAATTTAATACCTGGGTATTTCCTCTTAAAAGACGTGACATCCAGGAATATGGAGATCTGTTCTTGTAGCATGAAAAAGTCTGCATCTGGCTGCTGCGGCCACTGATACTCAAATATGTCACCAGCCGTCAGTCCACTAAAGCAGATTACAATAATTGTAAAACTATGGCGAAAATTAAAAGGAGTAAATACATTTTAAACTACAGATATGCAAACATCTTCTCCAAATGAGGCACCAAATTTCAGGTATATACATATACCAGACTAACCAGTACATGTCGTATGTTTGCCAAATACAGAAAAAATATTTTGACACACTAAAGCAGAGATTTTTTAAGTTTGCCATTGGGCTTTAAAAATGGATTTAAGAAAAGTGAATACAATTTATGAAGAATCTTTAATATCAACAAATGCATACTTTCATAAAAATGAAAACCATGAACTTCATTTTCACAAAAACAAACGACAGCAAATTTTCTTACTGTCCATGTTCACTGGCATCCTCAGCAGCTATCTGGAGTGTTCCTCTTCTGTACTTTTTCTGTGGAGTAGTCTCTGATCCATTTTTGTCCCGGTCGCTGTTCGGCGTGTCCGGCCTTGCAAAGCCACTATTACTGGGTGCATTCATGTTTGCTGATTCATCAAACACAGGCTGGTGGCCAGCAAACTTTGGGGTAGCAGGCATACTTAGATTTGAACATTCATCAACGTTTGAGTTATTTTCTTGAAAACTGGCACATGATTCCATATTACTGCCCATAAAAGACACATTTTCTGGAAGGCTCATATTTGAAGAGTCATCTGGTAACATTGTAACAGTATTTTGTTTATTTGTTTTATCATTGTTTATCTTATACCAATTTGAGTCTGAACTTTCCTCAATAGCTGGCCCAAGATTACATGTAACTTGCTTGTTTCCACTTACTTCACTTTCCGTATCTTGATTGTGAGCTTTATTTTCTGCTTGTAAAAACTTATGAAACTCTGATACATAGTTGTCTTTTGACTGATCTGAGACATTACTTTCTCCAGCTTCCAGGTCTTGGGTGTTTAAACCAAACACGACCTTACCATGACCTGCAGCTGGTTGTGTACTCTTGCCATCCTCTTGTTCAGCAACTTCTTCTTTAGCATCTTTTGCTTTGCTGTTTTCGTCTTGTTTGCTATTTTCTCTTGAAGTTGATTCCCGCTCTGCACACTCCATCGCTTCAACTGTATCTGTAGTTTGCTTGGACACTACTTTACCTTCGCCTCCTATGCCTGCCTTTTTATCATCAGGGCATACTTCAGGTAATTGATTCGAGTCACCACCTTCCATTATAAATGTTGCCTACAGCCAAGCCATCCAAATGACAATCCTGAAACAAAATAAGTATATTGCACTGTAATAAAGTTTAAGCATATATGGGATGCAATCTATGAAGACCTGCCATGCGTTCAGTAAACATGTTTGGGCAAACGTTTGCTGTTTGGTTCCCCACTTGTAATGTAAGCACTGTGTTGCAATAGGGAAACAAAACAAAAGTTTGTTTACGTTTTGTCAACCTCATACTACTGAACACATTGCAAGTAAATATGACATAATGTAAGAAACAGAATTGTTATCAACATGCTGATTTTTAAATGTGAGAGTGGATTTTTACTGTAAATAAATTAACAAAGAGGCAGTAAAAGGAAAACCAATGTCATGCTTTAAAATACATTATATCTTGCTGCTGCATAAAATTTCCCAGTTTAGAGAATTAGAAATGACCAAAAACTCTTAATGAAGTTAAACAATTCTCAGGAAAGATTGTAAACAAATGAAAATGGCCTCTAATAACCTGTGGGTGCATTCCACATGTATTGTAATTACACCTGTAAGTACATGTAGACCGTCTCCGTGGCCTAGTGGTTAAGCGTCCTCCTAAGGAGCAGGAGGTCGTGGGTTCGATCCCTGGCTGCGTCATACCAAAAGACGTTAAAAGTTGGTACAAGTAGTCCAAATAATTGTACGTTGAGGGATTTTTTTTAGATTTTTGATATGGCAAATCCTTCACGTACAAATTGTTCAGTATCAAAAGTGGGTAGTTGTTCCGATCAGGATTCCGGGTTAAAGCATATAGCGTCTATAAAATATCATAAAAACAAGAAATATTACCAGATAATGTTATTTTATATTAGTTCCGTACGCACACAAAAAAATATCCAACTTATAATTATGAGTTTGACGGCTTTTCTTCATTTCATTCTGTCAAAACATAACGATATATACATGAAGGGCACCTGCAAGGCTTCAGGGCACAGTTTTAAATCGCTCGGAACATTTCGGACATGGCCGAGTTGTTACGATTGTATAACGAGGTCTATCTCGAAGCTTTGTCGGAGGAGGCCGAGTTATTACGATCGTATTGAGCTGTTCCCCTTCGCATAATTGTTATCTGTGTCAGTCAACTTTCGTTTTATTGGAAAGGTAAACAACTTGTTTTAATGCATTAAATGCTTGTTTAGTGCAAAATAACATTTCACTTACATGGTAAAATATGAATTTAACTCTTTATGATCAATTTCAACCATAAAATACTTCACTTAAAACAATTTCAATATTTTTAAAACACCCCCGTTTTTTGCACATTCCCGTTTAGACGTTAGGGATTGGAAGAATCCCGTATAACACGTCTATTATTTTAGACTATTGGTACAAGTAGCTCCCTTGCCTGGCGCTCGGCATAAAAGGGTAGTGCTTGGAATAGTGGTGTACTCAGTACTGGTTTAACCCAGGAAAGTTGTACCCCGTGTATCGGTGCTTTACACCGAGAAGGTAAAAAACCAAGGGGTCTAGGGTATCGCACCCAGTCTTCCTTGTATCCCACCACTGTCTCTTCAGCGTGCTGTCCCTTCAGCAAAAAACAAAGGACCCCGTTGGAAATAAGTGCTTGCACTTTCACGGGTTATCCTTGACCGAAAGGTTTAAAGAAATACATACATACACAGGGGTGTAGAAATGGGCCGGAAGCCGGTAAAATAACCCGGTTACTTTAGCATCTTCACCCGGCTATTTTCTCCGTATCAACAAAAATAAAATCTGTTATTTTTGTCATGTTTTTATGTTAACATCAGTTTAAAACCCCGACTGATGGTATTGTATATTTTGGTTTCCGCGCGTTCGGACTACAATACAGCATTAGCTCGATTCGTGACGTCATTAGTCGCACCCCCCTCTGGGATGTTTTCAAGTTCTAGGTTTGGGTTTCCCAGTATTCCGAATACAATAACATTAGCTCGATACATGACCTCTTTAGTCGCATCCCCCATGGGGATGTTTTGAAGTTTATGATTTGCGAAGCAATGGAGGGTGAAAAAAAGAATATTTTTTTCCAGACATCAAAAAGCGTAGTAAGTTTGCAACATGAGCGTGTCTGGCCTTCTGTTAGTCCTATTACCATTTACGCAACATTCCTTTTAATATACGCGTGTTACCCGGATGTAAACAAAATGAAACAAGCTTGCGGTGATGTCACTGCTAAAAATAATCCATTATTTTGATGAATTTTACATGTACCTTTGGTGAAATTTTGTACGCTTTGAACATCACAAAGTGTCCAGATATTTCGTGTGGGTGTTAAAACGGAATAAGTTAGCTGCAGGTGAAATATCTAGAACCACAGAAAATGAAGTTAGATGTTTAATTTTACAGAGGATCACAGAGATTCAGTGGCTGAAAGTATATAATTGATAGAGAAGAAATAACATATACGATTAGGAGGGAATTGCTAGCAAATGGCAAGGCATGTGGTCTGGAATGTTTTAATAGTATCCTGAATCTGAATTTGACAGTTATTTGGTTTATTAGTTAGCCCTCACTGGTGGGGGTGGGGTGGGGGGGGGGAGTATTCAGATTCATTTCAGTGGGGTAGTTCTCAGACTCAGTATCACATTCAAGTACATAAGTTTCCCTGTGTCCCTGTTACAAAATAAACATGCACCAGAACACTAGAAATTTTGGTTAAAAAAGGCTTAAATTCATCCCACAAGGGGCATTGGCCCCTTGATCCTAACTGGGGGAGGACACGCAGACTCCCCCCCCCCCCCCCCCCCCCCCGCCTACTTTTGGGATCTTTCCTGCTACTTAAATTAATTTCTACACCCCTGCATACATACATGTATGACCGGTAATGGAACTAGATAAAACATAGAATATGATAAGGTTTGTTTATTGAAAAAAACATTGATTTTTCCACATTTCTACGTAAACTTGTGATTTTCGGGGATAAAATATTAGACTTTCAAATGATTATTGTTGATGTTAGGACAAACTGAGAATTTTAAATTTGCAGCTTCTTAAGTTTTAAACAAGAATTGTTGAGTGTTTCACTGATAATCATTTTTTTTCAAAAAAATATATGTCTGGGCATTAGATTATGCGCAACAAGGAAGCAACCCAAATAACCTGAATAAACGTATGCTTCTCTGCGATTAGAACAAAGGAAATGAAATGATATCAATTTAAATACCCGAAAAAAAGTCGGCGTCAGACTACTTTGTTTAGATTCAGCCGCTACCTCCGTTTAGAAGACTAGTCAAGGGTGATAACTATCTACGACGGTTGCAGTGCACCGTATAGTTTGCGTACACCGTATTGCAGAATGAGTTTTTAAATAATCACAGAAAAATATAATTTGTCCCATTTCCACCCATGACTGCGCCACTGAAATAGTTCTTCCTGTTGTGTCAAATCATCATGCCGGATTAAGCTCCATGAATTGCTCAAAATTGTGTTATATCAAATTCTGTTCAGTGCTTTTTATTTGTACATAACATGTTCGTGGTCGATCATCGTACATCGGATATAGTAGCCCAAGTGAGACGTTGGCCTGTTTTTGTTGTTGTTTTTTTTGTTATAAATAAGTTTGACACAATGAAGTATCAGTTTACCGACTACTGTATATACATGTACATGTCCATGTTTACAGACATCAACGCAACTGTGGTGCAAGGCTTTAAAACGGTCTCGGGTCAACTCGGCCCAATTACCTTTTCGGCCTGGTCCAAATCGGCCTAGTCCTTTGCGGCCTACTTTTAAAAGAAAGTGTGCCTTTGGAATGCCGTTTGGTATTATATTGTTCACACCTAATTTACGGATTTTTGGGGGCCGTTAATGTATTACTGTACATAGAGTGTTAAAGTAAACGCCGAAAACATCTTTGATCTGAACACTTCAAAGGATGCTAATGATGTTTAAAAACTTATTAGAACTACTGAATTATATTGCTAAGAACTAAACAATTTGAAAGACACTTTTTAGTATTGGAAATATATAGAATTACTAGGGCAATTGAATTAAAGCGGATAGCAATATAAGTACTTATTTATTATAAATGTGTTCCAAATAGGGATGGAAGCGAATATCCGAATATCCGGATATTAGATTGGTATTCGGATACTAGAATAGGTATTCGGGTATTCGTATAATTTTCTTAATATATTTTGTATAAATTATGCGGTTAAAATGGTCGATTAATTAGTGTAGGTCTTAAACATCTTAGCGTTTAGACTGTTTCAGGTGCTGCACAGACTGATTGGCGAAGCGTGATGGGTGTCATAAACCGTCTGCTATTAATTGGTTGTTTGCACAAGGCGCGAGATTGCATCTTTTGAAGGGTCCATGGTCCTGTTTATGAAAACAAGTGTTGTTTATGGTCTCTGAAGTGGCTAATTGGCACTAATTGGCAGTAGTTGACATCAATGATGACGTGTATGATATGTGCATTAATCCATACGATTTAACTGTCCAATCACAAAGTAACGTCATGCAGTCAGTAGATTATTAACCAATCAATTATCTTAATGAATATGCATAAATCAAGTATTGATGTCTGAATAAAATTATTAGAAAAAAACCCGTTTCATTTCTATTTTTTTCCCAATCAGTTAACATCGTTTCAAAGTTTATCAATAGAGCAATCTTGTCAAAACTGGAACTATGCCTCCGAAAGTGACTTCTAGTGTTTGGAAGTATTTCACTAAAACTGAGGATGGTAAAAGTGTTGTGTGTAACTTGTGTAGTGTGAAACTTGTGTATTGTGGTGGGACCTCAAATCTAAGGAATCACATGAAGAAGCATCCTGTGTGCAGTCCGCCATCAACTCCGTCTAAGACCCCCCTGAAGCAGACGACACTTGACGTCACCGTTTCTTGTGCGGTGACGGACTGGGTCGTACGTGACTGCCTTCCACTCAGCGTCGTCGACGGCCAGGGGTTCCGTGATATGATGGCCTTGGCGGCACCGTCTTATACAGTAAGTGTTATACAAATGTATTGTATACATGTACTGCACGTGTATTAGAGGTCCGTGACGATTCCGGTACAGGATAATGAAGCAACTTTTATAACTATGATATATTTCAGGTACCTACCCGGCCGACAGTTCGTGCGAGGGTTGAGAAGAGGTACGCCGACGAACGCTCCAACCTCATCTCCCGGCTCGAGAAGGCGACGTCTGTCTCCCTCACGACAATCACGTGGACGTCCAACTCTACCGAGAGTTTTATCACCGTGACAGCCCACTACCTTGACGCCGAATGGATCCTCCATTCGGACGTCTTGATGACCAGAGCAATGCCAGAGCGTCACCCAGCCGAGAACATCGCGTCCCGCCTACAAGAATGCGTAAGGGGGTTCGGTCTCACGGGCAAGGTTGAATGCTGCGTCCATGACAACGCCTGCAACATACAGAAGACCAGCACACTCTGTCCAGAGTGGGGAGACCACTCCTGCTTCGCCCATACCCTCCAGCTCTGCATCAAGCCAGTCCTCGAACTTCCTTCTGTCTCCAAGGTCCTGGGCAAGTGTCGAAAGCTGGTAGGGCATTTCAAGCACTCAACGACAGTCACCGCTGAGCTACACCGTCGCCAGGAGCGGATGCAGAAGGAGGGCGAGAAGCAACCGACACTGGCCCTCATCCAGGACGTCCCCAAGAGGTGGAATTCCACGCAGCTGATGTGTAACCGCCTCGACAAGCTACGCCGGTCACTGACATCATGCTTGACGATGACGTCACGAAGAAGGCCGACCGCGATCTCCTTCTGAGAGACGGCGAGTGGGGTATCGTTGCCGACATATGCACAGTCCTTGGGCCGTTCACCCACGTGACCACCTTCATGAGTAAGGACAAGGACGTATCCATCGGGGAGATGTTTCCCATCGTGTATAGTTTGGTTGGGACAGTGTTGCAGCCCTGCAACAATGACACAGCGCTGGTCGCCTCGATGAAGACAACTCTCCGGGATGAGATGACGGAGAGGTTCCAGCCAGGCCGAGATGAAACTGCCGAGTCCCTCCCGATGCTCGCCTCACTTCTGGACCCTCGATATAAGAAGTTAAGTTTCCTGCCCAGGCAGCTACGACGAAGGACACACACCATGCTGGAGGGCCGCCTTGACGATGTCCCGCTCAAGGACAGCTCGTGCGATGACGGTGACTGTGCCACACCTGCTAAGCGACCACGGCTTGAGTTCATGGTCACATTCCCGGAGTCATCGGTAGAGGATGATCTTCAGCTGTACCTTGCCGAGAAGATGGATGATGCAACACCAGCCCTCGAGTGGTGGCGGCGCAACGAGAACCGTTTTCCGAAGGTCGCGCACGTGGCCCGTAGCGTCCTCGCGGTTCCCGCTACATCTGTGCCATCGGAGCGCGTATTTTCGTCCGCCGGGCTTGTTCTGAACAAGTTGCGCAACAGACTTAACAGTGACATTGTTGATGCCATCTTGTTCCTAAACAAGAACATGCGTTCTGTGAAGTGTGACACTGAGTGAAATATGATGAACAGTGATTGCCATTGATAATGAAAGCATAGTGTATTCGGAACTGTGTGAATAATTGATGAATACTGAAAAGTAAATAACTGCATGTAAATGCAAGAACGTTCTGTAACTACTCACGTTTAGTGCGTCTAGTTCTAAGTATGTAGTATGTATATTATTTTTATAATTAATGTATTTGCATGTTATGTTATTACATGTTATTATGTTTGTACACGTTTGTGTCTAAATAAAGGCATGTAGGTAAAAATTAAATGAATGAAATTATCTGTATTCACGTCTTCTTTCTTTTTTGAAATCTGAAATGAAAAGGAAATGAAATGAACAATAAGTCAATAACGAATATTGAGGTGAATTAAAAGTGTTAAATCAGTACATTACAGAGTATCGTCATTTACAAACATCCCAAGGGCACATATGTACATTATTCTAGAAAACTCATTGGTATGCCTATTAATATTTTGACACATTTATATGACGCACAATGGATGTATCCGGTTTTCATCCCTAGTTTCAAAGCATATTATTATTCATTGAGTATATTAAAATGAAAGAATTCCGTGATATTATGGTTTGTTATATGTTTAGTTTTTATCATGTATCCTTGTATTATGTGTTCGAATGAAGTTATAGGCAACGTTAGCAGGCTATATGGACTGTGACTGGTGCCAGCTATGGCAGCACAGAACTTGTGATACAGGTAAGGGACGGATAGTGTTTGTTCGTGAAAATATTTATATGTGTAACTATATGTATTCAGACGGTGTACAAAGGTATTAGTCTTATAAACTCTCTGTTCCGATCTATTCATGAACAAACTGTTGCTAAGCTATTTTGAGTGCAGCGTTCCTTTATTCGCATGATCATTAACGACTATGTAGGTCCACGTGTCAGGGACAGAATGTCACTTCGAATTTTCCCCGCATCTTGTCAAAATACAAGGGTCTGAATCGAGGAGATATTTGTTAGTCTAAATTCTCTGTTTGATGTTAAGATATCATTCATTTAGGGTAAGAGTCACATTTCTTACTTTTGTTGCGTTACATCGGGTGTATAATAGAACACAAATAATTATCTCGTACGACTTAATACACTTAATCTTGAGTATGATGTTTTATATTGGTTATATAAATTAAATTAACATCGATATATATTTTTATTCAAATTTTATTAAGACTATAATCATAATATAACAGTTATCACAGAAAATTACAGCAATGTCACATAACATCGAAGTATGCATATAAAACCATTTTACTTTAAATAATCTCAATAATATTTACATATTTATGACGTCAGAAGGTTGAACAATACGTAATGGTAAAACATTATAGGATATTTTGCAATACTCCTAATAGTTATATTATGCAAAATGCCATGAAATGACTAGGCGCTGGTAAAAAAAAATCGGAAAAATGCATTTAACTTAATCGTGGAAGTTCATTAATTGTTTCGCTATGTACAGCCCAAAACACATTTAGTCGACCTCTTCAACGGTAGGACCCTGGCATCCGCCTGGCTGACCACCAGCGGGGCCACTTCCATGCTGTCCCTGCTGTTGGCCACCGTGAAGTTTCACCATGATCGGGGAACACTGCCTCTGTAATTCGTCCAGTTTGTGGTTAAACTCTTCCTTGTCAGCCAACGAGTTACTGTCCAACCATTTCGTGCACTCTTCACACAGCTGGATGACCTTTGCCTTGTCGTCAGCCGACACTTTACTGGCGTCAGCTTCAGTTACCGCCTGTCTAACGCTGAATACGTAGTTCTCTAGCTTATTGCGAGCCTCTACCCTCTGTCGTTGCATTTCATCTTCCTCTCGGTATTTTTCAGCGTCGTTCACCATTCTGTCGATATCTGCCTTTGACAGACGCCCACTGTCGTTTGTGATTGTAATTTTATTACGTTTCCTTGTACTTTTGTCTTCCGCTGAAACGTTCATAATGCCGTTAGCGTCAATGTCAAAAATAACTTCGATTTGAGGGACGCCTCTCGGTGCTGGGGGAATTCCGTTGAGGTCGAACCGCCCCAGTAAATTATTGTCTTTAGTCATAGCTCGCTCACCCTCGTAAACCTGTATGGTCACCGCTGGCTGGTTGTCGGAGTATGTTGTGAACGTCTGGGTGGCCTTTGTCGGGATTTTGGTGTTCCGCTCAATTAGCTTCGTCATGACGCCACCGGCCGTCTCGATACCCAATGACAGTGGCGTCACGTCGACCAGCAGCACGTCCTTAATGGCGTCCGACTTGTCCCCCGACAAAATAGCGGCCTGAACGGCAGCCCCATACGCCACGGCCTCATCAGGGTTGATAGACTTGTTTAACTCCTTGCCGTTCATAAAGTCCTGGAGAAGCTTCTGTATTTTAGGGATACGCGTAGAGCCACCGACGAGCACCACCTCGTGAATCTTGGACTTGTCGAGCTTGGCGTCACGGAGGGCCTTTTCAACTGGTTCCATGGTGGCCCGGAATAGGTCCGCACACAATTCCTCAAACCGCGCTCTGGTAATTTTGGTATAAAAGTCCACTCCTTCAAACAGGGAATCAATCTCGAGACTAGCCTCTGTGCTGCTGGACAGAGTCCTCTTAGCACGTTCACAGGCGGTTCGCAGGCGGCGGACACTTCTGTTGTTCTTGCTGATGTCTTTGTTATATTTCCGCTTAAATTCCTGAATAAAGTGGTTCACCATTCTGTTGTCGAAGTCCTCACCTCCCAGATGCGTGTCGCCGGCCGTGGACTTCACCTCAAACAATGAGCCTTCGTCAATGTTAAGAATGGATACGTCGAACGTACCGCCACCGAGGTCAAATATCAGTATGTTCTTCTCACCTCCCAGATTTTTATCAAGTCCGTAGGCCAGAGCGGCGGCCGTGGGCTCATTTATGATCCTCATTACGTTGAGACCGGCGATAGCACCGGCATCTTTAGTAGCGCGTCTCTGTGCATCGTTGAAGTAGGCTGGTACAGTAACGACGGCATTTTTTACCGTCTTACCGAGATATGCCTCTGCAGTTTCCTTCATCTTGGTCAGCACCATCGAGCTGATTTCTTCTGGCGCAAAAGTTTTAGTCTCCCCTTTGTATTCGGCTTGGATTTTAGGCTTGCCTCCTACGTTTATTACCTTGAACGGCCAGTGCTTCATGTCGCTCTGGACGCTTGTATCACTGAAGTCCCGACCGATCAGGCGCTTGGCGTCGAAAACCGTATTCTGTGCGTTCATTGCCGCCTGGTTCTTGGCGGCATCCCCGATCAGTCGCTCGGAGTCCGTGAAGGCGACATAGCTGGGCGTCGTACGGTTGCCCTGGTCGTTGGCGATTATCTCCACTTTCCCGTGCTGAAATACGGAAACGCACGAGTAAGTCGTTCCCAGGTCGATACCGATTGCTGGTCCGTTTACGCTCATTATTGTTTTTATTCCACTTGTCTTTATTACGCTTGTGTTGCACTTAAACAATATCGCAAATAAATCCTATCGCAAGTTTCCTTATAGACGTGTTTTTTTCTAGTTAAGTAGTTTCGTATTTATTTTCACTTATCTTCGTGAACATAAACTGGTCTTTCGAGTTTCGGTTTATATAGTCTGATCAAGTGTTCGAGAACAACAGTTCTAAAAATATCTCGTAGATCTACCATGTACTCGGTGGCTTGAGAACAATCTAGAACAAGCAAGATATAGAAACGGCTCGAGGGAGGTAATCGAGTTTTACTGTTTACAAGGGAGAATAATCGAATTACTATATTTTCAACGCGGTATCATGTATAATTTGCAATAACGTGTATTTCTGACACATTTGGAAACTTTTAATGAAGATAATTTGCAATAAATGAACACATATGAACAGTTTTTTTTAATTGACTTTCACTAATAGCTGGGACCAATAATAATCATACTTCCTGCTAATAGGTAATAATAACCGGTTTGCAAATAATCGTTATTAGCCGTTTTGACTCAATGTTTAAAACGACCTTCACCCCTCTTCCGGTAAATTTAGGATTCGTGGAGTCTACAGTATTTATGTTAATTTATTACTTTAATTTGAATACTATCTCTCTGATAAAAGTGTATAGGTTTAATTTGTAATGCCATCTATTGAAGTAGAATGAGCTTGACTGTCAACACGCGACAACAGGCAAATTGGAACAAGTGCATCTGGTGTCAAGAAAAAATCAATTTCAAAACACCTAAAGATTTTTGTCGTCATTTAAGAGACTTTCACTGCACACGTGAGGGTGGATCTTATGTGTGTAGGTATGGAAGGAATGGTGTTTGCCCCTCGCTGCCAGTAGATGGTGTCAGTGACTTGGATTATGAAGAACATATCATGAGAGATCATGTAAATCAAAGTGCAGGTAAGAACAGATTATTGTTAAGCAATATGAGTGTTGGCGTCATTATCAAGTATCATCATTGCTAAGCCTCAACATTGGTGACAATCCTTTATATTAATCCATTTCAAATTTTCATGGAACATTTTACGTATGACAACATAAGTATATATATGTATACCAGTAGTTGATACTTGTAAATAGCATGACATGCCTTAGTTGATGGTATGAATGTACAGAATTTATCCTTCTGTCATATTATGTCAATTAAAAATATAATAGGCATAAAAAATCTGTCATTCCATATTTTATGTCAATTAAAAATATAATAGGCATAAATATCGGAGTATTTTCATACCAATATTTATATTGGAAATACATATTTGATGATCGATTACAAATGGGTTTCATATTTATTTGATAATTGATGTAAAAATTTGTCTGATTAACTATCACTACTGGACAATATAATCTGTTTGACTAAACTTTGTAAAGGTAGTGCTGTTTCAGTGCCATTAATTGAGGTTAACATAGAAAACAGTTGTACTGATATAAATGTTACCAATATTACCAAATACCAATGTTTTGTGTTTATTTGCTAGAAAACACAATGTCAGCTCTACAAAAACTACACACAACACCAAGACGCCCACAACCTCCATCAGAGCCGTCTGTTGTGGAAGACCAACACAAATGGACAGTTTACAAATCCAAAGTCAACCTTCCTGCAGCTCTCAATGACCCGAGACTCTTGAAAAGGGAGACTGATTTCTTCACAAAAACATGGGGTGTAGATTTCTATGACAAAACACACTTACCTGTTTCACCATACTTGCAAGAAATCAACTGGTCTCATTTTGATAGTTACGTAAAGAAAACATCTGCAGTAAGTATCTATTGATTTTTGTTTATTTTGACCACCAACAGCAATGAGTACCTCAGAGACAGTCAGTGATTGTGTCTAGCTATTTAAATATGTAAAAACATATCATTTTTCCATTATTTCCCACTTTATTAAAGTTTATAAAATAAACCAATTTTCCTGAAACAAATGTTTACATATTTAAGGCTTATAAGTCTTTCATATTGAAAACCAAACAAGCTTTCACCTGATAAACAACTGACTTGTGTGTTGCTTTGTTTTTTTAGCGCTACAAAAAGCACAACAAAGAGCTGGAGACATTGAATGGAAAACCAGAAACACACCTGACCAAGACTGTCAGACAGGCAGGTAGGCAGTTATTTTATTGCCTTTCAGTATGTGTTGTTGTTGTTTTTTCGATTGAATATGAGGCCAAAAGTCAGCCCCATTCACAACCACAAAAAGTAAACTTTTTTCACAATATTAGACTCAAAAATCATAATCCTAAGCTAAGAATACATACAAAAATATTCAACACTTAACTAGAAAAACTAGTAAATATAGGTTTAAATGCAGTCTTAGTCTCTTAAATTTCTTCAAATCTGTGATCTTAAAGGGAGCTTTGCTTTGTATAAATTATACAAAATGGTATGTACACATTTCCCCAATTCTAAGGGCCCAGACCCTGTGCATAAAAATGGTAGGGAAAAATATTTATTTGTTAAGATGCAAAGACAGGTTAAAGCAGTGTTCTCACATACTCACATTTGAGAATCCCTGGACCCACACTATAAATTTCTCTGTCAACATTAAAGAATATAGCCACATACTTTGTCTGAAACCTGCCTTTTGGACTCACACATTTCCGACTATAGTGATTATTCTCAACTCTATGGTTTGATAAAATACTAGACAGTTTTTACTGCACCATGCTCAAGTTGGATGCTAAATGGCTTTGCCTTTTTACAAAGCAGTGCTGATCTCTGTTTTTGTAAAGAAATTAATGTTGAGTCTATAAGTATAGGTAGAGGGAATGTTATCTTTTGAAGACATTAAAACATTATATGTCTCACTTTATTTATCTTTACAGAAAAGAACAGAACAGAATTGGAGCAAATTCCGAAGGTAATTATATTCATATTTGGAGATATTGTATGTGTCCTTTTGGGATAATGTCTGTTAACTAATGTAATGTAACAAATTGCAGCAATTACCATATTTTAACATACATGCCTTGAGCATTGTTATACAAATTGTGCACAGAGAAAACTGCTATTTTCCCTTCTCCAAATTTTTGTTGCCTAGCCGCATAAATGAAATATTTAACATTTATAATAGAAATTGACATTTCTGAGGCACACTTTATTCTGCACCATATTATAAGGCTAGAGCTAAACACTCGGAAAATATTCAAATTCTTAAGCCCCTTCAGTGAATGGTGTACTGAGTATTGTTAATATATATTGTCTAAAGGACATACTATTAGGACATAGATGGTCTGATTGTTTCATCGTTGTTAACTTTTTTAATCTTTACTTCTCATGAGGGTAAATGTACACACTTGTGGTCTGCAGTACTTGTTTTATACATTATGAGACAACTGTGCATGTTTTATTTAA
This sequence comes from Mya arenaria, assembly GCF_026914265.1. NCBI lineage: Eukaryota > Metazoa > Mollusca > Bivalvia > Myida > Myidae > Mya > Mya arenaria. The sequence goes on along the minus strand of NC_069132.1, from coordinate 35,733,252 downwards.
ATATATCAGCACCTGGTTTATTTAATTAAACTTCAGTACATCGTAAACTATTTCACATTAAAAGTTAATAACAATGCTGTTTACAATGTTGTAAACTTAAACAAAGTACTGAACAGTTGACCTAATGTCTATTTTTGTTACAACTCTTATAGAAATGTATATGTCATTAGAAAATTTGAATGGGACTTTTAAACTAAATGTATTTAGTTGTTATCCAAGGTCTTGATTAAACATATGGTAGGCAGAAAAAATTGAAATTTATTTTTGACTTGACACCCCTTATGAAATCATATATGCTTCTATTATTTGAATTCCAGCCACTTGATTGGTCTGTAATCTGGGCATTTAAAATTTGAAGAATTAATTCTTATTCTACATTATAAATATATAGTTGTGTATAAATACATCAAGAAAACTTATGCATTGAGGACTACAAAATATGTACAATTTTTTTGTTTGTGCTAAAGTTTAAACTAAAGTAGATTATTAATCATATTAAACCTGATGCCTTTGGCAAATGGCAAGGAACGGGTGAGAATGAGTCATGTTCAGTAGTTCTAGACAGCCAACATATGTCACCTTGTAAACAATGCCTACAGAGCTATCAATGAAATTAATATGCAGCTGTATGCATTATTTTTACAATGGCGGTCTCTACTTCTCTGGTCGAAGCCTTTTCAGTACTGGTATCAAATGATATGATTTATTGCTTGTAACAAGGTGTTGACATGGTCCATTATAATTGACTTACTGTCCTAGAATTAATCATTGAATATGTTAATACACATTCTACCTTGAACTCTTTCACAGACACTCTTGCACACGTGTCATCCATCTGTTTGTGTCGCAAATGCATTATGTTAACTTACATATTTTAATGATACCATTTATTCTTAAACTACAGTTATATTTAATCTTTCTTAATGTCAGTCAGGCCTAAAAAAAAATGTTTGTTTAAGGTAAAATCCCCAAAATTACTAGATAGCGAAGGTAGGGATTATTATTTTTTTTTATTGAATTTTTTTTTCAAAGATACTTTATGTCAAGATGATTTTCTTGTAAATAGTGCTTTTTCTTGCAAATGTCAAAAATATAAGGGAGGGTCGAGTTTCCAGAAACAAACAATTTTTTATAGGCCTCTCAAAGGACCTGATAATGTTTCACAAATAAAAATCACTACTCTAGATATCCTTAACAAATACCTCATTGTATTCTTAACAAGTTTTATACCTCAAGACTCAGTTGCTCAGATTTTCAGATATTTATGACTGTTAAATATATAAAAAGATGCATCTAAAACATATTCATATTGATAATACTGTCTGTTATTCAACAACAAGAATGATTTATAGAAGGAAATGCAGAAATAAAATAAAAAGTAAACTGAACAGTCCCGCTTTACACTGAGCATGTGAAGTTGTAAAACATATAGTTTGAGACTAGTAATTCTGTAATGGGCTAAAGAGCTATGGAAGGGTGTTGCACCCTGTCCTGTTATGGAAGCAAGCTTCTGCCCTCATGGAAATGCATGTGCACCCTCCTGCCTTCAGAGAATTAAATGCTTAATATAATCATATATCTCTTTTGTTTTGATTAAAACTTGTGTGTGATTATAAAAATTCATACAAACTTGTCATAATTTTTGAGACCTAAAATTTCTTTAAGCATCTTCAAGCACGATTCCTTACTTTTTCTGTGAAATTCACAATGTTTAAATTCTTTTCAGCCCAACATAATGTGTCCTTCTTTCCCTTAAGACATCATCCCTTCACTGCAGCATCCTGTCTCTTCAAAAAGACTGGCTGAATGGCATTTTCGAGAAGTAATACAATTTTAATGCAAACAATTATGTTTGAACTCGAAATAAAATTTCGATCAATAGGAAGTATCTTTCCTAAACTCAAATCAATATAAAGTCTTACAATGTCTTGATGTGGTTGATTTCAGTTGTTCTTGATGCCAACATTTAACTTGGAGAACCCATCCACATTCAGCGCGGTATTTCCATGGACACAGGTAGAAGAGAGCAAGGTGGACACCCCCGGGGCCAGGCATTCATCCAAACTGCTACAGGAGAAGGTATGTGTCTAACACGCTGTAGTTAGTGCCCAGCAAGTCTCACATTGGTCCAAGGCATTCTTTTATGCCATGACCTCTCATTATGTATATACTCAAATATTGATTAATTTTTTAACAGATGAGCCACTATCTCGATATAGTGGAGGTGCAGATAGCCCAGCAGATCTCACGTCGGTCTGAGGCCTTCTTTCACGCCATGACCTCACATGACGAACTCCAGGAGCGAATGAAGACAACTTGTGGACGCATTAAATACCTCAGGTAGAATTTGGGGTTTGCAGGAATATTGACAATTTTTTTTGCTTGTCTGTTTTTTAACAAAATAGTTAAGGCATTGTAATAGCATTTGTGTTGTCTAGTGCAAAGACTTTAACTATGGCACTGTAAGTCACAAGCTTGTCAAGGTATTCATATGAAGCTTATTACACATGATACTAATGAAAGTATACGTAAAAGACGAGGACGATAACACTTTAATGAGCTGTCATTCTAGATGAACTTAACCCTTTAGCGCATGTATACAAGATAGGCCTTTTGTGTATTGATTTAAACCTTGAAAATATCGTCTGCTAAAATTTGAAGGTATTTATACTGCCACTCGCAGGTGTGAGATCCACTGTGACGTAATAAAACATAGAGGCTGAGTTCTGTATTGAAAATCCCCAAATGCATTGATGCGTAAATCATTGAATATTATTATGTCAGTTTATTTTACCATTAAATCAATAAAGATTATTATTATTATCAGATAATATTTTGTCTAACATACAATAGAAACAATAAGTAGCTGAGAAAATGATGAGTAAATTTTCTGCTGAGCTAATTGATGGCCATCATGGTTCCGGTCGAAAATAGGTCAGGTAAACACAATAGTTCAAGCATTGGTCTAGATCTTTGTATTCATACTGGGAAAACATTTATCAGTTTTCTTTTTGTAAACAATTTTATGAGGGGGTAATAAAGTTAAACAGACACTCTGGACTGGATCTCTCAGCTGGATGACACCGGATATTCCTGCCATATTTCTGTGTATTATACACGAGAACATCGATTGTCGGCTTTTTAATCCAGATGGGTCTTTTTTATGATAGGGGTAATGAAATTTAGATCGATTTTATAGAAATGTAATAATTCCATCTTGGAAATGCATTCACAGATGAAATAAAATAATTTTATATTTCATCATTGACACCATTTATTAGATAATTTAATTATCTATAAAAAATGTATTCACATAAAAAATATTTGGGGCCACAATTATTTGGAGTTATATCAAGTTTAAGGACATACTGCTATAATAATTTGCTCTTTTTCGATTCTTTAAAATTCCTATACAGATAAGGACTGCTTATCAGTAAGTTGGCTACTGACTGGGAGGTGTAATCTGGCCACTTGCCTATGTGCTAAAGGGTTAAAAAAAAAAAAGAGTGTTGGTATCTGCTAACAAGATTTTGGTTTGCTGGCGCCTTACCACTTTAACATGGAATATGATATGTATACATTGTATGGTGTTGTTGTTTTTTTTCAAAGATTATGGGATATTTTAATAGAGTTTTGTATTCATATGTAAATAGGAATGAAATTCCTGGTTTGGTTAGTGCCATGTTCTGAATTTTATTTCTATGCAAGTGCAAATTAAATACAGTTTAGTGATACTCTTTGCAGGGATAAAATGAACAGTATGGACAATCTAATGGCGAGAGGTTCTCTGAAAATAATGAGGTTAACCAAGTCAAGGTGCAATTATATACAACTTCACAATAAGGTTAGTTCATTGTTGATATATTTGATATGTATATAACAACCATTGATGAAGCATAGTTTTTAATTATAATCTCTGATACTCTTATATTTGGCCATAGTGTGTCTGCAATATTGATTTTCTAGAGATTTATAGGTTGATAGGTTGTTAAAATGATTAGATTGGTATGTTTTTAGCTCTACTGGCCAAAGGCCAGAAGAGATTATGCGATGGTAATGTGTACGTAGTATGTGCATCCGTGCGTCCGTGCGGTCGTGTGTTCATGCGTCTGTAAACAATTGGTTGTGAACACGATACAGTCTTCAGTTTTGATTGTATCTCGATGAAACTTGTACAGTATCTAGATAGTCATTAGAGCTCCGTTTCTTTCGAAAACCTGCCAGATCCGCCCATAAATGCCTAGATTATGGGCCATGAAAGTTTTAAAGAAATGCTTTCTATTTTTAGCCAGGTCTGCATGAGCAAATTCTATTTTTAGCCATGTTTACATGTACATGTAAATTCAAGTCTAGAGTTAAGGGAGACAATTTGCAAGTCTAGGATTTTGAGAGAAAATTTGCTTTTTGCTTCTGCAGTTGATTTTGTGAATTACTCTGCCATGTTCTTGTTGAAAGACCAAAGGCCATTTTTTAGTTTTAAGGTCTGTAGTTTGCACATTCATCTTAACAAAATTGGTTGTGAATGTTTAAGTTATGCACCTGGTGTCATTACTGGCCACACCCAGGGTTCACAGGTTTGAAAATCTTTTTGTGTTTGTGCATCCATCTCAGCACAATTGATTGTGAATGTTTGTTCAAATTGATCAATGTTGTCCTAGGATGCCCTTGACTTTGACCTTTTGACCAGCTTTTTTTTAACTTTTAAAACTACAGAATTTTTTACTATGAGTACAGTTTTGAAAGCATTTTTTTTTGTCAGATGACTTACTTGGCATATACTAAAATAGTTCATGCAACTAATCTGCTTACAATACTTTCTGGGCTCAGATGTTGAACGTGCTACGTTTTCAGGTAACCCAAACACAAAACATAAACTGTATGTCTGTTGCCTTTTACCCATACATACATGCTGTAGTTTGATATGACCACAAAAGCCATGCCAGTTGAGCATAGGCCCTTTTGGGCTTCTTGTTTTTTACTCTAGAGAAAGTATATTTGTTTAGTTACATCCCTTGGGCCTAAAAAAACCCACTTCTAGTTCGAGTAACCCGACCCTTCCTATGAAATACCGGTAGCAATTGTCGGCTAAAAAACACTTATTGTAAATAAAATATGTATTTTTTTATGTGGTTGAAAACACTTATATACCTTTACCAAATTATTACAATAACGTTCTAACATAAAGCCTGCCGGTAATAAAAAAATATAATCCTACCTGTTTTTGGACACCCTAACCACACAATTTGTTTGTTTTTTGGCCTTGATTAACTGTGAAAATCAAAGATGGCATCCCTTTGTAGTGCTCTTCAAGCATGAATTCAAACTTTGTTACATTATGAAAGAAAAGCTTCCTAGTATTCTAAAGTGATTCATATCAGTATTGTATCATGATTACTACATATAACTTCAGGACAACAGCCAAAATATAAAATTTACCTAATATGACCCCACAAGGATTTAAAGCCATCTACAGTAAATGGATGCCATTTGTAGTTAAAGCTGATGGCCACTGTACATCAGACCCAGCCAACAATTCAAACACTGCTGTCAACTAATGAGTTTGTTGGGGCCCTGGACCTGATATCTACCACACAAGAGGTTCTCTCCCAGGAGCTGGCTGGGGTACACAGTTTGAGGTGAGGGGATAATGTATACAAGGTGGTTTATTATTTCACCATTCAAACACTGCTCTCTACCAATGAGTTTGTGGGGGCCCTGGACCTGATATCTACCACACAAGAGGTTCTCTCCCAGGAGCTGGCTGGGGTACACAGTTTGAGGTGTGGGGATACTGTATTCTTAGATTTATTTCGGTAAGGAATACATGATACTAGTCGGTTTAATATTATTATGCCATTCAAACACTGATGTCTACCAATGAGTTCGATGGGGCACTGGACCTGGACCATATTTACCACACAAGAGGTTCTGTCGCAGGAGCTGGCCGGGGTACACAGTTTGAGGTAAGGGGATAATGTATACAAGGTGGTTTATTGTTCCATCATTCAAACACTGCTGTCAATCAACGAGTTTCTGTTAACCCTGGACCTGATGTATACCAAGAGTTTCTCCGGGGTACACCGTTTAAGGTGAGGGCATACTGTATACTAGGTGGTTGAATATACCACCATTGAAACACTGCAATGAGTCTCTGGGGGCCCTTGCAGATAATGGCCAGCATAAATAGTTTGAGGTGAGGGTATATGTATACCTTTCTGTCTAGCAGTGAGTCTCTTGGTGCCCTTGCGGATGCTGGCTGGCATAAATAGTTTGAGGTGAGGGTATATGTATACCTTTCTGTCTAGCAGTGAGTCTCTTGGTGCCCTTGTGAATGCTGGCTGGCATAAATAGTTTGAGGTGAGGGTATATGTATACCTTTCTGTCTAGCAGTGAGTCTCTTGGTGCCCTTGCGGATGCTGGCTGGCATAAATAGTTTGAGGTGAGGGTATATGTATACCTTTCTGTCTAGCAGTGAGTCTCTTGGTGCCCTTGCGGATGCTGGCTGGCATAAATAGGTTGAGGTGAGGGTATATGTATACCTTTCTGTTGACCAATGAGTTTTTGTGGGGGCCTTCGGGCTCGTTGCAACAAACTATCTTGATCAATGCTTCAAAAATCTAAATCTGTAGGATTGTCACAGATGACAAAACATTCATATTTTCCTCAGCCTCAACATCGCTATATACTGGCAATTCCCACAACAAGAAAAAAGAAGAAATATGACTCGGGAAATGCTGAAATGGGCATATTGTTTAGTTGAGACTATTTGCTTTTCATTGTATGCAAAACTGCAACAATTAGTGCACACAACCCTGTATTTGCAGGCATCTGGGTTCACAGCTGGCAGAGCTACAGAAGTTGATAGATATCATGATCCAGGAAGACTTCCATAAACATGTGACCAACGAGCTCAACAGACCCGTCTCAGATACTTCACCAATTATGGACGAGGTTAGCATTTACAAATATCATGCGGCAACATGTCATTAAGAAATTGGCGCAATTGTTCAAGAAAAGGTAAAGAAATATATCTGACATCGTCTGGGAAAATGAGTGCTATTGAGAAAACAGTGACTTTTTTTCGAATCATCATGCTTCATAAGCAAGCAATCATAGTTACAGTAAAAACTCACTAAACCAGACAAGGTCCGGACTGGGCAAAATTTCCGGTTTAGTGAGGATTCCGGTTTAGTGAGGATTTGATGTACGGAGTAAGTTTACTGAAAATATTAACTGAGTTAACCTTTAAAGGGAAGTTGGAAATTGGAATAAAATAAAAACACATAAAGATAACATTTATTTTACATCAACGATGGTTCAAGTAACTTGAAATAATGCATAGAGTATACATGTATATTCATTTATATATCAATGTACATTACAGATACAGTTTATACAGTTTTAGACGGAGGTTGAGACATGATTAAAGCACATGCAAAAGTGATAAACATAATTCTGCGTATTTATTACATCTTTTTTCCGAGTCTAAAAAAATAAAACAACTCGCGTAATTTAATGCTTGTTAAGTATGTTTGATAGTTTAATTAACGCACCGCTCTAATTTGATTCACTCATAGATGTCTTTAGATAAAACAACGCTCCAAAATGATCACTGCAGCAAACAAATTAATGTTTCAATCAATTTTCTTTTCACAAGTTTGATTAACGTTTGATTATCGCGCGGCAGTCAATCCACAGCGCAATCATCATTATCGATTATCGAGTTATCACAACATCAAAGGTGCAATATTTAACGACGCACCGGGTGTCAAAACAAAGTGACAAAGTGACACGCGATTCGCGAATTCCTAATACACAAAATCATTTTGACATGTTTGAACAAATATATGTCCGGTTTTGCGAGGTAAAATTACGTTGACAACTAACAAATTTCCTCGATTTTTTGTCCGGTATCCGGAATTCCGAGGTTCCGGTATTGTGGGGATTATTTTACATTAAAAATAGAAGGGGAAAATCGGGACTCTGAAAAAAGTCCGGTATCCCGAGGATTCCGGTTTTGTGGAGATCCGGTTTAGTGAGGTTCCACTGTATTTTGAAGCCTAAAAAAAAATTCTACTAGTGCGGGTAGCTGGACCCTGCCTTTGAAATAGGTGCCGACTCTACCATTATTACCTGTGTATTTAAAAAAAATAAAATCCAAAATTAATTTGTGATATGTTGATTATCAATCGTACCACTTGGATAAATTGTGTTATTGTTATTTCATTGTATAAATATTGTGTTGTGAGCATTTGTTTTTTACCAAACATAGGAAAAACTGGTTGCCATCTTGTTTGGTATGCTTCGACTACACAAGATGGACTTCCTGGATGTATACAGGGATGAGACCTTCACTGGCATGAAAGCAGTTGTCAAACAGGTATGACATTTATATGGTTTCTAGTTATGATGGAACGTTAAAGATGCACTCTTACTCCCAAATCAGATTTACCACAATTAATGCAATTGTATTCATTTCCTGAAAAGGATGAATGAATATCAAAAACAATGGTTCTTATGAAGGATAAGAAATGTGCAGAAAACACGCTATTTCTACCTTATGAGACGATAGTTGATCACTGTAAGTCTTTTAGCACTCACCAATCATTAAAATTTGTGCGTTTTCAGCTTTTTAATGCACAGTTACAATCTTGTTATCAGTAATTATTTTTTTCCATAAATGCATTATTAAGTAAGTAGTTAAAGGTTAAAATTCACTCAAAATTTATGTTTGTTATACATGTGTTTGTATTGATTTTAAAAACAAGTGTCACTTTAATTGTAAATAATCTAATAATCAATGTTGGGTGCCCTTTGATGATTATTTTATTATATATGATAATTGATTTATTATAACCAAATACTAGTTAATGGGCTCCCAACATTGATTATAATCAATTATGATAATCCATAATTGATTTTCATCAACCTTTATTATTTTACTGAAAAACAATAAAATACATGTGTATGATATCACTTGTAAATGCTTAAGGATAGAAAAATTGAATAACATACGTTCTGTTGTATGTTCGCAGACTGTAATAGTAGCTGTATGTGAGGCCGATGATATTGACACAGAGAACAATTCCAGGTGAGTAAACATGATGTGCAAGGGGTAGAATATGGGTTTACAACTGAAAGATAATTTTAATCTTGATGCATTATTATGTTTAACTAGTTTGACTTAATGGAAAAAAAAAACATATAAAAGGTGTATGATTTGTGTGCAGTTAAAACAACATTAAAGACAGATGAGTTAAATATAATAATGTATCACAAATAAATATTTTTTTTTTGCATCTTTGAAGTATATGCTTTATTGTGCCCCTTTAAGGCAATGTCATACAGTGTATCTATAGTTGTATTTTAGGAACCTTAGATATTCTCTCATACCTTGTGATTGTCAAATAAAGATGCATTAAACTATGGTCATATCTGAAATTGATTTTAAGTGTATTTAGATACTGTTATTTCTTCCTTTTTTACTAACTCAGTTCAATCATAGCACTATCAGTTATTCTATAATACATATACATGGTAGATGTGTATATCTATATCACATGTTAACTGTTTGAAAAAATGTTCTTTAATCTTCTAGTTCATCGCTCAATGATGCTTTAGTATTTAGTATTATTCTTGATAAAGCTACACTTATAGTGTGCACAACTCACACAATCTCAAGTGGCGACTAAAATGGGAATGAGGCTATGAAGACAAATTCCCATAAACTGATCTGCTTTGAAAATTGTTTAGAATGATAGGGCCATGGGAAATGATGACAAACATTAAGGACAATGCTAAATGCTTAAATTGTTGCTACTGATAAAACACTGCATTTAATGGAATAGCTTGGCATTGACAAATAGACATTCTTTTTTGTTGATTTGTTTTGAACAATTTATTTGCCAAATTAGAGTGTGTTTTACTTATAATACTATTTTAACAGTCATGTTTAAAAGGAATCTAACTCTGTGGATGAAAACATGATTTGATACAAGTTAATATTCTCAAAATTTTGTTGGGATATGAAATACATGTCATTGCTTTCAAAAATTGAGTCTGTAGTCTGATTAGTTTATTAGCCCAAATAATATTTAACTGATGCACAATTTCCCCCCAGTTTGGCGGACCAGATGCGGCTGTTGAACTACCGCCAGTGGTCGGCCCTGATGGAGAATATCTTCAACAACCTTCTCACCATCCTTAAACGAGCAAAAGTTAGCCTTATTTTTTGCCTGTAGTCTTTTAAACTTTTGGTCCAACATAGACTGTTTCTGTAACAAAGGGCAAAAGGTGCTGTTAATCAGCTTGGCAAATTAAAGAGAAACAATTGACAAATGTATTAGGTTTGGAGTGTACTTAATATGATATGGCTGTCTAGGTGGTTTCTGTTGTATAGTTAAATTGCGTCTGTCAAGTTGAAATAGAGCATTGCATTGTAAATGCATTGAGCTATAGGGTTATCATTTTTATGAACTTAAAAATTTAAGATTGAAAATTCATGGTTAAGTAAATGAGCGTGACAAAGTGTATTAATTTATATTTCAGGCATTCCATGGTATTGTGACCGATGTAGTGGGCATAGCTGCAGGACGAACCAAAGTCCCCACCCCCCTCCAATCTCCGACCACAGATTCCCCCGAGCCCTTAGAGGAGCCAACACATCTTAATGTATCTGTGTAAGTATTGTCCCCACCCCTCATATACCCTACAATAGACTTCCCCTCCCCTGGAGACCAAAACACCCTAATGTCTCTGCGTAAGTATTGTCCCCACAGCCTCAAATACTCTATAACAAACTTCCCCCTCCCACTAGAGGAGCCAAAAATCCCTAATGTCGCTGTGTAAGTATTGTCCCTACAAAAGACTCCCACCTCCCCCTAGAGAAGCTAATACACCTTAACGTCTCTGTAAGTTTTGTCCCCACCTACAAATACCCTATAATAGACTCCCCCTCCCTTTTTGGGAGCCAAAACACCCTTATGTCCCTGTGTAAGTGTTTTCCTCACCTGTAACATCCCTAATCTATTCCTACAGGAGTGGTGATGTAGATGTTATGGCAGTGAGGAGTTGAGGAGTTTGGTTGTGCCATGACAGAATTTTACCTAATAGTCTTATAATCTTTTGATTACCGTAAGATCCTAATCCATGCCTGCATGAGGGGTGATGTAGATGTAATTGCTGTAAGGAGTTTGGTGGGGCAATGACAGCATTTTTTTTGTAATCTTTTTTGGTTGGGGCAGTGATACCATTTTACGTTTTTTCTTATAGTCTTTCAATTACCATAACATCTCAAATCTTCTCTACAGGAGTGGTGATGTAGATGTTATGTTAAGCAGTGAGGAGTTTGGTGGGGGCAGTGATACCATTTTACTTAGTATTAAAATCTTTTGAATACCGTAACATCCCTAATCTATCCGTACAGGAGTGGTGATGTAGATGTTATGGTAAGCAGTGAGGAGTACGGTCATGCTGTAGCAGGACTCAAAGAACTGATGATCGCTGTCTGTGACCACGCACATGACCGCTGCTGTAAGGTTCTCACAGCACGAGGAAAGGTGGGTGGAGTTTGATTTATACTGTTTAAAAGAATATTTTAGGGGCTTTAAATTTTGCCATGCACAGAATGTTCACATTTTCGTATGTTCTTAAATCACATACCGTAAATGACTGGGTATAAGACGATAGGGGGTATTAGACGCAGGGGAAAAAATCGGTGAAAAGTCCAAGAAAAAAACTTTTAATCTATGTTTTTGGTTAAAAGATGCATAGAAAAGATGTCAAATCGTCTGGCATTTTCGGCCACCATGTTTGTTGACAGTGATAAAAAAAAAAATTCGTGAAAATGGCGACGGTTATCTTTAAAACCATACAATGATAAACTGTCGAGAATGAAAAGCTAAGTTATGCAAAAACCTTATATTGTACGGGTTTGTTCTCAAAATGTCAACACCTACAGAAAAGAATAAAGAATGTGACAAAGTGCGAAAAAACAAGACCATTATCGCAACAGTTTGTAGTATTGGTATGTTAAACAGGTTAAAGGCAGTCTAGTTTTTCACACCTTCTCATATAACTGACAAAATATATTTTGACAGTGCCCAACTTTGACCTCAGAAAAAAAGTTAAAAAAATTGTTACTGGGTATTATACACAAGCATTTCTTGCATCGAAATCTGAGAGAAAAAAGGGTGTCTAATACCCAGTCATTTACGGTAATACTTTAAGATAAGTAAGAACTAATTGACACTTTTAAAATGGTAAAATGATCCTTGTTCATTGGAGCAAAATCTTGATCGCAGCCAAAGTTCATGATTACACAGTTTATTCTTGTGGTTTAAATTCAACATGCATTTTGCTTTTTCTCAGGATGGGTTTCTCGAGCGACTGTCATCTGCAGAGTTTGTGACCCTGTCACGGCTGATTGAAAAGTTTGTCTCTGACTGTGAGGAGGTGTGCGGCAGGAAAAGCACGTCACTCCGGGTTACTGTTCAGAGTCAGGTAGGAGTGTTTTTTTAAGAAATAAGGAAAGATAAATCATCCTATTGGATGTAGAGACCTTTGTTTGAAAGGACTTAGAATTACAGACAAGTTTGACACACCTTTTTGTGAAAATCTTGAAAAGATCTGGGATGCCTTATGCTTATAATTAATGTTAAGCTATATCGAACTTCCATCAGGACCATAACTCTTAGATCAAGGCTATTTCACTTTTGAATCAAAGCTGTAACACTCTTGTACAAAGTATACATTGTTCTTGGATCAAGTTTACATCACTCTTGGATCAAGTCTACATCACTCTTGGACTAAGGCTATATCATCCTTGGGTCAAGGCTATATCACTGTCGGAATCAGATCAAGGCTATATCACTGTCAGAATCAGATCAAGGCTATATCACTGTCGGAATCAGATCAAGGCTATATCACTGTCGGAATCTGATCAAGGTTATATCACTGTCTGAATCTGATCAAGGCTATATCACTGTCGGAATCAGATCAAGGCTACAGTACACTCAACGAGTTAGACCCACTTTCCTCGCTCACTCTGAGGGATAAAGTCGATGATCGCGAACTTCCTCTGAGGGTAAAACTGTTGCCCTCGCTAAAAATGCCCCCGAGTTCCTCCAAGTGGCTGGTTTACCACCGAGTTTAATATGAACGATAGCGTTGAAAATCGTCCGATTTTATGACCCCTCAGCAGAACTCTGTGTCTAATCAGATAAGCAAGAAATCACTCTTGTTCAGAAGTTGTTTTTTTATGCTTATGTACATTATTAATCGTACAAGATTCTTACCAGTGTTTAATTTGTATTTGTGTCCCAAAACGCTAATTGAATATTGTCTTGACTTGTTGATATTAAACATTGAATCATTGATAAATTGTCACTAATTGTATTGCATTATAAAACAGCCGACATTTTACACGATTCTGAACCATGACCTCTGACATCACGCGTGTTTAATACATATAATAGAATATACTTTTTATTATTGGTGGTTAAAAATAGCTATGACGTTTTAGGGAATTTTTCCACAGAAAACGAGGCAAGAAGGCTTCAACCATGCGCTGTGAACTTTGAATTTGTGTTTGACCTCCTGATTTTCCGAAAATGTGTCATAAGTAACCTAGTCATTAGTAAAAATATGTTTATAAGATGCGTGTGCAAATAGTGAAATACGACTGCATTCTTGTGGTAAGCTAACTTCATGTAAAATGGGCAGAGGAAAAAGAATAATAGCAATTAACTGAAGCCGTCATTATCGATTGGAAATTTTTAATAAAAAAAATAACTTAAGCGTAGATTCTTATTAAGTGTCCGCAGACTTTCGCGGAGGTTACCCCTCCGTGGAACACCGCGTTCGTCATTCTTCGGCCGACTAATCCCCCTCCGAGGGCCTTAAATTCAAACTCCGAGGAACGCGGACAGACGATAAATTCGTTGCGTTGGCGCAATAGCGAAAATCTCAACTCAAAAAGCTTTCATGACTTTATTATTTCAGGCTTGCAGATTTGTCAGCAAGTTCCATGAAGACAGAAAAAATAAACTCAGGTATGTTTTAATTGATGGATATTGTAAATAATTGATGTGCAATGTTCTCTGTCATTAATTTACAAGCAGTAAATCGGTCCAAATTGTATTCAAAGATTTAATACATATAACTGAATGATTAAAACATGCAGAAATTAAAAACACAACACCAATAACGACCTTATTCACAAACACAACAAGTATAAATTGTTTTCATATGGTCAACAGTTCTATAACAACACTTTTATCATGTCATAAAAAAAAAGTTTTCACTTCCAAAATTGTTTCATACATTCTCAAAAAGAATTTGGAGCATGTCTTTGTAGAGGAAAAAAGTCTACATATATCCCACTAATGGATTCATGGCATTCCTCCCCATCCTAACACCGACCCTAAAATTGCCCAATTGATATTTTATGACAATTTGGTAGGCATATATACACTAAAATACACCATTTTAAACTGTTATAATCTAAATTTTTCACTCTTTATTTGCGCTTCCAAATTACACCCATGCAACATCAACCATTGGATCTTCCCCTCAATCCATGTTATGGTTCTGTATCCCGCTACAGTGTGTAGAGAACAGCAAAGTAGGTCAGGAACACCCCTGCAATCTGAAATCACAATGTTACAGTTACTTACTTAATGCATAGACTTGTCTTAGTATGTTTATTTTTGCAACAAACTTCTGATAGCAAAGAGGCATTTTAATGAGATATTTTACTTCAAATTTTAGAATCAGAATTTTGCCTTCACTGACCAATAAAACAATTTGTGTTGAAATGAATCTCAGTTTCATGAAGAACTGTCGATTAGCTTCCATGACTTTTATATCAGGAATTATTACAGTTTCATTGATAAAGCTTGGTTCTGAATGTTCGTCTTACTGTGAGTATGAACTCCTTTGTGATAGTCAGCAGTCCACATGTAGTGAATCCCACCTGGGTCCCCGTCAGCTTGGACAGAAACAGGTTCAGCTGAAATATATTGGACATTACAATACATCACTTTGTTGGTCTTATGGACAATGAGGCTAAAGAAATAGCTAGTTTGGAATTAAATGTGATCTAGTGGCTTGTGTGTCTTTTTTAGCTTTTTTAATCCGTGTGCCTTTGAACTAGCTCATTGTCGAATTATTACCTGTTGGGCTCGTCCCTCTAGTTTTTATTGTTTTATCAAGATAGAATTTGTGTTTGGTCTGTCTGTGTTCTTTTGTATCTTGCTTGTCTCACTTCAAGTGTGTGTTGGTCTCTGACTTTAAGCCTTTCAACAGGGTTATTATTAAATATTTGGCTACTGGGCTTGTCCTTTTATTGTTGAATGATTACCTGTTGGGCTCATCTCTCTAGTTTTCATTGTTTCATCGAGTTAGAATTTTTGCGTGATCTATCTGAGTTTTTTTTGTGCATTGTGTTCTCTCTGTAAGTGTGTGGTGGTGTCCGACCTTGACCCTTCCAGCAGGGTTATTATAAAATATAAGGCTACTGGGCTTGACTTGTAGTTTTCATTGTTTTATCAAGATAGAATTTGTGTTTGGTCTGTCTGTGTTCTTTTGTACCTTGCTTGTCTCACTTCAAGTGTGTGTTGGTCTTTGACCATGAGCCTTTCAACAGGGTTATAATTAAATGTTTAGCTACTGGGCTTGTCCCTGTAGTTTTTGTTTTATTGTTTGAGACATACATGTAAAAGACTAGACTAATTTAGAACAATACAGAATTCATCCATTCCAACTAGGTGTGGTCAAACTGACCCGGGACTAGTCAGAATAAATAAACTCTGTATTGTTCTAAATTGCCAACATTATTTGGCCTAAAATTAAGTATTAACTTACTCCAGACCCAGAGGAAATAATCAAATTAGAGAAATCCCACATGCAATACATGTTTGAATATGCTTGATATGATAATAGTCCGAGGCACAAATGGTTGACCTACCTGAGCTAGTTTTTCTACTGTGATGTCCTGAACATTGATGTAGTAGATTGTGTCCAGCGGTGCGTGGGCCTGAAAATATTCAACAGAATTATTGACCTCGTGAAACAAGATTTGTGTTTAGATTTTATACAAAAACCTTACAACTTACACAGCTATTAGACTATGCCGTGTAAAACAAACCTTTCAAGAGTCCTTTTGTTACCATGACATTTTGCTTCATACAGATAATTAACACAGCACTTGGATGTCATTAAACTGTTTAATCGACCAATATGGGAAATATATTTCGTCAATAATTAAAAGCACATGGTTTTAAAAGCCAATAGATGACCTTGACCTCCACTGTTATATCTGTCCATATGACTTCATATTTGCTGACCATATTTACTCATGTTAGGTAATAATGCTATAAATATTACAGTGAACCATGGACACAAACGTATATACACCACATACACAAATGCAAACACCACAAACAGACCACACACACATCAAAATAGCTTAACCAATAAATGATGGGATAATCGCTTTGGAACAGTTAGTAAAACATGAGTTCACTGGAAAAATCAATTATGTCCATCAATGACGTGAAGAGAAAAAGATTTGTAGTTCTTAGGGTTTTGGTCAACATGCATCAGAAAGATGCATCTATTGCTTCAGAAAGATGCATCCATAGCTTCAGAAAGATGTGTCCATAGGATCAGAAATATGCATCCATTGCTTCAGAAAGATGCGTCCATAGCTTCAGAAAGATGCATCCATAGCTTGAGAAAGATAAAGCTGCATCAAAAGCTTCAGAAAGATGCATCCGTAGCTATAGAAAGATGAATCCATAACTTCAGAAAGATGCATCCATAGCTATAGAAAGATGAATCCATAACTTCAGAAAGATGCATCTGCAGCTTCAGAAAGATGCATCCATAGCTTCAGAAAGATGCATCCATAGCTTCAGAAAGATGCATCTGTAACTTGAGAAAGACGCATGCATCCGTAGCTTCAGAAAGAAGCATCCATAGCTTCAGAAAGATGCATCCGTAGCTTCAGAAAGATGCATCCATAGATTCAGAAAGATACATTCATAGCTTTAGAAAGAAGCATCCATAGCTTCAGAAAGATGCATCTGTAGCTTCAGAAAGATGCATCCATAGCTTCAGAAAGATACATTCATAGCTTCATAAAGAAGCATCCATAGCTTCAGAAAGATGCATCTGGAGCTTTAGAAAGAAGCGTCTGTAGCTTCAGAAGGATTAATCTGTAGCTTCAGAAAGAGGTATCCATAGCTTCAGAAAGAAGCATCCATAGCTTCAGAAAGATGCATCTGGAGCGTTAGAAAGATGCATCTGTAGCTTGAGAAAGATGCATCAGTAGCTTCAGAAAGAAGCGTCTGTAGCTTCAGAAGGATTCATCTGTAGCTTCAGAAAGAGGTATCCATAGCTTCAGAAAGAAGCATCCATAGCTTCAGAAAGATGCATCTGGAGCGTTAGAAAGATGCATCTGTAGCTTCAGAAAGATGCATCAGTAGCTTCAGAAAGAAGCGTCTGTAGCTTCAGAAAGATGCATCTGTAGCTTCAGAAAGAAGTGTCTGTAGCTTCAGAAGGATGCATCCGTAGCTTCAGAAAGAGGTATCCGTAGCTTCAGAAAGATGCATCAGTAGCTTCAGAAAGATGCATCTGTAGCTTCAGAAAGAAGCGTCTGTAGCTTCAGAAAGATGCATCTGTAGCTTCAGAAAGAAGCGTCTGTAGCTTCAGAAAGAAGCATCCATAGCTTCAGAAAGATGCATCTGGAGCGTTAGAAAGAGGTATCCATAGCTTCAGAAAGATGCATCAGTAGCTTCAGAAAGAAGTGTCTGTAGCTTCAGAAGGATGCATCCGTAGCTTCAGAAAGAGGTATCCATAGCTTCAGAAAGATGCATCCGTAGCTTTTGAAAGATGCATCTGTTGCTTCAGAAAGATGCATCTGTAGCTTCAGAAAGAAGCGTCTGTAGCTTCAGAAAGAAGTTCATTTCTTACCATACTATTGACCATCGCCTCCACCACTGACAACGCTGCCAGAAAACCAAAGGTCATCAATAACCAATAGGCATAGATGACAACTTCAAATGATTCAGTTACAGCTGAGGGGCCTTTCAAGATGACATAAAGGATAAACAGCGCCAGTCCAATATTCCAGAAAAATATGTTTCCATTAAAATAACTGAAGTCTTTGTCCAAATCTGAGATGGCTTTGCAGATTTTTGTGTAGAGCAGTCGAATGCTGTGTATGTCCTCTGGAATTTTGCACGATTCCTGGCATGTTTGATTAGTAAAAAACTTATTGAAATCATCCAGTATTGTTTTCATTAGCAGCGATACTGTTATGATGTAAAACAGTGGAGTCATGTAGGCTAATGTTGCGTAGAACTTCGCTACGGTTGATAAGATTTTAGTAAACACATTTGAAGGAAATGGAGTCGTCTCAAATAATTCTGCATCTTGTCCAAATAGACCAGTTAATACACACACATGATAACCAGTGTTTCCCAGAACGAGACAACAGACTAAAATGCACAGGAACTGTTGTTGCTTCTTGAATTTTTTACTTCCGAATGGAATCCCTTTCTGTTTCATGTCGACCATCAAGTTTTCATTGAAGAATTGGAACACTTTGTCTTGATGTCCATATTTTAAACTACCAGATTTTTGACACAGTAAAAAGTTAATGAAGGCACCAACGATCCATGAAGATATTATCCCACGTTTGTACATACTCGACTGGTCAGTGTAAAAGAAGCCAGCAATTGTATGCGCGAGGTAAAGGCACAGCACAAGAAGAACAAAAACCCTGTAGCATCTATACAACCTTTCTTTTTTCTGGTTTTGCATTTGATGTTTTCCCTTAAAGCTGTATAGACCACCTATTGTAAGAATTAACAAGATTTGTTTCAAACAGAAATACTTTATATCATTACAAGTTTCCACACTTTCATCATTTTCAATGTTGTCCTTTGTTATTTCTTTTTTATTTGTTTCTTCTTGTATAGTGTCTTTATCCATTTTGCTCTCTGTTGTCACCTTCGTGATAAATCCAAACTCGTAATATTAATGATGATTTCCGCTCAGACCACTGACTTGTATCACCTAAAATGGCTGAAGACCTTTCAAAAACAGAATTGTTGTTTTAGCAAATTATGTAATCATTTTTATGACCCCCTCTGGTTTGTTGTTTGCATAAAAAAAAGTTATTTCTTCCAACTGATATTGATTTTGTATCACATCGTAATGGACAAGCTCTGTTTTATGTAATTTGTGGTATTGTTATTGTATTCAAGGCACTCAAAACAGGAAAATGTCCACTTCACCGGTAATGGACTAATTCATAGAAAAAGTTCGACAGTAGCCAGGGTTTAATGATGAAGTTTGGCATTTTGTTCGATTTTAGGGACACTGTATTTTTCAATCGAAATAAGCATTGTTCAAGTCCGAGAGAAACAAAATACCAGGACTGCAACTAGAAGCGTTGGCAGTTTGCTCTTTGGCGCTTGATAGCATACTTTCTACAAAAGTTGGTTTTATAAAAGCAACCGCTCAGCTGTCTAAGGCAATATTAAAGCTTCGGAACGAAAACATGCTTTTTTGTAACACATCCCTGAAGTGTCTCCATATAAAAAGCAATTAAAATCATATATTTACATTCGCCTTGTCCTTTGTGTAGATAAAACTTGACGTTTATATTGTATAACACACAAGGTATTATGATGTCATTGCTTATTTCAATATCTTGCTCCAATTGGATAAGCGCAACATCATTTAACCAGCAGCTATTCCTTTATACAAACATATCTTGTCTGTTACACTTCTTTAAAAACAAATACTCAATTGCAGAAGATACTGCTAATCACATTGAATATTTCTTTTAAAATGCAAATATAAGTATTGCTAGCCCTTGCTCGCTTGCCCTACTGAGTTCCTACAGCATAAACGCAAGAAAAAAAAACCATTTTTACTAATGGCTCCTTTCATATTCTATTCTGAGGGAAACCACCTTTATTAATGGCTCCTTTCATGTTCTATTGTGAAGGAAACCACCTTTATTAATCGCTCCTTTCATGTTCTATGGTGAAGGAAACCACCTTTATTAATCGCTCCTTTCATGTTCTATGGTGAGGATATCCACCTTATTAATGGGTCCTGTGCTTTTCTATGTTGAGGTAAACTGCCTTATAAATGGCTCCATACCTGTTTGATGGTGAGGGTATCCAACTTATAAATGGCCCCTTTGCTTTGGTAAGGATATCCACCTTATTTATGGGTCCTGTGCTTTTCTATGGTGAGGGTAAATGCCTTATAAATGGCTCCATACCTGTTTGATGGTGAGGGTATCCAACTTATAAATGGCCCCTTTGCTTTGGTAAGGATATCCACCTTATTAATGGGTCCTGTGCTTTTCTATGGTGAGGGTAAATGCCTTATAAATGGCTCCATACCTGTTTGATGGTGAGGGTATCCAACTTATAAATGGCCCCTTTGCTTTGGTAAGGATATCCACCTTATTTATGGGTCCTGTGCTTTTCTATGGTGAGGGTTAATGCCTTATAAATGGCTCCTTACATGTTTAATGGTGAGGGTTTCCACCTTATTAATGGCTCCTTTCCTGTTCTATCATGGAGGTATAAACCTTATTAATGGCATGTGTCTTGTTCTAAGGTGAGGGTATCGGCCTTATTAATGGCTCTTTTCCTGTGCTATGGTAGGGATAACCACATTAGTTTGGTTCTTGTAAATTATCCTCATTGTTTTGTATGCTCATAATTCATATTAATTACTTCCAATACTGGAAGTAAAACAGCCACCAAGGGGATTGATTTTGTATGGAGTAGTCTTGATTAATTAATTGACATGGAACAGTACTGAATGTCCAGAAGTATTTGTTGCTTATATATAGGTGAGATAATGACTCTATTTTTCATATGACAGAAGGTATGAGAATATCAATAAATTAATTAATGATATCTTTGAAAAAAAATAAATTCTGTATTCATTAATATTGAAGGTGGGACGGAAACATCAATTTGAATATTTGATCAAATGTTTGGTAATTAAATGTAAAAATCAGTACTCGAATATTCAGAACTTTTTTTGAAAAAATAAAAAAAATTCTTTAGCCAGCAGCTGTGTTGTTGTCTAATAAACCCATGATTCAGCTTTGTCTCTGGTCACCTAGCTAGATCAGTGATAGCTTAAACATGCCCCTGGTCACCTAGCTAGATCTGAGATAGCCTGTATATGCCCCTGGTCACCTAGCTGTATCTGTGATAGCCTTAACTACACCCTTGGTCATCTACCTAGATCTGTAAAAGTCTTAGCTATGTCCCTGGTCACCTAGCTAGATCAGTGATAGCTTAAACATGCCCCTGGTCACCTAGCTAGATCTGAGATAGCCTGTATATGCCCCTGGTCACCTAGCTGTATCTGTGATAGCCTTAACTACACCCCTGGTCATCTACCTAGATCTGTAAAAGTCTTAGCTATGTCCCTGGTCACCTAGCTGGATCTGTGATAGCCTGTATATGCCCCTGGTCACCTAGCTGTATCTGAGATAGCCTGTATATGCCCCTGGTCACCTAGCTGGATCTGAGATAGCCTGTATATGCCCCTGGTCACCTAGCTGGATCTGAGATAGCCTTAACTACACCCCTGGTCATCTACCTAGATCTGTAAAAGCCTTAGCTATGTCCCTGGTCACCTAGCTGGATCTGTGATAGCCTGTATATGCCCCTGGTCACCTAGCTGTATCTGTGATAGCCTTAACTACACCCCTGGTCATCTACCTAGATCTGTAAAAGTCTTAGCTATGTCCCTGGTCACCTAGCTGGATCTGTGATAGCCTGTATATGCCCCTGGTCACCTAGCTGTATCTGAGATAGCCTGTATATGCCCCTGGTCACCTAGCTGGATCTGAGATAGCCTGTATATGCCCCTGGTCACCTAACTGGATCTGAGATAGCCTTAACTACACCCCTGGTCATCTACCTAGATCTGTAAAAGTCTTAGCTATGTCCCTGGTCACCTAGCTGGATCTGTGATAGCCTGTATATGCCCCTGGTCACCTGTCAGGATCTGTGATAACCCAAGATATGCCTAATTATCACCTAGCTGGCTCTATGAAGTATGATAGCATTGGTCACCTAGCTGGATCCATGATAGCCTATTTATGCACCTGGTCGCCTTTCAGGATCTGTTATAGCCTACCTACGCCCCTGGTCACCTAAATGGATCTATGATAGCCTATTTATGCCCCTGGTCACCTTTCAGGATCTGTTATAGCGTTACCTACACCCCTGGTCACATAGCCGGATTTGTTACAGCCTAAGCTATGCCCAAGGTCAGCTTACTAAATCAGTCTTAGCCTACTTATTCCCCAGTGTGCCTAGCTGGATCTGTTACTGCCTAGCTACTCCCCTAGGTGCGTAGCTGGACTTGAATAATCTAGTCTAGCGGCGGCCCTAATAGATACTTCAAATTTCATACATACCGCTTCATGTGTGGATGCTGCAAATGCAGAGTCAACTCCAACAAATGTAAGACTGGTGAATAACCAGAACAGCGATATTATCATAGACATATTGTCCATGGGTGTCTTCATAATATTGTAGAGACAGAAGATGGCCAGAAACAAATTGATCACGATGTTAGCTGCCAAAATCCAGGCTATGTCTTTGTCATGGACTTCTACGAGCTTGCACAGACGGAAATGTAGATTCTTCATTCTGTTGAAATTTTCTTGGAGAGGGTCTTGGTTGTTAAGGACCTGGTTTTCAAAGTACTCATTAAACATTTTGAAAAACTTGGTCATGCACTTTGAAATTACCACGATATACACTAGTGCAATAATACTTGTGAAAGTAAGGATAGTGTTTACTGACAAATAAAGAATTTTTGCTGCTGTTGTTCCATTCATGGGAAATGTATAAATATTTGAAGTCATTTCAACCCGAAAGGTCAATCCAGCCATATTGAAACACACATACAACACTGCAACCACTAGTGTTGCGATTATTCGTTTCTTTATGGTGCCCTCTGGAATTTTCATACCAAGGTTTTTCATCTCAGTTATGATTTTGTCCCATTCCTCCATAGCCTTGTTCATATTGCCATATCTTGTACTTGTAGCTTTGAAAAATACTAACAAATAACATGTCACACTGGTAGTCCATACCAAGGAAAGGAAAACTGATACTCTGACCTCCGGGGGGAGAAAGAAAATGGACACAATGTATTTCGATATCAGCAATAGTGTCACCAACAGACAGAATATTCGGTACATCATTGACAAGATGTATTTCTTATTCCGTCTGCTCCTCTTGCCATTTGCTGCCGCGTTTATTTCACAGAAGTTGAAGCAACCACCGATAGCCAAGGCCACAAGAAAGGGCTTCAGTAACTTCCGAATACAAGACGTGTTCTTTCTCTGGTCCTCTTCAATCCAGGCCATTTCCTGTTTATCCCCTTTTAAATGGCTCTCATTTGCACTCTGCCTTTCTGGAGAATCTACCTTCATGTTGGAGAACTTGCTAAAACCATTTGTTTCCATCTTACAGTTTTGACAATAACTAAGCTTTAGAATTTCTGATTTATAGTTATTTACTATTTTTCTAGTAAATGGCAACCAGAAAATGTTTTTAGCAGGTTTATCTCGCCATCACAGAACATTATTTCTGGGAGAATATTTTGAGCTTAATAACCATTTGTAATAATAATACATGAAGTGATTGTATTGTTCAAATAGGCACAATATCAGTTCAAATAACAGTTGCCATAGTGGGATCGAGAAAATGAAAAAAATAATTCAATACACTCACAATAAGTCATTAATGGAAATGTGAAGTTTTTAAGTGCCTGTCATGTTGTCTTTTGTTTGTAATAACAATGTTATCTTTTAACACCAACGTTGACCTATCTCTGGACAAACCCATTAAGTGTCACCAAAAGTGCTCTCAAATTGTGAAGGTCCTATAAGACTAGAATGGCCCATGTTTTTTTGAGAACCCCGGTCCAAATTTCTCAAAAAATCTTAAGCATAACCCACTTAAGTATCTTGTTTCATTTATCAAAATTACTTACTTAAATATGATTTTATAAAACGAAAAGTAATTTATCTAATTTATCTCAAATATTATTTCCTTTAAAAGCCTCAAAAATCTTTATAAAGAGAATATTACACAATTTATATCAAATCAAAAATAGTTTGCTGAGCTTGACCCTGTTATAAGGGACTTAAGATGAAATTTTGGCTCGGACGCTAAGTTAGATCCATTTATGTGCATTTAACAAACTATTTAAATTCAGCTAAATTTTATGATCAGCTATTAATAGAATCATAAATACAAAATACCGACTTTGCTTGTCAAACTGACTATGCTTGTCATACCGTCTATACCGACTATGCTTGTCACAATTACCCATCAACTAGAAGGTAGGTGGAGTCTGTCACTTACCAATCAACAATCAATATCCGCTACAGCATAGCTTTATACACCCTCTGGTGTGTAAATGAATAAAATAATCCACTGAATACTCAGTCCGAACACTTCGGCCATTTTCCATCGAAAACCATCTCGGATGTATATGGAAGGTTAACTATTTCAGAATTCTTTGCATTTAACTATGCTGCAAGTAAATCGCTGCAAATAAATCACATAGTAATTTCTATTTTGCAGTTAAGCCTAAAAAGACTATTACACATTAAAATACTACAATTAATTAATATTATTATTATAAAATTTGTTTTCGATGGAAAATGGCTGAGATGTTCCCATTGCTGAATTTCAATACACACTTTTTGGCAAGATTGAGAAATGTTATCGGTGTAGGTTGTGTGTAACCTTACTTTCATGAAAGGGCATGGGTTTATATGCAAGATGTCAGCAGCCTGAGTGGGTGCACTTTAAACAAATGGCGCTGATGTTATGCTTTTCTTGGGACAAATTTCATTTTTTAAAGTTAAGATAAGCATTGTCAAAGGGACACTGGTAACATATATATATAGATATTTCAGTGAGCTTTCAAAAAATAAATTGCTTTATATTCAATGCATAATAAGTTTGTCCACACTATTATGGCCATAGATGTAAGAATAGAATTCAATGAAGTCAATATTATGAATCTAGGTCACTCCAACAATAATCTTAATTGTTTTACTCCTTCTGTTTAAGCAGTTCCTCAGACAATAGAAACATTAAAAAATCTATTGTTGTTTTATCATTATGTGTGTTGAGGGTTAAATGGAATCTGTACCATTGAAACAGATTGTGTCCATTTCGCTCCTGTCAATTGTTACATTATATTGGTTCAATGTAAGTTTAACCGGACATTAAAAAATAAAAAGAGTAGCTGTTATATACATGAAAATATGCAGAACTAGATGGAACCACTTTTGCAGCACAAAATATGCAAGATTTCATTACCTGTGCCAAAAAAGCTTCGCTTTTGCATTCATATTCATATCATGAGGACATGCAAGCTTCTATTCATGTCTAATAAGCAAAATATTACAATCTGATTTCAGTGTTTTTGTTCGAACAAATAGTTCCACAATAAGACATGTGGTATTTAGTGTGTTTGACCTGTGAAAATAATTCAACTTGCACTTTAGGATTTAAAAAACTGTTGACCTATGGAATTCAATTGTTTCGATGACTTGTTTCATTCTCAGATCTGTTATCCATGTTCTATTTAGCTACCGGTACATGTTTATGTAAGTAAAATTAACATAATTTAACTTGGACCTTAATTGCTACAATTTGGTACTTAACACTTCGGATTTATCTGATTAGCCCAGATGATTACCTTGATTTTAAATAGTATGCTAACAAAGTTCAGAATCTGACTATAAGAATGTGACAGAACGTTCGTATTAAACTGCCGATGATTGAGTTGAATTATGTTAAATGAGTTAAATAGATGTCAGGGTAAAAAAGCAAATTTGTGCATTTTTAGATATTCTTTGGTAAGGTACTATATTTAATTCTGAGAAAGGTACCATTTAAGAAATATTACACACCACTGAGGGTCATATGACATTATAAGGACAAGACAGTCAGCCACCGAAAAGTGACTGGTTGGCTTATAATGCCATATGCAGGCCTTCCAGCGTTCCTACTTTTTCCTACTTTTTTCTACTTTTTTAACAGCTTCCTACTTTTTCCTAATTTTTTCTAAAAAACTCCTACTATTCCTACTTTTTTGAAAATAAAATCTGCAAAAATATTTAAGTTTGATCATTGTGCTAGTTTTATTTGCAGAAAATGAACAAAAGATGTCAAACTGGCTGGTTTCTGTTGTTGAAAGGTGTGGCAACATGTTCCACTTTGACATGCATCATCTTTCATAATAAAGGCTGAGGGATGATGAACACACAGTTCAGCAACAGAAACCGACCAAGGATCATTCACTAAAATATTCAATGTGGCATATAGAAAGGTATGATTTTGCATTAAAAACATCTCCTCTAGGTAAGTTGATAGCTATTAATAATTACATATTTAACCAAAAATATTCCTTTTTTCCTACTTTTTGTAAAAAATATTCCTACTATTTCCTTCTTTTCTGTCAGAAAACCTCCTACTTTTTTCCTACTTTTTTGTTAGTGGCTGCTAGAAGGCCTGCATATGGCCCGAAGTGGTGTGTAAATATTTCTTATATTACACTAAACATATAATACCATTGAATATTTTTAAAGCACTTTAGATGTGTTTTATTGAACAAAGTTAATAATGTTTACTTGCAATAATTTTTCGCTGTTGAGAAAATAGCAAGCTGCAATTACCAGTTGTATGACGCCACCGGTCCATATTACATTTTTCGCAAGGTCCGGATCGGCCAAAAATATGATATGGACCGCTGACATCATAGAACTGGATTTTTATCAAAATACAGTGATATACAAACCACTCGACTTTATATATACAAAGACGGGACAAGTTTATGTAAGGTAATATTAATTTATATACGTACCGCTTCATGTGTGAAGGCTGCAAAGGAGGTTGTGAATACCACAATGGCGATGCCGGAGAGAAACCAGAAGAAGTACATGACGAGACTGAATGTGTCCATGGTTGTCTTTACAATCTGATAGAGTGTGAACACAGTCAAAAATATCATGAAGCCCATATCAGTGGCGTAGAACCATCCCATATCATTGTCCAGCTCCTCAACGAGTTTGCAGATGTTAATATGTAGTTGACGCATCCTCGGAAAATTTTCTGGGAGATTGTTTTTGTTGTCAGTAATCTGTTTTTCAAATGTCTCATTGTATACAGTAAAGACTGTGGTCAGTGTTTTTGAAAGTATAATAGCATTTGCTTGTGGGACGATCCATACAAGAGAACTCATGAGCATTAGAAAGATGTAAAACATTTTTGACCAGTGTGTTTCGGACAGAGGAAATAGGTAAAACACTGGATCAGCACTGACTTCAAGTTGAATGCCTATTGAAACAACATTAAGGATTATTATTGCCATTCCTATAATGACTGCTGTAATAGTTTGTCGTCTAATCTGGGCCACAGGACATCTTAGTCCAAGCTGCCGACTTTCAGGAATTATTACACTTTCCCAGTGCTGGAACGCTTTCTCATAATGTCCATACTTTCTACTCGTTGTCTTGAAACTCAGCAACAGCTGTGTAACGAGATGCAATGCCCATACGAGACACAGTATGGCTATGTACTGGTAGTCAGATGGCAGATAGAACAATATACAAGCATACCTAGCAGTCGCTGCTAATGTTACGAGCAACAAAACCAGCCGGTACATCAAAGATAACACCCACTTGACACTTGTTTTGTCATTTTCCGACTTCTGGATGTAGATTAGATCGCTGAAGTTGTAGCAGCCTGCGATGGCCATGGCCAAAAGTATGGGCCGCAGAATTTGCTTCAAACAAGACTTCTTCTTTTCATCAATTTCGTCCCAAGTAGTGTCTTCTTTCCCTAGGTCAATTTCCTGTATCTTGGTTTTTCCAACCATTGTGCCTTTGTCCTTCAGCTATTGTATTAAAGAAACTGCAGAAAGATTTAAAGGGTCATATAAAACTTTGATAACTTGTTCACGAGTTAACCGTTGGCAAATTGAATGGTTTAACTGATTTGATTGGTTAGTAGTTATTATTGGTTATATAACTTTGACCAAACCAAAAAAATCACTGGTTTTACACAATTGGCTACAAAAATTATTTTTATTCCATTGTTTTTCTGATAACATTTGTTGGAAGCATCTATCACCTGGTGTTAAATCCAGTAAATATTTTTCATGTTTGCAATGTTCCTCAAAGAGTTTTTTCATTTGCTAATGCCTGATGGGAAAAACACACTTCACTGTATCATCAATATTTGTTTAAATATCTTCGTAATTTCTGTTATTGGGATTAAAAAAGTCTTCTACAAAGACTCTCTATTGGGGCAAACCTAATAAATCCATGCAATTAGTTCTATAGCAGAAATTGCAGTAATTAAAATGTCATAATATCGGAACAGTAATTGATCTATTGTATTTCATGTTAACATACTTGGCCTGTTTGATTTCATAGTACTTAAATATTGAATTTAATTTACTTTTTGCATGGGTATATTATTACATTTGTCTGTAATTAAAACCTGAGTTACAAGTACAAAAGAAGTACACTGCATTTTACAAAAGAAGTACTGAAGATTAAGGAATTTATAAGAACAGGACCTAATCTATTGCCATTGTTTATGAAACAACGGATATTTCAAGGGCTCAGGAAAGGACTGTTGTAATTCTATTTCTATATGAACCTTTAAGCTGCTGATGGTGATTTTAAAGGCTTTGCAAACAGCTTGGAACCAGACCAGGCGCCGAGTAACTCGGCGCCTGGTCAGGTTCCAAGCTGTTTGCCACTCAGTCAATATATCCCCAAAGTTTTAAGTAAATCGAAAGAAATTTAGAATAAACCAGACAACATTTTTGAGCAGACGACAATTTACCCAGCATGCAAAGGGTTAAGTTGCAATTGCCTTATGCTAAGCCCATGATTTGTTGATGTCAGGCTAATTTATGATCTTAGCAGCTAAGATCATAAATTGTCTGAGGAAAAAAATCAGAATGTCTGCCATGAGAGAAAATGATTTTTGAAAGTTTCAGCTGTTCCATTCCATAAGGCTTACCTGTGTTTAAGAGTCAAGATTCTTATTTTACACGCAACCCTTACTTGCATTTGTGAAAGAGATGATCATGTTTTCCAAAAGAGAGATATTTTATTTTGAGTTCCAATATTTCATCGGTGCTCTTCGACTCCTATTTAGATTTGTAGATCATGTAAACAGCTGCGCATTGCCTTATTAGCAAATTACTTCGTCAACATTTTATGACATATCGCAAACTGGTGGCAGAATTGTAAACATGGAAAACTGTCAACAATACTTAGCTATGGGCTTTGAGAATAATAAAACTTGAGTATAAAAGATAAACAGAAGGGTACAATACTTTGAAAGAGCTTGAACAGCCTGAGAAAAACAAATGGAGATGACAGTGGTGCTGTCTGAAGTCTGAAGTACAGTAGATTATAAGGGTTTAAACTGGAGCATATTTTATTGCAAAGTATGCAATTATGTTGATGAAACATTTATTGAACATAATCGTTTTTGTTGTTGTTGTTTTTTACAAAAATGTGAGTAAAGTCTCTTAATTAATGCATCCCCTGATTCTTCTATTTGCTGATATGTTATGTGTGTGTTTTCTACCCTGCCAGAGCACACAATATAACCAAGAGGCTTTGTGTTTGAAAATGTCATTCTACCCTGCCAGAGCACACAATATATCCAAGAGGCTTTGTGTTTGAAAATGTCATTCTACCCTGCCAGAGCACACAATATAACCAAGAGGCTTTGTGTTTGAAAATGTCATTCTACCCTGCCAGAGCACACAATATAACCAAGAGGCTTTGTGTTTGAAAATGTCATTCTACCCTGCCAGAGCACACAATATAACCAAGGGGCTTTGTGTTTGAAAATGTCATTCTACCCTGCCAGAGCACACAATATATCCAAGAGGCTTTGTGTTTGAAAAGGTCATTCTACCCTGCCAGAGCACACAATATAACCAAGGGGCTTTGTGTTTGAAAATGTCATTCTACCCTGCCAGAGCACACAATATAACCAAGAGGCTTTGTGTTTGAAAATGTCATTCTAACCTGCCAGAGCACACAATATAACCAAGAGGCTTTGTGTTTGAAAATGTCATTCTACCCTGCCAGAGCACACAATATAACCAAGAGGCTTTGTGTTTGAAAATGTCATTCTAACCTGCCAGAGCACACAATATAACCAAGGGGCTTTGTGTTTGAAAATGTCATTCTACCCTGCCAGAGCACACAATATATCCAAGAGGCTTTGTGTTTGAAAATGTCATTCTACCCTGCCAGAGCACACAATATAACCAAGAGGCTTTGTGTTTGAAAATGTCATTCTACCCTGCCAGAGCACACAATATATCCAAGAGGCTTTGTGTTTGAAAATGTCATTCTACCCTGCCAGAGCACACAATATAACCAAGAGGCTTTGTGTTTGAAAATGTCATTCTACCCTGCCAGAGCACACAATATAACCAAGGGGCTTTGTGTTTGAAAATGTCATTCTACCCTGCCAGAGCACACAATATATCCAAGAGGCTTTGTGTTTGAAAATGTCATTCTACCCTGCCAGAGCACACAATATATCCAAGAGGCTTTGTGTTTGAAAATGTCATTCTAACCTGCCAGAGCACACAATATAACCAAGGGGCTTTGTGTTTGAAAATGTCATTCTACCCTGCCAGAGCACACAATATAACCAAGAGGCTTTGTGTTTGAAAATGTCATTCTACCCTGCCAGAGCACACAATATAACCAAGAGGCTTTGTGTTTGAAAATGTCATTCTACCCTGCCAGAGCACACAATATAACCAAGGGGCTTTGTGTTTGAAAATGTCATTCTACCCTGCCAGAGCACACAATATAACCAAGAGGCTTTGTGTTTGAAAATGTCATTCTAACCCGCCAGAGCACACAATATAACCAAGAGGCTTTGTGTTTGAAAATGTCATTCTACCCTGCCAGAGCACACAATATAACCAAGGGGCTTTGTGTTTGAAAATGTCATTCTAACCTGCCAGAGCACACAATATAACCAAGGGGCTTTGTGTTTGAAAATGTCATTCTAACCTGCCAGAGCACACAATATAACCAAGGGGCTTTGTGTTTGAAAATGTCATTCTACCCTGCCAGAGCACACAATATAACCAAGGGGCTTTGTGTTTGAAAATGTCATTCTACCCTGCCAGAGCACACAATATATCCAAGAGGCTTTGTGTTTGAAAATGTCATTCTACCCTGCCATAGCACACAATATAACCAAGAGGCTTTGTGTTTGAAAATGTCATTCTAACCTGCCAGAGCACACAATATAACCAAGGGGCTTTGTGTTTGAAAATGTCATTCTACCCTGCCATAGCACACAATATAACCAAGAGGCTTTGTGTTTGAAAATGTCATTCTACCCTGCCAGAGCACACAATATATCCAAGAGGCTTTGTGTTTGAAAATGTCATTCTACCCTGCCAGAGCACACAATATATCCAAGAGGCTTTGTGTTTGAAAATGTCATTCTACCCTGCCAGAGCACACAATATAACCAAGGGGCTTTGTGTTTGAAAATGTCATTCTACCCTGCCAGAGCACACAATATAACCAAGAGGCTTTGTGTTTGAAAATGTCATTCTACCCTGCCAGAGCACACAATATAACCAAGAGGCTTTGTGTTTGAAAATGTCATTCTACCCTGCCAGAGCACACAATATAACCAAGAGGCTTTGTGTTTGAAAATGTCATTCTAACCTGCCAGAGCACACAATATAACCAAGAGGCTTTGTGTTTGAAAATGTCATTCTACCCTGCCAGAGCACACAATATATCCAAGAGGCTTTGTGTTTGAAAATGTCATTCTACCCTGCCAGAGCACACAATATAACCAAGAGGCTTTGTGTTTGAAAATGTCATTCTACCCTGCCAGAGCACACAATATAACCAAGAGGCTTTGTGTTTGAAAATGTCATTCTACCCTGCCAGAGCACACAATATAACCAAGGGGCTTTGTGTTTGAAAATGTCATTCTAACCTGCCAGAGCACACAATATAACCAAGGGGCTTTGTGTTTGAAAATGTCATTCTAACCTGCCAGAGCACACAATATAACCAAGAGGCTTTGTGTTTGAAAATGTCATTCTAACCTGCCAGAGCACACAATATAACCAAGGGGCTTTGTGTTTGAAAATGTCATTCTAACCTGCCAGAGCACACAATATAACCAAGGGGCTTTGTGTTTGAAAATGTCATTCTAACCTGCCAGAGCACACAATATATCCAAGAGGCTTTGTGTTTGAAAATGTCATTCTACCCTGCCAGAGCACACAATATAACCAAGAGGCTTTGTGTTTGAAAATGTCAAATAATGTCAGGGGAGGCTTTTAAATTCTTTAAAACCTCAAATCTTGGGGCCTCCGGCCCCCTTGATCCACCTGAGGCCCTAGCAGCCTCCTGGCCCCAAGCAAAGTTTTCATGATTTTTAAATTTATAAACTTTCACCTATGATAATGTACTGGGATAGGTTTTGTTTATGACAACTTCAGGATGGACTAAATGTTTTCGTCAATATTTTGCGTTCATATTTTATTTTTGTTTTGTATTAATTGTCCAATAACTTTGAGTCCCATTGGGTAGCATTCATCACAGAGCCATCAATGTGTTTTTTTTTGAGTGAAATAGAGGTTTCATTAACATTCACTCTATACAACGTCATATTAATTAAAACGTCACGTTATGCAACCAGTCACTATTACAAAGGAGTGGGCCTTCGAGACTTCATTACCAGGACATGTTCTAGAAAGCTTCTTCTAAGTTTTTAATTAGTGATCCTCATTGTACGATGTAAAAACCGGAACGTAATTGCTTTTCCCATTGTTTAAACATTGTACAATAAAGCACAACCAGAATGCATGACCACAGTCATTAACCCTGATCGAGCCATTAGCACTTTGGCAAACAATGTCATTTCCATTGAAAACAATCCTTCAATCCAAATCAATGTTAATGGACTTTCTGAAAACAATGGTATCCCCCCCGGATGTGAAGGTTCTAAAAAAAGACCTGATGGAATAATAATATTTTTATGTATTACGTAGATGACCCAAGACCCAATATTGTCCTGAAGCTGAAATATTCATGGCAAGAAACTTTCATAAACATTTCCGATGCCTGTTTAATTAATTTTGCAATGCTGATGACTCCTTTAAAAACAATGTTACAGGAAATACAGGTTAGATTTCTGATCTTCGGAATTGCATTTTATTCAATTGGGTCCAAATCTGTTTTGTTTCAGAAATAAAGTGTTTTATAGGTATCAAAGTCTCATCTGCAACTATGCTGTCTTATTGCCTAACTATAAGAACACTTTTATTCTAGTTTCACACACAAACTTGATAGTGATGCGAAGGTGTCTTTAGAATTGGAGAAAAAAAAGAAACAGTTAATGCACCTTTAACCCAAGTGATTGAAATTATGCACGGAGTGCTCTGCGAGAGTGTATGACTTTGATCACGATGGTAGTGGGTGAAGTAACTGTTTTTTATCACGTTGTCAAGGACCTCATTCAATACCCGGTATCTAGCATGCAATATAAGTGAATAGCATTGTAATTGATGAGCACACTAGTTATTGAATGGTTAAGCTCCACCTACTTGTTACTGTTCCAATATTGGAGTTTGGGACAAAAAATGTGTTTCTGTGAATGAAATAACAAGCAACTGTGGTAGTATTTAATATTCAACTTAAGTCAATTTTATGGTCATACATCATTGACTCTATTCACTGTACAGTATAAACAGTATAGGTCCGTTATTTATATCAAGGAATGGGATTAACTATATTGTTCTTAGGTCCAATTTAGACCAATATTGAATACCACCCTAGAGTAATACTGTAAGTAACAATGAGCTGTCACAAAATACTGAGTAAGATCTTGTGTGTTTCTTGCCCCATTTTCTTAAAAAAAAATAAGCATAGCATATAAGTCTTTTATTTCATTTAGACAAAGTTCTTACTTAAATTTGATTTTACATAACCCAAACATATTTTTTTGTGATTAGCTTAAATAAAACTTTCTTGAAAAGTTTCAAAAATATTCAGAAGGATTTTTTCGTCATAATTATTTTATACCGTAAGGGTATAACGAAAGTGTGCTTAACTTAAACCTGTGCCAAAAATTGGGGCCTACTTTCACAATCAAAATGCTATGGGTTCAATCCTCTTGGCCTGATTCATTTCAGTTCATAGCTGTCATCACAATAGAGCTGAAAAAATATGATATAAGATATAATTAGGTTACCACAATTTGTATATTTCAGCCTGATCTTGGACAATGAGCGTTGGAAGCAGTCGGATGTTCCCATGGAATTCCAAGGCCTGGTAGAACACATCTCCACCACAGGACATCTCTCGCTGCCGGACAACAAGAATGACTCCGGTATAAAATGGTTTTAATTTACCAACTTCCCGTTGTGTTTTTTTTTGGTAATTGAGGACTTACAATGATTACTGAAATCTGTATTACCATAGTTACAATGCATTAACACAAACTTGTTTTAATTTACAACACTTCTCCTTGTGTTTTCTTGAATAGTTGAGGACTTACAATATCTTCTGAATTAGTAACAATACATCCACATCTTGATACCGCATATACATAAATTATATTACTTATATGGTATATACTATTATTTTATATCTTTTAAATTTCACCACCCCTGTGTCATACTGCCACCTGTGACTCAGCAAATAACTAAACCTGTACATTTATTTAGTTTACCTTATGGTAACCATACAAAAATGCTTTCATAATAATGTTAATCCACAACAGAGCGCAGTGCTGGTGATTATCTGATGGTTCATGGAGATCGGTTTGCAGTTGTAGGGTAAGTTATGATGTCATAGTTTTGAAGGTTGTGTATATTTAGCTCAATTTACTAAATTATGCTTGTGGTGAGCTGTTTTGATTAGTCATCTGTTGTGTGTCATCAACATTTTGCTAGTAAATGTTCCAGCAGCCACAATCTCTTTCAAATCATCATAAAACTTAGTCATTGTGTGCATCTCTATCTCACTGAAAAATAAGTAAAGTTTGAGTAAATCATTGTAGATGTAAATGTACAGGAAGGTCACTAGGTCAAATGTTTGAAAAACTTGTTAAACTGTTACAGCAATATTTTTATCCAAATGTTTATGGAACTTGATTAGAATGTCATTCCTGTGTACCGTAAATGACTGGGTATAAGACGATAGGGGGTATTAGACGCAGGGAAAAAAATCTGTGAAAAGTTCAAGAAGTCAAGTAGTCAAAATCAGGTTTGATTTTAGATCATGTTGGATAAAAAGTTAGGTCAGAGGGAAAAAAAATATTTGAAAAAAAAAAATATGACGAGGGCCTGTAAGGCTCTCTTGCTTTAGGTTTGTGTCCCCTTTATAAGCTCATAAGTGCTTGAAGAAAAATTCTTAGTGAAGGAAATAGCTTGGATGTGATCTAGGGGAGCAGCAACTAGGCATATTTGTGGCAGCAGCATTTTTGGCATCATTGTCAATGTTGTGTAAAACTATCAACATTAGGTCATAATATTTCCGATGGCTCAGTGCAATACGGACACAACTCTATATAAAAATAGCAGGCGTTACATCCTTTTTGCACCAAGCCCCCCATTTTTGCTTGCCATGCTTCAGGACGGTGCTTATGCTGCTGAAGATGGTTGTGGAATATTGCCAGTGTGCTGATGACATTCCCTCTGTCGCCTCTGACCTTCTGACACGCCTTGTCGACCTGCTCAAGGTCAGTGTTTCAAACTCATTGTGGAGTCTCTGTATGATTTTTACTGGATTCGACATTTTGCTTTATTGTAAGAAATTGTTCTTGACTCATTCTTAGTTTACAAGTAACAATTACACAC
The DNA here is from genome assembly GCF_026914265.1 of Mya arenaria. Taxonomy (NCBI): domain Eukaryota; kingdom Metazoa; phylum Mollusca; class Bivalvia; order Myida; family Myidae; genus Mya; species Mya arenaria. Next base: position 35,697,264 of record NC_069132.1, on the reverse strand, counting down.
ATATCCATGGAAATAACATTTGACTTAGACATATTTTACAAAATGGGAAATATTAAGGTACGGTCAAAACCTGTTGGCTCGATATCGCTTTGCTTAATTTCCTCGTTGGCTTAAACTGGATGTAAAGGATGGATTTTTTTCCCATATATATGCATTCCCACTTGGCCTGATATTTGTGATGCTAAAAGTATTTTGGTCAGTCCCTGGGATATTGAGCCAACGAGTTTTGACTGTATAATGATAGAAGACAAACATTAAATGTTCACTGTTGTATAAACAAAATACTGTCGTCAAGCTTTACAATTCAACCATTTGCACTCGGTATTGTTCTTTTAAAGACAAAAATCTTAGTTGTAACACAAATGTTGATATATTGTTAATAAGTTGTTTAATAGTCTGCTTAAATATATTTTATTTATTTATTACCCATTTCTAAAATGTGTTCTTGATTTTCAGATGTTTAATTCGCGAACTTGTCAGCTGGTGTTGGGAGCTGGAGCATTAGAACTTGTAGGCCTAAAAACTATATCAACTAGAAACTTAGGTAAATATGGCAAAATGTGACAGGATTTATTTCATTTGTAATGAAAAATAGACACCTTATGAAACTAACCAATACTTGATATGTCAGGTTCATCAGCAATGTTAATGGCAGCTGTTTATTCTAAAGTTTAAAATCTCTTTCAATGCTTCTTAATTTAAAGAGCCTGAGTTATAAATCATATATTACAGAAACTTAACACCAGAGGATTCAATTGCCAAAAAAAAAATTGTCAAAAACTTACATAAAATTGACATTGTTGTGTAAAACACATTGCACCTTACTTTCTGATGTATCCCATTGCTTACAACACATGCATCTTTCTTAGTTTTTGCACACTTTTCCCAATAATAATTTACTGGAGTTGTCTACCACTTAAATCCCAGAGAGTTTAAAATTACCATTGGTATATTTATCTGTACCCATAAACACATATGATTTAAACTGGAAAACCATTATGTGCTATATTTAGATTGGGAAACTCAGATGAGCCAGAAACCTGATAGTTGCACTTATTCTTTTAATCATGTAGAAATGATGTATTATCAGCCTCCAACTAGCTCACATTCACACTTCTATTATCAGCCTCCTACTAGCTCACATTCACACTTCTATTATCAGCCTCCTACTAGCTCACATTCACACTTCTATTATCAGCCTCCTACTAGCTCACATTCACACTTCTATTATCAGCCTCCTACTAGCTCACATTCACACTTCTATTATCAGCCTCCTACTAGCTCACATTCACACTTCTATTATCAGCCTCCTACTAGCTCACATTCACACTTCTATTATCAGCCTCCTACTAGCTCACATTCACACTTCTATTATCAGCCTCCTACTAGCTCACATTCACACTTCTATGCTTGTTTTCAGCAGATACTGTATTTGCAGATTTTTGGACCATCTGGTGTCTAGCCCCTTTAACAGTATAATTTGTGGAGTTAATGCAAGAAGGTTTCCTAGCCTTCTATATTTTTAATGTCGTTTGGTACTTTTTTGCCTAGCCCCACAAATTGTAGTGATATAGTTTTGTTTTTGCTGATCTTTTCTGGTTGCCTGTTTCAATTCTTGATGTGAGTAAATAGAGTTGTAGTGGTGTAAGGTGTACATTCCTACACACAGGGTACAGAAGGTAGAAAAATCAGCTCTATAAAGCTTATCAAATATTGCTGTCCCTGAGCCAATTTCTGACCACTGTGTACAAGAGTGTGTAGGTGTCCCAAGTATGAGGCAATAGGTCATGAGTTCAAAACCCACTGGAGGTATGTTCTGGCCTCTCAAAAAGGACACCGGTTCTGGTTTTTACCTCATTAATGGACAGACAGAGTGATTCATACCAGCTCTGAGTTTGTGAAACTGGTCTAAGCCACTAGCCAAGTCTGGTAAAATTGGATTGGGTCTGGTTAAAAATAATACCAAATTTACTATAGATAAGGGAAAAAAATATGGAATCAGACGTTTTTGATCTGATAAAAGCTGTAAGTCTTTCATGATGTCCAAACAATGAAATTAAGGTGAGAAATAAGTATAAATAAAACATCACATAGTTTGATCTTTGACCCTGTAACATGACGGTGCTTATGCTGCGGAATATGGCTTCGCTTGAGTAACCCCATCAACCATTAATTATCAGAACATGTTAAATAATATAATAATTATCTCTTTTACTAGTAAATGTGTACCTAGTAATTTGTTGATGTAAAAATTGTATTGCAGCTTTGGCCTCAAGGTGTTTACAGCTGGTGGTCCATTATATGCCAATGGTCAGACAGCACTTTGAAAGCAAGCTGGTCAATCGGCAAGTCAGCATGCTCAAACACTTTGACCAGATTTCAAAGGTTTGTATTTTTATTATCTTTTTTAAATTTGCTTTCAAATAACAAATGCTGAACATGGATAGGTTAAGAAGTGAAGTGTTGTATATATTAATAGTTTTTTTAAGATTGAAAGTTTCATTTTATTTGTTGGAAAGCCTTACTCTGACTATACTTATTCGGTTTATGACTTACTCAATGGTGCACAAACTTTCCCTGAAGATTGTTTAAGACGTGTTTCAGAGAAAGGGAAAATTGCTTCTCGAGCTGCCCTTATTTTCATTAATGAAGGTTTAAGGAAATTATATAATAATCTCAGGCAAACAAATGCCAGTTGACATAGATTTAATCATATTTTTAGTTAAACAAAATTGAAGGGCAGAGATAATTCAGTCATTATGTTGGGTCATATTTTCCTACCAGTCACCTATCAAAATATTTCAGGATTATACAGACCATATAGATGAAATCAACAACAAATTGGTTACAATCATGGAGAGCATGGTGGACTCACAACTCTCAAGGGTATGTGAAACTTTAGTGTTGTCATGGGAGTGATTGCTAAGAACTTTGTTAAAGTTAGCAACGTGTTTAACGTCTTTGTTGTTAGCTTTCAAACGCAAATTTTTGCATGATGTGCTCATATATTTTAATATAAACACACTTGGAACAGCTGTCTCAAATCATGATTTGAAAGTTATCAATGATAGCTTTGACAATGTTGTTAACTTTAACAAAGTTCTGAACAATCCGCAAGGCAGGGGATGGAACGTGCGACCTCTGGATTGACAGTCACGTATGTTATGACAGTCACGTATGTTATGACAAGTCACATATGTTATGACAGTCATGTATGTTATGACAGTCATGTATGTTACTACCAGACCATGGATCTGCCACATTCATGTACATTTCAATGGGAAGTATTTGCATTGGATTGTGTATTACAGGTATCTCATTATGACCACAATCAGAATGGCCTACTCCACAGCTATACTATGACGCTGTCATGTACATTCAGTTGGAAGTGATTTCATAACATTGCATATTATATGTATCTCATAATACTGCCATAAGAAAGACTTAATACTGTCATGTTTATTTCAGTGGGAGGTGAAGGCCCCAATGCCGTCCTCGTGTTTTCGTGCAATATGTAAACAGATGGCCAAGCTGCATGAGGCTATTGTAGACATTCTTCCTCAGGAACGGGTCAAGGTATTACTACAGGCTATGAGGTTATTTACAAGGCTGAAAGGTTCACACTTGAATTTAAAAAAGATGAGTCCCAAAAGCCAGTTTTACAAAATCATTGAATCAATTATTTGTAGCATGTATGTTAAAAGTAATAAAACGATTAAGTCCCAAAGCATACATGTCGATGTTGGACTGCAATACTTAAGCCATGAAAACCTGACATTATTCACATTGTATAGTTTGATTTTGTTGCATCTGCCAAGCATGGCAGACTGGGCGGCATTGTCCATGGCATCATTCATATTGTCAGCATCACACTTGTCTTGAATCAGTTACCTTTGTATGACATGTTGTAGAGTCTTTCATCAATTGATGACCCTTATTGATTTTGGGGTCATTAAATCAAAGGTCAAGTCATGGAGACCTTAACTAGTACAAAGATGGGCGGCGCTCATGACAAGTGTCGCCTTTGATTCGCCAAATTCTAGTTTAAACCCTTAAATTGAATATATATAAGATATCATTAGCCATGTGTTAATGTTCTGTTTTACCTTTTTAACTTTGCTTCATTATTGTAAGTGGTTTAATTTCTCTTTTTTCCACAATTTATGACTTCATGGCAAAATTGATATGTCTAAAACAATATTCGTAGACCATAAATATTACTTGTTTTTAATTCCATCTAAGAATTCATCTATCAAAGATAGTGTTTATTGCAATTCCTTATAAAATTATATTTAATGGTGTGTTCATGCAAAATTAATAACAATCCTGTCATTTCACTGTTTCAGGAGATCTTTTCTCGTATCAACCAAACGTTCAAGTCGGTGCTTCGTCAACAACTTATCCACCTAAATGTGATCAATAATGGCGGACCGCAGCATGGGTAAAGTGTAGTTTAAAATAGTTTTGAAAATGTTGCAGGTCTATTTCCACTCTTGATAAGAACTTATTCCAACTCTTTATAAGAATCTTCTTCAAATGATGGGGATGGGGATGGGCAGATGTGATATTGATATTAAAGTAAAAAAACATACTTTCATAATATGAAATAGATATTTCTTATGCATTATATAACATGGACTCTCAAAGTAAGCTGTACTAAAATTTCAGGTTAAAAAAAGCTTGAATCTGAAATCTTGAATGAAAATGATTTTTAAATGCCTAATTGACATAACACAAAATCTGGTTAAGACTGTCCGCGATGTTTACCTTATTTGTTTAACAAAAAAATAAACTGAAATCTAAGTCCAAGTGCATTTATTGGTTAAGGGTTATCACTTGAATAGTAAATTTCTCTATTGGTTTAAAAAATATGGGTTCAATCCCTATTTCTATTACAAGCTGCAATGTCTGAGGTATAGTTATAATTGATTTCTGACTGAGTTGAAGACTTTGTAAAGTTGACCTTTGTCGTGTGAAACTTAATGTGATTCACGAAGTATTGCATCTGAACCAATTCTTTTCTATTTCAGGCTGGTGACATCAGATCTGACATTCTATGCTGGAAGTTTTAAGACATTACGAGGTCTAGAAGATCTCGCACAAGATGTACATGATGTATGGGACAAGAGATGACCCTAGCCCTGTGGTCAGTGACCTTGACCTTGGATATTGAATGATCCCAGTTCTCTTATTTTTGGTCATGACTTTGGAAGCCATTTTCATCACTAAGGCCATCAAAACATCACCTTGACGTTTAAGATCATAATTCTAAAGCTCATGTCATTCGCGACCAATAGTTAATAAACTTGACCTTGACCCTGGCTGTGAAACAGCCCAAGTCAAAGATCTCTTCGAAAGTATGACATCACCAGGAACATGTATTTAATATTTATTGCCTTGCCCTTTAGAATATATTGACTTTCAAATGTCCTTGACCTTTGTCTGAGATGTTATGACCTTGAACAACTCAAACCCATCTGCTAGAAACCACTTTGTCGTCTCCGAAATGACACACATTACCTTTCATCAAATTTCATATATCTATACCAAGAGTTTCACTATTTTAATGTTGATATCATCTTCAATTTAAAAATACCAGGGGTACCTAGTATGTTCAACTATTGATTGATGTCAGAATGTGATAATTTCTGAGGCTTTCAATTATGTAATGTGAAAGTTAATTAATTTAATTAATAAATTATTGATTTATTTAACCATATGTTTATTGCAATATATTAATTGCATATGAACAGAACCAGTATTTTCTGTGATATATTGTTAAAAGAGTACAGCACTCAATAAATGGCAAACAATTAGTCGTTATTGTTTTGAATGTTTGTGCATGAAACACATGTGTTTCACTGTGCTATCACACCTTGAAACTTCGGGCACTCTTTTAAGTGAATATACCAATGTGTTCAGAGTTTCGCTCTTTTAAATCATGTCTATGGTATGAAATATGGGACCACCCATGGGGGCTGGGCAGCATCCACTTAGTTAACCGCTCTTTAACTTAAGCAGTTTTATCCGATCTGGGGCCAATAATCTTACTCCCAGATCCGATAAACAACTTGGGATAAAATGGAACATTGTGTTATGCTTATGAATGGAAGAACTGGATAATTAGGACGATTGCTTCAGGCAATCTTAAGTGGTACACATGGATTTTTTTTTACTTATGAAGTGGTTCACTTAAGTGGTTCACTTAGTCCTGCACCAAACCTAAGTTAAGGCGCATGCGTTGTCATTTTTTATCAAATTGATGTTGTCTTTGGCAACCTTGGAATTATGGTTTAACAGTAAGACTGTTCTCCCCGTAGAGAGATGGCAGTCAAAACGAGACCCAGTTGACTTTGTTCGTTCGTTTGCTAGCACTATCTTTAGACTAACTACCAAACTTGGTAAGATATAGCATATCGTTGATGACATAAATAGTGACACACTAGAGTTATGTTTAATGGCTGTTGAATAGCAAGTTTTGCTATATCAAGGTGGCAAGTGACTTGTGTCCTTTAAACGGACGTTAGACGCTTTTTGTGGTGTAGAGCGATCCACTCACAACCTTCAATATACTGCTTTATGGTTTAAGTTTTTCTCAGCCTCCTCCTTATTCCCACGGAAAAATCTTCAATACTGATTCCAAGATCACATAAAACACCATACCGACATCTGAAAATCCATCCCGACATTGTCCGACTGAATATTTAAAAAGTGTTACTGTTGGGTTGCCTGTCTCACTTGTATGATCCGAAGTGAGAGTCTATGTTCGCTTTTTTGCCTGTACGTCGTTTAAACTGTATCCCACCGCTGCTTAAAAACAGCTGATGGGATTTCAATGAAACTTTATGCATAGACACATTGCAATATGCGCATGTGTATTTTACACGTTTACAGTATTCAATAATAAAGAAGCTGCTGGTCTGGACCACAACCCAAAAGAGTCAAAGGGATTTAAAAGATATATGGACAGCAATGAGAGGAAGTCTTGTACGTTTTGTATAAACTGAATTATCTCCCCTCATTGAGAAGTGCACTGCATAGGAAACTTTGATCTTGATATTTTCAGAGTTATTGTCCTTCGTTCATGTTTGTACTTCATTTTTGTGCGGAGCATAACTCCAACAGTTTGAGGTATTGACTTGAAACATCATATACAGATATTTCAGAGTAGTGCAGTGCATAGGAATCACACCTCTGTCTTCAGTTAATCATGACGTTTTCACCCATAAATTGGGTCCATCATACTGTCCGTTACAAATTGTGTCAGTTCCACATCTCTTGAACCGCTTGAGGGTTTTTGAAATAACTCGCCACAAATGTTCACCGTATTGAGACGATGTGCACAGCGCATGTAACAGCCAGCTCGGTTCAAGGTCAAACTTAATGATCAAATGTCATATGACTATACATTTCGTGTCTGCTCCATATCTCTTAAACAGCTTGAAGGATTTTGAAATAACTCGCCACAAATGTTCACCATATTGAGACGATGTGCAGAGCGCAGGTAGCAACCAGCAGGATTCAACGTTAAGGTCTCGCTTTAACGCTTATAAGTTAAAGGACATATGATTATATTTTGTGTCCGCTACATATCGCTTGAGCCACTCGAAGGATCTTGAAATAACTTGCCACCAATGTTCACCATATTGAGACGATGTGCAGAGCGCATGTTACTTACAGCTCTGTTGAAGGTCACACTTAGAGGAATAAGGTCATATGACAATATTTTTCCGCTCCTTTTCTCTTGAACCGCTTGAAGAATATTGACATCACTCCCACAAACGTTCACCATATTGAGATGACGTCACACTTACTGGTCAAAGGTCATAAAACTGTATTCAACATTTTGGGATTATGTGCATGGGGGTGACATCAGTTACAAAACAACCGTTTAGTATTTATACTTAATGTTTGTTCGGGGCACAACTCCAAAAGCCTTTGCGGTGCTGCCTTGAGTCTTCATATACACATATACCTCATCGGGAGAGTGCAGTCCAATTTGCACTTCCTTTTATCAGTGTTTGTGTATGCTAGTTTATTCCGCAAATTATTTCAAAATAAAATGTCAACATTGAAATAAATGTCGATGACATGCTTGTGTCCTAACCAACTCCTTTGCCATATGTATAATGCACCAGTCAATTGTAACCACGGCCCCCAAGGTCCGGGGATAGCCGGGGAAATGGGCCGTGAATGCGGTGGTTTTGCATTCGCGCCAAATATAGCAGGGATTTGCCTTACTTAGGGTCCCTGGGGTGCGGGGGCATTTGGCGGGGATTTTACCATCAGTTCGCAGGGCAGGGGGTTTTACCCGGGCTTGACTAGACCGAACGTCAAAGTCCCCGCTATTTCCCGGACCTGGAGGGGCCGTGGTTACAGTTGAATGGTGTATAACGGATTTTTTACCTTACGGGGAACACAGCTAATTACGTGCGTTTAGACTGATGTTGTCGGTATGTGAGTGTTTTTGTTATTTATAAGAAACAGACCATCACTATTTATGAAAAGCACATCCACGTCTGTTATTTGTTTTGGAACTCTAAGAAAACTGAAATGGAATTGGAAACTAATTAAGTAGAAAACAAATGTAGATTAGTATATAGCACAGGTTTGACCAAGAATTTACGAGAACTTTCTAAGTCTCATGATTTCTAAGCCAAGCAACTGTATCTAAAATCAACTCTCTTTTAGAATAAAACCTAAATTTTCAGACAATGCAATTGCAGATAGGCAACCATTAAGTACTAGACTTAATCATTTTACCTTTCGCGGTAGTTTAAAGGTCCGCCTACTGCCCTTCATCTGATACAAACTCCCTGCATCAGATTTAGCGTTGTCAATGTAGAAGCCAATGAGGTTATATTCTAAGTCAGCTAGATGTCTTGAAGTAGTTTTTAAATGCTTAAGAATGGCTCTTTCGCTACGCTCACTCCGCCCATTCTTATTTATTAAGAATGTATTCCATGTCATGCAACTATTACTTGATTAAGTTTGAAAGTACATGTAGAAACTTAGTGCTTATAATTAACGCTCCGATTCAAGGTGCTCTTGTGATAGAACGATTTGCATGTAGTCTTCCTAAGGAAAACAATCACCGCTTATATAGAAACCAAGTTAGAATTTAGTATTTATTAACTATGGACCATGGGTGGCTGATGGGAAATGAAATCGCATTAATAAAAATACTAAACGTCTTGTAAAAATCAAAAGCGAGAATTACAATGTGTATAGAACTGCAAAGTAGGTCAGGAACACTCCAGCAATCTGAAAAACAGTATAAATGACGAAAAATAGCAATTGGGTGCTAAAGAGGTCAATTTATGTGTACTAAATTTACCTGTGTTTAAAAGTGAAAGAAGACAATATTTAATTCAAATGATAATATTTAAAAAAAATCGATTTCTCAATTTTTAATTATATTGATAAGATTAAAATGAATGAATAACAGTACATTATACCATTGTGAATTTCAAAGTATTTTTCCTGCAATTTATTTTGCAAAATTAATTTGCGTTATTACGATATTTTATTCTGTCCTCTTTAATATGATACTAAACTTACGTTTGTTTATTTATTAGAAATATTGTTATGGGTTCCCCTACATACAATGTAATATCGGTATCCTGCTGGATAGAAACACTGGCATCGGATTTTCAAATTCAATCTTATAAAAAAAATTCTTATAATTCCCAAACTAAAAATAATAATACCAATATATATATATCAGGATATATATATATTCACTTTTTTGGTATTACATGTGTATTTGTAAATGAGTTTGAAATTCTGGTGCCAGTGGCCAGAAGGTAGTGCGACAAAAACTTGAAAGCACGTCTTTCATTTACCGTAAGAATGAATTCCTGAGTGATTGTAAGAAGACCGCTTGTAGTGAAACCGATTTGCGTCCCCGTCAGCTTGGACAGAAACAGGTTCAGCTGAAACAAAACAATAGGAAACACGTGTAATATATGAAGAACATGCTGGTATTGAACAGCGAGCATGGCCAGTTGTCCTCAAGCCCTAGAATTGACCAAGTAAGGTGTTCGACTTTCACCATCTATAGAAAGAGGCGTACGTAATTTAAATCTATGAAGACTTAATGTACATACAAAATAATTATTAGATCCCTGATATTATTAAACATAAATGCTTTATCCAAATGTTTCCCCACAAGTTACAAAGTATGTGAAGGTTCTGATGTATCAACTTTATTTTAATGATTTTTCCTAATTAACGTAGAATGATACTTACATGTGCAAGTTTATGCACATTCATGTCCTGGACATCCATGTTGAATACGTGTTCCAAAAGTCCATGGGCCTGTAGGAAATCATAAATAAGAGTGACTTATACCTTCAGTTGCTTAAATCTTAAAAAGGTACAACAAGGTTTTAATATTTCGAAATACTGTCGATGAGACGATACGGTCATCACGCGATACGATACGATATTGTCGGATACGATGCAAATGCTTAACTTTAAATACAAAATCACAGTGGATCCGTGGTCTAGTGGTAACACACTTTACTGTATATCCAGGGGTAGCATGTTCGATTCCCTGCGCAACTTAAACCAGAATATTAATCGTTTTAATAGGGACGTGAAAAAAGGGTCCCGTGTTACAGCCATCGTCGTTGTTACACCCAAGTTGCCGTTGTTGCTCCTACCCCCGTCTTGCACACGTCTCGTCAGCGTTGTTCACACCCATTGTGCCGTTGTTACACCTACCACCGCCTTACACACATCTCGTCGCCGTTGTAACATCCATGGTGCCGTTGATACACCTACCACCGCCTAACACAGTTCGTCGCCGTTGTTTACACCAATGTTGCCGTTGTTACTCCCACCACCGTCTTACACACGTCTTGTCACCTTTGTTTACATCCATGTTGCCGTTGTTACTCCTACCACCACCTTACACACGTCTTGTCGCCGTTGTTTACACCCATGTTGCCGTTGTAACTCCTACTTCCTTCTTTCACACGTCTTGTCGCCGTTGTTTACACCCATGTTGCCGTTGTTACTCCTAAAACCGCCATTCACTCGTATCTTCGCCGTTGTTTATACCCATGTTACCGTTGTAACTCTTACTTCCGTCTTTCACACGTCTCATCGCCGTTGTTTAAACCAATGTTGCCGTTGTTACTCCTGCCACCGTCTTACACACGTCTCGTCGCCGTTGTTTACACCCATGTTGCCGTTGTTACTCCTACCACCGTCTTACACACGTCTCGTAGCCGTTTTTTACACCCATTCTGGCGTTGTTACTTCTACCACCGCCTTTCACACGTCTCGTCTCCGTTGTTCACACCCATTCTGCCGTTGTTACTTCTACCACCGTCCTACACACGTCTTGTCGCCGTTATTGACACCCATGTTGCCGTTGTTACTCCTACCACCGTCGTACACACGTCTCGTCACCGTTGTTTACACCAATGTTGCCGTTGTTACTCCTGCCACCGTCTTACACACGTCTCGTCGCCGTTGTTTACACCCATGTTGCCGTTGTTACACCTACTTCCGTCTTTCACACGTCCTATCGCCGTTTTTTACACCCATGCTGCTGTTGTTACTCCCACAACCGTCTTACATACGTCTCGTCGCCGTTTTTATACCCATTGTGCCGTTGTTACTCCTACCTCCGTCTTTTACACGTCTCGTCGACTTTGTTTATACCCACGGTGGCTTTGTAACTTCTACCACTGTCTTACACACGTCTCATCGCCGTTTTTTAAACCCATGTTGCCGATGTTAGTCCTACCACCGTCTTACATACGTCTCATCGCCGTTGTTTACACCCATGTTGCTGTTGTTACTCCTATAACAGCCTTACACATGTCTCGCTGCCGTTGTTACACCGATATTGCCGTTGTTACTCCTACCACCGTCTCACACACGTCTCATCGCCGTTGTTTACACCCGTGTTGCCGTTGTTACGCGAACTTCATCCTTACACATGTCTCGTTGCCGTTGTTACACCTATGTTGCCGTTGTTACTCCTACCACCGTCTTACACACGTCTCATCGCCGTTGTTTACACCAATGTTGCCGTTGTTACACCTACTTCATCCTTACACATGCCTCGTTGCCGTTGTTACACCTATGTTGCCGTTGTTACTCCTACCACCGTCTTACACACGTCTCATCGCCGTTGTTTACACCCATATTGCGTTGTTAGTCCTACCTCCGTCTTTCACACGTCTCGTCGCCGTTGTTTACGCCCATGTTGCCGTTGTTACTCCTACCACCGTCTTTCACATGTCTCGTCGCCGTTTTTTACACCCATATTGCCGTTGCTACTACTACATGCGCCTTACACACGTTTCATTGCCGTCGTTTACATCCATGTTGCTGTTGTTACTCCTACCTCTGTCTTACACACTTCCCGTCGACGTTGTTTATACCCATATTGTTGTAACTCCTAATACCGTCTTCCACACGTCGTCTCGTCGCCGTTGTTTACACCCATGTTGTTGTTGTTACTCCTAATACAGTCTTTCACGCGTCGTCTCGTCGCTGTTGTTTACACCCATGTTGTTGTTGTTGTTACTCCTAATACAGTCTTTCACGCGTCGTCTCGTCGCCGTTGTTACAGCCATGTTGCCGTTGTTACTCCTACCACCATCTTTCTCACATTTACCTACTTAATGCCCCCTTTGCTGTTAGCCAAGCGCCGGGGTAGTAACAGCAACTCTCATTTTCGTTAATGGCGCTAACGTTGTATTTGTTAATATAGTAATGCGCCACTGTATACAATGTATGCTAAATTTGTCTCGTTTAATCTTATAGAAACGTACAAATAATCGTCAACATGTTTTTGTTTCTGTTTTTGAAATGCTCGTGCCTCTTTAAGAAACACAGCAGTCGATCCCTGGCACCCTATTTTTCCCGCCGCAATATAGTATAAGATGCGCATGAATATTCTTAACGTTGTCGGATGGCAATAATAGTATTAATGATGTCAACAATAAACACATATAAAGCATATATTTAATATAATATGAAAACTAACATTTTTTTCAGCTATGAAACAGAGATTAACGAACATAAAAGGTTGAAGATTGATTGATAATAAACGCGCCAGGTATACGAACTTTACTTGCCTTTATTGATATCTGACGCCGATTTTACCATCTAATAAGATCTATATCGACATAACTAGAACTTATCAACTTTTGAAACACGAAAAAGATTAAAGTTATTCGGTCGTTTCCTTGCTATTGCCGCAAAATTGTCGTCTGCGTGTTTTGTCAGATTGCGCTACTGATGACTGTGCTTCTGATGCTTTATATCGAAACTAGAAACATATCAGCAATGAAAACGTTTTACAATCGATAGTATCTTATCAAGTTTGTACCTTAAAACGTGACTGTACAGAGCCATTTCGTTACGACGTTCGACTCAATCGTAACAACTCGGCCATTTCCGGCAAGCTTCGAGAAAGACAATTCTGTTGGATAATGGCCAAGGCTTTCCGATTGCGTTCGACTACTCATATCTTCTTTTACGATAGGTATCGGCGACGGCAAATATCGATATAATATCGAGATTCTCTGAATCGCCTCATCGCTACAAAATACCACAGTGGTTTGAGGATAGGCGAGCGAAAAGACCTTATTCTTACTCTTGGAAAAAAACAACTACCTTATATACCCTGACTAGAAATGCATGATCATTGACAAAACATGCAATTTGATTAAGTCCCAACTCCCAAAGCTCATGACACTGTAATACAGTAAAACCTCGTTATGTCGAAGTCGTTGGGACCTTGTGAACCAGACATAACCAGAATATCGAGATATCAGAGTTCGAAATAGCGAGTTTCGACTGTATGAGTAAAGTGATGAAACTCTGTATAATGGATGTTGCAAACAAATAACCAATTCAAACCTTTTGCATTATATTTTCAAAATACCTGTCTCAAAGATGTAATGCGCATCCCCCCTCATACTATCCTGGACTAATAAGGCCAACCGGTCGTGATAATTAGTTTCCTCACTTTACACATACTACAGTCTTAAGCGATTTTGGGACTCAAGCAAATTGCTTGTTTGGTCAATGGACAAGCATTGCTAGCTCTGAGTTATGTGTCAAGTTATTTTTCATGTTTTTAAGGATTTTCCAAGATCACCGTTAAGCCCCTAATATGGTCACCTATCTCCAAACCACTCTGCAAATCATATTAAAACAAATGTTCAGTGTAAATTCATTATTTTTATATCGCGATAAAAAAAGGAAAATCTTATTACAAATCTAGCTTTAACTCAAGTGGGGTTGTGCGCACGAACTTGTGTCTGTACTAACAAGTTACAAAAATGTACAGCAAAACTTACAGTTTCGTGAACGTAGGCGGCACATGTGGACACGATGAATAAAATGGCGACAAAGGCTAGGAACCAGAACAGGAAAATGATTAGTTCGATCATCGGCATGCTTATATTTATCAGTTGATACAACGAGAATGCACTAAGCCCTATGTAGACCACGTATAGAATACCCAAAAACCAGCAGAGGTCGCCATCCAGTTCGACCGTAAACTCACACATCCTCATGTGAAGGAGTCGAATTTTCTCGCAGGATTGTAGTCTTAAGGGCGTCCCTGGCTCCTTCTGACACTGGGTGTGTTTCACGAAGGAAGTTATGGCCTTAAATCCCGCGGAAACTACCATGCATATGACTATTAAGCTTGCAATGTGGACAAGCCAGATGAACGAAGCGATGAAATTTCCCATTACCATGAGAGCAACCAAAAACGTGCTGTTGTTAGGTAGACCCGCCATGTAAAAATCACTGACGTTCATCACAAGCAATATTCCGCCAAATACTGAGTATATGACAATAACCATACTCGTGATTACCAAAATTACAACCATTTTTGTCCTTTTTTGTTTTACTGGATATTCAACACCGAGTTCGCTAAATAATGGTTCCACAGTTTCATCCCATATTTTCATTGCACTTTTGATATGGCCTCTCTTAGAACATGTGGATTTTAAGCTTAGCAACACTATTACAATCATGTGGGACAACTAAACGACGCAAATGCCATTAAAATAATAAAGATGAGGCTTTAAATATAAAAAAGCTGCTAAGAATTTGGCCAGCATCAAACACCGAGGTACTCCGTAGCAAATCCTGTAAAGTTTTGAGAACGCCTTTCCGACTGTGATTTTTGGAGATCTGCTGTAACGAGTGAGGTCGCTGAAGTTGTAGCAGCCACAGAGAGCCTGAGCGATGAACAATTGCCGCAGGATACTGCTCATTCTGGTCTTATTTTCACTCACATTTTCTTCCCAGGCCTCTGTTTTACGGGTGGATTTCACAACTTGTTTTTCATTTTTATCCATTATGCATTTTATGACAATTGTGATGCCACTTCTTTAAAATGTTAAGAGTTTACCATTGAATTAGGATACTCATTCATGCGCAAGAGTTACCAAATAAAAATATTTAAGTTTTACAAACCTTGCCTTATTTAACTGTGTTCAATGGCTTTACATTGAATGCTTCTGACAAGTCCAACAAGTAGAAACGTATATATACCAGCAATTCATGCCAAAGCTTGATTGTCACATGCATTTTCATTGTTTAAGCTTTTGATTGTAATGTTTTAGTTATTTGTTTCTTTTCAGTTCAATAACTATCAAAACTCTAGCTAGTGAATTAAACATTCAGTTGTAATTTACCTGGTAATGATGCTAAAAAGATAATTAAGAACATTCCATTAAATGTTTCTCATGAGATTTAAACTAAATCTGCACCTCTTTTGTATGTTTAATAAAATGCTGTTGTGCAGATGAACCAATCTTGGACGGTGAAACAACAACTAATGGCGTGTGGTGCCCCTGTGTGAATTGCTATCGCAAATATCATTAAAACATTACAAAAATCGATTTGCGGAGATATTATAACTAAATGGGATTTCCTTTAAACAAAATCATTATTTAAATACGAATATCTGTGAGGAACGACGGTCGGCATTCATAAAAATCTTGAGTCGTTTCTTAACGGAATTCGGTTTCCTAACAATCTCATAGACACATTTCGCATTTCCCTTGATGGGGGTTGATCTGTTCGTAATGGTTCATTTTACTTCATGTAGAGGGGACAAAATATTATGACCCGGGGGTCAATACTTCTTAAGAATAATGACCGGGTCAAAATCCTTCCTTACACCGGCTAACATGGCACAATCTCTTACGACATGCTGGTGTACGCCAAGGTGAAAACTTGTTACCGGTACTTTTTTCCTTGTTTCGTCATGATTTAACACAATGAAAGTCTACTAAATTTGAAGGATTATCCACTTTGTCAAAGGCTACAGTTGATTGTTTAAGCAATTGTGATGTTAAAATGTATTTAAGATTATTTTTACTATTATAAGCTGAAATCCAGTTAGACCTACAGACTGCTCCTTAATACTATGAATGAATATAGCTTGTTGGAGGGTCTACGTGTTAATGCATCAAAAACCAAAGTTTTAATATTTAGCAATTCCAAAGCGGGACGAGATAAATTTGAATTTTATTATGACGATGAGAAGTTAGATATTGTTGATGCAAGGTGCTTTTCTCCTGATACGGACTTGTTCATATCTTAAGATCTGCTAGCATTTCACCTACATTTCGGTGCATAAACACGCCGTAAAGAACATTATAGCGAATGAAAATAGAGCTGTTATTTAGAGTACTTACGCTGATACACATCGAAACTTACAAACTATTCTTAAAAAAGAATTATGCACATATTGTATAAAAGTGGTGGCGCTTTTGCTCTAGTGATAGAGCTGTGGAGTAGTGGTGGCGCTGTCGATTATGATTTACGCTGAAAAGTGACATGATTTAAAGCCTTTGAATAGGAAAGCAATAGAGTGCCATTTTCCCATCTGTTGGGGGAAGTTTAAGGATATGCAAAATACCTCACAGAAAGTAAAACAATCCCGAAATCAGAATTGTGTGTGCCGGTGTATTGTACAATAAGACTGACCCTTTCAGACCCCAAGTCCTCGAAGTGACTCAGAAGCCTTATATGTCGCAAAGTTGGGGTAGGGGCGTAATAAGAATAGTATCTTTATTTCATAATAGTTCAGTACTTTATTGATAATTACATCGGTCATAAACTGTAACATCTTTGAAATTTGCTTAATCAGTGTTTTAGCTTTATAATGGATGAAATAAATATTGCCCATTTGAATGACGAAGTTTTCTGTGGAGTCCCTTTTCGTTTTAAAAAGCGTGTGGTCCAGGTCGTCTTTTGCTTATTGGAAAAGTAAAAAAAAATGGAATTGGCACGGGTTTTTTCCTTTTTATTAGAAACAAGCCATTTTACTTGAAAATCCCCATCTGCAATGTATAAGGCATAATAGTATATGTATGTTAAAACTATACAAAGTCAGCATTTTTTTATTGTTAGACACTAAACTTTGAATATATATATGTTAAGTAGCCGAAAAAGGATCCACTCCATTTAAAGGGTCTGTTTGAATTAGCACTTTAAATGTAAGTTTATTTTTGGTAACAAAAGAACAGCACTTCAAAAAAAGCGAGTGTTTTCAAGTTTGCCCACTCTGCCTGTGGACATGGTGGAGACAAGAATCTTTATACAAGCAATTAGTATATTCTTTTGGTTGACAAGCGTCGGCGCTGTTGTTAATTATAACGCAGTGCTTGAAGTTCACGATTCGTGCGGATAAAGTGTCGTAAAACCAAAGTACTGTACAGAACTGCCACGAGTCCAGAGTCAGTCGGGTATCTTGTCATTTTTCTCAAAAAAAAACGCGGATGTTTTTGGACGGTTTACATACTCAGAAATCGGTATGTTTAAGTCCGCTGCACGTAGATCGCGTAGTAATTAATTTAGCAGATAAACCTTATGACTTAATTCTTGGGAATCTTAATTATGTTTGCAATAAAACACTTCACTGGCAATCAATTTAAACTTAGATCAACACATACAAGCCTAAACACTACATTTACTTAATTATTTAATTCAAATATTTACGAACTACTTATATTGAAGTACCGGCATACATCCGAGGTTGTTTTCGAGAAAAATGGCCGAGGAGCTCCGAATGTTACACAATATATTCCGACTGTGCAATGCCGACAGGGTTTAAAGAGAGCTGCGGAATGGACGTTGTTGGCGGTGTTTGGACTGTGTTCCAGCGCCGTGTCTCGGAGATCTCGAACGAGAATTGAACGGGATATGGTAACCTAGCGCAGAATTGACCTGATGGCTACAAATTAAGACACTCGCTACGTTCGTTACGAAGAGTTTTCGGTGGGTGATATACGGAATACGGAGCGAGTACAACTTGTTTTTTCAATGGTTTCTCTGGAATTGCTCATGATGACACAGGGACGAGTTGTTCTACAGAGGATCGAGATAACGATAATAGTAAAAGCAGGAGCTGTGCTCAGACTTCAACAGCGGCTGGCGGTAAAACTGCCATGCCGCTAATCTGAACGGGGACTTTTAAAATACGGCCTTAACTGGAAAAAAATCTGTGAAAGCCGATTTGAAAATTAGGTGTAAAGGTTAACAATCAGGCAGTTAAAACGCCCCTCGGTTACATTTTCTCCCGCTACATTACAGGCAAAAGACAGAACCAACTTAATGCAAATTAATGCCATAAACCAATGCAAAATGTTGCGTTTCTTTTATGTCACACTTGTAGATCAAACAATATAAGCATTGTCGTTATACCAAGTAATTGTCATTGGTCTTCGTTATACCAAATAAAAGTCATTGTTTTTCGTTATACCAAATACTTGTCATTGTTTTTCGTTATACCAAATAATTATCATTGTTTTTCGTTATACCAAATAATGGTCATTGTAGTTGTTGTCCATGAACACTCGATCACGTATAATCACAGCCCTTAAGATGATCACCTGTCATCTGTGACATGAAATGAATAGAGAGGTTGAGAGTACCCATACAAGTAAAGATTGCAATTTGACATACACCTTTGTTTGCGACATCTTTTGTTCAAATATGTCGTTTTCCTCGTAATTTTGTAAATGTCATTACCGTTCACCTTTCTCAAACCTCATATCAATGTTACGAAGATCAGAACATTACCAGTAGCCTAGATGTGACTTTACGGTTTAACGTTGTACGAAGTGCACATACCAGAATGATGAAGTGTTCAAACACAGTTAACATGTACTCTATATGTACAAGTATACATGTACCAGTAACGTTTCTAGATCACTCTAATTACTTCTTGAACGTATGTGTGTAAACGGCACTTGTGTATCTTTAAATTATTATCACAAAACTTGAATGTACTCGACAAAAAATCTCCAAAGCACTTGAGTAGATTACCTTTTTGCACTTGTAAAACCTGTTTACGCTGGTATAAAAGCCATTGAAAAACACCCGTCATATTGTGAATAGTTCTCGAAAGCATCAACTAGGAAAAATTGATCATAATATTTTCTGATCGTACATATTGTTTTGTTTTTCTTAACTCATCATTATTTTACCAATTAAAACAGAAAGTGGACAATTCTTATTGTTTTAAAAGCTATTTTACAAACAAGTTCTTAAAAGTTTGTACACTGTGTGAACCCATGATGGGGTCAGGAGCATTTGTAAAAGCAACGTGTCTGTTCTTTTGGGCCACATACGTCGGTGCTGTTATCAATTATAACCCGGTGCTTAATGTGCAAGACTGCTGTGAGTTAACTGATATTAAACCGAAAGACTGCACAGAACTGCAAGACGCCAAGAGTCAGTCGGGTATCTACACAATATAACCCGACCGCGCAATGCCAAAAGGTTTAACGTTAGCTGCGATATGGACGTTGACGGTGGCGGGTGGACGGTGATCCAGAGCCGTGTCTCGGACAAAGACTTCTACAAGACGTGGAGCGAGTATCCAACGGGTTTTGGTGATCTAGCTTACAACTTCTGGCTCGGAAACCAAAATATTTCTATGATCACTTCGCAGGGCTGGTACGAACTCAGAATTGACCTGATGGCTACAAATGGAAGCATGCGCTACGCCAATTACGAAGTATTTTCGGTGGATGATGCACAAAGCGAGTACACTTTGTTTGTCGACGGTAACTCTGGAAATGCTAATGATGGTATGGCTCACCACAATGGAATGAAGTTTTCTACAAAGGATCGAGATAACGATAATAATACCGCTAATTGTGCTGAGTCGTACAAAGGTGCCAAGTGGTACAACGGTTGTCATGATTCTAATCTTAACGGAAACTTTGGAGACACGGAATTTGGTCAAGGCATTAACTGGTAACATTGGCTCGGGAATAAAGTTTCTCTTTTGAAAGCCGATATGAAAATAAGGCGTCAAATTTAATATTGACACAGTTTAAACGCCACAAGATTACAACATTTTCCCACTACATTACACGCAGAAGACATATAAATTCTGATTAAATTACCTCAAGAATGCGGAGAATCAGTGAGAAGTGTTTTGTTTTTTTCTATCATGAGCATACATGTTAAACAATTAATCTTACTCCAGTGTCACAGTTAATATATCATTTCCGAAATATACCTGAAAAAAGCTTTCGAGTAGTTGGATATAGATTTTATCTCTTTTCTTGTTTGTGAATTTTTTGTTTTTGGGTTCTATGTCTTTGGCGTTTACCTTGTGCCATTAAACGGGGATTATGTCTAAACCTTTGGCGTCTGAGCTTGTTTCTGTAGTTTTTCACATAGGTATTGTAACCTTTCATTTGCCTATTATATATTTTCATCTTAGAGAACAACTGACATTTTGTACGGTTCTCTGTTTTATATCCGAATGATTTTCTTCGACTTGAGTGTTATAATATCTAAGCTGTCGACTAGAATGTAAAGACCACATAATGTTTTTGCCATGACGCTACTTTGAACGGGGATTTAATGCGATACGGAACATGGTCAAGGCATAAACTTGGAATATTGACTATGGATTTTTATCTCTTTTGTTTGGGTTGATGTGAAAATTATGTGTACTATTTAATATTGACGCATCTTAAACGCACACGGTTGCAAAGCTATTTCCCAAAGCATTAAACACAGAAGACAAGGTATTAATTTAACAAGTGTTTTTGTTTCGTTGTAAGACAAGACCTTAAAGGAATTCGTTCAACATTTTTAAATTTTGTTAAAACACTTTTGCAGCAAAATAGAGCGTTTTGTGCAACATTTTTCAATAAACACGTAATGTCAACAATAAACTTATGATTTTGTTTTATCATTGTTACAAGCATATTTTTTCAAATATCACACGAAATAATTGTTTTCCATGCCTGATAAATCGTGAACGATTCCCTTTTAAAGACAACACTCTGGATTACAATGACCAATCAGTAAGAAAACTACTAACGCATACTTTAGATCATATGATAGGTTTTGTTTACACTTTGTATTAACTGAAAGAATAGAATATGCCTATAATCTACCATGAGACTACTTACTCTTTATTAACATTCATGACTTGTAAATTCATGTCAGCAAAAAATACAAAAACAATAACGTCAATCAAGAGTTGTGCAGCCTAGCTAAGTTATATCCATTTATGTAAATTACATTGTGAAGACAGCTTTAAACTATTATATATATGTAGATCGCTCATTGGCAAGATACCACCAGTATTGATGTCATTTTCTAGAAGCCAAAAGAAGATGCCCTTACTGGGGTTCGAACTCAAAGAACTTAGGTGGGGGCTATTTTACAAGTCACCTCGACTTATTAATTGTTTGAGTCACTAGATAATATCGGAAATGTTTAATCATCTATGGTTATGCATTAAAAATCGTAATAGAGAATGGTCAATATCGGTTTGTCTAAATTTATACAACTAAACGGCTTTTTTTGTGCAAAAGGAACGGAGGCATATAATACTCGCACTGTGCATCTGTTAGTCCGTCCGTCCGTCCGTCTGTCCGTCCGTTAAATCTTCACTTGTTCATCAGCATGAGATGGTGTACGGAACATTTGGGCTCTCCTCTCAGAGCTGAAGGTAACATTTAGACGTCGAGGAGCACTACAGGAATTTCTTTGTAATGGTATTAATTCTCGTCTCGGCTGCCACTACTGGATTTAGAAGGGGGCTTATGCGGAGCGCACTCCCTCTAAAACCGTCCAAGTTTAATTTGTATGTCAATATGGGAAAAAGGAACAAAATACGCTCATAAAGCACCATTGCCTACTACAAACTGAGTGAGTAACCCCAAAACCTCATGCAAATAGTGTATGCCATATTTTTCGGTTCTGAGGGAGGGCACATGTCAAAAAGTTGCGCTCCATCGTTACGCCCTTTCTAACGCCAATTACTAGATCTGCCCCTGGTTACAACAAGCTACATTTCAAACGGATTTGGTTAACAGATCGCACAGTTGTAGTACAGCGACGGACGGTGGGCCTCGCGTATCATTCTTGCTCTCGTCTCAAATGTCAAGGTAACACTTACAGGTCAACAAAGCCTATTAGGAATAGGGCCTGTTTTGAATTTCATAGTGATATATTTTGTCTTAGCTATAACTTACACTTTAAATTAGATTTCGACCAAACTTCAAAGAATTGTACAGTAACATAGGGTGTGCCAAACATAAGAGTTCGTTTTCTCACCTCAAAGATCTCCCACTTAGAGGTCAATGCAGCCTGATAGGGATTTCATAGTAATAATGTGCGTTTTTATCTCTGACTTCGTTATGCACCAGTCAATTGTAACCAGCCCCTCACCAGGTCCGGCGGTATACACTGGGTAGTCGAGGATATGGGCCGTGATTTTACCTACCAGCCGGCCGCGCAGTGCCTGTTGAATGCGGTGGTTTTGTCTTCGCACCAAAAATAGCGGGGAATGGGCTTTACATAGGGTCAGTGGGGTGTGGGGCATTCGGCGGGGATTTTACCAGCAGTTCGTCCCCGCAGGGCGGGGTTTTTATCCGGGCTTGGCTGGGCCGAAAGTCAAAGGCCCAGCTATTCCTCGGACCTGGGGGCCGTGGTTACAATTGACTGGTGCATTACTTACAATCAATCAGATTTCACTCTTTTGTCAAATTGGCCCCAGGTGACAAATAGGCAAATATCAAACATTTTTCAGTTGACGCCTTAATGATTTTATGATATATCCGGGATTTTCTTCATGTATTGATAACGTTAGTTTAATACTTATGCAAGATGTGTCTGTTGTCTTATGACGTTGTGTGCCCCTCGTTGAGTCTAGTTACCAAACTCATAGATAGGATTTTGGCTACCGCGTTCGTTTCTATAGTGTCTTCTGTGTTTAAATCTAAATCTTAACTGGCGCGTTCTTGCAGTATTTTAGAAGTTTTAGACGTTTTCAACAAAATAAATGTTCTTGAAATATTTTTGTCTGGTTTCCGGACGCTCCGACATAATCACATGTATACAAAACTATTCTGTATATTGTTCATAGTATTTAAAGGATCCGACTGACAAATACCTAGTTCTGGTAGCTCAATTTACTATGATGTTAAGTTTTGATGTCTGGTGACCAGATCCAATTTTGGATTCAAAATCGTGTTGGTTATATGAAACACGACTGGTGGCGAATGCACTAAATGACAAAATAAGATCAAACGTGAGCGTATAAATAGGGTAGTCATTAATGGGCAAACTGAATGCGTGTATGTTTTGTAATATAATATGCTTTGAATCATCTGAAACACTGTTATGTTTATGTCCACATAGGCCATGACCTTCTGGATATTGTGTAAGTAAATCCTAAAATATATTAAACTCATATTATTTTTGCTGCATGTAAAACCCTTTCAAAACATTTCGAAGCCGATGCTTGGAGCCGTTGAAAATCTTGCATTTTTCATTAAAGATCAAATGTCAATTTACATGTTTCAATTTGACCAATACTGCTGTAATTTGTACGTCCGAAAGACATCTTTTCAAGTGCGAATTTATACTTTATATAGAAATATTATTGAAACAAATTCGACTAAATTATAAATATTCAAACGGACTATGCAGTGATCCCATCTTTGTTAGGAACATGAATCGATTTGCTTGAAAAAAGGAAAATAAAGCATTGATTACAATAAATTATTATCAGACGTGAAAATCTACATTTCTAACAAAAAGAACCACTTGAAGTTATGCGAAACTGTTCCGACTTCCTTTATAAAACTAGTTATACCCTCTTGAATCGCCATACTTGTTTGAACTCGAAGTTTGGTATATTATTAACGCAACATTTATTTAAGATTTTTCAGGTGGTTGTTTGTCTTCCTGATTATATTGTTATTATACTGTACAAAGCAAAGCGAATGTTTGTTTTGCTGCTTCTTAATAGTATATTGTCATTTTATCCTGTTTAAGAAGCTGATACCAGTCTTCGCCAGTCTCGCGGCAAACCCGCCATACAGAGAAATCGCCATTGTTTTCACGCTAGAAACAATATAACAATAATGCTCGTTCAAAAGGGAATTGGTTGTCAGCAATAAATAAAAGCAAATGTTTCTTTTTATATTATTAGATCAACAGTACTAATTTAAAGAAAGAAGCAAATGCTTGTTTTTATATTTGCATATTTCGCCATTCATTTTAGTTCTGCCCATTTCAGGTTATTTAAGAAGCAGTTCAAATCTGGCGCTTTGAGGTACACCTTGCTACGGCATTCAAGAATATTTTAATGGTACAATAGTTTTATATTCGATCGGACAAAATTGTCTTCTTTAAGATTGAATGAACTGTTGCCTATGTTTACTCTGAGTCCTACTTTTAGAGAAATGGTACAGTGATGAAAAGATTAATTCGTCCATGCAAAACCATCAATTATCTTTAATCTTCATAATATTTTCCTGGTCGTTGAAACATGCTGATGAGGCAGCTAGATTTTATCATTCAAACGATAGCAAAATTGAGTCTCTATTGTGTGATCCTATTATTTGAAAACTATTTAACAGACGAGTGTTTACAATTTTGAACATTCTGTCTGGAGACATGATGGGGACAAGAAGCTTCATACGAGCAATTGGTCTGTTCTTTTGGTTAACAAGTGCCGGTGCTGATGTTAACTATAACGCAGTGTTCAACGTACAAGACTCGAGCGGGTCAACTCACTCACCTGACGTAAAGCCAAAGGACTGTACAGAACTGCATCAATTCCAGAAACAGTCGGGTATCTTCACAATATATCCCGACCGCGCAATGCCAAAAGGGTTTAATGTTAGCTGCGATATGGACATTGACGGCGGCGGGTGGACGGTGATACAGCGCCGTGTCACGGACACAGACTTCTACAAGACGTGGAATGAGTATCAAACGGGATTTGGTGACCTCGCAAAGAACTTCTGGCTCGGAAACCAAAAGATTTCTATCATAACTTCGCAAGGCTGGTACGAACTCAGAATTGACCTGATGGCTACAAATGGAGACACGCGATTCGCTAATTACGAAGTATTTTCGGTGGGTGATGCACAGAGCGAGTACACTTTGTTTGTCGACGGTTACTCTGGAAATGCTAATGATAGCATGCCTACCCATAACGGGGCGAAGTTTTCTACAAAGGATCGAGATAACGATAATAGAAGCGGAAACTGTGCTCAGTCATATAAAGGTGGATGGTGGTACAACGATTGTCATGAAGCTAATCTGAACGGAGATTTTGGAAATACGGAATTTGGTCAAGGCATAAACTGGTATCATTGGCTTGGGCATCGCGTCTCTCTTGCGAAAGCCGATATGAAAATAAGGCGTAAAATTTAATTTTTCATTCAGTTTAAACGCCACATAGTTAAAACGTTTTCCCAAAGCACAACATATAGAAGACAGAAAACTACAAAATAATGTACTTTTAGACTTCTTAGAACCAGTGAAAATGTTTCGTCTCGTTTATATTATACTTGCAGACAATAAAACAATTCCTTGAAGACACAGTCGGAGTCCTTCTCTGTGGTCAAAGTAAAAATAACGTAACCGGCATATTTCTGGAGACACGTTATGCTTTCGGGTAATAGGAATACATGTAGATCTTATTTTATTTTGTTTTACGAACATTTCTTTCATTGCATGCGTCTTTGTTGTACTCTCATTTTAACAAACTACCGATATTATGCAAGGCTCTGTTTTGTATCCTAATGGTGAACATTAATTAGCAATGTAACTTTTATACGTGAATATCTAATTTATATATGCATGATTATTTTTTCATTGTTGAATTGTTTCCAAAATGGACCATGTGACATTATCTATTCTTTTTGAAGTATTAGGGCTTTTAAATGGCGAGCACTCATTTGAGCCATAACATTTTTGTTATGTGTTCAAATTGTTCCAATGCGAATTCCGTTGTAGTGTCAGTCAGTGAATTAGTGGGAAATGGCCTTAAACGTTTGGTCATTAGCGGTGAGTATGGTCTCTTAGTGTTGCGGTGTTTATATATTAAGAACGTTTTCATGTATTATATCACAGAGTCAATCTCTAACTAATTTCACGATTTGATTTATGTCGTGTCAAAGATAGAGTCAATTCAAGATTATGTATTTAAATTATACTGGTGAAAAGCATTTCCTGAAATAGCGATTACGAGTTACAAGTAATGTCACAGATAGTTATTATCTATAATTGTTATATGAACAACTGGCCCATGCTTACACATTTACTTTATATTCATTTATATTCATTCATATGTTTGCAAATGCTTCACTTTTATCACAAAATTTAACATAGAATTTTTTCTTTCGATTACATTTGTTTTCCTTGTCCTTGATGTATTCTCAAACCCACCACGAAAATCGATCAACATTTTGTTAGGCGTATGTAAGTTATGGAAGCGTAAAGACGTCTTCAAAGTTCAAGTCATTTGAATTTCAAGAGAATGCATATTTTTAGCTCGACTACTCGAAGAATAGGTGGGCTATACTACTCGCCCCAGCGTCGGCGTCGGCGTCTGGTTAAAGTTTTAGCGCAAGTTTGGATTTTCACTTATAAGTCCAATACCCTTCATTCAATTGACTTAATACTTCACACAATTGTTCAGGACCATCACCCAATGAGGTTACATAACTCCATATTATCCTTAATACAAGTTATGGCCCATGATTAACTAAGGTTAAAGTTTAAGGTCAGGTTAAAGTTTAGGGAAAGTTGGGATTTTAATTAAAAAACAACTTCTATATCCTTCATTCAATGCACTTAATACTATTCAGAATTATTGACAACCATCTTACAACAAGGAACATAACTCCATTTTAGCCATAAATACAAATAATTGCCCTTGAATGTTTCTTTTTCTTTTAATTTCTTTTGAAAGGCACATTTCAATATTCCTAACCGCATTTTCATAAAGGGTAAACATTTTTTTTAATTTTTTTTTATTTCCTTTGAAAGGCACATTTTGATATTCCTCACCACATTTTCATAAAGGGAAAACAAGTTATTTGATGTTTGGGCGTGCTGGTGTTCGGGCAGCGTCAAAGCCACCATGGTTGATATACTGTGACCAAACATGATATATAAGAAGAGTTTATGGAGGTCTTCCATGGGATTGTGTTTGTGGCCATTAGGATCAAGGTCACTGCTGCAAAAATAGAAGAAATAGTTGAAACTGAATCTCTTCTGCCAATCATTTAACACCTGGTTTTGTCACATTGCGATTCTTGTTCACTTTTCAATTTGATTGTTTTATTGCTTTTGACAGGTACATATTACATCGTTATTGTATTCACTTCTAAGTCAAAGCGGCGTAGTCGAGCGCGCTGTCTTACGACGGCTCTTGTTGTTTTATGTAGGTCATCTAATGAGAAACTGGTTAAATGTTATTGATTTAATTTTCTTCAAAAATGGTGTTTTGTACATAGTAATTTGTAACAATTACAGAAAAATGAAATATGAATACTGTTATTTGTGTTATTATCAATAATAAATATATCCGACAATGAGGCTATATTCTAATAAGACATGTATACATGCATGTATAGCGAATAGGTGAAACTACCAAGTAGATTCGTTAGCAATTACCAATTCCAGTCAGTTTCATTGGCATAGAAACAAGTGCTGGTGTAAAAGACCTACATGTTTTACGAAAAGCCGTTAAACCTCCATGTCTCAGTATAATGCTCGTGAACTAATATTCTTGGTCAAGTTTAGTAAAACAAAACTATCCAATTTGTCTTTATGACAATTGATAAAGTAAGCATATGCACCATGGCATAACATACAAGTAAAGCCAAACGTCATGCCACGCGGTCAGCTGCATCCCTCAGATTTAAGAGTCGAGTCCTGCAAAACAAAGAACAGCTGACTCATAGATAGTACATTTTTAAAACAATAAGGTCTTCCTCGTTGTTTTTACCACTTATAAGACGTAACATATTTTATTACATAACTATTACGTATTTGACACAGTTCTGGATCAATCATTGAACTTATACCAATATAGAACTTATAATATATGCCAAAACTCACTCAATACGGAACAAAGTCGGCTAATACGAGTTTCTGCCGTTTTGATTGGTCGCGAAATACGGGATTAGGGGATTGGACCATTTTCATTAGCTGTCGAAACTCGCCCGTATATGAGAATGCTGTAAATTATTAAATTCGGCAGCCATTTTGTTTTTCATTTTACCGACTGTTCAAAAACTGTGTGCCTTCTGGCCCTTCGGGTTCAGTCCAATACTGCTTACCTCGTACAAATAACTCGGCCAATATAAAATTCCCCTTAATAATAGCATTATAATATAGGACAACTTTTCAAAATCTGGAACGACTTGGCAGACGTACCGACGGTCTTATTTTACACATGATCAATGAGAATACTTTTTTACGTTCGTCTGAAATGTTATAGAAAAAATATTCAGAAATTTTCGAGCACACAATAAGTCAACTGTCGCCGACAATGTGGACCTTATCGAAAATTGATATAACTATCAAAATATTATCTCTTTCTCCCATGCAAGATTTATCACAATTAATACAATATTGTTTTAATATACCAAAAAGGGTGAATAAATGTCGAAAACAATGGTTCTTATGAAGGATACCGAGTTTAATATGAAGGAAAAACGCCGAAACACGTTATTCATACCCAATGAGACGATAGTAGACCACAGTAAATATTTTAGCACTCACCAATATTTCTTTTCGTTTTCGACTATTAAGTACACGGTTACAACTTCTTATCAGTAATTAATATTTTCTATAATTGCATTATTTAGTTTGTAGAAAATTTATGTTTGTTATACATGTGTATGTAATGATTTTGAATAAGAGTGTCACTTTAAATTAAAAAAAAAATACGTATGTTGAAAGAAAGACATGATACAGGAAGATGACAGTGAACACGTTCTAAACTTATATTATTTACATGTTTAGTTTTGATCTTTTTGATAAATGGAGGTAAAAGTGTGTGGTTTACAACCGAAAATATTTCGACCTCTAAGATTTGTCAGCGATGCGAACAATTTGGTAAATTCTTAAGTGAAACTGTTCCTGTTTCATAAGGGTCTCACCATTCTTTCAGATCTGTATAGTGTTTTTTATCTTCCTGTTTATTTGGAAGCAACACAAAGCAAAGGGAAATTATTTACACTTTTGAATAAACAATATTGTAAAGGCAATACAACACTCAACGGATTTATAATTAGTTTTAGGGACATTTAACAATCCAAGTAAATAATTTGATATGATATGTAATACCATAGACCTGTTTCAGTTTATCTGTGAATTAGTTTCAGAAAAGTACTTTCATTCCTATTTCTGTCAATGTAAATTATTTCATTACTGGATAGTGACCACTTCGCTCGTACCAATTATTGGCCCACCCTGTAAATTCCTTATTTTGCAATTTCAATTCGACTGTTTTTACACAAACGATATTTTATGTTAAAATAAAGCTTTTAAGAAGAACTATAGTATTGTTTGCTCTGAAAATGAGCAGTCTATCAGCAACTGTTTCAAAATTGCAACATGTTTCATCATATTGTCACGCATCTGTGGATATTGTCATGCCTCTGTGGATATTGTCATGCCTCTGTGGATATTTTCATGCCTCTGTGGGCTTTTAAATCAAACAGTAGAATAGACGGTTTTATACGTTTTTTGCTCGAACTCTATCTCAATACCAAAATAGTGACTACAACAACAAGCCGGCGTCCACATATATAGGTATATGTCTTATCGCGACTGCTTATTAAATCGTAGTAGAAATTTCGCGAAGAACACTAGTGTGGGTGTATTTCCCAATTAATATGATTATAGGCAATATGTCTAATATGATTATAGTATTTTGTGCACACATAAAATTCTTACTGTCATTGTGCAACGAATATTTAATTTAGCAGTGCCTTATCAGTCTTGTTATAAAGATACAAGTTATGTTTCTACTATACTAGGCTATCTGTGAAATGTTTGAAGAATATTCCGTTCAGAAGTGTGTTGCTTTTAGTATGTCAAGAATTATATATCGATTTTTATACGTGCTGGCACAACTTCATGTTATCCACGTTTACCCTATATTTTTTCAAAGTATTCCGTCTTGTGAAAGACCTTTCTTCAATAGTTTGTTGATGCCTGAGAACAAAAAACAAACAAACAATATTTACCAATTCCGAATATGTTTTGTTTCGAAATAAGACAATACTATAAATAAAATGGCCAATGTAACTGTGTTTTAAGATTTTATTCTATATTTCTAGCGCAATTGATCATTTATGTTGTTTCGCATATTCAGTTTGTCAAGCCCGTACCATACTTAACTTAGTATGGTCACACACCTCGACATGTACAAAGGCATTCTATAAGTACGGAGAATGATCAGCACTTAACACGCAAAATATTCGTTGTCCATTTCAATAACTTTTCCTTTTTAATTTTATTTCGCAACGGAACCTAAAGCACGCCTGGATGTGACGTTGACAATAATTATGAGGCAATTGAAAGTCTTATTTCTCGTACGCTCATGATGCATGCCCGCTTTTGCACAAGTCTCTAATTCAGACGGCCACATAACTGTTAATTAGTCATTTTGTGACGTGACTTACAGCAGTATACATATATCGTGATCATGTACATTTTGTATATGATGACTTCTGGTCATTTCCTGTTTTCAGTAGTCAGCTATACATGAAGTCAGTAAAACAATAGCACAAGGAAGAATTTACAGTACTGTTGTATCGTATTATTTGAGAACTACTGAGCAGACGAGTGTTTTTAATTTTGCACACTCTGTCTGAAGCCATGATGGGAACAAGACGCTTTATTCACGCAATTGGTCTGTTCTGTTGGGCGTCAAACGTCGGCGCAGTCATTAACTTTAACCCTGTGCTTAACGTGCAAGACTCGTGTGGTCCAACTGATGTTAAACCAAAAGACTGCACAGAACTGCAAGACGCCCAAAGTCAGTCGGGTATCTACTCAATATATCCCGACCGCGCAATGCCAAAAGGGTTTAAAGTCAGCTGCGATATGGACGTTGACGGCGGCGGTTGGACGGTGATACAGCGACGTGTCTCGGACACAGACTTCTACAAGACGTGGAATGAGTATCAAACGGGATTTGGTGACCTCGCAAAGAACTTCTGGCTCGGAAACCAAAAGATTTCTATCATAACTTCGCAAGGCTGGTACGAACTCAGAATTGACCTGATGGCTACAAATGGAGACACGCGATTCGCTAATTACGAAGTTTTTTCGGTGGGTGATGCACAGAGCGAGTACACTTTGTTTGTCGACGGTTATTCTGGAAATGCTAATGATAGCATGGCTACCCATAACGGGGCGAAGTTTTCTACAAAGGATCGAGATAACGATAATAATAGCGCTAACTGTGCTGAGTCATACAAAGGGGGCTGGTGGTACAACGATTGTCATGAAGCTAATCTGAACGGAGATTTTGGAAATACGGAATATGGTCAAGGCATAAACTGGTATCATTGGCTTGGGCATCGCGTCTCTCTTGCGAAAGCCGATATGAAAATAAGGCGTAAAATTTAATTTTTCATTCAGTTTAAACGCCACATAGTTAAAACGTTTTCCCAAAGCACAACATATAGAAGGCAGAAAACTACAAAATAATGTACCTTTAGACTTCTTAGAACCAGTGAAAATGTTTCGTCTCGTTTATATTATACTTGCAGACAATAAAACAATTCCTTGAAGACACCAGTCTGAGTCCTTCTCTGTGGTCAAAGTAAAAATAACGTAACCGGCATATTTCTGGAGACACGTTATGCTTTCGGGTAATAGGAATACATGTAGATTTTATTTTATTTTGTTTTACGAACATTTCTTTCATTGCATGCGTCTTTGTTGTACTCTCATTTTAACAAACTACCGATATTATGCAAGGCTCTGTTTTGTATCCTAATGGTGAACATTGATTAGCAATGTAACTTTTACACGTGAATATCTAATTTATATATGCATGATTATTTTTTCATTGTTGAATTGTTTCCAAAATGGACCATGTGGCATTATCTATTCTTTTTGAAGTATTAGGACTTTTAAATGACGAGCACTCATTTGAGCCTAACATTTTTGTTACGTGTTCAAATTGTTCCAATGCGAATTCCGTTGTAGTGTCAGTCAGTGAATTAGTGGGAAATGGCCTTAAACGTTTGGTCATTAGCGGTGAGTATGGTCTCTTAGTGTCGCGGTGTTTATATATTAAGAACGTTTTCATGTATTACATCACAGAGTCAATCTCTAACTAATTTCACGATTTGTTTTATGTCGTGTCAAAGATAGAGTCAATTTAAGATTATGAATTTAAATTATACTGGTAAAAAGCATTTCCTGAACTAGTCATTACGAGTTACAAGTAATGTCACAGATAGTCATTATCTATAATTGATATATGAACCACTGGCCCATGCTTACACATTTACTTTATATTCATTCATATTTATTCGTACGTTTACAATTGCTTCACTTTTATCACAAAATTTAACATAAAAAATTTCCTTTCGATTACATTTGTTTTCCTTGTCCTTGATGTATTCTCAAAACACACCAAGAAAATCGATCAACATTTTGTTAGGCGTATGTAAGTTATGGAAGCGTATAGACGTCTTCAATGTTCAAGTCATTTGAATTTCAAGAGAATGCATATTTTTAGCTCGACTATTCGAAGAATAGGTGGGCTATACTACTCGCCCCAGCGTCGGCGTCGGCGTCGGCGTCTGGTTAAAGTTTTACGGCAAGTTGGGATTTTCACTTTATAAGTCCAATACCCTTTATTCAATTGACTTAATACTTCACACAGTTGTTCAGGGCCATCACATGATGAGGTTAGATAACTCCATATTATTCTTTATACAGATTATGGCCCCTGATTGACTATGGAACTTAGGTTAAAGTTTTAGGCCAGGTTGGGATATTTATTAGTAACTTCTATACCCTTTGTTCAATTGACTTAATACTTCACACAGTTGTTCAGGACCATCACACAATGAGGCTACATAACTCCATATTATCCTTAATACAAGTTATGGCCCCTGATTGACTTAGGTTAAAGTTTTAGGGCAGGTTAAAGTTATAGGGAAAGTTGGGATTTTCACTTAAAAGTCAAATACCATTCATTCAATTGACTTAATACTTCACACAGTTGTTCAGAGCCATCACATAATGAGGTTAGATAACTCCGTATTATCTTTTATACAAATTATGGCCCCTGATTGACTATGGAACTTAGGTTAAAGTTTTAGGGCAGGTTGGAATATTTATTAATAACGTCTATACCCTTCATTCAATTGACTTAATACTTCACACAATTGTTCAGGACCATCACCCAATGAGGTTACGTAACTTATTATCCTAAATACAAGTTATGGCCCTTGATTGACTAAGGTTAAAGTTTAAGGTCAGGTTAAAGTTTTAGGGCAAGTTGGGATTTTAATAAAAACACTTCTATACCCCTCATTCAATGCACTTAACACTTTGCAGAATTATTGACAACCATCTTACAACAAGGAACGTAACTCCATTTTAGCCATTAATACAAATTATTGCCCTTGATTTTTTTTTCTTTTTCTTTTAATTTCTTTTAAAAGGCACATTTTAATATTCCTAACCACATTTTCATTAAGGGTAAACAATTATTTTATTATTATTACTTTTTTTTAAATTTCTTTTGAAAGGCACATTATGATATTCCTAACCACATTTTCATAAAGGGAAAACAAGTTATTTGATGTTTGGGCGTGCTGGTGTTCGGGCAGCGTCAAAGTCACCATGGTTGATATACTGTGACCAAACATGATATGTAGGAAGAGTTTATGGAGGTCTTCCATGGGATTGTGTTTGGGGCCATTAGGATCAAGGTCACTGTTGCAAAAATAGAAGAAATCATCTTCTGCCAATCATTAAACACCTGGTTTTGTCACATTGCGATTCTTGTTCACTTTTTAATTTGATTGTTTTATTGCTTTTGACAGGTACATATTACATCGTTATTGTATTCACTTCTAAGTCAAAGCGACGTAGTCGAGCGCGCTGTCTTACGACGGCTCTTGTTGTTTTATGTAAGTCATCCAATGAGAAACTGATTAAATATTATTGATTTATTTTTCTTAAAAAATGGTGTTTTGTACATAGTTATTTGTAACAATTACAAAAAAATGAAATATGAATACTATTATTTGTGTAATTATCAATAATAAATATATCCGACAATGAAGCTATATTCTAATAAGACATATATACATGCATGTATAGTGAATAGGTGAAACTACCAAGTAGATTCGTTAGCAATTTCCAATTCCAGTCAGTTTCATTGGCATAGAAACAAGTGCTGGTGTAAATTTGGAGAAGTCAATCGAACGTGATCGGCTCGAATCTGTGACTACCTATGTGAAATTCGGACACCTATACCACTAGACTACTCTCAACTTCAACATAATTGTTTGATGCTCGAGAAAACACTGATTAAGTTTGATTCAGTTCATTGGAAAACAAAATGTGCATGTAAGCAGATTTCGCGCGAAACTCAACCAAACGTGATGTGACTTAATAACCAGATAAGCCTATAATACAAAGGGTGACCTGTAAAAGACCTACTTGTTTTACGAAAAGCCGTTAAACCTTCATGTCTCAGTATAATGCTCGTGAACTAATATTCTTGGTCAAGTTTAGTAAAACAAAACTATCCAATTTGTCTTTATGGCAATTTAAAAAGTAAGCATATGCATCATGGCATAACATACAAATAAAGCCAAACGCCAAGCCACGCGGTCAGCTGTATCCCTCAGATTTAAGAGTCGAGTCCTGCAAAATACATTCATCGAAACAATAAGGTCATACTCGTTGTTCTTACCACTTATAAGACGTAACATATTTTATAATACAACTATTACTTAGTTGACACATTTCAGGATCAATTATAAACTTATACTTGGCGATAATATGCCAAAACTCACTCAATACGGAACTACGTCGGCTAATACGAGTTTCTGTCGTTTTGATTAGTTGCTTAACCCGCCAAATACGGGATTAGGGGATTGGACCATTTTCATTAGCTGTCGAAACTCGCCCGTATATGAGAATGCTGTAAATTATTAAATTCGGCAGCCATTTTGTTTTTCATTTTAAAGACTGTTTAAAAATTGTGTGCCTTCTGGCCCTTCGGGTTCAGTCCAATACTGCTTACCTCGTACAAATTACTCGGCCATTATGAATTCCCCTAAATAATAGCATTATAATATAGGACAACTTTTCAAAATCTGGAACGACTTTGCAGACGTACCGACGGTCTTATTTTACACATGATCATTGAGAATACTTTTTTACGTTCGTCTGAAATGTTATAGAAAAAATATTCAGAAATTTTCGAGCACACAATTAGTCAGCTATCGCCGACAATGTGAACCTTATCGAAAATTGATATAACTATCAAAATATTATCTCTTTCTCCCATGCAAGATTTACCACAATTAATACAATACTGTTTTAATATACCAAAGAGGATGAATAAATGTCGAAAACAATAGTTCTTATGAAGGATACCGAGCTTAATATGAAGGAAAAACACCGAAACACGTTATTCATACCCAATGAGACGATAGTAGACCACAGTAAATAATTTAGCACTCACCAATATTTCTTTCCGTTTTTTTACTATTAAGTACACGGTTACAACTTCTTATCAGTAATTAATATTTTCCATAAATGCATGATTTAGTTAGTAGAAAATTTATGTTTGTTATACATGTGTATGTAATGATTTTGAATAAGAGTTTCACTTTAAATGAAAAAATACGTACGTTGAAAGAAAGACATGATACAGGAAGATGGCAATGGACACGTTCTAAACTTATATTATTTACATGTTTAGTTTTGATCGTTTTGATAAATGGAGGTACACGTGTGTGGTTTACAACCGGAAATATTTCAACCTCTAAGATTTGTCAGCGATACGAACAATTTGGTAAATTCTTAAGTGAAACTGTTCCAGTTTCATAAGGGTCTCACCATTCTTTCAGATCTGTATAGTGTTTTTTTTATCTTCCTGTTTATTTGGAAGCAACACAAAGCAAAAGGAAATTATTTACACTCTCGAATAAACAATGTTGCAAAGGCTATACATGCTTCAGCTGATTCATATTCAATTTTAAGACATTTTACTATCGAAGTTAATAGTTTGATATAATATGTTATACCATAGACCTGTTTCAGTATTTCGGACCTCTGTGATCAAGTATCAACAAGGACATTCATCAGTATTTCCGTAAATGTAAATGAACACTTTTTCGCTCAAAACCTTTCATTTGCCCATTCTATAGGTTCATTTCTTTGCAATTTAAGTACGACAGTTTTTCACACAAACGATATTTTGTGTTAAAATAAAGCTTTAAAAGGGAAAAATAGTATTTATTTGCTCTGAAAAAAAAACACTGTCTATCAGCAACAGTTCCAAATTGCTCCAGGTTATGTCATGTTTCCATTTCTTTTGGAAACCTTTTTGAGAATGTTTAAATATTTACAATTTTCTAAAAATGCCGAATTTTTGGTACGGTACACTGTCATTTTGGAGCAGTGTATATTACTGAGTATATTTGGAACATGAATTCTTCTTAGAATAAGCATGCATAAAAACATGTCCATGTCGATATTTCGATTAGGGGCCTAACTCTCTCCCGGTGAAAATTCATTCGAAAATATTCAGTTTTCTCATGTTAAAAGAGAAAATCCTCCATTCACGAACCAAAAAACAGTACAACATCAGATGGTATTTAGACAATTTGTAACAATATGAAACTTGTTACACAAGTATATATTTGATATAGCAATAAACTATACCTTATTTCGAGCTGATGTGAAATAGTTTACATAACCGGTATTGAGATAATTTCGTGTTTTAGATATGCAGCAACAGGTACTGAATGTTTGTAAAAAATAGCCGAAAGTCGCGAAACAGTGTGATTTTGTGCCAAAGAATGGAATCATATAAAAAGCGTACTGTCTGTCAATTAATCCGTAGTTCCATTTGTCGGTTCGTCCGTTAATATTATAAAACAGCTGTCACATTTAATCAAATTTCCAACTAACTAAATTTTTCACTTTAGTGTACATCCCGCATGGGAAGGTGTACATTAGTGTTCACATCACAAAAGTAAATGCCACATATAGAGGGCAATAAACCCGACATGGATAATAGTAGTAATCTCGACTGTCACTTACTCAATTTCAATCGGGGTTGGATAACAAATCACAGAATTTAAGAACAGCGCTGAAATGCATGTCCCACATAGCTTTGTTGCTGTCGTCTCAAATGTGAAGGCCAGGCTTAGAGGTCAATGAAGCCAATAACGGATGAAGATTGATACGTATTACAAAGTGATTATTTATGTCTCGGCTTTAACTTTCTCTTTCAATTAGATTACGAACAAGCTTTACAGAATTGTAAAGCATCATGGGGTGAATTGCACATAACACTCCTGTTATATATCCTCAAAGATAAATGTCCCATTAAAAAGTCAATGGAGCCTGATAAGGAGTTCATAGTTTTAAATTGTGTTTCCTTACAGAATTCGTTACTATAAATCAAAATACACAATCAAAATCCATTTAAACCGCAGTTAACAGTAACACGTCTACAACACCAGTATGATATATAAGTGCAATGTATGGCTTTCAGCGGCGGGTCAAGAATTTGGCGTCAAGGATAGAGAAAGAGAGGGCGGGGACTGAATTGTTGGTGCTGGACTTGAATATTTTTTTTGTAACTGGAAATATATACATCACGAATGTCTTAAGAAAGAAACGAGGGGAAGGGATAATCCGCCTTGGGAACATTTTGCATTTCTATAATTTTTACATATTTCGTTTTACTATTATTAATCAATATTTACCTCGGTGGACTTATTGTTTTCATTGACCGTTCCAAGGCGGTAACCCTACAGTTCCATCTATTGATAACGTTAGTTTAATACTTATGCAGGCTGTGTCTGTTGTCTTATGGCGTTGTGTGTCCCTCGTTGAGTCTTTGTTAGATTTTGATCAGTTTGGTTCTTGTGTTTGTCTCTGTAGTTTCCAAAGTAACCAAACTTAAAGATAGGATTTTGGTTACTGCGTTCTTCCCTATGGTTTCTATTGCGTTATTAATCTTAACTGTTTCGTTTTGGCGGTATTTAAAACGTTTTGTACAAAGAAATTTTTGCGCTTCCTGAACCTCGCACCGAATCACATTCGACAAAACTATTGTGCATATTAATCAAAGTAATTAAGGGATCAGATCCACAAAAAGCTAGTTCTCTGATAGCTCCATTAACAATAATCTTGCAGTTTCATGCCTGGTGACCCGATACAACTTTGAATTCAATTGATTTTTTTTTTATTTCGTATCTGTCAACATTGGCCATGGCCTTCTGGATATTTTGTGAGTAAATCTTAAAAACAATCTTGCATTTTTCATTAAAGTTTGAATGTCAATTTACAAATTTCAATCTGTCCAATTTTGCTGTTTCGCATGTAATTCTTGCTTCCGACAGACATCTCTTCAACAACGAATTTACACATAATAGAAATAAAACTGCAATGAAGCAATGCTCGACTTCATTATACTCAAACGCATTCTGTAGTGATTCCATCCTTGTTAAGAATATGGATCGATTTGCTTGAAAGAAGAAAAAAAAGATTGTTTACAATAAAATATAATCAGAACCCTAAATCTGCATTTCTTACAAAATTTGAAATTATGCGAAACTGTTCCGTATATATAGAACTAGCTATACCTTCTTGAATCGTCAAACTTGTTTGAACTCGAAGTTTGGTCTACCATTAACGCAACATTTATCTAAGATCTTTCAGGTGGTTGTTTGTCTTTCTGTTTAAATTGTTATAATACAAAGCAAAGTGAATGTGTGTTTTGTTGTTTTTAGTATATTGTCGTGTTATCTTGTTTGTGAAGCTAATAGTAACTTCGCAAGTTTCGCGGCAAACCCTCCATACAGCGAAATCGCCATGGTTGTCACGCTTGAAGCAAAACAACAATAATGCTCCTTCAAAAGGGAACTGGTTGTCAGCAATAATAAAAAGCAAATGTTTCTTTTTATATTATTAGATAAAAAATACTAATTTAAAGAAAGAAGCAAATGTTGTTGTTTTTTATATTTGCATATTTCGCTATTCATTTTAGCTTTGCTCTACATTTTATATTAATCTCACAGGAATTATCAGTTTATCCGGAGTAATACATGTATTATGGGTGGTGGTGGCACAACAGTATTGCAAAACTTTGTCAAGGACGTACAACCCTACTGCGTTGCTGGCAGAACTAAACAGGGTATCGACCTTAAAATATTTGAATGAACAGTACCTATTTTTCCCGATTAAATCACTCACACATTTTAAGTTATTTAAGAATCAGTCTGAAGCTAGCGTTTTGAAGTACACCTTGTTACGGCATTTAAGAATAATACATTAGTTTTATATTCGCTCGAACAAAATTCTCTTTTAAAGATTAAATTAATAATATTGCCTATGTTCACTCGGAGTCCTAATTTTAGTGAAGTGGTACGGTGTTCTATTGATGGGCAAGCGCCGGCGCTGATGTTAACTATAACGCTGTGCTTAATGTACATGACTCGTGCGGGTCAACTCACTCAACTGATGTTAAACCAAAGGACTGTACAGAACTGCATCAATTCCAGAAACAGTCGGGTATCTACACATTATATCCCGACCGCGCAATGCCGACAGGGTTTAACGTGAGCTGCGATATGGACATTGACGGCGGCGGGTGGACGGTGATACAGCGCCGTGTCTCGGATACTCACTTCTACAAGACGTGGAACGAATATCAAACGGGATTAGGCGACCTCGCAAAATGGGGTCGAGTGGGAAACTACTTAAAATATTTAGAGCAATGTATTCTGTGGTAAAATCGTGTGTCAAACATTGCAATTCCGTCTCCGATTTCTTTGATATTTCTATTGGTTTACATCAAGGACAAACTAATTCACCGGTATCGCTTGCATTATTCCTAGAAGACCTTTGATATTAGCTATCGTGTAACGATGATCACATACATGAAAATTGTGTTTACTTGTATATATTTGTTAGACTAGGCGCTTTGTTGCGTAAGTCGAAATAAACTTTTTTCTGTTCTGTTCTGTCAATTTTGAGACTTCAATAGAACGTGACCTTCGTGGAGCTGGTTCTCACAACCAATTAGGCGAAAGTTAGACACCTATTCAACTAGACTACTCTCACACTCAACTGAGTTGCTATAAGCTCGTGATAACACTGATTATGTTTGGTCAGTCCAATACGATAATTTAGTGGTTGTAGACAGATGCAATGCAAAACTGAAGACAAAAATAAAGGCAGAAATTTTGCTTTAAATCCAACTTGAACCAAGAGTAATGCAACATGATAGCCTTTGAAAATACTTCGGATGACAGTAAAAACCCTACTTGTTTAATGAATACCCGATTATATCTATTTCCATACCTCAATATAATGCTCATGAAATCAAAGTATAATAAAA
The DNA here is from genome assembly GCF_026914265.1 of Mya arenaria. Taxonomy (NCBI): domain Eukaryota; kingdom Metazoa; phylum Mollusca; class Bivalvia; order Myida; family Myidae; genus Mya; species Mya arenaria. Next base: position 35,656,340 of record NC_069132.1, on the reverse strand, counting down.
CAAATTTATTATGTGTATCTTGGGGCAATCAGCAAAGTGACCTGTACCTCGGCAAAACATACTAGTAGACAAAAGTCTAGCCATACGATCCGCTCCGTCAGCAGTCCCTGGGACTTCTGTATAATCAAGTAAGACTACGTCACCAGGATGGCGAATCTCGCCTACATGAAGCTCAGACGCAAGGATCGAGAACTACATCCAGAATACAGCCACATCAAGGGGATGAAGTTGGGTGGGTTACTCGAATACATTGAGGCATTAAACGACTGATCATATCAGTGGCCACTCGTGCAAAGCACAGATGGTTTATAGATGGCACACATACATGTAGTTAATAGTAAAACCGGACTCTTGTTCTAATCTTACTGGACAGGATTCTTCTTGTACGTAATATGTTATACGAGATGACTTCTCCAATTAGGGGACAACTTGGCAAACGTAGTTTTATATTATGCACATGTGCATAGTGATACTAAGAATAAATTGTTTTACTTTCGTCGATAATTTATTGGGCAGATGCGATCAGAAATGTTGAGAGCACACCAGTGGTCTGCACTAGTCAACATAGTGGACCATATCGAAAATTGATGTAACTTTTAAGTAAGTCAGCCAATGTTATACTTCATATTGATCATTTTATCTCTTAAGCTGTGGATGCAGTTAGCTCTACTTAAATGCCATGAGTTCAATTTCAAAGGTATATAATTCTTGAACCATTTCAATTCAAATTTTAATGCTTTAATTCAAGTCTAAATGTTGACTTTATCAATCAGTTTAAACAAAAACAATATCTTTTTCAGTCCATCTTAACATGACCAGAACTGATACATGTACAATATTTGTCAGCAATTCATGAGATATTTGTTTAACCAATTACACACAGTAATATCACGACATCAAAGACATTATCATATAAAGCTTTTTCCCCACTGTTCTTTAACATTATGAACTGTTTCCACTGGAAACTAGCTGAATTTCAAATATAGCATAATGATTTTCCAAATGCTCTTTGATACAATGTACTGATCTCACTGGATACAATACAGAATCTTCTGCTCAAATCCTCTTAAAATTCCTCCTTTTACTAAAAAAACATGCATGTGACATTAATGCTGACAGTTTAAAAAGGTGTGTGCACAGTGATGCTTTGACATTTGTTTGGCTATTTTTTTCCCATCTTGTATTCCTAAACTTCAAGTAAAAATGTGTCCTCTCTGATGAATATGAACAGTCACTAAGATAGTTATCCAGTATGCTGCATGTGCGTTTCAAGTCAATCAAATATATTCCATCCAGGGTTACGTTTTGAATGCTTCTGGTGGTATTTTTTGCTGAAATATATTAACACGCATGTTTTGTAACTAATGTAACATGTCCACTGAACGTTATGTGAAAATCGTGAACACCATTTGAGATATAGCCATTCCAAGTTATAGTTTTAGCCAAGCCAAGTTCTCATTTTTGACAAGCTAGTAAACACAACCAAGGTTACATTTTTTCTGTTAGTAGGCTTGTTTTTTTTTCTATTCAAATCTGAATTTGTTTTAAAGTATTGACTGATAACTAAAGATAGAGATTTACATAAAACGATGACTACTCAATCGTATTATACTGCTATACCTGGAGCTCTAGGAGATCTGTCCAGCTTTCGCATTCCCAGTTGTTCTGTACCAAATATCTGATTTGAATCAGAATTTTTAAGCCTTTGTGACATATGTTTTACCAAAGCACTGAAACAATATATCATAAACAGTATTTGAAAATGTTTCCATACACTCATCAAGAGATATATTACAAGACAACCATTTAATAATTATTTCATTAAAAAACTGGGATTTGTTATGTAAATTCGATTAAATATGTCCCTATGTTCTGTTTCCCAAATCACTTTTTTATGCACATAGTTTTCATTATCAAAAATAGTATTATGAATATTTATACTTAACGTTATTGGGCATTAAAAGATGTGTTTTATACGTTTTTAGTCATAAGGCAATATATAAGTTTTAATAAATTAATAAACATCATTAACATCCTTTGGAATTTCAATTATCAAAGGTGTTTTCGCCGTTTACATTAATACTCTTACACATTAACAACTCTAAATAATACATAAATTAGCTATGAACAACATAATACCAATCGGCATTTAATAGGCAGGCACGCTTACTTTTAAAAATAGTCGAAAACGACTTGGCCGATTTGAACCAGGCCGAAAATGTAATTTGGCCGAGTTGACAACGCAAACAATGCATACTTAAAGTTTAATGTCAAAATGTTTTAAATTCCCTTTTCCTACTCGTCAATAAATAATATATTGCTATTAATGCTGTAGGACTTAGACAAAAGGAAAGATTGTCATTATATTTAACTCACTGTACTAGTTCCGAAAACTGTTGCATCCGAATATAGATTATGTTTACACCTGTCAAAATAACTCTTGCACATCAAAACCTCCATATATATCATTGCATGCATTAGACTCCTTTATTGATAATTTAGATACAACATGATCGAAAATGTCATTTATGTCAAGGAAACGTTTCGTACTTACCATTTTTTATTGTTGATGTATCCGCGCACTCTCTCAGTCGGCCATATTTAGAAGGGAAGTGAAATCCAACTTGAGCATGCGCATAGAATACTAGACGAATGCGCATTTTTTAAGATATTAAACGATTCTATTTGATTGATGAAATGAATTTTGCCGGTATTTAATATTAATGATAACAGTAATTTAAATTGTGCAGTTGCAATGCAATTAACTGTTTTTATCATCCTATTTTGTGGTTATAATGCATCTTAAAATTAGCCACCGCATCACTGTATCATGATGGTTTTGAAACAAACAACAACACCATGTAAAAAATCGTGATTGAAGAGTCTAGAGTACAGCTTTCTCACTTGTTTTTTTTGGTTTAACCCGACTCAGGGCTAAAATGCAATTGTTGTTGTTGTTGTTGCATTTTAGGTTTGTTAAGTGTGGGTGTAACAACAGAGTTATTGAAAAGTGCTGCATCATGTCAATTTTTGTAAGCACCCTTCTGTCCTCATGGAAAGCAGCGTGTGAACCCTACTGCTTCATTGCACTTAAATGCTTAAGATAATCAGATATGATTGATTGAAACTGATACTGTAACTATAAATACATTTATTTGTTTTACATTTTTGGCAATTGAAACTTAATTTTTCTTTAATTAAACACCATTTTTAACATTTGTTTTCATATTCATAATGTTAATTTTCTTCATAAACATATTTTGTTTTCTGATCTTGATGTAAAAGTCGCAAGTGAAGGTAATTCAAAACATTTTTTAATACATTAAATGATACAATATATTAAAATAACACTATTTTATCTGCAGTAGTTTTGCAACAAAACGATTTTACTTGTTTTAGAAATCAGTTGCTATAGCAGCATATTTTCATTGATGAATGTTTTGTTGTTGCCAAAGCATGTTTTCGTATTTCTTCTTCAAAAGTGTGGGTTTTTTTTAAAAAAATCGTAATAAAATGTGAAACATCACTTGGCTTTTTGGTTTTAAAATACTTCAATTTTGCAAGCAATTTGATGTGTTTTTTCATATACCCTATTTAAGCGAAAATTGCCATAGCAAAAGTAGAGATATTCCTATTTTCTTTCTACTGAAATGCTCCGGATATTGTACTGCTTCGGGTCCAATTAAAAACTTAAATTGTGATAAAATTTCGAACTTTGGTTCCCGTTTACAGGCATCATCACATATGTTTTTCTGATGCATTTCTGGGTCCAAAAATATGACCGAGTCCTTTTTAGACATTTGTCGTTTGTGACGAGACTTGCTAAATGTACTTACCACGTGTATAAACATATAACGTAGTGACAGTTATGATTTAATGAACGTGTACGATGAAATTTGAACGATAAATTACGGTAGCTTCTTCGATTGAATGCATATTCAAAGCTTTGGCCCAGGATCGGACGTTAAATTGGCCCGCAGTTTAGTCTTATAATGCAATTACGGACATACGCACTCATCCCCAGAATCCCCAACAATAGGCTCTTAACATAGCGTTTTCATTTAAGGGCATTTTAGGAAGGGAGACGACTGTGCGTCACCTATCATTTTATGATGATATGTGAACATAAAATGAATGAAAAAGTTGTGACTACCATTACAAGAAAAGATTCTCATTGGACTGAAAATTCGTTTGCGACATCTCTTGTTCACATATGTCGTTTTCCTCGTGAGTTTGTAAATGTTATTACCGTTTACCTTTCTCGAACCTCATTCCAATGTTATGAAGATCAGAAATTTACGGTTTAACCTTGCACAAGTGTTCACACGTGCACACAACATGTGCAAGTCTACATGTAGATGTAACGTTTTGCAATCACTCTAATTACTTCCTGAGCGTATGTGTGTCAACGGCACTTGTGTATTTTTAAATTATTATCACGAAAACACCAAAGCACTTCAATGATTTTCCTTTTTGCACTTGTACAACTTGTTTACGCTTGTGTTATTACACGAGCCATTGTAGAACAACCGTCATATTATGTATAGAGCTCGCAAGCTTCAACTGGAAAAAATGATCATATTCTTTGATCGTTGATATTGTTTTGTTTTTTTCTGAATTCATCTATATTTTACTATTGAAAACGGAAATGGACACATTGTTTTAAAAACTGTTTAACTAGCAAGTTCTTAAAAGTTTGTACACTTTGCCTATAGGACATGATGGGGACAATAACATTTGTAAAAGCAACATGTCTGTTATTTTGGGTCACATACGTCGGCGCTGTTATCAATTATAACCCGGTGCTTAATGTGCAAGACTCGTGTGGGTTAACTGATGTTAAACCGAAAGACTGCACAGAGCTGCAAGACGCCAAGAGTCAGTCGGGTATCTACACAATATATCCCGACCGCTCAATGCCAAAAGGGTTTAAAGTTAGCTGCGATATGGACGTTGACGGTGGCGGGTGGATGGTGATCCAGCGCCGTGTCTCGGACACTGACTTCTACAAGACATGGAACGAATATCAAACGGGGTTTGGTGACCTAGCAAACAACTTCTGGCTTGGAAACCAAAGGATTTCTATGATCACTTCACAAGGCTGGTACGAACTTAGAATTGACCTGATGGCTACAAATGGAGACATGCGCTACGCCCATTACGAAGTATTTTCGGTGGGTGATGCACAGAGCGAGTACACTTTGTTTGTCGACGGCTACACTGGAAATGCTAATGATGGTATGGCTCACCATAACGGAATGAAATTTTCTACAAATGATCGAGATAACGATAATAGTAGCGGAAACTGTGCTCAATCGTACAAAGGTGGCTGGTGGTACAACAATTGCCATGATTCTAATCTGAACGGGGACTTTGGAAATACCGAGCATGGTCAAGGCATTAACTGGGAACATTGGCTCGGGAATAAAGTTTCGCTTTTGAAAGCCGATATGAAAATTAGGCGTCAAATTTAATATTCACGCAGTTTAAACGCCACAAGATTACAACATTTTCCCACTACATTACACGCAGAAGACATATACATTCTGATTAAATTACCACAATAATGCGAGGAATCAGTGAGAAGTGTTTTGTTTTTTCTATCATGAGCATACATGTTAAACAATTAATCCTACTCCAGTGTCACAGTTAATATAACATTTAGAAATATACCTGCAAAACGCTTTCGAGTAGTTGGATATAGCTTTTATCTCTTTCTTGTTTTTATTGTTTTTTGTTTTTGTGTTCTATGTCTTTGGCGTTTACCCTGTGCCATTAAACGGGGTTTATTTTTAAACCTATGGCGACTGAGCTTGTTTCTGTAGTTTTTCATAAATATATTGTAACCTTTCAACTGTCTATTTTATATTTTTATCTTAACGAACAACTGACATTATGAACGGTTCTATGTATTGTATCTGAATGATTTACATCGATTTGAACATTATAATATCTAATCTGTCTACAAGAATGTAATCACCATATAACCTTTTGCCATAACGTTAGTCTGAACGCTAATCCTATTTCGATACGGAACATTGTCAAGGCATAAACTTGGAATATTGACTATGGATTTTTATCTCTCTTGTAAGGGCTGATGTGAAAATAAAGTGTACAATTTAATATTGACGCATCTTAAACGCACACCGTTGCAAAGCTATTTCCCAAAGCAATGCACACAGAAGGCAAGGTATTAATTAAACAAGTGTTTTCGTTTCGTTGTAAGTCAAGACCTTAAAGGAATTCGTTCAAAAAAATTTTTTTTTTTAAATTTTGTTAAAACAATCGCTTTGCAACAAAATAGAGCCTTTTATGCAGCATTTCAAGAAACACGTAATGTCAACAATAAACTTGATTTTGTTTTATCATTGTTACAAGCATATTTTTTCAAATATCACACGAAATAATTGTTTTTCCATGCCTGAATTGATAAATCGTGAACGATTCCCTTTTTAAAGACAACTCTCTGGATTACAATGGCCAATCAGTAAGGGAACTACAAACGCTTGCTTTAGATCATATGTTGTGTTTTGTTCATTTTACTTTGTTTTAACTGTAAGAATAAAATAAGCATATAATCTTAGTCTATTCTCGTTTATTCAATGGTAAAAAAACCTAACAAGGAAACTACTTACTTTTTATTTACATTTATGACTGGTAAATACATGTCAGCGAAAAATTTACAAATGTGTCAATTAAGAGTTATTCAACCTAGCTAATTTATACCCATGTATGTAAACTACATTGTAAAGACAGTTTTTAATCTTTAATACACATGTAAATTGCTCATTGGGAAGATAACACCAGTATTGGTGCAAGTTTCGAGAAGCAGAAAGAAGATGTCCTTAGTGGGGTTTGAACTCAAAGTGGGGGCTATTTTACAAGTCACCTCGACTTATTAATTGTTTGAGTATCAAGATAACTTTGGATAAGTTTAATCATCTATGGTTATGAGTACTTACTAAGATAATTATATTCATGTCAGCAGCTTGTATGAAACACGGATTATGTCCAAAAAAGCAAATATGCATTAAATTTAACCAAGAGTTAAGTAACTTGATAAGCTGATACCCCTGACAATACAAAGAGTGATGGTCTTATTCACAATGTTGTCTTCAAATGTGACCAAATATTGATTATGCAATGTACTTGACTAAAACAATTTTAAAACAATCATCAAACAGTTTAACATGCAAGTCATTATTATAACGAAACCTTCATTAAAAATCGTAATGGAAAATGGTCAAGATCGGTCTGTCTAAATTTATACAACTAAACAGCTATTGCTCAGGATTCATAGAAGTTTATAACACCATGTTATGCTTTTTGTGCAAAAGAAAGGGAGGCATATAATACTCGCATTGTGCATTTGTAAGTCCGTCTGTCCATCCGTCTGTCCGTCCACTAAATCTTTACTTCACATTATTGTTCATCAGAATGAGATGGTGTGCAGAACATTTGGGCTCTCCTCTCAAGGGAATAGGTAACATTTAGACGTCGAGGAGCCACTAACGGATTCAGAAGGGGGCTTATGCGGAGCGCACCCCCTCTAAAACCGTCCGAGTTTAATTTGTATGTCAATATAGGAAAAAGGAACAAAATACGATCATATAGCACCATTTCCTACTATAAATTGAGTGAGTTACCCCAAACCCTCATGCAAATAGTTTATGCCATATACTTTCGGTTCTGGGGGAGGGGCGCATGTCAAAAGATTGCGCCCCTTAGTTACGCCCTCTCTAACGCCAATATCTGGATCTGCCCCTGGCTAAAACTAGCTACATTTCAACCGAATTTGGATAACAGATCACATAGTTGTAGTACAGCGCTGGACGGGACGCACCAGTCAATTATAGCCACGGGGGTATACCGGGGATAGCCGGGAAATTGGGCCGTGTTTTTACCTTCCAGCCGGCCGTGCAGTGCCGGGTGAATGCGGTGGTTTTGTCTTCGCGCCAAAATAGCGGGGAATTGGCCTTACATAGGGTCCCTGGGGTTCGGGGGTATTCGGTGGTGATTTTACCAGCAGTTCGTCCATGCAGGGTGGGAATTTTACCCGGGCTTGGCTGGACCGAAAGTCAATGTTCCCGGTATACCCCCAGCTCTGGGGACCGTGGTTACAATTGAATAGTGCATTACTTACAATCAATCAGGTTTCACTCTTTTGTCAAAATGGTCCCTGGTGACAAATTTGGATTCAATTGAAAAATATATTTCGTGTTGATAATTTGAAAAACGGCTGGAGGAGAATGCATGAAACGATAAACTAAAATCAAACGTGGGTAGTCTTTAATGGGCAAAAATGCGTGTTAGTTTTGTAATATAATATGCATTGAATCATAAGAAAACACTGAATGTATATGTATTTGTCCACAAGGGCCATGGCCTTCTTGATATTTTGTAAGTAAATCCTAAAATATATTGAAATCATACAATTTTCCTGCACGATTAACCCTTTCAAATCATTTCGAAGCCGATGCTTTGAGTCGTTGAAAAATTTTAATTTTTCATTAAAGATGGAATGTCAATTTACATGTTTCAATTTGACCAAATTCTGCTGTTCCCAGGCTTCGAATAAAATTCGTGCGTCCGAGAGACATATTTTCAAGTGCACATTTATACTTTATATATAACTGATATTGACACAATATTCGACCTCATTATACTCAAACACATTTTGCAGTGAGCCCATCCTTGTTAGGAATATGAATTCATTTGCATGAAAAGAGGAACATAAAGCATTGTTTACAATAGAATATTATCAGACCTCAAAATCTGCATTTCTAACAAAAAGAACAACTTGAAGTTATGCGAAACTGTTCCGACTTCCTCAATAAAACTAGTTATACCCTCTTGAATCGCCATACTTGTTTGAACTCGAAGTTTGGTCTGCCATAAACGCAACATTTATCTTAGATCTTTCAGGTGGTTGTTTGTCTTCCTGTTTATATTGTTATAATACAAAGTGAATGTATGTTTTTATGCTTTTAGTATATTGTCGTGTTATCTTGTTTGAGAAGCTAATAGTAACTTCGCCAGTTTCGCGGCAAACCCTCCATATAGCGAAATCGCTATGGTTTTCATGCTAGAAACAATAGAACAATAATGCTCGTTCAAAAGGACACAGTGTCTATTTGTTCCATTTAAATCACTTGCCCATTTCAAGTTATTTAGGAAGCAGTCAAAATCGGGCGCTTTGAGGTACACCCTGCTTCGGCATTTAAGAATATTCTAATAATATAATGTTTTATATTCGCTCGGACAAAATTCTCTTTTTTAAGATTGAATGAATTGTTGCCTATGTTCACTCTAAGTCATATTTTTAGTGTAGTGGTACGGTGATAAAAAGATTAATTCGTCCATGCAAACACATCAAGTGTCTTTTCAATCTTCATAATATTTTCCTGGTCGTTGAAACATGTTGATATTATATTTGCACTAGATTTTATTATTCAACCGATAGCACAATCAAGTCTGTATTATTGAATCCTATTATTTTAAAAACTATTTAACAGAGGAGTGTTTACAATTTTGCACATTCTGTCTGGAGACATGATGGGGACAAGAAGCTTTATACGAGCAATTGGTCTGTTCCTTTGTTTAACAAGTGCCGGCGCTGATGTTAACTATAACGCTGTGTTAAACGTACACGACTCGTGCGGAACAACTCACTCAACTGATGTTAAACCAAAGGACTGTACAGAACTGCATCACTTCCAGAAACAGTCGGGTATCCACACAATATATCCTGACCGCGCAATGCCGACAGGGTTTAACGTGAGCTGCGATATGGACATTGACGGCGGCGGGTGGACTGTGATACAGCGCCGTGTCTCGGACACAGACTTCTACAAGACGTGGAGCGAGTATCAAACGGGTTTTGGTGATCTAGCTAACAACTTCTGGCTGGGAAACCAAAAGATTTCTATGATCACTTCACAAGGCTGGTACGAACTTAGAATTGACCTGATGGCTACAAATGGAAGCATGCGCTACGCCAATTACGAAGTATTTTCAGTGGGTGATGCACAAAGCGAGTACACTTTATTTGTCGGCGGTTACTCTGGAAATGCTAATGATGGCATGGCTCACCACAATGGAATGAAGTTTTCTACAAAGGATCGAGATAACGATAATAATACCGCTAATTGTGCTGAGTTGTTCAAAGGTGCCTGGTGGTACAACACCTGTCATGATTCTAATCTGAACGGAGATTTTGGAAATACGGAATTTGGTCAAGGCATTAACTGGGAACATTGGCTCGGGAATAAAGTTTCTCTTTTGAAAGCCGATATGAAAATTAGGCGTCAAATTTAATATTGACGCAGTTTAAACGCCACAAGATTTCAATATTTTCCCAATACATTACACGCAGAAGATATATAAATTCTGATTAAATTTCCTCAAGAAAGCGAGGAATCAATGAGAAATGTTTTGATTTTTCTATCATGAGCATACATGTTAAACAATTCATCCTACTCCAGTGTCACAACTAATACAACATTTCCGAAATATATCTGCAAAAGGCTTTCGAGTAGATATAGATTTCATCTCTTTTTTTGTTTTTCATGTTTTTTTTGTTTTTGTGTTCTTTGTCTTTGGCGTTTACCCTGTGCCATTAAACGGGGTTTATTTTTTAAACCTTTGGCGACTGAGCTTGTTTCTGTAGTTTTTCATATCTATTGTAACCTTTCAACTGTCTATTTTATATTTTCATCATAACGAACAACTGACATTATGAACGGTTCTCTGTATTATATCTGAATGATTTACATCGATTTGAACATTATAATATCTAAGCTGTCTAAAAGAATGTAAACACAAAATAACCATTTTGCCATGACGTTACTCCGAACGCTACTCCTATTTCGATACGGAACATGGTCAAGGCATAAACTTGGAATATTGACTATGGATTTTTATCTCTCTTGTAAGGGCTGATGTTAAAATAAGGTGTACAATTTAATATCGACGCATCTTAAACGCACACGGTTGCAAAGCTATTTCCCAAAGCATTACACACAGAAGACAAGGTATTAATTTAACAAGTGTTTTTGTTTCGTTGTAAGACAAGACCTTAAAGGAATTCGTTCAAAAAAAAAAAAAATTTAAATTTTGTTAAAACAATCGCTTTGCAGCAAAATAGAGCGTTTTGTGCAACATTTTTCAATATACACGTAATGCCAACAAAAAACTTTTGATTTTTTTTTTGTTACAAGCATATTTTTTCAAATATCACACGAAATAATTGTTTTCCATGCCTGAATTGATAACACGTGAACGATTTCATTTTAAAGACAACACTCTGGATTACAATGACCAATCAGTAAGAGAACTACAAATGCATGCTTTAGATCGTATGTTGTGTTTTGTTCATTGTTCTTTGTATTTACTGTAAGAATAAAATAAGCATATAATCTTAGTCTATTCTCGTTTATTCAATGGTAAAAAACCTGACAAGGAAACTACTTACTTTTAATTTACATTCATGACTGGTAAATACATGTCAGCGAAAAATTTACAAATTTGTCAATCAATATTTATTCAACCTAGCTTATTTATTTCCATTTATGTAAGCTACATTGTAAAGACAGCTTTAAACTATAATACACATGTAGATCGCCCATTGGTAACAATAAAATATGCCTATAATCTTTTCTCGTTTATTTAATAGTATCGCACCTGACAATGAAACTACTTACTTTTTTGCATTCATGACTGGTAAATACACTTAAGCGAAAAAATAACAAATGTGTCAATCAAGAGTTGTGCAGCCTAGCTAATGTATATCCATTTATGTAAACTACATTGTAAAGACAGCTTTAAACTATACATGAAGATCGCTTCTTGGCAAGATACCACCAGTATTGATGTCATTTTCGAGAAATCGAAAGAAGATGCCCTTATTGGGGTTTGAACTCAAAGAACTTAGGTGGGGGCTATTTTACAAGTCACATTGACTCATTAATTGTTTGAGTCACCAGATAGCATTGGAAAAGTTTAATAATCTATGGTTATGAGTACTTAGTAAGGTAATTCTATTCATGTCAGCAGCTTACATGAAACACGGAGTATGTCCAGAAAAGCAAAAATGCATTAAATTTAACCAAGAGTTAAATAACTTGATAAGCTGAAACCCCCGACAATACAAATAGTGATGGTCTTGTTCACAATGTGGTCTTCAAATGTGACCAAATATATTTATTGCAATGTACTTGACTAACACAATGTTAAAACAATCATCAAACAGTTGAACATGCAAGTCGTTATTATAAAAAAAAAAACATTCATTAAAAATCGTAAGAGAGAATGGTCAAGATCGGTCTGTCTAAATTTATACAACTAAACGACTATTGCTCAGGATTCATAGAAGTTTATAACACCATGTTATGCTTTTTGTGCAGAGGGAAAGGAGGCATATAATACTCGCACTGTGCATCTGTTAGTCCGTCTGTCCATCCGTCTGTCCGTCCGTTAAATCTTCACTTCACATTATTGTTCATCAGCATGAGATGATGTGCATAACATTTGGGCTCTCCTCTCAAGGGTATAGGTAACATTTAGACGTCGAGGAGCCCTACAGGTATTTCTTTGTAATAATATTAATCCTCGGCTGCCACTAACAGATTTAGAAGGGGGCTTATGCGGAGCGCACCCCCTCTAAAACCGTTCGAGTTTTATTTATCTGGATCTGCCCCTGGCTAAAACTAGCTACTTTTAAACCGGATTTGGATAACAGATCACATAGTTGTAGTACAGCGCTGGACAGTATGCCGCGTGTAGCATTCTTGCTCCCGTTTCAAATGACAAGGTCACACTTACAGGTCAACAAAGCCTATTAGGAATGGAGCCTGATAGAAATTTCATAGTGATATTTTTGTCTCAGCTATAACTTCAACTTTAAATTAGATTTCGACCACAGTTCAAAGATTTGTACAGTTACATCCGGCGTTTCAAACATTGCAGTCTGATAGGGATTTCAAATTTATAATTTGCATTTTTATCTGTGACTTCGTTATGCATCAGTCAACTGTAACCAGCCCCACACCCCCCCCCCCCTCTCCCCCAAGGTCCGACGAGGGTTTACCGGCGATAGCCGGGGAAATGGACCGTGTTTTACCTACCAGCCGTCACCGCAGTGCCGGGTAAATGTGGTGGTTTTGTCTTCGCGCCAAAATTAGCGGGGAATGGGCCTTACATAGGGTCCCTGGGGTGCCCGGGCATTCGGCGGGGATTTTACCAGCAGTTCTTCCCCGCGGGGATTTACCCGGGCTTGACTGGACCGAAGGTCAATGTCCCCGCTATTCTCCGGACCTGGGAGCCGTGGTTACAATTGACTTGTTCATTACTTACGAAAAATCAGATTTCACTCTTTTGTTAAATTGGTCCCAGGTGACAAATGGGCAAATATCAAACATTTTTCAGTTGACGCCTTTATGATGTTATGATATATCCGGGTTTAAGATAATTAAGATAATTGTTGTATTGTAATTGATGTATTGATAACGTTAGTTTAATACTTATGCAAGATGTGTCTGTTGTCTTATGACGTTGTGTGCCCCTCGTTGGGTCTAGTAACCAAACTCATATAGGGGATTTTGGCTACTGCGTTCGTTTCTATAGTGTCTACATTGTTTAAATCTAAATCTTAACTGGCGCTTTCTTGCAGTATTTTAGACGTTTTAGACGTTTTCAACAAAATTAATAATCTTGAAATTTTTGTCTGGTTACCGGACACTTCCACATAATCACATGTATACAAAACTGTAGTGTATATTATTAATAGTATTTAAAGCTGCAGTCTCACAGATATACCATTTTTACAACTTTTTTATTTTTTGTCTTGGAAATGGCAAAATTTTGCGTAATATCTTCAAACCAATGATATAAGCTTACTGACAGAAACTCGTAGATTTTCATATTTCCGTTCGAAAATTAATGTTTTATGGCTTAAACCTTACTAACGGTTAAAGAAAATGCATAAAACAACAATTTTTGAACTTAAATATAAAAATCTGCGTTCTAATTTTTGTCAGCAGTCTTATACAACTGGTTTCCATGGATTGCCGCACAGATTGGCTCGTTCCAAGACAAAATATAAAAAAGTTGTCAACACGTTCAATCTGTGAGAGTGCAGCTTTACAGGATCCGACCCACAAAAAGCTAGTCTTCTGGTAGCTCCCTTATCTATGATGTTAAATTTTGAAGCCTGGTGACCCGATACAAATTTGGATTCAATTGAAAAAATATTTCGTTTTGATAATTTGAAAAACGGCTGGAGGAGAATGCATGAAACGATGAACTAAATCAAACGTGGGTAGTCTTTAATGGGCAAAAAATGTGTGTTAGTTTTGTAATATAATATGCATTGAATCATCAGAAAAAACTGTATGTATATGTATGTGTCCACAAGGTCCATGGCCTTCTTGATATTTTGTAATTAAATCCTAAAATATATTGAAATCATTGAATACTATTTTTCTGCACGATTAACCCTTTCAAATCATTTCGAAGCCGATGCTTTGAGTCGTTGAAAAATTTTAATTTTTCATTAAAGATGGAATGTCAATTTACATGTTTCAATCTGACCAAATACTGCTGTTTCCAGGCTTCGAATAAAATTCGTGCGTCCGAGAGACATATTTTCAAGTGCACATTTATACTTTATATATAACTGATATTGACACAATATTCGACTTCATTATACTCAAACGCATTTTGCAGTGAGCCCATCCTTGTTAGGAATATGAATTCATTTGCATGAAAAAAGGAACATAAAGCATTGTTTACAATAGAATATTATCAGACCTCAAAATCTGCATTTCTAACAAAAAGAACAACTTAAAGTAATGCGAAACGGTTCCGGTTTCCTATATAGAACATATATTATGCAGATAGAGTTGGGATCTCTAATCATTGAAGTACTTGGGATTTACCTTTTCGTTTTTTTAATATTATTTGTTTTATTGATAAGTTTCCTCAAGTTAATGCATACTTTGATAAGATTTACCTTTTGCGTTTTATCTTTATTAAGAATTGTTGGGATAAGAGTGAGGTTTGTGCACATAAACTGGTTTAAACCCCCAGTAAATTTACATTTTACTGACCGTTCCAATGCGGTAACAATTCTTGATAAACATACCAATTATTTATATATATATATATATATAGTATTTATCACTGTGCTGTTTGTAGAGTATTGTGCTGTTCTATGTTTCTTGCTTGTGATTTTGTGTTCTATGTCTTTGGTGTTTGCCCATTGCCACTAAACCGGGTTTATAGTATTTTATGCACACATAAAATTCTTTATGTCATTGTGCAACGAATATTTCTTTAGCAGTGCCTTTATCAGTCAGCTGACCGCGATTAGCCTATCAGGAGATTTGTTAAGGCACGCGGGCTTATCAGGTCACTAGACCTCTCAGACTCTTTAGCCATCTCCTTTGTTTACTTTGGCATAATAGAAGCGTTCGACAATTTGGTTTAATTTTTTCAACTAACCACCACCTCCATCTCCTCCACCTCATTTTCTCTTGGAAAAAGGAATTTGACTGTCTAGGGTGCCGCCCATTTTACTTTGTATCATTTGATTCATTATTACTTGTGTTTCATCAAAATGTATTATTTCCCTGTTTATACATGTACTGCCATTATATTACGTTATTTACAACTTTGTATTTCTCTGGGCGGTTTACCCACCCTGATATTGTATTACGGGAACATAACGTAACACTTGTCAACCTATTCTTGTTGACTTTGATTTTATTTTATGGCATTTTGAATAAATGCCCATTATCAATCAACGCTGTGTTTTTTGTTTCTTTTCCTACATACATTACTAGTTCAACCGGCTTGCGGTCGCCTTTACAACCTTTATTGTTTTACAATACAATTTTTTACAATTTTACAAGTTTTACAATTGTTTTACAACAGGAATTAACAGTTTAAACGGAGTGATATATGTATTACGTGTGGTGGTGGCACAACAGTGCTGCAAAACTTTGTCGAGCAAGTACCATCCTACTGCGTTGTTGGCAGAACTAAACAGGGTCACGACCTTAGAATTTTCGTAAAAACAGTAGCTATATTTTCGTATTAAAAAATACGTACGTTGAAAGACATGATACAGGAAGATGGCAGTGGACACGTTCTAAACTTAGTTTTGATCTTTTTGATAAATGGAGGTACAAGTGTGTGGTTTACAACCGGAAATATTTCGACCTCTAAGATTTGTCAGCGATGCGAAAAATTTGGTAAATTCTTAAGTGAAACTGTTCCAGTTTCAAAAGGGTCTCACCATTCTTTCAGATCTGTATAGTGTTTTTTTTTATCTTCCTGTTTATTTGGAAGCAACACAAAGCAAAAGGAAATTATTTACACTCTCTAATAAACAATGTTGCAAAGGCTATACATGCTTCAGCTGATTCATATTCAATTTTAAGACATTTTACTATCGAAGTTAATAGTTTGATATAATATGTTATACCATAGACCTCTTTCAGTATTTCGGATCTCTGTGATCAAGTATCAACAAGGACATTCATAAGTATTTCCGTAAATGTAAATGAACACTTTTTCGCTCAAACCTTTCATTTGCCCATTCTGTAGGTTCATTTCTTTGCAATTTAAGTACGACAGTTTTTCACACAAACGATATTTTGTGTTAAAATAAAGCTTTAAAAGGAAAAAAAAAGTATTTATTTCCTCTGAAAAAAAGCTGCCTAACAGCAACAGTTCCAAATTGCTCCAGGTTATGTCATGTTTCCTTTTCTTTTGGAAACCTTTTTCAGAATGTTTAACTATTTACAATTTTCTAAAAATGCCGAATTTTTGGTACGATTTTTCGATCAGGAGCCTAACTTTTCCTGGTGAAAATTCATTCGAAAATATTCAGTTTTTCTCATGTTAAAAGAGAAAATCCTCCATTCCCAACGAGAAAACAGTACAAAATCAGATGGTATTTAGACAATTGGAAACAATATGAAGCTTGTTACACAAGTATATATTTGTTATAGCAATAAACTATACCTTTTTTCGAGCTGATGTTAATCATTTACATATTCGGTATTGAGATAATGTCGTGTTTTAGATATGAAGCATCAGGTACTGAATGTTTGTAAAAAATAGCCGAGAGCCGCGAAACAGTGTGATTTTGTGCCAAAGAATGGAAGCATATAAAAAGCGTACTGTCTGTTCATTAGTCCGTAGTTCCATATGTCGGTTCGTCCGTTAATATTATAAAACAGCTGTCACAATCAAATTTCCAACTAACTAAAAGTTTCACTTTAGTGTACAGCCCGCATGGGAAGGTGTACATTAGTGTTCACATCTCAAAAGTAAATGCCACATATAGAGGGCAATAAACCCGACATGGATTATAGTAGTAATCTCGACTGTCACTTACTCAATTTCAATCGGGGTTGGATAACAAATCACGGAATTTAAGAATAGCGCTGAAATGCATGTCCCACATAGCTTTGTTGCTGTCGTCTCAAATGTCAAGGCCAGGCTTAGAGGTCAATGAAGCTAATAACGGATGAAGATTGATACGTATTACAAAATGATTATGTCTCGGCTTTAACTTTCTCTTTCCATTAGATTAAGATCAAGCTTTACAGAATTGTAAAGCATCATGGAGTGAATTGCACATAACACTCCTGTTATATATCCTCAAAGATAAATGTCCCATTAAAAAGTCAATGGAGCCTGATAAGGAGTTCATAGTTTTAAATTGTGTTTCCTTACAGAATTCGTTACTATAAATCAAAATACACAATCAAAATCCATTTAAACCGCAGTTAACAGTAACACGTCTACAACACTAGTATAATATATAAGTGCAATGTATGGCTTTCAGCGGCGGGTCAAGAATTTGGCGTCAAGGATAGGGAAAGAGAGGGCGGGGACTGAATTGTTGGTGCTGGACTTGAATCATTTTTTTGTAACTGGAAATATATACATCACGTATGTCTTAAGAAAGATACGAGGGGAAGGGGAAATCCGCCTTGGGAACATTTTGCTCTTCTATAATTTTACATATTTCGTTTTGCTATTATTAATCAATATTTACCTCGGTGGACTTATTGCTTTCATTGACCGTTCCAAGGCGGTAACCCTAAAGTTCCATCTATTGATAACGTTAGTTTAATACTTATGCAGGATGTGTCTGTTGTCTTATGGCGTTGTGTGTCCCTAGTTGAGTCTTTGTTAGATTTTGATCAGTTTGGTTCTTGTGTTTGTCTCTGTAGTTTCCATAGTAACCAAGCTTAAAGGTAGGAATTTGGTTACTGCGTTCTTCCCTATGGTTTTTATTGTGTTATTAATCTTAACTATTTCGTTTTGGCGGTATTTAAAACGTTTTCTACAAATAAAAGTTCTCGTCACATTTTTTTGGCTTCCTGAACCTCGCACCGAATCACATGTGTAAAAAACTATTGTGTATATTAATCAAAGTAATGAAGGGATCAGACCCTCAAAAAGCTAGTTCTCTTATAGCTCCATTAACTATGATGTTGAAGTTTGATGACTGGTGACCCGATACAACTTTGATTTCAATTGAATGTTGTTTTTTTTATTTCGTATCTGTCAACATTGGCCATGGCCTTCTGGATATTTTGTGTGTAAATCTTAAAAAAAAATCCGTTGCTAGTATTCGTTGAAAATTTTGCATTTTTCATTAAAGATTGAATGTCAATTTACAAATTTCAATCTGCCAAATTTTGCTGTTTCACATGTAATTCGTGCGTCCGATAGACATCTCTTTAAGAACGAATTTACACTTCATAGAAATAATACTGAAATGAAACAATGCTCGACTTCATTATACTCAAACGCATTCTGTAATGATTCCATCTTTGTTAAGAACATGGATCGATTTGCTTGAAAGAAGAAAAAACAACATTGTTTACAATAAAATATAATCAGACCCCTTAAATCTGCATTTCTAACAAAAAAGAACAACTTGAATTTATGAGAAACTGTTCCGGCTTCCTAAATAGAACTAGTTATACCGTCTTGAATCGTCAAACTTGTTTGAACTCGAAGTTTGGTCTACCATTAACGCAACATTTATCTAAGATCTTTCAGGTGGTTGTTTGTATTCCTGTTTATATTGGTATAATACAAAGCCAATGTATGTTTTGCTGTTTTTAGTACTTGATATTGTCGTGTTATCTTGTTTGAGAAGCTGATAGTAACTTCGCCAGTTTCGCGGCAAACCCTCTATATAGCGAAATCGCCATGGTTGTCACGTTAGAAGCAATAGAACAATAATGCTCCTTCAAAAGGGAATTGGTTGTCAGCAATAATAAAAAAGCAAATGTTTATTTTTATATTATTAGATCAATAATACTAATTTAAAGAAAGAAGTAAATGTTTCTTTTTATATTATTAGATTTCGCTATTTATTTTAGTTTTGCTCTACATTTTATATTAATCTCACAGAAATTAGCAGTTTTCTCGGAGTGAAATATGTATTACGTGTGGTGGTGCAAAAGTTCGTCGAGCACGTATCATCCTACTGCGTCGTTTGCAGACGACCATAGAATTTTTGTAATAATAGTACCTATTTTTTCCATTTCAATCACTCGCTCATTTCAAGTTATTTAAGAAGCAGTCCAAATCTGGCGCTTTGAGGTACACCTTGCTTCGGCATGCAATAATATTTTAATGATGCATTAGTTTTATAATCGATCGGACAAAATTCTCTTTATAAAATTGAATGAATTGTTGCCATTGTTCACTCTGAGTCCTATTTTTAGTGTAGTGGTACGGTGATGAAAAGATTAATTCTTCCATGCAAAACCACCAAGTAGCTTAAATAATCTTAATATTTTCCTGGTCGTTGAAATATGTTGATGTTATATGTGCACTAGATTTTATCATTCAAACGATAGCACAATGACACAACTTTTGTGGGATCCAATTATTTTAAAACTATTAAACAGAAGAGTATTTACAATTTTGCACATTCTGTCTGGAGACATGATGGGGACAAGAAGCTTTATACAAGCAATCGGTCTGTTCTTTTGGTTTACAAGCGTCGGCGCTGATATTAACTATAACGCTGTGCTAAACGTACAAGACTCGTGCGGGTCAACTCATTCAACTGACGTTAAGCCAAAGGACTGTACATAACTGCAACGATTCCAGAAACAGTCAGGTATCTACACAATATATCCCGACCATGCAATGCCGACAGGGTTTAACGTGAGCTGCGATATGGACATTGACGGCGGCGGGTGGACGGTGATACAGCGACGTGTCACGGACACACACTTCTACAAGACGTGGAACGAGTAAGTATCAAACGGGATTTGGTGACCTTGCAAACAACTGCTGGCTTGGAAACCAAAAGATTTCTATGATCACTTCACAAGGCTGGTACGAACTCAGAGTTGACCTTATGGCTACAAATGGAGACACGCGCTACGCTAATTACGAAGTGTTTTCTGTGGGTGATGCTCAAAATCAGTACCCTTTGTTTGTCGACGGTTACTCTGGAAATGCTAATGATGGCATGGGTCTTCACAATGGAATGGGATTTTCAACAAAGGATCGTGACAACGATATGTATGGGGAGAGTTGTGCTCTGACGTTCAAAGGGAGGTGGTGGTATAATAAGTGCCACCGTGTCAATCTGAACGGCGAATATGGAAACACGCAAGATGGCCAAGGTATTAACTGGGGACTTTGGCTTGGGAATGAAGTCTCCCTGATAAGGGCTGATATGAAAATAAGGCGTAAATTATAAATAAAAATCCCGCAGTTTAATGCCCAAAGCATTTCATGCAAATATTAGAACTAACAATTATACCGCGAAGAACAATTGAGAAGTGTTTGTCGTTTCGTTCATTTTATACTATTAAAACATTAATCTTATTCGTAAGACACAAATCTGGTTCACTCTATAGTATTACATTTTAAGATAACGTGACTGGCACAACTATGGTGAGAAAAAAATGTATCCGAGTAACTGAGCAAAGATATAATTTGTTAAGGAACATGACCACGTTCCTCTGAAAAAATCATGAAACTTGGTACACATAATCGTCCATGTACTTGACCGTCGTGTATATGTTTTTGTAATGATCCTGTCGATTTACAGCGCCCCGGAGGACACGTGCACTTTGATGCAAACGTTGATGAAACCGTAAAATAATACAATTTTTCGTCTTGTTTTTATAAAAAAAAATAGAATATAATAATTAATCATAAAATTGTAATACGAGTATATAAGCAAACAGTTATTAGTGTTTAAAGGCCTAGTTTAAGCATTCTATAAGTGACCCCCCCCCCCCAAAAAAAAAAAAAAAAAAAAAAAAACCGTGTATTTGTACACAACCTCTGTTAAATGATCTTAATCTTATTGCCTAATTGTCTTATCAGATCTCCAATCAGAGTATCCTGCTATGCATTTTGGGATGTTTTATTATAAAAATGGACCCTAAATGGCCCTGAGCCAATAAACGAATACACATGAAATTGGCCCCTACTGTGACACCAGTGCAAACAGCAGGAGATGCACAGCAGGGGATTATCATGCCAAACATTCCTTAAACTATGCATATTTCTGGAGACACTAATGCTTTCAAGTAATGGGAATACATGTAGATTGAGTGTATGTGTTTATATTGTTTTACGTAGTTTTGTAACCTACGTATGTCATTTTTATATTCACATTTTAACAAACTACCGATATAATGTAAGGCTATGTGTTGTATCTTTAAAGAGTTTCATTTATTTGCAATATAACGTTTGTATGTGCATAAATATCTGATAACTAATTTGTATATCACTGTTTTTGTTATTGGTTTAAAAGTTTCTAAAATGGACCATAAAGAATATATTATCATTGTGGCAGTATTAGAACTTTAACAGTTGAACATGGCCCTCATTTGAGCCCCAACCTTTTGTTATGCGATGAAAATGCTCCAACGCTTCTTCCGTTGTAATGTCAATGAGTGGGAAATAGACGTTAACGATGATTATGACCTCTTACTGCTGTGCTGCTCATGTTTAAAACTTTTACATTTAACACAAAACATAGTCAATCCGTTTGGAATTACATTCCCCGATTTTGTTTTATTTAACTCTCACAGGGGAAAAATAGATACCATACTCACCGTTTACGTACATTTCTCACTCATTGGCATTACAACGGTAGACGCGTTGGAGCATTTTCAACGTCTAGCCAAATGGTATGGCTCCAATAAATGCCCGTCGTGTCAAAGGGAGAGGTCATTTAAGATTATGTATTTAAATTATACTGGTAATGCGAGTTCCCTGAAGTCGCTACTACGATTTAAGATGTATGACAAGTATTTAATATCAATATTTGCTATATAAAGACAACTGGCTCATGCAAATATTTCCATTATATAAATTAAACGTGCAAACATGATTAAGTTGTTTTCGATGTTTTAACATATAATGTTGCGTGTCGTTTACTTTTATTTTATTTGTATTTTAATACCTCCTAAAAACACACCAAGACAAGCGATCAACATTGTGTATATGGCAAGAAAAGAATCGAAGCATATACTGACGCCCTCAATACTCAAGTTAAACCTCATTTTAATTTAAAGAGAACACATACTTTGGTTTAATGCAAGTTATTTAAGAATAACTTCTTAAATATGTTTGATTTACTTTTATTAAAAATGGATTTTGTTAATGATATTTTATAACAATTGTTCAAAATATAAAATATGCGTAACATTTATCGTAAACATCAATATTATACATATCGGACAGTGAGGCAACTTTCTGTTTAGACATAAAAAATATGAATAGCAAATCAGTGAAAATAAAAAAAAATCCATCAACGAGTTATGCAATCTAGGGGCGTTTTTGTTCATACCAAACCTGTTTCCAAAGTTTTGATTGAAGTAACAAATGCATGTTTTAACAAAATGATGGAGCTTTTGTATGTTGCCATTATTTCTGGATTTCTTAAAAACAATGATACCGCATAAGGTCGTTTGCCTGTTTTAACTAAATGGTGTTTCAACTCACGTGTTGGATCATTGTCCGCCATGATGATTTTTTTCAAATTGAGCTAGTTTTCGGACGGGACGATCCGACGAATCCGCCTCGATCATCATATGTACTCTGACACAGCATACTAGTATAGGCGAACGCCAAGCCACGCGGTCCGCAGCAGATACTGCTGAAACAGGGACCAAGGACGTCAGAAATCCCGCGGACCACTGTTGTACCAAATAAGAAAAATCGACAGGATGATGAATTTCGCCCACGTGAAGCGCTCAGATCTAAGGGAAATACCGACTACATCAAGGGGGCGGGGGTAGCTGAATACATCCAGATAGAAGACGGAAAGGGACATATCATATTGGCCACTCTTGAAGAATAGCACAGGTGACTCATATAAGATGGTTCATTCAAAATAGCCCAAGGTCATCCTCGTTGTTCTTACCAAACTGGACAGGATACCTCTAGTACCTAGCCTATTATATGGGACGACCTCTCAAAATTTGAAAAGGCTTCGCAGACGAATTGATACCGACGGTCTTATTCATTAGGAGCCCTAAAAGTGGATGCCAATGCTCGTCTTTTTTAATATATGCGGATTGAGTACCGTGGCTGACAACGTTTTATATGTGTGCACTGTATAGCTTTCAGGATTATATTTTGCTAAGTTGCGGTTGGAAAAGGAGTGGGGATAGTCACTTGGTAAGAAATTGGCCAGGTGACCATGTCAATACTGTTGATAATACGTATGTTCAAAGAAAGACATGATACTTGGAGATGGCAGGGGGCACGTTCTGTATTAGTTTAATTTTTATCTTATTGATAAATGGTTGTACAAATGTGTGGTTTACAACAGAAAATATTTCGACCTGATATTTCAGCAATGCGAACAATTTGGTCAAGTCATAAGTGAAAAACTGTTCCTGTTTAATAGGGGTCTCACCATTCTTTCAGACCTGTATAGTGGTTGTTTATCTTCCTGTTTATTTGGACAAAACACAAAGCAAAAGGAAATTATTAACACTCTCGAATAATCGATGCTGCAAAGGCCATACATGATTCAACTGATTTATATTCAGTTTTTAGAGACACTTTACAATCCAAGTGAATAGCCTGAAAGGGATTACAAATTGATTATTTATGTCCGCACCCTGGGGACATCCAAAGTAAGGCCCATTCCACACTTTTTTCGGCGCGTAAACAAAACCACCGCATTCACTCGGCACTGCGGGTCACCTGGAAGGTAAAAACACGGCCCATTTTCCCCGCTATCCCCGGAATACTCCCGGACCTGTGGGGGCGTGGTTACAATTGACTGGTACATGTGTGAGTTTGTTACTTTCAATAAAAGTTCACGCTTTTAGCTAAACTGACACCGCGTAACCGTTTCCATTTGTTTAATCAACGGTCTTAAATTTAATCCATGTTCGAAAGAGACTTTTTACATTTATCCTTGATCGATAACTATTTGTAAATGTCATCAATCTAAAACGGTAGGTACACTTACACCTTTTTCGATTGGCTGCCCCTCATGCCGATTATCATAACTTGAGTTTTGAAGCAAATAAAACCACGGTATTCAATAGATGTAAATGTACAACATTTAATTTTCGTTCATTAAATATATTTAATTATTAATTGGATTATAACGTGCATGGACATTTTGCGATATTTCTTCCAACCAAATTCCATTTAAGCCACAGTAAACAGTTAATCGTCTACAAGGTTAGTATTATAGATGTTTGCAATGTATGGCTTTCAGCGGCGGGTGAAGGATTTGACGCCGAGGATAGGGAAATACAGGGCGGGGACTTAATTGTTGGTGCTGGACTTGGCTCATTTCTTGTTACTGGAAATATATACATCACGTATGTCTAAAGATAGGCATTAATAATCAATATTCACCACGGTGGACTTATTTCTTTCATTTACCGTTCCAAGAAAGTAACCATGTTTTGACAACATAAGTTTAATAATTATGTAAGATGTGTCTGTTGTCTTATGGCGTTGTGTGTCTCTCGTTGAGTCTCTGTTAGGTTTCGATTATTTTGGTTCTTGTGTTCGTCCCTGTAGTTTCCATAGTAACCAATCTTAAAGATAGGATTTTGGTTACTGCGTTCGTTCCTATAGTTTCTATTGAGTCATTTATCTTAACTATTTCGTTTTGACGGTATTTAAAACGTTGTGCCCAAACTAATGTTCTTGTAACATTCTTGTTCAGCTTCCTGAACCTCTCACAGAATAACATGTGTACGAAAATATAGTGTATATTAATCAAAGTATGAAAGGGATCCGACCCACAAATACCTAGTTCTCTGATAGCTCCATTAACTAAGATGTTAAAAGTTGATGCCTGGTGACCCGATAAATTTTGGATTCAATTGAAAAAGAACAAACATATTTCCTATCTGTCAACATTGGCCATGGCCTTCTGGATATTTTGTGAGTAAATCTTTAAAACAATCCGTTGCTAGGAGTCGTTGAAAATTTTTGCATTTTTCATTAAAGATTGAATACTGAAATGAAACAATGCTCGACTTCATTATACTCAAACGCATTCTGTAGTGAATCCATCTTTGTTAAGAATATGGATCGATTTTCTTGAAATATTTTTTTTTGTTTACAATAGAATATAATCAGAGTCCTTGAATCTGCATTTCTAACAAAAAAGAACAACGTGAAGTTATGCGAAACTGTTCCGGCTTCCTATATAGAACTAGTTATACCCTCTTGAATCGCCATACTTGTTCGAACTCGAAGTTTGGTCTACCATTAACGCAACATTTATCTAAGATCTTTCAGGTGGTTGTTTGTCTTCCTGTTTATATTGTTATAATACAAAGCAAAGTGAATGTGTGTTTTGCTGTTTTTAGTATATAAATATTATCGTGTTATCTTGTTTGTGAAGCTAATAGTAACTTCGCCAGTTTCGCGGCAAACCCTCCATACAGCGAAATCGCCATGGTTTTCACGCTAGAAACAATAGAACAATAATGCTCCTTCAAAAGGGAATTGGTTGTCAGCAATAAATAAAAGCAAATGTTTTTTTTTTCTTATATTATTAAATCAACAATACTATTTAAAGAAAGAAGCAAACGTTTCTTTTTTATATTTGCATATTTCGCTATTTATATTAGTTTTGTTCTACATTTTATATTAATCTCACAGGAATTAACAGTTTAAACGGAGTGATATATGTATTACGTGTGGTGGTGGCACAACAGTGCTGCAAAACTTTGTCGAGCACGTACTATCCTACAGCGTTGTTGGCAGAACTAAACAGGGTCACGACCTTTGAACTAGCTATATTTTCCATTTCAATCACTTGCTCATTTCAAATTATTTAAGAAGCAGTCCAAATCTGGCGCATCGAGGTACACCTTGCCTCGGCATGCAATAATATTTTAATGATACATAGTTTTATAATCGCTCGGACAAAATTCTCTTTTTTAAGATTGAATGAATTGTTGCCTATGTTCACTCGGAGTCTTATTTTTAGTATAATGGTACGGTGATGAAAAGATTAATTCGTGCATGCAAAACCATCAAGTATCTTTGATGTTCAGAATATTTTCTTGGTCGTTGAAACATGTTGATGTTAAATGTGCACTAAATTTTATCACTCAAACAATAGCATAATTACGCCACTATTGTTGAATCCCATTATTTGAAAAATATTAGACAGACGAGTGTTTACAATTTTGCACATTCATTCGGAGCTCCTCGGCCATTTTATCGAAAACAACCTCGGATGTATTTGGACGGTTTACATACTCAAAAAGTGGTACGTTTAAGTCCGCTGCAAGTAGATCGCGTAGTAATTTTATTTAGCAGTTAAACTTTGTGATTTAACTCTTGGGATTCTTTATTATGTTTGCAATAATACAATTCAATGGCAATCAATTTAAACTTAGATCAATATATACAACTCTAAAACACTACATTTAATTAATGATATAATTCAAAATTTTACGAACTACTTCAACTGATGTACCTGCATACATCCGAGGTTGTTTTTGAAAAAAATGGCCGAGGAGTTCCGAATGTTGCACATTCTGTCTGGAGACATGATGGGGGCAAGAAGCTTTATACAAGCAATCGGTCTGTTCTTTTGGGTGACAAGCTCCGGCGCTAATGTTAACTATAACGCTGTGCTTAACGTACACGACTCGTGCGGGTCAACTCATTCAACTGACGTAAAGCCAAAGGACTGTACAGAACTGCAACGAGCCGGGAAACAGTCGGGTATCTTCACAATATATCCCAACCGTCCAATGCAGACAGGGTTTAACGTGAGCTGCGATATGGACGTTGATGGTGGCGGGTGGACGGTGATCCAGCGCCGTGTCTCGGACACTGACTTCTACAAGACGTGGAACGAATATCAAACGGGATTTGGTGACCTAGCAAACAACTTCTGGCTGGGAAACCAAAACATTTCTATGATCACTTCACAAGGCCGGTACGAACTCAAAAATGACCTGATGGCTACCACTGGAGACACGCGCTACGCCAATTACGAAGTATTTTCGGTGGGTGATGCACAAAGTGAGTACACTTTGTTTGTCGACGGCTACTCTGGAAATGCAAATGATGGCATGGCTCACCATAACGGGGTGAAGTTTTCTACGAAGGATCGATAACAGTAGCGCTAACTGTGCTCAGAGACACAAAGGTGGCTAGTGGTACAACAGATGCCATGACGCTAATCTAAACGGGGCATTTGGGAATACCGAACAAGGTCAAGGCATAACCTGGGAACATTGGATTGGCAATGGCGTCTCTCTTGTGAGGGCTGATATGAAAATAAGGCGTAAAATTTAGTATTCACGCAGTTGAAACGCCCTACGGTTACGTTTTATCACAAAACATTACACGCAAAAGATAGAAGACTGATTTTCCGCAAAAATGCGCAGAACCAGTGAAGTATTGTTGTCGTTTTTTTTTTCGTTTATATCATACTATGATGTCTTAATCCTTCTCTGGAAACACAGTGAAGATTTCATTACCGGCATATTTCTGGAGACACAAAATGCTTTCAAGTAATTGGAATACATGTAATTGTATGTGTTTATATTGTTTACGTAGTTTTGTAACCGTTTTGTAAAGGAGTCTTTTTTACATTCGCATTCTGAAAAACTACCATTCTGAAAAACTACCGATATTATGTAAGGCTAGGTATTGTATCATAATGGGTTTCATTAATTTGCAATATAACCTTTGTACGTGCATAATTATCTGATAACTAATTTGTATATCACTGTTTTTGTTTGGATTGTTTAAAAGTTTCTAAAATGGACCATATAGAATAAATTATCACTGTGGTAGTATTAGATCTGTAACAGTTGAGCATGGCACTCATTGGAGCCCCAACCTTTTGTTATGCTCCAGTACGTCTTCCGTTGTAGTGCCAATGAGTGGGAAATGGACATACGTAATCAGAAATGTTGGAGCACACATGTGGTCTGCACTAGTCAACATAGTGGACCATATCGAAAAGTGATGTAACTTTTAAGTAAGACAATGGTAAACTTGATACTAATCATGTATCTCGTGTATCAGAATAAATCTTCTTAAGCTGTGGAAGAGGAAAGCTCCATTACCTCTCATAAAGGGCTGGAGAAAGTTCAATTTCAAAGGTACATAACTCTTTTTTTAATTCAAGTTTTATTGTTGACCTCATCAGTTTAAACAAAACATATCAATTAAAACACATGATTTCTCCTGGCTTACTTGACTAACTTGACAAATTGACAGAGATAAAAGTCATCATTACTACTATCATTATTTTGTCTATTTCGATCATGAGATATTTACAATATTTACAATTAAATTTACAATTAAAATTCTCATACATAACACATGTAAAAAAGTTAAATAAAACATGCATCATCTATGCCCCTCGACATTTAACAAACAAACATTGACATCGACATAAAACAGGAGACATATTTACATAAAACAGGAGACATATTTCAGTACATCTTAACATGACCAGAACTGATACAAGTACAATATTTGTCAGCAATTCATGAGATATTAGTTAACCAATTAAACACAGTAATATCACGACATCAAAGACATTATAATATAAAGCTTTTTTTCCACTGTTCTTTGACACTCTGTACCGTTTTCACTGGAAACCAGTTGATTATCAAATATAGCAAAATGATTTTCCTACTGCTCTTTGACACTATGTACTGTTCTCACTGGAAACCAGCTGATTATCAAATATAGCATAATGATTTTCCAACAGCTCTTTGATACAATATACTGATCTCACTGGAGACAATGCAGCTACTTCTGCTCTTTACAGATCCTCTTGGGAATTTCACGAAATTTCAGCACCTTTCACTAACCAAACACATGTAACAGTAATGCTGTCAGTTTTAAAAATGTGTGTGCACAGTGATGATTTGACATTTATTCAGCTATTTTTTCCATCTTGTATTCATAAACTTCAAAGATCTGTCCCCTCTGATGAATATGAACAGTCACTAAGAGAGCTATCCAGTATGCTGCATGTACGTTTGAAGTCAATCAAATAGATTCCATCCAGGATTACGTTTTGAATGCTTCTGGTGGTATAAGGCCCTTTTGCTGGAAAAAAAAAGAATTTTTTTTGTTTGTTTTTTTATAAATATCATCAATTATTGACATCTGAAAACTAGACTTTACTATTGATTTGATCCCTTTCATGTGGAAAATATATAGTTTAAATAAACAATGTAAGAGTGACAGGGAGGGAAAGCCAACGCTGGTCTGGGTTTTTTTCCTTCAGTAAAGGGGCATCACTCAACTTTTACTTAAGCAAGAGTCATTCACCTTTCATATATACATGTGTGTATTATAACTGGTAACATGTGCACTGAATGTAATGTGAAAATCTTGAACACCTTTTGAGATATAGAGATTCCAAGTCATTTCAAGTTAGAGTTATAGCCAAGCCAAGGCCTCATTTTTTGACAAGCTTGTAAAACCAACCAAGGGTGCATTTTCTTCTCTGTTACTAGGCTTGTTTGTTTTTCTATTCATATCTGAATTCGTTTTTAAAGATTTACTTATAACTGAAGATAAAGATTAACATAAAACGATGACTAGTCAATCGTATTATACTACTATACCTGGAGCTCTAGGAAGTTCTGACCAGCTTTCGCGTACTCCCAGTTGTTCTGTACCAAACATCTGAAAACACAGTAATATACAGTTGTAGCTCAATCATACAGTTGAAGTTTAATCCTAGACACACAAGTCGATGTTGCCTGGTTAGGGCAATGATTCGCGCATTTATTTCCCACCAAGGCATCCAAGGTTCAATTCCCCGCCTTTGTGAGTTTGGTTTCGGGTAACCAAGCAAGACAACTAGGTTTCCACCAATCCAAACACATCCCTCATCCCACCCATAGCATAAGACCACACTCTCATGCAAGAGTAATTCATCTAATGTTGTTTATTACTTGTTTCATAATGGTTGTAAGATAAAAAGTTTAAAGAAAATACAGCATCATAATACATGTACAAATGTACTATTACTGAAACGTCTCCTTAAAACATCTTATTATTGCCCTCAACTGTTAGTTTTAATTCAGAAATGATGTACCTTATCTTCCATATTCTTACATAGTACTTGTGTTCATAACTTAATCGTTAATATACATTTGTTTGTTGAATGTTTGTTTATCAAACAAAAAAATGAATGTCCACCAAAATCAACCACAACAAAGCTAAACATTTAAAAATAGAAATTCAAAATGTTCCCAAAAAACGAAAGTAGACAAGAGCAATGCAAGGGGATGTAAATGCTCATCTGTTTTTCTCAGTTAACCAAATGGAATAACTCAATATTCATTTTACCTAGAGTTATGGGACCTGCCACATTGTCATCACGTGTACCGAGTTTCATGCGAATATCTTAAAAATTATATATTTGTTTTAATTGGCACAACAACACTATAAAAACATAAATAAATTAAAATGAACACCTAAGCCATAACAATACCTTGACTTCTTTTTGAAATACAGATAAGCTAATCAAAAACCTACTTTGCCGACCACTCAGAGTTCATTCTGGAGTCATTCATGAAGCTGGCAACCATCTGTGTCTGTATCTCGGTGAGCCCTGCGGCTGCAAATGGTTCTGTGGGCGATGTCTGGGGTATGGGGCTAGAGGAGGGGGTGGGGGCCGGGTTCTTGAAGGCAGTCTGACAAAAAGTGTACATTGTTAAAGTAGGAATGACAGTGGATGTTTGAAAAATATTTTAAAACAGGGTCTATATTTTATTAAAAATATTAATTCAGTACACTAAAATGCAAACATTTTCAATTTTAGAAATGACCATTTCATCTTAAATCTAAAATGCTTATTTCTTTAAAGAAGCAAAAAGGAAACAATTTGCATTATGATTGATGAGTCTCTAAAGTATGGGGAAAAAATGATGACGACTAGGCATGATACCTGAATTTGGTCCGGAGATGCGTTGGTCACTGTCAAGACATCATTGACTATAACCATGCTGAAAGGTAGAGCAGTTTCATACAGATATTTTATCTAGATGCCATGAAAAGATTAATAATTCCCAAATAATTTACAAGAAAAAAATGTGAGATTGTCGAATCCAATACACCAATTTTGAATTTGAATTTTGAATGACAAGTAACCCAGAATAAATTAAGTATCATTTGATATGGTTTTGTTTGAAGAATAAGAAAATGTAAAAGTTTTACCGAAATAATACAAACGAAAAAGTTTTTAGAAGATGTACGATTTTATTTGAAATAACTTTATACATGATGTACTTTTGGTCATTTATTTTCCATATTAGTAATCAGCAAGCAAATCTATTTCAAATATTCTCAATTTTACATCTAAAAATAGCAATTAAGGTAACTATAAGTAAAAGAGCGACACAAAGGCATGACAACGTGTGTCCATTTCATTCTCATTTAACCAAGGAACTCAACTTAACTAAAATATTAGCCAGAAGAGTATTCTGACTTGCTACCCATATGTATTTATTAAACGTAATTGTGAACACGTAAGCCAGCTAAACTGACATACCCGCTTCCACTAGCAACTGTTACAAATGTTCTGCTGAAGGCTCTCATCGGCGGCTTGTCAGACTTCTTGTCCACTGGAAAAAAATATGCCATCCATATATTTCAACACAGACAACGCATTGAATCGATTTTGTTTGGGTTGCCCATTCGTTAGCCTACTGGCTTCTCACCTAGGCCATTGGGCCTTGACATTAGCCCAAACAGCCTTGACATTCACAGACTAGCTTCTCACCTTGATAATTGTTTAGTTAGATTCTCATTGTGATTTATTAGAAATCATAATTCAAGCTCATAGTTGAAATCAGTTGAATGGCACTGATAACATTTTATCGGATTTTATACCTATCTTTTACATGTAACATGTATGTGTAAGTTTTCACTTACCTTCTTTAAAAACTCCCTGTATGTTGAAACTGATCATCTGAGCCTGTAAAAATAAAGACATCAAATGCAATGAATTATAAATTTAATCTATAAAACACATGTTCATGCTCGTCTTGATTTACAAAGAACATATATTTTATGGCTTACACAACTTAAATCTCAATCTGTCCTTGATCATAAGGTTATGATAGATATGCTTAAAAAAGTATGTAGAAAAGTTTACATCAATAAAAAGAGCTACTAAACACAAAAGGCTGTGGGTTTGCGAATCACCACGGACACTGGCATTTAGTCTCTCACAATGGACCCCGTTTCATTAAATATTTGAGTTGCAAGTTGAAATTTTCTCCCACCTCAGATAAGTAGATCCAATAATTTAACCAGACTAGATATTCTTATCTTGCCCACGGGCGAAGATAAAATGCCCGTATGGAACTTCTTTTTTAACGGTCACCACATTATAATTACCTACCTTGTTGAAGACTGTCGTCAGTAGTATCAAGGAAGTCTTGTCTTATGGTAATATTTAGAACGCTAATTAATTATTTCTCGCTTCAAGTGTCCCCATAAAACAGTTTTCAAGCACCATTCAAGAAATAATGCTTCATTTTCCTTAGAACTATTTAAAAAGACCGATTTGACTATTAACATTAACTGGATCATTGCGCGCGTATCCATGACAACCACGTGCTATCGCATATCCATACGCAATTATTTTCACTAAGCACAAAAGAGTTCCAGCAAAAAATACATTTTTAATTAATTTTGTTTAACTGAGGTGGGAGAAAAAGCATCTACCATAGCCGCTCGTGTAAGATAGTTTCATCCTGACCCTCGCGCAGGAAGTTTTGCGAAAACTCGGTAAACCTCGTTTCCGCAAAACACCCTACGCTCGGGTCGGAATGAATCTTACACTCTCGGCCATGGAAGATACTTATAATCTTTCTATTATATTATCTTTACGCTGCAATATTTTTTTTTAATTGAACTTGAGCCAGTATTAGATTATTTTCAAACACAAAGTTGAGATTATCAACAAAATCTAGTAGTTGCCATCTTTAATGTTTTTTCAGATTTTTGAGGTTGTGACTAAGGCTCTTCAATGGAACGGTCCCCAGTTTTCTTCCGATATAATTCACTTCTGTGAGATTTGTATCAGGTTATAGTTGTGTTGAAAATCAAGCTAAAAAGATGTTTTAACAAATACATGATCAATCTTGCAATTCAGTTAATATTTTTTCAAAATATAGTTACCGTTGCGAAGTTGCAGTCTACGACGAAGGAGTTTGGATCATGTTGTGTCTTTGGTAACAGGCAGAGCTGAGCCACAATCTTGTTGCCGTTCTTTAATGTCTTGAATTTCCGTGCTGTTACGGAAAAGATAATGATATTAGGTAATTCAGATATTACAAGCAAAATATGTACATGTATGTCAATGATTTACAGTGGCTACAAAAGTTTGTTTGAGTTATGGGCCACCAGTAAGATATGTACAAAATTTCATAAGAATATCTTAAAGAAAGTTTTGGCCAAAGCTTTTGCATTACCGTGCTGAATGTGGCAATGATAAAAAGACTATGACATTAACTACACTTTTTTTCAAAAACAAATGTGATAAAAAGCTTCCACCTCCTTAACTGCGTTCCAAAACTATAAGTAAATTATCTCAATACCAGAGGCACAGTTTTAATTGGAAAAGAATCACCTTCTATAACCATTCTGGCCTAACCATTTAAACATACTACCAACCCTAGAGAGGAAAAATAAAGCGATTCTAGAAGATAAGATTCCTGTTTTTATTTCAACCTTTTCACATTAAATTAACTTTTTAATGTGGGTTAAATGTCAAAATAAAATAGCTAGCCCTTTATCAAGAAATGTAAACCAAGTTACCATCATTTAAATTTGAGAAAGAAACATTGTATTTCAATTTGGTATCAAAACAAAGACGAACAATTTCCTGTAATATACAATGATCAAGTATTTGGCTTACATGTATCTTTGTAGACTCTGAGCAAATTCCTTGTTTCATCAATATAGGTTGACAATGACGTCTGTCTGAAAAATAAATGATCAACACATACAAATCAGCTTTAACGCTTAGGCTGCTGATGGTGATTTTAAAGGCTTTGCAAACAGCTTGGAACCAGACCAGACGCCGAGTAACTCAGCGCCTGGTCAGGTTCCAAGCTGTTTGCCACTCAGTCAATATATCCCCAAAGTTTTAAGTAAATTGAAAGAAATTTAGAATAAACCAGACGACAGTTTTGAGCAGACGACAATTTACCCAGCATGCAAAGGGTTAAATGAGGTTTGACATTAAAAAAGTTTTCTGTATTACCCATAGTTGCTTTAAATTCATTTGCCCCCTCACAAGAAACACATATGTAAGTTTTTACTAATTTAAAAATACCTGTCATCGAATAAACTTTTCAACAAGTACAATATAATAATCAACAGAGTATTTCATTATCAAATCAATACACTGTATGATTAATTCAATTCAAAACAAACATTTTCCATAAGATAACCTAAAAACATCCTACTGCTTTTATTGGACTATAAAATCAGCAAATAAACATAATAAAATTTGGAAAACTAAATATACAGGCCACGACTCCTCAAAGTGACTTAATTCAATTAGCAAAATTTATTACATGAACTTGATTAAACACATAAATTCCACATACTTGTTTTGAACAGTTGGGTTATAAGATGTGGACAGTGAAAACATGGCTGTCTCATGGTACGCTCCCGCCAATCCTGTTCGATCATCAGAGTCGTAGACCAGGAAATAATCTTTTAGGAACTTCACTACACCATTTTTGACTGTGTCATTTGGAAAGTAACTGTCCTGTAAAAGAACAAAACAGAAAATCCATCAAAAACTCTCTGATGGAGATCATAGAACTACAATAAATAACCAATGATAGAAATTAGCACAAGCCCACAAGCCTTGCACAGGTAAAAAGCTTTTCAGGCTTGCTTGAAGTCTCGATTTTATAAAGCAGGGCTTGTAGACAAAATTTGATAGCATGCAAAATAGTTAAAGGGTTGTGGCTTGTTCGTCCAAAAGGCCAATTTCTAAGACTGGATCACCAATATAACCTGTCTCCAGTTACTGTTTTGACTTTAAAATTAAAACATCTGTTAGCATTAATGATCGGGAAGTCAGAGGGTCTTATCTTCACTATTGATATGCTGCTTAGTTATCAAATTTACATATTTGACTTAAAAACCATTACTGACAAGTCACATTAAAACACCAAAGTTATAGCTATATATATACTTGTACAACGAAAATTAACTCTGGTGTATGCATCTTAGACTTCGGCATTTTTGAGCTATACACACTTTTATATACTTAAAGACATATACTATCTTTTGTTTTACCCACCTTAGACTTGGGCAGGTCCGTTCTTGCTTCAATGTCAAACGTGATGGGTGGGGGAAGATCAGTTGTGTCCTGTAATTAGACCATTCCAAACCTGTCCTGTTTTTATTGTTAAAATCAGATGAAAATGTCTAGAACATCGACTTGTAGGATGTTTATATTTAAACTAGCTTGTTGTAATTTTTCGCATCATTAAATCTGTTTTTTTTAATGTTGTGTCTGATTTAACTTTAAACTTTCAATTTTGTGCAAAGAATATATATATAGGATTTCAAAAGAGTTGTCATTTAATACAAACATTTATGAAACACGATTAGGAAAAGTTTATAAGCTGCAAACCTTTAATAAAATAATTATTTTATGTCTTCAAAAGCATTACATTTCAAACATAATGCTATGAGCAAAATTGCTGTAAAGTGCTGCTTGAATGTAATAGCTCCTTAACAGATTCATTTCCATCTTGTAACCAATGTAACATCTAGTCTTACCAATTTTAAAACTTTAGGAAATAGTCGCCTAACACCACTGAAACATAAAATAAACAAGTCTGAAACTGCTCAGTAGCAGTTGTGGTTAAAGTCAACAAGCAAATGATAACAAATGATCAAGCAGTCTTTACAATCTTGATATTAAGATTTGAGCTAGATACGACAATAAGAATAAATAAAGATCTTGTTTTTAAGTATGTTAATAGATCTTGTGTTTAAGTATCTTAATTCAATTAAAGATCAATTATAATCTTGCCAATTCCTTTTCCATGGACCAGTTGTTTGTATTTGTGGATGATTATCAAAGATATGCTTATGAACCTTTTTGCATCTTCAATACTATCTGCCATCATTTTTCTTTATTAACAAAAATCCTTTCAAAATGACAGCTACTGTGTTTTTCGGAGTAAGACACAAGTTTTTTTTCATGGCATATTTCTTGTTATTCTGTTAGACAGCAGACTTTACATGGCACTTCACTATTTCATGTCGAAACAAAGTTATGATACTTTTAAATACTGGATTTTTCTCAATAACTATTATATTAATTACAAGCACACTACGATATTCATGAGTTTATCCAATGAATTAGATATATCATCTTGCTGTATTGTAAACACACCCAGTTGCTTTCATGTTTTTGGCATTGGATGGATCTAAATCTTTCCTGGGATGTACCAGTACTAAATGCCATGATAATTGGCTACCAATCTAGTGACCAATGTGTTTCAGAACCTTTTTTCAGACATTTCCTGGGTTTAGTATACACCAGTACTTTGTGCCC
Source organism: Mya arenaria (assembly GCF_026914265.1). NCBI lineage: Eukaryota > Metazoa > Mollusca > Bivalvia > Myida > Myidae > Mya > Mya arenaria. The sequence goes on along the minus strand of NC_069132.1, from coordinate 35,619,241 downwards.
TTTTACGACTCAACAGCCAGAAGATAATGTTTAACACTGACAACATCTAAGAAGCAAACATTTCCTGGGCTGCCAACCAGTACTGAGTTGCCCTCAGTCTGTGTAACATTGGAGCATCTGACCACATCTACTACACCAAGCCATCAACCTATTTTCCCCAATCTGATGTTGGGTGCCATGTAACTGGCTTGGTGTTTTTTGCTCTCAATGTGCTAAGCTGCCCCTGTTTAGGCCGACGGCCTTTTTGGCTCGCCTTGACCCGTCATTGGTGACACACTTGCACTTATCTTCTTTGGGCAGCAACCCGGTCGCTAGTTGGAGCCATTTTGTATCAAAACATGCCTGCTACTGGTGTTTTACATACCTAGATGAAGAGAGTGCTTTAAATATAATTATTCATTATTTTCTATTTGTAGTTAGGTTATACATTATTTTCTTAATGTAATAAGGTAGTCTATAACAGTGACAATATCTGGTGTTATAATAAGGTTTTTCTACTGTTTTTCTTCTTCCTTTAAATGAACAGAAACTTTGATGGCAGATGTTACAATTGCTACTATAAAATATATTAAAACCAGTCTGTTCTGATCCAGGAAAAGGAAATTTGACTGATGATCAGACTCCTAGCTTTAGTTAAAGATTCATTATAAACAAATAACTAAAGAGTCATTTATGTTCTCAGGCTATCAGGCTAATACTATCTTTGACTTATAGTGCATGACTTTGCATGAGTTTAAACCTACACTGAATGAGAATACAAAACCAAAAACACAATCATTTATTTTATCTCTTGTTCTATTTTAAATTGTGGCAGATTATAGCAATTCTGAACATTACTAAGCTCAATTCAGTTGATTACTTAGCTCAATTCAGTTGATGACAAACGATCATGAATCAAACCCTTCCTGCCCCTTCCCCTTCTACCTTAAACCCCTCCACATAACCTGACCTTACCGGACTGGTTTCTCCTTGCCGATTACCTGACATACGCAGTGTGATCATTGAACTTATCACAGAGAGGATTGCCGTCCAGAGTCAACCAGTCTATCTTCCACTTCTGTACTTTACGTAACTCCTCCAACATGTTTATCTGCAAACATTGGGTGAAATTAACAACAAGTTAACAATGACAAATGATAGTTTAAAATTAATCATCATAAATGACGAGCGAGTGATGCATATCATCGTGTTTTCTCCAAATGAAGATAAATTTATAACAAACTCCATTACCAATATTCTCTTGCTTGTTGTATCTTACCAATCATGGTAACTCCCTATTCCCTAACATCAACCCTTTCTTTGACGTACCTTGTTGTTAGCCAGGTTAAGCACTTTCATGTCGGGCGTGCTAGGGACAAGACCGCCCAGGTGCTCCAGACTCTGGAGCTTGTTGTTGCTCACATCTAGCTGTACCAACTGGAACAGAACAAAAGTTTGTCACATCACAGAACAAAAAAGTTCATAGATTTTTTTCATGTTCCAACCTAACTGCTGGAAACATATACCACAGTGTTTAAATACATATCTTTATAGATATGCTCATTGTCCATCTAGGTGCATAGCACAACACATTCAAGCCTAAGGAATGGGCCCTCCTTGAAAAAAATATGCATATTGTGCCTGGTAAAATATGATCCAAGTTTCACATGAATATCGATAACGATTCTTTAGCTACAGCCAAGGTTAAATATTCTGCATGACTCTGCCACCACAAGTAACACCAGGACTGTGACAATACATAGATATTCTTCAAAGATAAAACAATCTTAAAGTAGCAAAGGTATTCAAATCAAAGATGACTGAAGGATGCACATGCTGGAATCCATTAGGAAAGAAGGGTGCTACCAAAAATGGACAGGGCGCAGTATCATAATATAATTCATTTAATAGCTAAAACCTTAAGACTATACTAGATTTTGCATAAACAGGGATGTGATTGACCTGGCAGGGCCGGAGGGCTGAAACTGTTTTGGCCATGGGTTTATGGGCGCTTTTTGGGTCAAAAGCGCACTGCTGTAGAAGAAAAAATGACTTTTTAGAAGCTCTTTTGAGGGCTCTCCTGACTTTAAATTTGTAGCAAACTGGAATATTAAATAAAACAACTGAAAGCAACCAAATAATTTTTTTAGGTATTTTTTATTTTATTTTTATTTATTTTTTTTTTGGGGGGGGGGGGGGGGGGGGTCTCTGGGGCCATCATAAGATCCGCGGAATTCCGCGAATCCGCAGACAAATCACATCCCTGATAAATATAATTCAACCTCTTTGACAAAAACAACACAAACAGAGAAGCTAGAAAAGAGCCGTTTACCTCGGGAATGTTTTCTTTGATGACTTTCACCACATTGGACATGACCTGTGGTCGGGCAAGGCACATGAACAGGTTGCTCTGTGCCAACTCTTGGTCCGTATGGAGACAACTCAGGTTTAACGCCTTTGTGGCCGGGTCGTAGCGGTTACTCATACACACCTGAAGACAGAATGAAGCCATTCACTCTTAAGTTAAAGATTAGTTTTCTTCATACCTACTGATCTAAAACTGTGATGACAGTTCAGATGTCTCAAATATCTTTTACCAGAAAAAATTTCTTATTTAACTAGAATGATTTTGTTCTTTGACTACTTAAGTTTGGCAAATTATCTACCATTTTTTACCAAATATTACCAGACTTGCCTGGCAGGTCAGACAGATCATGCGAACCTTGCAGATACTCGGTGATATGAATCAATTCTGTTTCTGTTTCTTGGGTAGAAACCAAAACTAGTGTCCTTTTCAGAGGCCAAGATAATGTAACACTGGTGTGTTATAAAATTCAATAAACCACAATGCATTGTGAACTTCAAACAAATATGACACAAGCTGACAGCAGGAATCTTGATTTAAACACATAATTTTTACATAAACCATGAGACAAAAATGTTTTACAATTGATGATATTATCCTCCATGTTTAGATTTAGGCATTTTCTAAATATTTTTGTATCTTCAAAAATTGTAAATATACTGGTACGAAATAAAGTGAATTGTAGGTCAATATCTTCAGTATAATCAGTAAACCTGTATTTATTTGAATACCAGAATATTGTTGCAGCTCAACACAACTTGTTTTTTTGCTATCACGACTTACCTTCAGTTTATCAATCTCTTCTTTTCCCATCGGAATGTTAGGTGGTTGACTGGGCTTGACTAAAATTGTCATCTGGAAGAAGGAAATTGTCAGCATTGAAATTTAAATCTAATTTCTTCATACCAATTGCTATAGTAAGACATACATTTTTCATAACGGTGAATATTCTTTGCAACATTCACAGCAACTTCTATTCTTTGAGTAAGAATAAACCTTTTTGGTACTGATGGCGTGAACATCAAATAAAATAGAATAAGCATAGATGGGCGCTTAATGTCGCCAATAATCAATTATGATCATCAATAATCAATATTCATCAAATTTATTATCAATCTTAAAATCCATAAAATTTAAATACAGGTGTAAAAGATCATTCTTCTTAAGCTACCTAAATATTAACAGCATACAGTACAAATTCCATGAAATTCGTAAAATCCTTAATGATAAACTTTCATATCTGCTCGTAATTGCTGAAACCCAACTGAATAAGAGTTTCAACAACAACCTCTTTCTGAACAATGGAAGAAATATTTTATCTTTTTATTTATATGAAGCAAACTTTACACACTATCAATTCTATGATCGTGTAGTAACAAAAACTAAAATGCTGCAGATTATGTGTTGCCTATCAGGGGTGCCCATCATTTTTCTAGTAAAGGTCACCATGACTTGAACCAGTCATCTACTGACCATGACCTATGTGCATACCAAGTTTGAAGACTAGTCGCCAAATTGATCCAAAATTATAGATTGGAGACCAAAGTGTGGTGAGAATGCAGAAAACAATGATGCCAGAAAAAAAATCCATTTGTGTCTGCCACACTTCATAGGCAAAACAAGAAAACCATATGGCATACCTTGTAGCCATTTGGCATAGTGACTCTCTTTGTAGTTGACTTTAATCCCTCTGCAGCCCGGCTGTCATTCACGTAGAACACTGCATTCTTATCCTCATAGTGAAACTACAAAGAAATTATCAATATATGCATCAGCGCAAATAAAACAAAACTTCTCAAGCAATCTGAATCAATCTCAGCACACCATTCCTTAAGTGTCCGTCATAAGGTGTGTTACATTCTACTTTTAAGTTTTCAAGCCTTAATTCAAAGCAATGAATATCAAGATAATTGCATTTAGGTTAATCGCATTAAGGTTATTTTGTTTTACAAAATCAAATTAATTTAAATTATTTAATAGCTAAATGAAATGTAACGCTTAAACCTGATACACTTCAGAATTTTTCCTTTTTTCTTCTGAAATTGTTTTTTTCTGGTATCATTTAAGACCTGCCTCAGGTTTGACATCATATAAATACAGTATACCTAGTTCTAGTGTAAGTTGTTTATTGTTAATGCCACAAAACAAGAAACTTACATATGTTGGAACAAACGGCACATCTATATGATCATTGATGCTCTTGAGAATAAAATCCTTCTCAGTTTTCTTTCCCCAAGGAATCTGTATAAAGACAAAATTTAAGTTATTATATTGACAAGTTAATATACTCGAAATATCAAACAAAAAGATTGAATGTTGGGAATAATTAATAAAGACAATATTTGTTTAATATTTGTTTTGAAAATAGTTCTAACATAAAGTCAAATTGAAAAAAGCCTGCTTACCCTATCTGTCTTTGGACAAGATGTAACCCTAGCCACACAATTTTATTTGCCTTTTTGAATTTTGTTTTTAAAATTACAAAATAAATATTATCCTTTTGAATGAGAGGCATAATACAAGACAATTGTCCCGCTAAAATAAATAAAATTCTTAGAAGTAGAAACATACTGTGACTTTGTACCAATCCGAATCACCCATCGTTTTCCTATCTAGTGGCAACCCCAGTCTCTTGAATATGCCCGCATCGCCACCTGTATCAAGTGGAGAGGAACATATTAAGTCTTTGTATAAAATGCTCAAATGTTATAAACTTGGAGTCAGTGGTTTTACTAGCAAAATATTTAAACTGCCTGAGCTTTTTGATGGAAAAATAACCATGATTAGTCCTTAAAAAATCATGAGAAAAAAATAATCGTGCCAGAATGTTTTAAACTATAGTTAAGGCAGTATCTCGACAGAATGAGAGAAACATACATGAATCAATTAATGTTACCTATTTGTGTAGGCCTATTTCTGTTGTCACTTCTGTATTTGCTATTGCCTCTGAAGTTGCCTCTAGATGATCTTCCATATGGATTGCTAAACAAATAACTTCTTGTTAGACACTTACAGCATGGACTAACTATTTTATTGTTTCAAAGGGAATCCTTTTTTTCAAATGAGCAAAACAGTGCTCTTGATCATGGAACATAAATTGCTTTTAAAAGAATTCAATAATATTTATTAACAACATATAATGAAGTACTCATATAAACTAATGTATGAAATATGAGTGAACATGTGCACTGACTTTAGAGAAGATTATTCAAACAAGAATATTGTCCCTACAATATCTAATATTAGTGTTGAGAATCATTTCCACTCAAGTAACCGATTATCCATAGTACATTCAGTTTCTGACAATATCGTAACTATGCTTATGTTATGCTTATGTTTGAAGTTATTTAGTGTTGTTGTTGCTTTCCGCCATATTATTAACCATAACAACTGTACAATCCCGAATGAATAACAAACTCAAAGGAGAAAATTGGCAAAAATTAACCAAACGCAAATAATGAGAGGAAAGAACAAAAACAACTTGCAGGTTGAATCGATGATCGATTATGACCAAATAAAATCGATTGTCGCCAATTTCAGGTCCAACAAATCAATTTTTGATTATAATCGATCATCGGATCATCACTATCTAATATACATAGTTACATACTATCTGGCAATGTCCTTGGTCTCACTGTTGCCCATTGTTTCATCTCCATCATCATCCAGCCGGCTTCGCGGCCCTGGTCCATCTCTGTCCCCTCCACGTCCACGACCCCCACTGTAACCTCCACGACCCCGGTTATAACTTGACCCTCCGTAACCATATCCACCACCTCCTGTATGAAAAAGGGATGAAACATACTGTACTGTACTCATATCATCTAACAGCATCATTTTCCATCTCTAAGTTACATCACGGACCTATAAAGCATGGATTGGCAACTGCCCCATATAGGTGAAACGATAAGAAATAATAATTTACCCACAATCCTTAGCGCGCGCTCGGCAAATATCGAAAAATTCCGCCGAATCTCCGATCGGTGATTAACGGCGATCTTCGGTTATTACCGCCAACTCTTCTAATAATGCCTTGTTCGTTATAGATTTAATTATAATTAATAACTGTGATTTTAATCAGATTCCATTGGACTATTATCAACTCAAATAAAAGTACCACGCATTTAAGTCAATTTTAATTAATGTTTTCCTACATGTATATATTCGGCCGATGTCGGACGTCTTGAAAATGACCACACGGTAAGATCTCGGAATGAAATCCCGCTGCACGCGTGAGTTTGAGATTATCGCATTAACACAGATGAGAGTTGCCAATCCATGGTTTATAGGTCCATGGTTACATGAATAAAAAAATTATCATTATTAAAAATATTACTCACTTTTATCATTAGATACATTTTAAAGAATGCATATTAGTTTTTAATGTAATCTTCATCAATACCTCAACATATTTATAAGCAAACTTTTTGCTATATATAAATAAAGGAACTATTAGTGTATAAATAATTACCGGGTATAATGGCTTAATCAAGCAACTGTCTATTGCTGTATTGGTTGATACTAAATGATAATTACATAGTCAAGATCATAGAAGAGCGTTTACCATTATTGATCTACAAATAAAAAACTCACATTAAACCAACAAAATCTAAATAATTGTATGTCAAAAGAATGTTTACTCATATCATTTTTGATAATGCAAGCATGTAATAAGCAGAAAAAAGTCCTTATTCTGTATGATCTGTCAATTTCTGTGACAATTCATTTTAACTTGCACTGCGCTTACGTCTTGGCCTCCTGTTAAAGTTTCCACCTCGCCCGCGATACCTCCCAGATCCACCTCCGCGGGTCCATCTGTCATCATGGTCTGAAATATCATACATTGGAACTATTCTAAAATAATAGACGTGCTATACAGGAGTCTTTCAATCCCTCACGTCTAAACAGGTTTGTGCAAAAACTGGGTGGGTTTTAAAAATATTGAAATTGTATTAAGTGAAGTATTTTATGTTTGAAATGGATAATAAAGGTTTATATTCATACTTTACCATGTAAGTACAAAGCTGTTTTGCACAAAACAAGCATTAAACGATCTACCTTTCCAATAAAACGAAACTTGACTGACACAGAAAACAATTATGCCAAGCGGAACAACTCTACCAAATCGTAATTACTCGGCCACCTCCGACAAGCTTCGTGATAGACCTCATTAATACAATAGTAACAACTTGGCCATGACCATAGTGCTCCGTTTATTGTAAAATTGTGAACTACAGCCTTGCGTTATGTTTTGAGATAATGAAATAAAGAAAACCCCATCAAACTCATAATTATTTGTTGGATATTTATTTTTTTGTGTAGGGAACTTATATAAAAAACATTATCTATTAATATTTCTTGTTTTTATGATATTTTATGGACGCAATATGCTTTAACCCGGAATCCCGATCGGAACAACTATCCACTTTTGGGGTGCACTTTTGGTACATTTGCCATATCAATAATAATAAAATATCAATAATAGTAAAAAACGTACAATTATTTGGACTAACATTGGAACTAAATAGGACAAATCATTCAAAACGGTTTAAAATTATAGTAAGTTACACATGCATTGCGACATGTCACGTACTTCAAAACGAAACAAAAAATATACAGTATCCATATATGTAATGAGACATAATTTATTATCGTACGGCTTATTAAGTCCCTTCAAAGTTATATGTACCAAGTAATAACGCCTACATGAACCACTAAGTCGGTGGTAAATATGTAAGAGAAAGAATTTACCGTTAAAAGATCGCGAACCATCTCGATCTGTTGTCACCCTGAACTCGGCCATGTTTCTGGATTTCCTTAAGCGTACTACGTCATCAATTTCTGTGTCGGGGTGAGTCTAGTAACATAATTACCGTACTTTATCGTACAGATAACGCCGTGGTGAAAAAAAGGTGCTTAGAAGCCTTTCTTTATCTATATAATTACTGGGACTAATAACGATATCACTCTATCTTAAGCCAGTAATTCAATAAGTGACTTGGTTGAAACTGTCGAAAATGACAGTATTTCCCTAGTAGACTGGTTCTCAAAAAATCAAATGAAAGCCAATCCTGAAAAGTTCCAGGCAGTAGCCCAGGTCAACAAATCAACAAAACGTTAAGTTTAATTCCATGATATCTGCATAGAGTGTGAAGACGAAGTTAAACTCCTAGGTGTAAATTTAGATAGTTTTTTTTTACTAAACTTCAAATCTCATGTCACTAGTTTATGTAGAAAAGCATCAAGGCAATTGAATGTCCTAAAAAGAATAAGTAAATATTTGAACAGACTTTGGCAGATTAACAATATACCATTCCTTTATTATGTCAAATTGTAATAACTGTCCACTAACATGGCACTTCACAGGTGAAAGAAATTCTAAGAAAGTTGAACAAATCCAAGAGAGAGCTCTAAGATGCATATATGAAGATTATGACAGTAGCTATAAATACGAGAAACTACAATGTACTACTCAAATCAGGTCTAGCGCTAGCCTCTTCAAAAATCAGGCGCATTCGATCAATTGCACTAAAACCCTTCAAAATACTAAATAAGATGATTCCGGAATTTTTACATGATCTTATTAAACATAAAAAATTCCAATTTCAATTTTAGATATACAAACACAGTTGAAATACCCCAACCAAGAACAGAAAGGTACAATTATGTATGGTAAAAAATCCCTAAAGTATTGAGCTGCAGCTCTGTGGAACTTTCCTACCGGACTCTTTTTAGGCAAATATCATCATTCGATCAGTTTAAATCGCATATAAAAAGATGGAATGGTGAAAAATGCTCATGTCCAGCATGTGACACGACATAAATTAGGGGATGTTTCCACAGGGGGTGCATACTCATGCTTAGGAACTGTTTGTGTTATGCATGAATTGTGTTTTTGTTGCTAGGCAGATTGTACTCACTTAATTGCTTCATCTTTATTATCCTGGTGGTGTTGTTGCTTGATTAACATGCTTTTCTGCTGCCTGTATTATCTCTTGTCATGAATACATGTATGTTAACTGCTTCGTAGGGCTATGCATGAACTGTAATTGAAGTTGCCAGATACTAGTAGTTTGCTTGTAAACACACCAACTTTATTAATATGCTTTATTCAGTTGCTTGTATTACTTTTGTCATGAATATGTTAGTGCTATGAAGTGCTATGCACGAATTGTTGTTGAAGTTGCCAGCTAGTTTGCTTGTATTTGCAATATCCTATTATTCATTCATTATATATATATAATGTGCTAATAATATAACTAAGTGCTTATATTATAACTATGTATTATGAAAATTGCTTAATATGTATAAGTTGGTCCTAAAGGCTCTTTAGAGCTTATGTTGTCCTGTTACACAATCCGACTTTGTGAATAAAATTTACTTGACTTGAACAATACTACTCCCAGATAATTGGAATAGCCACGCGTCCTGTCAAACTCTTTGCTCAAGTTTTTAAACAACGTTTAATCGATAGTTTTCTACAAAAGTGGCGTGCTGATATTGCAAACAGTGCGAAACTTAATATTCTATACAAATTTGCATCTGCACAGTACGTTTGGTATAGCTGAATATCTTAATTTACTATTTAACAAAACTAATAGAAAATACCTCACTCAATCACGTGTATCAGCTCACAGGTTACGTATTGAAACTGGCAGGTACAAAACAGACTGCCAAGAAATGAAAGATTATGTTTATTATGCCATACACAGGAAATTGAGGATTATTTTCATTTTGTTATAAAATGTAATTGTTTCGATGGCCTACGTACAGTTTTTATTAAAAAGTATTTTTATGTAAAACCCAGCATGTTTAAATTTACTCAACTAGTTAGTAGTAATAACAAAACAACTATTGTAAATTTGTGTAATTTTTTGGTACAGGCAAATAATAGAAGAAACCTATTTATCAATGATATTGTTTTTGAAGTCGTAACCGTACAATCACTGTCGTGACCACTAATCATCTGCATTTCCATACTGTATCTAAATAACCAGATAAACAGCTTCTTATATCTATTATTATCAATATTGTTATACGTGAACAATCTCCATATTTCTTGAGCTATCTTGTATTGTTACTGATATTGGCTACCTTGTAACGATGATCACACGCATAAATATTTTCTATAATTGTATATATTTGTTTGACGAGATGCTTTGTTGCATAAGTCGAAATAAACTTCTGTTCTGTTCTGTTCTGTTCCTGTTATTGACACTGCTTAACCATAACACTAAAGTCGTATGTCGTCACAACATGTTAAAACAATAATAATAAGGTTATCATAGTATAAATATTATGCATTTTAAGAAATAAATATTGTGCTTTATGCTATGTACAGCCTCAGAACAGGGACTCGCTCATATTTGGGCCCCAAATGGAAATAATTTTCCGAGTATCGCATCTGAAAACATTTAAATTATCTAAGTTTTAATACTCCTTACAATTTGCCACACTTCGGATTCGCCCATTGCTATTTTTACCTTTTTTCCATAATGTATTTAAAAAGAGAAAAAAATAGAATTATAATTATTTTACTCCTTTATACCGAAATTACTGGAAAAGATATTATTTAATGCACCAGTCAATTGTTACCACGGTCCCTCCAGGTCCGGGAAATTTGACTTTCGGTCCGGCCAAGCCCGGGTAAAACCCCCACTCTGCGGGGACGAACTGATGGTAAAATCCCCGCTAAATATCCCCGCACCCCAGGGACCCTAAGTAAGGCGCATTCCCCGCTATATTTGGCGCTAATACAAAACCACCGCATTCACCCGGCACTGCGGGGCCACCGGGAAGGTAAAAACACGGCCCATTTCCCCGGCTATCCCCGGTACCTTGGGGGGGGGGTCGTGGTGGTTACAATTGACTGGTGCATATGTGTAACGTGCGAGGCCAGAGACGCAACAGATCCCTTCAGAGAAAGGTATATTCAACTCTGAAGGGGTCAACTGGTTTCATATACTTAGGCTTTGAACCTCCATGCGGAGAACTGGTTATGCCAATTTGCATATTATCAAGACTTAGTACATGGACGTTTTATGAACGCACTTCTACCTACAGAGCAACGTTACATTACTTTCCCCTCCGAGAAGGCTCGACCCGAGTCTTGGCCTGGGAAACTCATGGGCAAGGCAACTCCGATCCGGCAATTATCGTCATCCTACCGCTGCCACCATTTATAGCTTGCGAGGCCAAAGACGCAACAGATCCCTTCAGAGATATCAGATATAATAGTTTCTTGTCCTATGGCATCCTTGTACATGTCCTGTACTAGACAGTAAGTGAACTTCTTGTTCACTATCAGTTCACCATCAGTGCACTTCGTAGTGCACTAGGGTAAGACAAAGGTAAGACCATAGTAAGACAAGGGAAAGACTAAATGCAGACAAGGGGCTGACCAGATAAAGCTTCTTCAGTCTATCATAAAAGCTATATTTACAAAGAAACATAGAATGATGAGTGTAGTTTAAACAGATGGTATAATGTTAATTAATATACAGAGAATAATTATAATCCATTTGGACCTTTCATGGAAATAATATAGATTTATAAAATTAAAGAACTGATGTTGTTTTATAAAAAAATGGCAAACCAAGATATTTAAATGTTTTTTGTTTTCTTGTGAAATATGCATTGCATTATTTTGATATTAATAGTAGGTATAATGATATAATTTTGGTTCTGGGTTAATGGGTTTCATCTTCACTTATTGAACATAACAATGAAAGGAATTCATGAGCCTTTATTTTAAGTAAAACAGTAAGTTTCACAAGGTGAAAAAAATATGTTTTAAATATCATTATTTTAAATTCGGATTTTTCTCTTTCATTTAAGGTAGCAGAAGACAACAAAGCCAAGAAGAAGAATCATGCTTCAAAATTTCGTAGGTCTCAAAACTGCGAAAGTCATAAACGCGCACATATCTCGTACGGCCATGTACGGTATTTAGTGATACCAAGTCATATTCGTCAATTTGGATTGCTTCGGGGTATATCGGCGTTTACGTCAACAAATCACTTGTCAACAAGAAAAAACAAGCCACATCTTTTCTAAAACATTTAATGATAAAATAGGTTCTTAAGCCGGCCGCAGGATGTTTCGAGTAATGGGCTCGATGATGCCCTATAGAAATAGGGCATATGACATTTATCGACGCAACTTTAGCGAAGCATCCGCAGTAGGATTTTTGTCTGCTTTACTGTTTACAGTTTTCTCAACAGGTGTAGAAAATCTGGTCGATTTTGGTGTAAAATGGATGGAGTTGACAGGAATCCCGTATCAAATGAACATCGCACTGCTGGGTTTTATAGTTGGCTATGGAACCACGAAGATGTTTCTTCTGATGAGGATGCATTTGTTTAAAATGCTCCTTGCCTACCAGGGTTGGATGTTTAACCCAAAATCGACGACAACAAAGGTAATGCCTAATGGTACTTCATGTCTTATATTTAAAGTGAGTAATCTAGCCATTATAGTTGTCAGCCATCTCAAATGGTACACTGAAATCCAAGATCCTATTTGACTCGAAGTCTTATGAAATTTCCTGAAAATTGGCCGCTGGTTATTCATGGAAACAAAAGTCCCTGACAACAACAGTACAAGTTTTTGTGGGTGCATAGAATTACCGGAATCTCCCTAACTACCAAAATCCACCGGAATCTACCGGAATCCCCTGAGAAATAACTTAAATTTAAAACTTAATATTTTTTTAGTTTATATAAGTGTTTGGAGGTGTTTTAATTATTTATATTACCCATTATATATCATTATGAGCGTATGTACGTACATACTATCTGAAAGGGTACGGGGATTCCGGTAGTTTTCATGTCAGTATACAATGACTATAATGAGTATAAGTCTGTATTTAAGGAATATGGATAAGGATTTCTGATTATGTTTTGACCAGGCTACCGGAATCCCCTGTGAATTACTAAAATAACTGAATTTCAACACTATTTCAAGTATGTTAATGCTTGAATATAGAACGAAGTAAGAGTTTTAATCTAAAAGTGACAAGGATTCCGGTAGTTTACCGCTGATTATGTTTTGACCAGGCTACCGGAATCCCCTGTGAATTACTAAAATAACTAAATTTCAACACTATTTCAAGTATGTTAATGCTTGAATACAGAATGAAGTAAGAGTTTTAATCTAAAAGTGACAAGGATTCCGGTAGTTTACCGCTGATTATGTTTTGACCAGGCTACCGGAATCCCCTGTGAATTACTAAAATAACTGAATTTCAACACTATTTCAAGTATGTTAATGCTTGAATACAGAATGAAGTAAGAGTTTTAATCTAAAAGTGACAAGGATTCCGGTAGTTTACCGCTGATTATGTTTTGACCAGGCTACCGGAATCCCCTGTGAATTACTAAAATAACTGAATTTCAACACTATTTCAAGTATGTTAATGCTTGAATATAGAATGAAGTAAGAGTTTTAATCTAAAAGTGACAAGGATTCCGGTAGTTTACCGCTGATTATGTTTTGACCAGGCTACCGGAATCCCCTGTGAATTACTAAAATAACTGAATTTCAACACTATTTCAAGTATGTTAATGCTTGAATATAGAATGAAGTAAGAGTTTTAATCTAAAAGTGACAAGGATTCCGGTAGTTTACCGCTGATTATGTTTTGACCAGGCTACCGGAATCCCCTGTGAATTACTAAAATAACTGAATTTCAACACTATTTCAAGTATGTTAATGCTTGAATATAGAATGAAGTAAGAGTTTTAATCTAAAAAAACTATTTTTCCTCATTCGCGTGGTTATGTTTTGAATTAAATGTGACTTGTTCTTATTGTTTACGAGAAATAAATTTTCATTTATATCGGTGAATTTGTTTTCCCCATTCAACATGAATAACATTATAAAGGATCAAGAAACAGATTCTGTCCGACATCCATCTATGTATTATTGGTACTCTATTGTCACGTGTTAGCGGTCTTCCCTTCCAGCTACAGTAACATCATTCAGATTGAAAAAAGAAATACGGTATATAGATAGAACACGACACAAATATACAACAAAATATCATTTTCAAAAACGTAATTGAAATACTCCTATTGTATTCTACGTTAAATCTGAAAAAGAAAACAGTATTGAAATTTAGTCATTCTGTCTCACAGGGGATTCCGGTAGCTTGGTCAAATCATTATAATCGGCAATCCGACCTGCAAACTACCGGAATCCTTGTCACTTTCTGTATATAGAAATATGATTATAAAGGTGTACCTCGTAGAACAACACATATATTAAAGCTTAAAAATACCCTAAACAACATTTACGTATAGTTTAATTAGATTTGGGTACCAAAAACATTTCAGTAAAGTTTAATTATTATTTCTCAGGGGATTCCGGTAGCTTGGTCAAATCGTTATAATCGGCAATCCGACCTGCAAACTACCGGAACCCTTGTCACTTTCTGTATATGGAAATATGATTATAAAGGTATACCTCTTAGTACATTACATATATTAAAGCTTAAAAATACCCCAAACAACATTTACGTATAGTTTAAATTAGATTTTGGTACCAAAAACATTTCAGTAAAGTTTAATTATCATTTCTCAGGTTAAAGATTAAAAACACCCCAAACAACATTTAAGTATAGTTTAATTATTATTTCTCAGGGGATTCCGGTAGCTTGGTCAAATCATTATAATCGGCAATCCGACCTGCAAAGTACCGGAATCCTTGTCACTTTCTGTATATGGAAATATGATTATAAAGGTATACCTCTTAGTACATAACATATATTAAAGATTAAAAACACCCCAAACAACATTTCAGTAAAGTTTAATTATTATTTCTCAGGGGATTCCGGTAGCTTGGTCAAATCGTTATAATCGGCAATCCGACCTGCAAACTACCGGAACCCTTGTCACTTTCTGTATATGGAAATATGATTATAAAGGTATACCTCTTAGTACATTACATATATTAAAGCTTAAAAATACCCCAAACAACATTTACGTATAGTTTAAATTAGATTTTGGTACCAAAAACATTTCAGTAAAGTTTAATTATCATTTCTCAGGTTAAAGATTAAAAACACCCCAAACAACATTTAAGTATAGTTTAATTATTATTTCTCAGGGGATTCCGGTAGCTTGGTCAAATCATTATAATCGGCAATCCGACCTGCAAAGTACCGGAATCCTTGTCACTTTCTGTATATGGAAATATGATTATAAAGGTATACCTCTTAGTACATAACATATATTAAAGATTAAAAACACCCCAAACAACATTTAAGTATAGTTTAATTATTATTTCTCAGGGGATTCCGGTAGCTTGGTCAAATCATTATAATCGGCAATCCGACCTGCAAAGTACCGGAATCCTTGTCACTTTCTGTATATGGAAATATGATTATAAAGGTATACCTCTTAGTACATAACATATATTAAAGATTAAAAACACCCCAAACAACATTTAAGTATAGTTTAATTATTATTTCTCAGGGGATTCCGGTAGCTTGGTCAAATCATTATAATCGGCAATCCGACCTGCAAAGTACCGGAATCCTTGTCACTTTCTGTATATGGAAATATGATTATAAAGGTATACCTCTTAGTACATTACATATATTAAAGCTTAAAAACATCCCCAAACAACATTTAGGTATAATTTAATCAGATTATGGTAGATTCCGGTGGATTCCGGTGGATTCCGGTAATAAGGGGATTCCGGTAATTCTATGGACCGAGTTTTTGTCATTGCTGAATTTACGCTACTCTTAGCACAAAAACATGCTACCAGTTATAGAATTTTAGCTAAAGAGTTATCATAGATGGGTGCTGCATTTTGTCCTTCCTTGATAGCAACCTTCTGTCCTCATGAGGCAGGCATGGGCAACCTTCTTCCTTTGTATAATTAAATGCTTAACTCTGTCATATATTTGTTTTGTTTGGATCAAAACTTAAAATATGATTATTTATACATAGGGATTAATCGATATCAAATATAGTCGAAAAGCTATTATATATGTCTGAGTTCGGCGAAAATCAATTTTTTAAATCCATAATCAATTGGGAGTACTAATAGAAAAAACACAATCCCAATATCCCCATTGGCAGTATTGGTTAGAAAACATCTCTCAATATTATAAACTGCTAAATATAAATATATATCTTCTAGCCTCTAGTTTTCTGATATATACAATATCATGCCTATTTATTGTTTAGTTATTCCTTCTAAGACTGTCTTATACTAGTGTGCTTTTTTGTTTTGTAGATGTGGGCATTGATGCTGGGTCTGTTGAGAGGAAACGGCAGGTATCCATGCTTCTATTTTGAGCCCCTGTTGCCGCGACTACCAATACCAGAACTCAATGCCACCCTAGACAGGTATGTACAGGAAAAATTCACATATGAAGAGAATGTTTATATTTCAGTCTCAGCACAAACATTGTTATTAATTTTGTACATTTGAAAGTGTTTATTTGTTTTTTTTATGAACTTCTATACCTAAATGGTAACAAATGGGCGGAGCTTAACCATACAATAACTAGTGTGTGGATGGATAACAATGATATTCAATCACTGAAACTGCACACTTGTTATTGAACGTTATCCTTAACAACATGTAGCCAAAGAACTTCAGCGAACATGTTATATATTACCATTTGGGACGTGTTCTTTAATGTGTAATAAACATCAAACAAAATAAATATTAACATTAAAGTTACGGAAGCCAGAACTAAACAACATGGTATTAAACAGCGGAAGCACTTGTTCATAAATTTTATAACTCAGTTTGTAAGTGCAATAGCTTTTTTAATGAAACATATGTTTTTCCTTCCAGGTATATCTGCACAAAAGCTGATAGTTACTTTTATTTTTGTCTTAAAACTTATTACAATGTTTGTGCTGAGACTGAGTGGTAAACGTGTTAGCCCTATGTTTAAAGCACACTCATATTTGACTAAGGTGACATGGGTCTGATAAGTCAATTGATCTGGCTATGCATACATGTATTTAGTTGTTGATAACCAGGCGGGACAGGTGGGTGTCCTCATTGGGTTGCTTAGCTATCATATCAGCTGGGAACATAGACTATGATAATGAGCAAACCAAGTTTAATTATATTAATTGAAATTCAAACTCTTGTAATTGATGCTGTAAAAAATGGCATGATAAATTGTTAAATTATGAAAGT
Organism: Mya arenaria; assembly: GCF_026914265.1. Classification (NCBI taxonomy): domain Eukaryota; kingdom Metazoa; phylum Mollusca; class Bivalvia; order Myida; family Myidae; genus Mya; species Mya arenaria. The sequence continues at coordinate 35,601,726 of NC_069132.1, read as the reverse complement.
CTCCTGTTGTAAGCTTAAAGTGCTTTATAAAAATATTTGTCAAAAAAGCTAAAATGACTTGAGTATATTAAAGTGACATTCTTATTCACAATCAATACATATACATGTATAACAAACACAAATTTTGATTGATAAACCTTAAACTGCATTTATGGAAAATATTAACAACTGATAACAAGATTGTAGCTGCGAATTTAATAGCAGAAAACGCAAAAATATTAAATGATTTGTGAATGCTATAAGATTTACTGTGATTTACTATAGTCTCATCAGGTAGAAATACCATGTTTTATGCTAATTTCTTACACTCGGTATCCTTCATCACCGTTTTTGAAATTTATTCATCCTTTTTGGAATATTAAAACAACATTATTAATTATGGCAAATCTTATTTGGGAGTAAGAGTGCATCTTTAAAGTTTACATTTTATTGTACATGCTTGCAGTGAACAGGCAATGTGAGACATGAAATTGATTTTATCGACTTAAATCTGCAATGTGCATCTTCAAAACCTACTGAGCCATTTCTAGTTGGAGCTATTGATTCATATCAACTAAATCACTGAATGAAGCAAACCATTTATCACTGTTTCATAAAAACAGAATAAGGTATTTCATGCAAACCTGGTTGAATTATTGATTAACAAAGTATTTTATTGCCTTTCATTAGATAAGTTTATTTGATCATAATGTTGTATAAATAGCAAGAGATTTATATAAGGCAAATATAAGTAAATTGCTAAATTTTCATCTACAATTTTTTTTAAATGGGGGCAGGGGTGACATTCTATTTTTTTTATTTTTCTTAAATGAATGTTTAACCGTTTGATATGTGTTCGTGTTCGTTCTTATTGCATAAGGGACCATATACATGTGCTTCGAGACCACAAACACTATCGTAACATTTCTCTTTTTTTACATGTAAATGTTATACATCGACAACATAGGTATGAATAAATGCCGTTTCCCGACAGTACAAGACCAATATGCAAATACAGACCCTAGTTCGACAGTTTTATTTGAGTCAATAACTTTCAAAGGGCAGTAGAATAAAGAGGGGACAAGTGGGGATGAACGTAGAGCAAATAATTTATAGTCCCCTTATTAGATAAATTTATTGTTATAAGCTGGTCCATGCATTTACATATACTATAATAATAATTAACATGCCATTATAAATCTAATTTTAAAATGAAGAGAAAACACTTAAGTGTTGTAAAAGGACGCTGCTGCCGCATCATAAGTTAATATGTTATTTTTTCCCTCAAAATGGGCAATTTCCTGAACTGTATTACTCTACCTATAGATTATATTTTGCTACATGTTTATATAATGAAATACAGTTATAATTTCTACAGTATATAATTCAATATATAATTAACTTTGAATATTTGACAGTTATTGTTTATCATTACTCTTACATTGTAAGTAAGAGATATTGAAGATTTCAGGAAAAAGCTCTGTGATAGTAACCCCAGAATTAAACTTGTGATGAAATATGATATCATTATTACTCATTGTCAACTATTTCATGATTTTCGGTCAACAACTATATCAAACATTTATCAGATGGGCCCACTCAAAACTATTTTTGATATCTAACTGTCCCACTTTATGGTATGAAAACCCCCTCAGGTCAATGTCACTCATCTCAATGTTATGTAACATGTGACCAGTCAGTTAACGATACATCGGTCCTTAACCTATTTTACATTGAACTAATTTATGATCCAATCAGGTGACAGAGATATTTAGATTATTATTATTTGATTTCAACTGCTAAATGAGAAAACATTCATTATGTAAAACCCAGTCATCTACCTTTTTTGTAATTCTTTAAACACGGAACTTAATCTATCCAAAGGCTACCAGTAGAAGGATGAATCTCAGTCATTTTTTGATAAAAAAAATTCAAGATGCCTACCTGATTTGTTGAGATATCAGTTTTTATTTTTCAAAACTGTAGTATTTTTTTGTTAGAAACATTCATACTTAACGAAGATTAAATATCTTCTTGTTGAATTCAATATGATTAAAAAAAGAGAGATACATATTAACCTGATTCTTTTTCACCAGATATCTGATATAAATTATGTTTCCTTTAAAACAAAAGTAAAATGTGACTGTTCAAGAAACATTCCTGTCTGAGATCTACTGCCGAACGGGAACATCTATATTTAATAGGAGTCATTTGTAGATGCAACATTTTATATATCTACCAGGTATATATAATGAAACTTAACTCAGATTTTGTTTCCCCTTAGGTCAATTTGATGAAAGTGCATTTTCCACTTGTCTTTTTTTTGTTGAAGAAAAAAATAAAGTCTGGCAGTGCTCTTGTTTAGTCCAGTTTTTTTGCTCATTTGTTCATTGGTTTAACAGTTTGGGGCCTATTTGGTATAATGTCAATTTGTATAAATTTGATTAAAAAGATTCTAATATTTTTCTAATGTATAATTTAATTGTGGTGTTTGTTTGCCAATAATTGTCCTCCATTGTCTAACAAATGAAACAGGAGTATAAGTAAAACACTTAAGATTAATATTTATGAATCATTCCAAACTTATGTTAAGCCATGCTGTTAGCAGCTGTTACCAAGGGTTTTCAATAGCTCTGAGCAGACTTTCTTACACATAAGTAAAACAGATGTTATATATATATATATATATATATATATATATATATATATTGAACCAACAGGGTAAATAGAAATATTCTAATATTAGCAAGAGAAACCTTGTCCCAGTTTTTATGGGAAAAGATGCTTTGAATGCATTTTTTGAATTATTTGTATTATTTTGATTGATATGTATTTCATAATGGAAAGTAATTGACACTTCATCAATAAACTTCAGTTAACTTAAAAACAGCTCATAAACTTCATCAATAAACTTCAGTTAACTTAAAAACAGCTCATAAACTTCATCAATAAACTTCAGTTAACTTAAAAAACAGCTCATAAACTTCATCAATAAACTTCAGTTAACTTAAAAAACAGCTCATAAACTTCATCAATAAACTTCAGTTAACTTAAAAACAGCTCATAAACTTCATCAATAAACTTCAGTTAACTTAAAAACAGCTCATAAACTTCATCAATAAACTTCAGTTAACTTAAAAACAGCTCATAAACTTCATCAATAAACTTCAGTTAACTTAAAAACAGCTCATAAACTTCATCAATAAACTTCAGTTAACTTAAAAACAGCTCATAAACTTCATCAATAAACTTCAGTTAACTTAAAAACAGCTCATAAACTTCATCAATAAACTTCAGTTAACTTAAAAACAGCTCATAAACTTCATCAATAAACTTCAGTTAACTTAAAAACAGCTCATAAACTTCATCAATAAACTTCAGTTAACTTAAAAACAGCTCATAAACTTCATCAATAAACTTCAGTTAACTTAAAAACAGCTCATAAACTTCATCAATAAACTTCAGTTAACTTAAAAACAGCTCATAAACTTCATCAATAAACTTCAGTTAACTTAAAAACAGCTCATAAACTTCATCAATAAACTTCAGTTAACTTAAAAACAGCTCATAAACTTCATCAATAAACTTCAGTTAACTTAAAAACAGCTCATAAACTTCATCAATAAACTTCAGTTAACTTAAAAACAGCTCATAAACTGTACTAAATAGTATTAAGGCAATAAATAAAACACAAGTGAAAAAAGCAAACTACACGTAGAAACATTATCCATTAAATTAGGGTGTACAAAATCACTTAAAACAGGCACAGTTTGACATCATCAGGTTTTGAGGTGTGACTTTATGGAGCACAAACATAAAATATGATTCAATGCTATATATAAATTACAGTGAATTTATTGATAAAGTACTTGAAATGCTTGTATGAAATGCTGCTCTCATTCAGTCCCAAATTCCTTGCAATTGTATTGCGAGTTATTCTCTTGCCAAATAATTTTATGATCGGAATATGGTCACAAGAAATTTGTAAATATTCTTAACCACTCGCTAAATTTGTTTATTGTTGCTATATTAGCAACATGCTCAGGAAGGCATATTCTTCATGTTTTGCAACAAACTTGTAAATATTTGGAAGCCATTCTTAATCATCGCAATGTACATGTATTTATAGCGCTCGCTTTCGTTAGGTCTAGTCCTTACGAGTTTTGCAAACATTTGCACTGTCTGGCAGCTGCAGAACAAGCAATGAAGAGACACAGTCTCCAGAGCTATTAATTGCCCAATTGCTTCATTCACAATGTGTTTGCAACACTCACACCATTTGTAAAAAAATTCTTGTAAAGGGATTCGTATACATTCCCAATGAATGGCTGAAAATTCCAAGCACTTGCAGCTATTCGTAAGAAATTCACAAAGAATCACAAGGCTTCAAATTTTCATTATTTTTCCTGTCCATTCTTCTCCTTTTTGCTGAACACAATATTTTTATAATCTCAAGGTTGTTTGCTAATTATCTGAAGAAGAGCTTCTTTTCAAGAAATTTGAAAATCTACCGTCAAATTGTATTGACTAAAAAATAAGGCTTATGGTAGTTTTTGTGGTTTATAATGTGTTATGACATATGAGCAACCGGTACTTATTCATTTTAACCATGGAACTGACTTTTTATGCTATGCATGAATCACCAAAAACAAGAGCTTTGTATACAGAGATAAGTTTTTGCCTCATAAAACAATCATTGAATTAGTATTGGCAGTTATTATAGTTTGTAGTCAGTTATGGAAGTAGTCTTTAACCTTTTTTAATTAATGTCCCACATCTTTTGCATGATGACAACAGTGCCACCTTGGCTGACAAAGCCCTTGTGTCTTACATTAACTACAACAACAACAACAACAACACAATCTTAATTGCAGTAAAGAAATTTATTTCAATGAACAATCATTTTAGCTTAATAAACAATAAAGAAAACAATATGTTGAAATTACAATCTATACCTACATGTACATGTATTCATATTACTTCAGTGTCTAATGCGTAGATATTCGAGTAGTTGGGGCGATAACATCTTTGATTGAAGGTGGTTTTTATGAAAGTTAAACATTTGCCTAGCTGTGGTAGGCTTAAGCATTTAATTAACATCAAGACCTCTAAATAAACAATAAATTATACTAACAAAAATAACTTTGTTTCAAGTTTTCATTTAATGAGCAAGTCAGATATGTTTTCTTGTGAAGTACATACTTGTTGTTCTCTTTTCGATTGCGAGAACAAGAAGGAAGTGGTTTATCAAATATCATGATTCATACTAATATTAAATTGTATGATTGTATAGTACATGTAATTACTTACAGACAATTTAAGAAAAAATGTCATCAGAAGTTGTAAGGTGCCCACTTATATAACACACCTTATTCATTGAAGTGTTTGCCCATCATTTTCAGCCAATCAGGGGCGCTTGATTTTTAAAATGTTAAGTTTCTTATTTGTGAGGAATCGTTCCTTATTGCTGAAGAAGACTTTTCATGATTAAGTGTTGCCCATACAGCCATGCCTACTGTGTGATTATGCAAAAGTGCAATTGCAGTGTCAATGCTGATTAAAATGACGTTTCAATATCTTGCTGTGATTGACAGGTCAGTTTGACAGCTGCACGGCTTAATTTTAAGGCTGATGCAATTTGGGAGTGGATAACACTTCTGTTGATTGGAATTTATTAAGTTACTTCTTCGTAAATGAGAGACTATGCCCCCCCCCCCCCCCCCCCAGGTTACTAACCCACAAAGAAGTTAATGAACTCTATCCTATACTAAAATAATGTTTAAAAATCCCCAATTAAGGTATTCGAAGTGTAATAAAGCTTGTCATTTTATTGAGCCATTAATTGTCAATAATCTGAAATTTGGATGCTTGGTGATCTGATATAGTTTTGGTATCATTTGAGAGGGTATTGCGTGCTGTGATAACTAATCATTTAAGATAAAAGAACAAAATTAATAAGATTAATTAGATAAATTAATGCAGTTTGAATTTAGTTATATTTTCAACGTAGTTTTGGGCATGAAAGGTCATAATTTGCCATCTTGCACGGCACAAAAAGCATGTTTGTAATATTTTATTTAGATGTTAGATCTTAAATATTCCTTTTTTACGCCCTTCTTGATCATACGAATATATCATAAGGTCATCAGGCATTAAAAAAATGACATACCGTACTTGTATTTAGGATCCCTTATTTGACCTTACGATCAGCCATTTACAATCACAATAATTTCATATCAATTGATTTGATTTTGATTGTGAGGATGTCTGTATCCTCAGTAGAAACCACTACTTTTGAAGGGCTATGAGAACATACATTAGACCTGGAGGAGCTTGAGCTTAAAGCCTTGTATAAAGCCGCAGTGGGAAATGAGCCTGAGTACATAGTGCTTTTAAAACAGGCTTTTTTAAGAATTTGAATTTACATGAAAATCATGCAGGGTTTTCCCTATGATTTCTAGCTGAGGTTCTGTGACCTTCATGGCATATTTGCATTCTCTGGTAGTTATATGGGGTCTCATTATTATGTTTTATACTCAATGACTTTTTTAAGCGGTCCCTGGGGGACCTAGCTTGAAATTCGGTCATCATGGGAGTTCTGGTATTTGAAAGACATCCATCCAGTGATCACCAAAGTAACAATATAACAGTAATTTCTGAAAACTATATTTGGAATCAGCATCTAATCAAAGTTCTGAGTTTGATGACTGAATTTCTTAGAAGTATAATAGTTGTTGTGAATAGTTACTTTGTATGTATTTATATTTTCAGGTTTCTGACCTCAATGAAGCCAATTGTCCCTGAGGAAGAGTACATCCAGCTGCTGACAGACACAGAGACATTCAGAGTGAAGGAGGGGCCAAAGATACACCAGTACCTCAAACAGAGGTCAGTTTCAAGAATAGATTACTGTTGGGCTAATGGTGCAGTCACACTATAGCGTATGGCATTAACGTATGTGAGCGTACGATAAAAATTGCTCATACGCTGATATACGTTAGGGGTATGTTAGGCATAAGTTGTTAACGTTCCAAGTACGCTGACATACGTCAGTGTGCGTTCTTATACGCAGAGGCAAAATATTTTTTTTGAACAACATGTTCAAAAAATTTCAGCGTATGCGAGCGTATAGCATATACGTTACCCATATGCTCATCATACGCTAGACATAAGCTTGATATGCTAGAGTGACGCTTAAGGTATGTTACTCATATGTCAAGGATGCATCTCATACGATAGCATGAAAGTGGTCAGTTGAGCTGTAAATATATATAGGGTTCCACTTCCTCATCTTCTTCAGTTATAGATCGACAGAGAGACTATGGAGGTAGCTCTTTTCCAACACCATTACCAACTTATTAATTTAACAATTTATTATGCTCAACGATATAGAAGACAAGGAAGAAGGAGGATAGGAATAAGAAGCGTAAACTAGGTGAGACCATGGATTGGACGACGACGTCAGTTGGGCCTGTATGACCAGCTCACGGTTGAACTCAGAAATGAGGACCAGAGATTGTTCAAAAACATCTTGCTTATGCCCCCTGAGATGTATGTGCGTATGCCCCCTGAGATGTATGATGAGCTGCTACAGAGGGTCGGTTCAAACATCATACTAGGTACAGGCCTTCCCTAAAGCACGGTCTGAAGCTTGCATTGACGTTGCGTCATCTTGCCTCTGGAAGCACTTATGCAAACATGCAGTATGGATGGAGGGTCCCGCATAACACCATGTCAGTCGTTGTTAGAAAAGCCATAATCGATGAGTATTTGCCTGAGGTGATGAACTGCCCCATTACTCCAGAGAGATGGCGTGACATATCTGTCAAATTCCTCAAAAAGTGGAACTTCCCATCTTAAGGATGCTGCCAGATTCAGCAACTCTCTTCTGCAAGGACTCGAGGATGTCATTGTCTAAATTCTGAGGTCTTTTTCTCGACGATGAAGGGACAGAGTTAGGCTCCTCCAGGTCTTTCTGCATCTCAGCACATGCAGTCTCAGCTCAAACGTTACTCAAAAGCTCACACACGTTATGCAAACGTTACTCATAAGCTCACATACGTTATGCATACGTTACTCATACGCTTACATACGCTACCCACACGGTGATAAACGCTACACTGACGGTGACTTAAGTTGACATACGCTAACACACGTACGCAAACATTTCTCATGCGCTACCTGTACGTTGGTTATACGTTATACAAACGCTGTTCACACGCTATTAATACGTTTCTAAAGGACTGTCGTCGATAGCTCAGGTTTAAACGCTGGAAAACTGTGCGTATAAGTAATTTTTCTAAAATTTTCACACGCATTACATACGTTTCTATCATACGCTAGAGTGTGACTACACCATAAAGCTGTTTGAGTGTGGATTAACACTTGGGCGATCAATAGTTTTGTGCAAGTGGTAGATAAAATAATAGTATACAATGTAGGAGTCACATGGTAAAATTGCGAGTAGTTTATTGTTTGGCTGCTTGTTCCATTGTAAATACAATAATGTCCATTCTTTTAACTTTTTCATGCACTGTGGATTTAAAAACATCTGTCAGTTTTTATGTAAATCTTTTACTTAAGAGATTGAATTTTATAGTTTTAGTTATAATTAGTTCGCAGTTTGTGAAGTCTGAATGCTCGATTATAGAGTTTTATTGGTTCTTAATAATTAATGGATAAAAAAATGAGCCAATCAATAAACCTTTTGTTACTAAACTAAAAAAATTTACAAACCAGTTGACAATTGTCTGCAAGGCTGCAATAAAGTTTTCAATGTAGAGATTCACCTCTGATGTTTTAGACCAATTCAATATCTTGATTAGACTGGACATTGTACTGCTATGTATTTAATAACTGCGCAGAAAATATTGAGGTGAATAGACACACTTTGTTTACATTCACATAATATCTAGTTGAATATATAGAACAGAATAAATATAATCATGTCGTTGATTAGTTAAAGTGGGTTTATAAAGTCTAGTGTAACTGACCGCTGTAGGTTTTGTTGTTTTTTATTAACTCAACTTATTACTATTGTGTTTTTCTCTCCCTGTATTGGGAATGGGGTCAGAGCCTGTTCTGCTTTGGAAAAATGCGACACTTTGACTTAAGATTGGATTTTCAATTTTCTCTGGAAATAAACAAGAATGGTATAAAAAATAGCAAATCAAAGATATAAAAAATGTGATAATTATCGTTTCTTTAACAATGCACCAACTCTTCCATTCAAAATGTTTGAGGTCCAATTTGTTTTAATTAAAATAAAAATAAATTTAAACAAAATGGTGATTTTCTTACTGTTTAGGAAAAATGTAAAATGCTTAAGCATTGGAATGTTGAGAAAAACACTTTAAACCTATAATTTTGGTATATCCTTTGGAATATTTGATACATAGGATCTAACATGAGCTACCATTTTATAAAACAAATAATGAAACATCTTTGCTTTCTGATTTGACAATTTTTACTGGGTCCTTAATCTATGATATTTTTCACATATGTTTTTGTTTGCGTCCTATCGATGGGTGTGTCCCATACATGGACATTTATGATAATTGAATTATTTACGTACTTTAAAGCTGCACTCTCACAGATTAAACGTTTTGACAACTTTTTTCTTGTCTTGGATTGAGCCAATTTTTGCGTAAATATCTGCACACTCTTTATTAAAGACTGCTGACAAAAGATCAGATCGCATGTTTTCTTATTTCCGTTTGAAAATTAATGTTCAATGGCTAAAAGCTTTACTAACGGTTTAAGAAAAATGCATAAAACATCAATTTTTGAAAAATCTGAGATCTATTTTTTTGTCAGCAGTCTTACATGACTGTTTTCCATGCATAAATTAGCTCGTTTAAAGACAAAAAATTAAAAAAATGTAAAAACGTTCAATCTTTGAGAGTGCAAATTATAAGTTACATGTATGTTTATGCTTGCAGGTCAGTAAACAAGCGTAATTGGCTTGCAGAGTTCTGGCTTCAGTACGCCTACCTTGGCTGGAGAGAGCCGTGTGCAGGTAAACAACACGTAGTTCTCAAATTTTATAATATCATTGTTATCATCATTCTTACATGTACCACATGTTTTCCAACAAAAAAAGTGGAAAAGATGACGAGTTTATTCTTACATAGTGGACAAGTTTTTCGGGTCATGTGCTGGGAAAAAAAATCATTTCCATTGATAGGTTACACTCATAAAAAAACAAATTTAAAGTAGTTTAATATATAATTCAATATTTTCTGTCACTGCATCACTGTTTTCATTGCTTTGGTATTTTTCAGTAAATGTGAACTGCTTTGCCCTTGACAGAAGAACTCTACCATCTACCAATCAGCTGGCCAGGACTGCAAACCTCATCTACAATATTGTGGGGTAAACACACGTTTGTCTACTACGTTACTACCAGTAAATTTAAAAATACTATTGGTATATGTATCTGTACTAATCACATGACTATCACATGCGAAATAAACACACTATAAACTGGTAAACATCATGCGCTATTTTTAAATGGGTACACTCAGCTGAGACAGCGACAAAATATTCTTTTGATCATGTAAAGTGACATATTATTGGCCTCATACTAGCTTGTATTGACAAATCTAGGTTTGGTTTGAGGAAATACTGTATTTGCCAATTTTTGGGACCCTCTGGTGTCTAATCCCTTTAAGTTGTTCAGCAAGCAATCACAAATTAGTGTGGTGAAAACACCACAACTAGTTTATAATACAAAACTTGCAAATGCTAAATCTATTTGCAAACAGTATTAATGAATATAACTTGCCTATAGCTCATAGCTGACAAGTTGAACATTTGAGACAGTGCCTCATCAGGGGGCAGTTTTGTGGAAAGTTTTTTTTGAAGTGTTTTAAGAATCTAAATACTCAATCAAACTCTAGTAAATGACCAAAGGCGGGGCTGTGTAAGCGGCGTAGACTGCACATTGTTTCAATTAAAATGTTACTAGTAAAGTTATATTGTTTAAAGTCTTAATTTATCACCATCATAATTGTTAGTGTCATAGCTGGTGTCATTACAGAAGCCTTTTGATTATAATGTTGGTCATGACTATAGTTGTGTATTTAACACAATGTGCAATATTTGAAACATAACCAATCAAAAATGGCTTAAACATTCTATTCGTAAATGCCATGACACAGAACCACCCAGTTAACGAATATTCATAACTCTAAGAAAAAAAAAAGTGATTTACTAGTCACTTGCTAACCATGTTCAGACCAATGCACATGGACTTGTAATAAAAGAATTATTTTTTAGTAGGTAATTTTCAACAGATTTAAGTGTCACATTGAATCTCTGCGGGTGCAGATTTTTGTATACATATATATTGCAGGTACTTTGTGCAGATCTGTATCAACAGTGATATATATTGCAGGTACTACGGGCAGATCTGTATCTACAGTGTGATATATATTGCAGGTACTTTGTGCAGATCTGTATCAACAGTGATATATATTGCAGGTACTACGGGCAGATCTGTATCGACAGTGTGATATATATTGCAGGTACTTTGTGCAGATCTGTATCAACAGTGATATATATTGCAGGTACTACGGGCAGATCTGTATCTACAGTGTGATATATATTGCAGGTACTATGTGCAGATCTGTATCAACAGTGTGATATATATTGCAGGTACTATAGATACTATGTGCAGATCTGTATCTACAGTGTGATATATATTGCAGGTACTATGTGCAGATCTGTATCGACAGTGTGATATATATTGCAGGTACTATGTGCAGATCTGTATCAACAGTGTGATATATATTGCAGGTACTATGTGCAGATCTGTATCAACGGTGTGATATATATTGCAGGTACTATGTGCAGATCTGTGATGAGTCTCTGGTGCCCCAGTACATGCAGGACCTGATCCCCATTACCATGGATGGATACAAGTAAGCAAGAAGAAATTAATTAAAAAAACAGTTGTTTGCAGTGGTGTATTCACCCAACTTACCCAGCTCAATTTTTGCTTTCAGCTCTTGATGGCTTGAGTAAGAAAAAAACCCCATAAAAGCATGATATTCTCTTGTTTCCAAAACTATTGACTCAATCGAAACATTCTGGGAGATGCAGCTGCAAACAATCTTTTTTTTAAGATGGCCCTATGATTATAAAATGTTACAGTTGAAACTCGTTATGTTGAACTCTGTTACCTCAATGTTTTGGTTACGTCCATTTTTTTATTTTGTAAGGGTTAAGTAATACTTATATCGAATCTTCATTATCTTGAAGTATTTTCCGAGGTCCCTACGACTTCGACATATTGAGTTTTGACTGTATTTAGCTATTTTTTTTAAAACATATGTTGATTATGTATGTATGTGTATTAGCTCTGTTAGAAATAAGCTGTAAACTGTTTTCTAGCACACCGGATAGGCATTTCCGGTGATTTCAGCCGTGCTGGAAAACTCCATTTGGCATCCCCCCCATGCCAGATGAGTCAGGCGCTGCGACGTAATACTTTCAATTTCTTTTATTAAACACTTAATGTAACCATAGTTATGAGATTTCAATAGATGAGTTCCATTAACATTAAATTTTCAAAAACATTCCTTAAAAACAAAACAAAATAACCGTTAAAAGACGTGATAGCGAAGGAACTTATTGACGTATGCAGTGAATACAAATTACTGCGCGTCATGATGTCAGTAAACATCATTGCACACACTTTTTGCTGAAATGTACAAAAACGCGCTTTCTTATGTACTTTCTTCACAAAAAATGTAATTTAAGGTATGCTAGAAAAAATATCTATCATATGTGTCCGTTCCGGATAGAAAAATCCGACCCTCGGGCACGCTGCGTAGCTGGTAACTCGGCAAGCCTCGTTACCTATCAACGCAGGTGCCGTCGGGTCTGATTTTTCTATCTGGAACGGGAACACATGACAGATATTATTAGTATGTTTAGTTGATTCCATGCTAAAATGATGATGACCAATTACCCTCTCAATAGTCAACATGTTTATCATTCTTTTAGGAAAACCTACTGCACAGTCAGACGACCGAAGCCGTTCATGGATGAAATTGTATCGTACAATGATCAGAAACATGTGGTCATTTACCGAAAGGGAGTGTACTTCACCATGGACGTTTTTAAGACCGACAGCGATGGGAAAGAAGTTCAGGTCTCGGTCCCGGAAATTCATGCTCAGTTGCAGAGGATCTGTGAAATGGCTGATGGTAAGATTCTTATTGTACATGTAGTTAATACTTCTTCTATAATTAATATTTGATCTATGTTTCAAGTACTGGTATTGTAAAATGTTAACATTATATTTTTGTTTAATTGATGTTCGCCTCTGTTTTGTATTGAAAGATGTATCCAATTCATACATGCAATATCCCCCTGTTTTTTTTAAACTACCTCAAGGTTGACAGTGGAAAGCATCCATGATATTATGAGTGCGAAATTCCATGGAGGAGAGTGTGTTACTGTATTTATTCTTATATACATGGGTGAAAGTTTTCCGGACTGCTCCGGAAGTTCCGGATTTTCGATGTCCTCAGGGATCACTTTTCCAAATCGTGTAAATCCGTTGAGATTTCGGAGGGGGGTAGGGGGTATAGGCCTACCTCAACCCTGACTTCGACTTTTAAATTGTTGAAACCAAAACGAAAGTAAATTCCAGTGACTCGATCTGTTTTGTGATTTATTTTTAGTAACGATTCGTCATTGCAAGGTGCGCGCTTACGGGTTTTTACGAAGATAGCCCGGAGCGCGTTCGGCTACAGTCGTAAATAGACTAGCTTGGTTCGACCGTTTCCCCCAATAAGTTCCGAACAGGAAAGCCAATCGCTCCCAATCGGGAATGTTCGCGATCATCAAGACATTGCAGACGCTTTTTAAACGCCTAGGTAGCGGTGAATAACGATATAATATGGCAATTCTGATTGGCTCGCTGTACGCTGTAGTCCTATAAAATAGCTGGTCTTTTGGCGGTTAGGTGATTCTTTCAAAAAACAACAACAATATTCTTGTGATAAAAGATCGTTGCAAAAAATATTGAAAATGAAGTTTCTACCCCCAGTGTAAAACACTAAGGACTTAAAAAGTAAACAAACTAACAAATGGAGATGGGCATGGCTATCTGATTGTGACACTAATGGTGAGAAATGGGGGATTTGGTGCTGTACAAGCACTCAAAACCACTAATTCCCAGGAGCTTCCAGGCTTCGCCCCCCTGGGCCCCTACTAGGGCTTTGCCCTGGACCCGACAGGGCCCAGGCGGCCCGCAGCTAAATTTTCAGGATTCTCAAGATTTCCAACTTTCACCCATGTATATATCATAAATGTAGATATTGCGCTCAACTTTGCTGCGTTATATGAAAACCAAAAACCCCTGGGAAGACTCTAAGAAATATGGCATGTACGCCAATAAGAAGTGACCATGCAAAAAAGACCAGAATCCAACCTCTTGGCTAAAAAGTGGATACCTTTATGCTAACCACCAGCTCTTAATGTGTTTTTTTAACATTTTGTGAATTGGGTCAGGGTCAAAAGAATTTGAAAATAGCCACAAAATGCCACAAATTGTGAATATTCCTTTTATATTTCCAAACAGTAACGCTGTTACATATGTGACAGCTTTATGTTGCTTCAATGTTCAAACTCCTGGGTTGGTTTAAATCATTTGAAGAGCATACGATTGGAAGAAACACAAAATGTATTTTGTTGTTAAGAGTTAAACAATAATAGTTACTATAAATATAATTATAATTTTGGGTCCAAATTGTGTGAAAATGTATACTTGGATGTCTAGTATTTCATTGATCACTTAAAAATTTACTTTAAAAATTGAGCCTTTTATAACAAGTATCCTTCACAGCAATCCTAGGTATTTATATTGTATGGAAAAACAGCTTACGATTCAACAAAGAAGTTATCTTGTTCAGTTAGGAAATTGTTCTTCTAACTTTCTTTTCTTCTTCAGATTCAAAGGACACTTGTCCAATTGGTGTGTTTACTGCTCAGAACAGGGACTACTGGGCGAAGGTAATTGGTCTTCCCATAACATGTTAGAAACTATATTCATTGGGTCGATTTAACTTTGTTAAAGGTAACAACATTGTTAACTTTAAAAGGTGAAATATTTTATGACATGCTCATATATTTGAATAAAAAATCACAATAATTTCTTGAAGTGTGAAAGGGTTTCTCTATAATTTCATCAAGTGTACGAAAGTTTTCTCACTAATGACTTACAATGTTTTATTCAGGCTCGGGAGAAGTTGGTGGCTAAGGATGTGAACAGGGAAAGCCTTGAAGTGATTGACAGCAGCCTGACTATAATCTTCCTAGATGAGGAAAGGCCAAAGGTCAGGGTCACTTTTATATTTGTATAGTGGTGTCATACATCTGACTTTTTTTTTTACTAAAGCAATTTGGAATATTTTTCATGAAAATAAGTTCAATTTTATTTTGAATGCAATATTGAATATTTTTCAAACAAAGGCTTCAGATTTGGGGCTAAAAAGCAGGATGATAAAATTCAGGATGGATCAAGAACTTTAAATTTTAGACCTTCATACATTTGTTCAGTTATTTTATGCTAGACATTTGCATATAAAAAAAAGTAAGAAGTACCTTGAAGTGAATATATATCAGCTTCAACAGAGATTAAAGCCCCTGAGGCTTGCTTTTGGCCTAAATCCCTCATATTGAAAATTAATGTTAAAGTTTGGGGGGATGGGATTTGGTCTGTTAATATTATTCTTTCAAAAGTCTTTCAATGTAACCTGTACAAATTTGTTTACCCGCATTTGTGGAACAGAACTTATTATAGTAACCTTCGGCGTACAAGCGTTTGTTGTCAAATATGTTGTCCGATGATTAACTTAAAAAACCTTTGTCCAATCATCACCAAATTTGGTCGGAATCTGTGGGGGTATAATATTAAGGACACCTTTGCTAACCAGCCATATCCCTTCTAAGAGTCACCTGAGAGTTATCACCTTTGATGTAGAAATTAGTAAAATTGCTTTGTCTGATGAATTACTTTAGAAGCCTTTGTTAAATCATCACCAAATTTGGTCAGAATGTGTATGGGCATAATAACTAGGACAAGATCATTACCCAGCCATATTGCTCGAGTCACTTGAAAAAAATCGCCCTTGTTAGATCAATAACTTTAAAATCTTTTATATGATCATTGCCAAATGTAGACAATACGTTTATTGGCAGAATATCTTTGTCAGATTCATTTATCAGCCAAGTTGTCCAAGTCACTCCAGAGATATGACCCTCGGTTTCCTTAAAATATAGATCTCTAAATTTGGCTAACATACAACCAATTACCACCAAACTTGGTGTCTTAAAAACAGGACTGGCAAGGTTTGCTGTTTTATTTACAGTTGCCTGTTCAATATCTCCAATTTTCAAAATGTGCCATATTGTACAATGGTTCTTGGGTATGTTTTAATCCCAAGACGGGCGTGTCTGCCACATTTTGTTTAGGACAAAACATTGATAGGTTCCGAGGATCCTACATGAAAGCCGCAGTAAAAACTGTATTTACCAAGTTCTTGATTTTATCACGAGGGAAAACTAGACAAGCAGAAGCTACAAGGGTATCTTTCAGTGGTTCTCTTGTTAAATGGGTCTGATATTTTATGTTTTAGGATGTGGATGAAGAAGCTATGTTCTCCATGACCGGACAAGGAACAAACAGGTACACATGATAAATGATATAAATATGTGCCAAATAATCTCGTTCAATATGATATCTGCATATTTGTCAGATAACTGACTTCGTTTATCATTCTGCACTCAGAGGTATGTTTTTGTAAAATGTTTTCATGACTTTTCTATATATTAAGTGGAAAGTTATACAGACTTGTTGTTGTATATTAGATTACAGGGTTTCAGTGCACTAAATTGTGTCTTCCTGATCAGACAGTTTTTAATTTTGTATCATGTTTACAATATGCACTTTTATCATTGATATTGAGCCTCTATGCATGTAATCTGATCTAAACAAAAATCTGTATTTTTTTTCAAATCTTGATAAAACACTTAGTTGTATGAAATGAAATGTTAAAAGAAAAAAAAAACACCTCATTAATTATCTGTAAATTGTAAATGTGAACAAACTTTGCCCAGATAAAGCTGGTCTGTTTCACAAGGTCACAGACAAGGTATGGTCATAGACTTGGTGTGATTATCAACCACTGTTAAAATGGACCTCAGGTACTAATACAATAGAAACTACAAGTACAACCTAGCAGGCAAAAACTTAGCTATGAACTTGTTTAAAAGCACAAAGACCTATGTCATACAGACTTGCAACAAGACACACAACGCCACAAAAAAAGTTGCCCATAACTCATATATTCAATTCATTACATGTGCACATTCAAAATAAACATGGTAGACCTGTGAATGTTGACAGATAATACACATAGCATGGCTAGTTCCGTCACTGTGGTTGAAAAGAAGTTATTTTGTATTTTGTTTTCACTCAGCATTGACAAATTCTAAAACAGTTACCCGTGCATACTGACAGACTGTACTCATAGCATGGCTAGTTCCGTCACTGTGGTTGAAAAGAAGTTATTTTGTTTTCCTTCGCTCAGCTGAGACAATTTCTGAATACCTGCCCTTGCATACAATGCACTTGTTTTCAGTTTATTACCCATATCCTTTGTGAATCTGAAACATAATGCATTTTATTTTCCTCAAGAATGGGAAGATCTTAGCAAAAAAAGCCAAACTCATTAAAAACTGTAACCATTCTTTTTTTTCTAAAAAACCTGGCAGATCTTAATTAAGTATTAAGTTTCTGTTTTAAAAAACAAGGACACCGTTCCATAATAGAAACAGGTGGGATTTTTTACCTTTTTATGTGAAATATGGTTATCTGCCAAGTTACATAACATATGTTCTAACCCTTTTTATACTTTGATACATTATCCATAGAAACTGAAAGCTTAAGAAACAGCAATAGGCATTGTGAAACATAATAAAAAATCAATATAGAAATGGAAAGTTATGCAAATTTATGCTTCCAGATTTTTACTAGCAAAAAAGATGTTATGTTACAATAAAGGCCTACACTGTAAAGAGAGAGCAGGTGTCAAAATGATATACATGTTAGCCATGTAATTGAACGAACATTGGAATACAATACTCATGATATTAATTTGCACATTATAAGTATAGATTGTGGATAAGGCTTTAAAGCTGCACTCTCACAGAATTTCTGAACATTTGACAACTTTTTTTATTGGAACGAGCCAAATTTTGGGAAAATGCATGGAAACCAGTGATATAAGACTGCTAACAAAAAATCAGATTGCAGATTTTCATATTTAATTTCAAAATTTGATGTTTTATGCTTTTTTCTTAAACCTATAGTAATGCTTTTAGCCATGAAACATAAATTTTCGAACGGAAATATGAAAAACTGCGAACTGTCTTTTATCACTGGTTTGCAGATATTTATGAAAATTAGGCTCATCCCAAGACAAAAAATAAAAAAAAATGTCAAAACTGTAAATCTGTGAGAGTGCAGCTTAAACGCTTGGGGTTCTACTTTACAGATACTTTGACAAAGCCCTCCAGTACATTTCCTACGCCAATGGCAAAATAGGGGTGAATGCTGAACACGCATGCAGTGATGCTACGGTTAGTATCTAAGCTAAGTACAGGGAAGTGATTTGTCAAAAGAATTGGGAATTTTCACAGATCCTATGACTCCAGGGACTTTCCGCCCTGGGTTTTCTTTTTTGAACTGATTAAAAAAGTTGACCATTTGCTCTGGTTGTTGCTTTATTTGTTGTTAGTGTTGGCACCCCAGTTGGCCTCAAATTTGAGGCAAAAGAGCCCTAAAAAGAGCTTTGAAAAAGCTAATATTGCTTCTTGATATGATGCTTTACCCCATCTGAGGCTTAAAGCAGCCCCAAACCAGTCGGTGAAATGGTTTCAGCGCTTCAGCTTTCAGGTCCATCACATTCATGTATGTACCGGATAATACATTAAAGGTTAATTGTCAACTAAGGCGCAAATTGTTCATCCTAGATTGATGTAACAACAGCCATAAGCAGAAGCAAAATAACATCAAGACTTGTAATCTAAAATATACCTATATTGTTTACACTTTTTAATCAGGAGCGTAGTTTATGCACAACAATATCATCAGGTAATTTTTTGCATGAAATTGTAAAACTGCTGGAAAAAATGATTGCATAGGTTAACCTTTGACTTTACGATTGGTGTGTTACATCAAAGTTTGCCTAGCTTCACTTGAGTTTAATGTATCATCCCATGGTATTGTGTTTTCTTGTAGATGCCAGGTCGCATCTGGGAATACATTTTGGCCAAGGAGCAGTACAATGAAGATGGAAGTGTCCCCAAAGCCCCTGAGGCCATTGTGCAGAAACTACAGACACCAACCAAGTAAGTTCAAATATATCAGGCAATTTTACTTTATTTAAGCATGAAAATATATCATCGTTTAAAAGCCACGAACAGTGTTTACAATTTCAGCTCGTCTGTTTCTTTAAAGAAAATAGTCTTGAGTTGTCTGCATTGCCATGGCATATATATTTACCTTTGCCATAACTCTAAAAGCTGCACTCTCATAGATGACAGTTTTGACAACTTATTTATGTTTGTCTTGAAATGAGGCAATATTACGTTTTATGGCCAAAAGCGTTACAAAGGCTTCAAGAAAAATGAAGTTTTTGCCAGTTTTCCGGACAATGACAAGCTGTTTTATAGTGGTTTAACTTAAATGACTAGCTGGAAGGCATTGATTAAAAATCAGCTGTTTTTGAAACCAAAATAAAACAAATGCCAATACTGTCAATCTGTGAGAATGCAGCTTAAAGTAAGATTTTCAAATGAGAATCTTGATAGACAATACACAGTTGTAAAAACTTGCCCCTTCTAATGTAAGTGTTTGCTCAGACACTTTTGTTTAAGATTAAATTCATAAAAAACTATGTGGTAAACAGAATTTGAAAAACACTTTCTTCTTGTGAAATTGTAAATGAAATTTAAGAAATTTGCCAATTTTAAAGAAATTTCTATCATTTTTTTACATTTACTTCAAAATAATATGTTGTACAATTGAGAAATGGTAAACAGGAATTTTCTCAAAACTCACCCATTATCAGGGATCAAATAACAGTAAATAATAATTTAAGAACTTAATGTCTTTATATGCATATGTATTTATAAGATGAAGTTTCAGTTTTGAAGATTATGTGATATTTTAGCCAAGCAAGTAAACAAGTAAAGTCACCATCTACATCTGCAGAGACATCTAAACAAACAACACCAATATGCAAACGTTTTCATTGTTAAAAATCACTATTATATTATTATATTTTGGACTGCAATTACACAAATTGTAATGTTATAATACAAGGAGTTAGGAATTGTATTTCTGTATACATTATAATACAAGGAGGGTTGGATTTTTTGAAACAAGAAAAAAACCCAGATGTCTGCAAGATAAAATATATACACTAAAAACAATCATCACACTACTGCAGTTCTACCACCAGAATATTGTCTTATTCTCCGCCCACAATGAGTCTGCCAGTGTTTGTGCTGTACCAGGCTGTTTTTGGACAGTTTATTCCATCTCCCTGTCTGACCAGTGTAGCCAGTTTCTGCCCGCCGTCATGGGTAACCTGCACCACAGTGTGGGAACCAGATGAACACACAAACACTTGACCTCCCTCACTCACATGTACACTTTGTGGCCAGTTAATGCCAGGGTCCTTAAGAGTGTCCAGAATGTTGCCTGTGTTGTCAATGGTGACCAATGAATTGCGTTTGGAGGCTGGAATATAAATCTTCCTGCAATCTTTACTTAGAGCAAAATGATTCACTGTAAGGTATCCTGATTTGTCTTCATATACCACTTTGATGAGCTGGCCAGCTTCAGTGTAGAGGTACAGGGCTGTGTAAGAGCCCACATACAGCTGCCCCTCATGGTGTCTGATGGAGTTACAGCAATGGTCAACTAAAACCTTTCGGTCATTATCAGGCTGCCTGTAAACACTCTCAGGAACTGGAGCGCATGTCGTTTGACTTCATTACAGTTTATAGCTACAGCAAGCTCATTCCCTGTGGTATGGCATATGTCCTGTGGATGCTTTGGAACCTCACAGCTGCCTATCACCTGGAACTGGCTGTTCAGCAGCTTAACTTTAGTGTTACTTAAGTCTATTAGTATAATGTCTCCTCCTGGTAGTTCAGTTATACCAGTTATATCACAGGATTTATCATCTGTCTTCTGCTGAACTGAATATGTCTTCTTGGTTTTCACAGTAAAAGCTTTCAGAGTGTCCAAGTGCTCTTTACTCAGAGTAGATTGATTTCTAGCGTCTTTTGCAGTATCTGCCTGGATATTCCCCAGTGTTAGCATGTCCGTCAGTATTTCTACAGCATGGTTGTCAGGCTGGAAGGACACAGTCATCTCTGCTTTGATGGCCATCTCATGAAGCTGCTTTTTGGCGTCTGCCATCTTGTCCTGACATTTTCTGTATCCAATATAGACGCTGGGCTCACTTCCTTTGTCTTGTGACTGGACATTATCCAGAAAGGCCTTCAGTTGCCCATGAATGTTTGTGCAGGAGTCAATGTCCTTCTGAATCATCTCATCAAGGTCAGCCAGGACACTGTCCATCTGTTCAACTGTCCTCCTCTCGAGCTCTTCTAGCAGCTGGTTTAGTGTATCCCTCAAGGCTTTGATCTCCTTCAGAGTGGACTTCCCAGATGTCTTCAGTAATTGTTGTTTTTTCTTCATGTCTTGTATGACCTGGTTCAGGCTTGATGTCAGCTTGCTAACATTGGCAGGAAGCTGCTTGAATTCAGCCAGCTCATGTATGCCCTTTGCCAGGTTTTCTACCAGGCTAATGCTGTGGCACATCCTATTGGATGCAGTCAAACAATGCAATGAATATAAATATATATCTATAAAATTATATTTCTTTATTGTTGATATAACATGTTTACTTTTATATTATGTATAAATAATATTTCTTGTTTTTGGTGTCAAAAGGTTTTGATTCAATGCGAAAATCCATTTGTCTAGGGTAAAATTTTGTTGTGTAAGTGGACATTTTATCCACAACAGAAATATTTTATTCAATTTATTCACATACCTGTGGTTAAGGGAGACACAGATGCTACAGCAAAGCTCCATGTGATCTTCACAAACCATTTCGATGACTTTTGTTGGGTGAAGGTCACACGTCTCAAGAGCGTTTCCTTGCCCCACTCACTTGTCCACATCATTGCGACCAAGCACTGCATGCTTCTTAAACAGTTTATTATGATGAATAACACATGTAACACAGTAGCCTTTAGAGCAGTTTCTGCAGAAGAACTTGGCCTCGGTGTTAACAGTTGTCCTCAAGGCACAAGGAGCATTCAAAGTCATGGATTAAACCATCGGAGGCATTCAGCACTGAGTGTGTTAAAGATTTTGCACCTGTCAGTTCCATTTTAAAAACTTTGTAATTTCCAGTTTAATTCTTCAGAGTTGTATTTAGATAATCTATATTCATATCAAAATAAATCAAGATTTTCGCCCATTCCGTTCTCCAAAATTCGAAAGATCTTCAATCACATTTAGGAAGTTGCATGACTTTTTTGTGATCACAAGAAAGAACATTTGGGTAACATGATACCTGTCAGTTTTATATAATGATACAGACAGTTTTATATACGACTTCCAAGGTTTGTTGAATAATCTGACTTAAATGATCTTCAATTTCATGCTAACAGTTTACCGTCCTTTGTTAACATACAACTACATGCACAAAGAAATAAACGTCAACATTGATCTGAACTATTGGAGCAAAGAAGTATAGATATGAATATAAATATATATTAACTGAAAGAAACTAGATGTCTATACCTTCTTGAAATATATTATTAATTTCATCACACAAATCAGTGGTTAAGATAGACATCCTTGGGTGATTTGGATCATTGTATCAATGAGCGTACAACAAAATATAATAAGATCATGATTTCATACTTAATACTGAGTGAGTTTCAGAACAGAATTCAAGATTTAACTTGTTAATTTACATAGCATAAGTAAAATTATCAGCAGAACTTTCCTGTTTCAATATATTTCTCTTTAAACCCAATAATAATTGATTAGAAAATTTGATTTTACAGTATGATTGGTAATAAGATGCCCCCATAGCCTTTAAACTTAACTAGATTTGTAAAGATTTTTTTGCCCCCTCATTATTGGTATGGTAGTTTCAGGGACAGTCAAATCTTACAAAAGAAACTTACTATGTTCTTTCTAACCAGTTTTGGGCCAAAGTCAGCCTTATTCCCGATTCATTTTTTTTCCAAAAGTAAAAAAAAAAGTTCTCAATTGTATGTTCTAAAACATAAATGAATAAAATAATAATAATGATAATAATAAACCCAAACCATATATGTATTGAAGAGTTGGCATAGAAACAAAGAAACAAACTTTATCACATTGTATTTGTTTTTGTCCATTTTTTAAAGCATTTTTAGCTCGACTATTCGAAGAATAAGGAGAGCTATCCTAGTCACCCGAGCGTCGGCGTAACCACTTATGTTAAAGTTTGCTTACCACCTTAAATATTTTCAAAGTCCATTGACATATGGCTTTGAAACTTTGCACACTTGCTCACCATCATGTCCCCAACCTGTACACAGGAGGAGGTAACTCTATCAAGCATTTTGACAAAATTATGCCTCTTTTTCTACTTAGAATTTACGTTAAAGTTTGCGTACCACCTCAAATATTTTCAAAGTCCATTGACATATGGCTTTGAAACTTTGCACACTTGTTCACCATCATGCCCCCAACCTGTACACAGGAGGGGGTTAACTCTATCAAGCATTTTGACAAAATTATGCCCCTTTTTCGACTTAGAATTTACTTTAAAGTTTGCGTACCACCTTAAATATTTTCAAAGTCCATTGACATCTGGCTTTGAAACTTAGCACGCTTGTTCACCATCATGCTCCCAACCTGTACACAGGAGGAGGTAACTCTATCAAGCATTTTGACAAAATTATGCCCCTTTTTCTACTTAGAATTTACGTTAAAGTTTGCGTACCACCTCAAATATTTTCCGATTCAATTATGCAAATATCTCAGCACATCATGTATTGCATTGAAATCTAATCTAATCTTCAATCCATACACCGAAAAGCAGCGGAATAGTCGAGCGCGCTGTCTCTGTGACAGCTCTTGTTGTTCATTGCAAGGCAAATTTAGATTCTTAATTCTAGTCAAATTTACACATTTATCCCATTCAGAAAGGCCATGGCCCCAAACTTAAAATGGTGAGGTAAAAAATCCCATATTTGTGTTTGAAATAGTCAACTATTCATTTCATTATTTTTTGTCTGAATCCCGAAGTGTGGGGATAATCTTGCTTTGGTCATAAATTTATTACTGTTTTATATCAACCCATTAAAATTTATCTACCAAGTGTTAGGAGTGAACTGTAATAAGAGACTATGTATATTTTCAGACTTGAATGGGACCTATGCGATGTTGAAAATGAAATCACTGAATCTCTTGAACACTTCAAGAAACTGGTATGTGATACATGCTGTTAATATATTGCATGTTTATGTTTCACTGTAGAGATACATGTAAACAAATTAGTTTGTGTTCTGTTTTGTTGTTGTTATTTTTCATTATTTATATGTATGCAAAAACAGTACCCATATCTAGATTGTGCTTTATGTGTACAATGATGCACCTTGTTAAATTTGACAGAGATGGTTTCATCATATTTTACATTGTTATGATTTGATCACAGGCGAACGGTTTTGTGTCAAAGAGTGTGTTCGCGGATTATGGCAAAGGCTTCATCAAAACCAAGAGGCTCAGTCCTGATGGATACATACAGGTAAGCTCCTGGACATGTGTCTTTGAATCTAGAAAATACATGTATTACTCTCAAAGTTTGTGACAGAACTCAGCTCCTCTTTTAGAAAAAGTCAGCATATTGTCAAAGTATTGGTGTTGACAGCTAATTGCTTGCAATTATAAATGTTAAACTCTAGATGTAAATTTGAACAATTGTACAAAAAAAAAAGTCACATTAATATAACATTATGAATGTTTAAATGCCCCAATTATTATGGCTGAGGAGTTTATTTGCACATTCCGTGGATGGTCTTTACAATTATCTTTATTAATTTATCAAAAACTTTGAATTATTTTCATTCCATGTATTAAATAAATGATCATGTATTGTCCAGATATGGAAAAATAACTTTAAACTTCCGGCATTCTAGAATAAATGCCCTTATTTCAATTCAAACAAGTGTTGTTATTATTTCATACATAGTGAAACCAGGTTGTCCATTACTCCGGAAACAATAGAACATAAATGATCATGTATTAATTAAAGGTGATTGTGTTAAGGTAAATGAAATATATTCGTTTAACTTTCAGATGGCGATTCAACTGGCATACTTTAAGCTGAATGGAAAATGTGTGAAAACATATGAGTCTGCATCCACGAGGTAGATTTCTTATGGTTTTCTTAATAACCACAATTTTAGCTCAACTATTCAAAAAAATATGGAGACCTATACCTACTCACCCAAGCATATGAGTAAGCGTCACACACTGGTTAAGTTTTGCATGTTAGCACTCAATATCTCAGCAAAAAACATCATGTATTGAATTCAAACTTTGTTCATAACCTACTTAATTTATGAAGTTAGATAACTCTGTCTTTCATATATAATACAAATTATGGCCTTTTATCATTTGACTTAGATATTCTACTTTTAAACTTTTACATGTAAGTACACATAGGTTAATATCTTAGTAGCTACTTGAAATTTCATTCAGACTTTATACAATGGTACTTAACCATCAAACCTACTTAAATGACCAGGTTAGATAACTCATTACTGGATATATTTTAAACCTATAAATTCTGGTTAAGGTTTTGTATAAAGCTCACAGAAGTCAATATATCATCAATTACTTCATATATTGCATTGAAACTTTATACTATACAAGGGTTCTTAACCATCCATCATGCTAATACATCAAGTAAATAACTCTTTTTGCATATACTTGTTATGCAAATTATGGCTGTTTTTTATTCAACTTAGAAATTTTGGTAAAGGTTTTCATGTAATCTAATTTTACAGTGACCCATGCATATTAAACCAAAACTTTGCAATCATTTAACTTAAAAGCGGCAGAATAATTGAGTGGGTTGTCCCTGTGGCAGCTCTTGTTTATTAGCTTGTCTGTTATTCAAATAAAAAAGGTCAAAGTAATATGATAGGCTTGGTGTCATCAGCATTTTGCAAAAACTAGAACCATGGCCATAATTTAAAAACTTTCAAGATATTCAAATAAAATGTGGAATACATGTTGTAAAAAACAATATGCACGTGTATGATAAGGCCCATAACCCTGACTGTAAATATTTTCTAGTTCTGCCCCTTTTTTCACGGAAACCCCCGACAGATTAGCGAGTTTGCCAGATTTGGTGTTCCCTTCGTGGTGCACTTGTTAAAATCTAATGATTTCATGAAGTTAACAGAACATTTAGCAGAGTATATCTTGATTACAATATGCCTTTGATATAGAGAACAACCATGATCAACTATGTAATATTTCATGCAGAATGTTTGCTGATGGGCGTACTGAAACAATACGACCAGTGACGGAGTCTTCAGTAGCCTGGTGCAAGGCCATGTCGCTGATGAAAGGGACAACTCGGGAACAGAAGATCTTGCTACTGAAACGGGCCATCAACGCACAGACCAAGCTGAAGAACGAGGCCGTGGTAGGGCTCGGGTGGGATCGTCACATGTTTGGGCTGTTTGCCTGCTGTAAAGAACTTCAGATGGAGCTCCCCAGTGTGTTCAAAAACAAGGTACAAGATACTAATTTGACCCTAAAGTATGATGCTTTATCTATAAGAAATCGTTTAGTGAGTATTATTATGGTTTGTAACATCCGGCTATAGAATTTGTTGTTAATTTTATAACAGATGACTGATTATACAGTCGAAAATTGCTATGTCAAATCTTGATGTCCCGGTTATGTAAAACTTTTTTTTTTTCAGTTACACATTTTATATTTCAGTTATATGAAATTTTTGTTATCTCCGAGATATCAATGACTTCAACAAAGCGAGTTTTGACTGTAATTGATAACTTTATATTGATACTCTCATACTGAACTTCATTTCAGAAATAAATTTGGCGTTAAATTAAATAGATACAAAATGAAATATGGCATTGAAATAAATTCATGTGTTATATATTTATGTTATTTTGTGTTTCAGTACATGTTCATGCCAGATGTATTGAGCACATCTCAGACTCCGACAAAGTACACGGATATATGGAAGCAGGAGAAGTCGTGTCTAGGTGGGGGCTTTGCTGCAGTGAATCCAAATGGCTATGGGGTCTCCTATATCATTGTTGGAGAAGATCTCAGTGAGTACAGTAGATTATTTTATTTTTGAAATACAGCATTCCAAAAATTCCTTATTTTTAACGCAGTAAACGAAATTTTAAACAAAACATAGAAAGTTATTTTTGTGCTTTTACCGAAACTGCTTGATCATCAGTTTCTTTACCTTAAGCACAAAAAACTATCACATGTTACACTACTATTTACTTTCAGTCCTTTTCCATGTGAGCGCAAACAAGTACTCCGAGGAGACGTCAGCGCACAAAATGACCGACGCCATCATGGACTCCATGAATGAAATACGGGATCTGCTTAACTAAATCCAAGCTGTAGAAGAAGGAAATATTTTTTATTTTGACATTCTGTAAGCTTAAACAATTAGGCATTGCAATGTGGTGATGATTACACATGTAGCTTACAGATTAAATATACCTTTAGTGAAGTTACACAGCTATAAAGACTGTTAAAATGTTTTGCAGGATAATGTGAATCTTTACCAGTGATATTTGAAATCATCCCTGTGAGTAACATGTATTTTTAAAACAATTGAAATCTAGAATGGTGTTTATCTTACATCAAACTGTACTTTATTTTTAAAGAGTTAACAGCAAGATTTTCATATACATATATTTCATGTTTGCCATTGAAAACTTACTTCCTAAATGTTTTATATATTTTATACCTTAGGTGTTATTTACAGTGCTCTTAACAGTCCAGAGTCTACTTTTAAATGTTTGAAAATGTAAGCACCATTATTTTAATAGTACTGTTACTGTTATGTTTTAGCCTCGTTTTAAAAAGGGCAGGGTGCTGCAGAAAAAGGGACAGGGTGCTAAGGGTTTAAAGGGCACACTGCATCAGGATGTGAAAAACTTCAATATTGTAATCATGACAAAAATTGTTTGTGAAATATGAGTAATTGAAGTAGTTTAATTTTCAACTGCCAGATATATTAAGTTTGTTTGTATTAAGTATCATTGAAAATGTTTTATTGTTTTATAACTAAATTAAAGAAAAAAATTATTATTTAAAGCATTCAATTCTAGAAGGCAGAAGGGTGCACATGTCAGTCTCCTTGAGGGCACCAAATATGGCAGGGTGCAGCATCCTCCATATACTCATTAGCTAAAACCATAACTGTATTGAAAAAACCTTGTTATGTTATCAATGTTTATACGACAAAAAATTGTAAGGTCAAGAATTTCTGCGGATACTTAGCGAGTGTCAGAAATATAATTTCTTGCAATTTGAAATAAACCTTATAGCTGCACTCTCACAGATTTACCGTTTTTACAGCTTTGTTATTTTTTGTCTTGGAAAAAGCAATTTTTCTGCAAACTAGTGATAAAAGACTGCTGACAAATGAGATCCCAGATTTTCATATTTCAGTTCGAAAACTAATGTTTAATGGCTTGAAGCATAGTTGTCAAAAGTTGTCAAAACATTCAGTCTGTGAGAGTGCAGCTTTAATTTATTTCCAACTTAACTATTTGGTAAAAAAATATCTCATTACAACAAAATGAACAAAACATTCGAAAAATTGATTGAAACATCATTGATAAGATGGTTGAATTATGTATAGTGAAATAGATATCATTTGTGACTGATGATTTACCACTATATGTTGATGACCAGCAAACATTCTTATCCTGATATTAAGCACAAATGGCTCATGAAAATATGTGTTGACAAGTGATTTGTTGCATGACTTGAAATTGTTTAGTGTTGTTTTAATGATGCGTTATTTTAATTATTATTAATGTACACATGTAGTTTGCTGCTGTGATTCATTTTTAAATCTGCTCAGGACTCCATATTTCACAACCGTGGGTCCTGAGCACACACCTAACAGTCCAAAGCTTTGCTATATGCATATATATCACTGAAAAAAGTGCATCTCCAGGATGTACGTGTTTGGGAATAATGAGTCCTCAGGACGGACTTGGGAAGTGCAGCAAAATGAATCCCTGTAAATGCTTTCTTTACTTTAAAGTCATTATAGTCTGTTCTGGCTTTCAGTTTAAGAGGCAGATGTATTTTCATCTGTGAATCTCTCACACCATTATGTACACTTATTGTGCAAACTGGTCCATAAATATAAGCATGCAATATTGTGCAAACTGGTCCATAAATATGAGCAGGCAATGCTGTGCAAACTGGTCCATAAATATGAGCATGCATTGCTGTGCAAACTGATCAATAAAAATGAGCAATGTTGTGTGAACTGGTCCATAGATACAAGAAACCAAGGCTGTGCAAACTGGTCCATAAATATGAGCAGTCAATGTTGTACAAACTGGTCCATAAGTATGAGCAGGCAATGCTGTGCAAAGTAGTCCATAGCTATGAGAAAGCAAGGCTGTGCAAACTGGTCTAAAGATATGAGCATGTTTGTTGTTCAACGTACCGAGGATGGAGGTAGCCATGTAAATACTGCTAATATGAGAGTCCCTTTGTAAAAGCTAGTTTTAATGCCTGTATTAAGGAGTGCAGAGTTCACAAAGCTTATTCAAAATGGTAAAATTGTTGTTATTTTACTAACAATTTACATTGTATAGCACAACGCTTTCAACATGGACTAAGAGGGTTCTTGTTGTGGCAAAAGCTTGCAGTCAATCAGTATGTCTGATAGTGGTTACAGATATGTTTTTGTTATAGATTCTTTTATGTGCCACACAAAGTCATGGATTTAGTTTTTTTTAAATGATTCACAAACCTTATTTGTTTTTTGTTTTCTTTCTGTTATATTTGTTTTAATTGGTGATAAACTCAACATATATTTACAAATGTAAAGTTCTTTTAATATATTACTTTTATATACAAATCATTTCAAATGGCTGTAAATCTACTTTCTGTGATAAGTGTTTATTACAGACCTGTTTAAAACCACCCCTTATCTGTCTTATTTTGCATTATGTACTTTTATGACTGATGAAGGTATAAGTAGATTAAATGCTTTGTGCGAACAAAGACATTGGTAAAACCTATCTAATGTTATTGCTGCGTAAACGGGCAAATTGCATAGTTAGATCGTGATCTGTTACACTATGTAACGAGCAATAATACAACAGCTGTGTGAGGCAGAATGTGTCTTTTTGTAACACTTTGTTACATTCCAAATATCCATCTAAGTTATAGATTAAAAGCATAGGGTCTTCTTCAAGCATTTGTAAAGCTAGTTGGAATGACTAAACGTATGGATAGATATCTGTTACGAAGAAAGATATTGGTATAAAAATTGCTCATTGCATAAAGCATCACATATATTGTTGTTTTTCAACGAAATTTGAGAGCGTTCTGATAATACATGTACAACTGTCCCCTGCTAAGTGTTTACAATAAGACTCATGAAAGCAAAAATATTGATTCAACATGAACATTTTGGTATTGTATGCTGTGTTTAGATTTGTTTCTGTTTTTGTTTTCATATAAAACCAGCACATGCATCTGTTTATGTACATGTAATAGTTTTGTTCTTTTGTATGATCATGTATTTGCATAACAATTATATCGGCTGTGGTATTTATTTTCATCTACGTACATTTATTTCTTGATCATACATTTATATCACATTGATTACTTCCTGAAATTGTGTTCCTGATGTAAATTCATACACCAATATTCGATATATAGAACTGTCTTTGTCATTAAAATCATCGTTTGAATAATTCTGCTTGTTTGCAAACTTACTTGCATTTCTTAATACTTTGTATTGCTGCTTTTTGTAGATTGAGCTTTTTATTTATCATTTAGTATATATGTGATTTTGGGTCATATATGCATGATGGCTTAGTTTATATTGTTATGTATTCATTTCACAATAAATGTACAAGAAATGGCTCAAGTTCGACTTATGTATGAGAGGGGATCTGCTGGTCTAGTTTACCTTAATACCAGGGGGATAAATAGTAATATTACCATTCATACAATGATGCCTATATACGCTTTAAACATTTATTTCTTGTGGTCCTTCTATTTCTTTATGAGTATCTCATTTATATTTATTGTCTTTAAATTGTCTTTCTCTTGCCTTACTTATGTGCACTATGGAGTGCACTTGTAGTGCATCTCTAGTGCACATTAAGTGCACAAACTGTCAAGTTTAGTCTTAACAGTACTGTATTATAGTACAGGCCACTATTCTTATCTTACGTGACGAAAATAATTCTAGAATAATTCTAGAATGCATTTAAGTGTGTGTTTTTCTTACATATATAATGCTTAAACCCCCTACACAAAACACAGTCATTCTTAAAGCTAAGCATCTTCATTACAAGACAAACCAAGGCACCAGACAAGTTCCCCATAACTCAATTTAGTACATATGTACATTCCCCCAAAACTTTAGGTCAGCCGTAACAATTCTTTAGATAAACGGGTGGTGAATCACCGGGGTAGTTCGCTTTGTAAATAAGAGTTGTTTGTTTACCTGCACGTAAAGGAATTGCTATCTATACAGTTAAGTTGGACCGTCAAGAGTAATCTCATTCTCACATTGGTTTTTGAAACAAAAACAAAACACTTGAGTCCCTGGACGAATTTATAACAGTGCCATCTGCGCCTTACGTCAAAGGATAACAATGAAAATCAACAAGGGCAATAACTTAAAAATACTGCAGCCAGTTAAAGTTTCTGTGTGCTGCACTTCCTCTCAATGAAAACTATCTGTATCTGAAGTTTGAAGTCAATACCTTAACGACTTTTCAAAGTTATGCCCTGGACAAAAAATGAGCTTGAAAATTAAGAAAGGGAAATAACTAAAAAATACTGCAGCAAGAGTTATGGTTTCTGGTGACTGCACTTCTCCTAGATAAGATCTATATGTATATGAAGCTTGAAGTTATTACCTCAAAGGTTTTGTGTGAAATAAGTATGAAATTAACAAAGGGCATGTACTCAAAAATACTGCAGCCGAAGTTATGGTTTATGTGCGCTGCAATTCTCCTCTGTGAGAGATAAATATGTAAATGAGTTTGAAGTCTATACCTCAAAGACTAAACAGGGGTTAGTTATGCTCCGGGAAAAAAATAAGTAGAAAAATTAATCACAGAATTATGGTTTACGTGCACTGCACTTATTCCCAATGATATACAGCTGTTGCATGTCAAATTATGCTCCGGACAAGACCCCCCTCCCCCAACCACATGCAGACACGCACACTATTTTAACCCCGTCGCCTTTCGGCAGGGGATTAAAATGTTGCATAGGAAATCGTATTTTGATACTATAATAAAATCGAAACAGGTTTAGAAGTGTATGGCAAGTTAGAATGTGCACCCCCTTCTTTGAAAAAGAAAATTGGTTGGAGGTATTTCAATGTCGTTTATTTTAATGATGTTTATTATCTTTCAAAACTTCACAACCAAACATATCACAAACTGTAACATAAACATAACAAAACAGATAGTGCAAACAAATAATATTTTTTTCTATACATTAAGTTCAAAAGGATAAATAAAGCCTGTGTAAATGTACCCTTTTACCCACAGTTGAGTTTAAAAATTAGACCGAGTGTCCTTCAGGTTCTCAAATCCTTCAGTTATCAGTGATTTGATACTGAGCTGATAACATGTTAAACAGCTTCATTTGACATGTCCACAGACATCACAACGAATAACATCAATGGGATATATATGGGATATATATATATATATATATATACTTATATACAGCATGAATAAACACGACTAAAACATCACACAGTTAAGGCTTAATTCTCTCCTGTCTTTCGAGGGCACACTGGAACCAATCGATGGTGGGCTGGCATCAGGTGTGAGTCGGTTCCAGAGAACAATTAAATTTGGTAGAATTTATGCTGATATATATGATATATTTGCTGATATTGGATGTATTGGCGTTCGTGACCTCTGGTAGAGTTTTGTGTTGGTCTAAGTGGAGGTGATGTCTGGATATCAACATTGTTAATTATAATTTTTAAGAATATATGGTTACTCTGGGTAGATTTCTTCAGTACTAGAGGGATTCCTATTTGAGACCTGCAATCAATTAAGTAAAGCTAAATGTCCTTGAGTAATTCTATTAATTAATATATAATTGTCTATCATTCGACCATTTATAGTTAGCAGTCAGAGGACCGTATATCAGGTCTGAACAATTGATGACAAAATGTTGGTCCACGAGAGGTTTTTAAAGATGGTAACCGATGAGCTTGTTAAGTAGTTGTGCTATTGATTGTTTACTGACTCTGGAACATTTTTTTGTGAATTACTTTACTTTTCTGGATAAAATGACGTTTTCTAGTCGCATTTTCAATATTGACGGTTTTTGAGACCCTCTTGTAATTTTATATCGTCTTCTTTACATCAGATGGTTTCATAAGCAAGAAGGTCTACATTTAACACAAGAAGGTCTACATTTCTTGTAAAGAAAACAACACACTTCTTTAAGCTTCTGTTATAAACACAAGGAACTTTAACCACACTATTGCAGTTCCGTCACCACAATATCATCTTGCGATCCCGCCACAATGAGCCTGCTAGTATGTGTGCTGTACCAGATTGACTCTGGTCTGCCCTCCCTGACAAGAGTAGCCAGCTTTTTTCTGCCTTCCAGGTCAACCTGCGACACTGTGTTGGAGTCATATGAGCACACAAAGACATGTCCACTCTCACTCACATGTACACCACATGGCCAGACAAAATCAGGGTCATCCAGAGTGGCCAGAATGTTGCCTCTTCTGTCAATGGTGATTAGTTTTTGGTTGCTTGAGGCTGGAACGTAGATCTTGCTGCCATCTCTGCTCAATGCAAAACGGTTCACTGTGATGTATCCTGATGTGTTTTCATAAACTGTCGTGATGAGCTGGCCAACTGTGGTGTAGAGGTACAGGGCAGTGCGGGAGCCTATATACAGCTGACCCTGGTGTTGTCTGATGGAGAAACACGAGTGGTCAACTGTGAACTTCCTGATCTTCTTGATTTTGCCAGTCGACACTGTCAGAAAGTGGACCTCATATCTTTTATCTATATCACAGTTTACAGCTACGGCAAGCTCGTCCCCTGTGGTGTGACATATGTCCTGTGGATACTTTGGAACCTCCAAATTGGCTATCACATCGAATTGACTGCTCAACAGCTTAATTTGAGAGTTACTTGAGTCTGTCAGAATGATGTCTCCTCCTGGTAGTTCAGATATACCAGTAATATCACAGGTTTTATCATTTGTCTTCTGTCGAACGGAATATGTATGCTTGGTTTTCACAGTAAAAACTTTCTGCCTCTCAATAGTCTGAATCTCCCCCAATGTCATTAAATCAGACAAAAGTTGTTTAGCACGATTATCAGGATTAAAGGACACAGACATCTCTGCTTTGTTGGACATCTTATGGAGCAGACTGTTGGCTTCTGTCATCTTATCTTGGCATTTCCTGTAACAAATGTAAGAGTTTGGCTCGCTGCCTTTGTCATTTGACCGGATATTGTCCAGAAAGTCATTGATCTGGTCATGTATGCGTGTGCAGGAGTCTACATCCTTCTGCAGTGTGTCATCCAGATCAGCCAGGCCACTTTTCATCTGTATCACAGTTCTTTTCTCCAGCTCATCTAGCAGCTGGTTCAGTGCTGACCTCAGAGCATTTATCTCTTTCAGCATGGACTTTCCAGATTCCTTCACGGATTGTTGTTTTTTCTTCATGTCCTGTATGACCTGGTTTATGTTGGATGTCAGCTTGCTAACATTGGCAGGAAGCTGCTTGAAGTCAGCCATCTCATGTATGCCCTTGGCCAGGTCTTTTACCTGGCGTAAGCTGCGGCACATCCTGTTGGTAAAGTTAATACATTACTTAGTCATAGCATTGCATTTAAAGAGATGTATACGCTCAAATTTCTGTACTGATGATTATAATGTTTACAATATTTTTGTCATGAAGGGAGTCATTGAATCCGTATTTGAACACTGCTACACATTACTTAAAACTTAATTCACCTGATTAATGTTAAATATAAACATCGTGTACGTCACCATTATGTTCACAGCAATCCTGCTCATGTCATGTTTATATACCGCTACCCTTATTTAATTCGAATAAGTTACACAGCACCTTGATGGTAATTAATTTAGGGATGCAAACGAATATTCGAATATTCGATCAAACTTTTGGTATTCGAATGTCAAAGTCGGTATTCTAATATTCGAAAAATTAATGTTGAATAAATAGAATGAAAAACAACAACAACCTTTTGCCTACAACACTGTTGTTGTATATAAAGTTAGTTTGTCTTACAACGATTGGCCCATAATGCTGGATGTGTGCATATGATGACAATGCACTATACACGCGCCATCTGCATTTAGGGACATATCGTCGTATAGTATAAAAAGTGGCTATTAAACAAGTGACACCAACAATTAAAGTTATTTTCAGTAAATTTAAATTCCTTTGCCAATTAAGGATTTAAGGAATCGGCCTTCACTCTAATGTGTTGTTTTGGACTCTGGTTGCAATTAAGCTGTGCAACATTGCTTAAATCGCCGTGATACTATATTTGACATGTGCTTCAATAATGCAGTTACAGGTATGTGCTTTTAACTGTTTTCAATGTCTCGATGCACTGTTCGTGCTTTGAAATGTAACTGAATAGTATAACCATTTAGGATATATTTCCTCTATTGATGTTAAACAGAAGAATCAAATTCACATATGTTTTCTCTTTATAATTTACTAGTTCCCGAGTTGGTTTGGGTTTTCCATATATATATATTTAGTAGTGATCCATCCCAGAATGAGGATGCTCGTCTAACGGAAAGACTCTCCATTGGTGCATAACAACAATATTACTAGTTTACTACAACTTCTAACAGATGTATTTGGGTAATCGAATATTCGATTGAAAGAATTGCCGAGTATTCGAATATCAATTTTGCGATTCGTTTGCATCCCTAGTAATTATTAAATTCTGCCTATTTGTAATATGCAGGGCTGCATGCTTCGAGTATGATATATGCGATATGTAATAAGAAATTAATCATACAACATTATTTTATCAAGAAAATGGAAAGCACATACTTATGGTTGAAGGTGACGCAGACGTTACAGCAAAGCTCTCCGTGAATTTCACAAACCATCTCAACGACATTTCTCGGGTGAAGGCCACACCTCGCAAACGCGTTTGCCTGGCTCACCCACTTGTTCACATCGCTACGATCAAGCACTGTATGCTTATTAAGCATTCCATTATGATAAATGACACAAATATCACAGTAACACTTGGAGCAGTCCACGCAGCAGAACTTGGCCTCGATTTTCTTATTGTCCTTATAAAGGCAAATATCGCAGTCAAAGTCATTCTCAAACTCTGAGGCACTCTCCAATGAGGAAGGTTGTGCATCTTTTGATGCCATGTTGAGAACTATGTGTTTTCAATGCAATGTTTCAAATGCGTACTAATTGTTACAAACCTCAAGTTATACTGAATTTATATCAGACATCCGCCCACTTTATTTTCCAAAAATGAAATTATCTTTAAAATCAGGGAAGTTCAAATTGTTGATGCGCGTGATCGCAAAAAACTGCATGTATTATAACCTTTGTTATCACACAACTACAATCATTGACATGTGATGATTGCTTTAAATGCCCATATCGTCTAGTGGTTGTCATTTAAGTTGACATGGTGACTCATGCCTAAATTTCTCATTAAATCTTCAGTGCAACATGCTTAAGTATCTTATTTCATTTAGCCAAAATACTTGCTTTTAAGTGTTCGATAAATCTTGACTAGTCTTAATTCGATACAAGTTTGAAACTATCATAAAAGTTAATGAACCAAAATAGTATTTATATCATTTTATTATCGCCACCAACACAACATACATCTAATCAGTTACTTGATATGACCTTTCACACAAAAAGGCACATGTACTTGTTTCAAATTAAATACATACTGAATATAACCTCATCCCTCATCCTCATCCTACATGTAGTATAAGCCTATTTGACAGCTTTTGAAACAGCTTTAGTACAGAACAATTTCAACTTATGTGGTTACGTGAAGTTTTTACTCATCTATAGGTGTACAGCATTTTTTCACTCGATAATTAGCTTATCTGAACACGATGTGCTCAATGTGAGTTATTGTGATCACCATTGTGACGGATGTCCGTCGTCCGTCTTCAACAATTTAGAATCTTCTTGTCTAAAACCATAAGGTCCCTTGATATTTGGCATGGAGCCTCATATGTAGTGGTACTTCACCAATATTGTTTAATTAATGTCTCCACCAAGAGGGTTCATAGTATGTCCCTGGGGTTGTCCAGTGTTTCTCTATACTTATCTAGTTTTTTTTTAAATATTCTTCCCGGAAACCGCATTGCCAAGACCTTTAATATTTGGTATGTAGTCTTATCATGTCTTATGTAATGGTCCTCGACAAAATTGTTCAAATAATGCTCCTGGGTCCAAACCTGGCCCGCCCGGGGTATCAGGTTTGCTATATCCTTGTAGACTAAACATTTTGAAAGTCTTCTCTGAACCCGCAAGGCCAAATTTTGTCCCTGTGGTCAAAGCTGACCCCATCCAGGGGTCACATGATTTCTATATTCTTAAGGTAAAAATTTTAAAAATATTTTTTTCTGAAACCGCATGGCCCAGATCTTTGATTGTTGGTATGTAGCCTTATGAAGTAGTTTTTTCATAAATATTGTTAAAAGTATGCCTCTTAGGTAAACTTTTCGAAAATCCTCTCTGAAACCACAAGACCAAGACCTTTGATAGGTGGTCTGTGGCCTCGTGTAGTGGTGAGTGACTACCTATATCTAAGCAACCAACGACTTCCTTAGCAAAGAATGACATCCTTGGCCTTTATATTAACAAGTTCAAAGTTTATTAACAACTTATTCACTAAGCTACCAATGATTTCCTTATCAACCAATGACTTCTTACCTTTCTTCCTTGACTCTCTTTCCAAGAACCAGCTATACCTCCTTAACATCTAATTACTTTCGTGGTAACCAATGACTTAACAGCCACTTACTTACTAAGCAACCAATGACTTCTATAGCAACCAATGACTTCCTCAGCAACCACTTTCTTTATTAGCAACAAATGACCTTGGAAACCAATGACTTCTTTAAAAGCCATTTTAGTCATTAGCAACTAATGTCCTCCTTGGCAACCGCTTTTTAACTAAGCGACTACGAACTTTTTTAGCAACCAATGACTTCCCTAGCAATTACTTACGTCCTAAGAAACTTCTTTCATTCGTAGCAACCAGTGACTTTCTTAGCAACCAATCAAAAGTTACTAATGATAACCTAAGCAAAAACTTTCAATCATAGCAAACAATGACCTAATTATTAACCAATGACCTCCTTATATACTAATGACTGCATTAACATCAGAAAATTCCCGGGTATCCATTTAACATCTTAGTTAACAATGACTTCCTTAGCAACTAATGACTTCCTTTGCCCCCATAGAAATTACCTTTAATCATATCAATTAATGACTTCTTAGCAACCATTAAGTTTCTTAGCAACAAATATATATTCCTTAGCAACCAATGACTATCCAAGCGACAAATTACTTCCTGAGCAACCATTTACGACCTGTCACCAACGTCTGACGTCTTTATCATTCTATGACTTTCTGAGCAACCAATGACTAACCAATCAATCAATGACTTCCTTAGCAACAAATGACTTCCATAAAACCAA
Source organism: Mya arenaria (assembly GCF_026914265.1). NCBI lineage: Eukaryota > Metazoa > Mollusca > Bivalvia > Myida > Myidae > Mya > Mya arenaria. Next base: position 35,562,617 of record NC_069132.1, on the reverse strand, counting down.
TGACTACCTAAGAAATCCGATATATTGCATAAACTTACTTCCGTAGGAACCAATCACTTCCTAAGCAAGCACTTTCTAGGAACAATGACTTCCTTAGCGACCTTTCACTTCTTAGTAACCGGGTTTATCCATACCAACATATGACTTCCTTACAATTTTCCTCAGCATATAATGACTTCCTAAACATCCATTACCACTCTTAGCAACACAGACTTTCTAAGCATTCAATGACTTCCTATTCGTAGGAATTATTAACTTCTCTAGCAACCAATGACCACCTTAGAAGTCAATAATTACATAAGCAAATACTTTCATCCATAGCAACCAATTACATCTTTTTCAACCACTTACTTCCTTAGCAACCACAACTACTTTAGCCACCAATGACTTCCTTAGAAACCAATGATTTCCTCATGAACTACTTTCTTCTTTAGCAACTACCTACATGTATTGCCATTTCAACGCTTCCTTTGCCATCACATCCATTGTCCCTGGAAACAACCGGCTGACAATGTCTCGACTTCCCTTGTAAAACTTTTGATTTGCCTTTACAAGGAACAACCTCCTTATCAACCATCAAATTACTCGGTAACCTCTTATTTCCTAGGCATCGAAGTCCTTTATAACCACCGACTTGTTGGTCATTTTATAACGGCTCTTTGGCCCTCTTCTTTACAGTTATTAATCGGAAATGGTTTAAAATCTCAAGGTCACAACGACCTTGACATTTAACTTGACCCAAGCATTATTCTGTTTTTGATCGGAAACAGACTTTTAGCTTCATGCCATAATGACCTTGAGCTTTGGCCCACTGACCTAAAAATCAATAGAGTCCATCAGCTGGTGATGACCGCCCTGCCTACAAAGTTTGAGGTCCCTGGGTTTAAGCATGCAAATTATTGATCGGAAACCGTGGAGAAAGACTGGAAGACAGATCGGTTATTATATTTTACAACCAATTACCACCAAACTTGGTGTCTTAAAAACAGGACTGGCAAGGTTTGCTGTTTTATTTACAGTTGCCTGTTCAATATCTCCAATTTTCAAAATGTGCCATATTGTACAATGGTTCTTGGGTATGTTTTAATCCCAAGACGGGCGTGTCTGCCACATTTTGTTTAGGACAAAACATTGATAGGTTCCGAGGATCCTACATGAAAGCCGCAGTAAAAACTGTATTTACCAAGTTCTTGATTTTATCACGAGGGAAAACTAGACAAGCAGAAGCTACAAGGGTATCTTTCAGTGGTTCTCTTGTTAAATGGTCTGATATTTTATGTTTTAGGATGTGGATGAAGAAGCTATGTTCTCCATGACCGGACAAGGAACAAACAGGTACACATGATAAATGATATAAATATGTGCCAAATAATCTCGTTCAATATGATATCTGCATATTTGTCAGATAACTGACTTCGTTTATCATTCTGCACTCAGAGGTATGTTTTTGTAAAATGTTTTCATGACTTTTCTATATATTAAGTGGAAAGTTATACAGACTTGTTGTTGTATATTAGATTACAGGGTTTCAGTGCACTAAATTGTGTCTTCCTGATCAGACAGTTTTTAATTTTGTATCATGTTTACAATATGCACTTTTATCATTGATATTGAGCCTCTATGCATGTAATCTGATCTAAACAAAAATCTGTATTTTTTTTCAAATCTTGATAAAACACTTAGTTGTATGAAATGAAATGTTAAAAGAAAAAAAAAAACCTCATTAATTATCTGTAAATTGTAAATGTGAACAAACTTTGCCCAGATAAAGCTGGTCTGTTTCACAAGGTCACAGACAAGGTATGGTCATAGACTTGGTGTGATTATCAACCACTGTTAAAATGGACCTCAGGTACTAATACAATAGAAACTACAAGTACAACCTAGCAGGCAAAAACTTAGCTATGAACTTGTTTAAAAGCACAAAGACCTATGTCATACAGACTTGCAACAAGACACACAACGCCACAAAAAAAGTTGCCCATAACTCATATATTCAATTCATTACATGTGCACATTCAAAATAAACATGGTAGACCTGTGAATGTTGACAGATAATACACATAGCATGGCTAGTTCCGTCACTGTGGTTGAAAAGAAGTTATTTTGTATTTTGTTTTCACTCAGCATTGACAAATTCTAAAACAGTTACCCGTGCATACTGACAGACTGTACTCATAGCATGGCTAGTTCCGTCACTGTGGTTGAAAAGAAGTTATTTTGTTTTCCTTCGCTCAGCTGAGACAATTTCTGAATACCTGCCCTTGCATACAATGCACTTGTTTTCAGTTTATTACCCATATCCTTTGTGAATCTGAAACATAATGCATTTTATTTTCCTCAAGAATGGGAAGATCTTAGCAAAAAAAGCCAAACTCATTAAAAACTGTAACCATTCTTTTTTTTCTAAAAAACCTGGCAGATCTTAATTAAGTATTAAGTTTCTGTTTTAAAAAACAAGGACACCGTTCCATAATAGAAACAGGTGGGATTTTTTACCTTTTTATGTGAAATATGGTTATCTGCCAAGTTACATAACATATGTTCTAACCCTTTTTATACTTTGATACATTATCCATAGAAACTGAAAGCTTAAGAAACAGCAATAGGCATTGTGAAACATAATAAAAAATCAATATAGAAATGGAAAGTTATGCAAATTTATGCTTCCAGATTTTTACTAGCAAAAAAGATGTTATGTTACAATAAGGCCTACACTGTAAAGAGAGAGCAGGTGTCAAAATGATATACATGTTAGCCATGTAATTGAACGAACATTGGAATACAATACTCATGATATTAATTTGCACATTATAAGTATAGATTGTGGATAAGGCTTTAAAGCTGCACTCTCACAGAATTTCTGAACATTTGACAACTTTTTTTATTGGAACGAGCCAAATTTTGGGAAAATGCATGGAAACCAGTGATATAAGACTGCTAACAAAAAATCAGATTGCAGATTTTCATATTTAATTTCAAAATTTGATGTTTTATGCTTTTTTCTTAAACCTATAGTAATGCTTTTAGCCATGAAACATAAATTTTCGAACGGAAATATGAAAAACTGCGAACTGTCTTTTATCACTGGTTTGCAGATATTTATGAAAATTAGGCTCATCCCAAGACAAAAAATAAAAAAAAATGTCAAAACTGTAAATCTGTGAGAGTGCAGCTTAAACGCTTGGGGTTCTACTTTACAGATACTTTGACAAAGCCCTCCAGTACATTTCCTACGCCAATGGCAAAATAGGGGTGAATGCTGAACACGCATGCAGTGATGCTACGGTTAGTATCTAAGCTAAGTACAGGGAAGTGATTTGTCAAAAGAATTGGGAATTTTCACAGATCCTATGACTCCAGGGACTTTCCGCCCTGGGTTTTCTTTTTTGAACTGATTAAAAAAGTTGACCATTTGCTCTGGTTGTTGCTTTATTTGTTGTTAGTGTTGGCACCCCAGTTGGCCTCAAATTTGAGGCAAAAGAGCCCTAAAAAGAGCTTTGAAAAAGCTAATATTGCTTCTTGATATGATGCTTTACCCCATCTGAGGCTTAAAGCAGCCCCAAACCAGTCGGTGAAATGGTTTCAGCGCTTCAGCTTTCAGGTCCATCACATTCATGTATGTACCGGATAATACATTAAAGGTTAATTGTCAACTAAGGCGCAAATTGTTCATCCTAGATTGATGTAACAACAGCCATAAGCAGAAGCAAAATAACATCAAGACTTGTAATCTAAAATATACCTATATTGTTTACACTTTTTAATCAGGAGCGTAGTTTATGCACAACAATATCATCAGGTAATTTTTTGCATGAAATTGTAAAACTGCTGGAAAAAATGATTGCATAGGTTAACCTTTGACTTTACGATTGGTGTGTTACATCAAAGTTTGCCTAGCTTCACTTGAGTTTAATGTATCATCCCATGGTATTGTGTTTTCTTGTAGATGCCAGGTCGCATCTGGGAATACATTTTGGCCAAGGAGCAGTACAATGAAGATGGAAGTGTCCCCAAAGCCCCTGAGGCCATTGTGCAGAAACTACAGACACCAACCAAGTAAGTTCAAATATATCAGGCAATTTTACTTTATTTAAGCATGAAAATATATCATCGTTTAAAAGCCACGAACAGTGTTTACAATTTCAGCTCGTCTGTTTCTTTAAAGAAAATAGTCTTGAGTTGTCTGCATTGCCATGGCATATATATTTACCTTTGCCATAACTCTAAAAGCTGCACTCTCATAGATGACAGTTTTGACAACTTATTTATGTTTGTCTTGAAATGAGGCAATATTACGTTTTATGGCCAAAAGCGTTACAAAGGCTTCAAGAAAAATGAAGTTTTTGCCAGTTTTCCGGACAATGACAAGCTGTTTTATAGTGGTTTAACTTAAATGACTAGCTGGAAGGCATTGATTTAAAAATCAGCTGTTTTTGAAACCAAAATAAAACAAATGCCAATACTGTCAATCTGTGAGAATGCAGCTTAAAGTAAGATTTTCAAATGAGAATCTTGATAGACAATACACAGTTGTAAAAACTTGCCCCTTCTAATGTAAGTGTTTGCTCAGACACTTTTGTTTAAGATTAAATTCATAAAAAACTATGTGGTAAACAGAATTTGAAAAACACTTTCTTCTTGTGAAATTGTAAATGAAATTTAAGAAATTTGCCAATTTTAAAGAAATTTCTATCATTTTTTTACATTTACTTCAAAATAATATGTTGTACAATTGAGAAATGGTAAACAGGAATTTTCTCAAAACTCACCCATTATCAGGGATCAAATAACAGTAAATAATAATTTAAGAACTTAATGTCTTTATATGCATATGTATTTATAAGATGAAGTTTCAGTTTTGAAGATTATGTGATATTTTAGCCAAGCAAGTAAACAAGTAAAGTCACCATCTACATCTGCAGAGACATCTAAACAAACAACACCAATATGCAAACGTTTTCATTGTTAAAAATCACTATTATATTATTATATTTTGGACTGCAATTACACAAATTGTAATGTTATAATACAAGGAGTTAGGAATTGTATTTCTGTATACATTATAATACAAGGAGGGTTGGATTTTTTGAAACAAGAAAAAAAACCCAGATGTCTGCAAGATAAAATATATACACTAAAAACAATCATCACACTACTGCAGTTCTACCACCAGAATATTGTCTTATTCTCCGCCCACAATGAGTCTGCCAGTGTTTGTGCTGTACCAGGCTGTTTTGGGACAGTTTATTCCATCTCCCTGTCTGACCAGTGTAGCCAGTTTCTGCCCGCCGTCATGGGTAACCTGCACCACAGTGTGGGAACCAGATGAACACACAAACACTTGACCTCCCTCACTCACATGTACACTTTGTGGCCAGTTAATGCCAGGGTCCTTAAGAGTGTCCAGAATGTTGCCTGTGTTGTCAATGGTGACCAATGAATTGCGTTTGGAGGCTGGAATATAAATCTTCCTGCAATCTTTACTTAGAGCAAAATGATTCACTGTAAGGTATCCTGATTTGTCTTCATATACCACTTTGATGAGCTGGCCAGCTTCAGTGTAGAGGTACAGGGCTGTGTAAGAGCCCACATACAGCTGCCCCTCATGGTGTCTGATGGAGTTACAGCAATGGTCAACTAAAAACCTTTCGGTCATTATCAGGCTGCCTGTAAACACTCTCAGGAACTGGAGCGCATGTCGTTTGACTTCATTACAGTTTATAGCTACAGCAAGCTCATTCCCTGTGGTATGGCATATGTCCTGTGGATGCTTTGGAACCTCACAGCTGCCTATCACCTGGAACTGGCTGTTCAGCAGCTTAACTTTAGTGTTACTTAAGTCTATTAGTATAATGTCTCCTCCTGGTAGTTCAGTTATACCAGTTATATCACAGGATTTATCATCTGTCTTCTGCTGAACTGAATATGTCTTCTTGGTTTTCACAGTAAAAGCTTTCAGAGTGTCCAAGTGCTCTTTACTCAGAGTAGATTGATTTCTAGCGTCTTTTGCAGTATCTGCCTGGATATTCCCCAGTGTTAGCATGTCCGTCAGTATTTCTACAGCATGGTTGTCAGGCTGGAAGGACACAGTCATCTCTGCTTTGATGGCCATCTCATGAAGCTGCTTTTTGGCGTCTGCCATCTTGTCCTGACATTTTCTGTATCCAATATAGACGCTGGGCTCACTTCCTTTGTCTTGTGACTGGACATTATCCAGAAAGGCCTTCAGTTGCCCATGAATGTTTGTGCAGGAGTCAATGTCCTTCTGAATCATCTCATCAAGGTCAGCCAGGACACTGTCCATCTGTTCAACTGTCCTCCTCTCGAGCTCTTCTAGCAGCTGGTTTAGTGTATCCCTCAAGGCTTTGATCTCCTTCAGAGTGGACTTCCCAGATGTCTTCAGTAATTGTTGTTTTTTCTTCATGTCTTGTATGACCTGGTTCAGGCTTGATGTCAGCTTGCTAACATTGGCAGGAAGCTGCTTGAATTCAGCCAGCTCATGTATGCCCTTTGCCAGGTTTTCTACCAGGCTAATGCTGTGGCACATCCTATTGGATGCAGTCAAACAATGCAATGAATATAAATATATATCTATAAAATTATATTTCTTTATTGTTGATATAACATGTTTACTTTTATATTATGTATAAATAATATTTCTTGTTTTTGGTGTCAAAAGGTTTTGATTCAATGCGAAAACCATTTGTCTAGGGTAAAATTTTGTTGTGTAAGTGGACATTTTATCCACAACAGAAATATTTTATTCAATTTATTCACATACCTGTGGTTAAGGGAGACACAGATGCTACAGCAAAGCTCCATGTGATCTTCACAAACCATTTCGATGACTTTTGTTGGGTGAAGGTCACACGTCTCAAGAGCGTTTCCTTGCCCCACTCACTTGTCCACATCATTGCGACCAAGCACTGCATGCTTCTTAAACAGTTTATTATGATGAATAACACATGTAACACAGTAGCCTTTAGAGCAGTTTTTGCAGAAGAACTTGGCCTTGGTGTTAACATTGTCCTCAAGGCACAAGGAGCATTCAAAGTCATGGATTAAACCATCGGAGGCATTCAGCACTGAGTGTGTTAAAGATTTTGCACCTGTCAGTTCCATTTTAAAAACTTTGTAATTTCCAGTTTAATTCTTCAGAGTTGTATTTAGATAATCTATATTCATATCAAAATAAATCAAGATTTTCGCCCATTCCGTTCTCCAAAATTCGAAAGATCTTCAATCACATTTAGGAAGTTGCATGACTTTTTTGTTATCACAAGAAAGAACATTTGGGTAACATGATACCGTCAGTTTTATATAATGATACACAGTTTTATATACGACTTCAAGGTTTGTTGAATAATCTGACTTAAATGATCTTCAATTTCATGCTAACAGTTTACCGTCCTTTGTTAACATACAACTACATGCACAAAGAAATAAACGTCAACATTGATCTGAACTATTGGAGCAAAGAAGTATAGATATGAATATAAATATATATTACTGAAAGAAACTAGATGTCTATACCTTCTTGAAATATATTATTAATTTCATGACACAAATCAGTGGTTAAGATAGACATCCTTGGGTGATTTGGATCATTGTATCAATGAGCGTACAACAAAATATAATAAGATCATGATTTCATACTTAATACTGAGTGAATTTCAGGAACAGAATTCAAGATTTAACTTGTTAATTCTACATAGCATAAAGTAAAATTATCAGCAGAACTTCCTGTTTCAATATATTTCTCTTTAAAGCCAATAATAATTGATTAGAAAATTTGATTTTACAGTATGATTGGTAATAAGATGCCCCCATAGCCTTTAAACTTAACTAGATTTGTAAAGATTTTTTTGCCCCCTCATTATTGGTATGGTAGTTTCAGGGACAGTCAAATCTTACAAAAGAAACTTACTATGTTCTTTCTAACCAGTTTTGGGCCAAAGTCAGCCTTATTCCCGATTCATTTTTTTTCCAAAAGTAAAAAAAAAAAGTTCTCAATTTTATGTTCTAAAAAATAAATAAATAAAATAATAATAATGATAATAATAAACCCAAACCATATATGTATTGAAGAGTTGGCATAGAAACAAAGAAACAAACTTTATCACATTGTATTTGTTTTTGTCCATTTTTTAAAGCATTTTTAGCTCGACTATTCGAAGAATAAGGAGAGCTATCCTAGTCACCTGAGCGTCGGTGTAACCACTTATGTTAAAGTTTGCGTACCACCTCAAATATTTCAAAGTCCATTGACATATGGCTTTGAAACTTTGCACACTTGTTCACCATCATGCCCCCAACCTGTACACAGGAGGGGGTAACTCTATCAAGCATTTTGACAAAATTATGCCCCTTTTTCGACTTAGAATTTACGTTAAAGTTTGCGTACCACCTCAAATATTTTCAAAGTCCATTGACATCTGGCTTTGAAACTTAGCACGCTTGTTCACCATCATGCTCCCAACCTGTACACAGGAGGAGGTAACTCTATCAAGCATTTTGACAAAATTATGCCCCGTTTTCTACTTAGAATTTATGTTAAAGTTTGCGTACCACCTCAAATATTTTCCTATTCAAATATGTAAATATCTCAGCACATCATGTAATGCATTGAAATCTAATCTAATCTTCAATCCATACACCGAAAAGCAGCGGAATAGTCGAGCGCGCTGTCTCTGTGACAGCTCTTGTTGTTCATTGCAAGGCAAATTTAGATTCTTAATTCTAGTCAAATTTACACATTTATCCCATTCAGAAAGGCCATGGCCCCAAACTTAAAATGGTGAGGTAAAAAATCCCATATTTGTGTTTGAAATAGTCAACTATTCATTTCATTATTTTTTGTCTGAATCCCAAAGTGTGGGGATAATCTTGCTTTGGTCATAAATTTATTACTGTTTTATATCAACCCATTAAAATTTATCTACCAAGTGTTAGGAGTGAACTGTAATAAGAGACTATGTATATTTTCAGACTTGAATGGGACCTATGCGATGTTGAAAATGAAATCACTGAATCTCTTGAACACTTCAAGAAACTGGTATGTGATACATGCTGTTAATATAATGCATGTTTATGTTTCACTGTAGAGATACATATAAACAAATTAGTTTGTGTTCTGTTTTTTTGTTGTTATTTTTCATTATTTATATGTATGCAAAAACAGTACCAATATCTAGATTGTGCTTTATGTGTACAATGATGCACCTCGTTAAATTTGACAGAGATGGTTTCATCATATTTTACATTGTTATGATTTGATCACAGGCGAACGGTTTTGTGTCAAAGAGTGTGTTCGCGGATTATGGCAAAGGCTTCATCAAAACCAAGAGGCTCAGTCCTGATGGATACATACAGGTAAGCTCCTGGACATGTGTCTTTGAATCTAGAAAATACATGTATGACTTTCAAAGTTTGTGACAGGACTCAGCTCCTCTTTTAGAAAAAGTCAGCATATTGTCAAAGTATTGGTGTTGATAGCTGCATTGCTTGCAGTTATAAATGTTAAACTCTAGATGTAAATTTGAACAATGGTACAAAAAAAAGTCACATGAATATAACATTATGAATGTTTAAATGCCCCAATTATTATGGCTGAGGAGTTTATTTGCACATTCCCTGGATGGTCTTTACAATTTTCTTTATTAATTTATCAAAAACTTTGAATTATTTTCATTCCATGTATTAAATAAATGATCATGTACTGTCCAGATATGGAAAAATAACTTTAAACTTCCGGCATTCTAGAATAAATGCCCTTATTTCAATTCAAACAAGTGTTGTTATTATTTTCATACATAGTGAAACCAGGTTGTCCATTACTCCGGAAACAATAGAACATAAATGATCATGTATTAATTAAAGGTGATTGTGTTAAGGTAAATGAAATATATTTGTTTAACTTTCAGATGGCGATTCAACTGGCATACTTTAAGCTGAATGGAAAATGTGTGAAAACATATGAGTCTGCATCCACGAGGTAGATTTCTTATGGTTTTCTTAATAACCACAATTTTAGCTCAACTATTCAAAAAAATATGGAGACCTATACCTACTCACCCAAGCATATGAGTAAGCGTCACACACTGGTTAAGTTTTGCATGTTAGCACTCAATATCTCAGCAAAAAACATCATGTATTGAATTCAAACTTTGTTCATAAACTACTTAATTTATGAAGTTAGATGTCTTTCATATATAATACAAATTATGGCCTTTTATCATTTGACTTAGATGTTCTACTTTTAAACTTTTACATGTAAGTACACATAGGTTAATATCTTAGTAGCTACTTGAAATTTCATTCAGACTTTATACAATGGTACTTAACCATCAAACCTACTTAAATAACCAGGTTAGATAACTCATTACTGGATATATTTTAAACCTATAAATTCTGGTTAAGGTTTTGTATAAAGCACACAGAAGTCAAAATATCATCAATTACTTCATATATTGCATTGAAACTTTATACTATACAAGGGTTCTTAACCATCCATCATGCTTAATACATCAAGTTAATAACTCTTTTTGCATATACTTGTTATGCAAATTATGGCTGTTTTTTTATTCAACTTAGAAATTTTGGTAAAGGTTTTCATGTAATCTAATTTTACAGTGATCCATGCATATTAAACCAAAACTTTGCAATCATTTAACTTAAAAGCGGCAGAATAATTGAGTGGGTTGTCCCTGTGGCAGCTCTTGTTTATTAGCTTGTCTGTTATTCAAATAAAAAAGGTCAAAGTAATGTGATAGGCTTGGTGTCGTCGGCATTTTGCAAAAACTAGAACCATGGCCATAATTTAAAAACTTTCAAGATATTCAAATAAAACTTGGAATACATGTTGTAAAAAACAATATGCACGTGTATGATAAGGCCCATAACCCTGACTGTAAATATTTTCTAGTTCTGCCCCTTTTTTCATGGAAAAACCCCGACAGATTAGCGAGTTTGCCAGATTTGGTGTTCCCTTCGTGGTGCACTTGTTAAAATCTAATGATTTCATGAAGTTAACAGAACATTTAGCAGAGTATATCTTGATTACAATATGCCTTTGATATAGAGAACAACCATGATCAACTATGTAATATTTCATGCAGAATGTTTGCTGATGGGCGTACTGAAACAATACGACCAGTGACGGAGTCTTCAGTAGCCTGGTGCAAGGCCATGTCGCTGATGAAAGGGACAACTCGGGAACAGAAGATCTTGCTACTGAAACGGGCCATCAACGCACAGACCAAGCTGAAGAACGAGGCCGTGGTAGGGCTCGGGTGGGATCGTCACATGTTTGGGCTCTTTGCCTGCTGTAAAGAACTTCAGATGGAGCTCCCCAGTGTGTTCAAAAACAAGGTACAAGATACTAATTTGGCCCTAAAGTATGATGCTTTATCTATAAGAAATCGTTTAGTGAGTATTATTATGGTTCGTAACATCCGGCTATAGAATTTGTTGTTAATTTTATAACAGATGACTGATTATACAGTCGAAAATTGCTATGTCAAATCTTGATGTCCCGGTTATGTAAAACTTTTTTTTTTTCAGTTACACATTTTATATTTCAGTTATATCAATGTTTGTTATCTCCGAGATATCAATGACTTCAACAAAGCGAGTTTTGACTGTAATCGATAACTTTATATTGATACTCTCGTACTGAACTTAATTTCAGAAATAAATTTGGCGTTAAATTAAATAGAAACAAAATGAAATATGGCATTGAGATAAATTCATGTGTTATATATTTATGTTATTTTGTGTTTCAGTACATGTTCATGCCAGATGTATTGAGCACATCTCAGACTCCAACAAAGTACACGGATATATGGAAGCAGGAGAAGTCGTGTTTAGGCGGCGGCTTTGCTGCAGTGAATCCAAATGGCTATGGCGTCTCCTATATCATTGTTGGAGAAGATCTCAGTGAGTACAGTAGATTATTTTATTTTTGAAATACAGCATTCCAAAAATTCCTTATTTTTAACGCAGTAAACGAAATTTTAAACAAAACATAGAAAGTTATTTTTGTGCTTTTACCGAAACTGCTTGAAGTGTTTATTTCTTTTTAAGTCCAAGTATATAGAATTTAATATAAGTCCAATATATAGAGTTTAATATAAGTAGGACTGATTGTTGAGAACTTTGTTAAAGTTAACAGCATTGTTAACAAAATTGTTAACTGTCCAATTGTTACTGCTCTGGAAAGATTAATGGATCCGCTGGAGATCTGCAGTATTTCTAAAGTGATTTGACACAGCTTGTTCTTTATATTTTTGAGTTAACATAATCCTATATATCAAGTTTAAACATTAATATCGATTTAGTTAATCACATTGTTAATGTAAACAATGTTCTAAAAATTTGGCCCTATGTGTATTACATCAGTTTCTTTACCTTAAGCACGAAAAACTATCACATGTTACGCTACTGTTTACTTTCAGTCCTTTTCCATGTGAGCGCAAACAAGTACTCCGAGGAGACGTCAGCGCACAAAATGACTGATGCCATCATGGACTCCATGAATGAAATACGGGATCTGCTTAACTAAATCCAAGCTGTAGAAGAAGGAAATATTTTTTATTTTGACATTCTGTAAGCTTAAACAATTAGGCATTGCAATGTGGTAATATTTACACATGTAGCTTACAGATTAAATATACTTTTAGTGAAGTTACACAGCTATTGTGACCGTTAAAATGTATTGCAGGATAATGTGAATCTTTACCAGTGATATTTGAAATCATCCCTGTGAGTAACATGTATGTTTTAAACAATTGAAATCTAAAATGGTGTTTATCTTATATCAAACTGTACTTTATTTTTAAAGAGTTAACAGCAAGATGTTTATATACATATATTACATGTTTGCCATTGAAGACTTACTTCCTACATGTTTTATATTTTTTATACCTTAGGTGTTTTTTTTACAGTGCTCGTAAAAGTCCATAGACTACTTTAAAATGTTTAAACATGTAAGCACCATTATTTTAATAGTACTGTTACTGTTATGTTTTAGCCTCGTTTTAAAAAGGGCAGGCTGCTGCAGAAAAGAAACAGGGTGCTAAGGGTTAAAAGGGCACACTGCATCAGGATGTGAAAAACTTCAATATTGTAATCATGACAAAAATTGTTTGTGAAATATGAGTAATTGAAGTAATTTAATTTCCAACTGCCAGATATATCAAGTTTGTTTGTATTAAGTATCATGGAAAATGTTTTATTGTTTTATAACTAAATTAAAGAAATATTTTTATTATTTAAAGCATTCAATTCTAGAAGGCAGAAGGGTACACATGTCAGTCTCCTTGAGGGCACCAAAAATGGCAGGGGGCAGCATCCTCCATTTACTCATTAGCTAAAACCATAACTGTATTGAAAAAACCTTGTTATGTTATCAATGTTTATACGAAAAAAAATTGTAAGGTCAAGAATTTCCGCGTATACTTAGCGAGTGTCAGAAATATAATTTCTTGCATTTTGAAATAAACCTTATAGCTGCACTCTCACAGATTTACCGTTTTTACAACTTTGTTATTTTTTGTCTTGGAAAAAGCAATTTTTCTGCAAACTAGTGATAAAAGACTGCTGACAAATGAGATCCCAGATTTTCATATTTCAGTTCGAAAACTAATGTTTAATGGCTTAAAGCATTATTTACGGTTTAAGAAAAATGCAATTTTTAACTTAAATAGAAAAATCTGAGACTATTTTTTGTCAACAGTCTTATATGAATGGTTTACATTCATTTTAGCATACATTGGCTAGTTCCAAGACAAAAAAATAAAAAAAGTCAAAACGTTCAGTCTGGAGAGTGCATTTTTAATTTATTTCCAACTTAACTATTTGGTAAAAAAATATCTCATTACAACCTAGAACAAAACATTCGAAAAATTGATTGAAACATCATTGATAAGATGGTTGAATTATGTATAGTGAAATAGATATCATTTGTGACTGATGATTTACCACTATATGTTGATGACCAGCAAACATTCTTATCCTGATATTAAGCACAAATGGCTCATGAAAATATTATTGACAAGTGATTTGTTGCATGACTTAAAATTGTTTAGTGTTGTTTTAATGATGCGTTATTTTAATTATTATTAATGTACACATGTAGTTTGCTGCTGTGATTCATTTTTAAATCTGCTCAGGACTCCATATTTCACAACCGTGGGTCCTGAGCACACACCTAACAGTCCAAAGCTTTGCTATATGCATATATATCACTGAAAAAAGTGCATCTCCAGGATGTACATGTTTGGGAATAATGAGTCCTCAGGACGGACTTGGGAAGCGCAGCAAAATGAATCCCTGTAAATGCTTTGTTTACTTTAAAGTCATTATAGTCTGCTCTGGCTTTCAGTTTTAGAGGCAGATGTATTTTCATCTGTGAATCTCTCACACCATTATGTACACTTATTGTGCAAACTGGTCCATAAATATAAGCATGCAATATTGTGCAAACTGGTCCATAAATATGAGCAGGCAATGCTATGCAAACTAGTCCATAAATATGAGCAGGCAATGCTGTGCAAACTGGTCCATAAATATGAGCATGCATTGCTGTGCAAACTGATCAATAAATATGAGCAGACAATGTTGTGTGAACTGGTCCATAGATACAAGAAAGCAAGGCTGTGCAAACTGCTCCATAAATATGAGCAGTCAATGTTGTACAAACTGGTCCATAAGTATGAGCAGGCAATGCTGTGCAAAGTAGTCCATAGCTATGAGAAAGCAAGGCTGTGCAAACTGGTCTAAAGATATGAGCATGTTTGTTGTTCAATGTACCGAGGATGGAGGTAGCCATGTAAATACTGCTAATATGAGAGTCCCTTTGTAAAAGCTAGTTTTAATGCCTGTATTAAGGAGTGCAGAATTCACAAAGCTTATTCAATGTGGTAAAACAATTTACATTATTTAGCACAACGCTTTCAACATGGACTAAGAAGGTTCTTGTTGTGGCAAAAGCTGGCAGTCAATCAGTATGTCTGATAGTGGTTACAGATATGTTTTTGTTATAAATTCTTTTATGTGCCACACAAAGTCATGGATTTAGTTTGTTTTAAATGATTCACAAACCTTATTTGTTTTTTGTTTTCTTTCTGTTATATTTGTTTTAATTGGTGATAAACTCAACATATATTTACAAATGTAAAGTTCTTTTAATATATTACTTTTATATACAAATCATTTCAAATGGCTGTAAATCTACTTTCTGTGATAAGTGTTTATTACAGACCTGTTTAAAACCACCCCTTATCTGTCTTATTTTGCATTATGTAATTTTATGACTGATGAAGGTATAAGTAGATTCAATGCTTTGTGCGAACAAAGACATTGGTAAAACCTATCTAATGTTATTGCTGCGTAAACGGGCAAATTGCATAGTTAGATCGTGATCTGTTACACTATGTAATGAGCAATAATACAACAGCTGTGTGAGGCAGAATGTGTCTTTTTGTAACACTTTGTTACATTCCAAATATCCATCTAAATTATAGATTAAAAGCATAGGGTCTTCTTCAAGCATTTGTAAAGCTAGTTGGAATGACTAAACGTATGGATAGATATCTGTTACGAAGAAAGATATTGGTATAAAAATTGCTCATTGCATAAAGCATCACATATATTGTTGTTTTTCAACGAAATTTGAGAGCGTTCTGCTAATACATGTACAACTGTCCCCTGCTAAGTGTTTACAATAAGACTCATGAAAGCAAAAATATTGATTCAACATGAACATTTTGGTATTGTATGCTGTGTTTAGATTTGTTTCTGTTTTTGTTTTCATATAAAACCAGCACATGCATCTGTTTATGTACATGTAATAGTTTTGTTCTTTTGTATGATCATGTATTTCCTTAACAATTATATCGGCTGTGGTATTTATTTTCATCTACGTACATTTATTTCTTGATCATACATTTATATCACATTGATTACTTCCTGAAATTGTGTTCCTGATGTAAATTCATACACCAATATTCGATATATAGAACTGTCTTTGTCATTAAAATCATCGTTTGAATAATTCTGCTTGTTTGCAAACTTACTTGCATTTCTTAATACTTTGTATTGCTGCTTTTTGTAGATTGAGCTTTTTATTTATCATTTAGTATATATGTGATTTTGGGTCATATATGCATGATGGCTTAGTTTATATTGTTATGTATTCATTTCACAATAAATGTACAAGAAATGGCTCAAGTTCGACTTATGTATGAGAGGGGATCTGCTGGTCTAGTTTACCTTAATACCAGGGGGATAAATAGTAATATTACCATTCATACAATGATGCCTATATACGCTTTAAACATTTATTTCTTGTGGTCCTTCTATTTCTTTATGAGTATCTCATTTATATTTATTGTCTTTAAATTGTCTTTCTCTTGCCTTACTTATGTGCACTATGGAGTGCACTTGTAGTGCATCTCTAGTGCACATTAAGTGCACAAACTGTCAAGTTTAGTCTTAACAGTACTGTATTATAGTACAGGCCACTATTCTTATCTTACGTGACGAAAATAATTCTAGAATAATTCTAGAATGCATTTAAGTGTGTGTTTTTCTTACATATATAATGCTTAAACCCCCTACACAAAACACAGTCATTCTTAAAGCTAAGCATCTTCATTACAAGACAAACCAAGGCACCAGACAAGTTCCCCATAACTCAATTTAGTACATATGTACATTCCCCCAAAACTTTAGGTCAGCCGTAACAATTCTTTAGATAAACGGGTGGTGAATCACCGGGGTAGTTCGCTTTGTAAATAAGAGTTGTTTGTTTACCTGCACGTAAAGGAATTGCTATCTATACAGTTAAGTTGGACCGTCAAGAGTAATCTCATTCTCACATTGGTTTTTGAAACAAAAACAAAACACTTGAGTCCCTGGACGAATTTATAACAGTGCCATCTGCGCCTTACGTCAAAGGATAACAATGAAAATCAACAAGGGCAATAACTTAAAAATACTGCAGCCAGTTAAAGTTTCTGTGTGCTGCACTTCCACTCAATGAAAACTATCTGTATCTGAAGTTTGAAGTCAATACCTTAACGACTTTTCAAAGTTATGCCCTGGACAAAAAATGAGCTTGAAAATTAAGAAAGGGAAATAACTAAAAAATACTGCAGCAAGAGTTATGGTTTCTGGTGACTGCACTTCTCCTAGATAAGATCTATATGTATATGAAGCTTGAAGTTATTACCTCAAAGGTTTTGTGTGAAATAAGTATGAAATTAACAAAGGGCATGTACTCAAAAATACTGCAGCCAGAGTTATGGTTTATGTGCGCTGCAATTCTCCTCTGTGAGAGATAAATATGTAAATGAGTTTGAAGTCTATACCTCAAAGACTAAACAGGGGTTAGTTATGCTCCGGGAAAAAAATAAGTAGAAAAATTAATCACAGAATTATGGTTTACGTGCACTGCACTTATTCCCAATGATATACAGCTGTTGCATGTCAAATTATGCTCCGGACAAGACCCCCCTCCCCCAACCACATGCAGACACGCACACTATTTTAACCCCGTCGCCTTTCGGCAGGGGATTAAAATGTTGCATAGGAAATCGTATTTTGATACTATAATAAAATCGAAACAGGTTTAGAAGTGTATGGCAAGTTAGAATGTGCACCCCCTTCTTTGAAAAAGAAAATTGGTTGGAGGTATTTCAATGTCGTTTATTTTAATGATGTTTATTATCTTTCAAAACTTCACAACCAAACATATCACAAACTGTAACATAAACATAACAAAACAGATAGTGCAAACAAATAATATTTTTTTCTATACATTAAGTTCAAAAGGATAAATAAAGCCTGTGTAAATGTACCCTTTTACCCACAGTTGAGTTTAAAAATTAGACCGAGTGTCCTTCAGGTTCTCAAATCCTTCAGTTATCAGTGATTTGATACTGAGCTGATAACATGTTAAACAGCTTCATTTGACATGTCCACAGACATCACAACGAATAACATCAATGGGATATATATGGGATATATATATATATATATATACTTATATACAGCATGAATAAACACGACTAAAACATCACACAGTTAAGGCTTAATTCTCTCCTGTCTTTCGAGGGCACACTGGAACCAATCGATGGTGGGCTGGCATCAGGTGTGAGTCGGTTCCAGAGAACAATTAAATTTGGTAGAATTTATGCTGATATATATGATATATTTGCTGATATTGGATGTATTGGCGTTCGTGACCTCTGGTAGAGTTTTGTGTTGGTCTAAGTGGAGGTGATGTCTGGATATCAACATTGTTAATTATAATTTTTAAGAATATGGTTACTCTGGGTAGATTTCTTCAGTACTAGAGGGATTCCTATTTGAGACCTGCAATCAATTAAGTAAAGCTAAATGTCCTTGAGTAATTCTATTAATTAATATATAATTGTCTATCATTCGACCATTTATAGTTAGCAGTCAGAGGACCGTATATCAGGTCTGAACAATTGATGACAAAATGTTGGTCCACGAGAGGTTTTTAAAGATGGTAACCGATGAGCTTGTTAAGTAGTTGTGCTATTGATTGTTTACTGACTCTGGAACATTTTTTTGTGAATTACTTTACTTTTCTGGATAAAATGACGTTTTCTAGTCGCATTTTCAATATTGACGGTTTTTGAGACCCTCTTGTAATTTTATATCGTCTTCTTTACATCAGATGGTTTCATCAGCAAGAAGGTCTACATTTAACACAAGAAGGTCTACATTTCTTGTAAAGAAAACAACACACTTCTTTAAGCTTCTGTTATAAACACAAGGAACTTTAACCACACTATTGCAGTTCCGTCACCACAATATCATCTTGCGATCCCGCCACAATGAGCCTGCTAGTATGTGTGCTGTACCAGATTGACTCTGGTCTGCCCTCCCTGACAAGAGTAGCCAGCTTTTTTCTGCCTTCCAGGTCAACCTGCGACACTGTGTTGGAGTCATATGAGCACACAAAGACATGTCCACTCTCACTCACATGTACACCACATGGCCAGACAAAATCAGGGTCATCCAGAGTGGCCAGAATGTTGCCTCTTCTGTCAATGGTGATTAGTTTTTGGTTGCTTGAGGCTGGAACGTAGATCTTGCTGCCATCTCTGCTCAATGCAAAACGGTTCACTGTGATGTATCCTGATGTGTTTTCATAAACTGTCGTGATGAGCTGGCCAACTGTGGTGTAGAGGTACAGGGCAGTGCGGGAGCCTATATACAGCTGACCCTGGTGTTGTCTGATGGAGAAACACGAGTGGTCAACTGTGAACTTCCTGATCTTCTTGATTTTGCCAGTTGACACTGTCAGAAAGTGGACCTCATATCTTTCATCTACATCACAGTTTACAGCTACGGCAAGCTCGTCCCCTGTGGTGTGACATATGTCCTGTGGATACTTTGGAACCTCCAAATTGGCTATCACATCGAATTGACTGCTCAACAGCTTAATTTGAGAGTTACTTGAGTCTGTCAGAATGATGTCTCCTCCTGGTAGCTCAGATATACCAGTAATATCACAGGTTTTATCATTTGTCTTCTGTCGAACGGAATATGTATGCTTGGTTTTCACAGTAAAAACTTTCTGCGTGTCAATAGTCTGAATCTCCCCCAATGTCATTAAATCAGACAAAAGTTGTTGAGCACGATTATCAGGATTAAAGGACACAGACATCTCTGCTTTGTTGGACATCTTATGGAGCAGACTGTTGGCTTCTGTCATCTTATCTTGGCATTTCCTGTAACAAATGTAAGAGTTTGGCTCGCTGCCTTTGTCATTTGACCGGATATTGTCCAGAAAGTCATTGATCTGGTCATGTATGCGTGTGCAGGAGTCTACATCCTTCTGCAGTGTGTCATCCAGATCAGCCAGGCCACTTTTCATCTGTATCACAGTTCTTTTCTCCAGCTCATCTAGCAGCTGGTTCAGTGCTGACCTCAGAGCATTTATCTCTCTCAGCATGGACTTTCCAGATTCCTTCACGGATTGTTGTTTTTTCTTCATGTCCTGTATGACCTGGTTTATGTTGGATGTCAGCTTGCTAACATTGGCAGGAAGCTGCTTGAAGTCAGCCATCTCATGTATGCCCTTGGCCAGGTCTTTTACCTGGCGGAAGCTGCGGCACATCCTGTTGGTAAAGTTAATACATTACTTAGTCATAGCATTGCATTTAAAGAGATGTATACGCTCAAATTTCTGTACTGATGATTATAATGTTTACAATATTTTTGTCATGAAGGGAGTCATTGAATCCGTATTTGAACACTGCTACACATTACTTAAAACTTAATTCACCTGATTAATGTTAAATATAAACATCGTGTACGTCACCATTATGTTCACAGCAATCCTGCTCATGTCATGTTTATATACCGCTACCCTTATTTAATTCGAATAAGTTACACAGCACCTTGATGGTAATTAATTTAGGGATGCAAACGAATATTCGAATATTCGATCAAACTTTTGGTATTCGAATGTCAAAGTCGGTATTCTAATATTCGAAAAATTAATGTTGAATAAATAGAATGAAAAACAACAACAACCTTTTGCCTACAACACTGTTGTTGTATATAAAGTTAGTTTGTCTTACAACGATTGGCCCATAATGCTGGATGTGTGCATATGATGACAATGCACTATACACGCGCCATCTGCATTTAGGGACATATCGTCGTATAGTATAAAAAGTGGCTATTAAACAAGTGACACCAACAATTAAAGTTATTTTCAGTAAATTTAAATTCCTTTGCCAATTAAGGATTTAAGGAATCGGCCTTCACTCTAATGTGTTGTATTGGACTCTGGTTGCAATTAAGCTGTGCAACATTGCTTAAATCGCCGTGATACTATATTTGACATGTGCTTCAATAATGCAGTTACAGGTATGTGCTTTTAACTGTTTTCAATGTCTCGATGCACTGTTCGTGCTTTGAAATGTAACTGAATAGTATAACCATTTAGGATATATTTCCTCTATTGATGTTAAACAGAAGAATCAAATTCACATATGTTTTCTCTTTATAATTTACTAGTTCCCGAGTTGGTTTGGGTTTTCCATATATATATATTTAGTAGTGATCCATCCCAGAATGAGGATGCTCGTCTAACGGAAAGACTCTCCATTGGTGCATAACAACAATATTACTAGTTTACTACAACTTCTAACAGATGTATTTGGGTAATCGAATATTCGATTGAAAGAATTGCCGAGTATTCGAATATCAATTTTGCGATTCGTTTGCATCCCTAGTAATTATTAAATTCTGCCTATATGTAATATGCAGGGCTGCATGCTTCGAGTATGATATATGCGATATGTAATAAGAAATTAATCATACAACATTATTTTATCAAGAAAATGGAAAGCACATACTTATGGTTGAAAGTGACGCAGACGTTACAGCAAAGCTCTCCGTGAATTTCACAAACCATCTCAACGACATTTCTCGGGTGAAGGCCACACCTCGCAAACGCGTTTGCCTGGCTCACCCACTTGTTCACATCGCTACGATCAAGCACTGTATGCTTATTAAGCATTCTATTATGATAAATGACACATTTATCACAGTAACACTTGGAGCAGTCCACGCAGCAGAACTTGGCCTCGATTTTCTTATTGTCCTCAAGGCAAATATCGCAGTCAAAGTCATTCTCAAACTCTGAGGCACTCTCCAATGAGTGTGTGGAAGGTTGTGCATCTTTTGATGCCATGTTGAGAACTATGTGTTTTCAATGCAATGTTTCAAATGCGTACTAATTGTTACAAACCTCAAGTTATACTGAATTTATATCAGACATCCGCCCACTTTATTTTCCAAAAATGAAATTATCTTTAAAATCAGGGAAGTTCAAATTGTTGATGCGCGTGATCGCAAAAAACTGCATGTATTATAACCTTTGTTATCACACAACTACAATCATTGACATGTAATGATTGCTTTAAATGCCCATATCGTCTAGTGGTTGTCATTTAAGTTGACATGGTGACTCATGCCTAAATTTCTCATTAAATCTTCAGTGCAACATGCTTAAGTATCTTATTTCATTTAGCCAAAATACTTGCTTTTAAGTGTTCGATAAATCTTGACTACTCTTAATTCGATACAAGTTTGAAACTATCATAAAAGTTAATGAACCAAAATAGTATTTATATCATTTATTATCGCCACCAACACAACATACAACTAATCAGTTACTTGATATGACCTTTCACACAAAAAGACACATGTACTTGTTTCAAATTAAATACATACTGAATATAACCTCATCCCTCATCCTCATCCTACATATAGTATAAGCCTATTTGACAGCTTTTGAAACAGCTTTAGTACAGAACAATTTCAACTTATGTGGTTACATGTTTTTACTCACTATAGGTGTACAGCATTTTTTCACTCGATAATTAGCTTATCTGAACACGATGTGCTCAATGTGAGTTATTGTGACGGATGTCCGTCGTCCGTCTTCAACAATTTAGAATCTTCTTGTCTAAAACCATAAGGTCCCTTGATATTTGGCATGGAGCCTCATATGTAGTGGTACTTCACCAAAAATTGTTTAATTTATGTCTCCACCAAGAGGGTTTATAGTATGTCCCTGGGGTTGTCCAGTGTTTCTCTATACTTATCTAGTTTTTTTAAAAATATTCTTCCCGGAAACCACATTGCCAAGATCTTTAATATTTGGTATGTAGTCTTATCATGTCTTATGTAATGGTTCTTCGACAAAATTGTTCAAATAATGCTCCTGGGTCCAAACCTGGCCCGCCCGGGGTATCAGGTTTGCTATATCCTTGTAGACTAAACATTTTGAAAGTCTTCTCTGAACCCGCAAGGCCAAATTTTGTCCCTGTGGTCAAAGCTGACCCCATCCAGGGGTCACATGATTTCTATATTCTTAAGGTAAATTTTTTAAAAATATTGTTTTCTGAAACCGCATGGCCCTGATCTTTGATTGTTGGTATGTAGCCTTATGAAGTAGTTTTTTTTCATAAATATTGTTAAAAGTATGCCTCTTAGGTCGAAGCTGGCCCTGCCCTGGGGGTCCCAGGATTGCTATATATTCATAAATAAACTTTTCGAAAATCCTCTCTGAAACCACAAGACCAAGACCTTTGATAGTTGGTCTGTGGCCTCGTGTAGTGGTGAGTGACTACCTACATCTAAGCAACCAACGACTTCCTTAGCAAAGAATGACATCCTTGGCCTTTATATTAACAAGTTCAAGTTCAAAGTTTATTAACAACTTATTCACTAAGCTACCAATGATTTCCTTATCAACCAATGACTTCTTACCTTTCTTCCTTGACTTTCTTTCCAAGAACCAGCTATACCTCCTTAACATCTAATTACTTTCGTGGTAACCAATGACTTAACAGCCACTTACTAAGCAACCAATGACTTCTATAGCAACCAATGACTTCCTCAGCAACCACTTTCTTTATTAGCAACAAATGACCTTGGAAACCAATGACTTCTTTAAAAGCCATTTTAGTCATTAGCAACTAATGTCCTCCTTGGCAACCGCTTTTTAACTAAGCGACTACGAACTTTTTTAGCAACCAATGACTTCCCTAGCAATTACTTACGTCCTAAGGAACTTCTTACATTCGTAGCAACCAGTGACTTTCTTAGCAACCAATCAAAAGTTACAAATGATAACCTAAGCAAAAACTTTCAATCATAGCAAACAATGACCTCCTTATTAACCAATGACCTCCTTATATACTAATGACTGCATTAACATCAGAAAATTCCCGGGTATCCATTTAACATCTTAGTTAACAATGACTTCCTTTGCCCCCATAGAAATTACCTTTAATCATAGCAATCAATGACTTCTTAGCAACCAATAAGTTTCTTAGCAACAAATATATATTCCTTAGCAACCAATGACTATCCAAGCGACAAATTACTTCCTGAGCAACCATTTACGACCTGTCACCAATGACATCCTTAGCAACAAATGACTTCCATAAAACCAATGACTACCTAAGAAATCCGATATATTACATAAACTTACTTCCGTAGGAACCAATCACTCCTAAGCAAGCACTTTCTGTCTTAGGAACAATGACTTCCTTAGCGACCTTTCACTTCTTAGTAACCGGGTTTATCCATACCAACATATGACTTCCTTACAAACAATTTTCCTCAGCATATAATGACTTCCTAAACATCCATTACCTCTCTTAGCAACACAGACTTTCTAAGCATTCAATGACTTCGTTACCAAATCCTATCATCCATATCAAACAATGATTTTCGTAGGAATTATTAACTTCTCTAGCAACCAATGACCACCTTAGAAATCAATAATTACATAAGCAAATACTTTCATCCATAGCAACCAATTACATCTTTTTCAACCACTTACTTCCTTAGCAACCACAACTACTTTAGCCACCAATGACTTCCTTAGAAACCAATGATTTCCTCATGAACTACTTTCTTCTTTAGCAACTACCTACATGTATTGCCATATCAACGCTTCCTTTGCCATCACATCCATTGTCCCTGGAAACAACCGGCTGACAATGTCTTAACTTCCCTTGTAAAACTTTTGATTTGCCTTAACAAGGAACAACCTTATCAACCATCAAATTTCTCAGCAACCTCTTACTTCCTAGGCATCAAAGTCCTTTATAACCACCGACTTGTTGGTCATTTTATCACGTTAGTGATATAGGGCCCTCTTGTTTACAGTTATTCATCGGAAATGGTTTTAAATCTCAAGGTCACAACGACCTTGACATTTAACTTACTGACATTAAAATTTATAGGGCTCATTTACCGGTAATTACCAACAGGCCTTTCAAATTTGAGGTCCCTTGACCCAAGCATTATTCTGTTTTTGATCTGAAACAGACTTTTAGCTTCATGCCATAATGACCTTGAGCTTTGGCCCACTGACCTAAAAATCAATAGAGTCCATCAGCTGGTGATGACCCCCTGCCTACAAAGTTTGGGGTCCCTGGGTTCAAGCATGCACATTATTGATCGGAAACCGTGGAGAAAGACTGGAAGACAGATCGGTTACTATATTTTCGAACCTGCACTTGTTCGTCTCCCAGACAACATAGCTTCTTTGATATGTTTTAAAGGAACTAGATACCTAATGAAACACTTGTAAGAAAAAATGAAAATTATCAAAAACGTAAATAAAATTGATATCGTTATGAAAAATACACTGAATCCTACTTACTGATGTATCTTAGCGCTAACGACACATTTATTTCTCGCATCTTTTGTGTATTTTTCCAATTCGAAAATCTACTGGGTTTGTCTACAGTACCCTGTAAATCCCAGAAAAAGTGAAATATATTTATCATCACTCATCACGTAACATAAACATGCCAAATATACGCACTTCATGGCTTCCTATAATGACGAACAATGCCAGGAGGCGAATAAAATGCTCCTAAACAAAGCTCAACACAGAGCTCAGATTAACATCATTGATGAAATTGATTGCATGAAACTTTTGAAAGATTTACACTGTCCGTCTGCTGAAAATGACAGGAGTTGGCTTTAATGCTTACTGACAAGTTAGTGTCTGAAAAAATCACGTGACTTGCAAGGTGTTCCGAAAAAAAACATTCATCTCTTTTTTAAACGGGGGAAACCAATCCACGCTATTTTAAATCGCGAATAACAGCTGAAGCTGCGTGTGGGCCGACAATATTGTTGTTATTTTTAAATCATGATAAATGCAGTATTGTAGGCCACATACTAGCTGGTATTGATAACTATGCTTGTTTTAAGGAAATACTGTACTTGCCGAATTTTGGACCATCTGGTGTCTAGTCCCTTTAAATAAAGAATAAACTGTGTAATTACTTTTCTGTCATATGTTTATTCTGCAGCGTGAAATTTATATACGAGTAATTGACGTTCGGATACTGGTCCATGCCCTACTTCACCGACATATATCAATGAAATTAAATATATATTTAACATAAGAAGTATCATATTAAAAAAGTATAAGGATTTACGGCAAATAGCAGTGTTGCAAATAGCTGAAACCTATAAAACTGGCACTTATACTCATATTTTGAATAAAGATGTAATTTTTCGAAACTTGAAATTATCCCACTATAGAATGAAAATCCCGGTTTTTTTTGTTCTGGATAAAATGAGTTATTTTCTTTGTTTTTGCTTTTATAATTGTAACGAAAATGGATTTAAAGTTGCTTAATTCAAAGGGATTCGCTCGTCTTTTTGTAAAATGCACTTTTATATATGACAAAATAAAGAATGGCCAATCATTAGGAGTATTAAAACCAAGATAATGAAAGCAGTAAATCTTCAGCAACTGTTAATATTTGCTAAAATGTCGTCTTTGAAGATCAAAATTTTCAATAGTTAGCATTAATGACGCTAATGGTCACTTTATTACGGCTTTGTTGTCGTGTGATTGGTTGATTGAACTTATCGCATAATGTTTTCAATATATTGATAAAAGGTTAAAATATCCACCATAAAAGTCCCATAATTATTAATGTTTCAAATAGTTAACTACTAAACACTTTAATGTTGTCTAAATCCAAAAGTATGATATTCTTGCCTTATTGAGAATGGCTGTTCTATTTCACGCTACTATCACCGCATTGGTTATGAATGACCTAGAAGGAGGGGCAATTGTAAAAAAGTCTATGAATATCTTAAAACAAAAAGGTAGGGATACGGGTTTTGTGCGAAACACATACTTCTGGTATATGGTGGTCACTACTTCAAAGTGTGCGTGCGTGTGCGTGCGTGTGTGTGTGCGCGCATGCATGTTTTAAATCGGACCATGAGACAGATATGGACCGAACAAAAACGCGAGGGACCGGCGTACATGTTAACATAAGTTCAGAAGGTTGCTTTGACCTTGACATTAAAGGTAGGGACACAGGTCATGTGCGCGACACATCGTCATGCCATGGTGGTAACTTATGCCATGACCTAGAAAGATATGGACCGGAAAAAAACGGAATGGACCGACTGATGGACTGAGGTACGGACGAACTGAAGGTCGGCCGTGACAATGCCCGTACCACCAACATTTATACAGCACGGTCTTCACTTTGTGGAACGGGGATATTCTAAAACGAGTCCTGTACCTTTCACATATATAAAGTGCACAATGAAACAAGGGCTCAATTTTACATTTATTTTTACACTATTAACATTTGTGTTTTATTTGTTAACAAAGCATGTCCATTTTGACAATTAAAGTATTGAAACTCTTATATTCAGCTTTAATTTCTTGGAATATCACACAATGTTCATGATTTGTCAGTAATCTTTAAACTATTTAAATGGATTTATGAATAAAGCAATATCATAGTGAACATAATCATTAAAACAACCTTCCTAACAAATTTCCAGAATATTTGGGCTGAAAAATATCACACCACTGTCAGAGTCTCTGGATTGGCGTGGTTGACGTGGCTGGAAACCAAATCCGAGTTGTTCCCTTGCACATTCTGAAATTAAATTTGATGACAAATGGACAGAAGCTTATAATATTATTGAAAAAAAACCGACTTCAGGTTATTTGTTACTAAGTGATAACTCACACACGAGTATATCGGTATGGCGGACTTGTACGATGGTATGTATAAAATCCGGCCATAAAACGCCTCTACAGAGGCATAGGTTAGAAAAACACGACCAAAGGGTCTACCTTTTTTTTAGACAACAGCTACCTCCAGCCGGCCAATCATAGGCCTGCAAAAGTGTTTGATAAATCTCACACACAACTGTTTTTCTGTCGGATATTTCAACTGGTAAATCTCGTGCAAATCGTCAACCTTCTTATGTAACAAGGACGTTCTTAATAATACAGAAATGTTTGTTTCCTGTGATTTCCTGACATTTTTCTCATACAAATGTATGGTATCGGACTGAGAAACAAGCAATACACTTTCTGTTGTCTAAGTCGGATAGATCACGAGTAGCCGTTTGATATGGAATTATCAACTCGCTACGCTCGCTGATAAATTCCATATCAAACAGCTACTCGTGATCTATCCTATACAATTCTTTGCCAACTTAATAAACTTTAGTATCGTTGTAAAGAAGAAACAACGAGATTTTCGAAAATGTTTTGATTTTTAATTTCTAATGTGATAAATGCTAATATTCAAAGTCGTCTTTGAAAATCGCGCAATATCGCACAGTGGCGCAGGTATGAAAAACACGACCCTAGGTCTCACTTTTTTAATTCTTTATTAATTTAATAATTTTGGTATCATTGCGAATTAAAAATAAACTTTTTAACAATATCTTTTTGTTATTAATTTCCTGAGTGATGAATCATAATAAAATTGCCTTAAATTCATCGTTGCTATTTGTGCTGTTCCCCAAAGAGACTATTCACATTCTGATTCAGTGATGATGGACAAAGGCTTCTCCAGTTTTAATATTGATCGGACAAGACACATTTTAGATAATATCTATATCTAAAGGGCGATAACTCTTGAGTGACTGTTGATAAACTGGTCATCAAACTTGTCCAAGATATTATGCCCATACACATTCTGAAATAAATTCGTGATTGGACAAAGGGAACACGAATGATTTTAAGTCATCTCTATATTTGAAGCGTGATTACTCTCGAGTGATAAAAATACTAGATAATATATATATCTAAAGGGCGATAACTCTTGAGTGACTTTGTTGATAAACTGGTCATCAAACTTGTCCAAGATATTATGCCCATACATATTCTGAAATAAATTCGTGATTGGACAAAGGGAACACAACTGATTTTAGGTCATCTCTATAATTGAAGGGTGATAACTCTCGAGTGAGTGAATACAATGCGATATGGTGGATTATCGAAACTTTCCGAGATATTATGTCAATACACATTGTGACCAAATATGGTGATGATTGTACAAAGGCTTTAATGTTATTTAACGGACAAAACAAATAAAAGTTTATTTCCATAATAAAATAGCGATAACTCTGGTGTGAATAGGGCTATATGGCTGGTCAATGAGCTTGACCAAGATAATATGCCCATAGATATTCCCATAGATATTCTGACCAAATTTGGTGATGATCGAATGAAGGCTTCTAAAGTAATTAATCGGACAATATTGAATGATGATTCCCACCAACACACATGTCGTAATTTCTGACAGCCCACCCGAAAACAGCCTTTGAAACTATGTTTCTATCGTCAAGTCAAGTCAGGTACACTTTATTGAATATCTCAGGCCACTTTATGCGGCCACATGAGCAATGTATAGATGCATCTATACGGCAACATGAGCAATGCATCTATACGTATTGTATACTTCCATCGAAAAAGCTCAACCTGTTTTCCAAATTTCTGTAATTTGACTTAAGCTTAACTCTTTTTTTAAAGGTATGTTTCCTATTAACCACTTTTAAAAGAACTTTTAGTTTACAATTATAAACTGAACATCCAATTCCAAGATGCAATTCTGAGGTACAACTTCATATGAACTTGCTGTATGGGTATTTACGAAATTTCTTGCTTTAATTTATGTTTTAAATTTTCATTTTGCATAATTAATACTCACAAGTTTTGCTATATCCGCCATTTTTTGGCTTCTTCAGTAACCAAATCTGATGTAACATGAAGCAGCAACTCTAAATTGCCCTGGAGGACTCTACCCTGTTGCATCTCCATCTGTAATTTCAAGTTACATTTGTGCATGTTTGTGTTTATATCATCCTGCATGTTTCAATTGATATTGCTATATTTACTGTCAAAATATGAACAATTATGACACTCAATAGTCAATTTAGTTCACAAAATGTTTTACTGCATTAGGACATAAACTACGACAAATTTTGTGAAAGACTGCTTGAGTATGTGACCAAATAAAATCATCAATTTGGGCAAAAAGTTATTTGAAAAAAAAAACACAACAAAAAACATTTTATGCAATAGGGTGTGAAATAGTGTTTTAATATTGACATCATGATGCATTTGCATTGAGTACAACAATGATGTCAAAAGTTCTTCTTCAGAAATATTATTAATTGCTGTCATTCATATTCTTGTAGAATAATATCTTCAATCAAGTTGTACTGAAATGTCAAAGTATATCTTGCATTATATGCATGATAGTGTCATCATACTTAATTGTCTAACGTGTCAATGCAATACACCAAGTAGCTACTGAATCATTGACTAACGTGTGCTATCATGTAAAACCACTATCATATTTTCTTTGAAGTAAAATAATAAAGGGACAAAATTCATGCTAAAAATGGCATCAACGACAACCCTTTCAGCATAGAGAGACATGATTTCCAATTAATAATAAAGTTTGGGCTGAGACACTTACTTTTGCAATGATGTTCATAATGTCCAATATATAATGACCTCCAAATATGACCTTGACATTGTGACAAGGGGTGCCAGGGTGATTTTTACAGCATATCTCATACCCTGGTCTGGGTTAAACTGCTCACTATAGAGCCGCTCTTTCATTCCAATAAAATTCTTTGATTGGGAGATCTTGGTTCACCCACTTTGTGTTTTCTTTTAGGATATTGTGAGCATTCTGAAAGAAGGTATGAGCACTTTTTTTATTTTTAAAAATCATATAACTGATACTCAAAATAGTATAAACTGTACAAAAAGCTGTACATAGATCGCTATTAATGTGTGGACTTTCTAAAATACATACTAGGAATATTTTTATGAACAAAAAAATCCACAAAAGATATTCTGACTTTACTGGTGGTCTATCCATACTTACACTTATCGTGTCATTCATTCTGAAAAAGAAAAGGACTTTTACATTGAATCATTAACAATACAACTGTTTCAGAGAGGTTTTATGAACTTAATGTTCTGACACAAGATTCCTAGTTCTAAACTAGCACCTCAGACTGTTACCTGTACCTTGTTGCAAATAATTACAAGAGCTGTCACAAAGACAGCCTGCTTGATTATTATATGACGGCGGCAATCATGGCATCAATGGCTCTTGGCACTGTATCTCACAATGTTCAGTGTATCACTATGTTGTTGTGGAGACTAGTGTACCTCAAGGAACTGTATTAGTTGCTGTTACATGTCACACAAGTGACAGTGAAGTGATTAACATTTAAAACTGAAAAAAATAATTTGTTTTCAAGTCTTGAAATTTAATACACAATCTAATGATTGTTTGAAAAGAGGACCAACTATCTCAAAACATGCCAGTCATCATTTTAGGACACCAAGTGGTTATAAGTGGTTGAACGTAAAACCAATTTTGAGAGTGGTGTTTTTTGCAAATTCAAGGGTCATAACTCTTGAGTGACGGACATGACATGGCAGGTTATCAAACTTGACTGAAATATCTTTCTTATACACAGTCTGACTTAGTGATGACTGGAAAAAGTCTCCTAAAACAAGAGATGTTTGTCAAACATTATGCCCCCCCTGAGCGCCATGTTGTCAGGATTATATGGACAATTGAATGAAATATGCAAGGACCCAAATGATGCTGATTTGTCACTGACATTGGATGCTGTTGAGGCAGTTTTAAGATTATGACCATTCATGGTGTGAGAATAGAGTGTGTTATGACCATGACCTCAAAGTCAAACTCTATGACCTCAAAATCCATAAGAGTCATCAGCTGATCACCAAAAATCTAAATGTCAAGTTTGAGGGCCATGGGTGCAGGCATTGACAAGTTATCACACAGACAAAGCTTTTTCCGCTCAAGGTCACTGTGACCTTGACCTTTGACCCGATGACCCCTAAAATCATAAGGGGTCGTCTAGAGGTCAGACACAACTCCAAGTCAAGTTTGAGAGCCATGGATTCAGGCATTGTCGAGTTATCACTCTAAACATCTTCGCATTCAAAGTCACTGTGAACTTGACCGTTAAAGCCAATGACTCCTATTCAATAAGGGTCATCTTCTGGTCAGGCCCAACTTCTATGTCAAGTTTGATGATCATAGGTTCAGGCATTGTTGAGATATCACTGGGAGAAGATTTGTTAACTTTTTGTGTTAAAGGTTACTGTGACCTTGATCTTGGCCCGATGACCCCCAATGTCAAGAGGGGTCATCTACTGGTCAGGCCCAACCTTCATGTCAAGTTTGATGACCATACGTTCAGGAATTATCAAGTTTGCTTTAAAGGTCACTGTGACCTTGACCTTTGACATCCTAAAATCAATAGGAGTCATCTACTGGTCAGGCCCAACTTCATGTCAAGTTTGAGGGCCATGGGTGCAGGCATTGTCAAGTTATCACTCAGACAGCCTTTTATCATTCAAGGTCACTGTGACCTTGACCTTTGGCCCAATGACCCCTAAAAACAATAGGGGTCATCTACTGGTCAGGCCCAACCTCCAAGTTAAGTTTGAGGGCCATGGGTGCAGGCATTGTCAAGTTATCACATGACAACCTTTTACCATTCAAGGTCACTATGACCTTGACCTTTGGCCCGATGACCCCTAAAACAATAGGGGTCATCTACTGGTCAGGCCCAACCTCCAAGTCCAGTATGAGGGCCATGGGTGCAGGCATTGTAGAGTTTTGACTTGGACAACCTTTTACCATTCAATATCACTGTGACCTTGACCTTTGGCCCAATGACCCCCAAAAACAATAGAGGTCATCTACTGGTCAGGCCCAACTTCCATATCAAGTTTGATGACCATAGATGTAGGCATTGTTGAGTTATCAATGGGACAAGCTTTAAAATTATTTTACCATTAAAGGTCACTGTGACCTTGACCTTTGACCCGATGAGCCCTAAAATCAATAGGGGTCATCTAATGGTCAGGCCCAACCTTCATGTCAAGTATGATGACCATACGTTCAGGAATTGTTGAGTTATCAGTCGGACAAGCTTTGGTCTACCGACGGACCGACCGACATGTGCAAAGCAATATACCCCTCTTCTTCGAAGGGGGGCATAATTATTGATCCGACAGGACCATTTTATTGTAGGCAATTTATATAACTCCTCAAATTGACGCCCATGCCGAAGCATTAAAAGAACGGCAAAATTAAATACCATTAAGTTAAGAAGAGAAAATAAAACCTTGTGTTGACATATAAATTTCAATGATCATGTTTTACGTTTAATGTTTGGACAAGTCAGGATATTGTCCATTTTTACCATGACTATGTACATACCTCTGACTGTGTTCACATCAAGAAAAACATAATCCTCAAGAGTTTCCAAGTGATGTCAGCGAAACAGTAACAAAACACAATATTGTCAGTTTCTTTATATGCCTTTTTATCAGCATTTATCTCAAGTTACATAATTCTATTAACAACATTTCACTCTTTCAATTTTATATTTGTATTTGTTGTCAGAAAGTACATATTTTACCAATACTATGTGCATACCTCGGGCTCTGTGTGGATCAAAATCCTGCTCTGTGTGAACTTCAAAATCCTTCTCTATGTGTACTTCAAAATCCTGCTCTGTGTGGACTTCAAAATCCTGTTCTGTGTGGACTTCAAATCCGGATCTATGTGGACTTCAAAGTCGTCGAGTCTCCAAGTGATGTCTGCAGCGAAACAGTAACAAAACACAGTATTAACAGTCTCTCATATGCCTTTTATCTGCATTTATCTCAAGTAACTTAATTCTATTAACAACATTTAACTGCAAGTTTCTAAATGCAGCTTGACAGTAGCAGTAATAATATTGATTTTAACGTCTAACCATTAAAGAAAATGTCTACATTATGTGCTTTTAAATTTAACAGTGTTGACTTCAGCAGCATCTGACAGCTTTAAATCATGGTTTTAATCGTTTATTTACACTGCTTAAAGCTGAGGGTGAATGATAGTAATTTCCTCATCACTGAGGGTGTGTGAAACCATCATCATCATCATCATCATCATCATTGTCCACAGATCGAGTTATGATCATATACATTTCACAAGCTTGTTCTATATTGTGGCCAAACATTTCGATGCCACCTGTTTAGATATTCTTCCGGCCTAAAGTATTTTGGCTCGTCCCTCCAGTATCAAGCCAATTGGTTTCAACTGTGGGGTAAAGTGATGTGATAAAGTGATAAATACCGGCAGCCTCGACTGTCTGGCTCCTGTCTCTGTGGGCCTGGGCCTCAGGAGCTGGATCTTGGAAAAAAAGAAACGTTTGTGAATACGATGTTATATCTGATTTGACATGATTTGAAAAATGAACTAGAGTATTATCCCATTATCAAATATGATGAGAATGCCATTCGTATCAGCACCACCACCAGGACAATGACCTACAGCAAGTTCGAAAATCATCATCATCATCATCACCACCACCACCACCATCATCATCATCACCACCACTATCATCATCATCAGCATCATCATCATCATCATCACCACCACCACCACCACTACCACTACCATCATCATCATCACCACCACCACCACCATCACTACCAACACCACTACCACCACCATCATCATCATCATCATCTTTAACAGAGTCCACAGCAACAGCATCCTGTAGCATTTGTAGCAACAGCAGCATATGATTACCAAACAAATATACTGTAATCAATCTTCAGCTGTTTTTTTCCAAATTATCATCAAATGGTATTAAGATATTGATCATACACATTGTTCACAGATTGAGTTCATATATGTTTAGCAAGTGCCACTAACACTGCATTAGAAGAGGGTGGTATTGAACAACTCAAAATGTTCTAATCCATTTCACTGGCTTTTGAACGTGCTAAATTGAATTCGCTTAAGTTTTTGTTTTGTTTTATAATTACCGATCCTGTTCTGACAGGTGATCCTGCTTGGTGCTCTTGATATGTTGTTTCAGTCAATGGCTTAAATATAAAGGAAACATGTTACTTGACCTAGTTTAGCATTATCATCATCTAACAAATTTTACAAGTTTCATTTATT
The DNA here is from genome assembly GCF_026914265.1 of Mya arenaria. Classification (NCBI taxonomy): domain Eukaryota; kingdom Metazoa; phylum Mollusca; class Bivalvia; order Myida; family Myidae; genus Mya; species Mya arenaria. Next base: position 35,527,719 of record NC_069132.1, on the reverse strand, counting down.
TCTTATAATTCACATTTATGACATGCCAAAACTAATTATTTGCATTTTCTCATTACAATGAGCTTAAGAAAGGTATTAGTTTTTGTTTTCCTCAACAAGTATCAACAGCAATTTAAATATTAACTTTTTTTCACAAATCAAATTCATATATGTTTCACTATCTTTTAGATCACTTAAGCACAATGTGCAGAAGTGAGCTTTTGTGATCAGACTATGTCCGGCAGATCTGTGGTCTAGTGGTAACACACGTGACTATCAATCCAGGGGTCACAGGTTCAATTACCCATTGCATTATTAAATATACTCATTGCCTTCAGTAAGGGGCATTGGTGCTCTTTAAAAAACCAGGGTAGCTCTAACCAGGGTTACATTTTGTCTGTGCGCTATGCTCCAAAAACCTTAAATGATTAACAATCTTAACGGAGCACTCCCCGAATGGACAAGGCTTCTTATGTTGGAAGGAAATGGAGACATTGCTGCTTATGTCTGTTCATATTGTAGTTTTATCAAATCCTCATAGTTTATAGCAGTTTTATTGGATGGTGCGCTGTCCGTTGTTCATGTGTCTTACTCTATTGCTTTTGAAAATCAAATTATGCCTCTGGAATCAAACTTGCTATGCCATGAGGTTTCCTTTGGACTGATTGAAAAATCTTATCTGACACAGCTTGACCTTTTGTTAAGAGTATCATATAGTTGTCCTCTAACAAGATTGTGCAAATTACAAGGTTCAAATTCATTTCCACCCTTTTTGACCTACTGTCTTATTTTTGAAACTACAGCAATTTTGACCATGTTCACATTCCTGTAAACAAAAAACAATGTGGTTCAATGACCTTGACAGTGACCTGTTACTTTCTCATTTTTGAAGCTACAGCAATGAAATTATATATGACCATGTGTAGAGTTTTGAAAACAAATATCAATATTGTCCTCCGATAACCTTGACTGTTACTTTTTTACCAGTACTCTCTTTTTTTAAGGTGCAGCAATAACATTTTGACCATGAATACAGTTTTTAAAACAAATACCAATGCTGGTCTTGGATTACCTCCATTGAACCATTTTAACCTTTCTTATTTTTGAAGTCTCTGTTTTGAAATTTCGAGCATGTGTACAGCTTGAAAACATATATCAATATTGAAATTGCCAGGTGACCTTTGACCTACTTTATTATATTGGAAGCTAAAAATTTGAAATTTTGATCATCTGTTTATATAAATTATAATATCAAGCTATATTGATTACAAAGGTTAAACACTAATACTCAGGTGGGCGATTTTGGGCCATTATGGCCCTGTTGTTTTATTTTGTGGCCTAACATTGCATAAGAAGATGTGATTGTGAAAAAGTAATTAACATATTCTGATCCATTTCACAGGTTGTTAAATGAAACTATTTTCTGACTGTACTGTACGATTGGTTTTTGATAAATACAGTAACTCCAGGCCACTTTGAAATGATTTATGATTTGAAGGCTTTTATGATGTTGTGGCCAAACACTGCTTTAAAACTTTATGATAGTAAACAACTTTTGCATTTGATCGGCTTTTGAATGAATATGGATTCAGAATATGCTATTGTGCTATTGGTTTATGATAATTACTGTTTCTTCCATTTCTACTGGGCCTGGGGCTTGGGCTGGGGCCGTTGCAAAAAAGAAAAAAGTGAAAATTTGAAAAAAGAACAAGTGTATTATTGGATGATCTTTTTAAGTTTATGAAACTAAAACACTTACATCTCAGCATATTTTACAAGCTAAAATATCATGTATCAAAATGATATTGACACCATGACAAAAATAGTGTGATTGCCGGTAACCTTGATCATGAAATTATCTTACCCTCTTTCTTTTTACCCCACTGGCAGTGGCCTTGACACTGAAATATATATAACATATACCATGTGCGTATATGCCATACCAAATGATACAAATCATTGGTCAATTGTAGACCAAAACTAGGAGTTTGAAATAAAGTAACTTAACAAATGTATTTTTTACACTGATATACAGTGTTTGACACTAAGACTTTTAGAGAAGGAGTCCACCGGACTCCTTAATTCCAAAATCAAGGAGTCCGGCATAAAATTAAGGAGTCGAGGATAATTAGAACATTTATTCAAATTTATTGACTCAATGCTCCAGCTAGCCCTAAATAACAGGTTGGGACACCCGCTGCCCTTTTCAAGTACCCACTGTACCCGGTTGCCATTTTACTACACCCTGCTGTGCCCTTTTGTTTGCCAGTCAATGTCCAGAAATGAGTTATAAATGTACATACTTTTGACACTAACTTAAAGTTAACAGCTGAGGTAACAAACTCTAAGTATTGAAAGAAGTAACATCACATTACATAAAAAGTTGAGTACTGGCCCTTGCAAGTGTCCCATAAAGGCTAATTTAATTCACATCAAAATTGTCATTTGGCTGGAGCACTGATGATTATTTATTCAATGATTTCACAGAGCCTTTGGTATTTCATTTCTGAAAGGCAAACTAGAGATTTGTATTCTGAGAGCACATTTAAGTTATCTTTTAATTGTTTTATTCAAATAACATGAACATGACTGAGACTATTTATCTTATAGATTCTAATATGACTTGAAAAAATTGCCATGAACTGACGATCTAGCATATAGAACCTTGGCCTCTTGTGAAGCGACTGTGGAGCCATCAGATATAAGGGAATTGAACGGGGCATTATCAAATACTGAATTTTGTTTAATTGGAACATTCATCTGCAATCAGTGCAATGAGACACTGACATGCCTTATATGTTGTGGCAATGCTAACAGACTTTGCAATATAAGCTTGGTACATGGTGACATAGTCTGTGTAAGACTGTCCTTATTCCTGATAAATGTTCAGCATCCATAAACAGAATGCACTACCTGTCAAAGATACCCGTACGAAATGATCAGGCGTCAACCAGCTGGTTGACGGGCGTCAAAGAGGCGTCAACCAACTGGTTTTTGCCTCGACGTGTGTAAAACCAACTGGACAAGAGCAGGACACGTCAAATTCTTGCCAAACCAGGCGTCATTTTTCTCAGTAAAGGAGGCGTCATTTACAAACCAAGCGTCAAAAGGAACTGTAACAATTTTTCAGCCTCTAAGTATTGAGGCGTCAATTTCAAACCAAGCATCAAAAGGAACTTAGGAAAAATTAAAGCCTCCAAGAAACTTAACTATGGAATTATCTTTAATGGTACATTAAAGTTTCATTTTTTTATAATTTTCCACGGGAATACAGAAAGAAATTGCCACTCAAGGTGACTAAAGTCTAATAATTGTTTCCCAATGTGATAAAATTACAAGGGAATAAAAAATGAAACTGGAAAATCATTGAAAAAATACTGTTCTCTACTGTATATAAGCTTATGCATTAGAATTTCTTTTGAAAATTATTCATTTCAAAGTAAACATTCACATTAAAACCACATTCTGCATTTCAAACTCTTTTTAATTTGACTTAAATTGAGAATGATTTTTAGTTTCTGCTTAATTTCAGAACTTATCTTTGACAAATTACTATGATGAAGCTTGAATAAATGATCGCATACAAAAAAAAATCATTATTAATATTTATTAATAATAATATATATTTTGTGTTGTAATGTTTCTAAATTTATAGATTTATTTTGTTATGTTAAAAGTAGCAAATAATAAATTCATAGCAATAAACATTTATATTTAGAAGAACAGTAAGCATTATACTGCTTAAAAGTTCCAAATTTCTCCCTCTATGAGTCCAGGTATATAACAGCCTGGGCTTATCAGTCCATTCAAAAGTCAGGCAATAAAGCTTCCTGAAGGGTTTTATCTAAGCCAATCAGCATCAAGTAAACATTCTACTGTGTAGGAAATTCAAATGTATGGAGAAGAATCATGTAAACATATGGCGGTTTCTGGAGCTCATATTTTGTGTGGATAAACCTTTTTCCTTATCATTTGAAAGGTAAGAACAGTTTCAACATGTATCTTTAATACTATTACACAGTAAAAAGAACATAAATACAAAATGGTTTGTTATTAAGTATAATGTTTTTGCAATTATTTATCTGGCAGCATTTAATCATTCTGTATATTGCTCCCTGAACCTCCATTAACACAATGTCCCAATGGGATGTTTTGAAACCTGGTGATTGTTACAAATACAATGTGTTTAAGCATATGGATATATGCACGATTTCTATTACATGAAAGTATAAGCTGCATTTAACTTTATATATACTCTTCTTTATACAGTGTTAAGCCTGAGCATGATCTTCACTTATTTATTGATGATCATTTGGGTGTGTATGTGTGTGCCTAATGATCCTATTTAATTACCATAGATGACCAATATTGTGTCTGGGACAAAGATGAGGATCCTGTGACCAACAAGATTTGATGGGAAAGTTGGAAAGCTTAAAAGAACATGCTAAAAATGGTGGGTTGCTGACTGTTATTTCATTTAGTTTCACCTTTGAAACTTTATTCTTTTTATGATTTACAAATATAAATCCATGTCGGCATGAGGTAATTAAAACTATGAATTATCTTCTAACAATTACATCCCTCTTGTAATTATAGCTATAGATCCGGAAATCATCATTTGAATAAATACATTTTAATTTATTTTAACAGATTACGTTCCCAGATAGTGCAGAAAGAATGAAGCAGAATCACCAACAGCAGCAGAACTAAATGGGGCGATAACGGAACAAGGTTCATTCTGTCGAAAACATATTAAACACAGAATATGAACTCTTAAAACAATAAGTGATAGTAAAAATGTGTAAAAAAATAACATTTTCAGCTGTGCCTTTATTAAGAAAATATATTAAACAATGTTTTATTGTCCTGTTTTCCGAACTATAAATTGTTCTTAACTCAAACGGGTTGTGTTCAAGTAATGCCAATTTTTGACGTCTGTTATTTTTTTGACGCCTGTTATTTTTTGACGCCTGGTTTTTTGACGCCTGGTTTTTTGACGCTTGGTTTATTTGACGCCTGGTTTTTTAAAAACCAGCTGGAATTTAAAACCAGCTCATTTGCATAATGTTCGCATATAGACGCCTCTTTTCCGCTTGGTTGACGCTTGGTTTTAAATTTGACGCTTGGTTATCCATACGAGTGCTAGATTTAAATTTTTTAAAACCAACTGGTTTTAGTCTGATTTTGACGCCTGGTTTCCTGCTCACAACCAGGCGGTTAATTTCGTACAGGTAGCTTTGTTCAGCTGAATTAACAAGCAGTCAGCTGGTGATTAACTTAAATATATTTCCCTTTTTTTGCATTTTCTTAGCTTATAATATTATCATGGCCCTTAAAAGATTTTTGATGGCTTTCAATCGCACGTTAGAGCGCACAGTGACAAAGCTCCCTACTGTACAGTCAGGTACTCATACAAATGTCAGTTCAAACATCAGCCAAGACAATTGTTTTAACCATGCTTGCTGAATTTCCTTTCTCTATAAATTACAAACTCTTTGTTTTTTTTTCTTTTTCAGTTCTTTTATTTTCGCTGCCGGTGGAGAAACCCATTTTACCGTTGACATAAACATTGTTTACATCTAAAATCAACGAGGAATATTTTTTGTAAACACCGTTTGACGGGTTTTATCAATTTAGTTACCATATTACAAACTTTAAAAGATACATGAATACCAGTCTATGACGTCAGTTACTACTTTAAAGAGCGTCTAAATGATAACGATTTGACGAGTCGCAAAATAAAGATACGAGCTTTCGGATACTTTTAACCTTCGGATACGATTTGTGTAAAATTGGATTTTGAAATGAAGGAGTCCGACGGACTGCCTAGACGGAAAATCCGGTAGTCCGAGCCGAATTGTAGGAGTCTCGGACTACCGGACTCCCGTTAGTGTCGAACGCTGATATACCATGCAGTGTAATAAGGGTGTCGGGGTATTGCTATACTCTATCACAATCAACATCATGCAACCTAATGCTAAGTGTTTTAAGTATTTTTAATAAATAATGCATTATATCATGGTAAAATTAAAATGTTGCAAATCTCATTTGACCAATATTCTTAACATATAAAATATTTTTAAGCTGTTTAAATAATTTCAAACATGTTCAGAAAGTCCACTTATTTGGATGATTAAATAAATATGATTAAGAAGGCAACAAATCAAGTGCATTCGAGTCATACCTTGATACGAAGATTGACCTTTTTGCTGTCTTAAGCTGTCGTCTCCTGAAACAAATGAAGATATTTTGAAAAAATGTATCACTTTTTTGTCCTTTTGAAACTTCTGTGTAGTTACCGTTACATGTCATTGTAAACTGGTTTTGGAAATTAGGCAGTGCTTTCCTATTTATGACCATGTTTGAATCTGCCATGATGATTTCATTTTTTTTCCAAATAATAACAAAAAAGCTTAGTTTACTTTTGGAGGTGACAGTGTTTGTTTACACTGCGGAAAATGGTTTAATATACGGGAATGTACTGAAAACCCATACAGCCAAAGTGTACGGTAAATGTACGGGATGTTGAATATAGGGGCTTGTTGGACCCGTTTATTCATAAAATTTGCACATCTTGAGTATACGGCATCAATGTACTAGTGTGTACTAACCCATCCATTCATGTTATAATTAAAAAAAATGAATTTTGTCATCAATTTCGGTCTTTGGTTGTTTTATTTGATAGCATATATGATATAAACAACTTTTATACAATTGACTTAAAAAAAACCAATGTTACGTAGTAAAAATCACCTTTATAGAAAATGTAATGCTTTAATTGGTTTCAACAACTTTTGATTAAATTAAAAAGAGGTCTGAAAGATAACAGAAAAATTAATTGGATTTTACCCGGGGTTGGCTGGACCGAAATTCAAAGTCCTCACTATTCCCCAGACTTGGGGGGCCGAGTTACAATTGACTTGTGCATAAGTCATTAGCAGAGTGGAATACGGTAGATATCTATGAAAAAGACACAGATTCAATATCAATTTAAGTCAAAACATACTTACAGACACTTGATTGTTGTACTTTGTTGCTTCTCTGTTTGGTCAATCTGCAGAAAAAAAGTTTATAGAAAAATAGACAGTTTTATAAAGTTAAATTTATAAGATGCTGAATTTTAAGATTTTTTCAGTAAAGACCCTTATCATTCTGATCTAGCTATATGCTTACAAAATAAGAGGTGTGTTTACTGCTGGTATGGTCCTAGCAAAACTTGCAATACAAATATTTTGTTTAAGAAGGTACCAATTATTCACAACGGTGAAAACAGTATAAATGTTGGTATTACAGGAAAATGCTAAGAATCATGGTGATATTATGTTATTGACTATATTGTGTAGACTTGGACTATTGACTATACAGTACACTCAATGAGTTAGACCCACTTTCCGTTTCCCTCCGCGGATTTTTGCTATCGCGGCCAACACAATGATTTTATCGACTGTCCGCGTTCCTCGGAGTTTGAATTTAAGGCCCTCGGAGGGTGATAAGTCGACCGAAGAATAACGAACTCGGCGTTCCTCGGAGGGGTTAACTCCGCGAAACTCTGCGGACACTAGATAAGAATCTACGCTGAAGTTATATTTATTTCATTAAAATTTTCAACAGATTACGACGCCCACTTGGACCATTGACTATAGTGTATAGACTTGGACCATTGACTATATTGTGTAGACTTGAACCATAGACTATATTGTGTTGACTTGGACCATTGACTATATTGTGTAGACTTGGACCATTGCCTATATTGTGTAGACTTGGACCATAGACTATATTGTATAGACTTGGACTATTGCCTATATTGTGTTGACTTGGACCATTGACTATAGTGTGTAGACTTGGACCATTGCCTAAATTATATAGAATTGGACCATTGACTATATTGTGTAGACTTGGACCATAGACTATATTGTGTAGACTTGGACCATTGCCTATATTGTGTAGACTTGGACCATTGCCTATATTGTGTTGACTTGGACTATTGACTATAGTGTGTAGACTTGGACCGTTGCCTATATTGTGTAGACTTGGACCGTTGCCTATATTGTGTAGACTTGGACCATTGCCTATAGTGTGTAGACTTGGACCATTGACTATAGTGTGTAGACTTGGACTATTGACTATATTGTGTTGACTTGGACTATTGACTATATTGTATAGACTTGGACTATTGACTATATTGTGTAGACTTGGACCATTGACTATAGTGTGTAGACTTGGACTATTGACTATATTGTGTAGACTTGGACTATTGACTATATTGTATAGACTTGGACTATTGACTATATTGTATAGACTTGGACTATTGACTATATTGTATAGACTTGGACCATTGACTATAGTGTGTAGACTTGGACCATTGACTATAGTGTGTAGACTTGGACTATTGACTATATTGTGTAGACTTGGACCATTGACTATAGTGTGTAGACTTGGACTATTGACTATATTGTGTAGACTTGGACTATTGACTATATTGTATAGACTTGGACTATTGACTATATTGTGTAGACTTGGACCATTGACTATAGTGTGTAGACTTGGACTATTGACTATATTGTGTAGACTTGGACTATTGACTATATTGTATAGACTTGGACTATTGACTATATTGTGTAGACTTGGACCATTGACTATAGTGTGTAGACTTGGACTATTGACTATATTGTATAGACTTGGACTATTGACTATATTGTATAGACTTGGACTATTGACTATATTGTATAGACTTGGACTATTGACTATAGTGTGTAGACTTGGACTATTGACTATATTGTGTTGACTTGGACTATTGACTATATTGTATAGACTTGGACTATTGCCTATATTGTGTTGACTTGGACTATTGACTATAGTGTGTAGACTTGGATCATTGACTATATTGTAGGGATGCAAACGAATATTCGAGTATTCGAATATTCGATCAAACGTTTGGTATTCGAATGTCAAAATCGGTATTCGAATATTCGATGTTTTTTGTGTTGAATAATTAGAATAATAAATATTTTGCCTACAACTATGTTGTTGTGTTAAAGATTCGTTTGTCTTGTTTAAACAACGATTGGCCCATAATGCCAGAGGTGTGAATGTGATGACAATACACTAAACACGCGTCATGTGTCATTTGGAGACATGTCGTCGGGTACTATAAAAAGTCCCCGTGTTTTTGCAATAACTTGCTTATTAGAAAAACACGTGGAGTGACAGAAAACGATAAGTGACAGAAAAAAATCCAATTTTTTGCTTCTACCAATTAAGAATTTCTGAAATAAACTAGTTCCCAAGTTGGTTTAGTTTTTCCGTAGTTTATATAGTAGAGGTCAATCCCAGAACGAGGTTGCTCGTCCTACGGAAACTTTCCATTGGCGCATAACGCCATTATTGACCAGAAATCCAACTAGGTTCACGTTGTTTACAAATATGAAGGCAGAGGAATATTAATTAAAAAGTTTTTGTTTATTTTTCTTTGTTCATTAAGTATTACTTTTTGTCTTTCTGAAATGAAGAATTTCAGAGGCTCATTTGGTGAAATTCAGGGTCCGCCACGCGTAGTTGTAACGACAAAGTAGAGCTAAAATGCCCCGGCTATTACTTTAGAGAATATTATAAAAGTTTATTACAACTTTTAAAAGATGTATCTTTGTAATCGAATATTCGAATATTCGTTCGAAAGAATTACCGAATATTCGAATATCAATGTTGCCATTCGTTTGCATCCCTACTATATTGTGTAGACTTGGACCATTGCCTATATTGTGTAGACTTGGACCATAGACTATATTGTATAGACTTGGACTATTGCCTATATTGTGTTGACTTGGACCATTGACTATAGTGTGTAGACTTGGACTATTGACTATATTGTGTAGACTTGGACTATTGACTATAGTGTGTAGACTTGGACCGTTGCCTATATTGTGTAGACTTGGACCATTGGCAATATTGTGTAGACTTGGACCCATTGGCTTTTGTGTGTGGTCTTGGACCTTTGACTTCTGTGTGTGGTCTTTGACCTTTGACTATAGTGTGTAGATTAGGACCATTTGACTATATTGTGTAGACTCAGACCAATTGACTATATTGTGTAGACTCAGGACCATACATGTAGATTATAATGTGAAGACTTAGACCCATTGACTTAATTTTGTAGATTCTCTCATTGACTTTATTGTGTAGATTCATCGATTAAATATATTATATAGATTCAGACCCATTAAATATACTGTGTAGAATATATATATTGGATATATAGTAAAATCGGACTTATATAGCGTTTGTTAAAATGAATGGACTACTGATTCTTATACATGACTAAAGCTTTATTTAAAAAAGAAACATGATTTCTAGACAAGTGTTTGACATTCTGGTGGCATAACTGAAGCTGACATATCAAGAACTCTAATGAATGACTAATAAAGGTGATTTAATCAGAGCGTATACCTGTAGAGGCGTTGTGTATTTGCTTAGCCCCTCCTTACTGACAAATGGCAACATTGCCATTTGTTTCTCTGTCACTGTCTACAATGAGATTAATTGCCAAAAAGAAATATTACTTATTGCAAATAGGATTGCTGAAACATACCATGGCAATATAAATTGAATTTTAAGTGAATATAATTTTTTTTTTTTGCAATTTAAGAAGTAAATCTTTTATTAATTTGAGTGTACTCTTAAAACATTATCATGTATGTTATTAGCATATGCTTAATGCATTAGCCTTTAAGCCTATCACTTTACAGCACTATCACATGTGACATTCCACGGCCAATCTTATTTCTCATCAGCCATTCTTATAAATTTCTACCAATGCCATCTCATTAAGTTTACAAACTAACAAATGAAATGTCATACTTCAAAAGTATATTAATTTTTACTTACTAGTTTCCATATTGGCCGAATTATTTGCCAGTATCCATGTTTTAGTGTTTCCAGTACAAGGTTTAAACACAACGTGTGAGTTATAATATGTCCCTTGAAGAAAGGTACAATATATAAGGTGTATATAAATTATGTTTTAATGACATATTGCTATGACTGAAGCATTTACTCAGCGTTTTCTTTTCGTTTTTTGTTCCTAATAGTAAACTAATAGTTAAAATAACCTGTTTGACCAACGTTATTACTATTTTTCATGCTTAATTGTTTTGTTTAAAGTTATATCAACTGAAAATTGACAAATAAATATATCTAAGAAGCTGAAACATTAAATATGCATAAGTCATGCTATTTTTTTAGCATTTTAAAGTAGAACCTGGAGTTAATTATCTGCGGGGAAAAAGTGTATATTCTCAGATTTCATTAAAAATTTCAATTATTGTTTATGGTATGGTAGAATTAATTGTATACAATTGTTTATATGACTATGAACAATGAATTGAACCTGAAAAGGTTATTACCTTTATTACCTCCTCATACTCCTGAAGTCTGTTTTCAACTTCAGTGGCACCTTTCTCCTGGATAACAACATGTTTTCTTGTAATAAAATGAATACCAGTATAGATGCCATCACTTGCCCATGTCCCTTGCCCTCAGTCATATTGATCTTAAAAGCACTTGCTTTAAAACACATACAATTATGAAGCATGTGCAACTTATATTTATTGTTTAGGAATAATAATATATTTTATTTTTATTCACATTTTATACTTGCAAACATTACATTTCTTCTACTGACCCGTAAACATGTACTATCTAAATGGATCTCTGTAACAGATTGCATAGAGAATTAAGTCAAATAATAAAGGGGCAAAGTTTGCACTATGCATGTTATCAAACGGTTTTTGATTAAAGCTCCAATGCATTACATCAACTAGTTGTTCTTCTTATTGACTTATATTGACTTATATGTGCTTACATAAAAAAACCTTAACCAGAATTTTTAAGTCAAGAATAAATGGGCACAACTAATAGGCATGCAGAATGCAATACATAAGTAGTTGCTGAGATACCAACCTATGTTTGCTATCATGCAAATCTATAACCAGAATTCTATGCCAAAAGGTTATGTAAGGTAGAGTAATCTAAGTTAATAATTTAAGGAGGTTGTATAGATGAGAAAACAGGTCTAAAGTTTGAATCACATAAATGATGCATTTGCATGATATGACAGCATGCCTGTACATGCAAAATCTTATATCAATATGGTAAAATGGTAAGCAAATGCTGACGCCATCGCAATTGGAACAGCTCTCCTAATTGGTCAATTAGTCAAGCTAAGCAGACTTTTCATAGCTTTAGTTGCAGTAAGGTTCAATAGCCCAACCTGTTGTCCTCATTTCTGTAATTTGACTTAAGCCCAACCCTTTTATTAATGGTATGTTTCCTATTAACCATCTTTAATTTTTATATAAAGTTGTATGTATCTGCACTGAATAGAACTTCTGGTTTACAATTATCAACTGAACATCTAATTCCAAGGTGCAACCCCAAAGTACAACTTCATACGAATTTGCTATATGGGTATATACCAAATTACTTGCTTTAATTTATGTTTTAAATTTTCATTTGGCATAATTAATACTCACAAGTTTTTCCAAAACCTCCATTTTTTTGGTGAGCTCTGCTGCTAGATCAGAGGTCACCTAAGCAGGGCCTCCAGGTTGCCCTGCAGGGTTCTACCCTGTTCCATCTCTATCTGTAACAAGAGATGTTTGTCAAACATCATGCCCCCCTGAGTGCCATGTTGTCAGGATTATATGGACAATTGAATGAAATATGCATGGACCGAAATGACAGCTGGTTTGTCACTGACATTGGATGCCGTTGAGACAGTTTTAAGATTATAACCATTCAAAGTGTGAGGAAAGAGTGTGTTAGGACCATGACCTTTTAGGAGTCATCAGCTGGTCACAAAAAATCTAAATGTCAAGTCTGAGGGCCATGGATGCTGGCATTGACAAGTTATCACACAGACAAGATTTGTTCGTTCAAGGTCACTATGACCTTGACCTTTGACCCGATGACCACTAAAATCATAAGGGGTCATGTACAGATCAGATGCAACATCAAGTCAAGTTTGAGAGCCATGGGTGCAGGCATTGTCGAGTTATCACTCGAAACATTTTCGCATTCAAGGTCACTGTAAACTTGACCTTTGACTCGATGACTCCTAAAATCAAAAAGGGTCATCTTCTGGTCAGGCCCAACTTCCATGTCAAGTTTGATGATCATAGGTTCAGGCATTGTTGAGATATCACTGGGAGAAAATTTGTTGATTTATTTGCGTTAAGTGTTACTGTGACCTTGACCTTGGCCCGATGACCCCAAAAGTCAAGAGGGGTCATATACTGGTCAGGCCCACCCTTCATGTCAAGTTTTATGACCATAGGTCCAGGAATTGTCGGGTTTACTTTCAAGGTCAATGTGACCTTGACCTTTGACCCCTAAAATCAATAGGGGTCATGTACTGGTCAGGCTCAACTTCCAAGTCATGTTTGAGGGCCATGGGTGCAGGCATTGTTGAGTTATCATTCGGACAACCTTTTACCATTCAAGATCACTGTGACCTTGACCTTTGGCCCGATGACCCCCAAAACAATAGGGGTCATCTACTGGTCAGGCCCAACCTCCATGTCAAGTATGAGTGCCATAGGAGCAGGCATTGTTGAGTTATCACACAGACAACCTTTTACCATTCAAGATCACTGTGACTTTGACCTTTGGCCCGATGATCCCCCAAAAAATAGGGGTCATCTACTGGTCAGGCCCAACCTCCATGTCAAGTATGAGGGCCATGGGTGCAGGCATTGTCAAGTTATCACTCCGACAACCTTTTACCATTCAAGGTCACTGTGACCATGACCTTTGGCCCGATGACACCCCAAAACAATAGGGGTCATCTATTGGTCAGGCCCAACATCCATATCAAGTTTGATGACTACAGGTCTAGACATTGTTGAGTTATCACTCGGACAAGCTTTAAAATTATTTAACATTAAAGGTCACACTGACCTTGACCTTTGACCCGATGTGCCTTTAAATCAATAGGGGTCATCTACTGGACAGGCCCAACCTTCATGTTAAGTATGAGGGCCATGGGTGCAGGCTATGTCGAGTTATCACTAGAACAACCTTTTACCATTCAAGATCACTGTGACCTTGACCTTTGGCCCAATGACCTCCAAAGCCATAGGGGTCATCTACTGGTCAGGCCCAACCTCCATGTCAAGTATGAGGGCCATGGATGCTGACTTTGTCAAGTTATCACTCGGACAACCTTTTACCATTAAAGGTCACTGTGAACATGACCTTTGGCCCGATGACCCCCAAAAACAATAGGGGTCATTTACTGGTCAGGCCCAACTTCCATATCAAGTTTGATGACCAAAGGTCTAGGCATTGTTGAGTTATCACTCGGACAAGCTTTAAAATGATTTACCATTACAGGTCACTGTGACCTTGACCTTTGACCCGATGAGCCCTTAAATCAATAGGGGTCATCTACTGGTCAGGCCAACCTTCATGTCAAGTTTGATGACCATACGTCCAGGAATGGTTGAGTTATCAGTCGGACAAGCTTTGGTCTACCGACGGACCGACTGACGGACCGACGGACATACCGACATGCCTGTGCAAAGCAATATACCCCTCTTCTTCGAAGGGGGGCATAATTATAAGTTACATTTGTGCATGTTTGTGTTTATATCATCCTGCATGTTTTAATTGATACTGCTATATTTTCTTTCAAAATATGAACAACACTGATACCGAATAGTGAATTTAGTTTCCAAATGTTTTTAGAAAAATGTATTTCATGCAATAGGGTGTGAAATTGTGTTTACTACAAGCATGATGCATTTGAATTTTAGTACAACAATGATGACAATAGTATTATCCAGAAAGATTATTCATAGCTTTTAAAATAATTCCTATTCTTGTAGATCAATATAATACACCAAGAAGCTGCTGAATCATTGACTTTCTTGTGTTATCATGCAAAACCACTATCAGATGATTTAAAGCAAAATAATAAAGGGACAATTTTCATGGTAAAAGTGGCATGAACAACACATCTTCCAATGTAGGACATATTTTCAATCAATTTATGATAAAGTTTGGACTGAGACATTGACAATTGTATTGATGTTCATAATGGCCAAATTATAATGACTTCCAAATATGACCTTGACACATGACATTGTGGTAACTGAGGCAGATGTTTACAGCATATGACTAAAAGTATGACATACCCTTGTCTTCGTCACTGTGGCTATGACGGCCTCCTTATCCCTCCAAAAAAATTTTGGATTCTTTTTCACAACCCACGTCCGCGATTGTCTAAGGACATTGTTGAAATTCTGAAAGAAGGTATGATCACTTTTTTATTTTTAAAAATTGTATAACTGATACTCAAAATAATATAAACTGTACAAAAACGGTACATCGACTACTATTAAAGTCTGGATTTTTTAAAACATATACTACAAATATTTTTTATGTACTAAAATTCCCCAAAAGATATTCTGACTTTACTGGTAGCCTATCCATACTTACACTAATTACGTCGTTCATTCTGACCTACACCAAGTTTGATCATCATCATCATCATCATCATCATCTTTATCAGAGTACACAGCAACATTATCCTATAGCATTAGCAGCAACATCAGCACATTATTACCAAACAAATATACAGTAATCAATCTCGAGTTTATTTTCAAATTATTATCAATTGGAATTAAAATATTGATCATACACAATGTACACAAATTGAGTAGATATATGTTTAGCAGGCGCCACACTGCATTAGAAGATGGTGATATTGAACAATTCATAATGTTCTAATCCATTTCACTGGCTTTTGAACGTGCTAAATTGAGTTTTTGTTTTGTTTTATAATTACCGATCCTGTTTGGACAGGTGATCCTGTTTGGATGGGTTGGACCTCCTCCCCATTCGTTCAAGTCATTTGCTTAAATATTAAGGAAGCCTGTTACTTGACCTAGTTTAGCATAATTATCATCAAACAAATTTTACAAGTTTCATTTTTTTCTTACAATTCACATTTATGACATGCCAAAACTAATTATTTGCATTCTCTTATTACAATGAGCTAAATAAAGGTATTTGTTTTTGTTTTCCTCAACAAGTATTAACAGCGATTTAAATATTGATTGCTTTTCACAAATCAAATAATATCTATATTTTTTAGGTCAACTTAGCACAAGGTGAGCTATTGTGATCAATCTATGTCCGGCATGCGTTTAATGGGTGTCCCTTGTGTCAGGGCTATACACTTGTGCACGTTTAAGAACCAAGGTAGATCTAACCAGGGTTACATTTTGTCTGTGCACTATGCTCCAAAAACCTAAAATGACTAACAATCTTAACAGAGCACTTGCCGAATGGGCAGGGTTTCCAGTACAAGTATTAACAATAAACGTTGCATGGATGAAACCAGCTTTTTAATGATTGACAGAAGAACTTTAGCCTGTGTCTGTTTTTCTATTTTTAGTAACAGTGACCTTGACCGTAGGGACCCCAAAGGCAATCCATTGAAAGGTATCCATAAACTTTTCCTTTATACCAAGTTGGGTCAAGATATGTCAACCCTAACGTGTAAGTTATTCAGTTTCAACCATTTTTCTATTTTTAGTAACACTGACCTTGACCTTGAATCTAGGGACCCCAAACGCAATCGCATGAAAGGTATCCATAAACTCTTCCTTTATACCAAGTTTGGTCAATATATGTGGACCCTCTCTAAAGTAATTCAGTTTCAACTATTTTTCTAATTTTAGTAACAGTGACCTATACCTTGACCCTAGGGACCCAAAATGCAATCCCATGAAAGGTATCCATAAACTCTTCCCTTATACCTAGTTTGGTCAAGATATATGGATCCTGACTAAAGTTATTCAGTTTCAACCATTTTTCTATTTTTAGTAACAGTGACCTTGACCTTGATCCTAGGGACCCCAAACACAATCCCAAGAAAGTATCCACAAACTCTTCCTATAGACCAAGTTTGGTCAAGATATGTCAACCCTTACTAAAGTTATTCAGTTCCAACTGTTTTTCTATTTTAAGTATTAGTGACCTTGACCTTGACCCTAGGGACCCCAAACGCAATCCCATGCAAGGTCTCCATAAACTCTTCCTATAGACCAAGTTTAGTCAAGATATGTCATCCCTAACTAAAGTTATTCAGTTTCAACCGTTGTTCTATTTTTAGTAACAGTGACCTTAACCTTGACCCTAGGGACCCCAAACGCAATCCCATGAAAGGTACCCATAAACTCTTTCTATAGACAAAGTTTGGTCCAGATATGTCTACCCTTACTAAAGTTATTCAGTTTCATAGGTGAGTTTGACACTGCCCGGCCGCCCGCCAGCTGCCTGAACAACGACGTCCGTCATTCTAATAACCAGGTTTCACTATGTGAAAACCTGGTTAATAAGCTTACAAACTACCCCTCATGCATATATTGAAAGCCATCTGTTGTTGGATGAAATAGAGACATTGTTGCTTATGGCTGTTCATATTGTAGTTTTAACAAATCCTCATAGTTTATAGCAGTTTTATGGGATGTTGCGCTATCCATTGTTCATGTGTCTTACACTTTTGCTTGTGAAAATCAAATTATGCCTCTGGGTTAAAAAAAAACTCGCTATGCCATGAGGTTTCTTTTTGACTTCTCGAAAAATCTTCTCATCTTACACAGCTTGACATTTCATAATTTGTTACGAGCATCAAATAGTTGTCCTCTACCAAGATTATGCAAGTTACATGGGTCAAACTCGATTCAACCCTTTTTGACCTACTGTCCTATTTTTCAAACTTCAACGAATAAATTTTGACCATTTCACATTCCTGTAAACAAATAACAATGTTGTGTTTGGATGACCCTTGACAGTGACCTGTTATCCTATTTTCTCATTTTTGAAGCTTCAGCAATGAAATAATACCATGTATAGAGTTTTGAAAACAACTAGAGCTATCACTGAAGGTGATTAATACCCCAGAACGCCGCCTCTCATAATGATTTATCATTGTATGAAGTTTTATGCTGTTCCATCTAGTAGTTTTCAAGTAACTTTAATTGGCTGAAATAGAATTGCGGTTCCTGTACACTGCACTCCCTCTCATTATGATCTATCACTGCATGAAGTTTTATTAAATTCCAACCGATAGTTTTCAAGTTATGCTCCAGACAAGAAAAAGTAACAAAGGGCAGTAACTCTGTAATTGGCTGAAATAGAATTGCAGTTCCTATGCCCGGCACTCCCTCTCATTATGATCAATCACTGTATGAAGTTTTATTAAATTCCATCCAATAGTTTTCAAGTTATGCTCTGGACAAGAAAAAGAAACAAAGGGCAGTAACTCTGTAATTAGCTGAAATAGAATTGCGGTTCCTGTACACTGCACTTCCTCTCATTATGATCTATCACTGTATGAAGTTTTATAAAATTCCATCCAATAGTTTTCAAGTCATGCTCCGGACAAGAAAAAGTAACAAAGGGTAGTAACTATGTAATTGGCTATAATATAATTGCGGTTCCTGTACACTGCACTCTCTCTCATTATGATTTATCACTGTATGAACTTTTATAAAATTCCATCCATTAGTCTTCAAGTTATGCTCTGGACAAGAAAAAGTAACAAAGGGCAGTAACTTTGTAATTGGCTGAAATAGAATTGCAGTTCCTGTACACTGCACTCTCTCTCATTATGATTTATCACTGTATGAACTTTTATAAAATTCCATCCATTAGTCTTAAGTCATACTCCGGACGAGAAAAAGTAACAAAGGGCAGTAACTCTGCAATTAGCTGAAATAGAATTGCGGTTCCTGTACACTGCACTCCCTCTCATTATGATCTATCACTGCATGAAGTTTTATTGAATTCCATCCAATAGTTTTCAAGTTATGCTCCAGACAAGAAAAAGTAACAAAGGGCAGTAACTCTGTAACTGGCTGAAATAGAGTTATGGTTCTTGTGCACTGCACTTCCTCTCATTGTGCTTTACCATTGTATTAAGTTTAAATAAATTCCACCAAGAAGTTTGCAAGTTAATGTCTGGAAAAATAATTGAAAGCAAAAAACAAATAAAGGGCAATAACTCAGAAATTAGCTAAAGTAGAGTTATGGTTCTTGAATACTACACTTCCTCTCATTGTGCTTTACCATTGTATGAAGTTCCAATGAATTCCATCCAGTACTTTTCAAGTTATACTCCGGACAAACAAAAGTAACCAAGGGCAATAACTCAGTAATAAGCAAAAATAGAGTTATGGTTATTGAACACTGCACTTTCTCTCATTATGCTCTATCATTGTGTGAAGTTTAATCCAATTCCATCCAGTAGTTTTTAAGTTATGCTCCGGACAAGGTAAATTGCAACGGACCGACCGACTGACTGACCGACCACAGGGTGACTCCAATATACCCCGTTCAAACTTTGTTTGTCGGGGGTATAAATATAATGACCTCCAAATATGACCTTGACACGACAGTGACATTCGGATATCAGGCGAATTTTTACAGCATCGGATAATTCATGAATGAGAACATTCATGTTTAAAGCAGATTGGGGACTAAAAGTATGACATACCCTCATCTGTGTTAAAGTGGCCACAGCTGCAGCTCTACTTCACCAAGGTTATTCTTCAAATAGTGATTTTGTGTTGACCCACAGTTTGCAATCTTGAACGATATGGTGGCAGCATTCTGAAAAGAGTCATTAGCAATTTTATTTTCAAAATTAGTAAAACTGATACTCAAACAAATTAAAACTGTTAAAAAAATGAAATTGCTATTAATGTCTTGATATTGTAAAACACATACCAGTACTAGAAATCAAGGCTTCTAAAAACCGACCAATTTTAACCACACTGAACCAATTTCACAAACAGAAAATGATTAAGCAAGAGCTGTCACAGTGTGTGAAGAATGCTTCCGATGTGACATTGACCTTTGAACACCGTCAGTATATACAAACGGAAGAAAAAAGCAATGGACTATTCACATTTCTCACACTAAATTATATATATATATATATATATATATATATATATATATATATATATATACACATATATATATGCAATGATTATAATAAAATCACGTAGTTCAAACTCTAATTTTCGGGCTTTAGCATCCACTATACACACTATGGATTTTAAAGCTTTGACTTCTACTTTTAAGGTAAACCGGGCCGCTATCTTTTCACATATTTTTTCAAAACATATGCGGGCGTTGGATTTCACAAACGCTTGCAAAATGTGTTCTGTACTAGCCCTGTAAGCTAGATTTCATGTCAATAGCACAACGGGGAACCTTTTTTAAGCAATAAAGCCTGATAAAAGTGTTTGGTTCAATAAATTTACATTCTACTAAATATTAATGAAATTTCTTGATTGTTCTATGGTAAACGTAAATTAAACTTTTTGAGCTGTTCAATGTGTTTGATTAGTTAACGTGATCAGTTTTTATTGCATTTTTCGAATATTAAAATTTTGTGATTTTTAAAAAATGTACAAGGCACAGCCTACAAGCAAACATGAAGCTACGCCCCTGCACACAAATATGGGTAGGATGGGCTGTTAGGTAGCCGGAAGGGAGGGCTGTCATTGTGGTCAAGTAATCCAAATAATTATACAATTTAACTGAGAGTGTAAGATAGGTTCATTCCGACCCGAGCGTAGGGTGTTTTGCGGAAACTCGGTAAACCTCGTTTCCGCAAAACAACATGCGCGAGGGTCAAGATGAACCTATCTTACATGAGCGGCTATGGTAGATGCTTTTTCTCCCACCTCAGTTAAACCAAATTTAGTTAAAATGTATTTTTTTGCTGGAACTCTTTTGTGCTTAGTGAAAATAATTGCGTACGGATATGCGATAATTTGTGGTTGTCATAGATATTTGCGCAGTGATTCAGAGTGTGTTAATGGTCTGATCGGTCTTTAAATAGTTCTAAGAAGAGTGATGCATAATTTCTTGAAAGGTGCGTGAAAACTGTTTTCTGGTGACATTTGAAGCGAGAAATAATAAACTAGCGTTCTAAATATTGCCACAAGACAAGGTTTCCATGATGCGCTACAGACGACAGTCTTAAACAAGGGGGGTAATTACAATGTGGTGACCACTAAAAGAAGTTCCATATGGGCATTTTATCTTCGCCCGTGGGCAAGATAAGAATTTCTAGCATGGTTAAATTAATGGATTTACTTATCTGAGGTGGGAGAAAATGTTATTCTGTTCCGTACACAATAAATATCCAACAAATTATTATGAGTTTGATGGGTTTTTTTCATTTTCTACCGTCAAAACATAATGATATAAACATGAAGGGTACCTGCAAGACTGGGGTTCAAAGGTTTACAACAATCGACTAACCTCGATGATTGTTACCATCGTAATTACAAGGTCTATCTCGAAGCTCTCCGGAGATGGCCGAGTTGTTACGGTTTGCGTAATTGTTGTCTGTGTCAGTATAGTTTCGTTTTATTGGAATGGTAAATCCTGTGTTTTAATGCATTTAATGCTTGTTTTGAGCAAAATATATTTGCACTTACATTGTAAAATATGAATATAAACCTTTGAAATGGTCCGCTGTAGGCGGATGTGGGTTCATAGTATAACATATCGTTATACAGGGAGGTACGTTAATAGTATGTATGTTTACTTGGTTGTTAATATGCAAATTAGCAAGGCCCGGGCTCTGTGTGGATGAGAATTAACTGTATATAAAGACCAGCGGTCCCCTTCAAGGTAGAGCTTGCTTTTCTCTGAAGGGATCTGTTGGCCTTGTTTGATGTCGCATGTTACACCTATATTATCTATTTCAAACATAAAATACTTCTCTTAATACAACTTCATTTTTTATTCAAAACCCCTGTTTTTGCACAAACTCGTTTAGATGCTAGGGATTAGTCTAAGAATCCAGTATAACACGTTTATTATTTTAGACTAGAGGACTTTTAGGCACGATGATTAATTCGTGATTTTTGATAAAAACAAAATTATAATTTATTGTGAAGAGTTTACTTTAGATGGAAAACTCAAGAAGTTATTCTTATAGTTAAGAACTAACAACATTGGGGAATGTGCGATGCTGAATCTGTGAATTCTAGTACTGTATCATGCACCAGTCAATTGTAACCACGGCCCCCCCAGGTCTGGGGGTATACCAGGGATAGCTGGGTAAAAAGGCCGTGTTTTTACTTTCCAGGTGCCCCTGCAGGACTGGGTGACCGCGGTGGTTTTGTCATAGCCCCAAATTTAGCGGAGATTGGGCCTTATATAGTTTCCGGGGTGCGGGGGCATTTGGCCGGGGTTTAACCATCAGTTCGTCCACGCAGGGCGGGAATTTTACCCGGGGTTTGCTGGACCGAAAGTCAAAGTCCCGGCTATTCCCCGGACCTGGGGGGGCCGTGGTTACAATTGACTGGTGCATAAGAATGACTTCAAGTTCATAATATATGATTTACGGTAGTGAAGATTATAACACTTTACTTCTACCAAATTATGGGCGAAAATATCAACACATCAAGTAGTTATGTTGTAAAAACAAATACTTTACCAGTTTACAAAATTCTAACTGTTTCACCTTCAGCGTTTTTTTTCCTCGTGCAATCCGCTTTTCTCAGTCGGAATAGAGTTATCTTGTATGGTGGGCAGTTGTATTTGCCGGGACCCGGGACTTTTTCGGACTAGCAGCCTATTACTATTGCTCACGGGTCGGGACCAATAAAATGCTATGGGCCTGGACCATCACAGCCGGGACTGTTAATATATATATATATCCATGGTCGGGACTTATGAAGTGCTTTATAAAGGGGACGATACTATTTTCCGCTTTTGTCAGTCGGAATAGAGTTATCTTGTATGATTGGGCAGTTGTAGTTGCAGGGGGAGCAGGACTTTTCAACCCCAAGATTTTTCAACCCCTTCTCAAAACGAAGATTTTTCAACCCTTAGACTTTTCAACCCCTACCTGTTTGGACTTTTCAACCCCTAAATCAAAGACTTTTCAACCCCTAGTTGAAATATTTTGATAGCCATATTGAAGACTTTTCAACCCCTATATCAAAGACTTTTCAACCCCAATTATTTTTGTAAGCCAGGTGTTGTCTGTTTCATTGTTTTTGCAAGAAACTTAACCAATTGTTATTGAAATACAATTAGAGATTTGTTTGGCTTATTTGTTACACTTTTCTCCAAAGTATTGGATGAAATTTACAAAGGCTTTGCCTTGATTTACTAAGCACTTGATGGTTAGGTTTTTTCAAAATAATATTCCGAACATTAACAATGGTACGGTAAAGTAAGATTTTGGTGCCTGGTTACTCCGAACATGCAATTGTTGTATTATTCTGAGGATATTACATATCTCAGCGAATTCACATATATTATGTACAATGTTATTACCATAATTGTGTTCTTTAAATAACAAATTTGAATAATTGCAAAAGAAAATGAATGCAAAGAAGAATTTACGCAACATTCTCCTTTTTGTGCCTGTAGAATGCCAATAAAAAAACTTGAACATTTATAAAACTTTCATTGCTTTTAAAAAAGGTCAACAGTGGAAGTTTTTTTGTAGTACCATATTGCTATTTCAGTACAGTTTGATTTTAATTCTTGATAATGTATTATCTTAAAATTCAGAGTTTGCGGGTATAAATAAATAATATATATTTTTGGTTTGATTTTAAATCCCGAAAATTATACACAAAATGTATCAAGCTGGCCACAGTTTGGAATGATGGCCATGATATTAGAACCTTAATTAACTGTCACTTTCAAGTTACTATTACCTCAATTAAAGGTGTTATGTTGCCCATTCGTTGCATTCTTTAATTGCATATATGAAAAGACAATATAATGCTTATAGCATTTTTTTTTACATATATACCACTTTATAATAGAATGTCCTTATTTTTTTTAAACCGAGAAATAAAAAAAGTTAATAAAATCTTATGTTACACTTATGTAATTTGAAAGCATTTGAAACTCAATTTATAATACATTTTTAACATCTTTGAACTCAATGTATACTTTTGTATTTCTTAAACATTGTCTGCTAAATCATGATATTTGAATATTATGAAGAAGATTCACAAAGATGTCAACAATGCTTTACCGCTCGGATACCCGGGCCGACCTATAGTATCGGGATGCGAATCATTAACAGAAAATATATCTTCATATGTTGACAGCGTCTTAAAATCTCACATGGAAAATTTGCCATCTTTTGTAAAGGACACTACAGACTTCATCAAGAAATTACGATCTTTATCCGTTTTAAAAAAAGATGCATTTTTAGTGACACTTGACGTCAGCTCTCTTTATACTAACATTCCACATGATGATGGTATAGCAGCATGCAGATCCTTCCTTGAACAAGACAAGTCTAACTCTCTTGGATATATTGAGGACATCTCAAACTTAATCAAACTTTTATTAACAAAGAACAATTTTCAATTCAACGATGCAAACTACCTACAGATTTTAGGAACAGCTATGGGCACGAAAATGGCACCGTGCTTTGCATCTTTGTTTATGGGAAAGTTTGAACAAGATTTTCTTAAAAACTGTTCCAAAAAACCGTTACTATGGTTGAGTTTTCTTGATGACATTTTCTTCATATGGGAACATTCTGAAGATGAATTAACGGCTTTTCTTCACGATATCAACAAAGTCCACAAAAATATTAAATTTACAAATAATGTCTCTAAAACATGTGTTTCATTCTTGGATGTCCATATCGAAAAAGACTTAAAGGGTTGTTTGGAAACAAGCGTTTTTGAAAAATCAACAAATTGCCACCAATGCATAGAATACTCTTCGTGTCATCCAAAAAAGTGCAAGGTCGGCATCCCCTACAGCCAGGCTAAACGCTATAGAAGAATAACATCAAGTGATGACCGTTTCCATGAGGAATGTGATAAACTAAAAACCTATTTTGAAGAACGAAACTATCCAATTTCTGTTATAGATGAAGCTGTTTCGAAAACATTTTCCATCAGTGCAGGGGACGCTTTGCAGCCAAATGTTCAATCATCAGAAAAAGACATTATTCCTTTTGTGTGTACTTTTAATCCATCATTACCAAACATTGGTAAAATTATAAACCAATATTGGGGACTACTCAGATATTCAAAAAGTAAAGCTGTCCAAGATCTCATTAACTACAAACCAATTGTTGCATATAAGCGGCCTAAAAATATTCAAGATATACTTGTGAATTCTAAACTTACAAATGTTGTCACTAACGGGTTCGTTACTAAATGTAATAGATCCAGATGTTCACATTGTTGTACTATTTTTGAAAATGACAAATTTTCAAGTACATATTTTGCAAAGAATTTAAGATAAATCATGAATTGTCCTGTTCTTCTACAGGTGTTATATATGTTATCAATTGCAAAAAATGTAAAAAGCAATATGTTGGTCAGACACAACAAAAATGTAGTCAGAGAATGAACAGTCATAAGTTTGATATAAAGCATTTTCCAGATTCATATACAAATGTGTCTGAACATTTTAATGCTCCTGACCACAGTATCAATGATTTTTCTTTTATGCCAATTGATAAAATTGAGAACAATTGGAAACGATTATTAAAGGAGAGTAAATGGATGCATATTCTTGGCACAGTCATTCCTAATGGTATGAATTCAAAAATATTATTTTAAATCTTCTTGCAGAATTAAAAAAATCACAGAATTAATCTGGTTTATAACTGTTTTAACCTATTTAATGTTGCATAGTTTATACTGGTTTATTGATGTTTGTTTATGCATTTAAATTGCATTTTACCAGTATAATTGTATCTCTTTAGATCCTATAAGACATTATTTTGCGCAAAAATGTATGCTATATTTTGACGTTATCAACGTTGACGTCATTTGATGTTGACGTCATTTCCTGTTCATTATATACATACAACCTGATGAAGGCCGAATGGCCGAAACGTTGTTTCATAAATAAATAATTTGTGTTGAAGTTGGACTTCTTTAATTATCACCATATTTAAAGTTCAACTCATTTTATTGCCTTTTTTATTGATGAATACAAAATGAATGAAACAAAATGTTTTAAAAAAAGTGTTTTAAAAAACTAAAAGAAATACAAACGCTGTTTCAATTAATTGATGGAGCAGTACCATGCACATAATATATTGTGAGGATTTCCTAGGGAGATAAGATAGATTTATGGCTAATTGACTAAATAGCTAAATGGACAGTCGAGCATTTTTTTTACTTATTTCAATGTAAATATTTAATGAATTATTGTATTATCATGTGTTTTAAGTATGTATATTTTGTATGTATTGCATATTTTTTGTTTGTTATATTTTTAGTCTTAATATATTCTTGATTTTTAAAAGAAATTTTAAAATAAATTGTTTACTGTTGTAGTTATTTTCTTAAAAAGGTGAGAAGTTTAGGGGTTGAAAAGTCTTCGTTTATTAGGGGTTGAAAAGTCTTTGTTTAAGGTGGGGTTGAAAAGTCTGAGCACTTTTAGGGGTTGAAATGACAAAGGGGTTGAAAAGTCTTTAATTTCACAAATGACAAAGGGGTTGAAAAGTCTTGGGGTTGAAAAGTCTGACAGCCGTTGCAGGGACCCGGGACTTTTTCGGAATAGCCGGGAATATTTATATTGAAACCAGGCCTGGCCAAAATAACATGGTTTATAAAGGGGGCGAAACTATTTTCCGGTCTCTCACCATAATTATCTGATCTCATCCGGGATCCTATTTTCCGGTCCCTGTGTATTGAAATTAACTTATGGCTTCAGGCAACGGATTGTGTTGCTGATATTTGGTAATCCAAATTGACAAAAAAAAATTGATAGGAGTAAAAAATGATATATATCATTTTCTAATTAAGTCGATATTAAGAAGATATTTATTTAGCTTTTTTAAAGACTGGCTATTTTTAAGACTATTTTTTGGCGAAAATAGAAGTATTCTAAGCAAAAATAAGCAAAAACAAGTATATTCATTATAAATTGTTTATATTCAATATCTTAAATATTTACACTACATACGAAATGAAACTGAATACTCTTTAACACTTAGGTATTCAAAGAAATGACCAAAAATGTACTCCATGTAACATAAATGACATTGGCGATGAATTTCACAATAATTTGAAATGCACCCACTTTCTCGGTGATGATGCAAAGCGGATTATTTTCGTCCACATTCTTCATTTGCGGGTTCTATCCGGCATCGATGCGGAATCTATCCGTCGTGTTTACATTTAAAAGAGGAATGCCGAAGTTTAATTATATTAAAATGACAGCAAGTGCTGTAATAATGTGTGTGATACCTAAAGAATAACTTTATTAACTATCGACAAACAAACACAAAAATGAAAGCCCTATATATTTTTATTCATCTAAACGAATGCAAATATTGTCATAAGTATATATGTTATGTCTCTTCATATTCAAATATATTATGCTATAAAATCTGGCCACACACACATGGTTCATTGGTTGTTCTTTTATATTATAATTAAATAATATTTTATAATGTGAGCATAAATATAGAAAAACATAAAATAAAAGGTGACACGCGTAATGGTACGAAATTAGTACTACTCTGTAGTAAATTTACGTTTATTACTTCTGTTACTAAATCTTACTATTTTTATCTGAAGAATACATGTATTATACTCACGAATGTACCTTTTATGTGTCCCACGTCTAGTGTTGTTATATTTTTATTTAGAAAAATAGCGAAATAATTTAACTAAGAATTACAAGTATTTTAAATTCTGTCATCAGAGACTATGATTGGCGATTTCCGCCGCTGTCACTTGGCTGTCACTTGGTTCCTGTTGTCAGGCGTGTCTGTTATCGCTTTAATAAGAGGCCGCTTCTGATTTTTTGCTCGGGTAGTGGCGTATCCGTGGTCTAGTGGTACCACTCTTGACTATCAATCCAGGGGTCGCAGGTTCGATTCCCCGTCGCATTACTAAAAAATGAGAACCGTCTTCCGGGAGTGGCGTTAAATGGGGATCCCGTGTGACAGTGCTATACAATGGTGCACGGTAAAGAACCAGGGTACCTCTAACCAGGGTTACATTCTGTCTGTGCACTATGCTTAAATGACTCACAATCTTAACGGAGCACTCGCTGAATGGGCAAGATCAAGGTCATTGACTCATTCAGCCCCGAGTGTGTAATTAAAAACTTCATGTTATACTGAATTTATATGTCATCCGCCCACACTATTTTCCAAAAATGAAATTATTTTTAAAATCAACAAGGAAGTCCAAATTGTTGATGCGCGTGATCGAAAAAAAAATGCATTTATTATAATATAACCTTTGTTATCATACAACTACAATCTTTGTCATGTTAAGAGTGCTACATACCCATATCATCTAGTGGTTGGTTGTCAGTTTGAGTCGACATGGAGACTCACGCCTAAATTTCTCAACAATTAATGTAATTACTTGTCAGTTGATGATTAGCTCATCTGAACACGATGTGCTCAAGGTGAGCTATTGTGATCATCCTATGTCCGTCGTCCGTCTTCAACATTTTAAAATCTTCTTATCTGAAACCATAAGGTCCCTTGATATTTGGTATGGAGCCTCATATGTAGTGGTACTTCACTAATATTGTTTCATTTATTTCCGTGGCGTCAAAAGTGGTCACAGGGGTCTCAGGTTTTCTATGCACGTGTATGTAAAATTACAATCCTTTGATATTTAGTAGTGATGGGCCGATGATCGCCGATAATCGATTTTATCGGCAGACATTCGTAATTCAGCGATCGACGACCTCATTGTTCAATAATCGAATGATCGAAAAAAAATGTTTGCTTGAATCTAGTTAATTTCCAACTTTATATAGCGCAGTAACTTAGAGCTAAGGGAAGTAACCGCTACTTTGAGTTTTAACAGTACTTTCATTTAGTCTTTTTTTGCGTTCAAATCGCTTTATGATGGCTGATGGCGGACGGTTATGGGGACTTCGATCTCAAAATATTCGATTACCCTGGTTTACGGTCCTCCAGCTGCTAGAAAAGTGCAAATTATTCCAGCGAAATGTTTATGGTCATTCAAGCCCAGATTCTTATGAAACTAGGCTTGATCGACCCCAGCTGTGCTCACATTTAAGGAATGAATTGCGGGGTTGATGTCATTATCGGGGTATGAACGCAATTGGGTTGGTCAATGTGTGTGGAGTCCTAAGGACTCCACGCGTACTTTGACCGACCCAATTGCGTTCATATCCCCGATAATGACATCAACCCCGCAATTCATTCCTTATAATTTACACCAATAGTTCATTATTTCATTCAAGAATTGTTAAAAAACACTTCATTTCATTTAAGAAAACCTTTCAGTAACCCGTTCTTACCCATTCGGTAAATAGAACGACCCGAGTATAACCGGAATCATATTTTTCAAATGACGTCCCAATAAGCGGGAAAAGATCTACCACTTGAAATCACTTTTAAACGTAAAATTGAAACACTTTTGGCAACAAAACGTTTAAAATATAATAACTTAGCACTTTCTAAAATGTTGATTTATATTTTACGGGACCTGCTGACACAATACCAATTTGATATGTCTCATTTTTTCAATTTAATTTTCAAAACCTGTTGAATTATATAAGTCATTGACAAAATGACAAAACATATGTATCATACAGGAAAATACAAGGTAGAAAATTGCCCCAGTGAAACAATAAGTACCCTCTGGCAATAATTCTTTGCACTGGGGCAATTATCAACCAAACCCCATGGTCAACCATGTCTTATTTTATTTACAATAATTTACATATTATTTAATAATGTAATAATATATTTATTTTTTATTTATATAATAATTTATTAGTCAACTTACGTAAACCTCACCATGAAATGTTCTCTTACTTCATAAACCTTGGAATATTTATTTTTTATATATTTTTTAGAATTATTCAATATGGCAGATGTAATACCTGTTTTCTAAAATGAAATACACATGAAAACTAAGGTCCTTATTGATATATACAGTAGAAAATGATGCTTTTGTGATACTGTCCGATTACAGCCGATTAATCGGATAATCGACCGATCAGGGTCTCCAATTAATCGGATATGAAAATTCAAGCCGATTGCCCATCACTAATATTTAGTATGTAGTCTCATGAAGAAGCCCTCCACCAAGAGTGTTCATAGTATATCCTTCGGGTTGTCCAGTGTTTCTCTATACTGATCTAGTATTACTTTTTTAAATATTCTTTTCGGAAACCGCATTGCCAAGACCATTAATATTTGGGATGTAACCTTATCATGGCATGGCTTATGTAATGGCTCTTCACCAAAATTGTTCAAATAATGCTCCTGGGACCAAACCTGGCCGCCCACCTGGGGATCTTAAGTTTTCTATACCCTTGTAGTGTAAACATTTTGAAAGACTTCTTCTCTAAACCCACAAGGTCCGTGGGTCCCAGACTTTCTAAAATCTTTTTCTCTGAAACCGCAAATCCCAGACCCATGTTTGGTATTAGTCTCATGAAGTGGCCCTTTACCAATATTGTTCAAATTTTGTACCTGTGGTGGGGGTCCCAGGATGTATATATATTTATAAATAAATATTTCGAAAATCCTCTCTGAAACCACAAGTCGAAGACCCTTGACTGTTGGTTTGTGGCTTCATGTAGTAGATAGTGACTGCCTACATTTAAGCACCAAACGACTTCCTTAGCAAAGAATGACATCCTTGGCCTTTATATTAACAACTTATTCACTACGCTACTAATGATTTCCTTATCAACCAATGACTTCTTACCTTTCTTCCTTGACTTTCTTCCCAAGAACCAGCTACCTTCTTCACATCCTTGGTAACCAATGACTTCCTTAACAACCACTTACTAAGCAACCAGTGACTCCTTTAGCAACCAATGACTTCTTCTGCAACCACTTTCTTCACTAGCAACAATTGACCTCCTTGGAAACCAATTACCTTTTGAGAAGCCATTTTAATAAAAGCGATTCTTTTCGTCCACATTCTTCATTTGCGATTGGCCCATAATGCCAGGTGTGAATGTGATGACAATGCACTAAACACGCGTCATGTGTCATTTAGGGACATATCGTCGGGTACTATAAAAAAGTCCCCGTGTTCTTACAGTTATTGTTAAAAGACGGGGAGTGACAGAGAACGACAAGTGACAGAAAAAATCCAATTATTTTAGGTAAATTGCTTCTACCAATTTAGAATTTCTGAAATAAACTAGTTCCCGAGTTGGTTTAGATTTTCCGTAGTTTATATAGTAGAGGTCAACCCCAGAACGAGGCTGCTCGTCCTACGGAGACCCTCCATTGGCGCATAACGCCAATTGACCAAAAATCCATTTAGGTACGTTGTTTACACATATGAAGGCAGAGAAATATTAATTAAAAGTTTTTGTTTATTTTACTTTGTTCATAAAGAATTACTTTTTGTCTTTCTGAAATGAAGAATTTCAGAGGCTCATTTGGTGAAATTCAGGGTCCGCCACGCGTAGTGGTTACGACAAAGTAGAGCTCAATTGCCCCGGCACTTTAGAGAATATTTTAAATGTTTACTACAACTTTTTAAAGATGTATTTTAGTAATCGAATTTTCGAATATTCGTTCGAAAAAATTACCGAATATTCGAATATCAATTTTGCCATTCATTTGCATCCCTACATTTTATTTATTAGCAACCAATGTCCTCCATGGAATCCACCTATTTACTTAGCGACCACAAACTTCTTTAGCAACCAATGACTTCCCTAGCAATTATTACATCCTAAGGAACTTCTTACATTCATAGCAATCAGTGACTTTCTTAGCATTCAATGAAAAGTTACAAATAATAACCTAAGCAAAAACTTTCAATCACAGCAAACAATGGCCTGACTTTAACCAGTGAACTCTATATATATATATATACCAATGAATACATTAGATAATTCCCGTGTATCCATTTATTATCTTAGTTAACAATGACTTCCTAAGCAACCAAGGACTTCCTTTGCCACCTTAAAAAATACCTAAAATCATAGCAATTAATGACTTCTTATCAACCAATAAGTTTTTTAGCAACAAATATATCTTCTTTAGCAACCAATGACTATCCAAACGACAAATTACTTCATGAGCAACCATTTACTACCTACAGTATACTCCACGCGGAACTACATGTACCACTTTCCTCGGTGACTCGGAGGCGTTTTTAATTTATCGCGGATTTCCACCGAGTACGCAACCTTTTTCCTCGCTAAAGTTCGCCGAGTTGCACCGAGTTAATTGTTTTCTCTGGAGGGTTTTATTGCCGGTAGCGCCGGTGGTCGTATCAATTTATTGACCTAATCACGGAACTCCGCGTTTTGTGCATAGCTGACAACAGTACATTGCTTCTGTTAAAACAGTATTAAATTATTAGATAATTAATTTTTCAAAGTACAGTAAGTTTCTTTTTCGCGGTGTTTTACCTCCGAGTAACGCGGCGATTGTAATTATACGGTCCACTGATCAGCCTCGGTGGGTGAATGAGTGAAAACGCCGAGGAAAGAGGATTATGATCAATTGGATGTCGTGTCCGCGATGACCAAAATCCGCCGAGGAAAACGGAAAGTGGTAGTCACCAATGACGTCCTTAGCAACCAATGACTTGCCTATCAATCAATAACTTCCATTGCAACAAATAACTTCCTTAAAAACCAATAACTACCTTAACCTTAGCAACCCGGAATATTGCATAATAGCATAAACTTACTTCCGTAATGACCAATGACTTCCTTAGCAAGCAATTTCTTCTTTCAAATCAAATCAAATCAAGTCAAATTTTATTTTCAGTCGGTATGACATAACAGAGAAAAACATCAGCTGTTCATAGCTATTGACCGACTACATATATATATATATATATATATATATATATATATATATATATATATATATATATATATATATATATATAGTTTTAAAACCTCTAAAATATTGGGGCCCTGTTTATATTTACACCCGAATTATTGGGTCCACGGTGTATTTATTGGGGCATACCTCAATATTGGGTCAAAGACCCAACATATAAGGACCCAACATAATTGTTTGTTTTAAATGTATCTGCAGGGTCAAATACGTGATTGCAACCTGTATTCCTAAACACATTTATTGGGTCGCAATTTCCCTGTTGGGTCGCCAAATATACACGCACCGTGTTTCGTGTATATTTGTATATTATAGCCACAACAACATATTATACATGAATACCTGTTGGGTCATAAATTGTTTTCATACAAGTCCTGTTCCCATAGAGACCATGACCATTGAGACAGTTTACTCACAGGCCAAGACTAGTGAGACAGTTTAATCTCAGACCAAGACTAGTGAAGTATCAGGCAGTGCTAACCAAATGGAATTGACACAACAATGTAATATATACTACTTACAAAACCCTAAGAACTGTTGGGTCATTAATTTTTTTGCAAAACTTGATGAAAATGATCATATATAGTAGACAAAATTGGATAGGAACTCTTTTGAATCCCTTTAAGCCAAAACAAAAGTGACAGTTTTGGTCAGACCTCGGGCCAAAAACTTGCTCAGGATGTTTTTCTTGATGATGTCTTGATCGAGTTCAGTCATGGATGGGGCAAGGTCAAAAAATAGGTCAGTAGGTCAAATCTTTGAAAAATCCTATTTAGGCTTTAAGGGCCACATTTTTTACCCAATCTTCCTGAAACTAGCTCAGGATTATTTCTTGATAATATCTTGATCAAGTTCAATCAAGGGTGGGGCCAGGTCATAAAGTAGGTCAGTAAGTTAAATCTTAAAAAATCACAAACCTTCACCTTTGACATTAGTGCGTAAATGGGCACTCCCAACCCCTATTGCATGCACAATTGTGAAAAAGTGCCTTCATGCTAGACCCAGTCCTTTTGGGGCATGTGTCATGTGACTGTGACAGCTCTTGTTAATCATTTCTTTTTATATGCCCAAAGAAACTTTGGTTGTATTTTGTTATGGCGCATCTTCCGCTTGTCCATCCCTCTGTCTGTTTGTCTGTCAGCCATTCTTGTCCGCTCAATAACTTTAATACTATTCAGCTTAGGGCAACCATGGATTAAAAATTTATGACCCAACAATTCTTAGGGTTTTGCAAGTTATATATATATTACATTGTTGGGTTAATTTTTTTATGACCCAACAATTATTCAGAGTTCTCATGGAATATATAAAAAAATGTATAATACATTGTCTTTTTGTCTGTTAGCCATTCTTGTCCGCTCAATAACTTTAATACTATTCAGCTTAGGGCAACCATGGATTAAAAAATTATGACCCAACAATTCTTGGAGTTTTGCAAGTTATATATATATTACATTGTTGGGTCAATTGTTTTATGACCCAACAATTATTCAGAGTTCTCATGGAATATATAAAAAAATGTATAATACATTGTTGGGTCACCAATCTCAAATACTACCAGTAGCTATCTTTAATTTGAAGGTTATGTTATCGGGCACCAAGGCAACACTTAATTAGGGACCAAATCAATGTCAATGTCACAGTTATCTGATATATAGAATGCCTGTGCACTCAAACATTTCTGCTCAATACCGTAACTTGAATAACTCGATCAATAGGTCATCGCCACCGTGATCTTTAATCTAGTCAGTACCATTAATTGAAACGCATTCAGCTAAGGACTACCTTATGTGGTGTTATAGATGATCATGGTCTGTAGTTGATGCTTATTTTTATACCCCCAGAAACCAAGTTCGAGAAGGGGTATATAGGAGTTGGCATTGTCGTTGTTGTCGTCATTGTCATGGTTGGTGTAGGCATGAAAAACTTTAACCTTGGCTATAACTTCTTTGTTCTTGAAGCTACTGCAATGAAACTTCACACAGCTGTTTACAATCACAAGGGCTTTAATCTGACCAAGAGCCATAACTCTGTGATGCTTTGTTGTCAGAATTATGTTTATGGTCTTGGGAAATAATAGACGAGAGTTGACCTCCATGCACGGGACTTATAGTTTTGAATTGTCTCTTCAAGACGATTATTGAGTAATAGCCCATAATAACAAAACCTTGTTGTGTCAGGAGCTGGGGCAGAAGTACTGATGGTTCTAGGGTTTTTGTGTCACCTGCTGTAGGCAGAAGGTGACACTAAACGATCACTTCTCTGGCGTCTGTCTTAGTCCGTCTGTCCAGCCGTCTGTCCGTCCATCTGTCTGTCCGTCACACTTTTCATGTCACGCGTTTTAGCTCACCTGAGCAAAGCTCAGGATGAGCTACTGTGATCGCTCGAGGTTCTGGCCTCTGGTGTCCGGCGTCCGTCAACATTTTACAAACGACATCTACTCTGAAATCACTCGTCCGTTTGCAACCAAAATTCATCAAAAGCATTAGTAGACAGGGGGACACAATTATTGTTAAAAGTTTCTAGCTTGAGTTTTTTCCCTTGCTGTGAGGCCATATTTTGCAACATGACTATATTTTTCATTTAACAACTTCTCCAAAACCACAATGCCTTGAGCTTTAAATTTTGGTATGTGGCATCACCTAATGGTCCTCTACCCAAATAATGACCCCCGGGCCAAAAATGGCCCCGCCCTGGGGCTTATCAGTTTTTCATAGGGAAATCTTTCAAAAATCTTCTTCTCTGAAACCGTAAGGCCAAGACCTTTCATATTTGGTATGTAGCATTAACTAGTGGTCCTCTACCAAGATTGTTCAAATTATGACCCCCTGGCCAAAAATGGCCCCGCTCTCGGGCTTGTCAGTTTTTCATAGGAAAGGTTTAAAAAATCTTCTCTGAAACCGTAAGGTCCAGACCTTTCATATGTCTTTTATTACAGCACTTTTATGCTCATTCAGGTGCAGATTTTTATGCATAACTGTGATTTTATTCAGGTCTTGTTCCCTTCGAGACTGAGACTAGTGAGGCAGTACATTCTCAGACGAAGACTAGCGAGACAGTTGAAGGTCCTGATCCTATAGAAACTGAGACAAGCAAGTCGGTTGTTGATCCTGATCCCATAGAGACCGTGGCAGTTGACTCTCAGACCGAGACTAGTGTTGAAACTGATCCTGCAACATCTAGTGGTAAATTGTCTTTATCATTGTCACTATATATTGTCGATCTAATTCCAAAAGGATGTGACTCATTCACAGTTGTAAAGAAGTTATGTCCTTTTGTAATTAGATCGACAAAAAAGAAATATACACTTAGACCCCCCTCCCTGTTCATTTGTTGACCTATATACATTGTATATAGACCTGTGACCTTGACCTACATAAATGAACACTTAAAAATGTGTGACTGTAAGATGCACATACATGCCAAGTACCAGTATGAAGCAGCTATTTTATTCACTCACAACTTAGGTTCACTGTGTAAAACATAATAAGATCAAAACAGGTGACAAATACAGGCTTTCCAGCGTTCCTCTTTTTTCCTACTATTTCTTTTTTTCCCTACCTTTTTGAGATGGCTCCTATTTTTTCCTGCTTTTTCAAAAAAGCTCCTATCCAATTTTTAGGTCACCTGAGCAAAGCTCACCTAGATCAGAGGTCAAGGTTACATTTTCCTTAAAGGTCAAGCTCATTTAAGATCTATCAAAAAATATTTTTTTACATATAACTTAATATTGATCATAATTATGCAACCACATGCAACAGTAACTTGAAAATTAGAATGTGAGAGGTGTATAAGAATTACAAATTTTGTGTTGTGCGAAACTCTGAAATGGCCTGGGGTACAGCATCAAACTTGACAGAAATATTACCACCATTAGCTGTTGTGCACCTACTATTTTTATACCCCCATCAAACAAAGTTTGAGGGGGGTATACTGGAATCACCCTGTCGGTCGGGCGGGCGGTTTGTTTGTCGGGCGGTTTGTTTGTCGGTTGGTCGGTTGGTCTGTCCACAGCTAACATATACAGTTTGTGGAGCGAACTCCTCCTTCAGTTTTTGACGGATTGTAATGATACTTGGTATATATCATCAACATGAATGGTAGATGTGCAAGACGTATTTTTGGTGCATATACCTCAAGACGTTTCAGAGTTATCTGCCCTTGAACTTAGGCTGTTTTCTTGCAACATTGTGCACAATTGTTCAATACGGTAGGTAGTTTGTGGAGCGAACTCCTCCTTCAGTTTTTGACGGATTGCAATGATACTTGGTAAACATCATCAACATGAATGGTAGAAGTGCAAGACATATTTTTGGTGCATATACCCCAAGCCGTTTGATAGTTATCTGCCCTTGAACTTAGGCTGTTTTCTTGCAACATTGTGCACAATTGTTAAATACGGTAGCTAGTTTGTGGAGCGAACTTCTCCTTCAGTTTTTGATGGATTGCAATGATACTTGGTATACATCATCAACATGAATGGTAGAAGTGCAAGACGTAGTTTTAGTGCATATACCCCAAGACGTTTTAGAGTTGTCTGCCCTTGTACTGAGGCATTTTATATAGTGCTTACTTATATGTATCAGATGGCATCTTGGTTTGTGACAAGGAGGCGGATGGGGTATTTGTCACATTCAGTGACTGTTCTAGTTTGGATTGTCTCTTAAAGACGATTGCGGAGTTATTGCCAATTATAACTTAGAATTGTATAGGCTTTGTGTAGCCCATTACTCTGAAACAGATTGGGGTGCAGCCATCAAACTTGACGGGAATATTCCTCACCATGAGTTGTTGGTCTCTTAAAGACAATTACAGAGTTATTGACAATTATAACTTAGAATTGTGTATTAAGCTTTGTGTCTTGTGTTACTCCGAAATTGATTGGTGTACGTCAAACATTAAGTTCATTAAAATGTTTAAGACTAAAAAAAATATTGATTTATATTGTACCATGGATTTTCCTACAGTCTTCTGCTAATGATTATGGAGTTACTGCCCCTGATTATTAAATAAAGGAGAGGGGAACAGGGGAGACCTTTTTTAGTGACAGAAAACACCTCTAGTTAGAAACTGCACTGGCTTTGCAATTGCATCACTTGCTCTAATGCACTTCTACTATAAGGAGTAAAATATTAAATGTGTTTATGTGATATATTTATATCTTGCATTGATCAATGTGACAGATTAGTAATTTTTTTCAGGAAAACGGGGGGAAAAGAGACCTTGGACAAAAAGTGCTGAGGAATTTTTGAGAAGAGCTTTCAAAAGTTACCTCACCAGAAAAGCAGCTAGTGTCCACAATACAGACATAATCATGGCTCAAAACACATGTGCCGAATTATCTGAAAGATCAAAGGCTCAAATAAGGTCCAAGTTAAACAACATGAAGTTGGGGAAATCAAAATAATCTCCTGTGTTACAGAGGAACTGGAGAACATGACTGTTCCATCTTTAGATGATGTTTGTGCAACTTTAAAGTGTTGCTTTCTGACAATGAAGCGTAGCTTTAAACGCCCTTATTTGCCAAATCATGCACATTAAATTAATTTGTGAAAGTATGCTTTGACAGAGTACTCTTACACAGGAAAAATGTGAAAGGAAAAATGTGTTAGGCCAACTAACTGCCTCAATATGACCAACACAGTGTTAAAATGATGTAAAATGTAAAAACAAATCTGCATTAAGTATGGGTCAAAAGTTTTGGTCCATGAAAACCCCAAGTATGTTTGCTAAGCGAGGGAATTAAAGCTTTAATTCTAAACCTTTTAATATTCAAGTTGGTTGAGTCCTGCATAAATGTTGGTACCCACTTGCGTAGATCTTGTTTATAATACAGTAAATATGGGGAATAATCTTTCGTAGGCAAGCAAGGTCATTTTGCTAAAAGCTAGATCGTTTCTTTTTAAGCAAGATTAAAATCTACCTCTGACTTCCTCTTACTTTGAGAGTCTAGCTGAAGGAAACGCACATCTGATGACTTTAAAAAGTAGGACCCATGCAAACATTTTTGGACTGATTTTTCAACGAAAAAAATCGTCTATTAAAATAGTGATGTCCGGGCGGGCGGGCGTCCGCACAGGACCACCTTTTGGTAAAAGTGCTATAATTATTTTATCCTTCAATGGATTGCTTCCATATTTGGACAGTTGCTTCATTGGATAGTCCCTTTCATGTGACATTGACCTTGACCTACTTTTTGCCCCGGAAAATCCGTCCATAATGCGTTTCTCGATTTTATTTTTTTAGCTCACCTGAGCACAGCTCGGGGTGAGCTTTTGTGAACGAGCGTGGTCAACAATTTGCTAATAACCTAATAACCACTTTATAGGCCAGAATTTAGAACCTTGTGCCGCCAAACTTGCTCATAATGTTTTCTATTGATAATATCTCGACCGGAAGCTTTTTTTTCTTCACTATTAGATCTATTTAGACAAATAATTGATATTTTGTTCCATGTTTAGGTCAATTATTTCAGGGTGACATGGCTTACGAGCATGTGCAAATAAACAAACTAGCTATAGCTTAGGTGGCTGAACTTACGTACTTCAAGGGGCTAGCTCACGTAAGAAGACTTTAAAAATTCCAATCATAGTCACACGGCCTGTAAACGTGGGCGCCACCTCTTTTTATGCCCCCAGAATCTGTGATTCGGGGGCATATAGGTTTTGCCCTGTCTGTCTGTTTGTCTGTCTGTGTCACGAAAACTTAACCTTGGCTATAACTTTTCAACCATTGGTCATAGAGCTTTCATACTTGGCATGTGTCTTCCTTGTGACAAGAGCTTTCCAGCTGTGCAAGATTTGTAACTCTGTCTGCAATATTTAAGGAGTTATGCCCCTTTAACCGAAAACTTAACCTTGGCTATAACTTTTCAACCATTGATCATAGAGCTTTAATACTTGGCATGTGTCTTCCTTGTGACGAGCTTTCCAGCTGTGCAAGGTTTGTAACTCTGTTTGCAATTTTGATGGAGTTATGCTCCTTTGAAATTTTGAGTTTTTTTACAAAAGTGCCGCCTGGGGGGCATTCGTGTTTCACAAACACATTTTTCTTGTTTTTAGATGCATTGAAAATGCCCCTATGCAACTTCACAGATACCAAGACATATTTCCACAATTTCCTAGATTGAAGCAGTTTGGATTAAGCAGACGATAATTTTATCGGCGGGTTCAGGGTTAAACTATCGTAAGCAAAATTATGTGTGGCCGCAGCCTCTTAATATAGCGACAAAAACATTTGACGTCATCTGCGAAAAGGACCTTATTGCGGAACAAACCATGACGTACGTCATAAAGCAGCTGCTTTCACACGTTTATGTTGATATTTATAGTTTATACTGCACACAGAGTGATAAAATGTTTTTCTACTAGACTATACAGTCCTATGTGACAAAAAGTGCAGGCTTTGATCAGCCGCCGGGCAGAACGAGGCGTCTGGTCAAATCTTGCACATTGTGTCCCTCCATAAGGTCCTTTTCCCACACAACGTCATTTTTCAGCCGTTTTAGATCTGCAGTCCTGTGCTTTTCAGCTTATTGTAGAGCTAAGCCATTAAAATGTTTAGTGTCCTGAAAAAAAATGAAACTGCGTAGACGGTCAGTGTGACACGTGCTCGCTTAGCCCATTCAGCCCTAGCGACGAGTTTCAGCGTCCTTTGCAAAAACGTGTAAACCAGATCAGAGGGCTCCTGATGGAGCCCTCTGATCAGGGTTTCACTTTTTGTAAAAAAATTAGATTTATTCATATTTTTTCTCAAAAAAATCCCCCAAAATCTCAGACTGAATTTGTCTTTATAGATCGCATGGAAAAGTCCATTTTAAGGCTAATGCTCAAGGAACTATCTGCACTTTTGT
Source organism: Mya arenaria (assembly GCF_026914265.1). Taxonomy (NCBI): domain Eukaryota; kingdom Metazoa; phylum Mollusca; class Bivalvia; order Myida; family Myidae; genus Mya; species Mya arenaria. Next base: position 35,487,019 of record NC_069132.1, on the reverse strand, counting down.
TTTAACGCACTTATGCCTAAAGTCGACAAAAGTAGACATAGGCAAATGGTGTAGACCCAGATAAGCGGACTATGTTTGCTCAACCTGAAATTTCCAAAAAAATCAAAAATCTTAACACTTTGGAAAGTTTGTCCTTATTGTATCAAAATAGACTGTTCCGTGGAATAAATTGGAAAATCCCACTATTAATTCAGGCATGAATAGTAGTGATGTACTGATTAATCAGAAAGTCAACGAATCGTTGACGAGTAGCCCTCTGACTTGACGATGACGGCCGCAAATATTCGTTGACGAAATTTGCCCAAACCCGAAAATGCTTCATTAGTACTGTAGAAGGCATGCGTCTTTGCCTTCGAAAAAATACTGCACTTTTATCACTAGTTTTTAATTGAAAGAAAGTATTTTTCTATAAGTTCTCTATATCCTCCTATATACCCCCAACTTTTGTGTCGGGGGATAACAATACTGTATCAAGCATCAAAGAGTATTATAGTAGTCATTTAACCTTTACAACATTAGTTCTAATGAAGTTTTGCAACTTTTCTCACAAACATTAATACTGTCCCTTTTAGTTGACTTTAGTCGATTAATCGTCAACTTTGACCACTGATTAATCGACAAACTTTTTGGGGGCTGATTACAATCACTAATGAATAGGTTAAGTGATTACCGAATTATTTTTTTAAAATGGTTCTTTCATATTTTACCTCATTCTAACTGCAAGTTCACGATTATACTAGCAAATGTTACTACCGCTGTTATGATATACCACTATACCGGTATATCGAGGGGTTGCTGCCAGAAGCACATAGCTCCTTCTGGCAGTAATCCCTCGATATCATTCGATGTAATTTACACAGGTTCTTAAGACCTCCAAACTGTGTGCAAGAATAGCGGTCCATTCAAGACCTAGGGACTGTTACAGAGGGACTTCGAAATTTCCTTAACATTGAGTTAATGTTTCGTTAATGTTTGCTGGTAAATAATGGTTACAGTAGTGAACTTGATTAAATTGACAACTCTTCCGGTTCCGGTTTGGTATTACTGATTGAATTATGGGATGTGTCAATTCTTATGCAAAATTGTTTGGATGCTGGGACTCTCACAGCTGGCGGTGTCTCACAAAGTTTCCATCTGTAGGTATTTGCAACGCTCAAATACATGTATAATGGCCACAAAATGTTTGAAAACGCTGGATTTTCTTAGTTTGTTAAAGCTTTTAATGGCATCATTGATTAAAAGGTTAAATACTGTGGTACACGTATTAAGGTTAGGTGTTGATAATAATGACAAAAAGTTATGTTTATTGTTTAGCGATTTATTAACACAACGAGCTTCATTAATACTAACCCTATCCAATACAGTAACAATTATTAACGTATAAAACATGATAAAAAGTATACATAATTCGAATTATCTGCACTGATTAACCCAATCATCCAAATTGGTAGAGCTGTTACGAGTATCCGAGTACTCGGATATCCGTGAATCAGGCCTAAAAATCGTGTACGGATATTCGTCATTGCCGAGATCGGTGGATCGCAATCTTTTGCACATTATATAAGTTATACAAAGTATAACGTTTTTGTTCATTATCTTGCCATTTTAAACTGTTCATTTCTGAACAGAAAGTAAAGAATCAATCTATAGGTAGCAACGAACCTTTGTCATTATATAAGATTCGATGATATTCTTGTATGAATTTTCAAAACACAAAAACATGTTTTGAAATTAAATCTTAAATCAGAATGACAATGAACAAGAAATTAATTATAATTTTATGGATATAAAATAATAAATAAATAAATCGGGCTTATTGGTTGACAGGACTGATACACACACGCTTTGTAAAATAAATAATTTGCCAGCATTAACGTTTGACTTAAATGATTCGTATGTGAGCTATTCACTAGGAGAAAGAAACTACTGAGTAAGAACAGTCATAAGGGTATTGCTAGTATTTGCTATCTTTCCATTGCTGTGTTGTTATTATTATGTCTCCCCTTCTCTGAAAGGGGGAGACATATTGTATTTGTAGTTATTCTTATTCTTATTCTTATTATTCTTAGTCTTCTGGGAATTTTTTTGTCCGAGGCAGAACTCGGAAACTACTTGAAGGAATTGATTGAAACTTGGAACATAGCTAGATGGCGATGTGAAGTTGTGCCCCTTGCAAGAGTTATAACTCTAGACCATTTTTTTGCAGAGTTATCTCCCCTTTTTCAATTTTTTAATGGTGTACTTTGTCCAGAGCAGAACTCAGAAGCTACTTGAAGGAATTGATGGAAACTTGGAATATAAATAGATGGCGATCTGCAGTTGTGCATCCTGCAAGAGTTATAACTCTAGGCCACTTTGTTGCAAAGTTATCTCCCCTTGTTCAATAGTTAAATAGTGTAAACTTTGTCCAGAGCATACTATGACAACTACTGGATGGAATTTTATAAAACTTCATACAATTGTAAAGCTCAATGAGAGGAAATGCATTATTCAGGGGCCATAACTCTTAATTACATAATCACAGAGTTATGTCCCTTTGTTACTTTTTCTTATCTAGTTCTTCTTCTTATTCTTCTGGGAATTTTTTGTCCGGAGCAGAACTCGGAAACTACTTGAAGGAATTGATTGAAACTTGGAACATAGATAGATGGCGATGTGAAGTTGTGCACCTTGCAAGAGTTATAACTCTAGGCCATTTTGTTGCAGAGTTATCTCCCCTTTTTCAATATTTTTATAGTGTACTTTGTCCAGAGCATAACTGAGAAACTACTTTAAGGAATTGATTGAAACTTGCAACATAGATGACGATGTAAAGTTGTGCATCCTGCAAGAGTTATAACTCTAAGCCAATTTGTTGCAGAGTTATCTCCCCTTGTTCAATAGTTAAATAGTGTAAACTTTGTCCAGAGCATACTATGACAATTACTGGATGGAATTTTATAAAACTTCATAGAATGGTAAAGCTCAATAAGAGGAAATGCATTATGCAGGGGCCATAACTCTACTTTACCTAATTACACAGTTATTTCCCTTTGCTACTTTTTCTTATTTGGAGCATACCATGAAAAGTATTGGATGTAATTTGATAAAACTTCATAGAATGATAAAGTTCAATGAGAGGGATTGCTTTGTACAGGAACCATTACTCTAATTTACTTCATGACAAAGTTGTCTCCCATTCTTTAGGTCAAACATATGCTAGGGGAGACATCTGTTTTCGACGCTATGCTCGAAAACAACACCCATCTAGTTTTCAAACTGAATTTCGATGAACAGATGATGAAAGCTATAACACAAATATCAAAATAGATATTATTTTACAACACAAATTTAAAGAAAATGATTTTCGTAAGGTGTTTATGTGGTCGTTAATTAATGCTGATGATTCGTGGTTTGATCTGTGAATCGTCATCTCTGACTCGTGGATCGAATCGGATCGCCACTTGACCGGCGATCCACAGCCCTACAAATTGGACAATCATTATCAATCGTAACAACTCGGCCATCTCCGGCAAGCTTCGAGATAGACCTCGTAAATAGTAGTAAGGATATACGAAAGTGCGATGCGGCTGCCGGCGATTAACACCGTTTTCAATCCGCGTAAAGAAGGCCCATTGTAACAACAAGGAAATGGATTGTGTTAAATTAAATGTGCTTGTTTAAGAGAACATATTTATTGTAACCTCAAAGAATGTTCGTTTTATGAATATTTAGATGTTTCCTTATAGTTGAAGCACTCTATTTCCTCTAGAAAAATCGTGGGCACACAGAAAATGTACTTGACAGTCATTGAAATTATCATACGGTTCATGGCATGCATGAATCATTACATCGGATTAAATGCATGCATGGACTAAATGTCAACATTTTCTCAACAGTTATAGGAATACCCTATGAAATGTAAGTTTTAAGTCATACTTTGCCGTGTTATTTTTCACACCATGCCTTGCCATTAAAACAGCATTACTATTCTGTAAAATCATTGATTGCCTTGTGCAGAGTTTTGTGGGTTGTGGTAGGATGGGTGTGAGCTTGGCACCCAGTCAGCTTTACCAGCTGAAATCTATGCATGCCTTTACTTCAGCATTGTTGGGTTTGGGCTGCAGATTTTTTTTGTGTAAACAGTTCTGTGGGGTTGGGGTGGGGCGGTGACTATCCACGCAGTAAGCTCAATTGTTAGAGTGCCAGTACAACGTTCATGAGGATATGCACCAGACAATTGTAACCACGCCCCCCCCCCCCCCCGGTCTGGGGAATAGTGGGGACTTTGACTTTCAATACAGCCAACCCCGGCTAAAATCCCCACCCTGCGCGGACGATCCAATGGCAAAATCCCTGCCAAATGCCCCCACACCCAGGGACTATAGGTAAGGTCCATTCCCCTCTATATTTTAAGCGAAGATAAAACCACCGCATTCACCCAGCACTGCAGGGCCACCAGATAGGTAAAAACACGGCCCATTTCCCCGGGTTAACCCCAGTATTCCCCCGGACCTGGGGTGGGGGTGGGGGGGGGGTTACAATTGACTGGTGCACTAAGTTGACAGAACTTGTCTTAAAATTGTATTTGTTCAAGGCAGATCATGCTTCACTTTACCTCCTAGGCTGTGGATAAACCCATTCATTAGAAGTTTCCTTACACATTATATTTGTCTTAATCTATAATTATTAGTCTCAATATCTTTGAGTAAATTGTCATTTTTTATTAAAAACAACAACACCAAAAGAGTAACTGATAAGATACTCAACTGATTTTTTTTTTTTTAAATAAAAGCCTTAAACAAATATTTAGCCAGGTTACTAAGCTTTTCAGCAATGTATACCAGACTTTTTTCAATAATACTTAATCTATTTTGAATAATTAGCCTTTAGATCACTCTTCACCAAATGACTCTTTTATGTCCAACTCCATAAAATGCAAACAAGAATAATTACAGTTTGGATCAACATGTCTCTTAATTTTATTTTTGATATTAGTCAAGTAATAACAGAGCCATCTGTATGCAATCCAATGTAAAATTAATGATAAATTAGGTTTTGCTCCCATTTTTACTTTCATTTCTGTGCCAAGCCCTTTTAAGTGCATTGAGTTTGGAGACTTCACAATATTTCTGGCGTTTAATCCACATATATGGCTTTAAGTTGCCATACAAATTTAAGTCTTCGTTATAAAAAATACTGTATGTCTCCACTTTAACCATAAACACACAATGAGAGGACTATTTAAAGCATTACCATGTGTCAGAATTATAGATCTTTCTTTGCATTTTATTTGTCTAAATGTATTACCGGTCTCTTTAGCAATATCCTTGTGCCTCTTTGAGTACTTGGCTTGACAGCTTGGTTTTAATTACATTGTTTTGAATGTTTTATTTGCACACAACAATGATGATGATGATGATGATGATGACACTATGCTATGCCAAAACCTCAACACATTTTCTTCAAACAAAAAAGGACAGTCATTCAGAATAACTTTTATTACATCATTTGAGAAAATAAACTCATACAATCAACCAAAATAAACATGCATCTGTAAAATCACAAGTCATGTTACGTGTTCGTTAAATTTAACTTAATAAAGAAAATAAATTGTGGTTGCAGTAAGCAATGCGCATCACTTCTAATAAACATTCCAACAGACTGAAAAATAAATCAACACAAATGGAAAAACTGTTTGCAAGTCAGCTAGTATCTTATTTTATGCCTTATCAGATTGCTATGGAAGCTTACAAGATCACTCTTAAGTCTGTTGCCTAAGTAGAAACAAGTATGGACATCCTTTTCCCGAGGTCAAGAGAAAGTATCTTGGAGGTCTTGAACTCACAACCTTGAATTTGAGGCTTATCCTCTAGACCACTTTCACCTTTTCACATTTTAAAGAGCCCAGTTTACAATATGGCATTTGCAAGGATGTGCCCTATTAACGGAATTTCTGAAGACTTAAAAATTGAACTGAACAAAATAGTTTATTTGGTCTGCCGATGCCATCTGTTTCTGTTTTTGTAGTTATCTTCCCTCGGAAAACCACTTTAAGCGTAGATATATCCTTTACCATATTACCCTTTTAAAATATATGTTCGGACGAACAGATGTCTTTTATCTTCAACTTCACATCAGTATGTAAGTCATCAAATATTCGAGATGACAAGATGTTCCACTGAATGCTTTGTTTCCATCTTGCACTCATTTTTCAAGGTAGGCGTTGCAGTTGTGTTAGATGATTTCCATGCATTGCAGGTCAATCCTCATACAATGGCATTTTTGATTACATTCGGATTCCAGTGCCTGAAATAGAAAACAGAAAATACAACAATAATAGGAATTATATTTTCAGATCAATTATTTTAAAAGCCGGTACAACAACAGAAAAGTATTCACAAAACATTAAGTGCAACACCAATTTAAAGCTGCATCCCCACAGTTTTACTGTTCTGACACCTTTTTTATTTTTACCTTTAAACGAGCCAATTGGCAATTATTGTGCAAATGTATGGAAACCAGTGATATTAGACTGCTGACATAATATCAGATCACAGTCTTTCATATACAAGTTTGAAAATTTGGTAAAAATTCCTCCAACTAGTCATATAAGGTAACACATAATAGAACAGATTTCAATTGTTTGGAAAATATTTTTTTGCTATTGCTTTAAGCCATATAATGAATTATATGTGTAAATTTAATTTAATTACTCCTTTGGGCTTTTGAAGAATGACCAAGAAGAACTGTCAATCTGTGAGAGAGCAGCTTTTAGCTCTGGACTACTGGTAAATTAAAAAATATGAAATGAAATTGTTATCATGTTTTAATTTATCTACAAATTGTAGATAAATTGTAACAATGTTGATATTTTAATACTGTCAATCCTTGTTGGTTAATTGTACAAACATGCAGGTACTTTTGGGCTTAAACCAATAGGATACTTGACTGTTAAATTATTGTCCGAATTTCGAAAATAGCACAACCATTACCTCATCTGCCTTTTTTCATTAGAAGAAGCCGGGAATCAGAGTCAGCTGTACCCCTGGTACCATACTCTTCTCTGAAAATGACAATAAGATTAAAATTTAAATGTCTGCATTTCATTGGCACAGTAAAAATGTCAGCATTTTTCAATGTTTCTGCATCACCACCACTGGTGGATATCATAGAATTTAGTCTTGAAAGAAATGTGTGCTGGTTTATGCATTCAAACTCATTTTGTTAAACCAATAGAATGAAGATCTAATTTATTTAGAGAACTATATTAGTGAGCAGGCCGAGGCATTCAATTGTGCCATTACATTAAGTTGTTCGATACCAACACTCACGGACATTTAAACCATACATCCTTGGTTAAAAGAATGTAAACTTTAATTATAATAATTAAAATTAAAGTTAATGATATGAAATGTATGAGATAAATACACTGAGAAAGAAAGTCGAACCAATTATCGATCTAAGAAAAGTCAGATTCAGACTTATTTGTTATTAAAAAAAATCAAATAGAGTATTTGTTTTCTTATTTTTTGCCACTGATCACTGGAGCTTCAAAATTGTTATTTACTATATTAGAATCTGTCAAATGAAAGAAGACTTTACCCCACCCACTAAGAATTAATGACATTTCCAATTAGTTTCTCATTAGGGCTCTTTTAAAACTATTTTTATATTTTATTAAAATACAATAAGTATAAAAAATAACACTTACACACAAATAAGTGGTAAAAGTTCGCTCCTCATTCTGTCTTTGGACTAACATATCTCTTGGTTGTTTGAACATCTTCTTGGTCGGCCATGATGGACTATTTTCTTACGACCCGTATTATATCCGAGGCCATATCTTGATACTAGCCGAGGAGTTCCGATTGAATCATTATGTAATAATTAAAATTGATAATAGAACTATCACTAAAATATTTTGATGCTCTTTTCTGACAATATTGTCAATATTGTCAAACATTCTATTTTATCTAGAAGTCGGAGGCAAAATTACCTATTTATATTTCAAAGTGATATAAACCTTCAAAGCAAATAAATAGGATCCTGATGAAACAACTACAGATGCTGTCTCGACGGGGTCCAAACTATTTACATATCAAATTGGTTACAGGGTTGATTGTTCATACTTCTTTATATCCAGAAGTTCTTTTTACAATATTCAGTTAAAAAAAACTAATGTCTTGCTGTCAGTTTTTGATTGCCTCCAACTGTCCCCACTTTCAGGAAACGACTTAAGCCTCTTGGTGGGGCAATTTGGAAATTGGTTCCTGATCCAATTTTGTTAACAGATCTGATCATCATGTCTACTAGAAGTAAGACATGTTATATCTAAATCCATACATTTTGAAATTTTAAATTCAATCAGCCCTAGTGTCAAAGATAAGCGTGGAATCATACCGATTCGACCCAATAGCTTAATGCATTTTATATATTATATATAACATATTGGGTCTAAAGCCCCAGTAAAATGATGGGTCTGACCCAAGAAGTTGGTGACACTAAAAAGGTACCTATGTCTCAAGATTTTCTGATGTATATTGATATACATAGCATTCCAACAGTCAATCTATACTGTATATAGGACAGTGACGCCTGTATCACTATTATATCTAGTAGGTCCCAATAAATATGGATAGGATTATAGTACCAATAAGTTGGCGAGTTTAAGTATATATATATATATATATATATATATATATATATATATATATATATATATATATATATATATATATATATATAGTATTAAAGAGATTGTATCTAATTAAGAGTGAATTAGCACATGATTAAGACAAAAATACAGATATCACATACTAATACATATGTATATATAAACATTCAATAACTTCGAACCTCTCACCAAACTACGGTAACAACACCCTAGAAGATTCATATGCGCATGTTTAAATATAAACAGTTTAAGTAATAAATTTTATAGTATCCAGGAAATTTTATTGGAAAATACAGTTGATTTATTGTTTATTCTAGAAATTAAATTTGATGACTCTTTTCCTAATTCTCAATTCGCAGTGGACAACTACCATATGTGGCGAGCTGACAGGACATCGAAGGGAGGAGGCATCATATAGCCTACTTGCGTTCAGACATTGCCGGTGAAAGAAAACCAGGACTTGAGTTCAAAGACATAGACTCTGTATGTGTTGAGGTAAAATTAAACAATTCTAAATGGATCATCTATGGTACTTATAAACTACCATCTTTGAACAAGGACATTTTTCAAGAAAACTGATTTAACCCTAGATAAGTCTTTAAACAAATATGACAACTTGTTAATCATTGGAGACCTGAATTTTAACATGCTTATTGATGACAAAAGTGTACCTTGCAAATTGCTGTGATATTTTTGACCTTGAAAATATTGTTAAAGATCCTACTTGCTACCCTGTTAACAGTAGCCCTACATTGTTAGATGTTATTTTAACCACAAGCAAGAACCTACTCGGCAACATTGTTAATTTTGATTGTTGACTTAGTGATTGTCATAATTTTATTGGTGTACAGTTCAAACAGGAAATATATAAGATGAAGAATAGGTTCTGCACTTATAGAAGTTTTACACATTTTAATATTGAAAAAATTAAGCAGGATTTATCTAAAAATCTTTTAACTGTAGATATGTGCCAGACAGTTGTAAACAAAATGTACAATGAATTTAGCAAAACTTTTACTGAAACTGCCAACAAACATGCCCCATTAAAAAAGAAAAAGATTCTCCAAAGACCAGCCCCATTCATGAATAAAGCTTTAAAAAATGCCATTTATAAAAAAAGAATGCTTTTCAATAAATTCAATATGAACAAATCAACTAAAAACTGGGAAGATTTCAGGAAACAAAGTAACCTAGAAAATCTTTAAATAAATATTTCATTGACAGATGTGTGGGGGGTTGCCAATCAGCTGACTTTTGGCCTAGTGTCAAACCTGTTCTTACTAATAAGGGGAACATCAAGCACAAAGATACCATCTTACTTGAAAACACAAAACTAGTAACAGACCAACAATAAGTATGCAATGTTTTCAATGATTTCTTTGTCAACGTAGCCAAAAACATTGGAAATAATTATCTTGATGTAAATGAAAACCATCTCAAGTTTTGTATCACTTAAACCTAACACAAACCGAACTTCATTTTAAACCTGTAGATTCTAGCTTTATTCATAAACAAATTGACAAATTATGCATCAAATAAGCAACAGGCGCTGATGGTATCTCATCTAAACTGGTAAAATTAGCTAAACCTGTCATCGCCAATCACATTACTTCTATCGTAAACAAGTCATTTTCAACATCAACTTTTCCTGATAGTTTAAAAATGGAACAAGTTACTCCTTTACATAAAAAAGAACAGTAATCTCGAGAAGGGCAACTATCGTCCAGTCAGTATTCTTCCAGTAATGTAAAAAAAAATTGAACGCGCCATGAACACACAATTAGTTCAATTCTTTGAACAACATTTTAATATATTTTTGTCTGCTTTAAGACCAAAATTCGGATGCCAAGCAACACTTTTAAAAATCATTGAAAACTGGAAACAGGCACTAGCTGAAAACAAATATGTAGCGTCAGTACTGATGGACCTCTCCAAAGCGTTTGACTGCCTTCCTCATGATTTGCTTATCCTTAAATTAAAATACGATGGCGTAAGTGAAAATGCACTTAACTTAATCAAATGCTATTTGAACAATAGGAACCAATGCGTTAAACTAGGTGAATTTACAAGTGACTTTAAACATATTTATAAGGGAGTGCCCCAAGGCTCTATCCTGGGGCCTGTCTTGTTTAATATTTTCATAAATGATATTTTCCATTTTGTCAACAAAAGTAAATTATATAACTATGCTGACGATAACACTCTGTCACATTCTGATCACAATATAAATGACGTTAAAACACCCTAGAACAGGACAGTATCTCTTTGATAAACTGGTTTTCAGATAACAAAATGCAAGCAAACCCAGACAAATTTCAAGCCATAGCTATAGGTCCTAAATCTAAAAAGTGCAATTTAACCATCAAACTTGAGAAAAGTATCATCCCATGCGAAGATGTAAAATTATTAGGTGTTACTATAGATTTTAGATTAAATTTCAATACTCATGTTTCAAACACCTGTAAGAAAGCATCAAGGCAATTAAATGTGCTAAAAGTTTTAGCTGCTGAATTTTTTTCTCTGAAGATGTTGAACAGAAGTAATCGTTAATTGAGTGATATGACTGATAAAACAAGAGCTGTCACAGTATGTGACGAATGCCCCCGAATGTGACATTGACCTACGAACAAGGTCAGTACATGAAAAGTTGATCTTGCCTTTACGTGTCAAATACATATGGCAAGTTATTTTAAATTGCCTCTGAACATAAAAAATACCAACCATACTTGACAACCTACACTGTTATGTCCTTATATTCAGAATTCCCTTGTGAATAAACACTTAGTGTATCTTTCACCTTAAAGGTAGGGACATGGGTCTTGCACACGACACGTTGTCTTCGTATGTGGAACACATGTAGCAAGTGATTTTAAAATCTGTCCATACAAGGGAAAGTAACAGCCCTGACACGACAACCTATACTCTATGTCCTTATATGCAGCACTCCATTGTGAATAAACACTAAGTTTGACCTTGACCTTTGAGGTAGGGACACGGGTCTTGCACGCGACACATCGTCTTGGTATGTGGAACACATGTGTCAAGTTTTTTTTAAATCTGTCCATACAAGGGAAAGTTACAGCCCGGACACGACAACCTATACTCTATGTCCTTATATGCAGCACTCCATTGTGAATAAACACTATGTGTGACCTTGACCTTTGAGGCAGGGACACGGGTCTTTCACACGACACGTCGTCTTGGTATGTGGAACACATGTGGCAAGTTATTTTAAAATCTGTCCATACAAGAGAAAGTTACAGCCCGGACACAACAACCTATACTCTATGTCCTTATATGCAGCACTCCATTGTGAATAAACACTAAGTGTGACCTTGACCTTTGAGGTAGGGACACGGGTCTTGCAGGCGACACGTCGTCTTGGTATGTGGAACACATGTGGCAAGTTATTTTAAAATCTGTCCATACAAGGGAAAGTTACAGCCCGGACACGACAACCTATACTCTATGTCGTTATATGCAGCACTCCATTGTAAATAAACTCTAAGTGTGACCTTGACCTTTGAGGTAGGGACACGGGTCTTGCACGCGACACGTCGTCTTGGTATGTGGAACACATGTGGCAAGTTATTTTAAAATCTGTCCATACAAGGGAAAGTTACAGCCCGGACACGACAACCTATACTCTATGTCGTTATATGCAGCACTCCATTGTAAATAAACTCTAAGTGTGACCTTGACCTTTGAGGTAGGGACACGGGTCTTGCACGCGACACGTCGTCTTGGTATGTGGAACACATGTGGCAAGTAATTTTAAAATATGTCCATACAAGAGAAAGTTACAGCCCGGACACGACAACCTATACTCTATGTCGTTATATGCAGCACTCCATTGTAAATAAACTCTAAGTGTGACCTTGACCTTTGAGGTAGGGACACGGGTCTTGCACGCGACACGTCGTCTTGGTATGTGGAACACATGTGGCAAGTAATTTTAAAATCTGTCCATACAAGGGATCGTTACAGCCCGGACACGACAACCTGTTCTCTATGTCCTTATATGCAGCACTCCATTGTGAATAAACACTAAGTGTGACCTTGACCTTTAAGGTAGGGACACGGGTCTTGCACGCGACACGTCGTCTTGGTATGTGGTACACATGTGGCAAGTTATTTTAAAATCTGTCCATACAAGAGAAAGTTACAGCCCGGACACGACAACCTATACTCTATGTCCTTATATGCAGCACTCCATTGTGAATAAACTCTAAGTGTGATCTTGACCTTTGAGGTAGGGACACGGGTCTTGCACGCGACACGTCGTCTTGGTATGTGGAACACATGTGGCAAGTAATTTTAAAATCTGTCCATACAAGGGAACGTTACAGCCCGGACACGACAACCTGTTCTCTATGTCCTTATATGCAGCACTCCATTGTGAATAAACTCTAAGTGTGACCTTGACCTTTAAGGTAGGGACACGGGTCTTGCACGCGACACGTCGTCTTGGTATGTGGTACACATGTGGCAAGTATTTTAAAATCTGTCCATACAAGAGAAAGTTACAGCCCGGACACGACAACCTATACTCTATGTCCTTATATGCAGCACTCCATTGTGAATAAACACTAAGTGTGACCTTGACCTTTGAGGCAGGGACACGAGTCTTGCACGCCACACATCGTCTTGGTATGTGGAACACATGTGACAAGTTATTTTAAAATCTGTCCATACAAGGGAAAGTTACAGAGCCGGACGGACGGACGGACGGACGGTGCGATTTTAATATGCCCACCTTCGGGGGCATAAACAGCTGTCTGTAAAATGAAAGTTTGAGTACTGGAAACATAGCCATGGGTCTTCACTGGTTACAAGTTTGTTAAATTCATTTGGAGTTACACGGGCAAATTTTATGTGCCAGAAATAACAACTATCACAGTATATGGCACGGTGGCTTTTAGCAACTGGCTTAGCGCATTCTCCACATGGATACCGGACAGGTCCAGAGGTTTGTAGCAACATCACCTGATAGCATGATCAAAAATAATTGAGACAATATCTAAATTTAACTGGTCGAGATCTAACGCGCCTGGAATGGTTGAAATGGAAAAATATCATGTATGACACCATAATAGTCCACTGGTTACTAAAAAAGATAGAGGAAGATGGTATTCTTGAGTCTGTAAGCTGTAAATGTATGGTTCAAGTCTTTCTTAGAGTTTATTACTATGATAACAACGTTTTGTTGGGTACATGTGCTGTTTGCTGGCTCCACTCGGGATGCATAATCATCAAAACTCACGACTGGTACCTGAATTAGCAGGATAACGATGAAAAATGTAAAAAAAACTTGAAAAAGTTCGCCATTTCCGGGTTTTCAATTTGGTGTCAAGGTCACTATATCACACAGTTGTTATTGAGCGTTTCGGTGATCTAGACGGTTGTTATAACAGAGCGTCCACTGATCTTGACAATATGAAAAAAGTTCCAAAATCGTCGAAAACGAGCTGATCTTGAAGATATATGAATGGTAAAATCGTTCAAAATGCTTTAAAAGATTGCTCCGTAAAAGAGCTAGAATGATGGAATGCAGGGACAATTTCGGGGAATATACACATTATTAATGTTTAAAAAGAGAAAGTATACGACTTTATTAACAATATAAACTTAAAATAAGTTTTTTTTAGATTTGTGATATTCTGTTGATATTGTTGACTTTTAATTGTTTTACATATTTTTTGTTGATTTTGTTACTGTATATTACATTCCAGTGGTTGGTTATACAAAGCGGTTATACGCCGAAACGAGCTGTATTGTGACTTTTACACCCCGACCCCTATACTGATCAAATCGATTAAGTGTATTATTCACAGCAATAAACTTTATTTAAATTTATAATAAACGATTGTCCTTGAATTGTTCTTTCATATTATGTATGACATAAAAATATTGTTTAATTCATTCAAAATTATATACCATTATATTCCTAGTCGCATGACATTTTTGCCGAGTATAGATAAAAAAACAACTTAGACCATAGGGCCGTGTTTCTCTTGCTTGTTCTTCTTTGCGATATTACTCGATTTTCAGCGATGACTTTTAGACAATATTAGCATAAATTATCATGTTAAAGCTTGTTGCCTCTTTCGTTACAACGATACCAAAATTTATTAAATTGATAAAGAATAAAAAATAGTGAGACCTAGGGCCGTGTTTTTCATACCTGCGCCTACGTGAGATTTTCAAAGTCGACTATTAAGATAAAATAAGCATTTATCACGTTAGAAATTAAAATAAAAACATTTTCTGAAAGCTCGTTGTTTCTTCTTTACAAGTTTTTTAAGTTTATTAAGTTGGCAAAGAATTTAAAAAGGTTGACCTTTTTGCCGTGTTTTTCTAACCTATGCTCCTGTAGAGGCGATATGGCCGGATTTTATACATACCCTCGTACAAGTCCACCATACCGATATACTCACGTGTGAGTAATAACTTCGTAACAAATAACATAAATTCGTATTTTTTTCAATAATATTTGAAGCCTCAGTCCATTTATCATCAAATTTCGTTTCAGAATGTGCATGGAACAACTCGGATTTGGTTTACAGCCACGTCGACCACGCCACTCCAGAGACTCCGACAGTGTTGTGATATTTTTCAGAGTTATAATAGTATAGAGACAGTGATATTTTTCAGCCCAAATATCCTGGAAATGTTATTTTGTTGGTTTCTAGTATGGTAGCCAGTGGTATGTTGTACCACGCGGTTGCACGAATGATGAATTGATTTTATTCGACCTATAATATTGCGATTAGTGAGAAGACACGAAGAAACCGGCTGTGTAGCAGATCGGCCCAGGACCTCAACGGGTGAGTTCATATTGTCCTTTCCAATCGTCGAGACCGCTTCCGGATACCAGGGGTGAGTATCTCGACACTATCGTTAGTTAAGCGTTAACGACTGTTGTAAGGTTGGTTTACGAGATACTTGCGCAGGTATCTCGAAGGCGTTCTTTAGGCAATCGTTCGTTCCTCACTCGTTAGTTATTAACGATTGACCTGTGTAATCGTTTTCCATGCTTTTTGTGTGTTTATGCAGGAAAATGGCTGAGTCAAAACAACGAAAACCGAGATATTTAACAGACGAATTACGAATTGTTAGCACAAGAGGTAAATAAACAAACATTCTATTTGGTAAATTCAGTGATTTATTGTCAATGGAGAAAAAGCAAAAGACATGGTCAGAAATGACCAGACGTATAAACGCTGTCTTACAGACTGTACGAACGGCGGATGATCTTAGAAAAAGATAGAATGACTGGTCTAGTGTTACCAAAGGAAAGGCAGCAAAACGTAAGCAAAGCATGGAGACATGTGGCTGAGTCTGGATTAATTTGGTGGCATTTTCGCTATGCAAGCCTGACTTGCAAGTCTGTGACCAACTACGACTCAGCACTCATGAAAATGTCCAACCTGAGACATCTTGCTCTGAACTGTGATTTGATAGAAAAATTCGATGTTCATTCACATATGCAACATCTTAAGTCCCTCGAAATGTATGCAGGGAGACCCCACGATTTAAAAACATTAGCGCATTGTCTAAAACGTTCACTTACGTCCGTCTTCAGGTGTGAACCTCTAAAACCATGTGACTTTTTGTACATTAAGAAAAGGCTTCCACATATTACAGACGTACATGTGGAGATGAACACTACAGAAATTGTAATTTGGGCAGAAATCTTTAACAAATATTGTGGAACAATGCGATGATTGACATTATTCCAAGTAGAATGCTGCAGTACAACTGGGCACAATATCGAATGTAATGAACATTATAGTGAAAAGCTCTGATGACTTTTTAACATTGTAAACTTAGAAATGCCATCAATATTAAGGAAAGTACCTACATAAAAACAAACATTTGCACTTTATATAATACATGCATGTATAATACATACTTTGTTGTATCTGTAGTCCTGAAAATACATGTATTGTTCGTAAAATCTGTTTTTGTATGTCAAAACACGATGCTGTTTTATTTCATTTTGATTGATCTGAAGCAAGACAATATTATTTCGAATAACATGGTAGGGGGTTGGCCCTTAACCTTTTGACTTAGGTTTAACAACGAAAAAATCCGCACTAATCCCAGTTCAATTCACAAAATCTTGGTTAAATAATCAACCCCCGGGTATACGCGACGGGTATGAGCTTTGATTTAGGTAACTTTCCTGACAAGATAAAAACAAATTTCTCAAATTTGGATCTCGTTCACCCTTATTTGTACAACTTTACCAAATATGGTATCACAAACTTGGTTAAGGTATTAAAAGTTGCGCGTGGACAGGGGTTATCGATTAAAGGGAATGTCAATGTCATGGCCATCGCCGACAACCACGGTACTTTCTTCGGTTATACTTCATACGAACCATGGGACAATTGACTGTCAAAGTCTCGTTATATATCTTTCCGTTATAAACGTAACAGTACAGTGCGTATTAATATCTATATAATCAATACATGTAATGTCTAAGTACATTTATAACAAAATCTCCTTTCAATCCACAAAATCTCAGAAAAGTATAACCATAAGTAAAGCATGAATGGACATATTTCCTTGCGAGTTTTCCTAAACACTTTAGGAACAGAACGGAAACAGAACATAAACAAGTTTTGTTCTAGTTTAACAGAGCATTACAGTTCCACATTAAAATAACATTTTTTCTTACTGCAACTTTAATCATTAATGGGACGTTCCCCGCCACACAGTGACATATAGCTATAAACTTGCTTAATGTACATTAAACCATGGTTGTGATTATCAAAACGACAATTTGATAGCAAACATTTATGATTGTAGACGTTACGAGTACATGTCCTAGATTTAATTAGCGTCAAAACGTCTTGCGAATAAGGTTATTGCGTGTCTGTCTACCATCTTCGTTGTTGTTGTTTTCCCCATCATTTCCGTCGTTGTCATCTCCATTGTTGTCATTATCATTGTCGTGAACACGGTCATCATTGTCATCGATGAAAGGCAGATTTCTCGAAACACAAATGTTGTGAAGAACCGCCACCGCAGTACAATATTGGCACACTTGACTGGCGTGTACGTCATGTACCCACCGGAATTGTGGAGACATCGGAATCTCATTTTCCAAATCCCGAAAGTACGTTCAAGCACACCGTGTACGTTATATCTCCGTTCAGGCTCTGTGTTTGCAGTAGGTAATGGTGTTAAGAGGTATTTCCTCAACGGGTACGCACTATCGCCCAAAAGCCAAGTATTCTGTAAATCCAATTTTTCGATCATACGTACACATTCACAGTTATTCCATATGAAAGAGTCATGTGTTGACCCTGGCCAACGAACAACTATATTTATGAATAAATTGTCAGCACTACATATACCCTGAACATTTATTGCATGAAATCCCTTGCTAGTTACATACAAATGTTCATCTTCAGTCGGAGACATTATTGGAACATACGTGCCATCAACGACACCAATTATATTGAGAAAGCCGCTTATATCATGAAATAGTTGCTTCGTTCTTGTAAGTTCTGCACGTGTAGTTGGAAATTTTATTTGCCGGGCACTTGTCTCGTTAGGGCTTTAGATACCGCGTGAATGCTTCTTGAAATCGAGTGAATAGATATCCCATGACCATCCGCGAGTACTGACTGGAAACTTCCGGTAGCGTAATATCGCAATGCAACAAGTACCTGCAGGGAAACCGGAAGTGACTGACTGCGACTTGTTGGCCTTACTAGTTGAGTTTGTGCACATATTTCAAGAATTGCATCTCTGTCCAACCGATATTTCTAAATAATTTCATGATCGTTCATTACGTCGAGGGGATTCATTCTATCTCTAAATACCCTTGGAATATTATGGCGCCTTCTGTTACCGTCACCTCCCAGAAATACAAGTGCCATCTGATAAGAGAAGAAATTCTTATATAACTGATTTAACCATAAAATATTAAGTAAGGAGTTTGATGTTATCTGCGACCGAAATAATAATAGTTATCATCAACATCATCATCATCGTCGTCGTCTTCATCATCAGCATAAATTAATAAATGGTTCAATGTTATTAATTTACCTCAAGGATTAAAATTCCAACCACGATATTAAATAGTGACAGCTTACATTTAGCTTTTGTTATATCTATGTGACAACACCTTTTCCTGCGTTTGTTTAAGGAAACGTGAAGAAAAGCGTGCTTGATTTTGTTACATAATGATGGTAACGAGAGCTCTACGACACCCATCAGGCAGTCGTTAAATAATGGTTTACGATAGTCGCTATGCTAACGAGAGCTTCGAGATTTTTTTATCGAAAACAACTTTTTATCGGCTGAACTGTTAACTGCAACGCCACGAGAAAGTTTAAAATTAAACACTTTTTTTTACTTATTTAGACTTATTAACGTGTGGGAAATTCTTTTAACATTTTATTTCATCGATGGTAAATACTTTTCATCATTAAAGAAGATAAACATCAACGGAAACAACGAGTTTCTTCTTGTATCGGGGAACAACGTTTGTCGACATTACCCCACCCACCATTTTAACATGGCTGGGAAACGTGGTCCGAAGTCTGGAATTGACCTAGATGAATTAGAGAATAGACTGAATCAACGTTTTGATAAACTAGAATGCATAATGAATGATTGTGTAAAACAGGAAAAATTCCAACTTGCCAAAAGCAACATCAGAGTGTTGTTATACGAAAATGACAATGTGGCCCAATATACTAAACGGGAGAATATTCGCATCGGCAACTTCTACCCGGATGGAGACTTAACTGACTCTGTGTTAAGCATGTTTAACCATGCTATTTCACTGGAAAACAAAGCCATGAATGATGTTTCGCAGGAGGAGGAGGAGCTCAGCCAATCTGTCATTTCTCCCAGTACTCGTCAGACTGTCATCACTAGGGCTGACATAAGTGCCTGTCACTACACTAATCCCAAGTCGCGTGGGGCAAAGAAGCAGATCATTGTACGTTTTGTATCGCGCGAGCCAATCCGTACACTACACAGATTTAAGAAGAATCTCAAATCCAGTCCTAACCCGCACTATAAGAATATCTACATTATGGATGACCTGACTCCCTTGCGCATAAAGCTTAAAGCTGTGGTCGCGAAACTTCCAGGAGTGGAAAAAACTTTCGTTATAAATGGTAATATCCATTGTATGTATAAGGGTAAACATAACACCCTGTCCTCACCTGATGACATCTTCGATCAGCTTGGTGTGAATGTTACAGATGATATGTTAAAGGACATGGGTCTGCAGAGATACATCTAGGATCCAGAGGAGGATGATGAAATCCCCGATGACTTTGTTTATGACAGTTATGTTAAAAGTTCAATTGTTTCTCCGAATTTTGATAATGGTACAAGTAGTACTGTATATCAACTACATACTAGTTCTACTCCTAAACACGTAAATACATTATGTGCATATATATCACAAATTGATAATCAAACTGTAGTGAATACTTCCAATTTTCATAAAAATGTTGATGATGCTTTCAATGCTGCAAATATTAATGTTACAAGTAATGTTGCAAAGGTTACAAGTTCTAGTAATATCAAATGTTCTATTACCACTAGCAATGTTCATGTTCATACATGTATGTCAAGTTGTTTGTCTGATGTTAATACAAATGAGAATTTTGTAAATTGTTTAGATAATTCTGTTTATCCATTACATATTAATTTTAGTCATGTAAATTCATTATGTGTTCAAACTGTGCAAGATAGTCAAACTGAAATTAATACTCCCAGTTTTCATAAATCTGTTGATTGTTCTGTAGATTTTACAAATAATGGTGTTGCTAAAACACTTGATGCAGTTGCCTCAAACTTTAGTATTGATGATAATTGTATCACTTTTACTAATAATGTCGACCATACTTCATATTGTTTGTCTGTTGATACCAGAGTTGTGAAACTAGCCTTTATAAATGTGTGTGGACTTATGTCCAAAATTGATTACCCTGAGTTTGTTGATCTTATTAACAAGTATGATGTCATTGGTTTAGCAGAAACAAAATTAGATAGTTATGATGTTCCTGTCTTGCATGGTTATGTTTTTAAAGGTATATGTAGAGGAAAGTTTATAAGAAAATCTGGAGGTGTAGGAATTTTTATTCAGAAGGATTTGGCTGATCAAATTAAAATTCTTGATTGTAGCAATGAAAATTGCCTCTGGTTTTAATTCATTTCCAGTGATGTAATTGTTGGTACAGTTTATATACCACCTGAAGGTTCAAAGTACAGTTCTATCGATATTTTTGATAAATTAGAACGCGATATTGTCGATATTTACTCAGAATTTGATAATGCATTCTTTGCTATAATGGGCGATTTAAATGCTCATACTAAAAAACTATTAGATTTTGTGGAAATTGATCCTTATATTGCATCTCAAAACTTAGATGTTACTACTAGGAATATGCTCTCCATTGCCAATTTATTGGATCTAGGATTTTCAGTTGAAAGGTGTTCACGTGATACTCATGCTCCAAATAACTATGGTTATCGTTTGATAGATCTATGTAAGTCTGCTAACATATACATAGCTAATGGAAGATTAGGCAAAGATATTGATATTGGTCAGTGTACATGTATAAGCAGTACTCTTATAGATTATGTTTTGTTATCGCCGGAATTATTTCCCAGAACTGTACATTTTGAGGTGCAGGAACATGATCCATTGTTTTCTGATGTTCACTCTTGTGTAGAATTTAGTATTAGTATTAATATGTCATTAAATTTAAGTTCTGACCATGTTAAAAATGTTGTTGATTCCACTGATGATGTTGTAATGAGACCAATATGGGATAATAATGCAAAAAATCAATTTGTAAGTCACATTGATGAGTTAAAGATCACTGCTTTGGCAGATGAAATAGATAGCTTATGTATTAGTAAGCAGTATACTGTTGATGTTGTTAATCATTTGACAAATAGTGTTTCTAATATTTTAACTAATGCTGCTGATAAATCTCAATTGTTGTTAGAAAAGAAAACTGTTAATAAAACACCTGTTCGTAAACACTTTAAGAAAGAATGGTATGATAATGATTGTAAAGTTGCTAGAGCTAATTATATTAAAAGTAAACATTAGTACAGATTTAATAGAACAAATGAAAATTTTGCTTCCTTAGCTAACAATAGTAAGTCTTATAAGAAATTAATGAATAAGAAAATTAATACTTTCAAAGGGAATGTAAATAAAAAGTTAAAAAGTCTTCGTAATTCTAATCCCAAAGCTTTTTGGGGATTATTAAATAAATATTGCGATGAAAAGAAGAAAACCCTTGTCTAGCATTTCTAAAGATGTATTTTATGAACACTTTGTCAAGTTAAATCAAACTTCGTCAACCAATGATGTGGATATGTATTCAGAAATTGATTTTGATTCTATCCCGGGCAATAATGAAGAATTAAACATGGTATTTAGTATTGATGAAATTAGACAGCGGTACACAGCTTGAAAAACAATAAATGTCCTTCTTCATTTGATAATATTTTAAACGAATATCTTAAGTATAATGGAAGTGAGTCTTTCTTATTACTTGTTTGCAAACTATTTTATTTCATTTTTGATTCTGGAGTATTCCCAGAGGTTTGGAGTAGAGGCATCATTTTCCCAATTTATAAAAACAAGGGTAGCATCAATGACCCGGATAAATATAGAGGCATTACAATTTTAAGTTGCATGGGAAAATTATTTACGACTGTCCTAAATAACAGATTAAACTCTTTCCTGGTTAACCACAATTTACTCTGTGAGGAGCAAGCTGGCTTCAGGAAAAATTATAGTACCATTGATCATGTTTTTTCTTTGAAAATCTTGATTGATTTTTATTTAATGAAAGGTAGAAAACTTTACTGTGCCTTTATTGATTATAAGAAAGCATTTGATAGTGTTAATAGAATAGCTTTGTGGCATAAACTCTTAGAAAATAATATAGATGGTAAATGTATTAAGATAATTAACAGTATGTATGATATTGCTAAGTCATGTGTTAAAGTTGTTAATTCATTATCAGAGTTTTTTAGTAGTCAAGCTGGTGTTAGGCAAGGTGAGAACCTTTCCCCGATACTATTTTCTTTGTTTCTTAATGATTTGACTCAGTTTATGTCAAGTAGGTTTGGAGGGCTTGAAACCTTTTCTAAAAGTACCTTTGAATGTTTAAGTGATGATGATGTAGATGTTTACCTACGTCTTTATATATTACTTTATGCTGATGACACAGTTATTCTCGCCGAATCTCATGCCGACTTGCAAGCGGCATTGAATGCCATGCCAGAATATTGTAATATGTGGGATTTAAAAGTTAATCCCAGTAAAACTAAAGTTATTGTTTTTTGCAAGTCTAAAAGAACATTACTGAAAGAACAGGATTTCTACTATGATGGCGCTAAAGTAGATATTGTTGATGAGTTTGTGTATCTTGGTGTTATGTTTAGCTACAATGGTAAATTTACTAAAACTAAAAAACTTTTGGTAGATCAAGCTCGTAAAGCAATGTTTGCACTTATAAAGAAATCTCGTAAACTTAACTTAGCTTTCTCTTTTCAATTGTATTTGTTTAATTCAATGATTGTACCAATATTATTATATGGTTCAGAGGTATGGGCTATGGAGGATCTTAAGATATTAGACCAATTTCAGTTAAAATATTGTAAACTCATTTTAAATTTAAAACAGTGTACCCCTAATTGTATGATTTATGGTGAACTTGGTTTAAAACCAATTTCTATACAAGCTAAAACTAGGCTTTTGACCTTTTGGAGTAAAATAGTAAATTCTGCTGATGTGAGCAGCAGCAAAATTAGTCATTTATTGTATAATACTGCATATTCTTTGCACAATGATGTTACCTCTGGCTTAAAGTTCCCATGGCTTTCCTTTGTTAAGAATTCTTTAAATGATTTAGGATTAAGTATGTACTTTGATTTGCAACAGGTTAATAGTGTTATTGTTTTTAAAAATATGGTTAAAAACAGATTATCTGACCAATTTATTCAAAATTGGTATAGTATTGTTTCAAATTCACCAAAATGTCAAATGTATAAAGTATACAAAAAAGATTTTGGGTTTGAAAGCTATATTGATATACTACCCAAGAATCTTTCATTGTATTTGCTTAAATTTAGAATTATGAATCACAAATTTCCTATTGAAGTAGGGCGTGGTCAAAATGTTGAGAGATTTCGTAGAACATGTTATTTGTGTAGTAGTAATAGTTTAGGTGATGAATTTCATTACTTGTTTGAATGTCAACATTTTTCAGACGATAGAAAGAAAAATATTAAATTGTACTTTGTCGTAACTCTAATTGTATTAAGTTAGATCAATTAATGAACAGTAAAAACAAAAAAGAACTTATTAAACTGGCTATATTTTGTAAATCCCTTTTATCTAATGTCAAATAGTCATTCTCCTTTAAAAACAATACGACTTATTTGTCTTAGTATTTCCTATTATAGGAAACTGTATGTAATATATGTCCACTTTGTTTATATATATATATGTTTAATTGTTTGTTAAAGCGTTATTGTTCTGATCACATGGTTGTAATAACCCATGATCTAAATAAATCTTGAAATCTTGAAATCTTGATACTTACCCCAGTACCGTCTGGTACAATCAGCAACGTATCTGTCGATCAACGGTCCGTCGACGTTTACTGGCAGCAGGAATAAGGGCATATGCTGCGTCCAGGGGCAACGTCTGAACGACGGAAAGACGTAGGAACCGCCAATTGTGGTCTCGCCAACATCTAACTAAGATGGACGCAAAACCAGTGGAAAGAAGTTTAATTCCCAGACGTGTTCAATTTTTGCATATATATTCTTGATTGTAAGCGTAGGGTAATTGGGTGAACGGTTCACCGACTGTTGCGTCATACAGCACTCTCTTTGGGGAGGAGACAGTGTTATTGTCTGGGCAGTCATATCCTGGCACAACAAAACACCGCTAATAGTAGAGCAAGGTAATCTGACTGCCCACTGGTCGACAGCATCCAAGAACCATGTGTGGTGCCTTTCTTGCAAGATCACCGTGATGTCATCATTTTCCAACAGGACAACGTTTTCCCCTGGCCTGCCATCTCTCCGGACTTCAGTCCCATTGGATATCTTTGGAACCAGCTTAGACGTCAGGTACAAAGTGGACGTCACTGACGCTTCAACACCAAGGCCGAGCTTGTGCAGGCGCTTCGGGACGAGTTGAATACCATTCCCAAGTACCGCGTACAACGTCTCATTCGTAGTATGAAACGCAAATGCCAAGCTGTCTTGGATGCTAATGGCGGGCATACTAGATATTGAGTATGTGAATTTCAATTTTACCCCACCGTCTTTGATGTATAATCATCTAATCACCCACAAATCATCATTTGTCAAGTGTTACATTTCAGAATAGCTGCATTTTACTCAAGGTTTTCTTAAGGAACTTCACATCAACGTCAATTTATGGCAAGAATGTTCTCTGATGCGTTTTCATTGACCGCGAGTATATACATGTATGTCGATATTAGTAATTTTCATTTTCAATTTTAGTAACATTTATATTAAATTTACTTCTGTTAGAAGAATGGAGAAATTACGTAATGTGTCGTGGTCACATTCGGTGCTACCTGTTGCATTTCTCTTTCATCTCTTTCTTTGACTTCGGGCAGATAGCCGTTGTTCACCTTCACCATCTCAAATCTTAACAGTGAAATAAGGTACCACCATGTCACGTGATTTTTAAAAGCAGGCGTATGAAAAACAAAACAAAAACTTAATGCACAATTGTATTTTCTTTAAAGACATTTTATTGCACTATGTTAAATACTACTTTACTTCGAACAATATACATTACAATACAGAACCATAGAAGTATAGATTTTTATAATTGTGCGCAGCACTTACGGTTCAATATCATGGATGTATAATCTGTTAAAAACATAACATCCAATATACTTTCTATTTCATCATAATTTAACCATACAAATACAGGGGCGACAATACCGCATACCAATTATAATATTTCATTTGAGGCATACAAAGGCAAATCTCCTTAATATTTCTCTTTAATTACTATGAAAATATCACTGACCCTCAAAACAATGATATCACCATTGGAATGCCTATTTTATTTTGAATACAGTTAAAGGTGCACTTTTGCTCCCAAATATAATTTACAACAATTAATAAATGTTCTTTGTCAAAGAATCTGTTAAGTAGAACCACAAGCGTTAATGCCTTATCTATAATTTAAACATCTATAATTTAAACGTATGATGTGCACAATAATAGTGTAACGGGTTCTACCAATTCACTATGACGGAAGTCTATAGTGTAGACTGTTGTGTACATGTAACTACATTTTCCCGTGCTAAAGAAGTTCAGTACTTTTATTTGGATTATGATAAGTATGATTTAAAATGTATACTTCTTTCAATTTCATTAAAGTTTAAGTCATACTTTGTCATATGATTTTATATTCAGAGTTTACTGTCTGCTGTCTATTAATAACTGCAACTGCAAATCTGGTTAGTTCCATTTTGTTCGTAAATGATTCATTGGGAAGTGTGTTTATTATGAAATTAAATATGGAATAGTTTTCTTTAAGTAGCTTGTTTGGAATAAAGTATATCATTAAAATGTTTTATAATTAGCAACCTATAGGCTTGTTATTAAGTTGTTTACCTTTGTCTTTTGGTTGATTTTATAACCAAATTAAACTATGCTACTTGTATTAATATTCATATTTTATAAACCATACTTGGATTTGTTTTTTTCTATCTAAAGACTGACTGAATCAGTTTCAATGATTTATCTTGTCCTCTGACGGTACCTTCACCATTTTTACATTCTTGGGACTCTGTCCAGGTAGTGTGTGGTTTCCCTGTGGGCCACTCAAATATTTCATATAGATTTTTCAATTTACAACTTGATTATTGTAACTGATATGTGAAAGTTCTCTGATTTTAGATAGTTAAAAATAAATTACTTGGAGTTTAGCTTTTTAAACTGTGTTTATCAATATTTGACACTCTACATAATTGTTTTAACCTTACAACATAAAGTTGCATTATGGCTAGCCTGAGCAGCTAGGTGTAGCTTGGACATTTGTTAGTTTCATAGTTGTTTTTGTTTTACTGTGTTATTTCCATTTGAATATAATTAATGAACTTAAATTCTTGAATAGATTGTATAAAAAAATGAAAACATCTCAGTTGTTTTTCACGCCCAACCTCCCTGCCTTTGCCCTGTGTCGAACCTGAGGGTTCTTGTAACCGCCCGTGCGGCTTACTACCACTCGTTGAGGTTCGGTTACAATAGCATGAGTATTTTTTATATGTACTTGAACAATTACATGGCTTACATGTATATCATTTCGACACTGGCTCTATCTTTACAGTGTATACCTAAATCGTCATAGAGCATATGCAAATACTCTCTTGTCAAAACCGGGGGAATTCACAGTTTCTGCCTACAACGCATGGATTTTTTAACCCTATCCGAAACCAAAATTTCACCAAAAATACCGCCTGTTTCAATAATGCAACGGTGTCCAAGTCTTTTGGGTTTGTGTAATGCAACGGTGTCAATGTTTTATAACGTTTCCGTAATGCAACGGTGTCCATGTCTTTTGCGTTTCTATAATGCAACGGTGTCCTTGGTTTTACGGTTGTATACCGCAACGGTATCCATGTTTTTAGAACCGATTTTATACTGACCCGAACCTGTAACATAACGCATTTCTTTCTCCTCAAGGTTAGGGGAAGGGTCTTAGCAGGGAAAGCTTATATATACAACATAAAGACTGTACCCATTCTCTTCTCTTGTAAGTATATGTCCATACCTGGACTGTGACCTTGTCAAACAGACCATCTTTATCTGGTTATGTTTGTTCTCATTTACAATTATCTAATAACTGATGGGGTGTCTTTTTTTCCTTTTTTTAATATAGCATTCGATACAACAAGAGTGTTTTAACAAGCTTTGAAGAAATACGGATTTTTAATATCAGATTACATGCTCAAAATATAGATACAGGTGCATATTAAAAACATGCTATTGTGCTATTGGTTTTTGAAAAAGGACATGTAAGAGTATCATCGCGTGATCATTTTAAGTTTATGAAGCTTAAACACTTACATCTCAACATATTTTAAAGCTAAAATATCAATATGTATTGACACCATGACAAAAATAGTGTGATTATCGGCAACGTTGATCATGAAAGTATCCAACCCTCTTTCTTTTAATAGTACGGGCTACAGTTGCCTCGACACTAAAATATTACTGTTCCGTCGACTTGGCCTCAGTCTCTTCAGGGGCTGGAACGAAGATAAAGCCGTCTTAGGCTTCGGTTTTTGATTGTACTTGAATATATAAATATAAAACAATTGTAATATACCACTAAACATAATTTGAAAAAAGGACAAAAGTATTTTCGCATGATGTTAAGTTAATGAAACTAAAACACTTACATGTAAACATACATCTCAACATATTTTACAAGCTAAACTATCAATTTATTTGACACCATGACAAAAATAGTGTGATAACTGGTAATGTTGATCATGAAATTATCTTACCCTCTTTCTTTTTCTAAAATATTGACTGAACATGTTGTTCACAAATTGAGTTCATGTATGATTTGCAGGCTTTTATGATGTTGTGGCCAAACACTGCTTTAAAACTTTATGATAGTAAACAACTTTTGCATTTGATCGGCTTTTGAATGAATATGGATTCAGAATATGCTATTGTGCTATTGGTTTATGATAATTACTGTTTCTTCCATTTCTACCGGGCCTGGGGCTGGGGCTGTTGCTGTACGCCGTTGCTGTTTTTGATGCAACTTAAATATATAAATATAAAACAATTGTAACATGTCACTTAACATAATTTGAAAAAAGAACAAGTGTATTATTGCATTATCATTTTAAGTTTATGAAACTAAAACACTGACATCTCAGCATATTTTACAAGCTAAAATATCATGTATCAAAATGATATTGACACCATGACAAAAATAGTGTGATTGCCGGTAACCTTGATCATGAAATTATCTTACCCTCTTTCTTTTTACCCCACTGGCAGTGGCCTTGACACTGAAATATATATAACATATACCATGTGCGTATATGCCTTACCAAATGATACAAATCATTGGTCAATTGTAGACTAAAACAGGAGTTTGAAATAAAGTAACTTAACAAATGTATTTTTTACACTGATATACCATGCAGTGTAATAAGGGTGTCGGGGTATTGCTATACTCTAGCACAATCAACATCATGCAACCTAATGCTAAGTGTTTTAAGTATTTTTAAAATGATGCATTATAGCATGGTAAAATTAAACTGTTGCAAATCTCATTTGACCAATATTCTTAACATATAAAATATTTTTAAGCTGTTTAAATAATTTCAAACATGTTCAGAAAGTCCACTTATTTGGTTGATTAAATAAATATGATTAAGAAGGCAACAAATCAAGTGCATTCGAGTCATACCCACCTTGATACGAAGATCGACCTTTTTGCTGTCTTAAGCTGTCGTCTCCTGAAACAAATGAAGGTATTTTGAAAAATTGTATCACTTTTTTGTCCTTTTGAAACTTCTGTGTAGTTACCGTTACATGTCATTGTAAACTGGTTTTGGAAATTAGGCAGTGCTTTCCTATTTATGACCATGTTTGAATCTGCCATGATGACTTCATCTTTTCCAAATAATAACAAAAAAGCTTAGTCTATTTTTGGAGGTGACAGTGTTTGTTTACACTGCGGAAAATGGTTTAATATTCGGGAATGTACTGAAACCCATACATCCAAAGTGTACGGTAAATGTACGGGATGTTGAATATAGGGGCGTGTTGGACCCGTTTATTCATAAAACTTGCACATCTTGAGTATACGGGATTCAATGTACTAGTGTGTACTAAACCATCCAATCATGTTATAATTAAAAAAAAATGAATTTTGTCATCAATTTTGGTCTTTGATTGTTTTATTTGATAGCATATATAATATAAACAACATTAATACAATTGACTTAAAAGAAGCACTTTTACGTAGTAAAAATCACCTTTATAGAAAATGTAATGCTTTAATTGGTTTCGACAACTTTTGATTAAATTAAAGAGGTCTGAATGATAACAGAAAAATTAATTGGATTTTACCCGGGGTTGGCTGGACCGAAAGTCAAAGTCCTCACTATTCCCCAGACTTGGGGGGCCGAGTTACACATGATTAGTGCATAAGTCATTAGCTGAATGGAATACGGTATATATCTATGAAAAAGACAGATTCAATATCAATTTAAGTCAAAACATACTTACAGACACTTTATTGTAGAACTTTGTTTGTTTACTTTTTCTGTTTGGTCAATCTGCAGAAAAAAAGTTTATAGAAAAATAGACAGTTTAATATTGTTAAATTTATAAGATGCTGAATAAGATTTTTTTCAGTAATGACACTTATCTGCTCAAACTAAATGCTTACAAAATAAAGTGTGTTTACTGCTGGTATGGTTTTTAGCAAAACCTGCAATGCAAATACTGGTTCAAGAATGTACCAGTTATTCACAACGATGGATATCATAGGAAAATGCTAAGAATCATAATAGTTAAAAAAAAAAAAATCATTCCATAGATAATACTGTTTTCTCAAAATAAGCATATTACTTGAAGCACAATAATTATAATAGTTCTCATTATAACTGTGTTAATGATGAAAATTACCTAAACATATTAACATTGAACGGTAACACATAACAAAAAACATATGTAAGCAATAATTAAATATCATTATTCATTTATACTGTTATTTGTTATTTGTTATAGATCAGTTCTTAGACACATACATACACACACAAACACATAGAAAATAAATATTCAATAAAAGGAGAAACAGTATAAATAGCAGTGTTAACATACCTTTTCGAAGACAAAGTGCATTTTGACTCCGCAACTAAACAACATAGCATCAAGGTGTCTGGTCTCTAACAGAAATAGTTTTGGAATGCACATAGAGACAAGGGCATTCAAAAAACTGATTGGCATCTTCTGATCAGCCTTCCAATGTGCATAAGTAGAATATTTCGTATTAATGAAGCAATAAATTCAAGCATTTTATTAACAAAAGACTTGAGTAGAAGAACAAAAATCATGAATAGACAAAGCAGCGGCGACATCAATAACATGAAAAACACATTTCATAAACTAATTTCAGCCAAGTGTGATATCTTCCTCATCTGTTATTAAATTGTAACAAATGTAGTAATTGATCTTGTTTTTGTTGGTAATTTGGTTTTTTGTTGTTGACAACTGGAAGACTTGGTCCGCCTTTAACTGTGTTTTCAATGCGTTTGACCTTAAAATGAAGTGGATTGGTAATTTGCATAATCTTATTCAGATTTGGAGTCTCAACCCTCTAATATCAAGAGATCTTATTTCCTCAGGGTGTTCATGTACTCTCTATGAAAGAGACACAGATTCAATATCAATTGAAGTCAAAACATACTTACAGAGTCTTTATTGTAGAACTCTGTTGTTCAGTCAGTTCAATTTGGTCAAACTGCAGAAAAAAAGTTTATAGAAAAATAGACAGTTTACTATTGTTAAATTTATAAGATGCTGAATTTTAAGATTTTTTTCAGTAATGACACTTATCTGATCAAACTAAATGCTTACAAAATAAAGTGTTTACTGCTGGTATTGTCTTTAGCAAAACCTGCAATGCAAATATTGGTTCAAGAATGTACCAGTTATTCACAACGATGAAAACAGTATAAAAATGGATATCATAGGAAAATGCTAAGAATCATAATAGTTACAAAAATAATCATTCCATAGATAATACTGTTTTCTCAAAATAAGCATATAACCTGAAGCACAATAATTATAATATTTCTCATCAGAACTGTGTTAATGATGAAAATTACCTAAACATATTAACATTGAACGGTTACACATAACAAAAAACATATGTAAGCAATAATTAAATATCATTATTCATTTATATAGATCAGTTCTTAGACACCTACATACACACACACAAACACAGATAAGATAAATATTCTATATAAAGAGAAACAGTATAAATAGCAGTGTTAAGATACCTTTCGAAGACAAAGTGCATTTTGACTCCGCAACTAAACAACATAGCATCGAGGTGTCTGGTCTCTAACAGAAATAGTTTTGGAATGCACAGAGAGACAAGGGCATTCAAAAAACTGATTGGCAACTTCTGATCAGCCTTCCAATGTGCATAAGTTGAATATTTCGTATTAATGAAGCAATAAATTCAAGCATTTTATTAACAAAAGACTTGAGTGAAAGAACAAAAATCATGAATAGACAAAGCAGCGGCGACATGAATCACATGGAAAACACATTTCATAAACTATTTTCAGCCAAGTGTGATATTTTCGCATCTGTTATTAAATTGTCACAAATGTAGTAATTGATCTTGTTTTTGTTGGTAATTTGCTTTTTTTTTTTGTTGTTGACAACTGGAAGACTTGGTCCGCCTTTAACTGTGTTTTCAATGCGTTGGACCTTAATATGAAGTGGATTGGTAATTTGCATTATCTTATTCAGATTTGGAGTCTCAACCCTCTAATATCAAGAGATCTTATTTCCTCAGGGTGTTCATGTACTTTCAAAAGACTTCCAATGAATTCAACATTTTTGTCCGCAGTGTGTCAGCAATTGAAGCAGATTTACTGTCGATGTTTCACGATGTCCCACAGGTAGAAACAACACATGCACCTGAAAAAAATAAGCCTATTAAGGTCGCTGTATAATTAATGATTTCAATATAAACTTTTTATCCAAGATAATATTTTCATTGAAATAGTGACCTATTTAATTTGGAAATATAAGAAATTCTAGAGGTTGGCCGCAGATATAATATTTACATGTTTTAACTACTAGCTCAAAAATCGTATCATCTAGTGTATAAAAACAACATACACTTTCAGTTTATTAAAAGCTGTGTGGCCTTATTGTTGAACGTAATGGTTCTATGAATGGCATTCAGAACCCTACTTGCCGAAGTCAACGACTACTCAACTGTTACCATTCTATGTGAAATTATATTGGCCAAGACTCAACTGACTACTCAACTGTTATTGGCTTAGTTCTGTTGACTTCTAAACTTTTATGGTTCTAGGAGAAATGTTATAAAGTAAGTGTTCATCAAACACTATTGACATCATCTTTCCCTTCAACATACAACTAAATTTTCTTGATTATATGATAATCCATTTTCAAATCATCATGTTGACAAAGATATCATAAAACATTTGTTTAAACTTATATATGAAACCTGTTATTTGATATTTTGTCAGCAGTCTTATATCTTGGATTCCTTGCTTTTTTCGCATAAATTGGCTTGTTCCAATAAAAAACAACAACAAGAGATGTAATTCAAACGTTAGTTCCCCTGAGCGCCAATGTGTAAGGATTATTTCAATGAAATATGCATGAACTGATATGACAGCTTATTTGTCAATGACATTGAAGGTCTTTTGAGGCAATTTTAAGATTATGACCATTCAAAGTGTGAGGTTAGATGGTACATTTATTAACCATGTTCAGATGTCATATATTTGCCGATAAAAATGTATTCTCTTAGCAGCAAGGAATAAGTAAATATGACAATTTTTAATGATGAATATGAGTTATGTCCTTGAACTTTGACTCTTTGTCCTCAAAATCCATCGTGGTCATCTAAGTCACCCAACGCTTGAATGTCAAGTTTGAGGGCCATGGGTGCAGGCATTGTGGAGTTTTCACCAAGACATACTTTTTGCCTTTGAGGTCACTATGACCTTGACCTTTGACCTGATGACCCTTTAAATCAAAAGGGGTCATCTCGTGGTCAGGTCCATCCCAAGTCAAGTTTGAGGGCCATGGGTACAGGCTATCACCATATGAGAGCAGCTTTAACCTTTGGCATACTGCTGAAATTGCATGGTAATACGTCAAAAAGTTTTAGGCCAAACACAGAATCAGAGAGCTAAAAGCCCCCTCGCATTTTTTTTTAAATAATGATTTGTTTTAAGCATTTCTTAATAAACAATTGTTACCTCATATTTGTTTTATTTCTTTCACAAGGAGCTCACTGAACACAAGGACATATTGGTTTTTTTTATTTTTCCTCACACAGTTGTCTGCTTAAAGATAAAGGTTGGGTGGCAACATATTACTCTGGAAATAAATTTGGATAACCCGGATTTAATACTTTATTGTGTTCGAATGTTGTATGCCGTAATTGTTGGAGGTTGGAGAGGGTATGGAGAAGTCGGTGGAGAGGTGGGGTTGGGGGTCATGGTGACTTAAACCCGGGACCCCCTTTCATTTCAAAAGAACCTACAATAGAGTATGCGACTTGGTTTTTATGCCGGGATGATCTAATAATCCATTGTGTTTATCGCTTGTATGTCACACGTAGTCGTATGCGTGTGTGTTGGCGGGGGTAGTAAAACCCGGCACCCTTTTTATGTTCATAAGTAAATACTATAGAGTATGCGGGGTGGTTGGTACGCCGGGATTAATTGCTTCATTGTGTAATCACTTGTATGCCGTAGTTGGTTGTAGTTTGTGAGGGGAAGGGGAGTCGGTGGTGGTGGTTGGGGTGACTTAAACGTTCAAAATCAACTAAGTATGATAGCATGCTTTGTTCATTCAATTTCTTTTATGACAATTGTACTGTATTGACGGCACCGCACGGTACTGCACAGCAAGACACTCAAATGTGAGATCTGATAAGACAGCAGACGGTAATAAAGATAAAGAGCAATACACAGAAGTTGTGTACTTTACACGCGCTGGAGTTATTTTGTTATAGTAGATATTGATATTTATAGATTTAATTGATTTTCTTATTTTTAGTATGTCGTACATTGATCGTTTACTAGCTGTCTTATGTTTTTATTAATATTGCTTGTAATTAGTTATCAGTTTATATCGTTGAAAGCGCCTTTGAACGTGTGTATAAAAAGGGTGCTATATAAGTTAATCAATAAAAATAATAGTTGTGTATTGTGGACAAGTTGTATTCGTGAGTTACCGTGTGCTGCTATACCGGGAAATTTACCCACATACTCGACAACGGCCAGTTTACTTACCATACCACCCTCACTTAACCATGACACCCTCTTTTTGTACGACGAATCCAGCTTCAGTGCAGTATAATACCCCTGGACCACAACAATTTTGTCCTTACTAGGTTGCGGTTCCATTACTAGCATCCCACACACCGCAGTCATCGGTAAAAGTACTACGCCCATTCCCAGCCCGTTTCGTTGAATTTTCCCCACTGTCGATTACGAAGTAACAATTTTCTTTTCGACCCGTTCTTGAATTAGTAAGTAACTGAATTGTCGTCGGTAAATCTAGGAAACCTCCAGACTTCAGCTGTCCGCTCCTATCAGATGGAAATCGATCTGAATTGGGGCATCACATTGTCAGTTGAAAATGTTTCGCTCTTTTCAGATATATTTCCATCCGATTCCATGCTGTTTTTCTAACTGGATGGGTTCTACAGTACATGGCGATTGTACTAAGTTCAGATTTCGCCCTTAACAGATGGGGACCGATCTGAATTGGGCATCACATTGTCATGAAAAAATGCTTCGCTCAACGCAGATCTTGATTATGTTCTACAGAACATGACGACAATTTTTCAATACGTGTAAAGCTCACATTGTCAAAAATGTCCTCATCGCCAAGAACAACTTAAGACGAGGAAATTTCATCATCATCATCATCATCATCATCATCATCATCATCATCATCATCATTTTCATCATCATCATCATCATCATCATCAACATCATCATCATCATTATTGTTGGAGACTTTGCCTGAATATGCGGTATCTAAGCGATCAGTGCGGCCACCAGACCCTTTAACCAAGCAAACAAAGTAAGTTGGCATGAACTCTGATTCCTTCTTAGGGACATTCGTCATAGTCCACATAACATATATCCCCGGGGCCGACCGACGGACATCACAGCTGAATACATCCCTTGTGAATAGGCCTGAAGAAAACTAGTTTGTGGTGGATAATAGGACTGGATAGGCTGTCGGATAGCCGCACTTATCGCGTAGATATGCGCTAATTCATTGGTGGATCCTGCCGTTATAGTGTCATGCAGCAGTTTTCGGAATTTGCTAGTTACAACAGCGTTTACATTTAAGAATATGTCTTTCTCGTAAAAAGATCTGTTTAATATGAGTTCTTATGCAGTCTAATCTCTTAAGCAAGTGGTGGTACTGAGTGTTCGTCACAGAAAGTGAAACAGAGCGGTAGAGGCAGTTCCCATCGCCTATAACTGTCAAAGGCCTGCGCTCTTTCCACATAAATGAATGATACATTTTAAGAATTTCAGTAGATGTAATGTCTGTGCTGGGTTGAACACGTCCATGGTGCTGAGAGGCAAGAGTCACACAATACGTTTGTAACAACCGGCGCTCATTTTTAGCCGCCTGTTATGCTTTACTCCAAGATTGCTAAAAGGGACTGTGTCACAGATTAACACCAAATAAAGTTTTTTTTCTGTAACGAATCTCAGGACAATTATCTAATAGAATGTGTTACGCTTTGATATCCTAATTGTAAAAAAGTACCAAAATGTAAAAAAAAATTGTGTCGGTGACCGCGTTCGAACCCGCGTCGCCAAAATTGAAGTCCAGTGTTACCTACTGAGCTATTAAGGCTTACTCTAAACGGGTGACATAATTAAGCTATACACCTACCTCGGTAATATCACGTGATAACACCGACAAGCCAATCACGCATAAGGAATGAATTCTACCTGGTAGACATACCCAGTAATGTTTTAAATGAAAAAAAATACGCAATAACTGCTAAATTTAAATAAATTGTATACTATGTAGTAGTTTAGTAAGTAAGTCTCAAGGCATTTTACATATCGATGCTAAGTTTATGTAATTTTTCGACAATTTTCTTGTTTTCGCTATTTTATCATCTGTGAGACAGCCCCTTTAATTTCTGCAACTTTGACAGCGCCCCGGAGGCTACAAAGTAATTTGTATTGGAATAATAGCAAGAAACACATTTGATATGTGGTGTCATTTATACAGACTATTATGAACTTAAATTATCGATTTCCGTTATTATTAGTTTACTGCTAGCGATTTTCATGAACCACACGGCAAAAAAGTATCAGTTTATTTTAAATTTCAGTAAATTGCGTGTAGCAATTTAAATCACTGATGTCCCCTTCCGTTATCTAGAATTTCACCTCCTTAGGGCAATGATGCATCTACTTCTCTGCAGAACAAGGTTTAAAAGCTTTCGTCCCGCCCGCACGAACGAAACGCACCTCCATAGGCACCTTAAAGAATACATTTTATATTGTAAATGGCTTCACAGTCGTTGCCTTTGTAATATTCTTTTCAATTATCACCTCATTGCAACATTTCTTTTTTTAATAATTGTCATCCATATACGAGAATTGACAATTCGACAAATAATAAAACATAAAACATAATTTTAATTAGTACGCTTAATTAGGTTGAATAATTAAATCGTGACAGTAGGTGTCTACAAGAAGTCTTAAAGCTGCACTCTCACAGATTGACCATCCTAAAAACTTTTTAGAATCTTCACATGTCGTCGTATGACAACTAGAAACAAACACGTATAAATTGTATTAATCGCCTATGTAAGCTAATTTAATTGGCAGTTTAGTTATAACTTCAAACAAAAACTACCAACAATATCTCAAGTTGAAAGGGAGTGTAAATAACGTCTGTTACGGATAAGAAATCATTTGCAACAAAATAATTTGGAGTCTGAACGTTATTTTTCTCGTAAACATTGGTCAAAGAATGTAAGATTCTTTATCTCAATTATTATAAATGTATGCACAGCATCTTTCTAAAGCTTCTTTATAAATCACACATTTACTGATAGGAAAAAATAAATAATATTATAGGAAGCATTTGAATATCATTTACAATTATTGCTGAATTATCAGCTGTGAACTAGCCTAAGTAAGGTCTATTTTTTAAGGATTCGTTTACGAAATATCATTTTGTCAATTATGTTTTAATCGGCTCTTACTGCGAAAACGTGAGGTCTTCGCTTAGCAGAAATTGAAATCGTAAACAGGTGTGTTTGTCTTCTGCCCTCTTTGTTATAGATCATATTGTGTTTTTGACAGAAAATAAATCGAAATAAAAACTCGTACTATTATGGATATAGATGAATATATTTCCAACTGCTGTCGTAAAACAGCGCGCTCTACTACGCCGCTATGACTTACAGTGAATACAAGAATGACCTGCTGTGTGCCTGTCAAAAGCAATAAAAAAGTGAGATTTAAAGTGATTTAGGACTCTTTATGTCAAACCTAGCTAAAATTAGTCTATACATAAGGTGACTATGACACTGCCAATCCACCAGCCCGCTCGTTGACACCAGCCATTCAATTAACTAGTTTTCTCTTTATATTAAGAGCACTTATTATTATAAAAATGTGGTTAAGAATATAGAAATGTGCCTGTCAAATGAATTAGAAGTAAAATTTAAAAATAATCACGGGACATAATTTGTATCATAGGTAAAAATAGAGTTATGTGAACTTATTGAATAATGGTCGTCAGTAATTGTGTGAAGTCAATTGAATGAAGGGTATAGAAGTTATAAATACGATTAAGCTAAACCCACTATTTTTGTCTTTCAATAATTTGCGTTTTATATACTTTTTCAATTGTTTTACTACTCAAAATAAGAATTATCATAACGATTATCACAATAAACAATTTTTCATATGTAAAAAATCTATCAGCATGTATTTTGTCTAATTGAAATAAGCATCTTAAGCCTATGAATCTTAAGAAGTTTCGAGAAATAAGGGCATGGTAACTAACCTTACAAGTTTAAAACAGCACTTTTGACAAATTACATTTCAGAGTTCATATCACCAAGTCCGTCTTTATGTTTATAAGAATACTCCGGCACCAAATCTATAAGGCATGTGAACACAAAGTATTCTCTACATAGTCGGTGTTTGAATGTTTGAAAAATTGACGTTTACCGTTCAATTGAGAATGCATATAAAGTAACTCGGTTAGGTTTTACTGTACATAGTGAGTGAACGTGAAAAAAACAACACACCTTTAGGTCTTCATTGCAAAATGCGCCTAGTCGCCTGACGTGACTGTACCCGAAAATTGCAACTTTCTCATTTTTAATAACAAAAGTGAACAGAACATAAATGCAATATATTTGGATGAACACCCCTTTAAATATACTGACAATCTGACGATTATGCTCAAGCCATGCTAAGGTGTTAATTTTGCTCACTCATTACACGATTCTAACTTTGATCTATCAACAAGCGCTTTCATTACGTTCTGCGAATTCACACCTTTTTACCAAACACGTGAACTTTAACATATCACGTTCTCAAGCCTCAAGGTGTTGAGACTTTAATGAGCCAATTTTAAATTCCACGTTCGCATCAACTTTTTCCCTAATATTCGTTGCCTTTCTTTTTAAAAGCAAATGCGTACAACGCTTTTCTTAAAATATATTCCCTAGATACCAAGAACAATAGGAATAACATTGATAAAACATACATATATTATATAAATAGTAAACACTGACGTGCAATGTACTATTGAACTACATTGCATTAACAAATAAATATTCTGACTTCAGATGTTTCTCTCATACACCGCGTACTCTTGTTACCTTCGTGTAAATAAAAGATTTAATTTCTAGTTCAAAGGAGCATTCCGTTTTGAACCAGAACGTCATTGGGGTTCAATACATCGTATTATAGTCATCATTGACAGCATGGTTCCAAATACTGACCGCACGATAAGAATCTGTCACAGCGGGGTGTCATTACTGATAGGTAACAGACATGGACCAATATCTCACAATGACATGTCCATATCGATATTGAGACGAGTATTGCATGTATGTATTTAAATGGTATGCTATTAAATCTAATATTATTCCTTTATTCATTAAGTACACTTTCATATCATGACCAATGTTAAACTGATGTTGATGATTCGTATTTATGTGCTGTGATGGTATTAAAGTGGAATTGTATTATTTGCATTTCTTTCTTCACGAAATTGTGCAATGAAACATACCAAGCGATTCCACATCACAGTTGAGACACATACAAATCGTTATGATACACGTAAGGACAATTGTATAATCAACTCCCGCTTGATACCAATTATTCACCTTTCTCGACACTTAACTTGTTCACAATACACATTTATTTTTTTATTGGTTAACTTCATATAGCATCCTTTCGATACACACATTCAAAGGCGCTACAACTAAATAAACGGATAACTTATTGCAGGCGATATCAATAAAAATAAGACACCTTTAAAACAATCAATATACGACATACTAAACATACGAAAAGCAAACAAACAAATATAAAATGTGAATTTGAACTAGTCGTTATTTTACATTAACATATATGAAATTGAAAGGACTTCCCGGGATTTAGCCCTCCCCCTCGTCCGACTTCCACACCCCTCTCCACCCACCAACAACTTTGGCATACAAGTCACGACAAAAATGAAGTATTAAATATCAGCATACAGACCCTCGCATACTCTCTTGTATGTAAGGTACGAGCCCTACCCTCCTTTACCTCTACACTTTGAAATGAGGTATATGAAAGTAGTTTTTGAGACTTCTTCATAGCCACCCCCAATTCCTCCGACTTCCCAACGCATCTCAAACCACCAACAACTACGGCACACAGAACACCTCGCATACTCTTTTATATGTAAAGTATGATCCCTACCATTCATAACCTCCACACTTTGAAATGAAGTATCGGAAAGTAGTATTTGAGACTTCTTCGTAGCCACCACCCCCTCCTCTGACTCCCCCACCACTCTCCAACCAACCTCAACCACGACATACAACCGACTTATACACAATACAGTTTTAAACCATACTCTTTTGTATGTACTTAGAAATATGAATAGGGTTCCCGGGTTTTAATCAATCCATGCCCCACCCCAACTACGCCGACTCCCCCACCCCTCTACAACCACCAAGAAATACAGCATTCAACCCACTAAAACACAATGCAGTTTTGAAGCCCCGGCGTACGAACCTCCTCGCAAACTCTTCTTTTGTATGAATGTAAATGAAAGGGGGTCCCGGGTTTTAGTCACCACGACCCCCAGCCCCATCCCTCCTCCGACTTCTCCAACCCTCTTCAACCTCCAACAATTACGGCATACAACATTCGAATACAACAAAGTATTAAATCCGGGCGTATTAAATAAAACGATACATACCTATGAAAATGAAAGGGCATTTCGGTATTTATCGGGATTTCGGTAATTCCACCGACCGCAGTCGGATGACCAAATAATGACAAAATGTCTGTTTAGCTGTTAATATGCAATATTCCATCAGGACTACCCCTTTAACAGTATGTATTAAGTCTAATTAAAATGGCTCTCTTTACTCTCCATTTTCATTATGGTTTTACACAATATGTCCTAAATGTTACAAATCAACAACTGTTGAATCACACAACTCTTCAGCTGCTTGCAGATATAGGATTCAATAAGTTATATAAGTCAGAGTTAATGACCATACAAGATAATTTGGGCATCGTCAATTGGGTGGATTGAATATTCAATGACAATGTGAAAAGTCCAGCTAGAACTATTCTCACATCTGTAGTTGCTGTTTTTTTCTAAGATCCATCGATAGTCAGGTTTGGATCATGTGGAAATTGGTAAATGTCCAAAAGACTGTACATTCCACCGTGCCCATGGCAGATCGCACCAGTGATATGGGTTTTCAACAGGTCAGCTGCCTTCGGGCTCTGAAAAATAGATCCATGCATGTTGATTCATCTAAAACATTGTGTATCTAAAGGTACTACAGGCATTTAACAAAATCTCTGGAGAGCAAAAGTAGCATGTCCATGTTGCGAAACCCTAGTCCGTATGGACTCCGTCGCTACGAAAATAACGTTCAGGATAGCCCGAATAGCGACAAAATAATCGGGCTTGTTGATTAAAAAAATGGGGTCAATCTGTACATCGACAATGTTAACTGACTTCCGGATTATCATGCAGAGCTACAGATAATTTTTTTACATAATAACATTGCCATATATACAATTTCGTTCATAACTAACTGATGTCTATGACTTCCTTAATAAGAATTTAAGTTTTCTTTCATAATTTATGAATTTGAATATCATTATCTTAATTAGTTTCGAAACTTCCACACCAAAATAAATTATGCAAAGAATAGCTTCAAACTAGATGTAGGATCAAGAAATATTTCAATGATTTTTGTATTGCAAATGAATCATGAACTGAAAGACATTTGTATCTGTCTAAAACTTCCAGAAAACCCCAGGTCAGCCACCCACTCTTCTGGATAAAGAAAATGGTTTAGAAAATGATGGCGATGATGATCTGTTTGGCTATCATCAGGCAGGCATTGAACCGGCTATAGACTTCAGACAGAAGTATGATTATCTTCTGGTCAAACCTAAACAATTGAAGGAGATGGAAAATGGTAAAAGTTACCAATATTTCCATCTTTAATGTATTTGTCGCTAGTATGCTAATGCATGTAAATTGTCGGCCAACCGGTGAGAATAAGGCCTTGATGAATTCACTGGTGGTCATGTTTATGGCAGACAGTTCATAGTGTCCAGTTTTAAAAAAGACTGAGAAAGGTAGTCTTTAGAAAACCGAGTTTCTGTTGAAACTTTTTGCTACTGAGCTTGTTTCTGTAGCTTTTTGCATAAATATTGCATATTTATTTTATAGATTTACAAAGTTATACGTACACATGGCTGATATGATTGCTTTTAATAGATTTTCTTTACTTCTGTTACAGTGAAGAAGCGAAAAGGGAGGAGCATGATGTTTAAGTGGGTGAAGCTGTTCAAGCCAAGTGGACGGAAAAGGGAAAGTCAACATGACTATCAGCCAAAGTGTTTGGGAAAGGTAAAAAATATATTGATAGTTGGCAACGTAATGCTTTGCATATGTTAGGACAACATACAAAAAGGAAAGGATATTATGTTACTGGAATATAGTGGAATATAGTGAATGTAAGGACAACTTAAAAAATAAAGGATATTTGTTACAAGAGTATTTGAAGAACTAAAAATATATTTCTTTCAGATCTTACACTGGAGGTTGAGTGGGACTGTGACAAAAAAGTTTTATCCATATCACTCATACATCTAAGAAGGATAAAAACATCACTACTGGACTTTATTTTATCTGTAAATGTAATTCATTTGTTTTGATAATGAAATGTTACTACTGTGCTAGTGCTGTTTGGACGACTAATGTTTGTGTCTATACTTCATTTTGTTTATTAACATAGCATTTTTTTATCATTACAACAATTTCCGATAAAAATTATTTTGTGTGTATATGTCATTTGCAAGATCTGATGAAATACCATTTCACATAACCCTGGAGGAATTTCTAATTTTATGTCAAGCTTGTGTCTTTTCAAAGAAACAGTCCAGATTTTGTGTGTCTTTGTACGGGTCAACTTTCATTGTGCAAAACAGTAACTTTTGCAACAACTCTATAACTGTTTTTCAAATGAAATTTGGTTAACATGTATCAAAAGATAATAGACACATATGTACAACAGCCCACCCCCTGGCATTGTTAAATATTATCCTGATTGACTATGGAACTTAGGTTAAAGTTTTAGAGCAGGTTGGGATATTTATTAATAACTTCTATGCCCTTCATTCAATTGACTTAATACTTCATATCCTTTATACAAGTTATGGCCCCTTATTGACTTAGGTTAAAGTTTAAGGAAAGTAAAAGTTAAAGGCAAGTTTGGATTTTTATAAAAAAAAAAACAACTTCTATACCGTTCATTCAATGCACCTAATAAAATTCAAAATTATTTACGACCATCTTCAAACAAGAAACTTAATTCCATTTTAACCCTAAATACAAATTATGGCACTTTTGTACATTCTTTACCACATTTTCATAATGGGAAATCAAGTTATTTGAATGACTTGCGTCATTGTTCGGGCGGGCTGGTGGGAGGGCAGTATCAAAGTCATCTTATGTATCGAATAATTTTAGTTAGGTTTGACATAAAGAGACCAAACTTGGTAATATTACATCGATATTGTATTCACTTATAAGTCAAAGCGGCGTAGTCGAGCGCGCTGTCTTCTGACGGCTTTTGTTTGATAAAGTTTGATCTTTATTCTTAATTATATATTATGTAAAGAGGTTTTCTTTTTCTTAAGAATTCAAAAAAAAATATATATTATATAACCTTTTTTTAATTTTAGACCCCTTTAGATGCCTTATTCAATATACATAAAAATCAAATGGTTTCTTTTAATTTTGAAACTTTACAGAACAAATGTCATACATAAAAGATTATTAAACAAAATACATATTATACATCACAAACTGACACATATTATGCTCAATGTCTTTCAATTCAACTCTGTCTAAATACTAAGGATGCAAACGTTTGGTATTTGAATGTCAAAATCGGTATTAGAATATTCGATAAAAAACTGTTGAATAAATAAAAAACAAATCCTTTTGTCTACAACTCTGTCTTGTTTTTACAACGATTGTCCCATAATGCCAGAGTGTGAATTTGATGACAATACACGATATACGCGCCATATGTCATTTAGGGACATATCGTCGGGTACCATAAAAGCCCCCATAATTTTACAATAACAGGCTATAAAACAAGTGGTATCAAAAATTTAATTTATTTTCGGTAAACTTAAATACCCTTGCCAAATGATGTTTTATGAAATCGGCCTTTACACCAAGGTGTTGCCTTGGCTGCATATTTAGCTGTGCAATATTGCTCAAATTGACGTGCTAATATGAATGACACGTGCTACATGTATATAACTATATATGCTTCAAACTGTTGTTAATGTATCGATACAGTGCTCGTGCTTTGAGATATAACTTTATAGTTCTGCGTTTTAGTATAGA
Source organism: Mya arenaria (assembly GCF_026914265.1). Taxonomy (NCBI): domain Eukaryota; kingdom Metazoa; phylum Mollusca; class Bivalvia; order Myida; family Myidae; genus Mya; species Mya arenaria. The sequence continues at coordinate 35,442,348 of NC_069132.1, read as the reverse complement.
TATTTCCTCTATTGATATACAATAGAAGAGTTGAAATCCACATATGTTTTCGTTATTTTACTAGTTCCCGAGTTGGTTCGGTTTTCCATTGTTATATTTAGTAGAGGTCAATCCCAGAACGAGGTTGCTCGTCCTACGGAATGAGAAATATGAAGGCAGTGGAATTGAAATTTTTCGATTTTGTTTGTGCATAAAGTTTTTTCTTTCTTTTGAAAATGGGGAATTTCAGAGTCATTGGGGGATAATCAGGGTCCGCCGCGCGAACTGGCGAAGACAAGGTATGGTTTAAATGCCATGGCTATAACTTTAACGAATGATAATAATAGTTTACCAAAACATCTAAAATATGAATTTTGGTAAACGAATATTCGATCGGAAAAATTACCGAATACTCGAATATCAATTTTGCCATTCGTCTGCATCCCCAGTAAGTACTCTATGTTCACTGTTTATGTCTGTTATTAACTCAACTTCTTAGAATATATACTACTCAAAATTTGCTAAGCACCAAAAAATGCCCACACCACTATGAAGTATGCATTTAATATATTTGCGATATGCTTATTGGATACGGTTTGGTGATGTATTGACATGATTACCAGTGTACACATAAGCGTCAATAACGGGTAAATCATTCGTGCATGGCATGGAAATGATGTACCCCTCGGTTTTCACGTTTTTTAGGTGCATTGAAAACATGTACTCGAAATGTGTAGGGTATTTAATCTTCACTTCAACTTAAAAATCTGAAGTTGTATGAGTTAATTATGGAAAACGGAAATGTTAGAAGACATTTGTCAAATGGAGAAATGTGGCGGGCAGTTGGGATGGTGGAACAAGGGGCTACCCATCGCCAGGTAGGGGAGGCCCTTGGTGTGCACCATACAGTTGTCACCAGGGCCTGGGCGAGGTTTCTTCAGTATGGTACACCACTTAGGAGACATGCTGGTGGCAGAGAAGGGCAACAACTGCAGCTGAAGACCGTTTTGTGGTTATTCAGGCTCGCAGAAGTCGTTTCGCGACAGCGACACAGCTTCGCGCCGACCTCCAGAATGCATCAGGGGTCAGAGTTTCTACTCAAACCATTCGATCTAGGTTGCACGAACGTGGTCTTAGGTCACGAAGAGCGTGTATACGCATTCCGCTTTCTCGGAACCACTGCCAGACACGATATGATTGGGCCTTGGATCATGTTGGTTGGCGTCGAATGGATTGGCGACATGTACACTTCACAGATGAGTCCAGGTATTGCCTTGATTACACCGATCGGCGTGCAAGGGTGTGGCGGAGACCAGGCGAGAGATTCCATGCGGCAAACATTGCTGAACATGATCGCTATGGCGGCGGCTCCATTATGGTCTGGGGCGGGATCAGCTGGGATGGACGCACGGATCTCGTGGTCCTTAACCAAGGTACACTGACTGCCCAGCGGTATCGAGATGAGATCCTGGATACCCAGGTGAGATTGTATGCTGGTGCAGTGGGTGATCAGTTCATTTTAATGGACGATAATGCCCGCCCCCATACTGCCCATATTGTACAGAGGTATCTGTACATAGAGGGTATAACACGTATGGACTGGCCAGCACGATCCCCTGACCTCAATCCCATCGAAGACATGTGGAATGAGCTACAGGTGAGACTTTCAGCACGTCAGGTCCAACCAAGAAGTCTCCAGGAGCTTGGTGTTATGTTGGTCCAAGAATGGAACAATATTCCACAAAGAACCATCAGGAACCTTATAGGGAGCATGAGGAGGCGATGTGAAGCTGTTATTAACAGCAACGGGTCACATACCCGATATTAATCCTATACCAGCTTACAATATTCCTTTTTTAGCAAATTTACAAAATTTCACATTCAATCATTTTTTTTTATTTTCAAGGGTCACCCTACTAAACTTCTAAAAAGTCACAAAGAACAAAAAAATCCTTTAAAAACTGTCGACATCATTAAATAAATCATCTATCTAAAAGTATAAATACTTTTCAAAACTGTATTTCAAATGTAGTATAAGGTATGCATGTGTATAGTTTTGGTGCTTAGCAAACTTTGAGTAGTATAGTTTGTTCATCAACTAATGAATATTTTCTAAAAACAAATAAGATAAGTAATGATAAATTTATATTCTTTTATTTTTGGTACATTCATTTTTTTCAATAGATTTGGTATAAACCATTTCATTTTTTTTACAAACCAAACATTTTCTGTTTTTTATTTGTTGATATTCAGTTGTCGAGAACAGTTTTTTACTAAAATAAAAATGTTAAACGATATTACATTTTGATCACTTCCTATTGTTCGGTCGACCTACAGATTTATGTTTTAACACTACCGTTTTTGATACAATCAACATAACAAAGAAACATAGCAAATATTTGTACTATATTAAGGAATCACGTAATTTCAAGGACTTTTCACAGTAAAGCGCTAACTTTCTTTGGGTGGTTTGGTTGTTACTTTGCATTAAAACAATATATTTCATCAAACTCGTATAAGTGTAAAAATACTTCGGAATATATTGACAGACGTCTAAGGTCCGCATATCCTGGACATTTGAGGACGAAATGAAATTCGTCCTCAATATCATTTAGATTACAGAGTGAACATTTTCTTTCATTCCTAGGAACCTTGTGTCGACCTATTTCTATATTTAGTTTATGGGATGAAAGGCGTAATTTAGATAAAATACTTCTATACTTTGTATTTTCAACAAGATTGAGATATGAAGATTGTTTAAAAATTGTCTTAATTTCTTTGAACACATCTAGAGACGAAGACAAGTCTAGCCCAGACCTCCAATTGCTAATTATAAGTATCTTCCATGGCCGAGAGTGTAAGATAAGGTCATTACGACCCGAGCGTAGGGTGTTTTGCGGAAACGAGGTTTACCAAGTTTCCACGAAACACCCTGCGCGAGGGTTGGGATAATGAAAGAGCATAAATTCCCATGCACTCAACATGTACAGAGACCATATATATCAATCCGTTCAAGATATACGAAGATGTACGGTGCCGTACATTCATCAAAATATTACTAGTAATAGCCGTAAATTAAACCTATCAGCATTGTAAAATCTTATTATTTTTATCATAAACATTTAGCTTTAATTTTTATCAAATGCTGTTAAAACCAAAACGCATTACATCCTCTACAAAACGTGAACCTTACTTAAACACATTGCTATTACCTTAAAAATGTTAAATTGGCTTGTTCCAAGACAAAAAATAAAAAAAGTTGTCAAAACTTTCAATCTGTGACAGTGCAGCTTTAAAAACCAAATTAATTTTTCTGTTATCATTCAGACCTCTTTTTCAATTAAAGCATTACAATTTCTACAAAGGTAAATACCCAAATAAAACACCCAAAGACCGAAATTGATGACTGAATTCATTTAATTATAACATGGATGGATGGGTTAGTACACGCCCGTACATTGAATCCCATGAACTCAAGATGTGCAAGTGTACAGATGTAAAATTCAGCTCTCCTAAAACAGGGTTTCAGATATTTTAAATTAAAGAAAACTTTCTCAAAATTTGTTAATGGTCATTATATTCAAAGTACGCTAGTAGTCTTAAATCGCTCATTGCTGATAGAATTGCTCATCCCGATTTTTATGGTTATATTTTAAAGAAAATTCGTAAAATTAAAATGTTTCCAGCAGGTAGTTGGGCAGATAGACTTAATGAATTACTTGGATTTTATTTAAACCGTGGATATAAAGGCAATATTTTGAAGAGCACTTGCCTTCTTGTTTTTGAAGATGAATACCTGAAACAATATTGGGTTGAATATAGCATCCTTTCATAACTAAACTTTCAGTGCTTTGATTTTAATGAAGAATTTGCTAATTCATGTTATCTTTAAAACCTTTTTTGGCGAACACGTGTTGACTGACTGGTTTGATTGGTAAGTTTCCTCAAGTTCATGCATACTTGGATAGTATTTATGCACTGTGCTGTTTGTAGAGTTTTGTCCTGTTCTATGTTTTTTGTTTGTGATTTTGTGTTCTATGTCTTTGGCGTTAGCCCATTGCCACAAAACCGGGTTTATGTTTAATCTTTTTGCTACTGAGCATGTTTCTGTAGCTTTTTGCATCAATATTATGAACATACGGGTCCAACACGCCCCTATATTCAACATCCTATACATTAACCGTACACTTTGGATGTACGGGTTTCAGTACATTCCCGAATATTAAACCATTTTCCGCAGTGTAAACAAACACTGTCAACCCAAAAAGTAGACTAAACTTTTTTGTTATTTGGAAAAAAAAATGAAATCATCCTGGCAGATTCAAACATGGTCATAAATAGGAAAGCACTGCCTAAATTCCAAAACCAGTTTACAATGACATGTAAAGGTAACTTCACAAAAGTTTCAAAAGGACAAAAAATTGATACAAGCTTTGAAGTATGTTTCTGTACTGTAAAGGGGGCTCTGAACTATTGACTAGGAGAATTAAAGTGAAGCATTGCGCTACAGCTTCTAGTTTCCAGGATCGGACATACATGGAGTTTCTGTTTGGCCTTTAAGAAACCATAATAATAATTTCTAATCATTTGGTTTTGTAAGCAATCATTGTTAATCTCGTGTAAAAATTACTGATTTCGTACTAAATTTAGGGACAATGCAGTCCGAGAATAGGTATGTGGTTTAAGATGGCGTTTCCGAGCTAGTTAGGGAAGGTATGTTACACTATCCCAAACGAAAAAATACCGCCCGTTTCAATTATGCAACGGTGTCCTGTCGTTTGGGTTTCCGTAATGCAACGGTGCACATGTTTGTTTTTTCATATTTCGATAATGCAACGGTGTCGATGTCTTTTTGGCAACGGTGTCCATGATTTTAGGTTTTTATAATGCAACGGTGTCCATGTTTTTTAGAACTTAAATTTTATTCTGCTGAGATCAGTCAGGTTTTGAGAAGAGAAGAGAATGGGTGCAGTTTTAAATGCTGAAGGCTGTGCTTAGATATTTCCAGACTAAAGAAGGAAGACATGCATTATGTTTTAAGATTCACAAAGATTATGGGTAAAAAACGAAAACATGTGCATCGTATGAAACGGCAACTGTTTACAAAATGTCTTAGAGAAGAAAAGAACAAATTAACTTCTATTCAAACGCCGTGACAGATCTAACCATATTCGTGTACCGTATGTCAACATTCAGAGGTCTACCATGATTTTTTTTTTAATGTTCACACATTGTTGAGTCTGTACAACATTGATCCCTGTGCCTTTGAACAAGTTCATAAGTGTTTGCCTGCTAGGTTCGTACTTGTAGTTTCTTTTGTATTATAAGAACCTGCGGTCCATTTTAAAATAGTGGTTGGTATTGACACCAAGTTTCATACCATACCTGGTCTCTGGCCTTGTTAAACAGACCAGCTTTGTTCACAATTACAATTTTAACTTGAGGAGTGATGGGGTGGTGTCTTTTCTCGTTAATATAGCATTTGATGCAACAAAGTGTTTCCTATCAAGAATTGAAAAAAAAATGTTTAGACCAGATTACATGCTCAACGTTATAGGTACACGTGTATATTGAAATCATGACACAGATGTAAAAACTGTCTCATCTAGAAGACATAGTCTAGTCCACCAAAATAAATGAATACATGTCGAATACAATAGATCTTATGAAGGATTCAGAGTTTAATTCCAGAGAAAGTTTCAGAACACACGGTAGTTCTACCTTATGATACGATAGTAGATCACAGTAAATCTTTTTGCACTCACCTATCATTTTACATTTTTGCATTTTCAACTATTTAATACAAAATTACATCATGTTATCATGATCAAAGTAAAAATGTGTGTGTTATACCTGTGTATGTATTTTGAATAAGAGTATCCGTACCTGTGTATGTATTTTGAATAAGAGTATCCGTAGTGTCCTTGATCCCTGTTCTTTGCCTTTTACCAAGTATGACATACCCAGGTCTTGGTATAGCCTTCTTATCCTTCCAATAAGTTTTGGGGGCTTTCCTTTTACTGACCCACGAATGGGTTTCTCTCAGGATCTTGTTCGCATTCTGAAATCCATATAAAAAAATAAAAAAAAAATAACAATGTCTTGAAACAAGTTTGATTACTAGTTCTAAACTAGCACATCAGACTGTTACTGTACCTTGTTGCAAATAATAACAAGAGCTGTCACAAAGACAGGCTGCTTGATTATTATATCACGGCTGGCAATCATGGCACCAATGGATCTTGGCGCAATATCACACAACAATATCATAACATTGTATTACTATGTTGTTGTGGAAACTGGTGTACCATAAGTAAATGTCTTTGTTGATGTAACGTGTCATACCTACTATCTCAACATATGTCAGTCCTCATTTTAGGACACCAAATTTGGTGATAAGTTGTTGAACGTTAAACCAAATTTTGAGTGGTACTGTTAATTTTGTTGTGTTTTTTATTGCAAATTCAAGGATATATATATATTGGATATATAGTAAAATCTGACTGACATAGCGTTTGTTAAATGAATGGACTACTGATTCTTATACATGACTAAAGCTTTTATTGGAAAAAAAAAACATGAATACTAGATGATTGTTCGACATTCTGGTGGCATAACTGAAGTTGACATATCAAGAACTCTAATGAATGACTAAAAAAGGTCATTTAATCAGAGCGCATACCTGTAGAGACTGGGTACATTTGTTCAGTCCCTCCTTACTGACATATGGCAGAATTAGTCTTTGTTTCTCTGTTGCTGTCTACAATTACATTAATTGCCTAAAAGAAATATTACTTATTGCAACTAGGATTGCTGAAATATACCATGACAATAAAAATTGAATTTTGAATATAAAAACATTTTTGCAATTGTACTCTTAAAACAGTATCATGTTATTAGCATATACATAATGCATTAGCCTTTAAGCCTATCACTTTACAGCACTATCACATGTGAGGTTCCACGGCCAATCATATTTCTCATCAGCCATTCTTATAAATTTCTACCAATGCCATCTCATTAAGTTTACAAACTAACATATGAAATGTCATTCCTCAAATTATATTAATATTAACTTATTAGTTAGGTGATTCCATATTGAACGAGTTATTTGCCAGTATCCATGTTTTAGTGTTTTTCTTTCATCCGTAAAAGGTTTAAACACAACGTGAGTTATAATTTATATTTCCCTTGCACGATAAAATTTTATAAGAAGAAAGGTACAATATATAGGTGTATATAAATGTTTTATTAAATGACATATTGCTTTGACTGAAGCATTAACTCAGCGTTGTCTTGACCAACGTATTACTATTTCTTATGCTTAATTGTTTTCTCTAAAATTATATCATCCGAAAATTGACAAAAAATATATATAAGAAGCTGAAACATTAAATATGCATAAGTCATGCTATTTTTAAGTAGAACTTGGGAGTTAATTATCTGCGGGGAAAAAGTATATATTCTCAGATTTTATTAAAAAAATCAATTATTGTTTATGGTATGGTAGAATTAATTGTATACAATTGTTAATATGACTATGAACAATGAATTGAATTGAAAGGTAATTACCTTGATTACCTCTTCATATTCTTCATGTCTGTTTACAACTTCATTGGCATCTTTTTCCTGGATAACAACATGTTTTCCAGTATAGATGCCATCACTTGCCCATGTCCCTTGCCCTCAGTCATATTGATCTTAATTGTATACAATTGTTAATATGACTTTGAACAATTAATTGAATTGAAAGGTAATTACCTTGATTACCTCTTCATATTCCTTGTGTCTGTTGATGACTTCATCGGCATCTTTTTCCTGGATAACAACATGTTTTCTTGTAATAAAATGAATACCAGTATAGATGCAATCACTTGCCCATGTCCCTTGCCCTCAGTCATATTGATCTTAATTGTATACAATTGTTAATATGACTATGAACAATTAATTGAATTGAAAGGTAATTACCTTGATCAGGGGCAGATAACTCTTGTTTGGTTACATGGTGTATATACTATGTTTGGATGAAAAAGTTAAAGTAATACAAGGGCAATGAACTCTTGTTTGACATTTTGTAAGAGTCTCTTTCGGGAGTTGGTTTTGGGGTTGGTGTTTTTAATACATGATATACATAAGTATTTACAAAGTACAATCAATTATTTACAATGAGTTTGATAGTGTTTGGTTAATACATTTTATGAGGGGTTAGTTCGTCAGCAGGTATCAGTATCAGAATCGTCTTTGTAATTTAACACGAAGAATTGACAATCGTCACAGGAGCATGGGTACTTTTCTGATGGTTCTGTTCTTTTCTGAAACATATCAACATATATTTTAGTTGTTGTATTTATTATATTACTTTATTCTTTCTGTTATTCTATGTGCAATCCTGCGTCTAGTATTATTCTTCTGGTTGTTTCGTTCGGTAAGTTTAGTGAATTGCCTATTGACATTAAGTCTTCTATTACTTCGTCGACTATCATGTCTTCGATGTCCTCTGCTAACTGGGTGGAGGTTGGTCGTCGGCCGATGGGCATTCCTATTGTTGCTATGTTGTTGATGTATACTCCGTTTTCTGCGTAGTCTTCTTTTTCTTTGAGTGATTCTAAGTACAGTTTCCGTTCTCTGTGTGCTGGTGCTCGAAAGATCGATACTGGACATTGATGGTTTTCAAATTGGTTCGTTAGATACGTTCTGGTATGTTTTATTCTAAATTGAATATATCCTGTGAGGTATCTTTCTTCCTCGTTCCTTATTTGTATTGTTTCTGTTGCATATGCGACGAATTGTATGCATTTCATATGTTGTAGGATGTGTTTTGCTTTTTCTATGTTGTCAGTTCCTATCACTTGTATTTTGTAACAGTATCTGGTTGTTTTGTCATTTGCCAGGGTTAACACGTATTCACTCATCGTTGGTTAGTATTCGTTCTTTGTTTAAATTGCTCGTGTAATCGTTAATAATGTCAGACAACGAGTTGTATCCGAAGGATGATATGTCGATAATTGAGTTTTGTATATAATACAATTCAAGTAGTAGTTCACACTGTTGTATTCGTCTCTGTATGTTTTTTAATTCTGTTAGTTGATACGTTGTATTCTCTGTTGTGTGTATTTGTTCGTTTGGATTTAATACGTTGATTCTGTTTGTTTCTATTGTTTGGTATTCTTAGTCCGATTCGTCTAGATACTGTATCCCGTTACGTGACATATATTTTCACGTTATCTGAAAATGAAATTTCATTACTTTAGTTCGTTGGTAGTGCCTTAATTATTCGTTATATATGTCTTTTACAATAGAAACAAAGTGAAAAGGTTAAAGTATTTCAATGAAGGTTACTTGATAATAGTATGATATAACCGTAGGGGTTGTCTTTATTAATACGTTGTAGTTGCTATGTATTGTGGACCATGTTAAAGTTAAAAGGGGTCGACTCTTGTAATGACATTTTGTAAGAGTTTCTTCCGGGAGTTGTTTTTGGGGGTTGTGTTTTTTATTCGAACTGTTTGAAATATAAGTAATTTAAGTAATACAATTATATGTAATTTAATTACATCAACACCGACACCTTGCATGTATTTATTACAATAATCAATACCACCACCCATTAACTATGAAAGGACAAATAATAACAGTCACAAAGTAGATGAATATGTTTTCATCCGTATGTACAAGTCTTTGTGCAATCAAGTAGGTCACTTATGATCTTAACCGTCACTACAAGCTGAACTTCGAATGTCCTGACTGAATGGGTGTTTTATAACTGTGCCTTATTGGTTGTTCGTTCGTCTTCTGCGTCGATTTTTTATTTGTCCAAAAGATTTGAATTCTTCGGGTTCTACAGAGTCTTTCATATGTTTAACAATGGCTTTTGGATTTATGATGACTGTTTTCCACTGGAGGTGAGAAGGTGGTGGAAAGAGTTCCCGTATAGCTGCTACACATAACTTTTTAGTAAACTGTACGTATCCTTGGATGGATGGTGATGTTCTTTCTGTTCGTCTGTAGTATGCGAAGCAGACATAATCTACGTAAGGGTGATTCACTATTAATTCCATCTCTTTGGGTGTTGGATGTTTGAGTTTAAAGACCCAATCCTTTGAATGATAAACTTTTGGCTCATTTACAAATAGGTCGAACACTGGCCGTTTAAGTGTTGGGTTGTTGACTGTTGAGTCCATAGATTCCATGTTATTGTTTATATGTAGAAGGAGTCTTTTAGAAGACAAAGTGTCTATGCAATTTCCTGTAAACATATGAAAAAAGCAAAACTAGAAAAATAAACAAAGTCATAATGAAGTGTTATAGTAATTTTCAAAACAAGTATAGAAGAAGATCAGTTATAATTTAATAGTAAATAATAAAAATTGTCTTACATATATGGATTGACTGTGTAGTAGTTGTTGTTTGTTCTAGTATGGTATTGATTGATATACCCCCGTAAGCTGTATCACGTCACATTGATATTTTATCCCAAATGTATTTTAAAAGACTAAGAGCTGATAAATGATGATAAAAGATTATAAAACATGTGAAGCTTTCCCTGTCTAATCTTTAATGTAACTGTAGACGTGTTTGTTTTTTGTTATATTTAATATGGCCGACTTTGTTTAGTGGGAGGACCAATCAGGATTTTCCGTTTGATCACGTGCACCAATGAGAATGCTTTATGTCTATTATTTTTGTTTATGGTTTTGTTTATTTTAGGTGATCACGGGTCTCAGCGAAAGTAAGTCCGGGTGTGTCACACGGTATAGCTCTATGCATATCATTACCCCGTAGGGTACGCATTCCGGGTCGAAATCCTGTTTTCTGAACGTAAATAACAACAACAATACAAGGCGTAACTACATGCTAAACTATAAAAAAATAACCTGCTTCCTTACGGTAAATAACAACAACAAAACATCGCGTAATAACATGCTAAAACTTTAAAAATAACCTGCTTCCTTACGGTAAATAACAACAACAAAACATCGCGTAATAACATGCTAAACTTTAAAAATAACCTGCTTCCTTACGGTAAATAACAACAACAAAGCATCGCGTAATAACATGCTAAACTTTAAAAATAACCTGCTTCCTTACGGTAAATAACAACAACAAAGCATCGCGTAATAACATGCTAAACTTTAAAAATAACCTGCTTTCTTACGGTAAATAACAACAACAAAACATCGCGTAATAACATGCTAAAACTTAAAAAATAACCTGCTTCCTTAAGGTAAATAACAACAACAAACTTAAGGTGGTATTTCTACATAGTTTGTACATTATTCATGTTCTTAAAGTAATGACACATATATCAATAAATGCATGCTAAAAAGAAGTTAACATAAACAAAAGCTTATTAATCAAAGGACTGAAGGTCCTGAGAGTTGCCAAGAGAAGTTTCTTGCAGATGCATTGCTAAATGAAGCTTATATGAGTAAACAAAAGTTTTGTAAATATTTGACGAAAGGTTCTAGATTTTTAGCAGACATGAGACATGTAATATTGTCATGGTTTGAAAGAACTATACACAGTTGTTCAGCACATGAAGATGATGTGACATATACAAGATCCAGGTCCCTACCTATAAGGTCAAGGTCACACTTGGAGGGAGACAAACAGCTGTATACAATTGTCGGATGTAAAATCACTTGCAGTTACAAGTCTTGCATAAAACAGTTGAAATCAGTGTGACCTTGACGTTGATGAAGTGGTTATAGTGACAAAAAAAAATTTTGTGGACTTTTCTTTTATTTTTATCAAGAAAATAGATACATTGCACATTAAGTATGATTTGGTAAAAAATCAGAGGTAACAAAATAGTGAATATTTAACCTGTTTACTGGCCTAAATGGCACACAGTAGCTCAGGGGCCGTATTCATAAAGCTCCTAAGGAAAATCTTAAACTTAAGTGAACATTTCAGATGCGGATTTCCAATTTATTTTTAAGCAAACGTCAAAGAAACTTTTCATGCTTATGAAAAACATAGTTTTGCATATGAATGCAAAGTTTCATTGAAGTATTATGGGTAAAAAAGTGAGAAATCTGCAATGGAAATGTTCACTTAAGTTTAAGATTTTCCTTAGGAGCTTTATGAATATGGCTTGAGCCTGTTCGAGACACTTAGTAACTAAAGTTTCATCTAGATCCAAACTGTTTGAAATTCAATCCATAGATTTTATTACCAAAGGTTGGGGAAGTGTTTTAAGTTGGAAGTAAATATAATAGTTTTCATGTGCACACTTGGCCTGGGAGTGAAGGGGTTATTTTTTCTAAGCCTTTGATATGAGATGAAGAAAAAAAAATGACTAGATTGGCATAGAATCTGCTTGAAATACTGGTTAGAATGAGATTGTACATACAAGATGGTGTAAAAGTAATACAAGTACAAGGTTTATGTTGTACATTATCAGTTTTGTAAAATAGTATGTCTCATGTTTCACATAAAACACTGTTTGTAAAACAATTTGCTGCCTGTATGCAATATGGCCTATTAACATCTTGATTAACCTTAAATTTGACCTTTGACTTTGAAGGATGATCTTGGCTTTGATATGTTGCCATTAATTATGTGTACTAACACTAACCCGCGACACTATTAACCCATTATCTGATAAGACACATTTTGATGCATCCGAGAAATGTTAAAAATGGAGCATATTCTTAATCTTCTTAAGGAGCGAATGCTCACTTTTTTAAAAAGGTTTTCAAAACTGTTAGAAATTCATTTTTTCTTTTGCAAAGCATTTCAAAAATTTATAACCAAGTGTAGAAAATAATGTCATCATCCAAATATAGCATATCGGGTAATGGGTAAACGATGTACTATGAAAGCAGTTGTATTCCTGTTATATTAATTTAAGGTTAGCAAAAAAAAATTGGCTTGAAAAAATATCTAAGTTGAATGAAACAAAGATAAACAGACAACGATATGTACAGTATAGTAAAAGTTTAGTCATAACATAGAAAGAAATCATAGGCAACATAATAAGCAAATGACATATCAATAGTTTGTAAGATATGTGAAATGACATACACTCAGTCAAAGTTCTAACCGATCACTTCTTAAACTGGATTTTTTTTAAAACTATATTTCTGTCCTGTCTGAAAAATTAGTAATTGTCTCAGCTGATGTAAACTTGGCAAAACTCCTAATCGGTCACTTAGTAAAGTAACTTTCCTGAAAAATGCATAAAGTGTCAACAATATACAGTTCAGTATTCTATTTTCCCCATCTCGTGGCAATATTCTTAGAAAATTTCAGCTAAATCGAAGCTTAAACGGCAGAGAAAACACAGTTCATATGTGATTACTCCTAATCCAAAAGTCACAAGGAAAAGAAATTACAATGCAAATTCCATAGGGAATCACATTTTTCATTGATTTTGTATTTTTAAAATCTTTTGACACAGTCTCTGTTTCACATAGAAGGTAATGTTAAAGTTAAACATTTTTTTTAACTTATTAAGCCATTGGTGACTGTGTATCAGTCTCACATGTCATGTAATATCATTTTAAAGTGACAAAGGGTGGTATTTTTATTTTTCTTCCTTTATACGCTATGTTAGATTTTGTGACTTTTATTATTGATAGTGTTGTCATTTGAGACACTGTATCTTTTTGATGAAGCGTAGTACGTGAACCAAGTTTTCACAGCATGTGTACGAGATAATGGTCTTTTCATAAATCTAATTTGTAATTAAGCTTATTGTACAGGGAAGGGAATATTAGAAGATTATCTAGGTGACCGATTAGGAGTTTTGTTGAGTGTATTCAGCAAAACAACTCTTTAATACAACTACCTGTCTTAGATAGGTAGTGGTCAATTAGGGAAGGTGTCACCAAGAGCATGTAAAAAGAATGCAGACAGCTGTAGCTGGAATTTGGCAAAAGCAAATTCAATTTTTAAAGCCTGGTATAATAAAATGCGAGTATTCCTGTACTCCTTGTATTTAACTAAAGTATATTTAAAACTTAACTACTAGTAGACATGCATATATGGTCCATGGACGCCTCCACTCAATTGGTGTGTGAAAATCAAGGTAGAATGTGAAGGTCAAGGTCAGAATGATAGTGATACATGACACTTCACAATCCAAAAATGCAACCACAAGCCAAGTTTGGTGATCGTAGGCCATATAGTATAGGAGATATGCACTGACAAAGATTTAAAAGTAATTCTGCTGATGAATATTCAATCTTTCAAACACGAAAAAAACCCTATATCGTCTGGTAAAAGTAATGACCAAAAACGTTATAGATGAAATCATTTTTAGTAAAAGAGGTAGATTTTTTCCTACAATATGTAATTGAACTAGAACTCTGACCAAGTGAGCTCTACCATTGTATGAAGTAAATATGAAATTCCATCCAGTAGTTTTCAAGTTATGCTCCAGACAAGTAAAAGTACCAAAGGACAATAGCTCCATAATTAGCAAATTAAGAGTTATGGTTCTTGTACACTGCACTTCATCTTATTGAGTTTTAACATTGTATGAAGTATTATGAAATTCCATCCAGTAGTTTCCAAGTTTTGCTCTGGACAAGAAAAAGTAACAAAGGGCAATAACTCTGTAATTAAGCAAATTACTGCACTTCCTATCATTGAACTTTACCATTGTATGATGTTTTATGAAATTCCATACAGTAGTTTTCAAGTTATGTTCCGGACAAGACAAAGTAACAAAGGTCAATAACTCCATAATTAGGTAAATTAGAGCTATGGTTCTTGTACACTGCATTTCTTCCCATTGAGCTTTACTATTGTATGGAGTTTTATCAAATTCCATTAACTCATTATCTCCTAGAGACACATTATTGCACAATTATTGTGGCTGATGTTTGAAGAAATTGTGAGAAATAGAGCATTTGCTCCTTAGGAGCAAATGCTCTATATCCCATAATGCCTTTAAAACCATTGAGATAAACCGATACTTCAAGCCTTCAAGATTATTTTTGGTTAGCTAAAAATATAAAATGACGTCGGAATCTAAATATAGCATAGGGGATAATGTGTTAAGAAATACTGAAGTTATGGAAGAAAAACAAAAAACGAATGGACGGACAGACAAACATTGATGTGTGGGGGTCCCTAATTACACCAAAATGAATAAAGTGTGAGGATTTTAATGCCTCATGATTCCCGCCCCAGATTGTAAATTAGTTTACGAACCGTTGCGTGCTTTACAATTGGCCAATTAAAAAGTACACAAGAGGTTGATTGGCACATTGCTGCTCTTGTTTCATACTGGTACCTTTAAAGTAAAATTGTGAAACGCGGCTGGTGGTTCACATAATGATTGACAGTTGTGGGCAGGAACTATGAGAAATAAAATTCTCAAATTGAATTCAAATGACTTTTATAATAGGTAAAATACGCCACTTTCACATCAAATAATACATCAATCTGTCACATCAATGACAGATAGGTAATGTCCTCTAACAGACAAAGATAAATTTTTGTGTGTTTTAAAGTGAATTTTCATCAAGAATATTACTCTAAATAATGAAGATCAAATGTAAAGGTCAACGTCAGAAGGACATGAAACTGATGAAAGTGGAACGCTGCATTCAATATATGCATCCTCACACTAAGTTTGGTAATCCTAGGTGATAACTAGATCCTCGTTCGATTTAGTGAAGATTCCATCCTGTTCTGTGACTAAGCTTGATTCCACACCACCCAGGTCAAGAGCTAGCAAGTTTGGTAATTCTTGGTGATGGAATGATATAACAGGCAACACTATGAATGATCCAGTGTATGAAAAGTAAACATCTCTAAACTATAAACTATGAACATGATTTTTCACTCATTAAAGGTGACCACAGACTGTCATGCTCCAGTGTATGAAAAGTAAACATCTCTAAACTATAAACTTTGAACATGATTTTTCACTCATTAAAGGTGACCACAGACTGTCATGCTCCAGTGTATGAAAAGTAAACATCTCTAAACTATAAACTTTGAACATGATTTTTCACTCATTAAAGGTGACCACAGACTGTCCTTTGGCTATGAAATTCAGTGTTTTTGGTAGTTTGGCTGTAATGTCTTCCAACTGACACTGAAAGGCTGCAACTAGCACTTCGTTTGATACATTGAAGATTCCATCCTGTTCTGTGAGTAACTGGGATTCCACATCACCCAGGTCAAGTCCTAGAATGGTGGCCGTCATCTCGGTGTTTGGCATGTCAGTAACCTATATAAATAAAGTAGAGAATAACTCCGTTATTAAGCATAAAGGGGTTATGGTTCTTGTACACTGCACTTCCTTTCATTGAGCTCTACCATTGTATGCAGTATATGAAATTCCATCCGGTAGTTTTCAAGTTATGCACTGGACAAGAAAAAGTAACAAAGGGAAATAACTCTGTCATTAAGCAAACATGGGTTATGGTATTTGTAAACTGTACTTCCTCTAATTGAGCTCTACCATTGTTTAAAACTTTATCAAATATAATCTAGTAGTTGTCATAGTATGCTCTGGACAAAGTTTACACTATTAAACTATGGAACAAGGGGAGATAACTCTGCAACAAATTGACCAAGCGTTATAACCCTTGCAAAGTGCACAACTTCACATTGCTATCTATCTAAGTTGCAAGTTTCAATCAAATTCCTTCAATTCCTTTAATTCTTTCAAGTAGTTTTTAGGTTAGAGTATGGGACAAATACACTATCGAAATAGTTTGCATGCGTAATTGCCAGGGGTAGTATAAACATTTCATAAATGAAACGCTTGATGTTGATGGGACATCTTTACCTTAACATGGCCGCTAAAAAAATGAGCGGCTTCCTGAGATGCAATATCATGTTAAATAAGTTTGTCAAATGGATGAAAAGTTAATGGCAATTTTACATCTTGAATGTGACCTTGACAAGTGGACCCTCAAAATGTGTGGGTCATTGAGATGCACCTTCATGCTAAAATTCAAGTCTGTGCATTGCAAATAGTTTAGGTAGATCAGAGGATTTGGAAAGGAACTTTTGCTCGAGTACATGTATGTTTGTATGTTCCAAGATATAGCATTTACCTCTATCTTTGTAAATTGTGTGGACGACAGGGATTCCTCATTGTTATATCTCTTGCTGTTGACAACAATATTGGTGATGGCAACAACATCCCCCAAAACCACAGGCTCTGCTGCAATGTTGCGCCACAGGCTGACTTTCACCTTCCCAGTACGGTCCTCCACCGTAATGGTCCGCACATTCACCTCTTTGTCATTCACCATTACTGTAGTGGCAACGCTGTCCTGCAAGGAGAAATAACATCGACATCTTTGATGTGGCATAAAGAAGTTTTTGATTGCTTATTTTCAATCATCATCTTTTATGTATGCCAACATTTGTCTGCCTGTAAAGGGGCATTAAATTTGCACACAAAAAAACGTTAGTTATTACCCTGTCAAATTGTAACCCTTGCGATGGTAAATAAAAGTGTGTAGTTGAAACACCAATGCGCCCAAAAGGTCTTGTCACAAATAAATTTGACATTTGACCTTGAAGGATGACCTTGACTGTGTTATGTTACAAATGAATATCTGCAACTTAATGAGATACACATGCATGTCAAGTATCAATTCTGTATCTGCAATAGTTCAAAAGTTGACCTTTGACATTGAAGGATGACCTTGACCTTCAAATGTTACCACTGAAAATTGGTGGCTCCATCAGGTACACCTACATGCCAAATATGAAGTCACTAGCTGTATTAGTAGAATATATGACAATTAAGCTTTGTGACATTGAACTTTGACCTGCAACACATAATCTTGGATGTGGTTAACATTTCTGTAAAATTTAAAAAATCATTTATTCATGACGGGAGATATGTATCAGACACGAACATGTGTACGGCTAGACAGACACATAGGGCGAATCCTGTTACACTCTATCCAATAAGCTCTATGTATGGGTGATGGTATACTTTGTATAACAATTACGCAATCAATTTTTAAGTGTTCACTTTTATATATATACACTTTGAGAAAACACTTAGAATACACTTTGTGCTCAATACAGTCCAAAGGACTTAGAATCAAAGAAGCTCGACCAATAAAAATGAAAAAGTTAAAATCAAACTATTGATCAAACACACACTTAACAATTAAAATCTCGTTTCCAATATTCAAACACGTGTGATGTAAACACTTGATGAAAAAAGTCACAAGTGCTTCTCAAATACTTGCTTTACAATATTTTAACAATGTATCCAATATTCCAAACACCTCAAACTATTGATTATCAAACTCTTGATGTAAACAAAATGTTAATTGATTTTTAACCAGTCTTTAATATGTCAATTCAATACATGTCTGTGAGTGTGAACATCAATAAAAAAATCCCAAATGTACGTGTTTGATAATGGTGGTGAGGGCGAATAGCGCAGTAAAATGATAACCTAAATTTAGCATGCGCACTCGAGTAACGTTAAGTAGAAATGCACGGAATACAACATACATATATATAACCCGAGATAAACATAAGGCTTGGTTACGAAATTATACCATGCATGCTAAAATGAACGAAGACGGATCGTTTTTCCGAAGTCGAATTCAGGCGTCCCCTTGACGCTACGTAATTTGTGCAAAAATGGTTTGTTTAAAAATGCACAGAGAACATCAAACATAAATAACCTACGATAAAAAGAAAACTCAAGTGAATGACAATATATTCAAGTGCATGCAAACGGAACTGCTGATTGTCGATTCGTTGTTGTTGAACGAGGGCCGAGATTTTACAAAATGGCAGGCTCCGGTGTTGTTGAACGATGCCCAGAGTTTTTGAAAAATGACTGACTTCGGACGCTTTGTAAATTGTGCAGATATGTCACAAGACAAAAATAACAATGCACTGCTATGATTGTAAAATACTCAACACATACAATAAGAAATTGAAGGAAAAACAATTTGTTATAGTTGGCTACTTACCAGATATATTTTGTGGTTTGTAGAAGAGTTAGCCCGGATTGAAGCTGGCGACGATTCCTCCGCGATATTTTAGTCGAACATTCAAAATGAATTGTATATAAATCACTTATGATAACAAACGTTTCTCGACGTTAATTTTTTTAATTTCCATACGTTTATTTTAATGAAATAACAAAATAGCACGCCCGACACTTCACATTCATGGACTACTTTTAGCCGAAGTACCACAGAATTGGGCGGGTTTTGACAAGCTGGCGGGAAATTCAATGGACTACTTTTATTACGCGGTACTGCACAATTTGACAGAGGGGTGAGCGCAAGACTGTGCTAAGTGCATTCTTTATTGCTTTACACTTAACACAGTCTTGCGCTCACCCCTCTGACAATATGTAAAAGCATAAATTACTACGAGACAGGATAAATCATTTTTAATACCTTCATTTGACCAAAATGCAAATAATCGAGTTTCAGACTCGCACAATAAATTATTTATTAAGACACATCACACATAATAATTGAACTATGCATGTGGAAAACATGATAGATATGGAACTTCTTTCAGCGCGGCATTCTACCTGAATCAAGGGGTCCGCGAAAAAAAGTGTAACTCTGAAATATGGTATCAAACATGACTCCAGAGAGTTTGCCTAAAGGCAACTCAAAAATAATTAAATTCCATATAAAAATAAAAATACAACTGACTTTGCTAGACTTTGCTTGACTTTGCTTGGCTTTGCTTGGCTTTGCTACACGATTATTGACTTTGCTAGACGTTGAAAACCAAAGATAAACACATGTTCCCTAAAAAAAGAATGTTTATTAAATTTTATAACATCTTAAATAATATATAATTTAATATTAATACATTGGTACATCAAATTTATTGTGGTCGTTTCTAAACAGCAATAGTGAAATGTAAAAAAACCCACTAAACTTAAGGTAATTGGTCCGAGTCAGAGTACCTTTGTTCCTGGGTTTTGAAAAAAATGCATTACTGTATTTTAACATTTTAATATATATACACTCTAGAAATTCTAAATTTGTCAAACATAATTGACTTTGCTACACGGTGCTTGACTTTGCTATATGGTGCCTGACTTTGCAAGACCTTAAAACATAGAATAGATACATTTGCAATAATAAAATCTAAAATACTTATATTAATTAAACACATTAAGGTGTACACGAAATAACATAATTAATGTGATCCTTCTATTCGGGAATGAAACTGTGTAATATATTGGACTAAGTGTAATTGGTCCGAGATTAATTCAGTTTGCTGGACTTTGCAACCTTGAAGTAATGTGATTTTACAAATTTGACACAATATTTGCAATAAATTATACATTTGTCCAACTAAGTATATAAAACTCATCAAAATAATAAAAATAAATAAAAATAAAACTGACTTTGCTTGACTAGGTTTTGCTAGGCTTTGCTGGACTTTGCAATCTTGAAGTAATGTAATTTTACAAATTTAACACAATATTTGCAATAATATATACATTTGTCCAACTAAATATATAAAATTGATAAAAATAAATAAAAATAAAACTGACTTTGCTTGGCTTTGCTAGGCTTTGCTTGACTTGGCTTTGCTAGGTTTTGCAGTGTTTAATAGGATCCATGTGTCAACATTACGGGATAATTTGGACAAGATAGAGGATTTTTCCCCGGACATAGTGGTGTTGATAATAGGAACGAACGATCTTTGCTCGACAGTAAATACACCAGCAACGGTTTCCAGTGCTATTTTGGATTTAGTGGACACTTTAGTGTTTATCTGTTAGTTTTCCCGGTATTCTACAAAAAAGTGAATTCTTGTCCCATTCGACATGTTGTAGACATTCCCTGGTTCAATGAACGGGCTTTCCTGACAAATGCTGCCTTGGCTTCTGGCTTGTCAGTTCTTCCACACCAAAAAGCACGATATTGGGTTCCTAGGGGTTCTGGACACCCGAAACTGCCACTAATGTCCTGGTCGACGATGGCGTTCATCTTTCCCCGGTTGGAGAGCACAAGCTTTACAACAACATCCGTGCCACGGTGGTGTCTGTTCTGAACGTACAAGACCGTCAAGATAAGATATGTTAATCTGTCTTTATTCTTATATTACAACATGGCGGTTCTACACTCATGTACATCTGCCTTTTCTATTTTTCTATGCAGGCAGTGATTACACAATCATGCTTTTTTTCATGAGTTGCCACTCTTGCACTCTTATATTTCATGCCCTGAGAGCTAATAACTCGCTTTTCGGGCAGCGTTTATGTCAGTTATGTGATGTTTCCATGCTGCATATTGTTTACTCATGCCTTGAGAGCGGCTATGCTATTCGGGCAGTGTTTATGTCAGTAATGTGATGTTTCCATGCTGCATATTGTTTATTCCTGCCTTGAGAGCGGCTTTGCTATTCGGGCAGTGTTCATGTCAGTAATGTGATGTTTCCATGCTGCGTATTGTTTATTCCTGCCTTGAGAGCGGCTTTGCTATTCGGGTAGTGTTTATGTCAGCAATGTGATATTTCCATGCTGCTTATTGTTTATTCCTGCCTTGAGAGCGACTATGCCATTCGGGTAGTGAGTGGTAACTGTCTTAAAGTGCAAGAGATGTGATATATGTATATATATATATATATATATATATCTTTGCCTATTTTTATTATTTAATTATTTATTATTTTTGCTGTCTACGACACAGCATATCTGTATCATTTATCCTTCAGTTTTGGTTGTTCTGCTTCTTAAAGAATTACTTCTTTATGGTGCTCAGCCCTCTTTTTAAATTTGTTTATGGATTGAGGGATATATTACATAACATGCACATGTTTCCTTACTGTGCGGTGGTTTAATAATAGCATACATTACTTAATTTCTGCTATTTGCAGATGAGGCCGAAGCGGTCAGCTCCGTCAACTACGGCATCATGTTCGTGCTGCCATGCCTCGCCTGTTCCAAGTCAGCCACAAGTACAAGTGGCCATCCGGTTGAGGTGCCCCCTCGAAAGAAGTCGCGACAGCAGGTTTCCACAAGAAAAACTGTGGGTCACAGGCGTGCCAGCACTACCGGTAGTGGTCAGACCAGTGTTTCCCATACCAATTACATGGAGCACCTGGAAGCTAGTCCACATGGGCAAATGGATCCTGAGGCACCTGCTGTCCACCCCATATAACCAAACAATTTCGTGTCAATATTCCCGGATGACAGTGATCATTCTAGTAGTGATCTGTCTTCTGAAGAAGATTGTACTTTGGATGGTCCGATAGCCCACCACGCCCAGGACATTACGGGAGGTAATGGCCACCCATTTGTGGAGCCTATTTCTACACCGATTGCCGTGCAGGTAAAAAAGTCAATCCAGAGGAAGATTATACAAAATAGATTTGTTGACTTTGCGCTGTTATTGCCACTCCAACACGTGGACTCAAAAAGCAAATTCACCTTACAATTTGATAGGTTTTCACAAGTCAGTCTCGTTCCTTCTCATAGGCCGAAGAAGATCACATCTATCGAGATGTGGACTTCTGCTTTTTACCATTTTGTAGCCATATATGCCACACATTACCCTCATGAAACCCCTGCATTAATGAAATATGCTGAAATTGTCAGGGACCTTGCCCAATGCCCAAAAACATGGCGGATGGGCTTGGCAACAATACTACATGTATATGCAGTTCCGTCTGTACCGTGAACATCAGGTCATTCAATTGGATAGGTTACACACAGAGTTTTGGGTAATGGTCACAACCCAAGCTCATCTGACAGGTCAAAACCGGTCCTTTCGATCAGGCCCGAGTTCCTCCGCTGGACAACCCAAGCAATTTCAAAGGCAACAAAATCGGTTTCTTGACAATACCTGTTGGACGTTCAATGCTAGAGCAGGCAATTGCAGATTAACCCGCTGCAAACATTCCCACATCTGTGGCTACTGCAGACGCCAACATCATGCAGGAAACTGCAGTTTTTCCTCTAAAGAGCAAGCTGCAAACTCGCTCTCCAGCAATCCTCCCGGGAAAGTCCCTACCTTACCCTCCCGTCCACATAAATCCTGAAATGATAACACCTGTCCGGGTAAACATCCTTGCAGGTTACCTTCAAGTTCATAATGATTACAACTACTTGATTTCAGGCTTTAGTCCGGGTTTCACACTTGGTTTCATTGGTCTTCGAAGAGCTACTACATGTGTTAACATGAAGTCATGTATCGAACTCCCTATCATTGTCCGAAATTACATTCAGACTGAATTACAAGCTTCCCGTATCAAAGGTCCATTCTCCTCTAAACCTTTTCCTAACCTTCAGCTAAGTCCAATTGGTCTAGTTCCCCAAAAAAAGTACATCCAAAACCTCAGCTATCCCCCAGGGGAATCATTTAATGATTATATTGACCCCTTTTTGGCCGCAGTCCAATATGCTTCATTTGATGAGGCAGTGAAAAAGGTCCGTTTACTAGGCAATGGCTGCTTTATGGTGAAAACTGATATAGCTAATGCATTTCGTATTATTCCTATTTTTCTGATGATCACGAGCTGTTAGGTTTTAAGTTTGATTCTCAATTTTATTATAATGTATACTTAGTAATGGGCAGTTCATCTTCATGTGCAATATTTGAGACATTCAGTTCTGCCATTCAGTGGGTGGCCAACTCACGACTATTTATCCCCCACATGGTCCATATACTGGATGATTTTCTCATTTTGAGTCATGACCAACATTCTTGTCAAAACCACTTACTTAGATTCCTTGAATTTTGTAACAAAGTTGGTATTCCAATAAAAACAGACAAAACGGAATCAGCCCGACAGGTCATTACATTTATGGGTTTAGAATTGGACGCTTCCAATATAAAAGCAAGGTTACAAGGATAAACTGGACAAACTCAGGCTCCTACTGCCGCAGTTTGCTTGTCGCAGAAAATTGAAACTCAAAGAATTACAGTCCATTCTCGGCCTTCTAAACTTCTGTTGTAATGTAGTTCTTCCCGGTCGCTGCTTTCTGTGCCGTTTGACAGTTCTTACCAAAAAGGTTACACGCCCTCATCATCGCATTACCCTCACAGCAGATAGTAGGAAAGATATCAAAGCTTGGCAATTATTCATTGAACATTTCAATGGAGACATCTCCTGCTGGATCACAACTGGGTCACAGACAGAGGTTTGCACTTGTTCACAGACGCAGCTGGTTCTTTAGGTTTCGGAGCCATGTTTCAGTCACATTGGTGTTATGGAGCTTGGTCACATCACCTAGTTCACCACAATATAACTTAATAACATGTACCATGTGCCTTACCAAGGTGATACAAGTCCTTGTGAAAAGCAAGTCGTATACTAAAATAGGAGATCGCTAATGTTTATTACTTTTCTTATATTAAGCAGCTGTCTCTAGTTTTGAAGTAAAAATACTTAACAATTGTAATTTACACTGATATACCAGGGCTTTTTCTATAGTAATCACGGGTCCGGCTATCGGACCCATTCCCAAAGCAAAATATAAGATATTTTTCCCAATCTTTAGAAAAAAATCCCAATCAAAAAAAAAAAAAAAAATATATATTTTTAGAAAGTCTTTTTACCTGTACTGGTTCATTTTCAACATCCTAATAAATTATGTGATGTAAAGTTTTTTTTATAATTGAACTCGGAAATCATTGATTTTCATCTCATTCAGAGGTCAGTATGAAATATTATCTGTCATGATTTATTGCAATAGATATTTACACTCCAAGGATTGATATTTTTGGGGTCTTTTAAAGGGAAAATAAACTTATATCAAATAATTTCTTAATTCGCAGGAGACTAGACAGCTTTTCTTTTACTGTAACATTTCCTAATTTCGGCATTTTCACGACGCAAAATTTCCCAAAATGTCTAGGGTCTTTTTCCCAAAATGGGCAGAAAAGGCCCTGTATACCATATAGTGTAATAAGGGATTCGGAATATTCCTATACTTTAGCCACAATCAACATCATGCAACATACTAGCTGCTAGTGTTTTTTGGTATTTTTAATAAATAATGCATTATATGGTAAACTGTTTATGTTCATAATCTAAATTGAGAAATATTCTTAACATATAAATAATTCATTATGCCGATTTAATAATTTCAAATATGTTTAGAAAGTCCACTTATTTGGTCGATTAAATACATATGTTTAGAAAGTCAACAAATCAAGTAAAGGGAATTCGAGTCATACCCACGTCGACTGTTAGTTCAGCCTCCTTGCATTCTTAAGTTGTCTTCTCCTGAAACAAATGAGATATTTTGAAAACCGTATCACTTTTATTTCCTTTTGAAACCTTTTTTTTAAGTCTCATGTCATTGAATGTATTGTGTAGATTCTCCAATAGACTGTAATGTGTAGATCCTGACCCATCTCAAATCCACTGACTATATTGTGAAGATTATCCAATCGACTTTATTTCGTAGATTCTGACCCATTGATTAAATTGTGTAGACTTGGACCAATCGACTATATTGTGAACCATTTACTATATTGTGTAGACTTGGACCATTGACTATAGTGTGTAGACTTGGACCATTGACTATATTGTGTAGACTTGGATTATTGACTATAATGTGATGACTTGTACCATTGTCTTTATTGTGTAGACTTGAACATTGACTGTAGTGTGTAGACTTGGACCATTAACTATTTTGTGTAGACTTGGACCATATACTAAATTCTGCAGACTTGGACCATTGAGTATATAGTGCAGACTTGAACCTTATGAATATTGTGTGTAGATTCTCCTACAATGTCCATCACCTTAAAATAGATTGGGGACTAACCGTAACACATAAACTGGCCGGACTCTGCCAAATTGGCAACATCTGAGGCCCAACTTTTCCATGTTTTTCTTTAAAACTAGACTTCATGACCACCAATAGCAGGCAATGGCTGTAAGAACATAGTTGACACCATGAAGAGCCATGGGCTCCTTCAGTTTTTAAAAGTAGTAAAACTGATATTCAAAACAATAAAAACTATGGATTATCTAAAACGCATACTAGGAATCTGGGCTTTTAAAACCGACAATCTACTGGTCTAGGCCAATTTTTACTACACGCGGACCTATTTCACAAACAGAAAATGGTTAAACAAGACCTGTCACAGTATTTGACGAATGCTCCCGATGTGATAGTGTCTTTCAATTATGTCAGTATATAAAAAAGGGAAGAAATAGCAATGAAATGTTCATTATGTCTAAAATATATGGAACAATTTCATTCATTTCATATTAACATTACTCACAATTATGTATGCAATGGTTATAATAAAATTTGTAGTTCAAAAACTCTTAAATTGTTAGACAGCTCATATGGAGGAGACATGGTGTTTGGTAGATAGAATCTCTTGCATGTTACGGATGCAGTGGAAGTGGTGGCTACCTTATGCAGTGAATGTTGTACACATAGGAATGCGATTTATTCTCGTCAAGCGTCTCCAGCAGCATAGACCGAACCTTGTCCAACTCACTTTGAGGCCATCGCGACGTCCACGCTCTATCTCACCAAGGAACTTTTCCCTGCAACATGGCATGTCGGTATCATATACCTCTAACAAGTTGTTAACTATCTTGTTTGTTAAGTGATGTAACTGTGACGGTATTAGTCGCTCCAAAAAAGTGTGGCCATTGTTTATTCGTCGATCTTTCAATTATACAAGCAGATGGCCTAGGAAGCTGTGATAAAAGTGCACTCGCTAGTTTCCTCAGATGTCTGGATGCCGTTGTTAGCATAATCTTCTAGACTTTATGCCTGTTCATATACCGAAGGTTCAATCCGTAATCAATAATGTAATTAAAAAATATCAATTTAAGAATTTAATTCTAAATTCAAGATACCAAACAGAACGTGCGTAAACGACAAACATATTTTACAAAACTTAAGTACATGTACAATAGTTTGTAGATACTTAGTTGCTATGAAAACCTTTAACTTTTGATTATACAAAATTATTTTACAAATCATGATTCATCATGATACACTCAATCATACTGAGTGCGCATGCGGAACAAAATATGTGACAGGAAAAATATGCTTTCGAGACAATTGCAAAGCGTGGAAAGGATCGAAATTTCGGGGATTTTTATCGCCCGACGGGAGACCGAAGAAGAATAAAAATTCTGGGGAATTATTATCGCCAGACGGTAGACCGGGGAAGGATTGAAACTCCGGGGAATTTTTATCGCCCGACGGGAGACCGGTGAAGGATCAAAACTCTTAGGGATTGTTATCTTCCGATGGGAGACCGGGGTAAGAATAAAAAATGATGGGGGTTTTTGTCCCCAACCAGAAGATATGGCATGTATGTGTAAATAATTATTGAAACAAAGGTTTTTCTCAAAATTTGCTGCTATGTCGACGGATGTGTTGCACTGCGACTTGTTCACAGATGCCTGATCTCGCTCGCTCTGGAGGATGGTTGCTGCCACTTGTGATTTGCAAACAGCTTTAACCAAAACAATGTCAGCCTAAAATACAATACTTTCTCCTATTTGTTCAATGCCTATTAAACTAGTTAAAACGAAAAAGATACTCACACTTTAATATTATCAATCAGATACGCACATTATTTAATATTACGTTTTAAAAGAACATATTAATCAGCCTTTTCATCAAAATAAATAATAAACCGACGATGGAATGTACACTATAGTTAAACTGAATCATATTCGCAAATGTAATGTTATTTCCCTGATATTTACAAAACATTAAATTTGTTTGTCTTCGGGAGAAAAGCTGAAACCAGTCGTTATTGGCAAGGCACGTGAGCCCCGATGCTTTGGGTCGATCTCTGTGGACAAACTGCCGGTCAAATACCACATCAACAAGACCGCATGGATGCTAAGCTGGTGCTTCGAAGACTGGGTAAAAATCGCTTGACCGAAAAATAATGGCTGCGAACAGATAGATCCTCCTCTTTGTAGACAACGCATCCGTAACATCCGGACATCACGCTGAGAAACGTGAAGCTGCTGTTCTTTCAAAAGAACTTCACTTCAATTTTGCAGCCCATGGACGCTGGTATTATTCAGACATTAAAATTAAAGTACAGAAAGAGGCAGCTTGTACATGTGCTTGGTGAGATGGACAAACAGTTCACAGACCGGTCAAGAGATCCTAAGGGTTTTGAACATCTTACAGGCCATCTATTGGATCAACTCATCCTGGAACGAAGTGAAGGCAGGGACCATTCAGAAAGGTTTCAGGAATTGTGGATTCGGGGACAATATATCATCTAGTGCAAGTGACCATGAGGAAAGTAACCAGGACAGAGATTATATTGACGAATATGATATACCACTCGTTGTATTGATGCTGTCGCACGATCTGTTCAGTTAGGACTTAAACACCCTTGCTGACATTGACAGCAATGTGCATACGTGTGACAACTCCATGACATGCTGTGGCCGCCCTGCTTCAGACATTCTTAGTTAGATGAGGAACTTCCAGTAACCTGGATGATGACTATGAATATGAAGAATGTGTAAGATCGGAAAAAGTGGTTTCACTAAGTGAAGTGAGTGTAGTTTGGACACAATAAAAGCTTTTGCTCAACAACGCTCACAGAATGACATGCTTGACATGATAATGTCTGCTCAGGATTTGTTTATGAACTTGAAATGAAAGTAAAACAAACAAAAATGACGGACTTTTTACTTTAAAAAGTGAACTCGAAAATGTATATGTACATGTAGTATTGTATTTATCTAATACATTTTATTTAAAATTTGAAATAAAGAGGTTTTATCTACATTTATATCCAACGTTCTTTAATACTATTGATACAGATGATATTGAGTGTGGTATGAGGTGGTGTTTAAGATACATACTTGATCTTTGAACAAAACGTAAGTGGTGGACATGTCAAACCTTGTTTAATTGGCCACCTTTCTTAAGTAGCCACTTTGATCTTTTCCTAAGGGTGGCCACTTAATACTGGTTTACTCAAGAAACCGGTTGCTTGCTAAATAAATATATTTCTTCTGCTTAACTTACTGGTATATAAATTTGTATCGGTTTTCAATAAAATATTTACTTTTTCCCTTATAAATAATTTGTACAAGTCTTAATGTTTTATCTGTTCTGTTCTGTTCATAATTATATCACAACATTGTAATCATAATCTAAATCTTTGAACAGCAGTGTAACATTCCTTACCTCCTGTAAAAAAAATATACAAGCCCATCCGGAGCGCTCAATGTGTGTTGCGTTGTCATGCACCAGTCAATTGTAACCACAGTCCCCCAGGTGCGGGGTATACCGGGGGAAATGGGCCGTGTTTTTACCTTCCAAAGTGGCAGTGCCGAATGAATGCGATGGTTTTGTCTTCGCGCCCAAAATAGCCGAGAATGGGCATAACCTAAGGTCCCTGGGGTGCAGGGGCATTTGGCGGGGATTTTACCAGCAGTTATTCCCCGCAGAGCAGGGCTTTTACCCGGGCTTGGCTTGGCCGAAAGTCAAAGTCCCCACTAATCCCCACTAATCCCCGGTACTTTGGGTCCGTGGTTACGATTGACTGGTGCATTACTAGGGTATGATGATATCATATCGTAGAATTGCGGTGAGGAAGAGCGGGGCCGTATCTTCGTGAGTGTGCACCACCACAATGCTCAGAGCGTCCGACCTAGCCTGCAGTCCATCTAGTTTCGCCAAGAGTTTAGTTGTAAATTTCTGATATCCGTCCATATTTATTATATTTAACTAGCTTCCTTGAAACAAATTACCTACACCATCCATTAAGATTCCAAAAGCTTTGATTTCGAACTGTCATCCCAGACTTTTATGTCACGATTTTTCAAGTGAAAACAGTGTGGCGCGAGTATAAGAAAACATCAAATATTCACATGCGAACATTCTTTTATGTTACAATAAATAGTTTCTCTTTAATATTTAATGTATCAACCGCACCGACGGTCTCTTCGCACTGTCGTTTAACCTTACTACTGTTAACGATGTCTATCTCGAAGCTTGCTGAAGATGGCCGAGTTGTTATGAATGCGTTTTATTTGTGTCTAATTCTGTTAAATCATTATGCCAGTGTACTGTAAAAATGGTTTGAAAGAGTAAACAGGTTTTCCCAGTATGGTGACCTCTATGGGGGGGATGTTCTTGTCCCCTACAACTAGTCGGTACTCGGCCTGACCTTCTCTAGAGAGTCTTAACCATAACACGACCACAAAACTGAAAACCTTGATCGTATCATATCACTGGTTTCCAGACACGTTGAATTTTGTGGAGTTATATGCATACTTTGCATACCAAAGAACTTTCCAAGTGTGGTGATCTTTATGAGATTGTAGGTGTAGGTCTCCCTGCATCCCCATCTATGTAGTACACCTGTATTTTCTAGCGAATACCAGACCCGGTCGAAAGACGTGATTTGTATCGTTATTTTCTTCACTTTCACTCACGTTAAAAGTACTTAAACGAGTTTCCAATTGTTGTAATGGTTTACTAGCCGCAAACAAAACACCTACTATAAGCGGTACTCCGCCTAAATATCTCTTGGGTACCATACCCAGTCGGAAAATGATTTTTGTTGAATCATGGCCTATTTTGAAAGTGGTTTAACAAGTAAACGAGGTTTTCCAGTATGGTTTTGATATGGGGTGGTAGGTGTACATGTCCCCTACAACCCCTTCTAGTTGCAACTCCGCCTCAACTACTCTAAGGGCAAGATTTTTGTTTGACTCATGCGTTCTTTAGAGTGGTATAATTAATGAGGTTTACCAGAATGGTGACCAATGTGAGGTTCGATATGAACGTGTGTCCTACAGCACTATATACTAGTTGATATCCTCTTTAGTGAGTACCATCCCCGGCTGGAATTCTGTCCTGGCGTCAACTTTCTATTTAATTTTGTCGAACTTTGAAAGCAGTTTTAATGAGTTGACTTATGTTTTTTTCAGTATGGAGACCTGGGGTCGTAGATAAACGTGTCCTTAAAAACAATTTCCATGTGATTCTCCGCCCCAACTTCGTTACGGAGTACTAGACCTAATTTAAATACATGTACATTTTGTAGTAAGAAAAAATGCATTTTTTCACTATATTGAGCGATTCTACTTCGTTGAGATTAGTAAGACTGAAACAATTTATAATAATAATATTGTTACGCTGAGGGCATAGGTACTCAGTTCATGAACTTAATCAGCCTTGATCTGTATTACCATTGCATTGCCTGATAATTCATGTGGACTTTCATTCGTAATTTGCAAGAGCGACGGAGGAGGCTCATAAGGTGATGATTTCATTATGTTTACAATTTGAGATAAAGGATTTTATAGGATGAAGTGACAAGTTTTGGTTTTAAAATAACATTATTAAAGCATTATTAATTAGTTGAATGATGTTCAATTAAAGCTGCAATTTCACAGATTGAATGTTGTTTTTTTTCTTTTTTGCCTTGTAACGTGCCAATTTGTATGAAAATGGGTGAAAACCAACGATATAAGACTGTTGATAAAAAGCAGATCGAAAATTTATTTAATTTACTTAAAAAATGACGTTTAATGCATTTTCCTTAACCTGCTAGTAACGCTTAAGGCCATTACACATCAAATTTGGAACAGAAATATGAAAATCTGCGATCTGCTCTATTGTCAGCAGTCATTTTTCACTAGTTTGCAGATATTTACACAAAAATTGGCTCATTCCAAGACAAAAAATAAAAAAGCAGTTTCCAAAACGTTAAATCTGCGAGCCTCAAGAAATAAAAATTGTTCCAGATAAGGTTTTTTTTATAGCTAGAAAGTATAATTTGGTTCAATGGTGCTTTTGTTTTCACTTAATACACAGTCACCTCCGTATTCTAATTTACATCTTTGATTTAAGTTTTTTTGCAGTGTACTTCTTGAAGCATATAAATCACATGTTACTTTCGTTTGTTTACATTCAGCCGTAATCATGAACAATTAATGAGGTAGTTTTATTGGTACCAGATGCTTTACGGTTGAAAAATATTCTGGCGATTGCCAGAGTTGAGCCAGGGTCGCCATTTAAGTACAATAATACTTGGCAGTAGTCAAGGCCATACGACCACGAAGGCTACTGACACTGTCAAGGAATTGAACAATATTTGTGTTTAACGTGCGAAATCATTGGAAGTAGAGTTGTGTCTCCTGCATATTCATTAAAAGAAGATCTGGGCAGTTAATTGTCCTACGGTATATATGATGTTTAACGGAAGAAAGTACCGTAGTTGTCGACAATGACATTCACCAAGATTGAGGAGAGCCCCTATTTATTATGGAGTATGCATAATGTCGCTCTTGTCTAGCTTACCAAGTTACATGAGAATACCATTGTAACGTGCGACGTCAAACAAGGCCAACAGATCCCTTTTGAGAAAAGCATTCTCGACCCTGAAGGGATCTGTTGGGCTTGCATGTTGGCCGCGCACGTTACAAATGAGGCAGTGGTGGGATGAAGACAACTGCCGGACCGGAGAGCCTAACTCACGAGTTTCGCAGGACACGACTTGGGACGGAGGGGAATGTTATGTAACGGTCCGCTGTAGGCGGATGTGCGTTTATAGTACAATATTCCATAATAGGCGGAAGTATTTTCATGGTATGTATATTACTTGGTTAATAATATGCAAAGTAGCAAATCCCGGGCTGCGTGTGGATTTAGAGATTACTGTTTATAAAGACCACTGGACCCGTTCAGGGTCGAGCATGCTTTTCTCTGAATGAATGTGTTGATGTTTGTTTGACGTCGCGCGTTACACCATTAACAGTTACAAAGTCATATCAAATACAGAACTATAAAAAACAAGAGGGCCATGATGGCCCTAAATCGCTCACCTGAGTAAATGAGTTTATCCTTTGCAATCAATATAGCTTGATATTTGTTCTCAAAGAATATTGAAAAACATACTGGTCAAACATGTTGCCTGGATAATCACGGACAGGACTTGTCGCAGTTGCCTGCACACTGACAGGTCTTGTCACAGTTTCCTGCACACTGACAAGACTTGGTGATTGACTACACTCTGACAGGATTTTGTTCAGTTGCCTGCACACTGACAGGACTTGATGATCGACTGCACACTGACAAAATTTGATTCTCATACCTGCACACTGACAGGACTTTGTTTAGTTGCCTGCACACTGACAGAACATGATAATTGACTGCACACTGACAGCACTTGGTACAGATACCTGCACACTGATAGGACTTTTTTTAGTTGCCTGCACACTGACAGGACTTTGTTCAATTGCCTGCACACACACAGGACTTTGTTCAATTGCCTGCACACTGATAGAACTATGTTAAATTGCTTGCACACTGAAAGAACTTTTAGTAAAGATACACAAACAACAAACAGTGCACCATCCAATAAACTCAATAAACTGCCTTACTGCCTTAAATGAAATATCAGAACACATTCAGCACCTTCCACTTATATCATTGCTTCTTTCATCTAGGTCAACATCACCTTCCTTCACATGTTCAAAATCATTCTTTTCTTTAAATAAATTTAGGCTTATTCACTTTCCACACAGAAGATAAGATTGTAGCTTAGAATAATCTATATGAAGTTTACAATAATCTACATGAAGTTCAATGGAAAAGTCTGATTAAATTTACCATAAAGTAAAAAATGAAATTTCTTCTAAAGAATAAAGTGTATAATAATTTATAAGTTATCTGAATCTATGAATCTAAAAAAAGAACAATAATTACCTAAGAACTGACTATATTGAAGACTCAATAAAATTTAAAATCTATTCCCTTGTTACTTAAAATAGATATTAGTGGAATCTCCAACAAAAAGGGAGACCATATAGCAGGACTTGTTGCCCTTGCTTCAAGAGTAAACTTTACATAACTATCAGATTTTAACATTTTGGCCATTTTGTTGTTGTTTTGATCCATCTTGACACCTTGTTGTATTTTTTGTAGAGGGTCACCGAATGAAGCTTTCTGTAAAGTTAAATTAAATTTGGACTGGTAGTTTTAGGAGATGTTTTTAAAGCAAAACAGGAAGTCAGCCATTGTGTTGTTTTTTAAAAGCAAAATAGGCAGTTGGCTGACAGACTGAGTGATGGACGGACTGACGGACGCTGGACAAAGACCGATCACAATAGCTCACCTTCAGCACTTTGTGCTCTGGTGAGCTAAAAATAATCTTGCACTGCATGCAGAAAATGAGATGAAAAATGGGCAATAACGATTTATTTGGTGACAGTGGAACAACATGGCAGCAGCATTTTACTGTCAGAATATTTATATAAACAGGAACCATATAATTTCTTAAACTGAAATAATATCAAAAACTGTTACAAGAGAAATAAAATACAGTTTGCAATACCTTTGCAAGTAGTGTATTCATACACCTGGTCCGGTATTCATAAAACTTCATAAGTTAAATTCTCAACTTGAGTTGATTTCCTTAAAAAATCATACACAAACTAAAAGAAGTGCTTTTTCAATGTATTTTCAATAAAATCATTGCAAAATAAAGTATTGCAGATATAATTAAGTCATTATATCATATGATATGATACTTAACTAAGAAAAATGATTTATGTTTGTAATGACTTAAGAAGTTTTATAAATACCGGCCCAGGAAGTTGGAACATCTGGAAATCAAAGCAGACAAGAAGGTTATTTTTATCATTCAAATACAAAACTAGAAAAAAAAACAATGATGTGAAAAAAATAAGAACAAAATCATATTTTGATTAATCACTTATGAATTAATTCTCAGTGAACATATATGTATTAGTTTTTCGAAAAAGGCCTTTAAGGCAAAAACTCAATACTGGCTTTAATCAAAGGGGGCTGCCTATTATGCCTTTTGATAATGCCTTGTGTTTCTCTCTCTAAACTCACCTTCCAGTGTGACTTTAGAACTCCTTTTTAACAGTTTGTCAAATACAGCACCATGCACAAACAATTCTTACATTTTACTTTTGATGTCGTAATACCCCACACTATTACTGGGGTTGAGAAAACTGTCAGGCACAAGACAGCGGGCATGCATATTTTTGTTTGTATGGTTTGTTACTCGAACCACTAACTTGATTTCTTGTCATTTTTCAAAGACAAAAAAAGGAGTTGAAATAAAATAATCCTCCATTTGTGTCTGACAAAGCTGTAGTGAGTCTAATAATGATGTCTAAACCAGCAAATCACTTTTATGCACTTAAAAAATGCACTTAAAAATAATTTCAACTTGACAAAATCCATCACAGAATGATGATTTTTTTCCTATTAGTGTTACAGTAACATATTAATGTGTAGTGTTCAGAAGACAATGTTTAAAGTCATTCACATAAGACTTGAAAGAGAAATTATTGCAAAAATAAATAAAAACTGAACTTATCGACACAAAACAAAGGGCCTATAGTTCAGAACTTTTTTGAAATAATAAAATGTTACCAGCATCATTGTTAACTTGAAAAGGCGGAATATTTTAAGATGTGCCTATATATTTCAATATATGAAATACATAGTTGTCTCAAATGTTGTTACAAGTAATGCAGATCACAAGTGTCCATGATACTTCCAGAGCAGAAAAGACTTGAAAGTTAACAACCATGATGTGAACAACCCTGTTAACATTAAGTTCTAAACAATCCGCAGAATATTGCTTAGTTCACCAGTCTGGGACTTAAACGCAGGTAAAAATCACATTATAAACTACATTATGCAGCATTTTTTTTTTCTTGAGCTTCTAAAATTTGCAATAGTAATGTTAATATCCATCGTTGACTCGGAACTTGTGTTAGACACATTTAGCAAAGAGTTTGCATTGCAGCTCACATCACTGTAGCAATCTGAGTCCTCTTCCAAGTCCCCATCCACCTTAACCACACACGCTAACAGTGGATGTTTATGACGACACTTGAAGAACTCTTTCTGACAGTTTAACACATAGCGCTCGTACTGGGTGTCTAGCTTGTGTGCCTTGGCGATCTGTTCAAGGCGTGCTGGTACTTCGAGGGCCTGGGCACACTTGACAGAACAAACCCAGTGTTGAAATGGCACACAAGTGTTTCCAAGATAAGGGTTCTTGAATGTGATCACCTTGAAACCTGGGGAAAAATATAACATTAAGTTTAATCATATTTATATGTCTTTTTTTAGGGCGGAAACAATCTCAACACAATTATCTCAAAAGCACTTATGACAATTCTCAATCTTAATCTCAACTCATTTTACAACATAACAGCATACCATGGTTCAAAATTGTATAAGTTTTTTCTCTTTTAAAATGCACAATCTTCTTCAATAATTTGGTCAAAATCATATAGAATAATAATTCAACAGCAAAAATTGAACTTGAGTCCAATTTTCTAGGTTTAAGTTATTACTCAAGTAAACTTTTTGCACTTAAATTAATTTTCTTTATAACAGTTTGCATTTTTAATATTAACTGTATACCAGTCATTGAAATTAGACATTTGGATGAATAAGCCTGAATTCCTTTACTATCGCTTGACATCAGTTTTTTTAACAAGCCCTGCTGCATAATATTCAGAATTTAAGCAAGCCCGGAAGACATTTTATCAGTACAGGGCTTGCAGGCTAGTGTTAATTTTGCCCACTGAATATACACATGTATTTTGGTTACCAAAAAAATTACTCAATTTTTATCAAACGTTTTACCTTGTTTGTTGCTGAGACAAGCTTTTGGGCAGTTCTGGCACACATTAAACATGTCATACACACCACACAGATAGTCCTTCAATACCGGGGCTACGTTCTCATCTGTGAAGAAGTTCTTTTTGCTCCCAACGAGAGCCTTTGCTGCCCAGAAAGACAGTGACATGGGTCGTTTGGTAGACATGACCCCTGTACCATTCATTTCCATAATCCTGCAGTAAATGTCAGTATGGTACCACATGAAAGTTGACTTGAAGTAGTTATGATTGCCATGGCGATGAACTGTCTCTAAGCTCTGCATTTGTAACAGGAACCCAGGGAGCGCGTCAAGCAGGTTGTTGTCAAGAAGGAGAGTGCGTAGATTACGACAGAATGTCAGTGTGTATGGGATAGACTGGACGTGTAAACGGTTATTGGTAAGGGCGAGGTACTCAAGCTTCTGTAGGAAACCAATGTCTGGAGGTATGTCGTACAGACAGTTGTATTTGAGGGACAGGTATCGAATATTGGCACATTTGAAAATCTGAAAGCAAAATGCATATATTATGCACAATTATGAGACTTCAAAAGAATGAGT
Organism: Mya arenaria; assembly: GCF_026914265.1. Lineage (NCBI taxonomy): Eukaryota > Metazoa > Mollusca > Bivalvia > Myida > Myidae > Mya > Mya arenaria. The sequence continues at coordinate 35,405,242 of NC_069132.1, read as the reverse complement.
TAACAGTTTGCTGTTGGCACTCAAATACCTGTTTAAATGTAATAAAAAAACAGCATGTTGTTTCATTTAGCCAATTGAATATCAAACAAATATATTTCTGTTTTAAAAGTGCTTCCCAGTTCAGTTATGAAGCAATGCATCTTAAGAAATTAAAACAGCTTATTTTGTTTGCAACAAAAATAACAATCTGATAACACAAAAAGACACAATTTCCTTGTTGTGCAGTATTGGAGTGTTTTCGTTGTTTTCATTTATACATAAATTTAAAACTCATAATGAGAATCAGTAGGCAGTGTTCTTACTGTGCAATAAGAAGCATGCAGTTAAATACCAATGATATTCAAATAAACACACAGTAAGATTTATGTACTTGTAAACAGTTAACAACACTCAATCCTAGTGATTCAGATCATACATACCTCGCACAGTACATGTACATTCATTGCATACAATTTCAATTACACCGGTAGTTGCTGCTGTATCTATTACTTCATATAATTAAATGATCACTAAGTGTAGTCTATTTAAAATTCAGACAGACACACAAATTGAAATCTTGGCCCCAAATTTGCAAAATATCTTTATTCCTTTACAAGAGGATAAAGTTTAGCTCACTATTTTGGATGGTGTCATTTGTGTATTTCTTTAGAGTGTTTGGACTTTATCGTGATGATTATCACAGTAAACTAAATTTTCTTTAGTAAAATCAAGATTAAGTTATAAATTTGGCTGAATAAAATAAGCTACACTGTACTTAAGCTTGTTATGCTTAATATTTGGAGATATTGGGGCTTAATGATTGGTGTATTCAAAAGTACAGGCAAATACTATACATTGGGCAGATTGTTAAAAAAAATGTTAGAGTTAACAACACTAGGTTTTCTGCTAAAGAGCTATAGAAGGGTGCTGCAACCTATCCTTCTTTGGTAGCACGCTTCTGCCGTCATAGAATTGAATGCTTAAGATAATCAAACATTTCTTTGGCTTGGATAAAAACTTATAGCATGACAATAAATTCATACAAACTTGACATATTTGGCTATTTAATAATGTTTCAATTCAGCACTTTTCATCACATTTTCTGTAAAATTCATTACCAGATGTTAAAATTCTTTAGAGCCTGACCCACTGTGCCCTTTTTTCTTTTTAAGCACCATGTCCCTTTTCTGCAGCACCCTGCCCTTTTTAAAAATAAATGGCTAAAAGCCTAACCCTGAATCAAGAGATAAACAGCATTATTGTTCACAATTTAGGATGATGCAAAAATATGTTATTTTAACTCATTACTGATTAGACTTTTAAGAGACTTGCTCATGTTTTTGGCCCCAATTTTTTGTCCATGCAAATGCACCTGAAAACACTAACGTTATAATTATTTTACTCTTTGATACCAAAATTGCAGAAAAAAAGAACAATTTAAGTATAAGAAAATATCTAAGATTTAGTGGGGTGCCAAATGGCCAGTAAAGTCAAGAAAAATTGACGTCATGACTGCTAGGCCACAAGAACTTTTTACCTTTTAAGAATACATTAATAACATAACATAATAATGTCAAACAACCAATTACACTACAACAAATCACTGAATCCTGTTAAAAATTTTGGTCTTCAAAGACAATATTGGAGCAAACATCAACATTTGCTGAAGGGTTGAAGCTGTCCGTATCTTAGTTTAACACTCCTAATGGTATGCCATACTTTATTTTGTTATACAATAAGAACAATTTTCAAAACATGAGCGAGTCCCTTTCATGATCTAAACATAAATGCAAATGACTTATTAAAGGAAATATCTCGCAAAAAGATATAACAAAAATTATTAGCACTCTTTTGGAGAATAAGTACCCACCAAGCTATTATTTAAAAAAAAACACACATTCATATACAGGGTAATACTTTTTATATGTGAAGTCCAATGAGTTCAACATGAAAATGCATTGAAGTCTAAAAAAATTAATTATTAGCACCAATCTATATTGTACGCCTTTAATAGTAAAATATTTATGACGTGCGATCATGTGCTCCTTGACATTATAACAGGACTGAAGCTAAAACAGCTGTTTTGTATCTTATAAAAAATACTCAACTTCACTCAATTAAATCCAGCTCTTTGCAACCATTCAAAATCATATATATATTATATATATAGACAAAGAAGGAAGTTGCCAATCCATGGTTTATAGATCCTTGATAACATGTGTATACCTCTTTAGGCAGTTTGTTGTCCTCTCCATACTTGAAAATACTGTCTAGATGAAACTCTGTGAAAGCGTTCATGTTTATGTACATCGTCAACAGTGTTTCTGAAAAGAAGCATTAACTGTCGTTAGGATTAAAGTGCACAAACGTAGCGAAAAATAACAATAAATGTTAGAATTTAAGTGCATACATGTAGACACAAATGGAAAAACATGCCATTTTCTGACATTTGGCAAATACATGTAAATTACAAACACAACAGCAAAAGCTAAAAACAAATTTGAAAACAGTACATTCATTTTAGACTTGGTGGTCAACAAAACCACATAGGGCAGACTATTAGAAAAGGTAAATTATACACCTAATACTGCTAGTACATACATGTATAGGCATTTATTACATAAATGTGTACATAAACTTGTCCAGCATAATAGCACACAGTCGAAACCCATTGGCTCAATATACCAGGGACCGGACGAAAAACTTTGAGCCTCGCCAATATCGGGCCAGCCGGGAATGTTAACATAGAGTAAACAATCTTTTAAATCCAGTTCAAACCAACAAAGAAATTAAGACAAGCAATATCAAGCCATCTGATTTCAACTTTATATGCTCAAGAAAACACAATACCACCAGATCTGCGGAGGAAATGTTTGTTTTCCCTCTCTATTTCGTCCTTGACCAGCTGCATAAGGTAGCGTGGACGCTGATGGAGAGCCACATACAGGTACCATAGCTCCTGTGGGATGTCCTGCAATACACAGATATAATAATGCACTCATAGAGGGCAACATACAGGTACCATAGCTCCTGTGGGATGTCTTGCAATACACAAACATAATAATACACTCACAGAGGGCCACATACAGGAACCATAGCTCCTGCGGGATGTCCTGCAATACACAGATATAAGAATGCTCTCACAGAGGGCCACATACAGGTACATTAGCTCCTGTGGGATGTCTTGCAATACGTACACAAACATAATAATACACTCACACAGGGCCACACACTCCATAGCTCCTGTGGGATGTCCTCAAAACACAAACATAATAATAATACGCCAACAGAAGGCCACATATACTGAGCGAGTACCTAAATTGGAACAGTACCTAAATATGGAACACCCGTTATAAAAGCATTTTCCGATCATGATTGGTTTATTTACGATTTTAATCAATTTAGATGCTTGTCTTTGATACAAGTTTCAAAGAGCACCATACTCCGGTAAGTATTTCAAATGCTGGTATCATTTAAAGTTTTTCATGTTCAAATGTTAATACATCATGGCACACGGGGGAATAACATTCATGCTTGCCACTATCACAGCATACTGGTACAGTCTGTATTTTTTTACTTAAATCGTCAAATTTTACTGACAAAAAAACAAGCTGGAAATAAAATAAATTATTAACTTACTAAAACAAAACATGTAGCAATAATTTTAAAAGGATACATAAAAATAAAAAAAGAATTAAAACTGGTTCATATTTAGGTACTCCGGTGACAAAAATGGCAGTCCTCAACTGTGAGGTTAATAAAGTACTTTCATGCAGTTTGGTCGTATCTGAAAAATACCAATTATATCAACCAATAGGTCTTGAATTCTAGTATGCTGACTGAAAATTTTGTAGTTGTGGTGCAAGTCTTACTAAAAAGATTTTTTAAAAAGTGGCGAAAGTGTTCTGATTTAGGTACTCACCCAGTGGTTACAATAGCTCCTGTGGGATATCCTGCGATACAGGAATATAATCTTACACTCACAGGGAGCCACATAATACAAGAACAAGTATTATGGTGCCTCTCTACATGTATATTATTCAGTATTCTCCGGGTACAAAGCATTTTGCTGGTAACCAGCATAAGCTAAATAGTTAAGCAAATTCATGTTCCATTAGGATGATGAAACCAAATCAATAGAAGACTTGAGGAAGTCAAAACTTGGCTATCTTACACAAGTATGGTGAAAAAAATTACTTGCATACCTTCAGAGGAAACACTCTCTAATGATCCTGGAATAGCTTGTTTCTTCACTTTAAATGTTTATAGTTATGCACCAGTCAATTGTAACCATGGCCCCTACTGGTCTGGTGGGATAGCTGGGGAAATGGGCCGTGTTTTTACCTTTCAGGTTGCCCCGCAGTGCTGGGTGAATGCCGTGGTTTTGTCCTCACGCCAAATATAGCGGGGAATGGGCCTTACCTAGGGTCCCTGGGTTGTGGGGGCATTTGGCAGGGATTTTACCAGCAGTCTTTTCCCCCCCAAGACAAGGATTTTAACCGAGGTTGGCTGGACCGAAAGTCAAAGTCCCCCTTATTTCCGAACCTGGGGGCCATGGTTACAATTGACTGGTGCATTAAGATCATTTATTTATGTAATTAGTTATTGATGGTGAACATTGACTTCGACCATGTTTAAATCACATTTATTAGCAATAATAACATTTTATTTCAAGACACTCCGTGTAAGTTTACATTAGTTCAGAAATGAGGTTAACATTAAAACCAGTGACAGTGTTTAACACTGTTTAATAATGATATCACTAAAAATCACATACGAAACTTGCAGTGTCTCCCTTTTCTTCGCGCTCTTTTAGCTTGTTCTTCCATTCCAACCATTCCTCTGGTTTTTCATTAAACCTTTTGAAGAGCAATAACTCATAACCATTGAAGACATTACACATTTCTTGATGTCTTTTGTCACCTAATTTTGTTTACAACATTTTCGTTTCAGTTCCGTGAGTCGTGCTTGATTAGTTACCTTGTATTTTTAATCGATTACACCCGGTTCATATTTCCTTAGATAATTATAACATACTATTCATGAATATTGAATAAATATAAAGAAGCTTAATTGATTTAATAGTTTGTGTACTGATGTCTGTTTTCTGTCCCTGACAATACATAGTTACTAATTTGTACGCAATAAGATAAGTGCTAAACCGGAAGTTTACGCCCATGGGCATTCATGTGGAACATAACAAAATTCAGCTGAGATGCATCTTTTATCATTTTAAAATAAGATAAAGCAAAGATGGGATTACACAATTTGACTGTTCTTTTCCAAATAACAGCATTTTTGCTGTCTTTCATATTGTCATTTTTCATATTCATCCCTTTAGCTGTGAATCAGTATCGGTTTAATGCACATTGCTTACTGTATGCATCCGGACACTGGAACACTTCTGACATTTCTCAACTGACAGATATAACATGGGGGCCAAACAGTGCTTGCGGGTTCGGTTTGTTCATCGGAATTGTTTTGATGCTAGTTACACTGTTCTACATTTGCCTTGATGCATTGCATCTGTTCAGGGAAACTGAAAGGTAATTGTTGTTGTTGTTGAAAGGTAAAAAAAAAATTAAAAAAGCCCCATTCTACTAAACACGTAATTTTTATGGAAAAAACACTTTGCCTTCAAAGGAGAGGTTGCACCATTTTCTTTAGAAGCCAACGCGGTGGTGCCCTTATCACTGTGTTTATCTACTGCAACCGCATACAAGTTCTGAAAACATGCATGCTGCATTTCGCCGCCAGGCTGGCTAAATGCAACATGCAGGTATTTTTACATATACCACAAGTACAAAAAGAAGATTGTAAATTGAACCATGCTCACGGAATGGGTTTCACCTTATTGTGAGGGTAAACAGTCCCATAAACAACACTTGATGATTAGGCCGCTGGAATATTGAGTGTTTGTTAAAGCATTTTTTTTAGATAAGTTAATTGATCCTTAAATATACCTGCAAAAGGGCTTTCACTCGTTTGTTTGCAAGGTTTGCACCAGTAGGTCAGTTAGTTTAAGCGTCCTTGTTGGAATAATAGCAGAGGTTATTGTATGTTTTTGTGAAATGTCATTACTAATAAAACACAATTGAGTTAGTTTGTGTTTAAAAAATTATTATTGCGCGAAGTGTTTGTTTAAATGTGGTTTGTTATGAATGCTACTATTTAAAGATTTTTGGAAAATCATTATTCAAAGTGACTGGGGTCAAACACATGTTCAATGTTCACAGTGCATGGTTAAAGGCCTTCTTGACTTGAAAAAGCTGTTTTTAACCATCAATAATAAATATAAAATAATATTATGCTACATTGTATTCAATATGATATTTATTTACAGTCGCAAAAGTTTAGAAAGGGCATTCAAAATTTAGTGAGAATTAGATGACAAAAGTGTCTGAAAACAGTTGCAAAGAAAAGTTTTAAGTTCAATGAAACTGATTTGAAATATATTTATTGGACGGGAATAAAAAAAGCCTTCAGAAAGATGATTAAAGCTACCTTAATTACTACTTGGCCCAACGCTGGCATAGGCATCAGGTTAAAGTTTTAGGGCAAGTTGGGATTTTCACTTATAAGTCCAATACCCTTCATTCAATTGACTTAATACTTCACACAGTTGTTCAGGGCCATCACATAATGAGGTCAGATAACTCCATTTTATCCTTTATATAAATTATGGCCCCTGATTGATAATGGAACTGAGGTTAAAGTTTTAGGGCAGGTTGGGATATTTATTTTTAACTCATATACCCTTTGTTCAATTGACTTAATACTTCAATTACACTATGAGGTAACATAACTCCATATTATCCTTAATGGAAGTTATGGCCCCTGATTGACTTAGGTTAAAGTTTAAGGGCAGGTTAAAGTTTAAGGGCAAGTTGGGATTTTCACTTATAAGTCCAATACCAGTACCCTTCATTCAATTGACTTAATTCTTCACAGTTGTTCAGGGCCATCACATAATGAGGTTAGATAACCCCATATTATCTTTTATACAAATTATGGCCCCTGATTGACTATGGAACTTTGGTTAAAGTTTTAGGGCAAGTTGGGATATTTATTGATAACTTCTATAGCCTTCATTCAATTGACTTAATACTTTACACAATTGTTCAGGACCATCACACAATTAGGTTACATAACTCCATATTATCCTTAATACATGTTATGGCCCCTGATTGACTTAGGTTAAAGTTTTAGGGCAGGTTTAAGTTTTAGGGCAAGTTTTTAATAAAAAAAACTTCTATATCCTTAATTCAATGCACTTAATACTTTGCAAAATTATTTGACGACCATCTAACAACAAGGAACATCCATTTTAACCCTAAATACAAATTATGGCCCTTGTATGATTTTTTTAGATTTAAATATCTTTTGAAAGGCGGATTTTTAGCTCGACTATTCAAAGAATATGGAGAGCTATACTACTCACCCAAGCGTCAGCAGCAGCATCTGCGTCACACCTTGGTTAAGGTTTTGCATGCAAGCACACATAGGTTAATATCTCAGCAACTACTTGAGGTATTGCATTGAGACTTTACACAATGGTTCTCAACCATCCAACCTACTTAAATAACCAAGTTAGAAAACTCTAGTTTGCATTTAATGCAATTAATAGGCCTTTATTATTTGACTTAGAAATTCTGGTTAAGGTTTTGCATGCAAGCACACATAGGTTAATCTCAGCAACTACTTGAGGTATTGCATTGAGACTTGATACAATGGTACTCAACCATCCAACCTACTTAATTAACCAAGTCAGATAACTCTAGTTTGCATTTAATGCAAATAATAGGCCTTTATTATTCGACTTAGAAATTCTGGTCAAGGTTTTGCGTGCAAGCACACATAGGTTAATATCTCAGCAACTACTTGAGGTATTGCATTGAGACTTGATACAATGGTACTTAACCATCCAACCTACTTAATTAACCGAGTTAGATAACTCTAGTTTGCATTAAATTCAAATAATGGCCGCTTTCTTTTGACATAAAAATTCTGGTTAAGGTTTTGCATATTACCACTTTTAAGTCAATACATCATGTATGCCATTGAAACTTTACACACAGGCTCCCAACCATTTAACCTTCTTCTTTAATCAAGTAAGATAACTCTATCTTTCATATTATATAATTTTTGCCCCTTTATTATGAGACTTAGAAATTCTGGTTAAGGTCTTGCATGTAAGCACACATAGGATAATATCTCAGCAACTACTTGATGTATCGCATTGAGACTTTATACAATCGTATTCAACCACCCAACGTAATTGAATAACCAAGTTAGATAACTGTATTTTGCAAATAATGGCCCTTTATTATTAGATTTGAAAATTCTGGTTAAAATTTTCCATGTAACCACCTTTATGTTAATATCTCAGCACATCATGTATTGCATTGAAATCTAATCTAACAGTGATCCATGCATGTTTCGCCAAAACTTTTCAATCCTTACATTGAAAAGCGGCAGATTAGTCGAGGGCGCTGTCTCTGTGACAGCTCTTGTTATATTCTTAACCACATTTTCATAAATGGAGAACAAGTTATTTGAATGACTTGCGTCATTGTTTGGGCGGGCTGGTGGGAGGCCAGTGTCAAAGTCACCTTGAATCGAATAATTTTAGCTAGGTTTGACAAAAAGATACCAAACTTGGTATATACGAAGAGTTTATGGAGACCTTTAATGGGAATGTATTTGAGGCCCCTAGGGTCAAAGTCAAGGTTACTATTAAAAGAAAAAGGGTTGGTATTGAATAACTTAAGTAAGGGTCTACATATTGTGACCAAACTTGGTATATAGGAAGAGTTTATAGAGACCTTTCCTGAGATTGTGTTTTGGGCCCCAAGAGTTATGGTCTAGGTCAAGGTTTTTGCTAACAATAGAAATATGGTTAGTACTGAATAACTCAAGTTCGGGTTGACATAGTGTGACCAAACTTGGTATATAGGACAAGTCTATGCAGAGCTTTCATGGATTGCCTTTTGGCCCCCTAGGGTCAAGGTCACTGTTACTAAAAGTAGCTTACTGTTTCAGTTATGGTTGACATAATGTGACCAAACTTGATATGTAGGAAGAGTTAATGGAAGACTTCCATGGGATTGTGTTTTGGGCCCTTAGGATCAAGGTCACTGTTAAAAAAATAGAAGAAAGCAGTTGAAACTGAATCTCTTCTGCCAATCATTAACAACCACATCAGGATTCTTGTTCACTTTTTAATTTGATTGTTTTATTGCTTTTGACAGTCACATATTACATCTTTATTGTGTTCACTTCTAAGTCAAAGCGGCGTAGTTGAGCATGTTGTCTTATGACAGCTCTTTTTGACTTAGCAGACTGCATTAAAAAAATACTGTAACATGTAATGACCCACTTGACTAACTTCCTATGTTTAACTATTACTCAACCTTTTGTAAATATTATCATTAGTTAACAAATTGAAAAAGATAAAGTTGTTTTTTTGTATTATTACACCCAGGTTAAGGTTTTAGCTGTTGTTGTTTATTTTTCAGTTCATGGCTAGATTCAATGCTGACAGGCTTGGTTTCACTGGTGTTGATGCTGATGCTGTTTTCAGAGAGCATCACAATATCTGTGGGCTTTAAAGAATGGTGCAATCTTCTGACAAATCCCCCTTCTGAGATTACTTCGTAAGTGTATTAAATTAAAATAATTACCTTTAACTTTGTTTATGTTTGCCAAGGATAATTCACTTACGCATAGCAAAGGCCCTTGACTCTGGTTTTAATTATTGTCAAATTATGTCCCTTGTTCAATTAAAAAACCCAGAGTGTTATGTTATTGTTGTAAGGTGTAGTATTTTATTTCTTTTGATTTTCAGGTGTGAATTGGCAGAGTATGTCACATTTTATAGCGAAGACAAGATCAACATCAACAATTTCTACACTCACATGAAAATGGCAGAGGTATTTTTTACACTTTTTTATTGTGAGAAGATTTTTTTTCTTATTACTTATTTTTTTATGTCCATGTAATCATAAAAATTATAATACTTCAAGTTGTATTGTAGTTAACTAGATCTTCATAAGCTTCAGAATACATTCATATAAATTCTTCAGAGTAGTTAAGAGTATTTTATATTACTTTGTGCAATTCAGAAAATAGAAAATGTCAAAATTTAAGGACATCAAAAATCTGCTGAATTTTTATTGGATTGTCATTGTCAAAATTGAGATGAGAGTGGTCTAGTGGAAAAGATGTTCGATCCCCACTAGGGGCCTTACAACATCAGTACTGGTTTCTGGACTTGAGGAATATTCTATAAGCGATCAGCTTTTGTCACAGTTGAGCTAAAGAACTTAAGAAAGCTTAGACTACCCAGTTTAAACCAATGAAAATAATCGAATGAATTGTACATTACCAATAATCTTAGCAAAGCCATTTTAATACAGTAGCTCAATCACAATGAAATTTTGATACTAAGAGCCAGTCAATTTGTACTGCCCCAAAATGTGACTTCAAACAGTAAGTTTTCAGAATTTCAAAGAGTTTAGGTTGTGATCATGCTTTTTTTGACAGCTACAATTTAATTGGTGAAATCAATGCAAACTGTACCAATCTGAGCACCTCGGCCATTTTCCTTCAAAATAATGTATATGAATGGTTTACAATATCTGAATTTCTTACATTTAATTACGGTATGCTTCAAGCAGATTGCATAGTAATTTTAATTAAGAAGTTAAGCCCAAGGACTCTACCCTTAGTAAACTTAATGGTTTATGCAATAGTACACTTCACTGGGAATTTTTGAACTAAGTAATTATAATTACCATTAAAGCACTACAATAAATTAATATTATTAATTTTACAAACTAATTCTTCTGATGCACCGGATACATCTAAGGCTTGTCACAATTAGCAGAGTTGGCGGAGGTGTTCTGATTGAAACTTTACATGTACGCATGCTTTACACAGATATGGGCAAGTCTCTTAAGTTGTTAGTACATGACGTGATGTCGAAGTATATGCCAAGTCGCTGATGGCTGTTGTCAGTAACCCTTTTGATATGGCAGTGGATAAACTTGCCATAGGTTATAATTTGAGTTTCACTAAACAGATTAGGGTGGACCGAATGCCATGATCCTTTAATGCATCGGTCGCTTGAAAAGTTTATTGTTAAACAGTAGTTTCATGTTTGCAAAATTGTTTTACTTACAGTTTGGAAGCTGGTCAAACTTTATCTGTTGGCTGTTCCTTTTTGTGACGTCATTTTACAAGCTGGTACGCTACCAGCGACACGAGACGTTTATGGCAAGTGTAAACCGAGAACGCGAGAGATTAGTCCAGAAATTTGGACCTCGTAATCGTGCAGAGTACATGCCTGTTCCAACCTGATTGGTTTTACATGTTTTGATTTTATTTTAAGATGCTTGTACCTGAAAAATGCTGATTTCCTTCAGGCAATCAATTTTTTTTAGCTTCATCCACATTATTTGCTTGTCTTCTTAGAAAAAAAGTCAAGATATTGTAAAAGACCCAATGTCATTGTTGTTCAGTGTCATTGTTGTTCAGTGTCATTGTTGTTCAGTGTCATTGTGCAAAACCTTTAAACTTTGCCATAACTAAAAAACCATAAAGATATTTCAATGAAACTTGGTAATTATGTTGCCAGGGACAAATACGCACATGTACAGGAATGTTAATAACTTCAAACATCTTCCTTTTCTTAAATTGATATTGTCATACAGACTTTATACCCTGTGTACATTGTATGTCCTTGGGTATAAATACCACAAGTAAGAAAAGATAAATTTAATGAAATCTTGTTCATCCTCCAGAATGCTACGCATATTACTTATAGAATTTGTTTGTGTCAAATCACATTCCTTAGTTTAAACACAATTACGAACATATGTTCGATGAAAGTTTGAACAAAAATCAGCTCATAGATATGATGTTGATAATCTTATTGTCAAATATATTAAAATCTTAACAATCACGCCATAGTTTTGTAAATTGTTTGAAGCAAAAAGTAAAAAAAGTGATACATGTAAAGTATTTTTTTTTATATTTAATGTGTACATTTGTCAGATTATATTTAGTTATAGGGCATTATAAATACTAATGGGTATTTAAGGGAAAAAGATCTGACAGAGATATTGGTAAATTTGGTATGGTCAATTTGGTGATAGAAGCTTATGTGAAGAGTGGTCAAGTTCCTAATTCTAGCCACTTTTACCGTATATTAACATAGTGTCATCAGTGATGGATAGCAATTATGAAGAAGAATGTCTGAACTTGTTTTAATGTTCTTTGTCATGCTTTTTCTGATGGTATTGTTTAAATTATTAATTAAGGCTGTAAAAAAACAACTCTAAAAAGTGTGGCCGGATTTGAGGTACAGGTGGCTGTCAGATACTCGAAAAGTTTCACCATGCTGTAAGTGCTGCTTATTACATAGTGCAATGATGTATTTATATATTTATATATTGACACCAATTTTGTAATGTTTACCTTTGCATTATGCTTTTCAATGTTTTATAATTATTTACAGATCATAAAGATCTTTAAAGGACTCATTCACAGATTTTGTGTTGGTAAAAACTTTTAACTTTGTCGAAATCGAGTAATGTACGTTTTTTTTATGAACAAACTTCAAACAGCAACTGGCACATACACAGAATTCTGTAAAATCCAGGCTTATGTTGATTAAATTTTCAATAGCGTTTAAAGGTTTTTTTTGAAAAATAGGGCATTTTTGGTCTAGTAACAATAAAGCTATTATTTGAACTTTTGATAAGTTATAACTAGCATTTTGATCACATTTCATACGAATTAAAAAATTGATGTCTGACCTAATTAAATGTGAACGAGTCCCTTTAAGTTCAATAGTTATAGAGTGAATCTCAATTGTTTTGATGTTCTTTTAAAGATGTTAAGTTTATATCACCAGACTGGTATATTGTGATTGCATATACATAGAAATTGTTCTTGCTGTATGAAATAGTGATTTTAAGAGTGTAATGTCCCCTGCATAGCCTAGCAAATATATAGCGATCATGTTGTTTGATAGCAGTTATGACCCTTGAATTGTCAAATTTGACCATATTCACCCGGTCTACTAACAAGCATTTCTTATCCAAGTAAGGTTTGACAGCGTCTGATTGCATTAACATGTTTGAAATTATTGTCCTTGAATTTTGATTTTACCATCTGTGCAAGATATTATTATAATATGTTAATTTTACTTAATCAATGTTCAATAGTAAAACCTATCACTCCACGAACATCAGTCCTACCCATTATTGATAATGTTATCAGAATTTCTGATTAAAAAATGATGCATGGGCAACATATCCAATTTGCGGAATTCTAGATTTTGTGATTTAATGGTTGTATCTACATGTGAAAATGTCTAAAATAGTACAAGGGTTGTTTCATTTGTCAGATGAAAAATATGATAAATGTTATAATGGATATGTTTATTTACAATAAAGTACTGTCTAATTCCCTGTAAAATGTAATCTCATCCTAGTTTTCCTCTGAATTCAAGGTGTTTAGACACTGGCATTCCATGTGCATGGATTTATTTTATGATCTGCATGAATTATTTATACATACATATTTATGACATATTTCATGTTTTACTTAATAATTAATAACATGATTTCTTTGTAATTATCTTGTTCTAATAAAATAGTATTGGTTTCAATGGCTGTTGTCAGTTTTTCCTCATGTTTATGAATGCACCTTATTAGGTAATTTTGCCTAAACGCAAGAGAATTTTGTGATCGCATTGTGCCTCCTTTGTACCACTTTGCCCGAAAAATTGGCTGAGCTGATTTTAGGTCTTTTAAGAAAATATGCATTGACAATGGCTGAGGCAATAAGTTTGAGCCACTGGCACCGAAACTATAGACATCAATTGGTCAAGTAAAACCTATATGTGAAGACTTTTGGTCGACAGTCAAACTATTATCCAGTGATTCGGAAGCACAGAGAGTAAATCTACAGTGGCCTCTGTTAAAACAAAATGTCCTCTGAGCACTGCTTTTTTCTGAAACATTGGCCTTGGTATTTTGGTGGGCAGTTGTTTATATATTCCAGGATTTGACAAATAAGAGGACAATGACCTTGATGTTTAAAATACCCCCCCCCCCACAAAAAGCTGACAACTTAGTCAGCATACCTATAACATTTGTGATCTACATAATCCCAATTACCATCCTCTAATTAAAGTGCCGACAAAATTAAAGTGCCGACAAAATTAACAAATATGTTACCTGTAGGATCATTGACTGGTCAAAGGCAGCCTATCTAGGAAGTTTCATGATGAATTATCATACCATTCTTAAGTTATTGGGTGAACATAGGTACAGTAATTGTCAAGTTTGAACTGTGACCTGGATCAACTGTTCGGGCCCAAACACCAAGTCTGAGGGCCATGGGTGTAAGCATTGTTGGGTTATCACTTGGACAACCTTTTAGCATTTAAGGTCACTGTAACCTTGACCTTTGATCTGATGACTCCTTTAATCAATAGGGGTCATCTACTGGTCAGGATCAGCCTCCATGTCAAGTTTAATGACCATAGGTCCAGGCATTGTTGAGTTATCACTCAGACAATCTTTGACCACTATTTCCTGTTAAAAGTCACTGTGACCTTGACCTTTGACCCAATGACCCCTAAAATCAAAAGGGGTCATCTACAGGTCAAGCCCAACCTTCATGTCACGTTTGATGACCATAGGTCCAGGAATTATTGAGATATCACACGGACAAGCTTTGGTCTAACGACTGACTGATCGACATGTACAATAATATGACAGCAGGATGTAAAACACTAGATTTGTGAATGTCATAGCATTAAAAAAAAGCTTTATTGAAACAAATGTATAAGTACATTTTATATCATCATTATAATGACCATTGGTATGATGACTGTGAATAGAAGTAATATAAATTCATATACATTTTACATTTTATTAAAAAAAAATCCATTTCAGTGATTATTAACACGTAATAATCAAAATACAAAAAAACACATCCAGTAAATACCGGGATATATATTCAGATGAATTATTAACTAAAAGATGAACAATTCAGTAATATATCTGTTCACATATGAAGCAAATATACATTTTGATAATGATAATTAAACAAATATAAGTACATAAAATCAAGGTTTTAAAAACCTACATTCTTTTGATAAAACAAACCTACATTGTTTTGATAAAACTTAACCATTTCAGGTTATTTTATACCTTAAGTGTGTATCTTAGGTATAAAATAGAAACAAATCACAGAAAAACCAAAGGACATCCACTAAAAGTTTTAACAATGAGCCAATTGTTCAGAGCTTTACTAAAGTTAACTATTGATGATGTGTTCATATATTTAAACAGGTACAGCTGAAACAATTGTCTCAAATCTTGTTAATAATACTGCAGATCAAATGTGTATCCAAATTCATTAAACTTCTAGAGCAGTAAAGATTTCATATAACAAAGTTTGAACAATCGGCCGAATGTTTCAACAAAAAATATAACCACATGTCAATTATTATCAAAAACATGCACAGTAAGAATTTAACACTTTTATGAGTTTAACATCAATGTGATGCAGGTCATTTTGACAACTTTATTACGGTAAAAACAAGTACGGTTTAAAATAATAAACCTAAGGAAGTTTGAAATATTATAAACATAGAGCTTGAAATATTAACTAATCCAACCACAGCTTGAAATAAAAAATTGCTTAAAGTTAAAACAAAAAGCTCTAGAATTATCTTTGGGAAAAAAATACTGAATGACTAGAATGAAGATTTTAAGAATCTTTCAAGCCTTTGAAGGGTTCTGAGCAAAGTCCGAGACACGAACACAAACTGGAGTTGGCAGATGTGTGGCAAGGTATATTTCCATGAACAGAAATTCTAGCTTCTGTGGGATCTTTGGTTGGTTCTATAAAAGTATGATGCTTGTCTCTCTCTGCATAAAGATAAAGATAAATTTACTATTATAATTTTGTCATGGTCATGCTTGTTGTTGTTAACAATGTAAGAATTAAAAATTTATTTAGCAAATAATATAATCATATAAATAAATAATTCATAATTTTCACATTCATTGAGTAAATATTGGCATCAACAATTCATAAGAATTGAAAAATGCTACCATATTAATTACACATGTACATAATTATAAGTTTATTACAGAGTTTAATGTGAATAATACTCGAGCATCTAGTGACGTGAGCTACATTTTATATGCAGAATATTCTGCAAAGCCTGTTGAAACAAATGTTGATGTGTACACAACATCTGGTAGCAAACTTTGCCAACTAGTAGTTATATTTATAGACATAAAGTAAGTCAACTGTCTTGATTTAATTTCGTTTGACAATAAATCATCAGTTTGCATAAGCTGGGCTCAAATTTGGCTGTTGTTTTCATCCAAGGTTTTCTAAATGACAAGATCAGACTCCCTCACAAAGTCAGTGGTGGTAGAATCACTGAGAACTACATGTAGTCGATTAATTCTTATTACATACATGTTATTTGTACTGTTAAATACAGAATAAGAATGTCTTACCTTCATTATCATCCTCAAAATACCTCTTCTGTTTGGGTACCATTGTTGGTATTGAAAAGATACTCGAAGAAGTGCATCATCATAATTGCATGTCCCGGAAGAAAGACATACGCCGAGTACAGGAAGATGGCGATAGTTGCAACTACTATCGAATCTGGAGTTTGTAGTTAAGATCAAATGATTCTGATGATGAACTAAATTGGTCACGAGATTTATCCAGAAAGTCTGTAGTTGTGAGTGTCCAATTTCAGCAAAATGTTCACTTCACTATTGACAATTGGTATACAAAACAGTGTGATATATGGATCACATGATCTGATCTGGCCCAATGAAAGACCATATGGCCCAGAATTAAAGCTCACACAGCCAAGATTGGTACACCAGTTAACTTATGGATCAGGATATACAACAGTAAAACAAAATAGATTTTTCTTTTAAGACAGTTTTAAATGCCAATCAGTTTGCTTGCTAGTTGATCTTATGACTTTGATCTAGGCCATATTGATGACTAGCCCTTGTAGTAAGCAGAACTTGTGAAGGCCTAATATAATGAATTTATATGACATTTGTTCATAGAAGTTTCATAAATATAGATGTTTAAACTTTGCATTGATAAGATTTCTACACAAGTATTTATTGCACTTTCTAGTATGAAGAAGTCCTTATATAATAATGTTGTTTGTTAGTTTTTTGGCATTTCAATTTTGTCCATAGAAGCTGGGAGTAAGATTACTGGTGTATTATTGGTCCCAGATAAAAGCTACATACACATATTGACTTTGCATTAATAAGATTTTTACAGAATATCATTAATTGAAAATTGCATTTCTTCTCTGTCCTCTGGTAAGCAATCGGAAGAGTGCTTGCAGCTAGGTAATGATTAGTCTAAAGTAATAAACGTATTTTCTTAGATTCTTGACATATCGAAAACCGTAAAAAAATCCGTCAACGTACAATTATTTCGACAAGTGTCACGCCTAGTCATTCTAAAATGCCGTCCAGGCTTTTTTTTTAATGATGGTTAGCCTGGAACGACGTCCAGGCCACAGGCGCAAGTCACAAAATAAAAAATCGGCCTATATATATGTTTATTAAGATATCTTATTATAGTATATAGCCCATATAGAACATTAAAAAAAGTTTGTGTCAAGTACCTGTGGTCCAGGCTAACCATCATTAAAAAAAAGCCTGGACGGCATTTTAGAATGACTAGTGTCACGCCCATTTCTTACGTTTTTTCACCATCAAACGTTTTGATTGATTATAAAAGGATACTGACAACTTTGACCTCCGTAGGTTCTAACATATAAACTGCTGTGTTTAGAGTGTACTGTAGATACCAGTAGTTGAGGAAATCTATAATTCTTTTAAGTCCCATTTTGTTTTGATTTGGTATCGTACGATGGAGAGTAAAAGGGGAGATAAATCGTAGAACAAAAAACTCTGCCCTACTGTATTTTTAGATTTAGACATAACGTTTTAGTACGCAAGAATAACGGCGTGGAACGAAAGGGTCGCGGACACTACGGACCAGATTTAGGGACACTACGGACCACATTCGTTGTTTTTTTTAATTTATTCACTCATTGGTCTTAAATTTGTTAATAAATACTTGAATATTAGTGCTCAGTATGACAAATATCTTTAATGTAACTGAAAATCCCATGAAATTCCAATGTTAAACATCAATGTATTTTTAATAAGTATTATAATAATTCGAATAATACTGAACGAAATATGTGTTTATCTTATAATTGTAAATGTGAATATTAATGTTTTCATATGTGATCGATTGCTTTCTGAAATAAACTTTGAATCGTCATATTTGTTTGTTTTCCGTTTCATCTGTTTTAATTGAAAGGTTAAGTGAAAGTGCCCTGTTACAATGGGTTTTCACACTTTTATGATTGCCAATTTAAGGTTGTCAGTGTAATGTTTGTTTCTTTTGTAATATACCGCCGATAATTACGGGTACAATTATAACTAATTAACACTAATAAAGGCAACAGAAATTGCCAGTTTTAAACATCAGTTTGCAAGAATTGCAACAAACACACATCGTTTATTTAATATAAAGCAAGAGTTGAGGTTTACATCCTCACTCATTGGTCTTAAATTTGTTTTGGTAAATGAACTGTTTTTGAAAATATTACTGCTCAATTTATTTTGGGAAATAAACTGTTTTGGAAAATATTTCTTTTGTTGCTTTTAACTGATTTAACTGCCGATCTTTCAAATTTCGTTCATTATTTTTCACATAATTGTTATAAATACATAGGTCTTTAACACCTTTTGGAATTTCACAAGATTTTATATTGAACCACTGATCTATTCGATCTTCACGGGATTTTTCACAGTTAAATGGAAGATATAACGTCATACTGAGCACTCATATTCAAGTATTTATTAATAAATTAAAAACTAAAGAGTGAATGATTAAAAAAAATATGTTTAAATCATGGTCCGTAATGTCCCTAAATCTGGTCCGTAGTGTCCCTAAATCTGGTCCGTAATGTCTGGTCCGTAGTGTCCGTAATTCGAACGAAATACCTTCAGGTGCAGATTTTTAATTAATATCCATCTTAGATGCATACTAGCTCTATAAATGCAATAATGATATTATGAAGCTATCTGAGAATTTCTTAAATAGATCTCTCTTTTTTATTAGAAGTCCTTTTTAACTAAGTTGACCTTTTAATAGCATCACAGACCTATAAACCAAGGTATATAGGTCCGTGATAGCATTAGCTAAAGAACTTCAGCGAACACGTTATATATTACCTTTTTGGATGTGTTGTAAACATCAAAAAATAAATATCAACATTAAAGTTATGGAAGCCAGAACTATGATAGCATGTACCATAACTTGGCAACTATCATTCATATCTCTGTTACCTAATTGAATACGTTAGTCCCTGTCTTTATTTTAGAGTACCTTTAAATTAACTTTATAAACCACCTTTGATTTTTAAGTTATTATGTATTATCAATAACTGTATAACACCTTAAATAATATGCCATTATATATACCATTGACTTTAGCTTTTATACACTTGTTATACCATATACAATATGTTTATAAATCGTCCATTCAAAAGCTCGCATGAGCTTATGTTGTTTTGTCTGTATCATGCCGACTCAAAATAAGACTTATCTTTATCTTTAAAATAACATAAGCAATTTATGTAAATTCTTCTTCTAAAAAGTTCATTTGTATATTCACATTGCGTCAAGAAAGCTGACAAGGATAGAAAATAAAGAGCTGTCACAGTGCGCTCAGCTATTTTCCTGTTTTTAACCAGAATTCCTTAGGAAAAAATAAGGGAAATCATTTGCATAACATGCCAGATAATTATTTGAATGGATTAGTTAAGAATGATTAATGGTGAGGGTCCTTATATAAAGTTTCAATGCAAACATCAAGTAGTTGCTGAGATATTAATTTACATCATGTATGCATTCTTACATGCAAAACCAAGGTGTGACGCAGACCCTATAAAAAGACGGATGTTTAGCAATTATTTTATTTTTTATTGTTAAAATCATATTACAAATCATATTTATAAATAGATATTTATACAAGTCATTTTCATTTACAAGTATGTTTTTCTTTAATAAATCAATACAATATTGTCCACGAAAAAATTGTTTACTGTACATGTATGTTTAGCAACAATATACAAAGTGTGAATCCTAGTACTTTATGTGGTAAAAGTTGTCCTTTTCTACCCTGTTGACAAAAAAAACAGTCATTGATGTGGAAACTTTTCTTTTATCTAAAGAAAAGTAACTTTAATGTTCAGTTCTTATATTTTGCTAAAAATCTGTACATTTAGTAATCTAAACAGATTTATTACTCTACACATAAAATGGATGTCATTTGCTTTTGACAAATATTGCACATTGCCAGATAGACAGCACAAACTGAATACAATACGTAAAAAAATATAATCTTACAGTTTATTCTACAATCACAACAGCCCATCAAATTCCATGATAATTGTGCTTTTCCCCCACTTTTCTTTCCATATATAAAAATATTCATTTTTTTGAGTGTATGTGTGATGATTTTACACTGTCAGACAACTACACTGACCTTTTTTATCTAAATCCTGATGCATCTATTATAAGTAACAAAACAGGGGTTAAAGTACGTAAAACATTGCTTTTAATGCCTGTTTATATGAAAGATTTAGAATTTTGTGTTGTATCCTTGAGAATATAACATTACAATTACCAGTACATGTAACCTTTATTCTGACCAGCGATGAACACTTTTTTCAATATTTATACCTGTATACACTATCATAAAAAACTGGGAGCTTTGTAGAAGTGCACATGATGCTTCATGAATCAAATTTTGTAAAAATATAATACTGTTTGCATTTGAATTGTAACAAGATTTTGAAGCATTGATTAAGTATGTTTGTAATTCTGCCCAAATCCATTAAGTGAAGTTCAAATCAAGCACAACATTATTGCTTGTCGATCGACAGTTAAAAGTATCTGCCCCCATCAGCAATTTGGCATCTACTTTTATGTATGATCTAGAACTATATTTGTAACTGGTCAAGATTCAAGCTCACTGCCCTGCAAGGCATTCATACATTAACAATTTGCATTTGTTTTACTTCAATAGACCAATTCAATTGCAGCTTTAAATTACTCTCGCAAAAACCTGATGAGTAGCGAAACTCTTTGAAGCATTGAAACTGACTTCGTATCTGTTGTTGTGGCAGTAAAAAGGGACCATCTTTTTAGTGCAAAATGGACTTGCTATCATTCTTTGTTTTGGTAAGTTTTTGCAATCAGTAGGGTATGTATGGTTGTAACAATTTGTTTTAAATGTTAAATAAAAATCTCTTAACAAGCAGATCTCTTAACAAGCAGATTATTATAGGAGCACAATATTCAGAAACACATGATTAGATTCAATTTGAAGAAACACTAAATCCATATGAACGTATCTACCATGTGTTTATTTCACTATAAGCTGCGAGGGTGTAGGTTGCTGAGGTCTGTTTATTTTCTGGATTTCTTCAATGACAGTAGCTGAAAGGTAAAACAGAGAACATGGATTTATACAAAAAAAAATTAAATACAAAAACTTCTCTAAAAGAAGTCTTAAATTAAATCCAAGATCCATCTAAGTCCTGAGATATTGCGAAGCATTAAGATTCAGATTAAACTTCAGCATTAGACTCTCATTCGAAATTTTATGGAATTATTTTATGACAAGATTTAGGTTAAAAAGTGAAGATTAAATATAGCAAAATACTGATCCATAAGCCTTCTGTTACATGTATACTCTTCTATATATGGGAGGCGGAAAAATAAAATAACACCAAATTTGGAAAGACATTATCCCCCTGTTGATATTCATTTTCTTTTGAAATTTTCTAAGGTTATTTACCATTATATATTGTATAAATTGTATATTTCATTTGACCATATTTGAATTCAGAATAACATAATAATTAAGGAGTAAAAATTAATAGAAAGGTTCAAGGAGGGATTTTGTCCAACATTAGTGGTAATCAGTAGGTGTCCACCTTTCAACCAAGACTTTGATCCTGACAAGGGGGATTTTCTCATAGTTTATAAGCTACATATACTAGATTTATCACACCGAAGACAGTTTAAATACATCCATACAGTATACAAATGGATTATTATAAAAATTAATGCACTGCAAATAAACATAAAGGAAACCTTTGAAGCTGGCGATGAAGATGATGACTTAGTGTTGACCTTGGCAATTTGCGTCTTGAGGTCGTCAATTTCGTCTTTCTGTTGTGTGAGTTTCTCGTTCATTCCCGCGAGATGGTCACTCATCATGCTCAGCTGGCTCTCATAGTTCTTACTAGTCGTGGATAGCTCATCCTAGCCAATAAACAATTACAGATTTAGTAAGTTATGTCATACTAAGAGATGAGGACTATCAACAATTTACAAGAGCACCACTGAGTGAACACCAATGCTCGTCTGTTGTTTTTTTTTGTTAAGAAATAATAGGCATATTAGTAATATTCAATAATTATTAAAGCCTGATTTATTGACCTTGCTTTACATGTGAGTATTGACTCTACCCACAAGTGTACCCAGTGTCATTTAAATACCTTTACCACTTTTTGCATTACGAAGATATCAACGAAACCAAGACTATCTTCGAAAAATAAACAAGCAGAAAATGCTTTTATTGAATATAAACAATCAAGTTTCTTGGCATTTTTGTTCCAGATTTCTAGTCCTAATGAATTATTTATACAACAACAACAATTAGCTACCTTAAGCTGAGCGTATGTTTGTGACATCGCCTTGAGTTCATCCTCAGACTGCTTCTTGGCCCGCTCTGCCATCTGGATTTGTTTGTGGAGGGCTCGAACCTGAAATGCATGAAATATTAACCAATTGATGGTAAGGAGAAATTCAATTTCTAATAAACAGCATATTCACTGTGCATTAATCTAAACTATCTTTCCATAATAAAAGTATGTTCCCCCTAAATCTACGGTATGACCAATAAAGATCTTTAAACTCACAACTAGTACACAATAAAACCATCTTTGCTCTTTAGGTACCTTGTTTTGAAAGAGCTAAATGTGTCCTCCATAAAGAATACATACCTCAGCATGGAAGAAGACAAAGTTCTGAAATGACATGTTCACTGATCTTTGCACTTTTAAAAAACAAAAAAAACCCATCCCCCCTCAATATATAAGGCATACCTCAGCGTGAAAGGAGACACACTTGCTGTCAGCGAGCTGAACTTGCTGGGTGAGGTCGTTGATTCTGACAGAGAAGTGGTTCTTGATCAATGCCTCTCTTGTGTCCACATTGCCTGTAGGCTTGCCTGTAGCATCTAGCTTACCAAGCTGAAAATAGGAGAAGATGGTTTATCATTTTTATTTACATCACATAACTAGCCAAGCCTTCAGGTTCCTTGAATGGGAACAAGCTGCAGAGATGGACTCTTCTGAAGCCATTCGGTTGCCGTTAATTATACTGTTCACTTCAATAAAACTGGCTTCATGTTACAAATAACAATATAAATGTAGGTATATATTTATTGGAACATTAAAAGCAAACTAAACGCATGAATATATCCTTACCCCCTTTTAAAACAATAATGACAAATAACCAAAGAAATAAACAAAAGCACTGCAGAGTGAATGCCAATAAGCCTTTTACGTTTTCATTGTAAACAGTTATAGGCGTTTGATTTATTGCCAAGGTCAAAGTTTTTGAGCTTCAACAATCCTGGCAAAAACGATGCCAAAACTATGGCAATGCCTTAACTTCATTCCTTCATTCAAGAACAGAAGAGCTTAAAACACCAAAGTTGACCCACCATGGTTGTATCTAGCCTCTTGTCAGAGTCGGTCCCCTTACGGACTGGTCTAGGAGCCTCCACATTGTCTTGTATCGAGGTGACTTGTTCCACTTGTGTGGAATTCTCCATCTCTTTTTCAAGCTTCCGGGTTTTCTGAAACACCAAGCCAAAGATTGAAGATTGAAGTTGAACGTATATTAGTACAATGACTAAATGGTTCAGCTTACAATATAAGTAATACATGTATGATGTAAAACATACATCTTGAACTACTTTATATCTCACTTTTTTCCAAAAAAATATTTATGAAAATTTTATTTCAATAGCACTTATCTAAATCTTGAAATCAGCCAGATCGTAACTGTTACATGTTAAGCAACCTAGGTGTACATGTTCTCCTCATATATCATAAGTAAGGTGATGCATGTCATGTCTCATAAAAAATATATCACTAAATTTCAAGTATTAAAAGGTTTTCAAAAATTGAAAGACTGAAGTAAGTCCTACTTAAATTCCATTAGCTACCACAGTCTATATGTATCTAGTACCTCTTCCTCGTGTTCAAACTTGATCTTGAGTAGCTGATGTTCCAACATCCAATGTTCCTTTTCTTGCTCAAGTCTTCCTACTCGTTGCTGGAATGCCTCAATCTGACGAAGAGAACAAAAAGAAGATCACTATGAAAACTTGCTCTCTTTCAGAATTACAAACCCATTTACATTAAACCGGTATGCAGATTCATTTTCAATAACATGTGTTATGTATTGCGTTAAAGTACATATAATATCCTTACAGCTGACCATGAATCATAAATATGAATATTGTCTCCTTTTTTTACTTTAATGTCTTAACATTTTAGCATAAAGCCTTCAACAGCAGATACAAAACACTCATATCCTTACTACTTATCATGGAAGAGAACTTATTCCTGTCACACATTTTCCAACACAAGCACTAATAAAAAACAAGTTGGTGAAGTCAAAATTAAGTTCAGATCAAACTAGAGCTGTCACAGGAGTGACAAATACCCCCAAACGCCGCCTGGACACAGGAATGGCAAACCATTCCTTTGAAAAGAGGCCATAACTGCAAGGTTACTGCACACTGCATCTTCTTTTATCATGCATGTATTGTTTTATTTAAATCTGTTGAGTAATTTAGAAGTTACACTGCTGACAAGAAAAACTAGCTGATGCTCTAGCTGATCTCTTCTGGAATAAGACATCTAGAGCATTCACAAGCTATTCTTCCAACACGATCATCATCAAATTTTACAAGTACATATTTGGGCTTGAATGCATCCTTATCCACCTGGGAATAAATCCCGGGACTGTTCCTGTAGCCGAATTAACAAGTCCATCTGACAGGTCATTATTTGTAGTAAGCACTACTGTGGCAAATATGCCATACTTAAGTTCTGTTGGTATTCCACTGGCATCTGGTTCAAATGAAGCATGCTGGATTTGTTTTGTTTGTTCTTATTTCCAAGTGTCAATTACTTTTAAGGTAAATATTTGCTCATTTAGTTTTTGAAGGATCTATCGAACTTTACCTGTATTTTCTGATGTTACACCTGTGTACCAAAAAATGTTCAAATCTGTCAAGCCTTTCATGAGTTATCGTCCGGAAACCGTTTTTCTATTTTTAGTAACAGTGACCTTGACCTTGGCCCCACCAGCCCCAATATCGAACTTGACCTGTATCTTCTGATGTTACACCTGTGTACCAAAAAATTTTCAAATCTGTCAAGCCTTTCATGAGTTATCGTCCGGAAACCGTTTTTCTATTTTTAGTAACAGATACCTTGACCTTGGCCCCACCAGCCCCAATATCGAACTTGACCCGTATCTTCTGATGTTACACCTGTGTACCAAAAAATTTTCAAATCTGTCAAGCCCTTCATGAGTTATCGTCCGGAAACCGTTTTTCTATTTTTAGTAACAGTGACCTTGACCTTGGCCCCACCAGCCCCAATATCGAACTTGACCTGTATCTTCTGATGTTACACCTGTGTACCAAAATTTTTTCAAATCTGTCAAGCCTTTCATGAGTTATCATCCAGAAACCATGAAAACCGACAGACCGACCGACCGACAGACCAACCGACAAGCTCACTCCTATATACCCCCTCAAACTTCGTTTGTGGGGGTATAATTATAAGTAAATGTTCTGTTTTATTCCTCATCAAAAGGCAAACATCAGCTGTCTGGGTTGTCTTGGCAGTGAAATAGTATAACATTATTTAACTCAGAGTTATGGACCTTGTTACACATCTTTGTCTTATAACTGAGGACACTTTGATCACAAAACAAGCTAATAATGATGGTACCTGTTTAGCGAGCCCCTCCTTGCTCTCGGTAGAACTCAGGAGAACCTTCCTGTTCTGAACCGCTATGTGGTGAGGCACAGATTCTGGACATGGCTGTATGGATCAATAATTTCAAACATTGTACATGTAAGTATTATCATGTCGGCGTAACTATAAAAGCAAACTATTATTCATTACGTATTCAATGGTAAATTTAAAGACTTGCCAACCATGTTTGTCATGAGTTTTGGATGAAATGATCTGTGAGAAAAGCCATACAAGTTTCTGAATGAAGAACAAGAAAGAATAAAAGAATTTACTTGAGTCAATATTAGGTATCGGTACATCTAGTTTTCAAAATACCATTAAATGCTATGAGCCACATAATATCAAATTCCATTCACATAAAAAATAATGCATGGCCTTTTACTTTTAAAAGTAGAGCTGAGTTTATAATCTACTTGCTCTTTCCTAAGATAAACATATACAAACCCTGGAAAGTGATGATATGTAATGTGCGGCCCGTTGTCTGAAAGTCACAATGGCAGGGTTGGAGCGTACTGATTGGTTGGCATAGTCTCCGCTCATGCTACTTCCTCGAGTACGGTACCCAGCACGCTGGCTGAAAAACTCTCGGTTCCCAGAGAGGAATGTGGAGAACTGAAAATTAAAAAAGTTTATGAATGAATTTTCCCAAGAAATCATTTTTTAAAATTCAATTCTTTTAAAAAAAAAACAAAAAAAACTGTAAATAATAGCATATGCTTAAAAATTAAGAAATCTTAAGCCTAAATGTAAATCATTTTAGTCCTGTTTGATTCTTAAAAAAAAATGACCAAATTACGAAATTTGAGGACTGCAACAAAAGGACCTGAAATGTTGGTAAATTAAACCCACACAAAATTTAAACAATTTACAGCAATGGTATTTGACAACAACTGCAAAATGGCCAGAGACTTGCTGAATTAAATCCTCGTGAAATTTTAACATTCAGAAGTAATGGTATATCCCACCTTGCCAGTGGATGTGACTAGAGAGACGAGGGAAGACACAACACACTCATCCGTTGTTTTCAACCTCTGTGTGGCCGTTGGCATCTGGTGCTCAAATGATACCTTGCCATTGTAATGCTTCGACACCTCTGAAATGACAGTCTTCATTTTAAACAAGATGCCAAATGGCAACATATCAAGCCCATTGAAAGAGCCTTTGGCACAGACATAATGCCCTTCCATGCAATTGCAACACAGAATAACAACAAGCAGATAATTATTACTGCATTAAAGATACAGCCCGAACAAGGTTCAGTCCGGACGAATGGACACACGCTGACACACATACATGAAACCTGCAATATTCTGCCTCATCATGGCGAAATCTCCACTAACATCCTATAATGCAAGGCTTAGAAACAGTCCAGACAAGGACCTTAGACCTGTAAGTTCCACCCTGACCTTTGAGGTACAGACCTGCTTCTTGTGTGAGACACACCACCTCATCATGGTGAAACTTCATGGCAAGTTTCTGAAAAATTCTATAATGCATAGCCCAGACAAGGTTCAGACGGGAAGGACACAAACACACACACTCATGCACACACATACACAGAACAGCCGTTATGACATTTATGTCTCACTCACCGCACACAATCCTGACTTAAATGATCTTGATGTACAGTTTCATCACTAAAAAAAATTATTTACATATGGAAATAATTTCATTTATTAAGACAGAATAAATTGTTTTCTTTATTTATCTACTATTTCTCGGAAATACTTCCTAGATACGGGTAAGCACACGAGGTTGCCCGGAAATCAACACGCGGAACGCTCCGGTCATCCGATTACTTGACCACCTGACTAGCCCAGCATGTTCTTTTCTCGCTAACCTTCGAAGGAGTAACACGTAATACCGCAAAATTATTATTTATTTTTGAGCTAAGTTAAAATTAAGTTTGTGAAAATGCCAGGACGGGGGAGAGGAGTTAAGAGGAGGAAAACTAGGCAAGCGGAAACGGAGCCCGAGGAAGAGCTGAGCAGCCCGCTTGATGACGTGTCTAAAGGTTATAAAAATGTTGTTGACTTTGAAGAGATTCTTCAAAGATCAAATGTGTTAAACACAAATACATCTTTTAACATAGGGTGTGGTGTGGTAGCGGGGAATACCCCCGAACTTGTAGCAGCATCCTTTATGTTAACACATATTTAAAAAGAGATTCTTTAACATTGTTATGGAGAATATTTTGTTTTTCTTTCTTGATCACTTGAACTGCAAATGAAGATAATCAATTCCGTTTCATGTAGTTTTTTTTTTCTTTTTCTGTTAAACAAATTCCAGTAATAACTAAATCTTTTAATTTAAAAAAGAATATCTTTAAAATTATTTTTCTCACATATAAGCTTCATATTTTGCTGTTTTTTTCCTCTTAAATCCTACAGTAAAATCCTAGTATTGTATTCCTACCCCTGACAGTGCCATGTAATTGGACTAAATCATCACACAGCAAGGCGAACATTCGTGGGTGATTACTTGGACTGTGTCCACATGTCTTTGTGCCTGAAACATAACACCAGATTGACCTAAAAACTGTGTGACTTCACAGTTGTCATATAAATTCCAAAACTGAGCAACTCAACCATCCTTTAATAAATTGCGATAAAAAACTACCAGGTAATGCCTCTCTACATAGATCATTTTAATCTTTACTTTTACTGACATTATACAGTACACATTATTAAGGGAAAGTTCCACCTACTTTGAGCTGCCAGCAGACTGGTGACAGTGTCAAGCTTGTTAAAGATTGCGTTGAGCTTCTTAAGCGAGCGATGGAGCTCCATGTTTTTGTTGTGAAGCATGGACGTACATGAGGACACCGCACACTCCTCCTCTAGGCTGCAAGTGATTATGGTCGGTTTATACTTGTTCAATTTAGCTTTATTGTGAAAACATCTAAATGCTGATATGAATCACAAGTTATAAGA
The DNA here is from genome assembly GCF_026914265.1 of Mya arenaria. Taxonomy (NCBI): domain Eukaryota; kingdom Metazoa; phylum Mollusca; class Bivalvia; order Myida; family Myidae; genus Mya; species Mya arenaria. The sequence continues at coordinate 35,376,085 of NC_069132.1, read as the reverse complement.
TCAGGTAATGATTTCTACTAAACAATATGAGCCCCATTGCACGATTTTGGGCCTTCAGACATAATTATTACAAATGAAATAATCATTAATAAAAAATGCCAAAAATAATGTTTTTTTCTATGTACATCAACTTCTTCAAAACTTCTTTCTTTTAAAGGTTTGTCATTGGTGCATCATTTTCTCGACAATTTATGACCATTGGTTTACTCATGTTTCCATAGCAACCATGGATTTCGTCCCAACTTATTTTGACTGCATTCATAGTATGCATTTAAATCGGCATAATGTATTAAAAATACGAAAATGAATCATATTTCTTTCTAAACTGATGTTCCTTAAATAATCTGTGTTAATGAAATAATTAAAATTATAATTTAGTTGTAATATATATTACTAAGTAATTTTGCACGTCATTTGAATAATGTTCTTTCGTAACAACATCGATGGAATGACGTCAAATTTAGTATTCAAAATGCGCAATACATGGTCTCACATGTAAACACGTATCCTACGAAATTTAAGTGATATCATTATGAAATATTCACAATTACTTACTGAAATGTCATTTAATCCAAATACCTTAAAACATTATAATAGCAAATATATGTCTGAAGGCCCAAAATTGCGTGATGCGGCTCATATATTTTCAAAATCCATCAGTTGCCAATTATACTGTTCAAAATCACTTTCTGGGAGGTGAAAATTGTAGCAAAAAGGCATAATAATTGTGCTTTAATAAACTGATTGACAAATACACTTTGAAAAGTTTATTTGTAGACATGTTAATCCTCTTACCTCTGTAGTTGATAGGGTAATAGTTTGTTCATGTAAGCAACCATTCTCTTCACATTTTTGGCAAAAGCCTGAAGACCGGTGGCTGTTTCCTGAAAAAGAACAAGAGTTGTCAGAGTAATTGACGAAAGCCTCCTAAAGTGTAATCCAGTTCAATAAAATATGCATCTATATCTTATTTTTTCATTCACATTTTATGTCTTTCAATAATTCTGCTCTTAGAGTTCATTAAATTTGCCATTTGGCAGTGGAAATTTAACAAGAGCTGTCACATAGACAGCGCGCTCGACTATTCCGCCGCTTTTCAGTGCAAGGATTGAAAAGTTTTGCCGAAACATGCATGGATCACTGTTAGATTAGATTTCAATGCAATACATGATGTGCTGAGATATTAACATAAATGTGGTTATGTGCAAAATTTTAATCAGAATTTTTAAGTGTAATAATACAGTGCCATTATTTGCAAAATACAGTTAACTAACTTGGTTATTCAATTAAGTTGGGTGGTTGAATACCATTGTATAAAGTCTCAATGCAATACATCAAGTAGTTGCTAAGATATTATCCTATGTGTGCTAACATGCAAGACCTTAACCAGAATTTCTAAGTTGCATAATAAAGGGGCAAAAATGATATAATATGAAAGATAGAGTTATCTTACTTGATTAAATAAGAAGGTTAAATGGTTGGGAGCCAGTGTGTAAAGTTTCAATGCAATACATGGATGTATTCGCTGAGGTATTGACTTAAAAAGTGGTTACATGCAAAACCTTAACCAGAATTTCTAAGTCTAATAATAAAGGGCAATTATTTTGCATTAAATGAAAACTAGAGTTATCTAACTTGATTAATTTAGTAGGTTGGATGGTTGAGTACCATTGTATAAAGTCTCAATAGAATACCTCAAATAGTTGCTGAGATATTAACCTATGTGTGCTTACACGCAAAACCTTAACCAGAATTTCTAAGTCTAATAATGAAGGGCAATTATTTGCATTAAATGCAAACTATAGTTATCTAACTTGGTTAATTAAGTAGGTTGGATGGTTGAGTACCATTGTATCGAGACTCAATGCAATACCTCAAGCAGTTGCTGAGATATTAACCAATGTGTGCTTGCACGCAAAACCTTAACCAAAATTTCTAAGTCGAATAATAAAGGGCATTTATTTGCATTAAATGCAAACTAAAGTTATCTTACTTGGTTAATTAAGTAGGATGGATAGTTGAGTACAAGTGTATCAAGTCTCAATGCAATACCTCAAGCAGTTGCTGAGATATGAACCTATGTGTGCTTGCACGCAAAACCTTAACCAGAATTTTATAAGTCAAATAATAAATGCCTATTTTTTGCATTAAATGCAAACTATAGTTATCTAACTTGGTTAATTAAGTAGGTTGGCTGGTTGAGTACCATTGTATAAAGTCTCAATGCAATACCTTGAGTAGTTGCTGAGATATTAACCTATGTGTGCTTGCACGCAAAACCTTAACCAGAATTTTATAAGTCAAATAATAAATGCCTATTTTTTGCATTAAATGCAAACTATAGTTATCTAACTTGGTTAATTAAGTAGGTTGGATGGTTGAGTACCATTGTATAAAGTCTCAATGCAATACCTCGAATAGTTGCTGAGATATTAACCTATGTGTGCTTGTACGCAAAACCTTAACCAGAATTTCTAAGTCAAATAATAAAGGCCTATTATTGGCATTTAATGCAAACTAGAGTTATCTAACTTGGTTAATTAAGTAGGTTGGATGGTTGAGTACCATTGTATAAAGTCTCAATGCAATACCTCAAGTAGTTGCTGGGATATTTACCTATGTGTGCTTGCACGCAAAATCTTTCCCAAGGGATGACGCCGATGCCGACACTTAGGTGAGTAGTATAGCTCTCCTTATTCTTCGAATAGTTGAGCTAAAAATGTAAAATAAATTGACATGTTGAAGAAGGTCAAACCCCCCCCCCCCCACAAAAAACTGAAATATTTTTGTTTACACACTTACTCGAAGCTTAATAAATCCCATCAAAAATATTTATATCAAGAATAGAATCCTGCACTTACCAATGTGGTGAGTGCGTCATCCTTGAAAGTAACTAGGAAGTCTTTGAGCGACTGCTCCACTGGACGTAGATATGATAGGTGCTCGTGCAGAAGCTTACAAAACTGAAACACATTTTCAACTTTATCAAATGATAAAAATAATTCTATGTGACATATGTTTTTAAATTTTACATAGTTTTCTGGTACCTTATTAAATGATAAATATCATTTTATGATACATATCTTACATCACTTTCTAGTATCTAGATGGTTTTAGTACATCATGGAAAACATGGAAAAGATGTTAACTTTTGATAAGCATGTGGGTGCTAGACAAACTGATAAAAGATTGCATGCCCTAATAGCACAGAGTGAAATCTAAACTCATTTCACCACATAACATTAACAGTTATTCAAAATTGTATGTGCTTTAAAAACATGTTGATTAAAATCGTTGGTCAAGATTCTTTGAAATATTGACAAAAAAATAATTGTAGCCACACCTTCTATGAAATCTTTTTCTTTTTTCTTAAAAGAGGAGTCAAAACATTTTGACTCAATGTGGAAAAATGAGTTGAGAATGAGACTGAGATTTACAGCAATCAAAACGTTTATTTGCTTTCAAATCACTAGCTAAACAAACCTTATAATTATATAACTGCATGTATTGTTCCAAACAATAAAGCTGTCATAGGAATAAACATGTATTGAAGATATATCACAACACAAAATGACTTCACATAAACAACAGGGTGACATCGCAAAAAAAGGATCTGCAAAAGATCATCCACCAACCTGCACATTGACTGGACTGATTGGCTCCGCTTTCCCGTCAGCAGGGTAGATCTGTGACCTCTGCTCTGTGTAAGTGTAGAAATTGGAAAGTGCCTGAATTACCTCCCCTAGGAGAGTAGCAGACTGGTTCACAAGTTCTCGTGAACGCAGCTGGTGGCGCCTGTCATGTGTGGGAAGATTTAAACCATTCAACTCTCGTACTCCTGCAAGTGGTTTAGAATAAATGCCACATTTTATGATATTCAAACTACTTAGATTTTTTTTTTTTATATATATGAACAGGAAAGGTCTATAAATATCTTAATGTGAGAAGTACAGAGCTACATGTACACATCTCGGAAAGCATTATCTTCAATGAATAAATTGTTTATAATAAAAATACATGTGTAGAGGCTTTGGGTTGGGCCATGTGACAAATGTATAGGCTTCCGTATTATACAGATTGTTCAGGGGGTGTTTTACCAGCAGAGGCCGCAATGTAAACAATTGTTTTGAATGGTAAGAATAAGCTTGACATGCATTTTGATTCCATAAAAAATAGCAGTGTAATGAAGTACTTCTAGTGATCATTTACCAGTACTTTCTAAACAAATTAAGGTCTTATAGGACTAGATGAAATAATTCTTTGATCAATACAATCTTCCTTGGCCACATAAAAAGGACAATAACATTGACTAGACAACAAATCGACTGACACACTTTCCTGATAGTTATAATCTTTTACTCACTAGTATCGATGAAAGGCAGTTTGTCTGCTATGATTTTATTAGCAAGGTTCAGTTTGTCCTTGAGTTCACTTTCGATTGATCCTAGCTGGCTCTCCCTGTCAATGTAAATTTTATTGTAAATATCTTGTGCATAAGACATCAATACATTACACACAGTACATTTCATAAACTTGGTTCATACTTATCAATTTTATCTTGATTGTGACAAAAGCTGATGGCTTATAACATCACTATCGAGGCCATTGCCTGGGCTGACACCTGTACTGGTGTCCTGTTCAAGAGGCCATGCAAAAGTACCCCTGATGGAGATCAAACTCACAACCTCTTGGGTGACAGGCGGACACCTATACCACCGTCCACCTCAATCTTTTTCTTGATATAAATAAATTGTAATGCTTTTCGTTAATAAATAACTTAACATTATGTCCAGAGGGGATATCAACCCACAAAACAATTATTAAATACGAACACCTTATTTTAGAAACAAATATGCATATCCTTTAAACTGGATTTAATACAATGATACTTACGCTTTCACAGTTCTGGTCTTAAAGTCTCTCATATCTGCATCCATTGACTGAAGCTTTACCTATAATGAAATTAATACATCGTTATAAACTAGCAATGTTCAACATAATCCAACTGAACAAATTTCAGTACCTTCTTTGTAAAGACAATTAATAACATGAATTGTTATACATTTAAGATTGTTAAATTGTAAGTCACTCTCGTTGACACGATGTTGTGCGAGAGTGTGGTCTTGTGTTCAGGGGGAAACCAGAGTGCCTTGAGAAAACCCACTTGTCCAGCAAGGTGCCCATTAACCAAACTCACATGTGCCCAGGCCAAGAATCAAATCCGGGTCGCCTTGGTGTGTAGCGAGCGCGCTAACCACTGCGCTAACCAGACATGCAATTTGTACATTATATTCAGCATATTTAATGATTAGATATTTTATAATTGAAAAGCAGCAGAAGTTAATTTCATGCAAACGTTTCTTTAACTATTCAATTTATGACTACGGCTGCATTTCTCGTATTTTAGCATTTACATCATGAGGGCAAAATTGGTCTAGTGGTTAAGGTGTCCATGTTTTGCAAAAGAAGTCATGACTGAGTGGTCTGGTGGTAAGTGATTTCACTTTCCACCAAAGGGTTGCAGGTTTGATCCCCCGCTGCCACTAAAAATACTAACTCTGTGATATTTCTATCTTTAAGAACAAGGATAGCTCTAACCAGGGTTACATTATGTCTGTGCACTTCGACCTCAACTAACATGCCTGGGGGAGAGTGGTGGATATGTGGATAGGTGTCACCAAGTAAGCATACATCCCCACAAGAGGTCAAGGGATTAATCCCACTAGGGGCACATTCTGCTGGTCCTTAAAAAGGAAGCCAGCTCTAGTTTATTCAATACTCGTCAGTACCAGTAAAATTATTCAAAATAATGTACCAAATATTATGAAAAATAGGCATCCTTTACAGACAATGTTACTAAAAGTTTCTTTCAGGAAAAGTGATTTACCGTATATCCTCTTTAAGCTATCTTCACAATCATGCTTAATGAATTAATTTAAAATAAAGTCTGAAACTTGGAACATTGAATTCCGTCATCCAAGGCATACCTCTAACATGGCTTTTTCCTCCTGGAGTTTATCGATGTGTGCCTGGTTCTTCTGTACCGTGGAGTTAAGTACGAGCTCATGTTCGCTACATTGCCGTTCAAACTGCCCCAGCTTCTGCTGAAGGCTCTCCAGTTGGCTCTTATACTCTAGCTCAATGTCATGTACCTGCAAATTATATGAGAGTAATAGGTCAGAGATGAAATTCATAAAACACCATATTTTAAATAAGACCTGACAAACTTATATCAAGACTGGGACACAATAATTTGACTATTTTTTCCGAAAAAAAAAACATGCTAAAGAGAGGCTGAGTACTTTAAATACAGATTAATGGCATTATTTATTTTTATGCAACAGCTTCTGGATTTATGCCTAAACAAGTGATAAAATGAATGTTGAGTTGTCCTTGACCAATAATCATGAAACTTCTATACTAAATTTAAAATTGACTTTTAAACCTACACTAAACACGAGTTGTCAAATAGACAACCCACTCGACTATTATGCCACTTTTAAGTTTAAAGATGCACTATTACTCCTAAATAAGATTTAACACATTTAATACAATTGTTTTAATATACTCAAAAGGATGAACAAATGTGAAAAAGAATGGTTCTTATGAAAGATACCGAGTTTAATCTAAAAGAGATGTGCAGAAAACATGGTAGTTCTACCGTATGAGATCATAGTTAATTGCAGTATACCTTTAAGTATTCACCAATCATTTTATATTTTTGCTATTAAATTCACAGTAATAATATTGTTTATAGTTATTAATATTTTCCATAAATGCATTATTTAGTAAGAAGCTGAGGTGTAAATTCAATATAATTTCCAAGTGGAAAAATGAAGGCCAATAATCTAATGAGATTAACATTAAATGCTTGTTCACTAATTATCATAGATTCAAGATATAGTGCCCTGAACACCAAGTTTGTTCAAGATTGAATGAAAAATGGTTAGAAACTACCAAGGACAACTTAAGTGGTTGTCAAATGAATTACCACCTCCATGGGTAATTTTAAAATACATATATTTTTTTAAATGTGTTTTGCACATAACTAGAATTGTGTAAATAGGACACAGATTCCCCATCTTGCCTTATGTGACACAGGAAATGTTCACACCAGTTCCTATTTATTTTTAACCAAAATGAAAGTCTATTCATATAAATTTATCTGGTCACTCATATTTGCAAACAAAATGTTAAAAAATGAATTACCTGAAATATTTTCTGTTAAGGGCACACATACTGAGCTGTGGTCCAAGAAGAAGATTGTCCATCCACTTTTACAAAACATGTTTATAGAACTGTCACTACCATAATGGACCATTAATCAAATATGCAAAGTTTTGCTAACTGAAGGGCCTTCACCTTACACCTTACATGCATTCCACTGATATTCACAATATCCTTAAAATCCCTACCTGTTTATGCAGTCGTGCATTTTCTTCAATCTTATTCTGTAGTTCCTCATTGAAGATACCAGGAGACCTAGGGCCGGGATGATGAGATGGAGAATCTTTATTCTGTGAGGACAGACCCAAAAGATGAGGTTTATAATGTATCACCTGTATGCAAAACACACAATGAAATCAACTTTAACTATCTATTATACTTATTACTATAGACTATACTATAGCACTCTGTTCAGTATGTTATGATACTTGTTAGAAATACTTAAAAACTTACATTAACAAAAACAATAACATTACTAAAGCATGGAGACTGTTTGAAATATAAAAAAAACAATAATAATGTATGTTATTACTAAGAAAGCTTCATAAGCAGTACTTCTCAAGCTACAATTGCACTTATGTTGCCATTTCTCAGATGCATATATTTCACAATCCATTCATGTGCAAATTAGCTAAATATTACAGAATGACCCTGATACTACACAAGTCATTTTTTTTAATTGCCACAAGTAAAATTTGACATAATTAGTTGATAAAGTGACATAATTGACATCACCATCGTTTTTACAGCTGAATAATACAACACCTCACTGACATTGTATTTTTTACAATTTTATTCAGATTATCTCAAAGATATTTTAACAATAATGCGTGTAAATATAATGGAATCTTTTAGAATTGATGTTCATCAATATATGAAACATTTGGTCTTCTTTCAGACTTCATAAAAGTGTGCATTGTTCAAATGGTTAATACAAGGATCAACCCCAAAACAAAAACATTCAATTTTTAATTTAAAATTTGATACATAATAATATTAAATACTGCTATTGAAACCTTATGTTTTTTCTTTGACTCTAAAGCATCCAACTCCTCCTGTAGTAGAGAACATCTTGTGGACAGCTGTTGGTTGCGAAACGTCAGACTGTCCACCTCCTGCTCATATTTCCGTACAGTCTGTTCACACTCCTTGAGACTCGACTGGAAGATTATAAACAATAATTCCAAATTTAAATTAAATTATTATTTGTTAAATCCAAAATTCTGATACAAAAAGAGTCAAGGTAGTAAATCACTCTATAATTTTATTTCAGTTTTTTATTAAATTCAATTTATAACCTAAGTATACTTATTGAAAACAGAAATAAACAATTTGGACTTGTTTGTGTACATAAAAAACATAAAGCAGTATAAGCTATGTATAATCCTTCATACCTTAAGGTCATTGTGGGAGGACTGTTCATCCAGGTAAGCCTTTTTGAGCACTGGGACCTGAGATTTAAGCTGAAATTGGTAAAAAGATGCATATAATTTGCTCTTTAAAAGAACATGTATATTTAATTACTTAGACAAAGATTGACTCAAAATCCAGAATTCCCTTTCAAGATTGTCCTGATTACAAGTTAAAACTATAATAATGAACATATTGTCTTACTGTCAGACTGTCTTACCTGTGCAAATTATGACATTGTCGAATGTATTCAATAAAATAGGTATGTACATACATTTCTTTATACATAAATGTTAAAACCCTTGCAGGCATTATTAAGACACGTTTCTTTTTGTAAAACCATGCTGTTTCAACTACATGCAATTTTTTTTCTGACCAATTTTGGGGCAAAACTTTATTTGGGAAAATATAAATTCCAAATTTCAAATTATTTTTTGAAAAATATAAAATTCAATAAATCATTGGATCCAAAAACCAGTTTTGAATGAAAGGGTTGCTGTATTCATAAGGGAACAAACCCTAATCTCTCTTGTTTACTTATAGGGATAATTTGAATTCCCAATTGCAGTCGAAATGTATTTTTCCCGATTAAAAAGTCCCTATTCTAAATCATGAAAAAACACTGCTCCAGGCATGGGCTGTTATGACGCATAAAATTGTCATCTGCCTAGATCATTGAAGTATTTACATGAGTTATATTAATAGCTACCAATAGCGGTTTAACGACACATGGACGAGAACAGAAATTTTGCTATCAAATGCCAAATCAAAAAAGTACAAACATTAATACCAACTAACATCAATTAAGGGAGCTGCATATGTTGACCTGTTCAACTTCGAGACTATGATACAAAGTAACAAACCATCCAGCCATGATAGAAACTCAAGATATGAAACATTTTTAAATACACTGTCATATGTACATAGGTTTTTTAAGGAACTCGAAGTTCTTGTTCCAAACATGTTTATACACAGAGCATGGTTTTGTTCCTATTCAATATCTTAAAGAGAAGGGCATGGTATTGTTCAATGGATGAAGGTGCAGAGCACCGTTGTGTTCAATATTGGAAGGAGCAGAGTATGGTTTCGTTCCATATCCGAAGAAGCAGAGCATGGTTTTGTTCTGTATTGGAAGAAGGAGCAGAGCAATGTTTTGGTATGTTACAATATAGGTAGCAGAGCATGTTTTTTCAGTATCAAAAGAAGGAGCAGAGCATGGTTTTGTTCCGTGATGAAGACTTAACAAACCCAAATTCTTATACTATTGCTTGGCATCAATTTTTTTTAACAAGCCCTGCTATATATATTCAGAATTTGAGCAAGCACGGAAGACATTTTCATTACTAGTGCAGGGTTGCAGGCTTCCGTTAATTTTGACAATGGTTTTGATTCACCAGTCTGTAACACACATTTGTCAAAGAGCTATATGATATTGCAGCCTGCACGTCAAATGATCAGTTGTCTGCTAATACAGAACTTGTCATGAGTGTGACACTATAAATCTAAATCAACAGGTGGGAGGGGCGAACCTTTCAGACAACCCTATCAAACACGCTTTGAGTAGAAACAGATCAACATTGTGTTCCCGATGGCTTGTTCATAAAAATAATTATTAATTATTATGATAAATAATGACATGACATTTACTTTAGCGTATTCGGCTGCAAGTTTTTTATATTTTTCTTCAGAATTTGACATCTTTCTGAACCGGAAGTTTGTAAAAAATTAACTGTTATGAAAACTGCAAAGAGACTATACTGTAGTATACTTCACGACAAAAAAAGCGTTTCCATACATTATGAATCTATAATTTAAACAGTCTAGCTTACGCATGATATTTTGGTTGGAAATTCCGTTAATAATTTCGTAATTAAAATTCTTCGAATAGACTACGTACCCTTTAAACTATGGAATATTATTTGTTAATGAAAATTTGATTATGAATTGATATAAATGTAAATGTGACACACACGTGATACTTTGATATTGTCTAGTACCGCCAACCAAAACATAATCTCCACAATACCACACTCATAGGGTAAGCGATTTGTGGCCATACTGAGCTGAATGATACACTTGCACGGAGAGTACCATTAGTACAATTTGAATACCATGCAGACCTTGACCTGATTTTTACTCTCTTCAAATATATATATTGAGAGAGAGAGAGAGAGAGAGAGAGAGAGAGAGAGAGAGAGAGGGAGGGAGGGAGGGAGAGAGAGAGAGAGTATTTATTAGTATGCAACGAAATTACCTTTTTTCACAATTTCATAGGGGTACTACACGTACAATTTATAAAAAAAAAACTATTTCTGTTATGACCAAATTCACTTTCATGCTTGTATACATTTGTACACTTGAAACTGCTTGTCGTTGTTACTCGTCGGCGAACATTAGACCTAAAGGCCTATATAGTTAATTGAATATTGATTTCGTTTGTTTTACTATCCCAGATCCACAGCTCCCTCCTAAAATCGATGATACTGTATAAACAGTGAATAGGCTGAACTTGAATTATCACATTATCGGGTCAAAATTAATGCCTCCTTTCCGTTACGCTTGAAACAAAACATATATAGTTGTATACGATCAGAGGCCTTGCGAAAATCGACATTCAAACAATAGACCCCCACCGCCCCCCCCCCCCCTTGCCAGGAGCCGTGTGTATATCTATGTGCATAACTTCGTCATTTATAAACATGTTTAACAGAAATGTATTAAGGGCCTACACATGTATTAGTATTAATTGTAAACGAACAGAAGTTTGATTCAGTATCAAACTTGGAAATTCCAACGAAGTCTCCGCAGGCCAAACGGAGTTTATTGGCTATTTGAGTTATTCATTCATTGTTTATGAGTGAATAAGCTTTATATTAGGACAGACACAAGGATGGTTTTAAAATGACAGTACAACTATCGCATGTATACTCTGGGATTTATAAATGGTTGTATTCGTCCCAAATAAACTGCATATTGATGTCGATGGAACAGCATTTTGGAACTGGCGTTTATTTTAGTGTGATCCCCATTGGAAATTTTTGTGCTATTTTTAGAGAATTGCAACCACATCGGTCTTGCGTTTTCTGCAGATATGAGCGCGGGCGAGGGTTTCAGGAAAGGACACAGTGAATTTCACCCTAAGGAACTGAAACATGCGGTAACTACAATATTTATATGTCGAAATTGTTGCAATATTCATCTTGGAATGCTTAGTATACATGCACATGTATATGCATTAGTTGTATATAGATCAAAGCAAAGAAAACGCAGCATGAACAACAATTGTTAATATAAAAGGTTTATATATCCGTGATAAATAGGGACTTCAAATATCTATTAGACATAATAAAATACTATAATGCCAAAAATATCGTCCATTTAAAGGAGGGCCAAAGACATTCTGCTAATTGTGTGTAACATTAATTTTGTGGATTGTATTATATAATCCGTTCCAAATATGATAATTCAATTATACTATTTCACATTCTAGCTCGACGCCTTCCTTCTAATTCATTGTATGGACCGACTAGTAGTAAAATACATATTATTTATTGGTTAAATATTTTGTATCTTTAGGACCTTACTACCCCAAGGGAAGGGGTTGAGGAGCGGCCTCGAACATCTGTTCCGATACTAGGAGTACCGTACGATGTGTTTTGTAGTGCACTCTTTTTCCTTCTTGAAGACTGGGTACAGAACAAACTTCCTGATAAACCTCCTGCAGATCTTCGGCAATGGGAGAAAGATGCTTTCTTAAAAGTCAACAAATTAAACAGTGAAGGAATACATGGGGACATTAACGACCAAGTTGAAGAGGTCAAGTATACATATAGAAAATTAATTGAGTTGAAAGTTCTTTGCCATTTTCGAATCGTTGCAACTCACAGAATTTGGCTCCGAAAAGTTTACAAGCTATGTTTAGAAATAGGAATCCAGTTTCCAGAAAACGTGGAATCCCTTGTTAACAAACACGATTTCAGCAAATATACACACAAAGAAGTGCTTGGTTATGCTATCATGTTCCAAGATGGAAATTTGGACTTCCGAGAACTTACTTTAGATGATGAAAAAGTGGAATGGAAAAATACTTTGTACAACCACTATGCTCACAACCCACACCATCCCGAATATTTCTATCCCGAGGATACGCAGACGGGGGTGAGAGAGAAAACGAAACCAATTCGAGAACTGGACTCGGAGGATGGTTTGTGCTACCTTCTTGAAAGTATATTGGACATGCTGGCATCCCGCGGTGAAAGGTTCCTGAAGGACGACCCTGTAATTTCGTTGCAAAAGTTATTTGAAATGCCAAGGCGATATCTTCAACGGTATCATGAAAGTGATCAGGATTTTGTTGAGAAGACAATGCAGGAGTGGTCAAATATTGCGCAAGAATATTTAGCGAAAGAGGAAAATAGAGAAAAATTAAATGGAATTTTTGACAATCGAAGGAAAGTGACATATGATTTTCCCGATACCTCGTAAACTGGTTGTAAAGACTTTTTTTGTTTATATCATACATGCAGTTATTTTTTATTCTGATTTACGCGGATATAAATATGCGATATGTATCTTTAAATTTATGTAATTTTTACCACTTTCAACCAATATTGTCTAATTAATTTTGAATATTTTGAACACAAGTTACATTAAAATATTAAAACTAACTATGTTGCGCGTCAGCTTATGAGATAACCTGTTATAGGTATGTGTACTAATATCATGAAGATCGTGACTGTGACTAATATATTACAATGTTCGTTGATGGTATCACAATGTTCGTTGATGGTATCACAATGTTCGTTGATGGTATCACAATGTTCGTTGATGGTATTACAATGTTCGTTGATGGTATCACAATGTTCGTTGATGGTATTACAATGTTCGTTGATGGTATCACAATGTTCGTTGATGGTATCACAATGTTCGTTGATGGTATCACAATGTTCGTTGATGGTATCACAATGTTCGTTGATGGTATCACAATGTTCGTTGGTGGTATCACAATGCTCGTTGATGGTATCACAATGTTCGTTGATGGTATCACAATGTTCGTTGATGGTATCACAATGTTCGTTGATGGTATCACAATGTTCGTTGATGGTATTACAATGTTCGTTGATGGTATCACAATGTTCGTTGATGGTATTACAATGTTCGTTGATGGTATCACAATGTTCGTTGATGGTATCGCAATGTTCGTTGATGGTATTACAATGTTCGTTGATGGTATTACAATGTTCGTTGATGGTATCACAATGTTCGTTGATGGTATTACAATGTTCGTTGATGGTATCACAATGTTCGTTGATGGTATCACAATGTTCGTTGATGGTATTACCATGTTCGTTAATGGTATCACAATGTTCGTTGGTGGTATTACAATGTTCGTTGATGGTATCACAATGTTCGTTGATGGTATTACAATGTTCGTTGATGGTATTACAATGTTCGTTGATGGTGTATTACATGTTATAGCCCGAGTAGACTTGTTATCGCTTTTGCAAACTATTTGGTATACAAAAGGGAATTATTAGTATTAGTAAGTTTAATAAATTGAAACAGCATGTCGTTGTTCCTTTTTTCGAACTTTGTATGTTGGCATCCCCGACCCCTTTCCACAAATATAACAAAACGCCCATGATACGGAAAAACAAAGCTGTGGTTTGTTGTTTAAGTACATTTTTTGCATGACTATGTTAATATAGTATTTGTTCTTTATATTTAATAATATTTTATTGCATCAGCAATGGGTATTTTCACTATTTTGTGGTCTGAGATGACGTCAATCACACTGTCCATGTCCTGTTTATATTGTAACTCTATCGCGGGAATGAAATTGACTCGTACGTGAAAATATTGTTGGTGAATGAAATAGGTCATATAAAATAGCATTACTGTGAAAACGACAAGTTGCTGTCTTCGACCAAATACTAGTAGTTCGTAAAATGCTTATCAATACATCTTATCAAGAACACTTGTTTTCTACCCGTTTCGTCTTTATCACCAATGCAATTTAAACCCGTAACTTTCGATGGGATCGATTGTTGTTGTTTTGTAAGCAAACGATTTGCTTTCATGGTAAATTTTGGCGATCTACAGAAAATGAGGCGCGGCGCATAATCTTACCCTCTACAAGGCGATATAAATAACGCCATCGTCAAACTCGATCTACCTATGATGGAACCTATATGATACCCTTATATGTTTTATTTCAAAATACTGCGTTGATTTGTTATAAAGAAAGCCAACTATACTGAAAACTATAAAAAAAATATACACAATGGTAACTCTAGGGACAAGCCCAGTAGTCAAATATTCAAATATAAACCCTGTTTAGACGTACATGGTAAAGACCCGGATCAAAATAGCAACAAATAATGGGATTTCCGCATTGGAGCTGTCAGTGAAACACGAGCTCATTGGAGACAATCTAATACAAAGTTTGCACTCGAAACATGATTCAAAGCATGCAATTTTTCTGAAAAAAAAACCTTTATCCGAGCTCGGGCCCACATATATGATTAAATTAGAGTTGAATAATAAATACCGTTTAAGCATGCTTAAAGCCATACACTCAATTGTAATTATGCAACTTTCAAAATGTAGAGACCCTATTATAATATATAGGTAAACATGCACATATCATATGTCCAAGTTCTTCTACCTAGAATATCATACACCAAATACTAAGTATTTCGTTTCGATTCAATACTAACCTTTCTTTTTTTTCTTTTCTCATAAAGACATGCTTTTCTCAGATTTTCCTTAAAAAGGTTCTGTTTAGCATTGGCTAAACACTTTGAGTCGAGCGTACATGCTAAGTAGAATAATATTTCTTTATGGGATTTTTTTTGTAAAAACATAAAAAGCTTAAATATAAATTTGTTTAACATATCAAGAATGCTTTGGTGTAATTGTGTACGATTAGATCAATAGAAGTTAAATCACAAAGAGTATCGTTGACATTTTGCAAAAGTAAGCTTGAAGGCTACACCAATTTATTTTTCGTCCTTCGGATTTTGGCTGATAAAAATGAAGCGAGCGACCGAACTAAAAACAAATTTCCCAATCGGAACTCCTCGGCTAGTATCAAGATATGGCGAAGCTTGCCGGAGATGGCCGAGTTGTTACGATTGCAAATTTCCATATTTTTAAAAAGCAGGAGTAACAAAGGGCGAAACATTTTTGCTCTTTTGACATATAATTGATATAATAAACAAAAATTCTGAACACTTTTAACGCTATATAATTTCGCTAAGTTTAAGGAAATATTGTTATTCCAAGTAAAGTCCTTCAATGCGGGAAATAATAGCAAATATAAATCACATGAACATTGGCAAACGGTTTTTGAGCTATTCATTGTATATAAATATTTAAATATTGGCAGTTATTGCAACCCACTCCTATTATGTGTGTATGATTGAATGTAATCGTGAGGGCAGACGTGTTTCTTGAAAAAATATTAACATCCCATTAAAGTGTTTCAATTTATAAGTTGTATATAATTACTCAAAATTGTTGCATGCGGAAAAGTCAATTTAGTTTAAACGAAGGGCATTTGTATAGGTGGTCCTGGGTGGTTGTGGTCTTATAGAGTTTTAAGGTTTGCCTGCGCCAAGGCTTGCTGAAATATTTATTTGAGGCCGACCAGACTGCGCATGTCACCTTGGTTACATATTTTAATTTCTTTCCGAAGACTTTAAATAATCTGACCAATCAGAGAGGGCCAATTTATAACGTTGTTTATACTTGTGGCTCAACTCTGTTGTATATATTATGATGTACTTGTTGTGTTCGAATGATTTTAAATGTTTTCTTAATTGTTTCCATGCAATAAATCTATTGAATAAAAATTTTGCAACGATTCGTTCATATGATACTCGAAGCCATATATTTGATCTTCTATTAAATACACATTACTTTATAGTAATTAAAACCAGAAAATAATGGCATATACTTTTATAAAATTGAATTTAATGGAATTAAGTTTTGGAACTATTTTTGTCGTTCTGTGATCAAACATGATCATCGGCGGCTATGCTAACATATTGGTACATGATTGTATTGTACTAAACTTCTTTTCGTAAACTGTATATTTAGTGTTACTTAAATCGTCTTCAAAAACAGCGTGGTTTTTCATGATAAGTTTTTTTTCAAATCGTTTTTTTTTTCTTACAAGGATGCATATGGCCCTTATCTTGAAATGTGATTTTAATGTTATTTCTAAAACTTAAAAACGTATTTGATCAAAATTGATCAATATGACCAACGATTTGAACATTTTAATACATACTAGGCATGCAATTAAAGCAATATTATAATATAGACAAACATAATTTTGAATATGACACAAACCCCGTAGCGTAGCATATTGCGCCTCAAACATAAATGACGCAACGCCATTGGTCCAGGACTGGTCACACGGTGACCCCATATTTTTCCATATAGGGTCACAAAATTTATATCCTTCCAAAATGGTGTCTATTTTCCGATTCCGATTAATAAATGAAACATTTAAACATGTAAACAGGTATATATCCCATATCGGGTCACCTACTTACCTCGTTACTTATAATATATCTCCATATGCATGTATGTGCCCAATCTTGTCAATATTTATTGCTGAATACATATTTTATGTAAGATTGTTTTTCGATCATGAGAAAGGAGTCGATTCACATAATTAGATAAGTCAATATGTTTATATCAAATATATAATATAACCTGTTCAAGCTTACGTCATGAGCATTTAAATACAAACTTATTTACGATTCTTTCTTTTGAATCCAATTCATAATATCAAAACAATTAAACAAATCAGCATCAAACTGTGCAACCTTTTTTTATCATAATGACACAAGATACAAGATACAAGAATCTTTATTTACAGTCGGGTATATGTTAACAAGAAACATTAGCTCAATGAGCTATTTTCCGACATGAATAACAATCATACATAATGAAAAAAACGAGGTCATCCCAGTAAAGTTCTGTACTATGCAAACAAACCTAGGTTATTCTTATAGTCTAATTATCAACAATTTGTTGATTTTTAAACGAACAATTTAATAAACGTCCATGTTTTCGGTGCTTTTCCATTTTCGTACAAACATGAATCAAATTTATTTTGTTTTTATAACAAATTCAAAAAGTCGCGACAATTTACCATTGCCCGACACTCATTTGATGAAACTAACGCCTGGGCGGTTTAACTTACGCGCAAATATAACACGTGACCACACAAAGGGCGGGGCTAGTGGGTAAAATAAGTGCGAACACCAAACAAGTTAAAAATTCATATGGACGATCTACGGAAAAGCTAGGGTGCGAGCTTTCCCGGCCTGCAGCCTCGCTGCCCAGTCGCTCCATTTTCTGTAGATTGCCAGAATGAACTCTTACATATCCACAGAAATCGCTTTCAATTTTGCGGTTTTTAAATGCCATAAATTATCAAGTTCCGCTTGCGCTCTTTTGCTTTTAGATCGATGGTATTGTTATGTAAACGACAGGATCCTTTCATCTTGTTCATCCACTTCATTGCCCATGGTACTGATCGTTTCTGAAATGTCATTGGCGCTGCTCTGCGACTGCTCAACAAAGTCAACTTTAGAATGGCAAATTTAGTTTTTAAGTACTTGTGTTCTCAAAGGAGGCCAGGCCAAACACGTCAGTAAAATTTCTTTTCTCTAACCCCAGATCCAAATAATAGGTCATACTGCAAATCCATATCTTGCCCAGGGGCAAAGATAAAAGTATATCCGTCTGTAAAAATAAACTAAATACATTTCAACACTATTTTGTTTAACTAATGCACCATTCAATTGTAACCACGCCCCTCAGGTCCGGGGAATAGCGAGGACGATCGGTCCAGCCAAGCCCGGGTAAAATCCCCGCGCTGCGGGAACGGACTGCCAGTAAAAAACCCGATAAATGCCCCCGCCTTCCAGGAAACCTAGGTAAAGCCCATTCCCCGCTATTTTTTGGCGCGAAGACAAAACCACCGCATTCACCCGGCACTGCAGGGCCACCTTGTAAAACACGGCCCGTTTCACCCGCTATCCCCGGTATACCTCCGGGGGCCGTGGTTACAATTGACTAGTGCATAAGGTTGGACAAAATGCATCTTCCACGATCGCTTGCATCTTCCATCATCCCAATCCTATCGCGGGGTGTTCACATCATTCTGCATTATATCATATAAATCTTCATGTATGGATATTTATAAAGATTTTCGTCCTGCCATTATGGTTTTTTTTATTCGTTATCAATGACACTTATTAAATGAATCGGAAGTTTGTTTGTTTTAATTAATAGATGATAATTGACTTTCGATTCAGCCAATCCCGGGTAAAATTCCCGTCCTGCGGGGACGAACTGCTGGTAAAATCCACGCCAAATGCCCCCGCATCACGGGATACCTAGGTAAGGCCCATTCCCCGCTATCAGCGAAAATGAGCGGAAAAAAACACCGCAATCACTCGGGACTGTGGGCCGCCTGAAAGATAAAAACACACACACTGTATTCAAAAAGCAGCAAATAACTCTCGAAAGACAATAATAGAACTGAGACAATCGGAACACCTCGACCATTATACAACGAAGCTTTCCGAAAGCGGTTTGCACGAGAAAAACGAAGCCGGTGATTCATAATTGTTTCTCCCAGAAGTTAGAAGAAGTAAGTGTTCTAATCTTCACTACTGTTAAGTTTATCTTTTATATGAAGTCATTTTTTTTATAGAATTCACGAATTCAACATCGCACATGGTGCAATGTTAAAAGTTCTTAACTATTTATAAGAACTTCTTGAGTTTTCAAACTAAACTATACTTTTCATTATATGTTTATATTGGAATTCATAGTCAAATTCATGAATTCAACATCGACCCTCCCTCCATCTTGCTCCCCGACGAACCCCCCCCCCCCACACACTCCTTATGGCTCCCTTACCTCAGACCCCACCCTTACAACGTTTATGTGTGGAATTGAACAGTATTTCGAAACAGGGTGTGAAAATCTGGTTGAATCCGATATTCTTGTTTGTTTAACGAGTGAACTTTAAAGATGTACTCTTACTCTCAAATAAGATTTATCGAAATAAATACAAATGTTTTAGTATACAAACGATGAATAAATGTTGAAAACAATGTTTCTTAAGAAGGATACCCAGTTTAATTTGAAATAAAGGTGCAGACAACACGGTATTTATAAGGTAGAAAAGGTAGATTACTGTAAATCTTTTAGCACTCACCAATCATTTAATAGTTTAAGGTGTTCAGCTTTTAAATACACAGTTACAATCGTGTTATCAGTAATTAATATTTTGAATAAATGCATTTTTTAGTAAGAAGTTAAAGGTTTATTACTCAAAATGTATGTTTGTTATACATGTGTACGGTATATATTGAATTTGAATAAGAGTGTCACTTTAAGCAATCATGATGATGATTTCAATTAATTTCTAAAGCAAAATGTTGTTGTTGTTGAGAAAACATAACAACACAACGCATACTTAAAAATTGCACATTAATTGCAAAATGATGCACACTGCATCAAGTAAGCTTTCATAGCATATTAAATATTTGTGAACTAGCTTAACACTCAATAACCTGTCTTGTTTCTTGAGATTTTCTGGTACTAAAAATATCATGCAGAGTAATAGTCAAACACACTGTCTTACAAATATCTTGATGCTGTTCATTCACTTGATATGCTACCTTACACTTAGTGTTTGAAAATCGGACTCCATCTGCAATCGATAATCGAATCGAATCGGACCAAGCATTTTGATTAACTATTGGACAATAATTGAACGTTCATAATATCAGTAAGGAATACAATCTTTATACAAATAAAAATCACCAATACATGATCATTTAAATGGTTAAACCTGGAATCAGTATGTGTGATGATAATAGTCATGCTTTTTGCAACAGAAAGTAAATTTTTATTTTTTTTCTGGCTTTAATAACTTAACGAGAAAACATAACAATACAACGCATACTTAATAAACTTCATAAAGTTAAATAACTCTGTCTTTGCATATAATGCAAACAATGGCCCTTTATTATTCAACTAAGAAATTCTGGTTTTGCTTGTAACCAAATTTAAGTCAATGTTATAGAAAATGCATCACTCTTTTTTCCCCTCTTGGCACAAATTAAGTGCAGAAACTTGGCTATGCAAATATAAAATACATCATATTGCATTGAAACTTCATACAAGGGCTCCAAACCATCTGACCTTCTTATACCTAAAGTCAATATTACAGTAACTTCTTTGTGTATTGATTTGAAACTAATAAAATTATGTATGATAACTGCATATGCATATAAGAAAATTTTGCCCCTGTATTGTTTTACTTATAAATTCAGATTAACGTTTTGCATTTTTAGCTCGACTATTCGAAGAAATAATTGCCCTTTATATTTTCGACTTAGAAATTCTGGTTGAGGTTTTGCATGTAAGCACACATAGGTACATAATTGAGCAACTACTTGATGTATTGCATTGAGACTTTATACAATGGTACTTAAAATCGAACCTACTTAATTAACCAAGTTAGATAACTTTAGGATGCATTTAATGCAGAATAATTGCCCTTTATTATTCAACTTAGAAATTCTTGTTAAGGTTTTTCATGTAACCACATTTAAGTCAATATCTCAGCAAATACATCATGTATTGCATTGAAACTTTAGATATATGTATTCCCAACTATCTAACCTACTTAATTAATGAAGTAAGATAACACTTGTTTGAATATAATGCAAATTATGGGCCTTTATTATTTGACTTAGAAATTCTGGTTAAGGTTTTCCATGTAAGCACAAATAGGTTAATATCTCAGCAACTACTTGAGGTATCGCATTTAGACTTTATAAAATGGTACTCAGCCATTCAATCTACTTAAATAACCAAGTAAGATAACTCTAGTTTGCATTAAATTCAAATAATGGCCCTTTTTTATTTGCCATGGAAATTCTGGTTAAGGTTTTGCATGTAACCACTTTTAAGTCAATACCTCAGCAAATACATCATGTATTGCATTGAAACTTTATACACAGGCTCCCAGCCATTTAACCATCTTAATCAATTTAGAGAACTCTATCTTGCATATAATATAAATTTTACCCCTTCATTATTCGACTTAGAAATTCTGGTTAAGGTTTGGCATGAAAGCACATATAGATTAATATCTCACCAACTACTTGATTTATTGAATTGAGACTTAATACAGTGATCCATGCATGTTTCACCAAATTTTTCAATCCTTACACTGAAGAGCAGCGGAATAGTCGAGCGCACTGTCTCTTTGACAGCTCTTGTTACTGTGTACAATCGAAACTTTGTACACTGGCTCAATAATTCAAACTTCTTTATTAATTAAGATAACTCTATCTTGTATATGTGAGTGAAGGGGAGGGTTCGCGCAAATCATGGAACATTGTCTGAAAGTTTTAACTGCCCTCTTGGTTTGAGGCAAGGATGTATAGCGTCACCTGTTTTATTCATTCTCTTCATAAATGAATTTATCAAGCTTATTGAACCTCCGGCATTTAATGGTATACAGCTATTTCCAGACACTACCCAGATAAACTCTGTGTTCTTTGCAGATGACTTGGCTTTGCTTGCTGACACTCCGTGTGGTCTACAACGCCTTTTAAATGCACTAAGTGAATTTTGTTATCAGTTTGGTTTAAATGTCAATATTAAGAAAACTAAAATTATGGTTTTTAAGAATGGAGGTACCTTGTCTAAATTTGAGAAGTGGAACTATAGAGGGACATTATTAGATGTTGTAAATGATTTTACATATGTCGGGGTACTACTTACAAGACAATTATCTTTAAATAGGATGGCGTCAGATCAAGCTTTAAAATCAAAACGAGTTTTGCTAACTGTTTTATCTAGACTATATGACTATGGACAAATGAATAAATCTACATTTTTCAAAATATTTGATACTAAAGTTGTCCCAATCTTGTTATATGGTGCAGAAATTTGGGGTGCAGAAAGGATGGTACCAACAGAACAAGTACAACTATATGCCTGCAAACGTTATATGTGCATACCAAAACATACGATGAACTTTCCGGTGCTTGGTGATTGTGGACGTTTTCCCATGTTTATTATCGCTATAAAGCGTGTTTTGAAATATTGGATGAGAATAATTAAACTTCCTAATTATAGATTTGTTAGGAAAGCATATGATTTATTATATTTGCAAGACCAAATTGGCAACAGAAATTGGGTAACCAATGTAAGGAACATTTTATGTCAAAATGGTTATAACTATGTGTGGTTAGAGCAAAATGTGAACAATGAAAAACTGTTTATATCATGTATTATACAAACATTGAAAGACCAGTACTTGCAGGAATGGCGTTCTGCAGTTATTGACAGTCCTAAGTTAACTTATTACTCTTTGTTCAAAGATAATTTGTGTCATGAAAATTATTTAGACATTGTAAAAATAAGAAAATTTAGAAATGCGATGGCATGTTTCCGTTGTTCTTCTCATGACTTAGAAATCGAAAGGGGTAGATATATAAGCACCCCAAGGGACAGACGCATATGCAAACTCTGCAATATAGAACCAGAAACTGTGTACCATTTTATGTTTAAGTGCCAACACTACAATGATTTAAGGTTGAAATACCTGCCTAGTAAATATTATACTGATCCCACTGTTAACAAATTTACTGTACTGATGTCTTCAAGAAATGAACAAATTGTATTAAATGTATCTATGTTCATATTTTATGCTATGAAATATAGGAAGTTGTATTTAACAGATAATAATTAAATGCATAATGTTATATATGTGCCTTTATGTATACTTTTGTTGTGTATTAGAAAAAATGTTTTCTTAACAGTTGGAAATATACATGGTATATCACGAGCATTACAGTAGTAGTACTCTATATGTTGAAGCATTTTGGTCATGTATTTAGTTTCCCTCATTTCATGTATTATTAATGGCATTATTTTAGATTCATAATTGTGACCATAGTTTGAAAATTACCATACTATTTTAGTATCTAGTACTATCTACCATCAGATTGTCTTGAATTTAATACCTAATATTATAATATTTCGACTCAAGAGATCCACATAGTAATGCTACAAAGGTCATAAATATGATTTGATGCAATATAATACACTTTTTTATGTTGAAGTAAGCCGAATGTTTTATATATTAATATATATATATATATATATGTCTTAAATATATATTGTTTCCTATTGACAATCTATTTTTTCGTTTCGAATAGGCTGTCGGGTAAAGGATATAATTCCATGCAGTAATGGTGTCTTACCGTTAGGTTATGTTGTCATAGTTGTTCTGTTAATCAGTTCAAATATCAAATAAGTCTATCTGTGTGTGTTCTAGTAAAATAACAATAAGACAAGATAAGTCTTGTTTTCAACAATACCATTTACAAATTTTCATATTTATAATCATGGAAAATCAATATGTGTATATGTCTGTAAATTTACTTAAACAACATTAAACAACCTAATTACAATTGTTATTATATTTGCGTTACAATGTCATGCATTAGTGTCCGTTCTTTAATGTAAAAATCTTTTGTTTTTGTTTTAACAATTCCTCTTCACCATATCTATATAATTGCATTAAATTGAATGTTGTTTTATATTGTTGAATGTATATTGTATGTATATCCAGACAAACAATTTGAGCATATTATACTAGTATTAAAATACAAACACCTTAGTTGTACAATTAAAATCTCTTAAGTATTGGTAAATGTATTATAATTATATTCCTGGCATCTAAATACGTAATTAACAGATATATAATAATTAATTATTGATAAGACTTGGTTGATTCACATAGTCAATTCTAATAACTTTTATTTGACAGTTCTAACATTATTTATTTATTTTTGAACCATGTTTATTATCAACTATTATTTGCTTGCATGTAATATTTGTGTAAAGCTGTATCTTAGAAGTTTGAATATTAACATTGTCATAACCCTTTTCCACTCATTGTGTACATATATGTATCTGTATAATATGTTGTCTTGGGCCGGAGGCCTTTATCAATTAAATAAATTGAATTGAATTGAATTGAATTGAATTGAATTGTATATAATTTAAATTATGCCCCTTTATTACGCAGAAATTCTTGTTTAGGTTTGCATGTAAGTACTTTTAAGTCAATAACTTTAACAATTAAGTATTGTAAGTACTAACCCTATTTTTGCATATAATGCAAATTTTCCCCTTTATTTTTTGGCTTAGAAATTCTGGTTAATGTTTTGCATTTAATCTAATTTGATAGGTGATCCATGCATGTTTCTCCAAACTATTCAATCCTTAAACTAAAGTATCTCGCTCATGGTTTGTAACATGCATTTTTTTTAATTACGAAATAAACTTTTGCAAATCATAAGGAATGTTAGAACAAAAATACCAAAAGCTGGAACCCTTTAGCAAATGTTGATATTTGTTCAAATATTGTCTTTAATGCACTCTCACAGATTGGACGTTTTGACAACTTTTTTTTTTGTCTTGAAACGAGCCAATTTTTGCGATATTCCATGGAAACCAGTGATATTAGACTGCTGACAAAAGTTCACAACGCAGATTTTTATATTTAAGTTCAAAAATTAATGTTTTATGCATTTTTCTTAAACCATTAGTAACGGTTTAAGCCATAAAACATTAATTTTCGAACGGAAATATGAATATATTTTTTGTCAGCAGTTTTATATCACTGGTTTGCAGATATTTACGCAAAAATTTGCTCTTTCAAAGACAAAAAATAAAAAAGTTGTAAAAATGGTAAATCTGTGAGAGTGCAGCTTTAAAGACCACATTTTCCACATTTTTTAACGCGATTGAAAATTAATTACGGCTGTGGTGTTGCGTGTTTGGTTGATTGACTTCATCACGTAGAGTTATCAATGTATTTATAACAGGTCAACATATCCACCAATTCTACTTTTTTCTTGGCTCTTCCAACATGGGTTCGAACCCTACTAAAACCAAATTACTTTTTAATGCTTTAACTGTTTTTTTTCTGCAATTTCGATATCATAGAGTAAAATAATGATACAATAAGTGTTTTCAGATGCATTACCGGCAAAACTAATTTTTGGTCCAAAAACATGAGCGAGTCACTTTAAAAGCGGCGAGCAAGTTGTCTTTGTGACAGCTCTTGTTATTATTTGCAACAAGGTACAGGTAACAGGCTGATGTGCTAGTTTAGAACTAGTAATCAAACTTGTGTCAGGACATTAAGTTCATAAAACCTCTATGAAAGAGTTGTATTGTTAATATTTCATTTAAAATGCCACTTTTCTTTTTCAGAATGAATGACATGATGAGTGTAAGTATGGATAGGCTACAAGTAAAGTCTTTTGGGGAATTGTCGTTCATAAATAATATTCCTAGTATGTGTTTTAGAAAATCCAAACTTTAATAGCGATCTATGTACAGTTTTTGTACAGTTTATATTATTTTGAGTATCAGTTATACAATTTTTAAAAATAAAAAAGTGCTCATACCTTCTTTCAGAATGCTAACAATATCCTAAGAAAAAGTCAAACGTGGGTAGGTAAAAGGACCCCCAAAACATTCTGGAGAGATAAGGAGGTCGTCATAGCCTGTGTGACGAAGACCAGGGTATGTCATACTTTTAGTCATATGCTGTAAAAATCTGCCTGTTACCACAATGTCATGTGTCAAGGTCATATTTGGAAGTCATTATATATTGGCCGTTTTGAACATCAATGCAATTGTCAATGTCTCAGTCCAAACTTTATCATAAATTGATTGAAAATATGTCCTACATTGGAAGATGTGTTGTTCATGCCACTTTTACCATGGAAATTGTCCCTTTATTATTTTGCTTTAAATCATCTGATAGTGGTTTTGCATGATAACACAAGAAAGTCAATGATTCAGCAGCTTCTTGGTGTATTATATTGATCTACAAGAATAGGAATTATTTTAAAAGCTATGAATAATCTTTCTGGATAATACTATTGTCATCATTGTTGTACTAAAATTCAAATGCATCATGCTTGTAGTAAACACAATTTCACACCCTATTGCATGAAATACATTTTTCTAAAAACATTTGGAAACTAAATTCACTATTCGGTATCAGTGTTGTTCATATTTTGAAAGAAAATATAGCAGTATCAATTAAAACATGCAGGATGATATAAACACAAACATGCACAAATGTAACTTATAATTATGCCCCCCTTCGAAGAAGAGGGGTATATTGCTTTGCACAGGCATGTCGGTATGTCCGTCGGTCGGTCCGTCAGTCGGTCCGTCGGTAGACCAAAGCTTGTCCGAGTGATAACTCAACAATTCCTGGACGTATGGTCATCAAACTTGACATGAAGGTTGGCCTGACCAGTAGATGACCCCTATTGATTTAAGGGCTCATCGGGTCAAAGGTCAAGGTCACAGTGACCTGTAATGGTAAATCATTTTAAAGCTTGTCCGAGTGATAACTCAACAATGCCTAGACCTTTGGTCATCAAACTTGATATGGAAGTTGGGCCTGACCAGTAAATGACCCCTATTGTTTTTGGGGGTCATCGGGCCAAAGGTCATGTTCACAGTGACCTTGAATGGTAAAAGGTTGTCCGAGTGATAACTTGACAAAGTCAGCATCCATGGCCCTCATACTTGACATGGAGGTTGGGCCTGACCAGTAGATGACCCCTATGGCTTTGGAGGTCATTGGGCCAAAGATCAAGGTCACAGTGATCTTGAATGGTAAAAGGTTGTTCTAGTGATAACTCGACATAGCCTGCACCCATGGCCCTCATACTTAATATGAAGGTTGGGCCTGTCCAGTAGATGACCCCTATTGATTTAAAGGCACATCGGGTCAAAGGTCAAGGTCAGTGTGACCTTTAATGGTAAATAATTTTAAAGCTTGTCCGAGTGATAACTCAACAATGCCTAGACCTATAGTCATCAAACTTGATATGGATGTTGGGCCTGACCAATAGATGACCCCTATTGTTTTTGGGGGTCATCGGGCCAAAGGTCATGGTCACAGTGACCTTGAATGGTAAAAGGTTGTCGGAGTGATAACTTGACAATGCCTGCACCCATGGCCCTCATACTTGACATGGAGGTTGGGCCTGACCAGTAGATGACCCCTATTTTTTGGGGGATCATCGGGCCAAAGGTCAAAGTCACAGTGATCTTGAATGGTAAAAGGTTGTCTGTGTGATAACTCAACAATGCCTGCTCCTATGGCACTCATACTTGACATGGAGGTTGGGCCTGACCAGTAGATGACCCCTATTGTTTTTGGGGGTCATCGGGCCAAAGGTCAAGGTCACAGTGATCTTGAATGGTAAAAGGTTGTCCGAATGATAACTCAACAATGCCTGCACCCATGGCCCTCAAACATGACTTGGAAGTTGAGCCTGACCAGTACATGACCCCTATTGATTTTAGGGGTCAAAGGTCAAGGTCACAGTGACCTTGAAAGTAAACCCGACAATTCCTGGACCTATGGTCATAAAACTTGACATGAAGGGTGGGCCTGACCAGTATATGACCCCTCTTGACTTTTGGGGTCATCGGGCCAAGGTCAAGGTCACAGTAACACTTAACGCAAAAAAATCAACAAATTTTCTCCCAGTGATATCTCAACAATGCCTGAACCTATGATCATCAAACTTGACATGGAAGTTGGGCCTGACCAGAAGATGACCCTTTTTGATTTTAGGAGTCATCGAGTCAAAGGTCAAGTTTACAGTGACCTTGAATGCGAAAATGTTTCGAGTGATAACTCGACAATGCCTGCACCCATGGCTCTCAAACTTGACTTGATGTTGCATCTGATCTGTACATGACCCCTTATGATTTTAGTGGTCATCGGGTCAAAGGTCAAGGTCATAGTGACCTTGAACGAACAAATCTTGTCTGTGTGATAACTTGTCAATGCCAGCATCCATGGCCCTCAAACTTGACATTTAGATTTTATGTGACCAGCTGATGACTCCTAAAAGGTCATGGTCCTAACACACTCTTTCCTCACACTTTGAATGGTTATAATCTTAAAACTGTCTCAACGGCATCCAATGTCAGTGACAAACCAGCTGTCATTTCGGTCCATGCATATTTCATTCAATTGTCCATATAATCCTGACAACATGGCACTCAGGGGGGCATGATGTTTGACAAACATCTCTTGTTACAGATAGAGATGGAACAGGGTAGAACCCTGCAGGGCAACCTGGAGGCCCTGCTTAAGGTGACCTCTGATCTAGCAGCAGAGCTCACCAAAAAAATGGAGGTTTTGAAAAAAACTTGTGAGTATTAATTATGCCAAATGAAAATTTAAAACATAAATTAAAGCAAGTAATTTGGTATATACCCATATAGCAAATTCGTATGAAGTTGTACTTTGGGGTTGCACCTTGGAATTAGATGTTCAGTTGATAATTGTAAACCAGAAGTTCTATTCAGTGCAGATACATACAACTTTATATAAAGATTAAAGATGGTTAATAGGAAACATACCATTAATAAAAGGGTTGGGCTTAAGTCAAATTACAGAAATGAGGACAACAGGTTGGGCTATTGAACCTTACTGCAACTAAAGCTATGAAAAGTCTGCTTAGCTTGACTAATTGACCAATAAGGAGAGCTGTTCCAATTGCGATGGCGTCAGCATTTGCTTACCATTTTACCATATTGATATAAGATTTTGCATGTACAGGCATGCTGTCATATCATGCAAATGCATCATTTATGTGATTCAAACTTTAGACCTGTTTTCTCATCTATACAACCTCCTTAAATTATTAACTTAGATTACTCTACCTTGCATACCATACAATTACTGGCCTTAACCTTTTGGCATAGAATTCTGGTTAAAGATTTGGATGATAGCAAACATAGGTTGATATCTCAGCAACTACTTATGTATTGCGTTCTGCATGCCTATTAGTTGTGCCCGTTTATTCTTGACTTAAAAATTCTGGTTAAGGTTTTTTATGTAAGCACATATAAGTCAATAACTTGAAGAACAACTAGTTGATGTAATGCATTGGAGCTTTAATCAAAAACCGTTTGATAACATGGATAGTGCAAACTTTGCCCCTTTATTATTTGACTTAATTCTCTATGCAATCTGTTACAGAGATCCATTTAGATAGTACATGTTTACGGGTCAGTAGAAGAAATGTAATGTTTGCAAGTATAAAATGTGAATAAAAATAAAATATATTATTATTCCTAAACAATAAATATAAGTTGCACATGCTTCATAATTGTATGTGTTTTAAAGCAAGTGCTTTTAAGATCAATATGACTGAGGGCAAGGGACATGGGCAAGTGATGGCATCCATTTTGGTTTTTGTTTTATCACCAGAATACATGTTGTTGTTATTCAGCAGAAAGATGCCACTGAAGTGCTCCAAAATCTGGAAGATTATGAAGGAGTTATGAAGGTAACAACTTTTCAAGTTCAATGCTTTGTTCATATAAGCTATAAATATAAATGTATACATTTAATTCTACCATATCATAAACAATAATTGATTTTTTTTATGAAATCTGGAAATATATACTTTTGTCATTTAGATAATTAACTACAAGTTCTATGTTTAAATGCTAAAAACATAGCGCGACTTATGCATATTTAGTCTTTCAGTTAACTAGATGTGTAAATACATGTATGACATAATTTTTTAAAAGACAAAACAGTTATAGCAATGTCAAATAGTAAATTAAATTTATCAGTCAAACACAGTATTTACTCTAGCTTAATTATTAAAACTTGATGCACTTTTGTGGACATTATTTATTGTCTTTCACTTTGAACCATGCGGTCTTTTAATCTTTAAGAGCTCAATCCCTTCAATGATATAAAGCAAAATCTATTTAACAAAAAATGAAAAGAAAACGCTGAGTTAATGCCTCAGTCACAGCAATATGTCATTTAAACATCATTTATAGTATACTATAGACACTTGTACTTTTATTCTTTATGAAGTATCGACCAAAGTATATAATACAAATTGTTGTGTTTACCTTGTACTGATGAAAGAAAATACTAACACATGGATACTTGCAAATCACTCGGCCAATATGAAATCATCTAACTAATAAGAAAATATAAACATACTTTAAAGTATGACATTTCATTTGTTAGTTTGTAAGCTTAATGAGATGGCATTGGTAGAAATTTATGATAATGGCTGATGAGCAATATGATTGGCTGTGGAATGTCACCTGTGATAATACTAGGGAGTGTAAGGTGATTGGCTTAGGCAGGCTTAGGCATTAAGCATAAGATTATATGTTCATACCATACATGGTACTGGTTTAAGGTTACAGAAATCCCCTAATTAATCAGTATTTTATTAATTTGCTATAATGTATTCATATGCCATTTTATTTGTAAATTTGTAAACTTAATTAGATAGCTTTAGCAGAAATTTATAATAAGCAATATGATTGGCTGTTGAACATCACATTGGTAATAATTGGTGATAATGCTGTTAATTGATTGGCTAACAGGCTAATGCATTAAACATATGCTAATACCATACATGATACAGTTTTAAGATTAAACAGTTAAATTAAAGATTTACTTCTTAAGGCCACACAAAAGTAATGTTGCGCTCCTCGGATTTATGCCAAATAAAATGGAGTGAGAGAGCAAAGAACAATTAAAATACAATTTTGTCAGTTTTCATTAAACTGAAAGTGAGCGAAGAACGAAAAATATTTTGTCCTTATAATCAATATAAATAAGAAAGATTGTTCAATATGATTGCCATAAACCCATTTAAATGCAATCTTGAACTGAACCTGGATAAATAAAATTTCTAATATAATTCAAACCAATTTTAATATGGCTATCTTTCATAATAAAAAATAACCCTGCTTTTAGTTTGAAACAACTTCTATAATTCACTATAACAATCATTTGCAACTGTTTTTAGACATAATCATTTTTAGGATTATTTTTGTAAAAAAATGATTATTTACAATGGCATCATCAAACATCAAACATTTGCCAAACACCCCCTCCCTTCACCACCCCGGAATACCTAGGTAAGGCCCATTTCCCGCTATTTTCAGTGTGAATACTAAACCACTGCAAAAACTTGGCACTGCGGGGTCACCTGAAAGGTAAAAACACTGCCCCGTTATCCCTAGTATACCCAGGTGGGGGCAGTGGTTACAATTGACTGGTCATAATCTCGGATAATGTTGCAAATGAAACCACAATTTAAGGTGATAAACGTAGGCTTACCTATGTTTTGGTCAATCCAGACCAGTCTTTAAAGCGCTATTGATGAAAAGATATTTGTTCATAACTGTAGTTTTGTCAGAATTCGGTCAAAAATGAGCTTAATGCATCAATTTGGACCAAACATTGACTCATGTTCCTGTTACGTTGAGCTGTCATCTTCAGCATCGTCGTAACAAGGTTAATTTTGGTCACTTGTATTATAACTTGAATAAAATAATACTTAGTTGATCATTCTGATTTTCAACTGAGTTTCTAGCAACGCAAAATAATAGCTGCCAGTCTCAGATACACATGCTTTATTGCATAATTATATCTTCAATGAATTATTCTTTACTGCATGAGACAATGAACAATGACTTCAAGCATGCTCAAAGCATATTTATTGTCAAAAATAAGATTTAATTTCCAAAATTCAAGCCACATTGTTTACTGGAAGCTGACATTTTGATTAAATTTAATGAAACCCATGCTAAATTGATCAATATACAGTATAAAAACACCATGCATCGGTAACTTCCCTTTTCAGAAACACATAAACTAGCGTAGAAAAATTATAATTGATTATTTTTCAGCCTTTTGAAAAATTATTACCTAAAAAAATTTGAATTGCAATCAAAATAACAGTGCGGGCTCACAATTTTATTTTTTATCTTTTACTTTTTCAAAAATTAGGAGCGTTAAATTTGCGGATGAAACATCTTTTTTGTGTGGCCTTAAGTGCAAAAACGTTTTTATATTCACTCAAAATCACTTTATCTAGCCATGGTATGTAGCTGCCATCCTTGCTGCAATGTAATATTTCTTAAGGCCATTACTCTCATTGTAGCAAGTAGCTGACAAGCAAAAAGAACTTTTACCATTCCTGGAGAGGAAGGCAGTGATGGAGTTAACCAAGCCACTACAAGAGGTATACACTCATGATTCAACCGTAAGTGATTCATTAGTGTTATTGATATATGTCAATTTCAGTTATGCCACAAGAATGTCTGAATCTTTAAAATATATTTAATTGATGAATCTAACCAAAAAAGTCAATGCCGGTCTGAGTCTTCACAATGTAGTCAATTGGTCCCAACCCTACTCACTATAGTTGATGGTCCAAGTCTACACACTAAAGTCAACGGTCCAAGTCTTCACAATATAGTCAATGATCCAAGTCTTCACAATATAGTTAATGGTCCAAGTCTTCACAATATAGTCAATGGTCCAAGTCTTCACAATATAGTCAATGATCCAAGTCTTCACAATATAGTCAATGATCAAAGTCTACACAATATAGTCAATGGTCCAAGTCTACACACTATAGTCAATGGTCCAAGTCTACACAATATAGTCAATGGTCCAAGTCTTCACAATATAGTCAATGGTTCAAGTCTACACAATATAGTCAATGGTTCAAGTCTACACAATATAGTCAATGGTTCAAGTCTACACAATATAGTCAATGGTTCAAGTCTACACAATATAGTCAATGGTTCAAGTCTACACACTATAGTCAATGGTCCAAGTCTACACACTATAGTCAATGGTCTAAGTCTACACACTATATATAGTCAAAAGTCCAAGTCTACACAATATAGTCAATGGTTCAAGTCAACACACTATAGTCAATGGTCCAAGTCTACACAATATAGTCAATGGTCCAAGTCTACACAATATAGTCAATGTCCAAGTCTACTCAATATAGTCAATGGACCAAGTCTACACACTATAGTCAATGGTCCAAGTCTACGCACTACAGTCAATGGTCCAAGTCTACACACTATAGTCAACGGTCCAAGTCTACACAATATAGTCAATGGTCCAAGTTTCCACACTATAGTCAATGGTCCAAGCCAAGTCTACACACTATAGTCAATGGTCCAAGTCTACACAATATAGTCAATGGTTCAAGGCTACACAATATAGTCAATGGTTCAAGTCTACACAATATAGTCAATGGTCCAAGTCTACACAATATAGTCAATGGTTCAAGTCTACATACTATAGTCAATGGTCCAAGCCAAGTCGACACACTATAATCAATGGTTCAAGTCTACACACTATAGTCAATCGTCCAAGTCTGCACACTATAGTCAATCGTCCAAGTCTACACAATAAAGTCAATGGTCCAAGTCTACACACTATAGTCAATGGTCCAAGTCTACACAATATAGTCAATGGTCCAAGTCTACACAATATAGTCAATGGTCCAAGTCTACACAATATAGTCAATGGTCCAAGTCTACACACTATAGTCAATGGTCCAAGTCTACACAATATAGTCAATGGTCCAAGTCTACACAATATAGTCAATGGTCCAAGTCTACACAATATAGTCAATGGTCCAAGTCTACACACTATAGTCAATGGTCCAAGTCTACTCAATATAGTCAGTGGACCAAGTCTACACAATATAGTCAATGGTCCAAGTCTACACACTATAGTCAATGGTCCAAGTCTACACACTATAGTCAATGGTCAAAGTCTACACAATATAGTCAATGGTCCAAGTCTACACATTATAGTCAATGGTCCAAGTCTACACAATATAGTCAATGGTCCAAGTCTACACACTATAGTCAATGGTCAAAGTTTACTCAGTATAGTCAATGGTCCAAGTCTACACAATATAGTCAATGGTTCAAGTCTACACAATATAGTCAATGGTTCAAGTCTACACAATATAGTCAATGGTTCAAGTCTACACAATATAGTCAATGGTCCAAGTCTACACAATATAGTCAATGGTTCAAGTCTACACAATATAGTCAATGGTTCAAGTCTACACAATATAGTCAATGGTTCAAGTCTACACACTATAGTCAATGGTCAAAGTTTACTCAGTATAGTCAATGGTCCAAGTCTACACAATATAGTCAAAGGGTCTGAGTCTACACAATATAGTCAATATTCCAAGTTATACAATATAGTCAATGGTCCAAGTCTACACACAAAAATCAATGGTCCAAGTCTACACACAAAGGTCAATGGTCTACATAATATAGTCAAAGGGTCTGAGTCTATACAATATAGTTAATGGGTCTGAGTCTGGACAATAAAGTCAATGGGTCAGAATCTACACTAGTCAATGGGTCTGAGTCTACACAATATAGTCCATGGGTCTGAGTCTACACAATATAGTCCATGGGTCCAAGTCTATATTATATAGCCAATTGGAGAATCTTCAGTCTAGAGTCTACGCAATTAATTCAATGGGAGAATGCAAAACCAATACTTTGTCCAAGAAGTAATTGCATTGAAAGAAACTGATGGTTAGCATTTTCCTCCAAGATCAATTTTAATACTGCTTTTAGCTGGACTATAAGGAGAGCTATACTACTCACCCGAGCATCGGCGCCGGCGTCACACCTTGGTTAAGGTTTTGCATGCAAGCACACATAGATTAAAATCTCAGCAACTACTTGAGGTATTGCATTGAGACATTATACAATGGTACTCAACCATCCAAACTTCTTAATTAACCAAGTTAGATAACTCTAGTTTGCATTTAATGCAAATAATAATTATTTGACTTAGAAATTCTGGTTACGGTTTTGCGTGCAAGCACACATAGGTTAATAATTGCATGGATACTTGATACAATGGTACTCAACCATCCAACCTACTTAATTAAGTTAATAACTTAATTAAGTTAGAAAACTCTAGTTTGCATTCAATGCAAATCATTGCCCTTTATTGTTTGACTTAGATATTCTGGTTAAGATTTTGCGTGTAAGCACTTGACCATCCAACCTACTTAAATAACCAAGTAAAATAACTCTAGTTTGCATTTAATGCAAAATAATTGCTCTTTATTAATCAACTTAGAAATTCTGGTTAATAAGGTTTTGCATGTAACTACATTTAAGTCAATATCTCAGCCAATACATCATGTATTGCATTGAAACTTTACACGCAGGCTCCCAACAATTTGACATTCTTATTTAATCAAGTAAGATAACTATATCTTTCATATAATATTATTTTTGCCCCGTTATTATGCGACTTAGAAATTCCAGTTAAGGTCTTGCATGTTAGCACACAAAGGATAATATCTCAGCAACTACTTGATGTATTGCATTGAGACTTTATACAATGGTTTTCAACCACCCAACCTAATTGAATAACCAAGTTAGATAACTTTATTTTGCAAATAATGACCCTTTATTATAACACTTAAAATTTCTGGTTAAATTTTTACATGTAACCTGAAATCATTGAAATCTAATCTACCGGTAACAGTGATCCATGCATGTTTCGCCTAAACTGTTCCATCCTTACACTGAAAAGCGGCGGAATGGTCGAGGGCACTGTCTCTGTGACAGCTCTTAGTTTTTATCATTGTCTTCTTGAACAAAATATTTGCAGTGCAAGATAGGTTTTAAAACGTTACCTGAGCAGTACTCATAGTTTTAATTTGTAAGCATTAAGTTTGAGGCGATGAGGATTTCATCATGGCTATAGAAATCTAAAATTCAGCATCTTGTAAAGTGAACAAATCTAAACTGTCTATTTTTCTCTTAACCTTTTTTACTGCAGGCACTGCAGAGGGCTACAATTGTGTCACTGTAAGTATGTTTTATTAATATAAAAAAAATTAGACTTCACTCTGTATCCATTTCAACTACCGTAATCACTCTGTTGTCTTCACTTAATTATGATCATCATTATGCCATGTTGAACCTGGTGTACTATATAGGTTAATGCTAAAAGATTTTTAGTTTTTTAAATATGCAATATCATGTTTATGTCATTTCACTTACAATGATTAAAGCAAAAAGAACAAGCATATGATTTGTTACCCATCATTGGGTCAAAGGTCAAGGTCACAGTGACCTTGAGGGCAAAGAGCTTGTCTGTGTCATAACTTGACAATGCCTGCACCTATGACCCTCAAACTTGACATTTAGGTTGGGGGTGGCTAGTTGATGACCCCTATGTATTTTTGTCCAATTGTCCATATATTTCTGACAACATGGCACTCAGTGGGGGGGAGGGCATAATGTTTGACAAACATCTTTTGTTTTCTAAAGATTCACAAAACTAATCATGATGTATGTTTATTTAGCTTCATTAATATACAAACAGTATTATTTTTATATAATATCAGTTGACTGGTTTGAACTGTGAGGCTGTATCTCCTGGAATTGCATGCAGGAAATCCATACTCCATGAGACCACAGTTAAAAAAGTGTATCGCAGATCTGACCCCAATTTCTCGAAATTCTTAAGCTTAACTGAGGCTTAAGTTGCTTATTATACCCCGACAAACGAAGTTTGAAGGGGGTATATTGGAGTCACCCTGTGGTCGGTCGGTCGATCTGGGCCGTCAGTCGGTCCGTCGGTTTGTCGGTCAGTCCATTGCAATTTACCTTGTCAGGAGCATAACTTAAAAACTACTGGATGGAATTGGATTAAATGATAGAGCATAATGAGAGGAAGTGCAGTGTACAGTAACCATAACTCTATTCTTGCTTATTTCTGAGTTATGCTCTTTGTTACTTTTTCTTGTCCGGAGCATAACTTGAAAACCATTGGATGGAATTTAATAAAACTTCATACAGTGATAGATCATAATGAGAGGGAGTGCAGTGTACAGAACCATAATTCTATTTCAGCTAATTACAGAGTTACTGCCCTTTGTTACTTTTTCTTGTCCAGAGCATAACTTGAAAACTATTGGATGGAATTTAATAAAACTTCATACAGTGATAGATCATAATGAGAGGGAGTGCAGTGTACAGGAACCGCAATTCTATTTCAGCTAATTACAGAGTTACTGCCCTTTGTTACCTTTTCTTGTCCGGAGCATAACTTGAAAACTATTGATTGAATGGAATTCAATAAAACTTCATACAGTGATAGATCATAATGAGAGGAAGTGCAGTGTACAGGAACTGCAATTCTATTTCAGCTAATTATAGAGTTACTGCCTTTTGTTACTTTTTCTTGTCCGGAGCATTACTTGAAAACCATTTGATGGGAATTTAATAAAACTTCATACAGTGATAGATCATAATGAGAGGAAGTGTAGTGTACATGAACCGCAATTCTATTTCAGCTAATTACAGATTTAATGCCCTTTGTTACTCTTTCTTGTCCGGAGCATAACTTGAAAACTATTGGATGGAATTTAATAAAACTTCATACAGTGATAGATCATAATGAGAGGGAGTGCAGTGTACAGAACCGCAATTCTATTTCAGCTAATTACAGAGTTACTGCCCTTTGTTACTTTTTCTTGTCCGGAGCATAACTTGAATACTATTGGATGGAATTTAATAAAACTTCATACAGTGATAGATCATAATGAGAGGGAGTGCAGTGTACAGGAACTGCAGTTTTATTTCAGCCAATTACAGATCGAGTTACTGAACTTTGTTACTTTTTCTTGTCCGGAGCATAACTTTAAAACTATTGGATGGAATTTAATAAAACTTCAAACAGTGATAGATCATAATGAGAGGGAGTATAGTGTACATGAACCGCAATTCTATTTCAGCTAATTACAGAGTTACTGCCTTTTGTTACTTTTTCTTGTCCGGAGCATACTAAACCTGAAAACTACCGGATAGAATGTAATAAAACTTTATACAATGGTACAGCACAATGAGAAGGAGTTCAGTGTGCATGAATCATTATACTATTATAGCAATTAACAGAGTTATTGCCTTTTTCTGTTGTTGTTTTTTGTCAAACTTTTGTCCGGACAGGAACTTAAAAACTACTAGATGGAATTTCATAAAACTTCATACAATGATAAATCATAATGAGAGGTGGCGTTCGGGGATATTAATCACCTTCAGTGATAGCTCTAGTTTTAATTAGCCTAAATACTTACTAAAAATGGCTTTTGTTAAATGAGAAATGTCTTATTGTCATAATCATTTAGAATATTCCTACATAATTTCTAAAAACTCTTAAAGAAGTAAATAATACGCATTTTATAGAACAATAAAAATAGTGAGATTAGCTTAATCCTGTTATAAGAGACTGGGGACCATCTGGTGTCTAGATGCTGTAAATAAATTGCATGAACTGATTTCAATTCAAGTGGACTGAGATGTTTTGTTAAAATGTGGACTCAGATGTTTTGTTAAAACGATAATTATTTGGAAAAGAAATAATGAAACCATCATAACAAATTCAGACATGCTCATACAGAAGTTCCAAAAAGAAATAAAAGTGATACAGTTTTAAAAATACCTCATTTGTTTCAGGAGACGACAACTGAAGGCATCAAAACGACTTAGCCGCCAGTCAAGGTGGGTTTGACTCGAATGCCTTTTACTTGAGTTGTTAACTTTCTAAACATGTTTATTTAATCGACCAAAAAGTGGACTTTCTAAACATATCCGAAATTATTAAATTGGCCTGATAAATCTTTTATTTGTTAAGAATATTGGTCAAATTAGATAATAAACATTTGCAATTTACCATATAATGCATTATTTATTAAAATACTATAAAACACCAACAGGAAGTATGTTTAACTTTTTATGTCCCAGACAGTGGACTTATTAAAATCACACCGTCCCTCCATCTGTCCGTTAGTCCAGCTCAACTTCTTTTGTCCAGCCTGTAACTTTCTTCTGTATGGACAGAGTTCTTAAAGACTTGCCATATGTGTGTGGCATATAAAGACAATGTATCACGTTCAAGACCTGTGAGCCTACCTTCAAGGTTACACTTAGGTTTTGAATACTATGGAATGCTGCATATAAGGACATAGAGTATAGATGGGTGTGTCCAGGCTGTAACTTTCTCATGTATGGACATATTTTAAAATAACTTGTCTTAGACATACAAGATGATGTGTTCTGTGCAAGACCCTACATCTAAGGTCAAGGTCACACATAGTCTTTGAATACTATGGAATGCTGCAAATGAGACATAAAGTAAAGGTTAAGTCGTGTCTGGGCTTTAACTTTGTCATGTTTATGGACAGATTTTAAAATAACTTGCCACATGCAAACGACCAGCTATATCGGTGATACATACTGTCATGTGGTCTTGCGAGGATAACAGCCATATTGGTAAGACATAATGCCATATGGTATATCAAATGCACCAGCCACGTAAGTTAGACAATAATGCCATTTGGTTATGCGAAGGAATCAGACATGTTGGTATTAGACATAAAGCCATGACTGTGGACTTTTAAATGAATCAGCTATATTGGTTAGACAAAATAGATATTTAACTGCTATTTTCATCCTTTTTTTATGAATTGACATTGTTCAAGGTTCAACGTCACATTCAGGGCATTCATCACATACAGTGACTGCTTTTGTTCCTTCTGCATAATGTTAATAGTGGCTTAAAAGTATACCAATATTCAGAAGCATTTAAAACACAGTGGATGGTAAACCAGTGTTATAATATAGCATGTTTATGCCATACGAAGGTTATCTAAAATTTAGTGGTCTTCTATATAAGCCTACAACGCCTGACTCATGAAATGTCATTTGAGCAGAAGGTATTTATAGCTCCCACCAATACCTGAAGTAATAATAATTGTTTGTATTTGTCCTGTTTATTATCAATGTATTTCAGTCAACTATGTATCACGTACACTCCCCATATGCTAGCAGATTAAAGGTCTTTACAAAGTATATAGAATAAATGGGCACATTTTTCTTACAAATGCTGGTTGAATCTTGAGGTGACAAAAATCAAGGATCACAATGCCATTCACCAGGGAGGGAAAGTTGGGACAATTTGGGATTGTGTATGATACTAAATCTTTTATGAATTCTCATCAATTCATAAAGAATAATTTTGCGACAAGAGAGCCGATAATTTAGACCTGTGACCTGCACTTCATACGTCTGCTGCCAATGCCGGATTATAGTGGTGTTCATGCAGTTTACCATAAGCCCATTTTAAGTAATATATACTGTGTGCTAAGAAAGTTTCATGTTTAATACTTAGTATCAACTTCAGACTTATATATCCAATATATATTTGCTCTTTTGGTATGACCTTTGTACACTTTATCCAGTAAAAGTTGTATAAATGGCGTGTATTAGTGCACAGACATAACCTGGCTTTTTCCTTCACAATTGTGATGATAATGCTTTTCACAATCGATGACTTCTATCATATTATAAAGGCATACGCACATGGTATATGTGATTTATATTTCAGAGCCCATGCATCCCAAGCTAAGACAACGACCAAGAAGAGAAAAAGGGTAGGAGATAATTCATGACCAAGCTAAAGCACACTATTTTCACTTTGTATTTGCCAATCGTATAGATAGTTCACCATATAAAACATACCTAAGTTTCTTATATTAGTTTCATATACTGAAGCTAAACATGCAATAATACTTTTGTCCAATTACAAATTATGTCAAGTTGCTGTGACAATTGTTATCACCAACATTTATATATTCACCAAGCATCAGAAGGGAGATTCCACTCCCAAGGCCAAGGCGCAGATTACATCAAAGGCTGAGACAGAGATTGCTTCAATTAGAACAGAGACCCCACGTTTAGTAACGGTATTTATCAAAAACAAATAGCACAGTAGCACATTCAGAAAGTATTTTTATTCAATAGCATAGATAAATTGTATTTGAAACCTTTAGTCTAGTTTAATTTAAACATATTTATTTTACAACGATTGTGAAAAAAGGTTTTACAACATTATTTTAATCACTCTCGTTGGCATGATTTTATGCAAGAGTGTGGTCTTGCCATGTGGAGGAAACAAGAGAATGCGAAAAAAA
Source organism: Mya arenaria (assembly GCF_026914265.1). Classification (NCBI taxonomy): domain Eukaryota; kingdom Metazoa; phylum Mollusca; class Bivalvia; order Myida; family Myidae; genus Mya; species Mya arenaria. Next base: position 35,334,443 of record NC_069132.1, on the reverse strand, counting down.
ACACACTTGTCTGGCTTGGTGACCACAAACCAAACCCACATGCACCCAAGCCAGAAATTGAACCCGGGTCACCGAGATGTGAGTGGGCTAACCACTGCTCTTACTGGACAAACCTTAAAGCAGGTCACTATCACCATCTTCTTTAGCTGTGTTAGACCACAAAATAACTTGCAAAACATGATTATTATATGAACTCGATTTGTGATCAACATGTTCAGTAAATAGTTTTTATGAATGATAAATGATGATAACTGGAAAAAGAACTAAAGACTTGTTAATTATAAAATGCAAAATAATAAACTTTAGCATGTCATAAATGTAGACAGTAAGAAGTTCATGAAGATTGATAACAATATTAATGTTTGATGATCATAATTATATGCTGCTGCGATATTTGGGACCATGTCCCAATAAAATATTAAGGTGTTTTTAATTTTCTGTTATTCTACTTTTAAGTTATCTCTAACTGGTTTTCGAAGATTATTTATGTCTCATGTGTGACAAATTGTTTTTCTGTTACTCGTAATTTTTTTTTTAATAATCTTCTTTTGAACTTGTATTACATGTAAATACTATATGTAATACTATAGGATTTGGCAAGAGGGACTCGTACCAAGAAAATTATTCTTCCAAGCATGTTGTTTTTTATTAAAAATAAACTTTCATTTCCAGGCCTGTTCATTTAGTTGCCATACTGATGGGTTGGGTAAACCTCCTGTTGACGAGACCAGAAAACCACTGTACGGAGACGTGTTTGGTACAACAAGTGCCGAGTTTGAGGTAATTGGCTGGTGTGGTGTATTCAAGTGTGCCGCATTTACTAATTACACATCTTTAACCTTTTTATTACACATCTTTAACCTTTTTATTCATAAAAACCTTTAAAATGTGCTTTCAATAGGGTCTGGCAGACTGATAGTGTTAAGCATATAATAAATGATGTAATAAAACAACCCAAATATTTATATCAGTGGAGACTGTTTTCTTATTTGATTATTAATGTATTGAATAATAATATCAACTTTCTTACATAACATTTTCGTTATGCTGACAGGTGTAATACAGGTGAATAATATGCTCTTATAAAGATTCACAGTCATTGTAAAATGAATATGTTTGAACTAAACTGAAATAATTCAAACAGGATGGTATAGATCAGAGCCATTGGGGCGAGCTAAAAATAGAAAGTGAAGAAGAAAACAAGACGGAGACGGGTCCTGATGATACAGGCCTGGTCACTCATGCTGAGGGGTAAGTAGATAAAGAGTGGGTATGGCTGTCAGGGCTTCCTGTGATGCTTGTAAAGACATAAAATATATTTAAAACTAATATTTAAAACTGAAAACAGTCTGTGTATGTTTATAACTATTTTTTCAGGTTTGTAACCCTGAGTGGAATGTCATCAGTGCCTGTTGGCATGGAGACCCCAAGAATTATAAATGTGCACAGGATTGAGGACGCCATGGATCAGGGTGGAGAAACTCCAGTCCTCTACCAGGTTATCCCTGAGAAGAAAACTAGTGCTGGAGGGGCCATGATGGGCTCCACACATGTATATGATATGTCTGCGGTGAGTTTGGATGGATAATAGTAATCGAAGTCCCAATGTGTAGCTAAGTAACAGAGAGGGTGCGAGTTATGTGTGTCAAACTTCGGGTATTTTATTATAAAGGTCTAAAGAGTGATTATGTTAATGGACAGGTGTAGTTAAAAAAACAAACACTATTCATTCTGTAAAATATTTAATAATAAGGTAAGTTAAACAACATGGTAAATGAAACAAACTTACTTTGAAAAAATGGTCCAGAGTGATGTTAAACGATAAGTAGCTTAACCTTGACGCCATTAAATCTCACAAACAAATTTTAACTTGCAGGTCCCTGTTGGCGCAAAGATGCCCAGAGAAAAGGGTCCAACAGAGGTTATTGAGGTGGCCTTGAGATCGGAGGAGCTTCACCTTGACACGGTAGCCTTCAATACAGGCGAAGTACAACCAGACGCTCTGGAAACAACAGTCACATCAGGAGAAAGAGGACATCAGTGATATGGTGGCAGAACATGATGCCAAACAGAAGGTATGGGATGCACGTTTTTGCAAAGTTGTACAAAAATAAAACTATGCAGTTTCGGAAATTTATTTAAAATCCTATTTAGACATTTTGTGATTTCCTATTTTTCAATTGATTAAAATAATAATCCAACTCTTATATAATGGAATTACCTAAAAACAATCAACATTTTGCATATTAAAAATTCCATCAAATTTCTATTTCTGTAGTTATTTTGAAAATGGAATGGTTTTTTTTTTTTTAAATTAAATTTATTCAGTTGGTACCAGTATGTGAACAAAATAATCAATAATTTTTTTTCCTAAACTGAAAAAATAATGATTTTTTTTTTTTTATCCTGATACTTAAATATTCTGTTTTTCAGAAACTGATGAGGAAAAAACAAGAAGAAAGTGGGAAAGCCGTGAAAAAAAAATACAAGGAGTTTACATTCTAGTTTTCATCCCCTGTGACCAATAACAAACATACTCCCAGTTTTCATTTATCAGTAACATTATAAATTTACAATGTATGTTGTAGATTAGTATCAATACTTGAAAATGTTATGTACATCCTCGTGTCATAGGAAACTCCATATAATTACCACATTGGAAACTCCGATTCATTTCCTCAGGAAATTCCATTCTTTGTTGATAAGTTCACACTAGTACGATTAATACAGGTGAATTTTTGCTGATGCAGGGACTGTCTACTTTCTGTTGTGAAATATTTTGTGGTGGTACACAAACTGTTATGAAATACTTGAGGTCATTTTCTGAAATTAGGCATGAACTCTAGGAACAATACACAGTTATAACATAACTTATATAACCATGTTTCTTGATTAAAATGCCATGTGTATTCAGATTTTTGTTAAAATGTATAATTCATTTTCAAAGCATTTGGTTTTTGTTGATGAACCCATTGGTAAAAACAATAAAGTCACCTTGAATAAACAATGGCAAATCAATTTTACACCCCCCCCCCCCCCCCCCCCCCCCCCCCCCCCCTATGAATGAGGGAGACATATTAATATTGTTGTCTCCAGTCAGTCGGTCAGTCACATGAATTGATTTTAAGATCAGTAGGTCAAAGGTCAAGGGCGCTGTGACCTTCAGGTGAAAACGATTTGTTGGGCTTGATAACTAAAGAACGCTTGGACCCAGTAACTTGGTATGCAAGTTGGTCATGACTGGGTCAAAGGTAAAGGTCGCGGTGACCATGAGGTGAAAAAAGATTTACTTTCACTTATGAACACCACCCAGGATCTTCACACTTACTATGCCTCTTGGTTATGACTAGTTCATGACACCTTTTGATTTTGGGATCAGTAGGTCAAAGGTCAATGTGACCTTGAGGTCAAGAACACTTGCATCGAGGAACTTTATACTTGGTACGCCAATTGGTCATGACTACATGTAGTTGCCTCAGTAGGTCAAAGCTCAAGGTGGCGTTGACCTTGAGGTGAAAAAAAACACATTATATAAATATATACTTGACACGTCAGTTGGTCATAACTAGTAGATAACCCCTATTGATTAGATCAGTAGATCAAAGGTCACGGTTGCAGTGACCTTTAAGCGAACAACAGTTTCCAAAAATAACTAAAGAACACTTGCACCAAGGAACTTTAATATAGTTCCTGATGACTAGTAGATTACAACGGTTGATTTTTGGATATGTAGGTCAAATGTCAAGATGACTTTGAGGTGAAAAAACAGCAGTTTCCGCTGAATAATTGGAGTATTTACCTTTGGTCATGCAAGTTGATGACCCCTATTGATTTTGGGATCAGTTTATCAAAGGTCATGGTTGCGGTATAGGTCACAGCGACCGTGAGTTTAAAAAAAAACTGTTTCCGCGCAGTAACTCGAGGACGCTTGGACCAATGGACTTTATACTAGATATGCCAGTTGGTCACGACAAGCAGATGACCCCTTGATTTTCAGGCCAGTTAATCATAGGTCAGGGTGACCTTGAGGTAAAAATGGTTTCATCTGAATGATAAAAGAACGCTTGTAGATGAATCATACTGTTGTTGAGGTCAGTAGGTTAAGGTCACGGTGACCTTCAGGGGAAGAACATTTTGGTGTTCGTAGATCACACTTATTTCCGTTCAATAACGTGAGAACGCTTGGACCCAGGAACTTAATTCCTTGGACCCAGGAACGTAATTCCTTGGACCCAGGAACTTCATACTTGGACCCAGGAACTTCATTCTTTGGCATGCAGCTTGAGGGTTATCATCGGACATAGCAAAAGCAGAATGACCACTTATTTATGGCATAGACTTGTTTTGGAATATGTGACATATCCGTATGAACAATACTTTTCCAGGACATGTGGCATATACGTTTTTGTTTTGAAGGGGAGTAGATCGAGGTTCACAAAATGTGACATATAATTTGTAACAAACGTGTGAGGAATTCGTACTAATATGTCACACGTGTTACATATTTGTATGAGTGAAAATTACGCCTCAAAGGTCATAACATCGGTCAATCAATCGCAAAAAGAGCATGTGGCATTTTTGTTTTGGAAAAGGACTATGTTTTTCAAAGAGATTAAAACAACAGACACTAGATAAGTGTCCGTGTCCAGACAGTATATCAGTAGAATGTATGCAACGAGATTCATGCCTTTTTATCTTTGAAACATGCTTTCGAAAAGAACTTTCAGTGTGGAATGTTTATGTGGATTTAGCCAAAAAAATGACTAATAGTTGTGTGTAGCCTCTTGGATAGGCAATGCCATTGGCAGTCATAGTTTCGATCTGAAGTTGGAAAACTAAATTGTAGTAAAGTTTTGTTATAAGAATATCAGGTCTGATGTTGACCTTGCAATGCTTAATAATAAGATAAACTCGTTCATGTAGCTCTTGTACGTAGTTGCTTTTTCTGCATAGAAAAACACAACCTACAACCTTTCGTAAATCATATGTGTAATAGTTTTAACTTTTGTAATAGTTAATACATTTGTTTTTAAGTCCCTTTTTACAAACGATGTTGTCAAAAAGAAGCAAGTTTGACAACCGAGGCTTCAGAACTTGGGAAATTATAGGAACAACGTCATGAAAGCGACACAAGAAAACAAAACAATTATTTGTTAAACGTTTTTGTTTTTTTTTATAACTATTACAGTTCAATTATACAACCATGGAAACAAGATCATATGTACAATCATACTCTTATTTAATATTAAATTTTGAAATGTTTTAAAATCTGTTCCTTTCATTTTGAAATATTGTCTTTAAATTGAATGTCAATGTTTAAACGAGGATACAAAATAAACATGCCCAAATTTCTCGAAACTTCTTAAGTGTCTTATATAACAGGATTAAGCTAAGCTCACTATTTTGGTTTTTCTATAATTTGCGTTAAATTTTATCTTTAAGAAAAAAATTAGACTTTAAGTGTAAATTTTTAGCTTATTGAAATCAGTTTATTAAGCCGATTAACCTTTAAAAAATCAGGGCCAGAACCCTATTCAATAATGAACTAAGTCTGAGTTTCAGACTAAAGACTCAGAAATTCAAAATCTTATTTTCATTGTTAATTGTACTGCAGAATGTATGGTGAATTTTGCTGAACATATTCCAGATGACAGGTTTTACCATTGAATAACATTTTTTTTCAAGAAAACTACATCAACTATTTTCCAAAACATTTAAATAATCAGCAGTTCTGAATCTGAATCTTAAACCCAGATTCAAGACATTCAAAAATTTGATTGCATGAAAATAAACAGTGTCAATTGAATATAAAAACAGGCCAAAAGAAACCGCATACATTGTAAAATTACGAATAAAAACATGACATATATCAACAATAACACATTGGTATCACCATCCCAGAGTCATTTACACAACCATAGAACCCGTGTTTGATTTTCCTGACGGATGTAGCTTAAAACACCACACGTCTTCCGTCGAACCAGCCGTCCAGTTTCCGTTCATTTCCCTCGGTGGACAAAAATGTCTCTATAAGCTTCAACCAATCTTGCATTCTAGCTTTCACGTAAGCCCCGTCGCTCTCAGCATACCTGTTGAAGAACTTTTCATCCATGCAAAACATTTTCCGAACAGAAACGTCTGTATCTTTATCCAGAGTTCTTTCACCATGAGCTGCCAACATGTCTATGATACTCTCAGCCAGATTCGTCTCCCCGTTTGCTGGATCTGCATCCATCATTGACGGGGACTTGCCCCGCCTACCGTCCGCGTCTTTAGGAAAGAAATATTCGGGGTGATGAGTATTGCTACAGTAATGATGCTCAAGCGCCAATTCCCACTCGTGTTTCTCCCGTTCATCGTCAATTTGTCTGTATCCACCTCGCCCAAACATCACTGCATAGCCTAATAGTTCTTTATCGCTATATTTACTTAGATCATGTATTCTGATACGGTTCTCCATCTGCTCCGAAAATTCCACACCGACCGCAACACAAAGTTCATAGCACCGCCTTATCCAGTACCGATGAGATGTTGCCTTGTCGAGTATTAGCGGCACATTCCAGCGCCTGAGTGCATCGTATGTTGTCGCGATTTTTTCATCGGTCGGATCCGTGGCTGTTAGCGCCACCGGCTTATACGTGTCGGCAACATATTCTCGTATGGTGTCCTCTTGCTTCTTGTCCAGCCTAACGCCTGAACCAACTTTTCCACTTAGCCATTCGTTAACCAGACGAAAAAGAGCTTTGAAATAGACGGTGTGGGACACGCCTAGGAGCGGTACAAAGCTTCGATCCTCTGACAATGATTCACTAGGAATTTCACGCGATTCCTGTAGGAGAAATATTGATAAATAATTCAAACAACAATGTTATTCATTAATTCATTCAATTCATTCATTCATTCATTCATTCATTCATTCATTCATTCATTCATTCATTCATTCATTCATATGAAAATTTATTTATTTATTTATTTATTTATTTATTTATTTATTTATTTATTTATTTATTTATTCATTTATTAATAAAAGTTTTATTATAACATACCATTCGATTCGGCATTCTGAACAAAACAAATGTTGGTTAATATTCTCAATGTAAACCGTAGTATGAATGTTAAGAAATATGATTGAGATTTTATTTTGCCGCGTTTTGGTATTTCCCATAGTTAAGGGAGTAACTAAGAGTTGTAAGAGGAAATGAAGTAGTAAGGAAAGTAACCTATAAATACACCGCTACGTCACAGCATATTGGCCAATGAGCTATTTTAATACTGTGTACATCTATTATTTTCCTTTTTTTTTTTCAATTTTCGTAGCCATCGTTTGCTTTATATTATACAAAATGACTTGTATCAATAATAGTTTACTATTCAGTGTACGTTTGTATTCAGCTAAGACGTTTTTTATGTTTATGTAAGAAACCCAGTGTTAAATGGTGACCTAAATTTTGTCCATTGATATCGAAACTGAAAGTGGATTTTCAGGCGTGTCCGGAAGTCCCGCTTATGTAAATAATTAAATTTCCTATGTCATCTTTTTGCCATAGTATAGGATATATCAACTGCTCGGAAAAAGTAAAAATGTAAATTTACATAACTTACAAATGCATACTATTTTAGAAAGACACGTTTTCATTTAGATTGTTTTTTAATCTCCACATCGGGACTCCTGGCTTGACTTGCCCGCCTTCTAAACATCTGATAGCTCTTGCTAGTCGTTGCTATTGCACGTGCATTTCTGAATTTTAAAAGCTACTGAGCATTCACTTGAAATTCTATAAGGAAGTATTACATGTATTTAAATTCTCGAACACGAGAACGTTCTAGTATACTGGCTGAACGGAATATATAATCTACGAAAACATTATTACGACGAGGAACACTTACATGTTGCTCATAGCTCTGACGTCCCATACTATTTTCCAAAACAGTAGGCACCGACTTCTCACGTCCATGCCTCAACGGAGCATATAAACGGACAGGTGCTGTATTAATTAGAGCTGAGCATTTGAATTCCAATTCCCACCTATTCCGTCAGATTGACAATTTTCTTAACTGATTTTTATTATGGAAGAAAGAGTAATGTCATTTAGTTAAAAAATAAAGATAAAGATTGGAATGAAAAAAATAAATATTTTCAAAACATACACTACCTGAAAAATTGCCAATTCAGGTGAAATATGGGATATATTCTTAAGGAATAAGCAATTTGTTGAGCAGATGTCTGGAAACCAGTTATATAAGACTGCTGACAAAAAATCATATCATTAAAAAAATCTTCGAAAAATAATGTTTTATGGCTAATAGTGCTACTAACGCTTTAAGAGGCAGTTTTCCAAGCAATTGAAACCTGTTCCAAAGTGAAATATCTTATATGACTAAATTTAATACATTGATGCCAATATAAGCTGATTCTGAGACAAACATTAAAACAAAGGTCAAAACTTTCAATCTTTGAGAGTGCAGCTTTAAGGAAACAGCATATATTGAACATGCTTACCCAATTTGTCATGCCATAATGACTATTGTCTGGTATCATATTAAAAAAGAAATAAAATGCAGGAAGAAAAAAAAACATTTTTTTTTTTGAAAGGAACATAATGGCAGTGTTCTACACTTTTTCCATTTTACCATGAAATAAATCCGTATTTAACAAAACATCAGATTGTGTTTAAAACACTTTGGAGGAAAGTAATTTAATCTTCAAACAATTTTTCACACCTCATACCGGCAAAGCCACTTGTTTCCAATATAAATACATGTAATTTAATCATTAAGTATTTTTTTGCGTTGACAAAACAAATGATGTTCTTTCGAAAGAAAGGTATCAAAGAGCTTCCATATCGAATTTTATTTTATGTGGCCCATATATAAATGATTCGAGTCACTTTGAATCTTTTACTTAAATGAATTATTCCTTTGCAGAAAGGCAACCTTTTTATTATTCACTAGAAAAAAACAATTTTACTTTAGTTCGCACCAAACGGAATTAAACTTGAGTATCCATCGGTTTCATATTGGATTGAATGAAATGCATCATGATTAAAAATTTCGGGTGTAGCAGAAGTCTTTTTTTGTTAAATGACTCGCATGAGTTTTAGAATGAAGATTTGTTTTGAGCTGGAAAACGATGATCGCGAACTCCGGCCGGCCCCGCCGGTGAAGATGTATGGAAAACTGTAACCAGGGTATATATATGTCTTCCATGACCGAGAGTTAGATTTAGCCAACCCGAGCGTGATGGGCCAGTTTTGCAGAAATAAGGTTTTCTGGGATTCCACATCTAACATCCTTTGCGAGGGTTGGGATGAACGTATCTTATACAAGCGGTCATGGTAGATGTTTTTCTCCGACATCAGTCAAACAAAATATAGTAAAAATGTATTTAATTCATTTATACATACGAGTACTTTTTTTATCTTTGCCCGTGGGCAAGATAAATATTTGGATCTGGGGTGGGAGAATAGACATTCAACTGTTGCAATAGGCCTGGGCTGCTCTGAGAACATGAATACTAATATAGAAAATACCCCATCAATGTGACATTATGAAACAGACGTGGGAGCAGTCGCAGAGCAGTGCCAATGACCTTTCAGAAACGGTCAGTACCATGGGAATGGGCAAGGAGTTGATGAACAAGATGAAAGGATCCAGTCGTTTACATATAAGATCGTCGATCTAGAAACAAGAGAGCGCATGCGGAACTTGCTCATCAATTCGATTAAAGGAATCACACAGAATTGACACACATGACATGGTAAATGACTTTTTGAATGATCAAATAAACTAAATCCTAGTGATTTCCATATTGAAAATGCTATTCATCACGGTCACATCAGTCGCCGAAACGCCAACAACATATCCAGGAGAAAAATTAGAGTCAGATGAAGAATCTTTCCCATATTTCACTGTAAGTGGTAATATTTTATGTTTTTTGTTTTTTTTTAAGAATGAAATCTTGGAAATTAATTGGTCTTCATTCTAAACAATCTTCAATTTCTGTATTTTATTTTTAGTCTAGGTGACATTACTCTTTTCTCTCTATCAAAAATCAGTTGAGGAAATTGTAATTCTTGCAGAATAAGTGAAGCTTCGCTTAAATGGCACCTGTTTTTTTCCTGACCTGTGTTAGTTTTATCCATGCCACTATATTTTATAGTTTATTTACGTCTCATCAATCTTTATCAACACTTTAGTTAATTTCAATAATAATAATTATAGGCTTCTCGGAGACATTCGATGAAGCATGGAGGCGTGAAAAGTCGGCGTCTGCGGTCCCGGTAAATAATTTGGAACGTCAGAGCCGTGAGCAACATGAACGTGTTCCTCTGCCTCGTAGGTTGGTCGATCCGCCATCATGGCATGATTTTCTCAGATAATATGCTGTTATGCACCAATCAATTGTAACAACGGCCCCCAGGTCCGGGGAATGACGGGGATTTTGACTTTCGGTCCAGCCAACCCCGACTAAAATCCCCACCAAATGCCCGCGCACCCAAGGGACCTTAAGTAAGGCCCATTCCCCGCTGACTTCGGGGCCACCTTAAAGTTAAAAACGGCCCATTTCCTCGGCTATTCCCGGTATACCCCGGACCTGGTGGTGGTGGGGGGGGGGGGGTCGCGGTTACAATAGACTGGTTCATTAAGCCAGTTTATTTGAGCGTTCTGGTGTTCCAAACACGTACCCCCCACCTTAATTACATGTCTGCCCGACCATGTCATGGATCTTGAGCGCTACAATGTGTCCATTTTACATGAAATGCTTCCTGATAGAACACAAGTGAATGCTAAGCAACTTTTCAAATTTAGAATTGCACGTGCGACAGTAAAAGCTTGAACTGCCGCAGATGATTGCCCAGTATGTAAATTGGAAAACAATCTAGTTGAAACCTGTTTTTTATTTGTAAGTCATTTTACTCTCACTGGAGTGCAATCAAAAACAATTGGTATATCATATATTATGTCAGAAAGCTGACAGAGGATATTTATGTATTAATATTTAAGCGGGACTTCGAAACGGCGGCAAATCTACTTTCAGTTTCGATTTCAAAGGACAAAAGCGTCTAAGCTGATGAACCAAAATGCATAATGTATAGTTTCATATAATCAATTACATGTATGTTTAATAAAATTGGCTTCAGAAATTGAGGAAACTTAAGTGTCCAAAACAAACATAACAATAAAAAGTTCATTGCCCAATGCTGTGGCGCGGTGGTATTTTTGTAGGAAACTTTACTTTCTATATCATTTCCTTTTAAAGTTACTCCCCTTTTATATTAATAGAGGTAGCAAAGTTTCCTACTTCTCCGCATAAAACCCATATTTTTTAAACATTAACACTACTGTACGGTATACATTGAGAAAATAAACCTATAATTTGTTTTGTTCATAATTCCGAATCGAATGGTATCATGAAATAATAAAATTGTAAATTTATCGATGAACTAGATGGCGGTAAAATTGCGCTCAATTAGCAGAACATCATTTAAGTATACTCGTGGTCAATGAAAACGCACCACAGAACATTCTTATCCTAATTTGACGTTGATGTGAAGTTCCATTAGAAAACCTAGAGTAAAATGATGTTTATGCTATTCTGAAATGTAACACTTGCCAAATGATGATTTGTTGGTAATTTGATAATTATTGTGCCGCCTAAGACTTCGGGGGTAAACCGTTGAATTGAAATTCATAAACTCAATATCTAGTATGCCCGCCATTAGCATCCAGGACAGCATGTCATCAGCGTATCATACTACGAATTAGACATTGCATGCGGAAGCTCGGCCTTGTTGTTGATAACGTGACGTCCACAGTGTACCTGACGTCCAAGCTGGTTCCAAAGATGTTCAATGGGACTGATGACCGTAGAGAAGGCAGGTCAGGGCAGAACATTGATGTTCTGACGTGTCATAGAGTCAGTAGTGAGTGGGGCTGAACGGGACCGTGCGTTGTCGTATTGGAAAATGGTGACATCACGGTGATTTTGCAAGAAAGTCTGAGCAAAACCGCTTTTATTGCAGCACGTACGATGAAATTTGCAGAACAAGTTCCAAAAACAACAACAGGTTTTAGCATTGAAAACAGTGTTCCTACATTGTAAATTTTATCAGTACACATCTAAACTCCAGACTGTTCAAACGCCAGCAAAAGCAGTTTTGCTTAGACTCCGGTCATTATTGTATAAGGCCATGTTCATTTATTATCGTCGTTTATACAGTGGCACTCACTTTAAATTAATTATTTCAAAATGTGAGGGGACAGATTAAAACAAAAGTTTGATTATTCATTGTCCATATGATCTTGTTATCTCGGATGTAAAATAAAACAAATAAAGTAGTTTTGTGGTTTTTTGTTTCATAACGTTGTTCTCTCAAGGACTGAAACGCTGACTGTCACAATTGCTTCCTTTTGGCAACATTGTTTGAATAAAAACATTTGTAAATATATTAACCACGAAAAATCGGAACTACATTGTATTGCAAATATGATTTACGAAAGGTTGTAGAGTGTGTTCTGATATGCGGAAAAAAATATCAAGTATTACAAGTGTATTTAAATAAATGAATGTAGTTATGTTATTATAAGATCAACATCAAACAGGATTTCTAATAACAAAATTATTTGTAAAAATCAAAATCTGCAGGTCGGAACTTTGACTGACAATGGCATTTTCTTTTCAAAAGCATTTTTTAAACATCAAAATGCATGAAACTCATTGCATTCGTTTTACTAAAATAATGTTTGTACACGGACACTTATATGAAGTCATGAAACTAGTGTGTTCTTCCCTTTGAAATAAATACAAGTTGTTTCCAAAACAATCTTAGAATGAATGCTAATACAATTTTATTACTTTGTAAAAATGTTGACCACACCTTTTTACAAAGTCAATCCTTTGAAATGTACATAATGGGTTGTACATATGTATTTTTACACTTGAAATATAATTAGCACTCTTATTTTTTCCTAGGCTAAGGGCCATAACTCTGAATGCATAACCTGTCAAACAAAAGCATTTTTTTACATACTGAATGTTCCTGTGAAGTTTCAGTAGATCAGGCCATTATTCTTTAAAGATATGCGTTCTACAATAGTGTAAGTCCTATATCATGACTTTAATCTTATAAGGCAAAATTTGATCCTAAAACCCCAGCAGCCGATTGCATATAACTTACAGAAGTTATGCACCAGTCAATTGTAACCACGCCCCCCCCCCCCCCAGGTAGCGGGGACTTCGACTTTCGCTCCAGCCAACCCCGGCTAAAATCCCCGCCCTGCGAGGACAAACAGATGGTAAAATTCCCGCCAAATGCCCCCGCACCCCAGGGACCCAAAGTTAGGCCCACTCCCCGCTATATTTAAAGCGAAGCAAAACCACCACATTCACTAATGACCAATCAAAATACACTAAGGTTAACTGTAACCAAACCTAGGAATTATCCAGCTTGATACAATTGGTTGCAGGTTTGCATTTGCACATGCCGATAAACATTTTTATTTTGTTTCAAGAGGTTAGGTAAGGCTATATGGGCAGTATGTGCCACTCAAACATTCTAGAGAATGGTGGATGGACAGATGGACAAAACCAACTCTATACACTTCTCCCACTCTTTTAAATGAAAGCATAATAAACTTTGATTCAGTAAATATGCGTACTTATTAATATAACTTTACACAAATGCATGAATCAGAAACAAGACCATCAATAAGTGGATACAATATTTTCGAATACAGCGACGTTGACTGTAAAAGGTTGACTCTTAAAGTTTATCAATTGACCATAAATGCTAATAAATAAATTTATTACCAGTGACCTTATCTTATGTAACAACGGATTCATCAACAAAAACAAAATGCTTATGAAATTATTTATTTCATCAGCGAGAAAAAAAAATATTTTAAAAAACTGCATACTCCGGAAATTTTATGTTGTTTTTTTATCAACAAACATGGTCAAAGCAGTTCTATTAATAACTATATTATTTCTAAATTTCATCCTTAATTTCAACAAATGATCTTCATTATTTCATAACACTTTGTACCACCACAAAATATTTCCCAACTGAATGTAGACAGTTCCTGCATCAGCGAAAAATGAATAAACCTGTAATAATCATACAAGTGTGAAATTATTGACAAAGAATTGAATTTTCGATGAGGAAATGATTAAGAGTTTCCTATGTGGTAATGATAAGGAGTTTCCTATGACACAGAGAATGAACATACATGATTGGATGACCACTATGAAACAAACATTTCCTTGTATTGATACTTTTATACCACATACATTGTAAATTTGCAATGTCACCGATAAATGAACATTAGAATTTAAACTCCTTGTATTTTTTCGCGGCTTTTCCACTTTCTTCTTGTTTTTTCTTCCTTTTCTGAAAAACAGAAAATGACAGTATTAATATTAGGATTGAAATATTACATAAATTCCTGTTATTTAATTATTATTTTTTTGAGAAAATTATTGTTGAATATTGTTTATATACATTGTACTAGCAGAATAAAGTAACTGTGCATGCAATAAAACATTTCAGTTCCTAAATAACTACAGAAATAGAAAATAGAAAATGTAAATGGTAATAATAATATTAGTAAAAATAGTAATTGTTATGAGGAGTTACCATTGTATTAGAGTTGATTAAACAAATGAAAACCACAGAACGTCTAAAAAGGATTTTAAATAAATTTCCTAAAAATGCATACATTGTTACATAATTGTACTACATTGCAAAAACCAGCATCCCCTACCTTCTGTTTTGCGGCATGTTCTGCAACCATATCACTGAGGTCCTCTTTCTCCAGATGTGACTGTTGTTCCTTGAGTGTCTGGTCGTACTTGGCTTGCATGGCTGCTGTGTCAAGGTCAAGCTCCTCAGGATTCAAAGCCACCTCAATTCCTTCTGTTGGCCCTTTTTCTCCAGGTTTCTTGGCGCCCACAGGGACCTGTAAGAAAAAAAATCATTTGTGAAATTAAATAGCTGCAAGGTCGAGGTCAAGGTACTCATAGTTAAAGATCACCTTGATACCCTTTCTTAGCTCCTTTTTTTCCAGCTTCTGGTACGTAGAAGTTAGTTTAAAAGTGTTTAAATTGCCTAATGAAATGAATTTTTAAACACAATTAAATAGAGTCTTAAAGAATGTTTTTAAACTACAACTGTCTCTTTATGTCATCACTCTGTAAAATATGTATCAACAAGATATAAAAGTCTCTCAAGATGAGTTTCTGTTCATTTCTACTCATATTTTGTTTCCTTGACAACCGCTAACTTCGGAACCCCGAAAAATCTAGTTCATTCAAACTCACCGCAGTCACATCATAAACATGTGCCGATCCCATCATGGCCCCTCCAACACTAGTTTTCTTCTCAGGGATAACCTGGTAGAGGGCTGGAGTTTCTCCACCCTGATCCATGGCATCCTCAATCCGCTTCTTACGCAGCTCAATCATGTCTGGGGTCTCCATACCAGCAGGGACTGACGTCATTCCGCTTGGGGTTACCAGCCTGGTGAAGGAAACAATTATCATTTCACATTAGCTGTTGTTTTGTAACTATTTCTCAAACTCATTTTACATCTTAGCATTATAGGCAGTCCTGATCCCCTGATCCCCATCCCTACCCTAATAAGTATCTACTTAACCCCAAGTCTTAACCAAACCAGTCTCATTGGGTCTCCCTGTTCTGACCTTTCCTAACTCTATCATATACTGACCCTAACCCTAACCCTTGCCCTGTACCAAATGGGTGAGCAGGCCTGTATCATCTGATCCCCTTTTCTGTCTTTTCCTAACTCCCTCTTACTCTGACCCTAGCCCCCACCCTCACCCTGTACCCAATGGGTAAGAAGGCCTGTATCATCAGGGGCCCCTTTTCTGACCTTTCCTTACTCTCTCATGCTCTGACCGTTACCCCCACCCTCGCCCTGTACCCAACTTACCCCTCAGCGGGAGTGACCAGCCCTGTATCATCAGGACCCTCCTCCTCGGACTCTTCTTCACTTTCTTCTTCACTTTCGGACTCTGACTCCAGCTCGCCCCAATGGCTCTGATCTATGTCATCCTCCTTGACTTGTGTCTGCGTAAATATAACCAGAACTAATTTAGTTTAGTTTAAAGACTTTATTTTCTAATGACTGTGAAACGTAATAACATAATAAGACAAATAACACCTGTGGACATATTCAATACATTTGTAATGAAAGTAGTTAACAATTATCTCCAACAATATTTTTTATGATAACATCATTCATTAAATGCTTAACAGTGCCAGATCCTAATGAAAGCACTAATTAAAGGTTTCTATGAATGAAAAAAGTGCAAGCTCTGTCATAAGTAAACGCAGCACACTTGATAACACCACACCAACCACTTACCTCAAACTCGGCACTTTTTGTACCAAACACATCTCCGTACAGTGGTTTTCCAGTCTCGTCAACAGGCGGTTTACCCCACCCACCCGCATGGTAGCCAAACGAACAAGCCTGGAAATGGTAGAATATTTTTAAATAGAAAAAAATAGCATGCTTTCAACAAACATTTTATTGCTATGAGTGTCTTTGTGATGCCCAAATCCTATAGCATTGCATAATATTTACATACCGTATTGTACAAGTTGAGAAGAGATTAAAATATTTAAATAGGCACAGAAATTAAATTTTGTAACACATAAAATTATTCTGTTGCTGTACAAATATACCAGATAGTGATAATAGATAATTATAATAAAAAAGAATTAGAAATAGTTACAATTATGTTGGGACCATGTCACACATTCATCAAACATCTTTAATTTCTCATTTTACTAAGCTAAATATCTCCTTGGTCATGTGATATAATAACTTGATAATATCTGAATACTTTATTTTGTTGATTTTATTTCAAGTACACATTTTTCTTTTTATTTTCCTATTCAAATTTAAAGAAATAGACAATAGACAACTTCAGTTAAAAAATACCCGTCCACTTCGGTAACAGCATTTTATTCCCCATATGAAAAACACAGATATGCGAATACATGTTCTTTACATGTTTTTAAGTAAAGATAAAAGTCATAAACGTTGCACCTAAAAACCACACGATCACACTCCCATGTTGAGAAACAATTTCTTACCTCCGGTATAGGGGCGTTGAGACCAGGAATTTTAAGGTTGGGATAAGATGGTGGAGGGCCATATCTCTGCATGGCAATTAACCAGGGCGGAGGAATCTTCTCTGATTGCTGAAATTACACACGATTGGATTATATAACATTTAAATGATGTCATTGCACATGTGTGGTTAAGAAATGCATATATCAGATAGTCATTTATTGAGAATAAGTTAACATGTAACAAAAATATATCAATAACATGACTTTTCTGACAGAAACATACACACCCTTTTTGCAGTGTTTTTTGTTCCATTGGAAACAAATTTTTGTTTGCAAACTAAATGCAACATGTTTTTTTCATGAAAACAGAATCAGTACAATGTTTAAAACATTTAAAATTCATTTTTATTTGACAAGCAAAAGACCACTCACTGGGCCGATGGGCATTCCAAGGGCTGTTTTAAGATCATCAGACAAGTTGCCAGGCTTTTTCTCCTTCAGTCTGGTCTCAAACTCTTTACCCTGTAAAAAAAACAAATTAAAATATCATGGTTTAAATTAACAAGTCATTTGTACTTGGGTGCTCTTCTCTTAGAACATGCACAAACAATTCAACTCGTGACTATGAGGAGATTTTCTTTCTGCTTCCCAACGTGCATGTAAGCTTATTTATACTCGTCTTCAGTCAATAAGGTTCCTGAAGCACAGACAGAATATAACCCTTGTTAGAGCTACGTTGGTTCTTTAATGTGCACCAGTGTATAGCACTGTCACAAGGGACCCCCATTAAACATCCCTCCCATAGATAGTACATACTTTATTTTTAAGTGGTGCGGCAGGGAATCGAAACCTGTGACCCCTATATTTACAGTCAAGTGTGTTACAAATAGACCACAGATCTGCCACATTTACAGTTGTTGGTATTTATATCCCTGGATCAATAATTATTCCCCTATTGATAAACACAAGGTTGGCTTTAACGGACAAAGTGGAAAACCATTAGAGAGCACAAAGCATGTTATGGACATAGCATTATATCATAGATAACGAAGGAAGGAACTTGTCAGTTGGTCAACCAATCAAACATTTAGTCTAATTTGTAAGTTGATTTATTGATGGGTTATAGCCCCTAGCAAGAATGACACATGTAATCAATATGTTTACATGCCAAAAACTGATAAATTGAATTACTTAGGAAGAAGTGATTCAAAAGATATACAGAATTTATTGTTTTTTTTGTCAGATAAATTATTATTGTTCTATTGGTACCAGTATTATACAAAATATTAAGCCCCGCTGCCAAACTCCGCCCTCCCCATACCTCATAGTAGAGATCCCCATGAATGCTCATCTTGGGTTTGGTTTGCCAACGGAAAAAGGCGTCGTGCAGTTTCTGGTAGTCAATGTCAATTTTGCCCATCTTTGGTCGAACCTTTTCCCGCATTTTTGACTTCAGATTCTTTTGGTCCTCCTGAAGACAGTACACAAATAGAATTCAGTTTGGTTTGGAAAGAAAACAGCTGGAAAGGAAGACCGAAGTTAGGTACAATAAAAGTTTACATAAAGATTTTTCTTAAGAATATTTTTTACAAATAATTCATTGTGTAAGTATGTGCTCTTACATGTGTTGACATTTAATTCAAAAGAAATATGAAACGAGTTAGGAAAGCAAGCCTTTGGCCTTTAGTGAGCTTTATAACCTTTCTGTAATTTGATTCATAAAACTTAAACTATTAAAAGGCAGCAAATGTAAGAATCATTTCATCACATGACATATTCATCCATCAAAATTAAGATTTTATTTATTTCTCAATGTAAAGTCTTACTCTAAATTAGCAGGGCGAAATGAAGTTAAGGTCTAGATATATAACGATGGTGTTGCATCAGAATATGTGTAATGACTATATAATAATATTACACTTGAAACATACAAAAGTGAAATTGTTATAAATAAATGCCAATCAAGTTTTAGATGCATGATAACTTAATGTATATGGCTATTTAGCAAGCATAAGGATAATGAAATTGAAAAGCATTACATATACTTGGCAAACAAACCTTTTCAGCAAGAGCAGCCCTCATCTCAGTGATGCCTGTAGCCTGGATGAACTCTGGAAGTTCAAATGGCGCCTTCTCGATACCTCGTTTTCCAGCCAGGTACTTGCGCTTGAAGCACCAGTGACGGGGAACAGCAACAGAATTACGATATGCCTTCAGGTGCACCAAAAATTTGGGGTCCTGTAATAAATAAAGAATATTACTTAACTAGTTTTTTAAGGGATTTCTAGAATTCCAAACCAGGGGGACGTTTCAATAAAGACCTTAAGTCTAAATTGAAATTATCTTAGTACCATACTTTCATTATATTTTTGTGTGAATTGAAGTTTAGCTAACATTTAAGTTTAAGAAGATTTAAGACAACTGAAGTTTTGATTATAATCCTTCACTCAAACGGCCCCAAAGGACCATTTCCCTCTTGATAAGCATTTGAACTTCTTCCAAAAGAAAAGCAATCCTTAAAACAAAACAACAGTTTTTTACATAAATATTAATCATGATGAAAAGTAAACCAGTTGTTTCAGTGATGTATTATAAACTTTAAACAAGAATACCAAGAATCAGATGTGTTGTCTGGCAAAAGCTCAAAACACTTTGTGTAGTATAAGTCACCATGACCTTGACCTTTGACCCCAAAATTAATAGTGGTCATCTAATGAAGAATACCAATGTGCATACAAAATTTTAAGACTTTTCAACAAGTCATTCTAAAGCTATCAACTGGAAATGAAAGTGGGACACAGACAAAGCCCCTGACCACGCCGCCAGACAAAATAATTACTATGTGTCTGCCATGATTTACAGAAGACACAATTGAATAATAATCTACCAGACAGATAATTGACCAGACAAATATAAGAGCCACACGAAAGTTATATAAGTCACTACCATTCCATTTTGGGCAGAAAGGACGTAATAAATAGTAATCATCTACATGTACGTACCTGTGCATTAACGTCGTGCATCTCAACCACATCAGGCCGGGTGACAAGCTGTTTCAACTGGGCTACACTGAGTCTAGTCAACTTCTTAAGCTTCTTCTTTGACAATTTTGGGCGGTCATCTGTGTTTTTCTCATCCTTAAAGAAAACATTTTTGTTAGATACTGCCTAGTCAGAAAGCATCTTACATTATTTTGCTGGGTTTACCACCAAGAGTCGGAATACAATGTTAGCCTTTTGGGCAAATGAACAGTTTACCAATTTGCAGACAAGCTTTGTCTGTATAAACATACACATGATCTTAACTAAAAACAATATTCTGTCAAAATCTGGAAAAATGACAACTCCTTTTCCCTTTGAGATTCAAAAATACCAGTTTATCATCTGTGCTCGCAAAATGTTAAAATTCCTTTATATCTTAAACAAGATACCTGCAGAGCAATTGTCGGCACACATCTATACATTTTTCCGCAAAAGGGCAATAATTCAAAAACTATTAAAGCCAAAGTTATGAGCCTCGTTGTACACATGAGTATTGTCACTGGCAACATGAGCGCCAAGTTTCACTCAAATTTCTTATGGCAAAGTTATGGTAAGTTTTTACTCAAAAATGAGCCATCGCCACCAAACTGTTATCACAATACCCAAAGTAATTTTATTCGTACAAAAGACAAAAACAGTATATTGTGGAGTTAATGCCAGACGCCATAACTGTAGAAGATATTGGTACGTTCTAGCTTTACGAGCTAGAAACCAGATAATGCAATTGCAAGAAAAAAAGTAAAAACTTACATACAACTGACATTGTTGTGTATAACCCATTGAATCTTACTTATGTATCACATTGCTTTTGACACATGTATCTTTTGCAGTTTTTCCCCATTTTTAAATTTGAAATTTACCATGGTAGTCTACCACATAATTTCCAGTAAGTTTAAAAATAGTGTTGGTATATTTACCTATACTCATAAACAGATATGATTTAAACTGGGAAACCTTTATGCGCTTTTTTAAACGGGGAAACACAGTTCAGACAGCAACATGATTGTTGCGTTCATTATTTAAACCATGTAAAGTGATGTATTATCGACCTTAAACTAGCTCCCATTGACTATTCTAGGCTTGTTTTTAGGAAATACTATATTTGCCAATTTTTGGATCATCTAGTGTCTAGTCCCTTTAACCAGAAGAAATTATTCTTATTGACTCCACCAATTTCCTTTTCAACACCCACCATGTCTTCATCTGAGTCATCATCAGCATCAGGATCATGGACTTTCTTGGCTGGCTCTGCGGGCTTCTCAGGCTGAGTGTCCATGGCCTTGGGCTGATCTTTAGTCTCATCTTTGATCTGTGTAAGAAAAAGTTAATGACTGTGTATTGGAAAAACAATTAAATACATTTGCAATAGAACTTACAGGTAAACAAATAGGACTTGATGAGATTGTTCATAAACTAAGAACTGAACGTGATTGTTCACTACAGTGTTCCAGCCAGGATTTGAAAAGGGCAGGATATTAGGTCAAAAAGGGCACTTTTGATCTGCATTAAATGAGCATTAATGGGGCACTTTCGAGGGCCAATCTTCAATTCTTATTATGAATGTCTTGTAACTACTTTCAATACTTATATTGTTGTGAATACCTTAGCTGTAAACTAAACTTAAGTGTCAAAATTTTGTATATTTATTATTCTTTTACTTATTTCTGAAAATTGACAGGGTGCCCCTCCTGCAACAGGGTGCCCCTCACTAGACCTAGCTGGAGCACTATTCATTGCCATACAATAAAATTCAATTTATCGTCCCAATACATAACATAATGTGCATAACATATGTGAACATAATTTATCATTGCAATTTCAACTCAAATAACTTACCTTGAATGCCTCAAATGTCTTGCTGAAATAAAAGTAGTTGGGGTCCATGGGGTCCAAATCTGGTTGTTCAGGAACGTACCTACAAGGGGTTTAAAAGTATAGTGAGAAAGAGAGTAAGAATGTTACTGACCTACTGATGTTGTTTTTTGTCTTCAAAGTACTGCAGTGTCAATGAAACAATGGTTAAGTTATTTACACACATGTATGTACATGAATGGATTAACATCCTTTTCAACATAAATCAGTCATTGTAGAAAAGCACCACCAACAAGCTGATTGTAATCTAGTTATTTTGCCATATCATCTCTTGTACAGTAAAACTAAACCTTGGTACTTTTTCACTTCTAATCTTACCAATCTGATTTCATTTCATTGACAATATCATCATATCAAACAGGTCTAAAATTGTAGCTTACTCAATTTGAACATCGGATTCCTCAGCTGGTGTTTCAAAAGTCTGGCTTTGCTGAACATGACGATTCTTGCGAGACTTCTTTTTCTTCTTCTTACGCTTTTTGTTTTTGGACTTAAAATATAAAAATGAACATTTATTTAATTTACTGTCATACATGTGCATACTTCATTGTATTGAAGTGATTAACTATTTGAACATTATAACCACTATAATCTTATGAGGCTAAACACTAATATTCAGCAGTTTAGGAACTTGAAATGTATTATAACAAAAGTTCTAGCCCACTCATCTCCTTTCCTGTCTCCTGTTGCACTGGCTCAACCTTGCAAATAATCTCCTGCCCACTCACTTCCTTGCCAGCCTCCTGTTGCACTGGTTTGTTCTTGCCAATAACCTTTATCTCACTCACCTCCTTGCCTGTCTCCTGTTGCACTGGCTCCTCCTCTTCCTGGTCCTCCATCTCCACCATCTCAATCTCATCATCTACCTCCTCCTCTTCCTTTCCTGAATTACATATAAAGTGACACGATATAAATAAGATATTTTACATGAACATTAAAAGTTGTAATATTATGGACTTAGTGATTCAATATAATGTGATATGCACTAGGTCAAACAAAATCAATCAAGCATCAAAAGTTAAGTGTAAAAAAGCAATTTACAGAAGTGAGAACTCACTATCAGGCATGTTCATCTGTTCTATCTCCTCCTCAGTGAGGCCCACTTCCTGTGCTCGCAAGTCCTTGAAGGCAAGTACCTTCTCCAGGGCTGCTGACAGCTTAAGTTCCCGCATCTCCCCTGGGGGGCCTCTGTCATCTCCCCTAGGGGGTCGGGGCGGCTCATTTAAGTCCGGTGGCAACAGTGGGGGAATGTTGCTGAAGAAACAGAGAGAGCTAGTTATAAAATGAAATGCCCTGATCTCCCTCTGGGGGGCCTTTGTCATCTATCCAAGGTTAGGTAGGCAGGTGGAGGGGACTGGCTTGAGTTGGGGGAGAGGGGGCAATGACAGAGCCATCTTGTTGTATAAACAATCTAGATAGTTACTATATAAAGCTAATGCAACTACTTGCAGGAGTGGGTAGCTGACTGGAGTCGAGAGGCAACAGCAGAGAATACTACTTAATAGTGACAATAAATGATTTACTTGGGTTACAATTAATGTATAACTTATACAAAAGCAAAAATAATTTTCCACATGGCCCCAACCATACAAAATTTGTAGCATTTTGCCAAATGGACAGAACCTTGCATTGTTATTGAACAACAGCTGATAATTGTCAATCCTGAAAAATAGCTGGGGTATGTTTAAGTTTGGGGGATTCATACAAAAAGCAGTGTAAGGGGCTGAGAACAAGTGCAAGACTAGACTCAGACTTGGAAAAATACCATTATAGATATACAAACAATCTTCTTTATTCCATTTATTACACACAAAAATATGTAAAAGATAGAAAAACTTAAAATAGTGATAAAATGTAGCAAATTAGAGAATTCACAACGAAAATAAGTTTTGACATGACATTTATGGAACATTTTATTCAATAACCCATTTATCACACCCACATTGTACCTGGTAGAAGTCTGTGGTGGCAGGAGGGGTGGGATCCCGCTAGAGGGCCGCTCCCGAGGTCCGGGACCACCGGAACCATGCATCATAGAAGGGCTCTGGCTGAATGGCATACTGGAACCAGTAGAGGCCGGAGGTGCTGTAATTGAAAATTGTTACAAATGTAATAAAGGATTTTACCTTAAAGAATGCATTAGACAAGTTAAATGTTGCAATAAGTGAAAAAGCTGATCTCAATCTGCATAAAAGATTATTATTTTTAATCATAACATAACCAACAAGTTTTATTGGCAAATGGTATCTTGTCATTGGCCATTTACAAATGGTTAAACAGTTATATGGCCAAGAAACACAAACACATTTACACAATAATAATAATGTACTTCACAGTAACATATATTTTAGATAAAAATGAACCATGATGATGAGCATAGTACTATTTACCATGATACAACTAAACAGATTATATACTATCCAGGCTTTCATGTGACCAATAACAAAAAAGTAGGGATAAAAGTAGGAGGATTTCTTTGAAAAAGTAGGGAAAAATAGGTATATTAAGAGCAAAAAAGGGGATAGTAGGGCTCTTTACTAACCCTTTTGGATGCAAATAAATGACTACTAAACCTATTCATCAATTGTAATGTACATGTAGTTATCTTTGCTTAGAAATCAGTGCTTCAAGAGGAATTCAGCCATAGGATCAGGAGATGAACCTCCTTCTCCTCATGAGAACCCCTCTTGCAGCACTACTGCATCAAACTAATCCTACAAAAATACTAGAAAGGGCTTCTTATTAAAATCAATATTTAGATTATTTCAATCAATGCATTTAGTTCAAACTGTTCTATTATTTCTCGACCTATTTTTACAAAAAAGTAGGGATAGTAGGGCTTTTTCAAGAAAAAGTAGGAGCCTAACAAAAAAGTAGGAAAAAGTAGGAATAGTAGGAAAATAAGGGCCCGCTTGAAAGCCTGAATATCGCCAAATATGTTATATATTAACAATTCAAGAAATATAAGATTAGGATCAGCTTATGACCTTCATTTCACAGCATCCGAAAAAAATTTGGATGAAATAATCAAAACAATTAACACCCTTTTAAAACTTACGCCTGCGAGCTTGTTCCTTCTCCTCCCTGTCCCGCGTCTCCATAATGGCGAGCTGTTGTTGCCGGAGTAACTCAGTCTCGCTTCGTCGTCGTTCCTCCTCCAGTAAAGCCTGCTGTTGGCGGACTTTCTCCATCAGATCCTCACCTTGTCCCTCCCCTGGTGGTGCTAGACCACCTCCCTGTTGCTGCTGTTGTTGTTAGGATAAAGAATTATGCAAATTAAACAACATTTTCCATGCACTTTTCAGTGTAGATCCAAAAAATTGGGGGAAGAAATGATCTCCTGTATTAAGATTAAAACCTACATTTACCACCAATAAGCCTTTATATCAGCCTCTAATAAGGACCCAACTGAATCATTAAGGATTGCAGTTTAACAACTTAACAGAATATGAAGTCATAATTTGGTTTCCCACCTTCTGAAAAAAATGTTCTTATCTAAGTCAGAACATATTATATAAAATCTCAACAACTAAGGAAGGCTCACTTACAGTACTTTGCTCGCTCTGCCCTTTCCACAGACTAAAGACCTAAGACAATAATGTGATTATGTCTGCTTAAAAATCTATCAATTCTTCAAAACAAATATGCCATAGACCAAGAACTGGAAGTATGAACTATGAAGTTTTTCACAGAAATGTGAAAGTTTAATATCTTTTTGCACTATTTTTCAACTAGTATCTTAAAAATCAAATTATTTCCACTTTAACATGCCAAATTCGCAGACTTATTTTAGAATAATTCATTTTAGTTTAAGACTGATTGAAATTGTGACAATAGAAGTAACATTGACACAAGATTTTGATATTTTGAACTGGCTAGATTTCAACTTTGGAAGTTTTCTTCAAATTTATAGATGTTTTTATACTCCAAAGGACTCATTTTGGATGTTTTAACTAGGAATGCAAACAAATATTCGAATATTCGATCAAATGTTTGATATTCGAATGTCAAAATCGGTATTCGAATATTCCAAAAAAAAGTTCAATAAAGAGAACAAAACAGATTTTGCCTTCATCACTGATGTTGTTTATAAAGCTCGTTTATTTTGTTTTTACAACGATTGGCCCCTAATGCCAGAGGTGTGAATGTGATGACTAGAAACGCGTCATGTGTCATATAGGAACATATTGTCGGGTACTATAAAAAGTCCCCCTACTTTTACAGTAACTAGCTAGGGATCAGCTTGAACACTAATGTGTTGTCTTGGCTGCAAATTATGCTGTGCAACATAGCGCAAATCGAGGTGATGATATAAATGCCATAATAATGTAAAATTGTGCTCAATAATGTTGTTGCATGATATGTTCTTTAAACTGTTTCTATCTGTCAATAAAAATTTTGTGCTTTGAAATGGATTTAAGGATATATTTCCTCTATTGTTGTACAGTAGATGAGTCCAATCCACTTATGTTTTAGTTTTACTATTTTACTAGTTCCCGAGTTGGTTTGGGTTTTCCATAGAACTTTATATTTAGTCAGTTTAGAGGTCAATCTCAGAACGAGGCTGATCGTCCTAGGGAAAGACCTTCCATTGGCGCAAAACACTGCTTGACTAGGAATCCATCTTATTTCACATTGTTTACAAAAGGAAGCGGAATTGAATTATTCGATTTTGTTGTTTGTCTGTTTATAATGTAATGCATTGTTTTTTTCTTCCTGAAAAAAGAGAATTTCAAAGGCTCATTTGGGGAAAATCAGGGTTCGCCGGGCGTACTGGCGAATAAAAAATAGGGTTTAAATGACCTGGCTATTACTTATATATATTTTGGTAATCGAATATTCGATCAAAAGAATTACCGAATATTCGAATATCTATTTTGCCATTCGTTTGCATCCCTAGTTTTTACCCATTTCTAGGGAGTAATAAACTTCCAAACTTCCTTAAACGGAAGCCCTGATTTGTTACCTGCATAAGAAGAGCCTGTTGCTGTATGGCAAGCCTCTCTTTCTGGCGTTCCTGCTCCAGCAGTCGCTTCTGTTGCATCTCATCTCCAGTCTGGACAATGGACGGAGAGAAAAAGGCATTGATACAGTGTCAAGAATATGATCTAGAGACAGTTGAACCTTCCTATCAGTTGTTTGAATTGGTAATTTTTAGCAGTAATATTAACCATTTCAAAACAGATTGTATCATTGGTCAGGTATGGCCCAGTTAATCTGAATTGGCAAAACAAATAAAAATTGCAATTTTTAACTAAAACATATGCCCTTAGTGATAATAATTATGATTCATTTAAATAGGCTTATTTATGTATGTCAAAAACAGATACTGAACCAGGCTTGCTCTTACTTCATTGACTATCTATTTGTCATAGATATTTTCTTAATTATTTTTTTTTTGAGACAGCTTGTACGAAAAAAGTGTGTTTGAGTGATGTACAACAGAGATAATTCAAGTCAGAAGTAGCATAAAACTTTTTTCTTTAAAGGTCAGACAAAATTCAAATGGTTAAGGTTCCAGGTCTCACCTGTTTTGGTGGCTGTACTTGCTGCTGCATGAGGGGAGGGGGCTGGGAGGCAGGGGGACCCAGGTGGGACCCTTGGGGCATCTGACCCATGGGCCCTGGGGAAGAGGACATCTGGCCCGGGTGTCCCATTTGAGGAGGCTGAACCATTTGCTGAGGCGGTGGAGCTTGGCTCATCTATAAAATGTCAAAATATTGTATTTTGCTTAGTATGGAAATTTGTATCTGTGTCTTATCAACAATTTTAAAGGCTGAGCAACTGTGATCTAAAACACCTTTTTATTAAAACAATGCTAAAAAGTAAAGCCCTAAAGGCTTGCATTGGCTTCTATCAAAGAATTTACCCAGGCAAAATTCATATCATTGGAGACAAGTCTTCAAAATTAAGGTAAAATAAAATATAGACTTAATTCATTTGTAGCCCATTATGGGTTTTGAAGTTGATTACTCATATTTCTACTTGTTATACCTGTGGAGCTGGTGGTCCGCCCATAAGAGGCTGAGGGGGCATCTGTTGTGGCTGGCCCATGTGTGGTGGTCCAGGAGCCATTACTCCCTGAGGTGGCTGTGGGGGACGGTATTGTGTGTCTCCAGGAGGCCCAGAGGACATACCCCCCTGGGGATGGGGTGGCCTGAATGGAGCTTCCCCTGGGGGTCTGACTGACATACCCCCTAGGGATGGAGGAAAACCCATTGGCCTGCTAGCCTGTGGAGGAGGTGGTCTGAACTGGGGACCTTCTCCTGGTGGTTCTGGTTGTCGAACCGGGGGTCTGAATTGGGGCTCCCCTGGTGGGCCCAGATTTGGTCGCATCTGGCCTTCTCCAGGGGGCTTGGGCATTCTGGGCTGGGGTGGAGCAACTGGCTGTGACATCAGTGGTGGAGGCTAAAACAAAGGTTAAATGAAGGACTTATTTATATTTTGTAATGAAACAAAAGCACCAATGAACACCAAATTGCAACGAAGACATATTTGAGTCAGAGGATTGTGACTTGGTACACATATATGTTATTGTATGCATATTGTCATTGCTGAATCAAAAAAGTTTCATTGGAGTACCTGAGTAATGGGTAAAATTGAAAGCTGTAAGGACTTTGCAAAATATCCAAGCTGTGGCCAACATCAAAGTTTTATCACAACTCATGTGCGGTTAGAGACAATGACAATGCCTAAAAATATTTCTAAAAAGGCAAATAAAAATGACAAGTTGCTCCAAATTCTTCTTTCAACAAACCTGTGAAGGTGCCTGAGTGGTGGGTGCCTGTGCAGGTTTGGAGCCACCCTGATTGTCTTGATGGCCAGCCATCTGTTGCAGTCTCATCTGAAGTGAGGTTCTTGTCACATGCCCTGGGGCGGCCCATGTGCCAGAGTCCTGCTTTGGGGAGGTTGCAGGGGGTTGGGGTCGCTTGGGCTCTTGGGTGGGTATGGAGAGTAGAGAAGGGGGCCCTGGTTGGCTCTCAGAAGCTTCATCTTAAAGAACATACATTAAAATGTGTGATATGATATTTTGAGGGTTGAAGTTGAGAGAAAAAAATCAACAATATATTTCTATCACAAATATATATAGTATTTATAGTTATATATAATAAAAGTATGGTGTTATATATACATAAGTTTCATTATTGTTAATTTGCATTTATCCATCATAATGTGGTTAGCCTGGTGTAGTTTGGTGGCCCAATTGATTTAATTTATGCATATCAGCAACCATTAACCATCTTTTGTTGAAAATTATAGTCATCTAAAATCAGTCTTTTGACTGAACAAGCCTGATTTTTACACTAGTGCCTGGCATGAAAAAAGCAGGGCATACACTAATTTCAGACTCTGAAATCATAATTTGTCATCTGGGCCAGACCCTATTCAAATCAACTGTGTATGTAACATTGTTAAAATCAATAATGTCTGACTGCAAATTGACCAAGGTAAATGTCGGTGGAATTTGAGAAATACTATAATTGCATTTGACATTTTTTTTACATTAGGCCTAAAAAAAAAAATAGTTTGGTTAGGGTTACATCCTTTTCAAAAATAGGTAGGGTAGGTAGGCTTTTTATTTTTTTTTATTTATTTTTTTTATTAGGCTTTATATAAGAATGTCATTTTCATCATTGGAGAATGGTGTTAAAGTTATCTTCTATATAAGCAATTAAGGTTTTAATCTAAATATTTAAAAGCAAAAAAAGAAAGAATTTTTTTTTTTTTTTTTATTTTTTTTTAGTTTTTTAGTTTTTCATTTTTTTTTTTCAAACTGACTATAAAAACGTTAGGGTCGGCGCCTATTCCGTAGGTAGGGTCGGGTAACCCGAACCAAATGTATTTTTTTTTAGGCCTTAAGTATACAAACATCAATGTTTGAAATCTAACATGAGTTCAGGCTTTTAAAAACAAAATTTTGATATTAAATCAATTTGATTGTGGCAGTGCTTCTGATAAATCACTTTATTCCAGATGTGCATACCCCAATAATAAAAGTCATACTCCATAGACCAATACAAATACTATTACAGTACACTCAATGAGTTAGACCCACTTTCCTCGCTCACTCCGAGGGATAGAGTCGATGATCGTGGGTTTCCTCAGAGGGTAAAACTGTTGCCCTCGCTAAAATCCGCCCGAGTTCCTCCGAGTGGCTGGCTTACCGCCGAGTTTAATATGAACGATAGCGTTGAGAATCGTCCGATTTTATGACCCCGCGGCGGAACTCCAAGTCTAATCAGATAAGCAAGAAATCATTCTTGTTTAGAAGTTACCGTATTATATCATGCATAGGACGCACTTTTTACCCCCAATTCTCGTCTTAAAAATTGCCTGCGTCCTTTCTATGCTATTAGAATTTCATCTGTTTTTTTCCAAGTCCATTTCAGGTTGAAAATATCGGACCGGGGAAGAACGCGGTAATAGTAAGTATCTGTACTGCGTCACCGAAGAGAACAACTGACATAGGTAAAATCACGCAAGTTAACACACGCAGAAATATATTGAATGTTTACTTTAAAATGATTTATTGAGAAATAAATTGAAACTAGAAATGTGTCCATAGGACACGGATGCCCCCACTTCGATTTTTTGTCACAGAAAATAAGCCATAATGATTATTCAGGATAATCTGAGGGCCCTAACTCCTAAATGATTAAAGCGATTTCCATGGCTATCGAACTTGATCAAGATATTATGGTCACAAACATGTGTTAAAAGTTTGTTGAGGATTGGACAAACAGTTTTCAAGAATTAGATCGGAAACAATCTTCGGGACGTATTTTTCAAGTCTTTTTTTGCAAATAAAGAGCCGTAACTCCTAAATGACAAAAGCGATTTCCATGGCTATCGAACTTGATCAAGATATTATGGTCACAATCATGTATGTAAAGTTTGGTGAGGATTGGACACATACTTTTCAAGAATTAGATTGGAAACATATATTTTTGAAGTATTTTTGGCAAAAAAGGGCCGTAACTCCTAAATGACTAAAGCGATTTCCATGACTATCGAACTTGATCAAGATATTATGGTCACAAACATGTGTTTAAAGTTTGGTGAGGATTGGACAAACGGTTTTCAAGAATTAGATCGGAAACAATCTTCGGGAATTTTTGGCAAAAAAGGGCCGTAACTCCTAAATGACTAAAGCGATTTCCATGACTATCGAACTTGATCAAGATATTATGGTCACAAACATGTGTTTAAAGTTTGGTGAGGATTGGACAAACGGTTTTCAAGAATTAGATCGGAAACAATCTTCGGGACGTACGTACGTACGTACGTACGTACGTTACAAGTCATATACGTACGTACGTACATACGTACGTACGGACAAGGGCAACCCTATATGCCGCCACTTTGTGGGGGCATAAAAAACACGAGTGTTTACTTTTTTATAAAAGGGACGCTACTCACAAAAACTCGATGTGAGTCAGCACTTTAACTGGATTGAGTTATAACGGCAACGGAAATCGGGAAAGGAAGTAAATATCAATTAATCGTTGTTTATGATTTTAATGTTTCGATATTTTACAAAACATTTTGTTGTATGTTACTGTTTTAAAAAATTGATAAATGAATGTGCATAACGCAAAGTAGCATTATTATCACTATCAAAACGTTTCAAATGTGCGGAGGTGTGAAAAACACCCGCTGTCTGTCATTAGAAAAACATCAATAGAACAAACTATTGTGATGGTAAAACCTTATGGTTGTTTGTTCACACTTTACCCGAGGTGCCTTCCGCTGGCAAGGCTAATTACTGACACTTAATTATGCCGACATGCTTTAATCCGCACAGCGACAAGCCTTATCAAAACAATCATCAGTTTTGACAATACACAGTTTTGTTGCGATTGCAACGGTTGCAACGGTTGACTGTCATTCAGAAAGCATGTCGAGACTATTGCAACGGTTGCAACGGTTGACTGTCAGTCTGGACTATTACGGCATTTGTATAAGTCTTATAATATGCGTAAATGTTCTCAAAATGTCAAGACATATATCATTGTTGTGTACACTAAATTACCAAAATAAGACAATAATTATCGAAATACACAAGACAGTTACCAAAATATGCCTTATATACAATTTTTTGTTTGTTTTTTACTTCAATATATATGTTATAAATACTTGACCAACCTCAATTTTTCGGCTCCGATTTTGACATTTTTCCGCTGCGTCCTATCTTATATATCAAGGGTTTTTACCCGTTTTCTCAACAATTTTTTTGCCTGCGTCCTATCTATGCTAGCGTCCTATACATGATATAATACGGTACTTATTTTTATGCTTATGCACATTGTTAAGCGTAAAAGATTCTTACATGTACCAACGTTTAATTTGTGTTTATGTTCGTAAACGCCAATTGAATATTGTCTTGAATTATAAACATTGAATCATTAAAGTATATCCACTAAGTTATTGCATAATAAAGCAGCAGACTATTTACACGATTCTGAACCATGACCTCTGACGTCAAGGGCGTGATCAATACAATGTAGAATATACTATTTATTATTGGTGGTTAAAAATAGCTATGACGTTTCATGGAATTTTCCACAGAAAACGAGGCAAGAAGGCCTTCAAAACCCATGCGCTGTGAACTTTGAACGCGTGTTTGGCCTCCTGATTTTCTGAAAATGTGTAACCTAGAATTTCTTGGAAGAAATGTGTTTATCAGTCTTAGCAAAAACACGTTTATAAGATGCATGTGCAACTAGTGAAATATGACTGCATTCATGTGGTAAGCTAACTTCATGCAAAACGGGCAGAGGAAAAAGAATAATAGCAATTTACTGGAGCTGTCTTAATCGGTTGAAAGTTTTAATTGAATAAATATAACTTTAGCGTAGATTCTTATCTAGTGTCCGCCGAGTTTCGCGGAGTTAACCCCTCAGGAACGCTGAGTTCGTTATTCTTCGGTCGACTGATCACCCTCCGAGGGCCTTAAATTCAAACTCCGAGGAACGCGGACAGTCGATAAAATCATTATGTTGGCCGCGATAGCAAAAATCCGCGGAGGGAAATGGAAAGTGGGTCTAACTCGTTGAGTGTACTGTACCCTTAATTAATGACTCTGCATACATGTACAGGCGAAAAACTGTAGAGATTGACAATTTGAATCAGTTAATAGTTATTATTAATAATAGTTATATGGTTATTGTTTAATAATACAATTTAAAGAGCAGTACCTTGTGCACTGCTCTCTGCAGCTTCCTGGAAAATAAAACACATTACTTAATATTATAAAGAGATGATTTTACTAGAAAAAAATAAAACAAGAGAAATCAACCTCTCCAAAATGTCAGGAAGCTAGTTTAGTTTTTATAAAAACTGTTATAAAATTGTTGTTGTTACAACTCTTCCATTTATTTTGGAAGATCAATTTTAAAAATCAAAAACAAGTCTTATTGATGAACTTAAGTCTGTTAAAAAATATTCTTTAATATCTCAATATAAACTTAAATTCTTGAAAATAAAATGCAACAAGCCATTTCATCTATTCTGAATACAACTACTAAGCCATACCTCTTGATAATAAGTGTGCAGTCGTTCCACAAGATCTGCCTTAAGACCTGAAAAAGTTTTGAATTGTAATATCCATGAAATTATACAATATTTAAAGTACTTGACAACAATTATGTCTTGTTAACTTAAGAGGTTAGGGTGACATTGTGTTGGAAAGAGTAAATACCAAATTATTTTTACGTTGGAATAAACTGATCTAGTATTTAATTACATGATATACACATTAGATAGCAATTATAGTCATAATTGTGCCTAATTAAGTACTAATAGTGGTGTGTAACCTATCATAAAAAAAAATCTTCATAACTAAGCATTAGCTAGGCTAAATATTACACAGGACAAGTACTTATACTAAAGCAAACATGCATCATATACACATAAAAAAACCATATCAAGCGATTATAATGTGGAGCAAAATTACGTGTTAAATTAAATAAGGGCAATATTAACGATCGAAAACGTTTCAGCCTTTTGCATATTCAATCCTTGTTTTTAAAGTAATTACCCATTTTCATAGACAGATTTTAATAACTACTTTACTTTATCCTTAAGAAAAGTACTTATTTACCTGATGTTGTCAACCCAAATGATGAAAGACGTTCACGGAGCTTCACAACGGTCAATTTTCGCAAATCTCCTATCTCCGGTGTGCCGGAGGACGCCATTTTTGTTTTGTTTTATCTAAATACCATGCCCTAATGTTTCTTAGTCAAAACGGCCAAATAAAAAGTAATCGTATTCGCGGTTTGTAGCAGGAGAAACATTATATATTTGAATAGTAGTAAAATTCAATATATTAAAAACAGTCCAAGGAAGATCACTCCAGAATTAACCTAAAAGTCAGAATTCAGCGGTGCATTTAGTATTTACAACTACAATATTTATGACCCACATGACAAGTTACCTGAACAGGCGAACTTGCATCCTTTCTATTGTAAGTTTTCCACTGAAGCTGCATTTCATCATGATTCTCCAGGGACAGATCCAGGGAGTGGAATTAAAGGGTGCTCCTTAAGATGTGCAACATCTCCCTCACAAAAGACACGTGTGCTCGAAAGGTTTCATGACATGATATTGATGCGACAAAGGAGTGACCCAGAGTCCGTGAAATGCTGCAAATACACCATGGTCAGTACAATTCTAATTCAAGTGAAAATATGAACCAACTTTCTTGTTATTTTGTTTATTTTAAGAAATAAAAATATAATGAACTTAGACTTCTTTAGAGTTCCTCCTGGGACCAATAATCATACTCCCAGTCATAACCCTAAAAACTGAGAGCAACTCCCATCGACACACAGGATAGCTTTCTTCTACAGATTGTTAATTATAACTAAAGCCACTCAAGCTAAAATTCAATTTTTTTGTTGACAACTTCTGACATAATTTTAACTCTTTTTTTGTTATCTGCCACTTACGTTACATTAGGTACGTCCAATTGTTTTATAAAAAAAACATGTACGTACTCTTACTTGTATTCTTTGAATTTTGCTTTTATTGTAAACGAATTTGTGCCGTCAAAGTCACCACGATTGTTTATAGTGTTGTCGGTCAAACTGAGATGAACATCATAACACGTCCTTCAAGTTCAAACAAGACTAGTTATTTTGGGCGATATAGTCACTGTAGTGTAGAAATATCCCCGGAATCCCTAGCAGTCGCACCACCCGGGCTGCCACGTGTAATTGTGTCTAAATGTTGTAGGCGTGCCTGTATTTACTATTGGAGAATGTGTTTTTTTTTCCTTCATCGATAACTCCCATATCAACACGGTTACCACGTATAGTCGGAGCTTATCCATGATCCTCGTGATCGAAATTATACTATAACGAAGTATCTTCCATGGCCGACAGTGTAAGATAGGTACATTCCGACCCGAGCGTAGGATGTTTTACGGAAACGAGGTTTACCGAGCGGCTATGGTAGATGCTTTTTTCCCACCACGGTTCAACAAAATTAAGTACAAATGTATATTTTGGCTGGAACTCTTTTGTGCTTAGTGAAAATAGTTGCGTATGCGAAAGTTCGTGGTTGTCATGGATATGCGCGCATTGATTCAGATTATGTTAATAGTCAAATCGGTCTTTAAATAGTTCTAAGGAGAGTGAAGCATTATTTCTTGAAAGGTGCGTGAAAACTGTTTTATGGTGACATTTGAAGCGAGAAATAATTAATTAGCATTCTTAATATTGCCACAAGACAAGGTTTCCATGATGCTACAGACGACAGTTTTCAACAAGGGAGGTAATAACAATGTGACGACCATTAAAAAGGGGTTCCATACGGGCATTTTATCTTCGCCCGTGGGCAAGATTATAAGTATCTTCCATGGCCGAGAGTGTAAGATAGGTTCATTCCGACCCGAGCGTAGGGTGTTTTGCGGAAACGAGGTTTACCGAGTTTCCGCAAAACATCCTGCGCGAGGGTCGGGATGAACCTATCTTATACGAGCGGCAATGGTAGATGCTTTTTCTCCCACCTCAGTTAAACAAAATTAAGTAAAAATGTATTTTTTGCTGGAACTCTTTTTTGCTTAGTGAAAATAATTGCGTATGGATATGCGATAGCACGTGGTTGTCATGGATATGCGCACAGTGATCCTGCAGTGCGTTCAGTAAGGTAAGAGTTTACAAAACGCTCGCAAACGTTTTGTTTTGTATCCCTGTTGCAACGCAGCGCATAAAAGTTAAGCTGGAAACCAAACAGCGAACGTTCGCCGCAAACATCTTTACTGAACGCGTTGCAGTTAATGTTAGTAGTCAAATCGGTCTTTTTAAATAGTTCTAAGGAGAATGAAGCATTATTTCTTGAATGGTGCGTGCAAACTGTTTTATGGTTACATTTCAAGCGAGAAATAATTAATTAGCGTTCTAAATATTACCATAAGACAAGATTTCCTTGATGCTACTGACGACAGTCTTCAACAAGGGAGGTAATTACAATGTGGTAAAAGAAGTTCCATACGGGCATTTTATCTTCGCCCGTGGGCAAGATAAGAATATCTAGCATGGTTAAATTATTGGATCTACTTATCTGAGGTGGGAGAAAAGAATTTCTAGCATGGTTAAATTATTGGATCTACATATCTGAGGTGGGAGAAAACTAGCTCTTCGCGCCCGTACAAAATTACGCTTACTCGGGCAGAGGATGCAATTACTATTATGTAAAAAAATCTAAAAAATAATCATTTTGATTGGAAAAATGTTATCCTTTTTATTGTGGGAATAAACCACGTTGTGTTGTTTTGTGTAAAGAAGTACATACACTTGCGTGGAATTATCCACGGACATTTGAAGGCCATTACTGCGTTGTGGAAGACAGATGGACAATCAGAATCACATGTTTGCTTTAACTAGTCAATTGTCAATCTTCCTAATTTTGCGATGATTGAGCTATAAATGGTTTGAAAATAATGTACATTCCTATGTTTCTTTCTGGTTAAGCCCTTAGGAATGACTAAAAGTTTTCCAGGGTAATTGCCGATGTGACCTAGGACCATATTTGGTTTATGTATGCACGGACATACAAACTATGGTTTATATGTCCGTGATATATCTAACGGACGATCGACCAGATGCATTTTAGAAAAGGTTTTGAGAAGCCGTCTGTAAATTGACCGTTTCTTGACTTGCCGTTTTGTCTTCTTTTGTATTTTAATGGAGATTTACAGGTAAATAATCAAAAGGTGATTCATAACATAAAATTTCAGTCTAATACAAGTAGCTAATGAAGTATAATCGCCAACCTTCTTAGTTGCCACATAATTGATAATTTAAAAGCAAATTGTTTTCAGTAATTGTGATACAATATAAAAATGTACAATTGCGTCTGACATACATATATGTACATAGTTCTGGCTTCCATAACTTTAATGTTGATATTTATTTTTTTGATGTTTACAACACATTAAAAGCGAACACATCCAAAAAGGTAATATATAACGTGTTCGCTGAAGTTCTTTAGCTAATATGTACACTGATTGTAACTTACTGTACTGTAAGTGTAATAGAATGTAGAGCATCGTCAACAACCATGGTACTAAATTTCGTTATACTCAATACAAACCGTGAGGCAATTGACTGACAAAATCTCGTGTAAATGAATATGCATGAGGCAGTTCAGACAATTCTTCCAATGAATTTGTGTGTTACATTCTTCAATAACCTGATAGTGTCAGTAGCCTTCATGGCCGAGGGGTCTTGACTGATGACGAAAAAATATTGTACTGAAAAGGCAGACCCTGTTCCAATCCAGCTTTTGTCAGAATATTTTTCAACGGGAAAGCACCTGGTACCTTGCGGGACCAATGAAACTGCTTCATTAATTATTCATGCCTACTAGCTCTTCCTAGCCAAATTGTACACAACAAACATAGCGTAGTAGTGTTTTGGGGGTATCCGATGATTTTTGTAAACACAACCAGTGATGTGTAATGATTAATAAATTATTATAAGAAGTTGTATGTATCCATGGATATTTATTACAATATAAGTGCAAAAAGTGACAACATTATTGGTTGGTCCGTGTTTCCCCAGTAACACTAGGACAGGGATTAGTAAAATAACATAGACTAGCTCTTCCTAGCCAAATCGTACACAACAAACATAGCGTAGTAGTGTTTTGGGGGTATCCGATGATTTTTGTAAACACAACCAGTGATGTGTGATGATTAATAAATTGTTATAAGAAGTTGTATGTATCCATGGATATTTATTACAATATACGTGCAAAAAGTGACAACATTATTGGTTGGTCCGTGTTTCCCCAGTAACACTAGGCCAGGGAATAGTAAAATAACATAGAGTAGCCTCTGGTGAGTCATTTGTGTGTTTCTATGTGTAAGAAAATCAAAAGAAATAGGTGTATAAGGCCTTTTAAAGCTTCTGTTGTGACAGTTAGGTGGATTTTGGGAGGCGCACATGTACTCTCTTGGATGTGTGCCTTGAGTCACCTGGATGTGTTCTGGGAATACAAGACCATAAAGAGCAAACTTTAAAGATTTAATAGGTTCCTTTAAGTTATTTAGGTTATATAGGAATGAGAAATTGAGTATTCAACTACATACTAGCAGAAAGTACCAACACAAACGATAACTTTGTTTTAAGCACATCCTCCAACCATCCACAATAGGTTTCAAACAATTACAATAAAATTTCAAATGTTGACAACTTATTTCACGTTGACGGTTTTTGAATTGTGTTTATATTATACCTTAATTTCATCAGGAATCTACCATGGTCTTATAGATAAGGTGCCTGACTGCAGACTTACAGTATGCAAATATTGGCCATCAAAGTATTTGTTTTTATTATCTTTGTTATTATTACATATATTTTTCATTTAAATATCTGACACCTTGATATATTTAAAAAAAAGTTTTTATATTTGATTACATCAAAAAACCCAATAATCATTAATGCTCATTGAAGACTATCTGTGACCGATATAACTGCCTCTAACTTTTTTTTAAATTGGGTTGCAGTAACGCTAGACAACTGATCTTTAATGATCTATGGATGGGTCCATCATAATAAGTCTTAACTAGTCATAGATAATTTTGCGACAGGTTAGAGGTTATCACACAAAGGTCAAGAGCTAGTCATGTCCTTTAGATTATTGTGTCTGAATGCATGAAGAGCAATTACAAAAATATTGATGCTTGAATCTATTTTACGATTGTTGCCAACCAATTCAGTTGAAAACTCCCAAAGATTGAAAACACCTGCCAAAGATTGAAAACACCTGTACAATAGGAAATGATTATCAAAGACAAAAAAATTGCTTATGATTGATTATGATCGTCCATCTACTGTCAGACAACCTTTACATGATTAAATACAAGTTGCAGTCGCATGTAATCTGAACCTGTTGTAAATGATCTCATGGCCTATTGCGACTTGGCTATTGGCAAAACAATATTCAATGTTTACTCATTTAAATACACCATCAAACTTACACAGACCTTCTATGGGGTTGATACTGATAGCAGAGTGCCTTATTTCTGCAGCTTTCATCACTGACCACAAGAAACACATGCTTCTTCAAAAATACAGTTGTACTAACTTTATTTATGTCATAGTGTCATCATTCTGTTATTGACATTCTGTATTGATTTGCTGACAAATCCTGCCTTGTCAGTTTGCTGAAGTGTGTACCTTTGATATAGTTAAACTAGTTGCAGAGCATTTTTTAGATTGTGGCAAATGACCCATACTGTTTAAATAGGGCATTTTTGCATGTATATGTTTAAATTGGAATAGGGCAAAAGTAGTAACAGTTAACCAAAGGTATGACAGTGAGTATATTGTACATTCTATCAAACTTGGTACAATTTTGCATATGCGTTTCAATCAGCGGTTCTAGATTTTAAAATGTTTAGTTTCTTATTTGTGAAGAATCGTAACTTATTGCTGAAGATGACTCTTCATGATTAAGTAATTTGCTACAACTGCACATGCACATAAAGCCAAGCCTTCTGTTTGCATATGTGTCGCTGATTTGAATGCATAACAATATCTAGGATTGATTGACAGGTCTTTTTGACTGGCACACAGCTTGATTTAAAGC
The DNA here is from genome assembly GCF_026914265.1 of Mya arenaria. NCBI lineage: Eukaryota > Metazoa > Mollusca > Bivalvia > Myida > Myidae > Mya > Mya arenaria. The sequence continues at coordinate 35,294,326 of NC_069132.1, read as the reverse complement.
TGTACAATTTGGGAGGGGCTCACACTTAGTTGGTAAGAATTTATTAAGTAATTTCTTAGAGAATAAGTAACCATAGTCACTTTGCTCCCTTCAGTTACTTATTCACGAAGAAATTACTTAATGAATTCTAACCTATATATAAAAATAGCTGAAAAAAGACTGACATACAGTTTTAGAATGTCATTGACAAGTTTACATTTGTTTTGTTTAAAAAAAAGTATCAAGAGGAATATCGCTTATCAGTTGGTCAACCTGTCTGTGGCCACTGGTGTGTTGGACTGTATGAGATAGATTGCATAACTGCCTTTACACAACCATTGAAAGAAAGAGTGAAATAAAACTAGTTGCATTCTAATTTCTTTGTCTAATGCTGGAGGTGAAGGCTATGATAAGGGACAGACACATCACAAAAGTGATGTTTACAAACCTTCTGATTGTAATTAGTTTGACATGCAAGTGATATTTATACCTAGTTTATTGTCAGAGGAATGTACCTGTCATTGTAAATACTTGTTAGAGAATACCATACTGTCATGTTAACAACAGTTTAAAGGATAACATGTGTAGTTGATGCTGCTGTGCATAGCATTGTTCAAGGTATCCAAGACCAATTGTATAAAAGTTAACTGGCTATTTTTTTGGTAAAATTGTCCAAGTTTTCATTGATTGTTCAATATTTATCCAATAATTTACTAACCAATCAAAATTTTAATTTTTTAATGAGTCAACTTGACAAAAGTTCGCTGCTGACAACTTATCAAAGTTTTACACAATTGGCTGCCGACAGACAAAAAGTTTGTTATATCATCATGGCTTTCTTAGTACTGTAATATTTAATTTGAAGAAAATTGCTTGCTGATTACTAATGTGTAAAATAAATGACCTTAAAACTTTATAGGTCAATTTACTGCCGTTTGTTTTTTTTTGTTCTTTTTTATTTGACTTAAAATCAGAATTGATATAACCTTTTTTGCAATCTTTCAATGCCATGTTCGTAATATTGTTGGTATAATTTTTACATTTTTTTCTCTACCCATAAACCCCTTTCAAATGAGGCCGTAATAATATGGGGTCACCAGGCAACCAATATCCACATGATCGTACATGAGATACCTTAAGTTGTTTCTTTCTTACTATCAGGTGTAGATTTGTAGATGCTAGGCATGGTTCACATGGCCTACAGGTAGAAGATATCTAAGTATTTTTTCCATCATTTTTATGTTGGATATTAAAAATAAAATACTTGTAAGTATGGTTTGAAATGATGTACAAACATTTATTTTCTCTGTTATTTCTGAAAATATTTCTCATGTGGAATCAAGGAATTCTACCATTTCAGTGCAAATGTTGATGCATCAATGTTGAAGGGATTCACTCACGTTTATGATAAGATACCAAAAGCTGGAACTCTTCAGCGAATGTTGATAATTGCTTAAATATTGTCTTTGAAAACCACAATTTTTATTAGCGTTAATAACGGCTATGAGCAAATCATTGGTGTTTGATTGGTTGATTGATATTATAAGGTGATGTTATCAATATATTGTTAAAAAAATGTCACCCCTTATTGTCATTGATGTTTCCAAGTTTTTATCAAATTACCTTTTATATGTAAAAACAGTCAAATATTCAGTTTAAACATTACTTTTTACAACAATTTTGAAGAAAATTGTGTTAACTTATGCAATGTCACTCTTCTTGGCTCTGGAGTACTTGGAGAGTACTTCAAGTCAATTATTTAGCTGACCCTTTTGCAAATCTTTACTTCAAGTCTTTAAACTTAGCAAGTATCTTATTCTTTGTGTAAAAGGTTCATCAAATTCTTGATAGACAAACATGTCATGTCTATATGGTTATCTTTTATTGGGATGATATTTATTTCAGGTCTTTATGCTGATCCATGTCATGTGACTATCGGTATACAGTGGTAAAAAGCCTAATATTTCGAGGCTGATTCCTATGTGAAATTGCGACAACTAGGCAACGACAATTGTTATTACCCAAAGTGTGGCATCCGTGTGTGAAGTGTGACAACTCCATGCAGTGTGACAACTATAAATAAAGTGTGACAATACATGTGAATCGTTAACAGATATTTTACATTTGCCATGGCTTCTGCCGGGGGAGAGGAGCAGTATGATTTTATTTGGAAAGGTATGAATTAGCTATATTTTTATTCAGATTTTGCAATCTTTGACAGCCGATGAGAGTAGGATTAAATTATTTCCAATAGGGTCCAATGGTTGTTGCTTAAGAGACAGCTGAGTTTTGAAAAGAAAGTGTGAAGTTTTAAGAAGTCCAGGCCAAATAAATACACTTGCTTATATTTTGAAAAGACCCTCGGTTAAAAAATGTGCCTGTTATAAAGCAGCGATGCATGGGAAACAAATTTCCTGGGTTTTATCAGTTCTGAGTGCTACCCTCGAAGTGGAATGATAGGCAAGGGAGCGGCTAGCTCGGATTTAAAATCGTCATTGGTTCGAAGTAGTTTGGGATTGAACCTGGACCACCTGTTTCAAAAGGTTACCCTTAAATAATTATTTGTCGGTTCAGTTTTTCTTTTTTGGTGTTGGTCTTTCCCTCCATTGACAATTTGTGTTTCATATTGAAGGCAATATGAACGTGGTAGATTATTTACTTAGAAATTCTAAATGTCATGGCCACATTTTTAAAGTAAAACAGAAATATCCAGCATAATAATTACACTATTGATTGTAACAAATCCATACGTGCATAGAACAATTTTAACATTATGCACACATATAAATTTGGCCTTAGAGGTCAAGGTCAAGGCAACAGATGCTGAATGATTTATGAATATGATATTTCAGTTGTGTTGGTGGGTGACTCAGGGGTGGGGAAGACAAACCTGCTATCCCGGTTCACCCGTAACGAGTTTAACATGGAGAGCAAGAGCACAATAGGGGTTGAGTTTGCCACGAGGTACATTACATTAGTATGCTACATGTTTATATATACAGTATTGACCCATAATCTATCTTTAAAGATGTATATTATATTAATATAGTTAAAGAAAACAACTTAATATTCTCTAAAAAAAAAGTACAAATTAGTGAATAAAAAGTAAGGATTAATTTGTAAAAAAGGGGTAGATGCATTACGATTATTTCATAAGCAATGGTCTCAGACTATATCTAAATGGAACATACACGTGTATTAGAATCAATAAGAAAAATGTATAAAAACATGTGAATATATTATCTACCATTTGCAGGAACATGCAGATTAAGGGTAAGACGGTGCGAGCCCAAATCTGGGATACCGCCGGGCAGGAGAGATACCGTGCAATCACCAGTGTGTATGTGTATTTGTTTTATACTGTTGACATGGTTTTAGTCAATTTTGCAAGGTTTAAAATTTGTGACAGCATTATTAGATTACTTGATCAATATTTCCATAGGTTTGGTATTTACGGCCGGAGGCTGTATTCAATATAGTTTTTATTCTTATCCTCAGTGATTCCATTCAGTCCATCGGCCAATTTATTTTCACTCGAATCAAAACATTTGGATTCTCCTTTTTTTTTAAATCTAATGTGATTATTACATACAGCCCATCTCTAAATTGTGAGAACTAAATCTGTGCAAGATTAAAGTCTAAAGCATTAATACTAAATAAAACTCAAAATTTAGATATTGAGACATTAAAAACCAAAATCATACTCTGACTTCAATTGGGTTTTGTGTTCAGCCTTCATTGAAATAGATTTGAATTATAATATTCTGATAGAAAAATGAGTAAATGTGCACATCATTTGTCTTTATGTAAAGCGAGCTTATTTGAAATATTTACAGGTATTATCGAGGGGCAGTTGGTGCTCTGGTTGTGTATGATATAAGCAAGGCGTCGTCGTTTGAGAACCTGGACAAATGGCTCGGTGAATTGAGCGAGCATGCTGATCCCTTCTGCTGTATCATGATCGTAGGAAACAAAGTGGATCTTAAACATCTAAGGGCAATAACTGCTGATGCGGGCAGGTCCCTTGCAGGTGAGTGATGCCCCTTGATCTATGGATATTTAATCCAAATGCATTTTTTCGAGAATCCAGTAGAGAATACACTTAGTGATACTGGAAGACTGTCACCTCTTGGGTGAGAGGTGGACACCAAAACATTGACACATTTTCACCATTTTGTTGAACTTCACTTTTGCTAGCAATGGGTCTGAATGTATGATTCATACTGGACTATGCTATACAGGTTAACATAAAAGTTGTCTTCTAAATCTTTTCAAATTTTATAAGCAGAAATTCTTCAAATGAAACTTGTGTTTTATTGACGTTATTGGGGCATAAATATTACAGATAATGCTGGTCTGGAATGTTGTGAAGTATATTTCTTACTTACAAAATACATTTCAGAGAAGCACAACTACTCATTCATCGAAACCTCCGCACTGGACAACACAAATGTCGGAGAAGCATTCAACAATTTGTTAGTTGGTAAGAACGTTTCTTGATTTAAGTTTAAGCTTATTCATTACTTTTTCATTGGTCACAAGGTGACAAGCGAGTGTGTTTACCACTGCATTAACTGGGCAACTTGAATTTTATTCGATCTACTGTAGTAAAGTCACCAGAACAGTTTAACTGACTTGTTAGTTTTTCTTAAACCTCATAGCCTTGTAAATAGTGACGAAGGTATAAGGTAGGAAGCTTAATGTTTTATTTTCAAACACACTAAAAGAATTTCCAACTGACCCCAATTTCTTGAACGTTCTTAAGCAAAATCTGCTTAAGTAACTTATTTCGAGAAGCCAAATTTCTTACAAAATCTTTATTTTACTAAGCTAAAATAAGTTTACTTTGATGATTTTAAAAATATAAACCAAAAATCCCAAAACTCTTATATTGTAAATATTGCACAATAATTTGGAACATATGTAGTGATTACGCTTCATCCTGCTGTAAGAGATCTACTGGTAAGATACTTTGAGAAATTGAGGCCAGATCATTACTACCAGCATGCTAAGTCCGTTTTTAGAATTTGCTTTCTGTGCTCTCATTATGCTACTGACAAGTATGGCTGTATGATCACTGTACGTGTCTTTCGGTATTGGTATAATGTTGACTCAAGGTGTTTAGAATATTGGTTCAAGATCATTTATAAATGAGTTTTGTTTAATAGGTCTACAATTTGACATCAAATGTGTTATCAAAATTTTAATGGGCTTGGATTAACATAATTGTTTATCCTACAGATATTTTCAAGCTACAAGTGGATGCCCCGCCCCCAAACCGGGGGGAAACAACAAAGCTTGGAAATCAGGAAGTAAAACAGATGGAACAAGTTTCAGACTGTCCCTGTTAACAGCTGGATGTACACTTACCCCCTTCATCGTGTGGACTTGTAATTGAGTGTGGAGGTGGGTTTGGGAAGGGGGTTGGTGTGGAAATTGAGCTGGGTGGGGTGGTAAAGGAAGGTGAAATGATCATCCAATAAAAATCTGTTCAAATAATTCATTTTTATGTCTTTATAATCAGCAGAACCTTGCACTGTATTGTGAAAATAATATTAAGTGTACCCTTATATTTATGCTTCATAAGATTCATTTTCTCTCTCAGAACATATTTTTGTCTTTTGTTTAAATAAATAACCTGGCAATGAAATACAAAAGTTGAAGCTCTAATTTGTTCTCATTAACAAGAAAATAAACACATTAGCAGTGACTGTTATGCATTTATATTATTTTACAGTGATTATTTATAGTAACACACTCAACTTTATAATGTTTTTAATAGCGTAAATGGGCAGAATTATCAGAATTGAAATTTCTTTCTTATAGAAGTAAACTAACTGGAAAAGAAACTTGAATTGCCATAGTGATCGTAATAATGAGTTTTTCACATATATTAAACAATTGATATGATTACGACTGCCCTGGATAATTATCTATTTTGTTGAACGAAAGAAAATATTGAAATCCATTTCCATGTGTATATGTTTTTGTTTTGGCTTATCATGTGACAAATAAAACTCTATTAGTTCAACAAGTCCAATTATAATACATATTTGTATCCGGCTGTTTTGGCGTCGTGATAATTTTACGTTGATTAATATTACTGACCCCTATTTCTTGAAAATTCTTTAAAGGATTAAGATTCTCATTTTATGCAGCCAAATTACTGCCTTTTACTAAAGTTTACCTATCAAAAAGTATGTAATTATTATCTTTCAAATAATTTTCTTCGAAAGTCTCAAAACTCTTCATAATGAGAAAATTACACAAATTTAATTAAAACAAAATAATGAGCTTAGTGTGATCCTGTTAATGCATACCTGGTAGCAGCTTTGTATAGAATAAGTAGAGAATAGCCAGTTTTTTTATGTTTTAGTTTTTAAACATGTGACATCTTCAGCTAAAATTATTTATGTGAAGGAATAAGCGACTATTGAATTCCATTTAACACAGGCAATAACAGATATTTATTTTATATTTTTGAAATTAATCTCTCTTTCAATTTAATACATTCTATCATATGTTTCTTTACTAATCCTTTACGTGGCTACATTCCATATTTTGTCGTGAACAGGACACATTTTTTGCAGACAAGTCATAATTATTACATATGTCTGTGGTGCATTTCTATTTGATTGAAACAGCATTATAACTGCCTTTATGCAAAAGCAATAATAGTGGCCGTAAGGGGTATATTTAAAGCATCAGAAAAGTATGTTTTGTATGGTTTTGTTTTTAATGATTTTATGTCCCCTCTTGATAAATTGTTTTTACACTCCTATTGAAAACAAGATTTATCCGTCAAGCAAAACATGTCACTTAATTTGGTTTGTTTATGGTATTTTTTTAATGTGTTTTTTTTAGATATTTTTCATTTCATATTGTCATATTCATTGTATTAAGATAGACAAGAATTTCAAAACGTAATGAAGGTCTGTTATCATCAGTCAAATTTTACTATTGTTTGTTATCTTGTGTTTGTGGAAAAGAAGATCTTCTAAGGGAGTTTGTCATTTAGAACAATTGTCATATTAAAGCTTTTTAAACCTGGTAAATATATCCCATTTTCTACTCATTGTCATATGGTCTAGATACATGTAGTTATCTCACCACTCATTTTATTTATTATATATTTTATTAAAAATGATTGCTCACTTATTCTTGTTGCATTACAATGACCTTGAATTGTTCTGACCTAATGACCTTGAATTGTTCTGACCTAATGACCTTGAATTGTTTTGACCAACCAGGGGTCAAATAGATCAGGATATATCCTGAAAGCAGGATTGAGAACATTTGACTTCAGACTGTTGTATAGGTGAAATACTGTGTTTTGCTTGGTATTATGCATCAGAAATGGTAAGAAGTTCCTTGATTCTTGAATTTAACTTCAATGACTTAAATAATAAAATTATTTCAAAAGGCCTCTTAGCCTTGATCCTGCTTTCTGCAGCTCTGTAAACCGCCCAGGTATTTTTCGGTAGAATTGACAATAATAAGCTGTTTAAACCTCTGGGCCCAATTTCTCGAAACTTCTTAAGCTTAACAGGCTTAAGTAGATTATTTCAAGTAGCCAAAATACATACTGAAATTAAATTATGATAAATGAAAAATGGTTTATTGTGATTATCATAAAAATAATTCCTATCTAAAGTATAAAAACTCTTAAAGAAGTCAATCTTACGCAATTTATTGAAAACCAAAAATAATGATATTAGCTAAATCCTGTTATAAGGGACTTAAGAAGTTTCGAGAAATTGGGGCCTGATTATTGGTGTAGGATAAGAAAGTTAGAGAAATTGGGCCTGATTATTGGTGTAGGATATCGCTTCATCATGTTTGTTATTTGCACGGTGCTAGAACATTCCACTTTTTTATCTAGTATTTATTTATTCCTTATACTTTCAAGCATTTGGATATGAAAGCTATGAGTTTTATTTTTATCCAATAATTTACCCTCATCCATCTATGATTCGTACAAAGATGACGGCATAGCACTTTGAATGTTTCTCGAAAAGATTTGTTGACCCAAGCTGGACCAATGCAATGCAATTAGCCTTGATTGTCTCTGGTAAAAGAGACTGTTCCTTCTAAGTTGAGTAACGTTTTACATGTCATTTATCTTTGTAACAACAACTGTTTGCGTTTCAAATGAGATTTGTTCATTGTCTGCTGGTGACGGTAAATTTTCCCTATGAGGCTGTCAAAGTCATTTTATGAGGGGGTCAAGCCATAATGCAGCCAATGGACCCCAGCATACCTTACAAGGTCTTAAACTGACAACAAAAAAGGAGAAAGCATTTGATCTTTGGAATAAATCCTTTTCGGGAGTTGGGAGACTTGCTACTTAATCTGACAGTTACTTGTGTTATTCATAACATTAATCTGATCTTTGCCATATGCATATCATTTTGCAGTACTGTTGTGATGTCATTCTGCATTAATGTGATACAGTGTGATATCAATTTGTATAAATGTGATATGGTGTGATATCATTCTGCAGTAATTTGATGCAGTGTGATATCATTCTGCAGTAATGTGATATGGTGTCATGACATTCTGCAGTAATGTGATGTGGTGTCATGTCATTCTGCAGTAATGTGATATGGTGTTGTATCATATGCAGTAATATGATATGGGGTCATGGGGTCATGACATTCTGCAGTAATGTGATGTGGTGCCATGTCATTCAGCAGTAATGTGATATAGTGTGATATCATTCTGCAGTAATGTGATATGGTGTCATGTCATTCTGAAGTAATGTGATGTGGTGTCATGTCATTCAGCAGTAATGTGATATAGTGTGATATCATTCTGCAGTAATGTGATATGGTGTCGTATCATTATGCAGTAATTTGATATAGTGTCATATCATAAGATATTTCACTTTCTAGCTGCTTGATTTTGACAATATTATGCAATTAAGCTAGGTGTTTTTTTATATCATATGTTATTAATTTTGTATGTAGTTTAATATAAAATGAAATACATAAGATAATATATTTTTTTCCTGTTGCCTTCATTGTTATAAACCCTAGATCTGATTTGCCTAAATATGCACTTTTACTATTTCTTACATTACAATGAAGATGAAAGATCAGTGTTTAACGTGTGTTTGCTATTGTTGTGACAATGATTTATTTTGGTATCTTTGTATATACATGACGTATTAAGTAATGTGGTATAGGAGAATTGTTATACAAGTACATAAAGGCTTGATATAAAGGCACAATTTATTTGTATTGTTTAACCAGCAACATTATTCAAATGTAGAATTTATATTTGTTAAAGATTAATCATTGAATATTATGTATGTGCATTTTAACTCTTATATATCAAGAATAAATGCTAAGCCAATGTGAAATTGAAAAAAAACAAGAGGCCATATATAAGAACTTAATTACAAGGCTTCTGGTTATGTTGGCCATCTTGGATTTTGGCAGCCATTTTGGATGGATCCTGAGTAGATCCTGTCTTTTTTCAACCATATTCACATTTTCCGCAATTTTTTCAAGTTTCTTAATTTTAACCAAAAGTGCACAATGTTTTCACTCTATGACAGGACTAGTTATAGGAAGCTAAAAACTGGCTAAAACTTCCAAAATTAATTCTTCCAAAATTTTGGAGAAAACTTCCAAACGAACGCTCACGGCTTAAAAGTTGAAAAAGCAATGTTACTTTTATGGTCATATTTTTAATCAGTCTTAAGTAAAATGAATTATTTTAATATAAATTTTCAAATTTGGCGAGTTATTGTTGTGAATTTTAATGAAGTTGGAAAACGATAGAATAAATTAAAGTGTTTGAGAGACTTAAACTCCCACATTTAGGTGGAAAAAGTTTATTGTAAAAAAGTTACATCCAGTTTCAATTTTTTATTCTTTCAGGCATTAAATAGCATGAGTGATACAAAAAATAAAGAGATGAAGGCAGTATTGCATAATTTGACATGCTCAGTAATCTCTATGCAGTTTTCTTATAAGTCTTGTTTACATAGACAAACATGAGCAAAGGAACATAAGCTGATCTTCTACTTTGTTTATCATATCTCTTTGTTGGCCATGACTCTACTTTCTTTTTTTCACATAATTATTTTCATATATTATGAATTATAAAAGAGCACCTCCTAAAAGCAACCTTAGTGGTAGATTTATGCAGGTATCTGCTGAATCAAGGAGGCGGCCTCGGGGAGGGATGGTGTTGTGAAATACTATTATTTTTGTAGGCTAAAGAGTCAACAACCATTAGTGTTCAGGTTATGACTTTGACATTCCCCTAAGTTCATTTAATCCATGGTGACATCATCAGCTAAACTGATTCTTGTGTAGGAAAATGTGATGTTTACATTTTTGCAAGATAACGTACCGATTGTTCAAAACTTTGTTAAATTTAACAACATTGTTAACACCATTAAATTTCAAATCTTTACTGCTATTCAAGTTTAATGGATACACTTTTGATACGCAGTTTTTGTAACAAGATTATATAATTCAGTTTCAGCTGTGCATGTACTTCTTCTATATAAATATGTGAGTTCATCATGAAATAGTTCAAATTTTAAAGTCGTTAATCTGGTTGTTAACTTTAACACAGTTCTTAACAAATGGCCCATCGTGTCTCATAAGCAAACAACTCGCTATTTTACCTTTTTATTAGTTAATCTAATTCTATTTTACACATTGTGAATAATACGTTTGTTTTGTAATCATATAACTCTTTCAAAATAACTTTTTTTCATAAACATGATAACTTTCAAGGCTCATTTATGGAGACGACTTCATATATCTTGTAATACGCTCAAGTGCTTATCCATAAAAAAGGGAATGCACAAAATTAGGCTTACCAAGAACATTTTTGCTGACTGGTTGCTTTGTTTTTAATACTTTGTTAGCACATCATGGGAATATTTTCTCATGTTAAGTTTTAGCCCAGATGATTCCTCACTCCTACTGCCATTATAAGTCTTGCATCTTTATTTCAGATGGTTTTAGAACCTTTGTATCATGATTATTATTATTACATTTTCAAGGAATTGTAAATACCCTTCTTTTATACTCATCATAATCCACAGGGGGCAGAAACAAATTATTTTCTTATATAATATGTTTCTGCCCCCTGTGTTATAATCATAAGTTTTGTTTTCTTTTTTCTCAACATTTTAACGTTGTGTATTATAAGTTATTAGACGGTTTAAATTTTTTAGTCTTTCATTGTACAATAATTATCTAAGTGTCTAATAATAATTGTGAAATTATATATAATTATTGTGTAATATTTTTGACTATAGATTAAAGATATTTTGCTACATGTTTGTTCGATTTTTCTTGTTTGATATTATAGTATTCAGAGTCATCTATGCTGCTTTCCAGAAGACATGCAGTGAGATTTTAACTTGCTCCCTTTTAAAATAAAGATATTGTGAAGCGTCATGAGAGGTTGCTTATCTGGAAGGAGAAATGTGTATTTTGTTGCAAGGCAATGATAACTCTGATGTTGTTTTTCAGTCAAAAAGGGCGATGAATCAATAACTGTTCAATCCAGATTTATTCCCTCTGATACCAATATCAGTTTTGTCACTTGTATCATGCGCACAAATGTCATATGCATTAGTTAGCGTTGTAGCGAGCGCTGTGATATGTTAAATTAAGTTCAAAATATGAACGAAAACAAATTAACAGTTTCGCCTATTTTGTCACAGACCGCATACAAGAATAATAACGGACTTATTTTCTCCATATCATGGCATTTGGGCATTTTATGAAAAATGATTTGAACTAAATCATTTCAACAATTATTGCAGCCTGTCTAAACTTCTCCGTGGATTAAGGGACTGAACTCAACAAAATGATTCATCTAAAATGCTTTGGATTTGCTTCAGATATGGGCAGTAACAATAATGTTTCCATATTCACCAAACATCATGAAGATGTCTTTGAGAGTATGTTCACCCTAAATACCATGAGTTAAAAAAATAAACAGAGTAATAATACTTATGTGAAAAACTAACAGAATGTGTATTCATGAATTTTTAAAACTTCCCTTGTGCATGTTCCCTGATTACATACAGCATGTTACCATTGAAAACAGCTGAAGAAACAACCTACACATGTTTTCACAATGATTTGACAATTTTACTTCAAAAACCTAAAAACAAATGTGCATTGTGTGTAAATTAAAGATGCCACTTGACTTTCATCTGCCCAAGTTAAGAACTCAGCCTGGCTAGGTTGCAGGGCCTAGATGTACCCATAATTAGAGCTATCTCTGGTTATATAGGAGTGTGTCACCACATAGCACCTGCAAACAGGACCCTTGTTCAACGCCTTTGGAAATTGATTTGCAAAGGTGTTTAATTGTGAGGCCTGGGGTGGAACCTGCTATCTCTGGGTTGATTATCAAATGATTTCTCAATTCCGCCTTATCGCTACCTTCAATGGAATGGGCTGAACTATAATTTTCTTCGTTTGAGTAAAACGAATAAGAAGGAAATCATTTTCCGTTGTTTGAAATGAAATAACCGCCAGGTGGCGAATTAAAAGCACGAGTAATTCGTGCGCATATGAATGTAAAGGTATTCAGCTTTTAGGAACCGATACGTTCACATCGATTTAATTAATTGTTAATTTTTACTGAATATAATTTGTATTGTGAACGTTTTCTGTTACTTTGCAATTTCATCATATGAATGACCAATTTGTTTTCACTTGTCAGGGGTTTCTGACTTTTCCCTAGAAGGAGGGTTTTATCTCAGTTTTTCCTCGGCCAGTCGAACACGTCTGTAAGCTCCATTATTGTCAGGCATGTTGTTACCAAGACATACTTTGTTCGTGTTGCAAGTTTATATTGTATGTGTTCATTGGTTTCCCAAGTGCTTCTCTAAATGAGACTTTCAATATAATACCATTGAAAAGTATTGATTTTGTTGTTTTCTATACGAGGTTATAGAATGGTATTCAGGGAATAAAAATTATACGCTGATTATATCAAAATTATACGCTGATTATATTATTCATGACTTGTAAAAATACAATCACGAGGATAGTTTGTAGTAACTGCTTTTTGCGTCATGGAAAGGGACAGCGTACATAATATAGGAATAGCATTGCAGTTTTTCAACACGCTGCTTATTACAAGTTGCTCATCATCATTCTTATATTAGAATGAATGAATGAATTAATGAATTAATTAATTGATGAAAAACAACGAAAACGCTTTCCAATATTGGGCAAATGGTTAGGGGATCTGTAGCTGAAGCATACAAAATACATGAGATCTGTGCCATCTGTTTTATCCTGACTAGTTAAATTCATACTAAACATAAAGTCTAAGACTGGAGCTTATCCCGAGTTCATCGGAACTAACTATCTTAGCACAAGGGCTAGCACTTAATGTTCAGACCCCAATTTTTCGAAGCTTCTTAAGTCCCTTATAACAGGATTAAGCTAAGCTTACTATTTTTCTTTTTCAACAGTTCGCGACATATTTACTTCATAAGAATTTGTGTATTTAAGATAGGAATTCTCTTTATGATAATCACAAAAAGAATTTTCATTTATCAAAATTCAATTTAAGTTTGTATTGTGGCTCATTGAAATCAGCTACTTAAGCCTGTTAAGCTTCAGACGTTTCGAGAAATTGGGGCCTGGAAATAATTTCAGAATAAATTTCTATACATGTCTTGTTCATTTAACTTAAACCATTTGATCAAACTTTACAGAAATTGGCTAACCAGCAAAAGAGAAGAAGTCATTTAAAAAACGTGTTGGCCTCAGGCAACAGGGGACACAATTGTTAAAATTGATAGTGGCAAGGCTCAACTAGTGGTTTGAAAGAAGAATTTATTTGAATGATTATCAGAAAAACAAATAGTGTGCATTACAAAGGCATACGTATCTAAATATATATTTTTTAAATATATTTGGTCAGAATGAAAAAGAAACTAATATGTTATGATTGTAGTCAATCAAGCTTAATGAGAGCGTCAGTTGACAAAATGAAACGGTAACTTCCTGTAAGAATAATATATTGTGATAAATTAAAACAATAAAATGGTGTCACACTTTAACATCTGCAGATTTAGCAATACGAGAGTAATGGGATCTGGTAAAAGATAAAAGGAAAAACTTTGACACCACAATGAAAATTACTTTTTAAAAACAATCATAATAATGATGAATACAATTTCACAGAAATTTGCCGCATAAAATATATGAAAGAAATACAATCAAGTATGCTTATAACAAAATCCCTCGATCAGATCAAAGTTGTTCCCTAGATTTACAAATCAACGATGCGGGAATATCGTTGTGAAAACTCGAAACCAAGTATAACTTCAATCATTCAAGTCAAGAATCCGTTCAATATTTTGTAGAGGTGTGGATGATAGACTGGACTTAATATCAAACATTGTTTTACGTGGGGAGGGGGTTATTTTCTTTGGCAACTATATTACCTCCGGTCAAAACGTTTTCGTGACTTTGGAACGTTTCTGTCAATTTATCAAATTTTTCAACAAGTCTATCTGAAATATAAAAAAGTTCCTTAAACCATACTTTATATTTCGGTATTTTTTCTCTATTAACAGTGTTCGAATATCAAACTAAAATATGTAATAAATTATGATTTATTTTAAAAGTCAAGACTATGATCAAGATTTTGTAAAAAGAAACAATGGACGAATAATGAGTCTATTTATCTTGGTAATCAAATATTATTTTACAAAGCCTAGGTTGAAAGGGGGGTTAAATTTATGTTGCAACTTTCCTATTAAATACATAGAATTTTGCATACAACAAAGATACGATTGTCAACAGGCTTTTATCAAAACCCTGGCAACGACTCAAAATCAATATTGAACAAACTGCAGACTAGTAAAATGCTAATATTGTAGACATCACAGTGGCTGAAATTTTGGAAATTAAATGTCATAAATACATCGATAGATGCAAATGAAATTAAAGCAAGTTTGTGCAACTTAAAAAAATCATATTGTAACAATGGAACATCTTTTAATGACTGTAAGGAAATAAAAGCAGTGTGGAAATCAATAAATAAACTCTTAAAAACAAAGACATTAATCATAATGGAAAATAAACACTAAAATATCGCTTCAAAATAGAGAGTTAAAAAACACATATCGATAACAAGCGTTTAAAATCATATTGATAAAAAACATATACCCTTCAAAGTTTAGAAAAACAATACCAAATTTCATCTGGTAATAAAACTATATTATTTTATGATAATAAGAGATAATATATAATAAAATAATAAAATTCACTCCAAAACGCATAATTATTCATAATACGACAAAAGAAAGTAAGTAGGTTGTATATTAATTAAAAATCCGTAATTAAAAAAAAATCAAAACATATTTACATGAATCACCAAAGCCGAAAGTTCTAATACAACTTGACAACAATTATCTGGTCCTGACGATAGCTTCCAATGATCAGACTGGAAGTTTGTTAACTGAAGTACACTGACCAAGGTACACACAGACCATAAGGTTTTCTGGCCACTGTGGCTAGCTTCAGTCTCCCGTCTCTGTCCACCTGTAGCACAGTTTTTGACTTCCTTGACCACACACAAACACAAGGCCACTGGGGTTGACACACAGTCCACTGAGCCTCTGTAGTTCAGGATCTTTTAATTTGAATAGCACTTGTCCACATTCATCCAGTGTTATTAGTTCACGTTTAGTATTGTTTGTTACATAAATTACCTTCCCATCTGGACTAACAGCACACTTGACTACTGTTCTTTTACATGACATGTCCTCGTAAATCGTCTTAACATGTCGTCCACATAAGTCGAACTTGTCCAGGGCATTACCGGAACACATATACAGTTGGCCCTGGTTGTGGGCAATGGAACGACAGTTCAGGTAAGTCATGAACTTTCTCAGTGTCTCTATCTTTTCTCTTGTCACTGAAAGGAAGTGGATCTCATATGGTGTCTATAATGTTTGTCATCAACAGCTACAGCTATAATATCATCTGCAGTGAGACACAGGTCATGTAGATAACGAGGTAGATCACAGTAATCAGTGACCTGGTATTGTTTGTTCAGAAGCTTCACTCTGTTGTTGGCTTGATCAGCAATAACCACCTCTCCACTTGGTAACTCACATATACCTACAATACAACATGTTTTCTCTTTTTCTATTCGAACGGAATAATTAGTTGAACCCAGGGCCTTGTACATATGAGCAGCACTTCTCGCTGGTATGGAATGACCATTGTCAACATTGCCAAAATTGTTAAGGATACTAAGAAATGGCAGTATGCTTTCATCCGAATTGAACCTTTTTAATTCTACTGGCATCTTCTGTATTTCTTGCATGCGACTTTTGACTTCATTCAACTTGTTCTGACATTTCCTGAACCCAATGAAATAATTGGTTTCCTTGTGTTTGCCAGTAATCTGCTGGAGTTTTTCCGTCATAGCTTTCAGTTGGTCATTCATATTGGCACAACATTCAATATCATCGTTGATAGTCTCCAAACCTTCCACCAGCCCATCTAAATGTTCAACTGTCTTCTTCTCAAGCTTGTCCAGGATTTTGATCTTATAACGGAAAGACTTCAGATTTTAGCAATGATGTTCTTGTGCGAGTCCTTCAGTGAGGCTTGATCTGTTATCATGGCATTCCTCAGCTCATCTAGCCTGCCCCTTATAATGTCCACTATTTCTGATAGCTGCTTGTACTCTGTTGTTTTTTTGTTTTCATGATACCTTTAGCCAGGTCAGGCAGGTGACTGATGCTGTTACACTGCCTGCAATACATTAACTCATACGATGAATAATTTTGAAATAAACTGAAAAAAACTAAATTCTTCGGAATTGAATGTATTGCCTCTTTGGAGTGCGCATCATAGTCAAACCAGATACATAATCACTGATTAATCAGTCATCAATTTTTAAGCTGCAGTATTTTGAAAACTGAGAACGTTGTCTGATAATTTAACCCAAACAACAAATAAGCTGATAGTATTTTAATGTATCCCTGTTATTACTGCGCCGATTTATCTAAAGATCGGATTCTGATCGAGACATTATGCCTAAAACAGTGTCAAAAAGTTTCAATTTGATTGGATAATACATATTTATCTACACATACTATAAAACTATTGTTTTAAATGTAAAAGGAGCATAACCCTAGTGTAACTTGGCCGATTTATCCTCCGATCGCACTTATCGAGACATTATGTCAACAAACTCTGCCATAACTCATAATTAGATGTCTATAGATACTGGGTATAGTCATGAATTTTTCAAAACCTGCAATCGACGACGCCTACGGCGCAAGAAGTAATACCTATATGTTCAGGCGACACAAAAAGGATAATTTCTACACATGCTACTTTTTAATAATGGATGTGCTGCACAATGTATAAAGAACTGTACCAGTATTTTCTCATCACTGAATCACACCATCAAATGAACACAAAAATGAAAACTGACAAAACTGTGTACATTAAGCTCTAGTTTACAATCACCTGTGGTTGAGGGCCACACAGACGCTGCAGCAAAGTTCCTCGTGGTCATCACAGTGGACGGTCAGCTTGTCGCCATGTACATCACATCTGTCTAAGGAGAACCCCACCCACTTCTGAATGTCGCCACGCCCGTACACCGTATGTTTGTCATGGTATCCATTGTGTAAATTCACACACTTGTCACACAGATAGTGTTCACACTGTGGACAGAAGTACTGGGCTTCAGTGTTCAGGTCATTTTCCTCACACTTGGAACAACTGTAGTCATGAATCAAGTCAGAACCATTGTAAAGCGATGAACCACAAGCGGCCATTTTTGTCTTCTTCTTGTTAAAGTACTGTTCATTTAAACTGAAATGTGTCTTTTAAACACCGTTGAATCTATTAACACTATCATGTTCTTGAGCACTTACAATGTCTACGTTATGATAGTTGGCAATTTTAGGAGTTGGTATAATTATTCAATGATATCTAAAAACTGACACAGACCAGACCCTAGACCAGTTTACTTATCAAACAAACACTTTGGTATAGATTTAAATATGATAAGCAGATTTCATTTACATTTTGACAAATATAATTTGTAGTGTTTATAAGTACAAGTTTAGAAACAGACATGGCAAAAACAAAACATTAAAGAGCGAACTTGTAAAGCGGTCTATGCA
Organism: Mya arenaria; assembly: GCF_026914265.1. NCBI lineage: Eukaryota > Metazoa > Mollusca > Bivalvia > Myida > Myidae > Mya > Mya arenaria. The sequence continues at coordinate 35,276,181 of NC_069132.1, read as the reverse complement.
AATCTGCATTGAAGTTTTTGCAAGCACTTCGACAGAAACACTGATTTTCGAATGGCTTCATTGCACGCATTAATAAATTGCCAAATGAAAGTTGTTGTTAACCTAATAGGCGATTACCATTTTTGCCTTTTGTGTGTGTCCCTGTCTTTCAACGTGCTCGACTTAAACGGTCTGCAAGAAAAATAAGAACCATTACATACTCAGAAAAGATTAGGAAACAGTTCTATTGAAACTATCTCTAAGGTACAAAACCGCTCCTAGGATTCTTTATGAAACGTCCCCGTTTCAATTCCTTCCATCCATTAAAATGTTATGTAGCAATCAAAAAGTGGCATATTGACCTATGATCCCTGCAGTGGCCATGACTATGATTGTTCATCGACTCATTTTGTTGCTGTGTACCTTATACAGAGAAAAATATGGATTTAGCAAAACATCAATCTTAATATTGCAAAACATCAATTTATAATCATAAAATACAACATTATAACTTCTTCTTGTGTTCCTTCTGTACTGAATATACGTATTTTTAACACTTCTTAAACGTTTCATTTCGATAACATTATACAAAATCGAAATCTGATCGAAATGGCTTGACCGATTAATTTCGATAATGAATTAAGACAGATTTCTAATTCCTAGATACTGCACCAACTATTCGAGCTATTGAAATTATACATAACCAGCGTGCTGTGCAAGTAATGTATAATTACAATGACAGATATTAAATGTATTAACTGTTATTTCAAGTTTACCGTTGAAAAATAAGCGTGCATGTATTTAAAACAATTAATATTTACCCGCATTATATTTATTGCACGGTACTTCTGGTTGCCGTCCTCATTTGAGAGTCAGTGCATCAATGGAAACAAAGAAATCTCCTTTATAGTAAAATATGATGAAAATATGAACTGGTATGACTTGAACCTTGGGGTCACAGTAAAGGGAAATTCTAAGCATAATACCCATTTAATCATTTAAAAATAAAATCCTACAACTTAACAGACACAAAGTATGTAGTTGGTTTCAAGCCTGATGAGAACCTGATGTTATAGACACAGTTCGAACCCGGCTTTTACCGTTTGTAATACGACCCGAAATCAGGTTATTTCCCTTAAAATGTCAAAACTACCCAATTCACTTCATATAATTTTTCCCACAGAAATTTGACTCAGTGTTCGGTCTGAAATGAAATATAAAAGTCATTTTATAACCAATTGATAAAAATAACGAATAAAAAATAACGAACAAAAACGCGGTCACTTATACATGTACTATCATTAAAGATATTCAATGATAGTATTAGCGACAATGTGTTGTCCGAAATCGTTATTTTTGTCAGTATTTGGTTACAAAAAGACTTTAAAGGCCTAGTTAAGCCTTCTTGAAGTGACCCCCCCCCCCCCAAAAAAAAAAAAAAATGAATAAATAAAAAAAATAACCCAACGTGTATTAGTAAACAACCTCTGTTAATTGATCTTAATCTTATTGCCTAATTGGCGTATCAGATCTCCAATCTGAATATCCTGCTGTGGAGTTTTCAATGTTTTATTATAACAATGGACCCTAAATGGCACTGAGCCAATAAACCAATACACAGGAAATTGGCCCCTACTTGACACCAGTGCGATTAGCAGGAGATGCACAGCAGGGGATTATCATGCCGAACATTCCTTAACCTAGGCCTTTAATGTATAATTTTAGACCAAACACTGAATGATTGACAACATGTTCTTAACTTTTGAAATATTTGATGTGTGATGTGATGAACAGTACAGCTGAAACAGCTGTCTTTGTTTTACAAATACAGAAGATCACAAGTGTATCCATTAAACCTCTAGAGCAGTAATAATTTGAAAGTTAACAATGATTACTTTAAAAACGTTGTTAACTGTAACAATGTTCGGAACAATCGGTTCATTGCGTAAAATCTTTAGGGCTCTTCTTAATCATTAAGAGATTACACAATGTGTTCCAACTTATACTAAAATATTAGATTTAATTCATAAATACAGTATCCAACAATACATAATATGTGTGTTATGCTGCGATAGTTTTGAAAATAAAAATAAAAAAGGAACGGTGATGTTAAAACTGGACAGTTCTCACGGAAAGTTCTTGTCCTTGAATTACAGACTAGAGTGTACCTAAAGATCTGTAGATGTCTGAGCAGGGTGCCAAGAAACAAGCTGATTAACATGCACTCTATGCCCATCAACTCCACCAATCCCATGCTGCAGCTGTGAAAGTTACGTAAAAAATATGTATTCATACTTTAACTTTCAAAACTCCCTGTACTGGTAACAAGATAACATACAGCATGCCACCATTGGAAACAACTAAAGATACAACCCACACAGGGTTTCACAATAATTTGACAATTTACTTCTAAAATCTGAAAACAAAAACAAATGTGCATTGTGTGTAAATTCAAGATGCCACTTGACTTTCATCAGCCCATGTTAAGAACTCAGTCCTGTTAAGTTGTGGGGCCTAGATATACCCATATTTTGAGCTACCTCTGGTTTAACATGACTGAAGCACTGTCCCTTGTTCAAAACTTTTGGAAAATTGAACTTCAAAGGTTGTTTAATGGTAAGGTGTGCGATTGAACCTGCTATCTCTAGGCTGATGATCAAATGATTTTTCAAGCCTTATCGCTACCTTCAAACGAGTGGGTTGGCAATACGTTTTCCAAACAATTAACGAAAACTAATTATAAATCATCTTTTATTTGCATTCATATAAAGTGTAAAAGTAGGAAATGTGAACAATACAACAGTAGCATAAACTCTTAAGATGAAAATAAACAACACATCTATAAAGAAGAACACTAATTTATGCCCGTTTATATAACATGAGTATATATATAATACATGTAAGTCATCAAACAATAGAAAACATGATTTGTACACAATATGAAGACAAAGTAAGAGGCCATCGTTAGAATTTACTGTTTCCGACAGGGGACCAGGCATTGCTTAAAGCATAATTGCCTCTTGTTAATTGTTTAAAAAGAAAAAGACAAGATCTAGTAAAAAAGAAAACAGCCAAAGATGCTCTTTGATATACACTTACGAATAATAAAAGGATAAAAAGTAATTTATCCTCTTTTTTACTCCTTTAAAACAATATTGAGCACTTAAACAGTTATGGTCTGAAGTAGGCAAGAGGAAATGACTTGCAATTGTATTTTGCTAAAGTCTAAATGCATACATATTATTTATTGAATATTTATATGTAAAAGATAAATCAACAACAACATTTTGTCTAAACGTTATAAGATAATTGGCTCAAACTTGTTAGTGGATGAACATCTTTACATCTTCAGAAGCGTTATTTGTGACTCAATGTATAAAATATTGTTGAATATAAATGACCATGAAGTTATTTTTTGTCCACATTCATTAAACCAAGCAATACATTACCTAGGTGACCAATGAAAATATTACTGATGTAAAGTGAATAATTGAACAACGGCAAGATAATTGAAATACATTCACTTTAAAATATTGGAAAAATAACCATAGACAATTGACTTAAGCCATATAACTTTAGACAAATAACCTAAGACGAATAACCAATGATGAAATACCTTTGACATATAACCGTTGACAAATGACTTTAGCCAAATAACCTTAGACAAGTAACCTTAATCAAATTAATCTTAGACAAATGACTAAATACCCTTCAGCATTAGACAAATAACCTCAGGCAAATAATCTTAGACAGTAACCTTAGACAAATAACCTTAGACAAAAATTTTTTTGCAAAAAAGTTTAGATAAATAACCTTAAACAATTAACATACATTTTGTTTTATTTCTGTTTAAAAAACACACACTTTTACGATAGAGTTTATAAGTAAGTTATTAAAAGTAAATTATATATTGTAAATCTAGTTTTCTGCTTAAATTCTTATGTTTAAAAGCACATTAAGTAAAAAGGGTTTTAACTATATGATAAACATATTTTATAAACACAAACAGTAAATAAAATGGATTTTAGATATAAACCACGGATTGATTATCATAAACTAGAAACTAAGGAACAAATGACAATAAATAACAAATTATATCACAAATGTTACGCATTAATGTCATAACATTTTAACAAAAACACGAACATGGTTTACAATTATAGCTTACTCAGCGACATAGATACTATGCATACACGTTAAAAATGATGTATATTATAATGTTGCGCATGTAACTATGAACATGAGAAACGGAAAGGGGGCAATGCCTTATTTCTAAATCACTTATGTTGAAAAAGATTATCTTAAAGTTGCTAATCTGAAAAAAAAAACGTTTTAGCAATGCTTTCATCATTGTGTGGTTTTCCTAATTAAAGTTCAAGGAGAATTCAGCGTGCTCGCAAATTGAGTCTGACCTGGAGGCTCAATTCTTATGATTTACTCAAGGTCTGTCAGAAAAAGCAACTCTTTTGAGCAACTAAGGCAAAACATGTTCATATGTTTTGTAAGTCTTGTCTTTATTTAAGGCCAAGATATGATATGAGTGTTTGCCATGCCATTTCTTTGTGACACCAACAAAATGTATATAACTTACCTTCATTAACAAAATATAGAGACCAAAAATGTATGTACATTTACTGGAAAGAAAAGGAAGGAATAGTTTTCATCACGTAATAACTGATATTTTCATGGTCGTGGGTTCGATCCCTGGCCGCGTCATACCAAAAGACGTTAAAAGTTGGTACAAATAGCTCCCTTGCCTGGCGCTCGGCATTTAAAGGGTAGTGCTTGGAAAGTGGTGTACTCAGTACTAGTTTAACCCAGGAAAGCTGTACCCCGTGTATCGGTGCTTTACACCGAGCACGTAAAAGAACCAAGGGGTCTCTTCGAAAAAGAGCTAGGGTATCGTACCCGGACTTCCTTGTTTCCCACCACTGTCTCTTCAGCAAAAACAAAGGACCCCGTTGGAAATAAGTGCTTGCACTTTCACGGGTTATCCTTGACCGCAAGGTCTTAAGAAATAGATACATACATACATACAATACATGTATTGTGTCCTGTCTCTATAGATATTTTAGAATGTATAGATATATAAAACATTTAGACATTATATAAAAATATTTACACCTCAACTTCCATTCTTTAAATGAACTGTCTTTCGGCAATTGCGGTAATCATCCGATGAACGCAACATATTCGGATATGTTCGATTACAAATCATCGCAAAACAATATTCATGAATATTCTTGATCGTTTTATTGTTTGTATTGTGTCAGAAGGTCCCGTAAAAAATAAATGATTATTTTAGAAGGAGTGATGTGTTTAATGTATTGTTGTCATTAGTGTTTCAATTTTACGTTTAAAAGTGATTTCAAGTAGTTGATCTTTTTCGCGTTATTATGACGTCATTTGATATCAGGCGGGTCGTTCTATTTACTGAATGTGTGAGAAAGGATAACTGTAAGGTTTTCTTAAATGAAATGAAGTATTTTTTAAACAATTATTGATTGTAAAAATGAACTATTTCTTTAAATATAAGTAATGAATTGCGGGGTTGATGTCATCATCGGGGATATGAACGCACTTGGGGTGGTCAAAGTACGCGTGGAGTCCTTCGGACTGCACACACTAAGACCACCCTTACTGCGATAATGACATCAATTTCTGCAATGCATTTCTTAAATAAGACCTCAAGCGCCACAAACGATTCTAAAGTTTATCTGGTGTTGTTTTTCACCGAAAACGAGGCATAACTCAAAACTTACTAATGCCAGAGTTATTGGCCTTGTTTTACACGTAATTACAACAAGAATACCAAGTTTCATTTGAATATCTTGAACAGTATTATAGTAATGTCCAATTTTTTGCACCCTGACAACGACAACGAAACCAAGGCTATCACAATACCTCGACTGCTTTTCTTTGACAAACAGACAAGCATAAAATATTCAAGACACAAATCACGTAATGAGCATATTGAACTTTTATGTTATATATCATCTATCATACTAATAAAAAAATAAAGGGGTTCTAGTACAAGTAAAGGGAATACAACTTCCTAAAGATATATTATATATGTGCATGTATGTAAATAAAATACGACTTTCAAAAGCTAAAGAATTAAAATAACAATGCTCTCAGTCAAGAAATAGGCAATTGGAAGTTCAATTTTCAAGATGTATTGGCCAGATAATAGGTGAATGCTGCTATCAAGGCCTTATCCTCATGTTCTGTCCCTGTTTATCTGTTGACAATGTCACTGTACAATGGACGTTGCTTGCTGAATAATCCCCCTTTTAAAGAGAATCTCTCTCAAACGTGAGATCCTGGTTAGTTTTTTCCCTAAGATTACCTCATTTGAGTCATCCTCAGAGTTATCAATTATTATCTCCTTTTCTGACAGCTTATCACTCCTTCTTCGAAAAGCTCAAGATGACCGCCATGTTTAGTTCGTATGCATATACAGTTGTCAGTTTTCTCTGAAAATGGATAAAAAATGTTTCTGGCAACACAAAAAATCACATTTTGATGAAATAACAAATACTTTACTGCCATGCTTTATTTGCATTTTTATACAAACATTCAGCCTGCATTCTAATAATAACACAAAATTGAATCACAAATGTTTTAAAAATATATATGTATAGTAATTAAAAGTAATTAACTAATAGTATATGCACATGGAAAAGAATGTTGACAGGAGAACAGTCTTACCATGTATCACTTTCTATTTTTAATTTGTGTTTTGGTTTTGTTGATGAGCCCGCTTGTGGAAAGCTTGACATAGTTGTCACAATAATGGTTCGTGCTCGAGACTGTCCGTAATATTTTGTTTGGATCGTCCGGGCTGTAATTTGGCCATGCAGGGGGGATTTTAAAATATATGTTTATCATAAGATGAGGTTGTGTCGCATGAAAGAAACTTGACTTTAGATCAAAGATTAGGTCACATTTTAGTCACTGGTCAAACTCATTGCCAGGTCTGTAACGCGGCCATTCATTTGTGGATTTCAAATAACTTGACACAGATGTTCAGGAGAAGAAGACATGCAGCGTGAAAGACCCATGTCTGAGGGTCAAAGGTCAAATTCACAAGCAGGTATCATTTGTCATGTGCTTAAGGCTGAACCAATTGACCAAAGAGGACAATGCAAGTAACCTTTAGGAAGTTTCACAGAAATTGGCTGGACAGCTCAGGAGAAGATTTTATTTAAAGTTATTGTTCGCCTCAGACAATTGGGGTCATCATGAGCACAAAAACTAGTAAGCTGGTGATATTGGCAAAGCTAACACAGTTGTTTTACAACATAATTTATTAGAATATGTATCAGATTAATATATCAGAAGAAGTTATTAGATACTTATGCTGTCTGGCAAAAAATACAATAAACACTGCTTATAACAAATCGCTAGGAACGGCCAATGTTGTTCCTTATATCCATGAAGTTCTTTGAATCAATAGATGAAACAATTTACATATAAAAGAAGTGTGTATTTCAAACTAAAGCTATATTTGACTTATTTCTGTAGGTCATTTATTCTCATGCGATTTAATTTCTTCCTTTTTTTCAAATCCAGCCTTAATGTAACATTTTGTAAAGGAAAAAAATACATGTTGTTCACCTGTTTTTACATATTAATCTGAAAAATGAATTAGGGATTGACCCTATATGTTCTAAGTGTATACTACTAAAAAAATTAATCTGCTTCGCAAAAGCTTTTTTAGCCAATACTGCAATACTGTGGTGCATTTTAAGTAAAAAACTTAACTGCTTTGCAAAAGTTGCAGTTTTTTAATACAAAGCAAAAGCTGTGCTTTTTGCCCAATAATGTACGCCTTTTGAAGCTTTTTGATAGGGAAGGTATGGTTGGTATGTACATGTAGATATGTATGAACACATTTGTATTGTTTCAGTAATTCATTAATTCTTGGCATGAAAGCCACGCAATTGCATTTTTTTTTATTACAAATAAACTTAAGCAAGGTAAATCAATATTATCTTGCGAAAACAACAATGTGAAAAAAATGCAAACAATAATGGTTAATTTTTCTCATTTGGGCATTTAATAATTTTCGAAAATTCATTACAACCATTTGATTTTACATAAAACATAGAAGGTCTATGATCGAGCTAAAGAATTTTGTTACATCCATAATTAATAAACATGTATACAGAATTTACTGTCCGCATCGAAAAAGCAAAAACAGTGACTTTAGAAAGTGTGATTCAAAATCCCCAATGATTTTGACGCCTCAATTTTGAATTTTTCAGCAACTACAATAATGTGCGTTTGAAACGGGAAGCGAATTTTGGCACTATCAAAAGGGATTTTAACCGCTGATAATATACAGTCCTACAAAAAAGCCGCTGATCGATTTGAGTAGGAGGCATTTATACCCATAACATAAAAGACATAGGGGCTTAGCCCCCTTTTTGTTTCCTAAGTCATTTGAATTTATCAAAGTTTTATTACTGAATTTAATGCAAATTTCAAACTAAAAAATGAAAAATTAATGGAAATGAATTACTGTTGCAGAACAGAAAGCAATATTAATCGAGATCTGAAAAAAATCAATAACTGCTCGCATTTTAGATAGGCACTTAGTTTTTGCGTTAGTTTGTTTGCTTTCACATTTCTTCTGTGCCGAGATTATTTTCCTACAGATATGTAAACATGCACTCTCCAATTTTAAGATATTACATTCCAATCTTACTTTTGCGAAATTTTTGTATATATATAAAATTCCTTTTTTTTATTTCACGTTGGATATACATGACACACTTAAATACAATACATGACACACATGAATACTTAAAATATTTAAAAAAAATGCATTATGTAAGACAACACTGTTAATCACATACAGTAAATTATGCAAATTGAAGACAGCATAAAAGTACAAATGCCATTCCTCACTGTTTGAACGTATTGAGAACAATGATCTGGTCCTGATTAAGATTTCCTACAATGAGGCTGGAATTATGTTCACTGAAGCACACTGACGAAGGCGAACACAAGCCATCAGCCTTGCTGGCCACTGTGGCCAGCTTCTTTCTCCCCTTTCTATCCACCTGTAACACAGTGTTAGACGCTTTCCCACACACAAACACATTGCCACTGGGACAGACACACAGTCCCCAGGGCCACAGCAGTTCAGGATCTTCTAAAGTAGACAATACTTGACCACCTTTATCCAGTGTTATAAATTCTTGTTTAGCATAATTTGTTACATAAATTCTCTCCCCATCTGGACTAACAGTACATTTGCAGATTGTACGATCAGGAGAACTGCTTTTATAAATTTCCTTTACAAGTTCTCCATCCATTGTGTACTGGTACAGGGAATTATTGTCATTCACATAGAGCTGGCCCTGGTGGATGGCAATAGAAAGGCATAAGTGGTTTGTGGTAAACTTTCTCACTGCCTGTAACTTCCCTCTGGTCACTGAGAGTGAGTGGACCTCATGCAAAGTACCCCAACTATCTACAGCTACATATATATCATAACGCTCAGTGCGACACAGGTCTTGAGGATAAGAAGGAAGATCACAGTGATCAGTGACTTTGTATTGGTTGTTCAGAAGCTTCACCCTCCTGTTGTAATGATCAGCAATAACCACCTCTCCACTAGGCAACTCACATATACCTACAATATGGCACTTGCTGACATCCTTCTTTATCTTAACATCATAACAACTTGAACTCTGAGTTTTGTAAACGTGATCACCATCTGCTCTTTTTGGCATGGAAAGAAAACTGTCGACATCTCCAAGATTATTAAGGTTTCTGAGAAATGGCAATAAACTTCTATCAGATTTGAAGCTTATTCTTCTTGTTGGCTTTTTCTGTATTTCAAGCATGGCGCTCTTGGTCTCACCCAACTTGGTCTGACATATTCTGAAACCAATGTAAGAGTTGGTCTCCTTGTGTTTACCATTTATCTGCTGGATCTTTTCCATCATGGTCTTGTGTTGGTTATTCATATTGACACAAGATTCCATATCATCTTTGATAATCTTTTCCAAATCTTCCTTTTGCCTATCTAACTGTCCAACTGTCTTCTTCTCAAGCTTGTCTAGGATTTTGTTTATTTTTTTTCGGAAAGCCTTGATTTCAGAAATGATGTTCTTGTACGAGTCGTTCATTGACACTTGGTCTTTCATCCTGGCATTTGAGAGCTCATCTAGCCTGTTCCTCATCTTGTCCACTTCTTTTGGCAGCTGCTTGAACTCTGCTGTGTTCAGGAAGCCCTTGGCCAGGTCAGGAAGGTGACTGATGCTGCTACACAGCCTGCAATACATTGACGTATATGTATATAATATAATAAACTGTTTGCTATAAACAATGAAACAAGAATTCTGTAGAATTTGATTTGTGGCTGTTTGGAACGCTCATCATGATCAAACCAAACATTATACCTGTTAAAGGAGCAACACTTTGTAATAAAATGAGAACCTTTACTTGTTATTAGTTATAATTACACTTAAACAATGAGAAAGCCGACATTATTTTCATTTAAAGGGGCATAAACGTGGTGTTATTTGGCTAGTTAGTATCTGCGCATGATATAAAGCTAGTATTTTCTTACGTTAAAGGAACATAACTCTAGACCCAATTTATCTTTATCTTCTGATAAAAATTGACCAAGACATTATGCTCACAAAACTGACACCAAGTCTCATCATGATTAAACCACTACATGTATAGTCATTATCAACGTTTTGTTTACATTGCCTCCAATGAAGTCTACAACGCCAACAAAATTGTATGTCCTGTTTTGGCAACACAAAAAGGAAAAATTCAGTTTTTATATTAAATAGATTGGTAAGAAATATCACCTGTGGTTAAGAGCCACACAGACACTGCAGCAAAGTTGCTGGTGGTCATCACAGTGGACCTTCAGCTTGTCGCCGTGAGCATCACATCTGTCCAAGGAAAACCCCGCCCACTTCTGAATGTCTCCACGGCCGTATACCGTATGTTTGTTATGATATCCATTATGTAAATTTACACACTTGTCACACAGATAGTGTTCACACTGTGGACAAAAGTAAGTGGCTTCAGTATTAAGGTCATTTTCCTCACACTTGGAACAACTGTAGTCATGAATCAGGTCAGATCCCTTGTAAATAGATGACCCTCCAGTGGCCATTCTTTGTCTTCTCCTGATCAAATTACTGTTTATTTAAACTCACAAATGTCTAGTAAAACACACTGTTGCAGATATCAACATTATCATATTCCGAAGAGATTAAAATGTGACTAAAATATGCCACATATGTAACAATTCACATTTTTGAAACGGCCATGCTGTGACAAGCTTTAAGTGCATAATAGATTTGGATATTTTCGAAACAAGGAAGTTACGTTCTTTAATGATAAACTTATCAAAACAGATAACATAAACGACGCTCGTTTAATTTTAGAGTTACATAGGACAAGCAGATATCCTTAAGACTTTGGTAAATATGATTCGGTATCAATGTAGAAAGGGTAAGTAATCATTTGAAGAAGGAAAGTTAGAAAAACTTGGAGAAGGAAGAAATACTTCTACTTTTGAAATTATTTATATGTCATAGTTCTGGAATAGCCACCGGCCAAAAAAAATCAATTCAATAAAACAAGTTACAAATCGTACAAAAGGCTACAGTTTTTGTTTATAGATGCCCAGATGAAGTTTGTCCACAGCAATACTTATGTGAAAAACTACAGTACACTGGGTAAATGCCAAAGACATAGAACACAAAAACAAAAAAAATGCAGTTACTTTGAAAATCTTCAAAAGCTAAACTGAACAAGACTTGAGCAAAAAACTCACAATACCAAAAGGGTTTTAAAGACTTACGAGATCATTCTCACATCACCTATACCATTAGTTCTTATCTACAAATTTAAGTCAACATAATAATTAATGTTTTACATAAATATTGCAATGAATAAAACATATTGCAATAAGTGCCAATAACATAGCAATCAAGTATGATCACAATAGGCCTAAACATGAGATTTCAACATTTTCCTGATAAACAATAAATAATTTTACTTAACAATTTTCTCATTTTTTACACAAGCTGAAAAAATGGTCTCTTTTTGAATACTTCACATATTTCATGGCTTTCATCATTCAAACTAACATTTCGCTTGTTATTTCAATATCCAATGATTGTGTAAACATTCATAAATGATGGTTAAAATTAACATGCATGCTAATCATGCCTACCAAAAGCACCTGACTGACCAATCAGTATCCAATTTTGACAGGGTTTATTGGTAGTTCATTGAAATCAACCATGACCTCCCACAATCTGCACTGATCAACAGTAGTTAATGAATTGTTTCAATTGTTCTTATTTTCATAAACTTAGAAAACAACTGCAGCGAATAAAATTTATTCCTCATCACTGAGAGAAAGTTTAGAAAAGTGAACGAAGCCGAGTTACATCTAGTAGGATAACAAATCCTACAAATGTATTCATCATTTTATATAACCGTATTTAGTAAATGTTAAATTTTTGAAAGTCTAAAAATTTTCATTTTTTGGTATATCAAAGAACATTTGTGTGTATAATTTTGATGATATTTTGTGATTCATTTAATTTCATTCTTGTTTCATATAGTGTTCAATCCCAAGCTTTCTTGTTCACATTTAAGTGCAAGAAAAGTCACTGATCTGAATAAATTCATTATAATGTAAGGCCACATAAAGGATATATTGTGCTTTTTAAAAATAACATTTTTTTATCTGTTTACAATTATGTCAAATGAAGTGCATTGACATTTTGTTATGAGTTTAAAGCTGCACTCTCATTTTGACAACTTTTTTTATTTTTTTGTCTTGGAATGAGCCAATTTTTGCGAAAATCCATGGAAACCAGTTATATAAGACTGCTGACCAAACTTTAGATGACAGATTTTTATATTAAAGTTAAAAAATTGATGTTTTAAGCATTATTCTTAAACTTTTAGTAACGGTTTAAGCCATTAAAGATTAATTTTCGAACGGAAATATGACAAACTATGAGCTGATTGTTTGTCAGCAATCTGATATCATTGGTTTGAAGATGTTTACGCAATATTTTGCTCTTTCCAAGACAAAAAAAGTTGTAAAAACGGTAAATCTGTGAGAGTGTAGCTTTAAACTATGACAGGAATAATTCAAGGGAAGGATTCTATTTTATTTCTAGCATTAAAATTGTCTGAATCGCATGAAAATTTATAAATGATGTAAGGTATTCTGACATTGGTCACACTTTTTGAACTTTGTGCTGTCTTCTTTTTGTTTGTCTCAAATTAATACAGCATTGGCTTCACTTGTTGTTTATGAAAGGAACTGTACACCAGATTGGCACCAAAAAGTGTTTTTTTTCCTGTAACGAATCTAAGGACACTTTTTTAATAAAATATTTTACTATTTGATATCGTTATTGTAAATAGAATACCAAAATGAAAACAAATTGCAGTGAAGTGTCGTATCCACTATGCTATGAAGACTTACTTTTACTGGGTGGAACTTTCCAGATGTATACCTAACTCGCTAACATCAACGGCAGATCACGCATAAGGAATGAATTCTACTCGGTAGACATACCTAGTAATCTTTTTTAATGGAAGAACACGAAATAACTGCTATTAATAAATCATTTGTAAACTATGGGGATCATCAGTTAGTAAGTTTCAATGCATTAATCACATCGATACCAAGTTTATGTCAATTTTCTACAATTTTCTTTAAATTTTTGCTTTTTCATCATTAACTGAGGACAGCCCCTTTAAACTGTACCTTATAATGTCTGTGACTTACCAAATATTTAATAGTAATGGTCTACAACCAAGACTTGTTTTAATTATCCAGGTTTCAAACTGCATTGTGTATGCGATTGGAAAGGTAATCTTGAAAGCTCACTTATAACAGTATAATTTTTACAAATAACATTCACCCTGCAAGGTACTCATATTTGGATGATACATAAAGATTTGCACAGTCATTTATGTATACTTGCATTTATTGATAAAGGATACCTTTTTCAAATCTTTGATTTAGATTACAAAGTATAACTTATATAAATAAATATATAATCTTAACTTTATCTGAATACACAAGCTAATGCATCAGTCAATTGTAACCATGCCCCCCGTCCCCCGGTCCCGGAATAGCGGGGACTTTTACTTTCGGTCCAGCCAATCCCAGCTAAAATCCCCACCCTGCGGAGATAATCTGATGGTCAAGTCCCCACCAAATGCCCCGCACCCAAGGGACATTAGGTTAAGCCCCATCCACACTGTATTTTCCGGGAATACCTGGCACTGCGGGGCCACCTGAAAGGTAAAAACATGGCCCATTTCGCCGGCTATCCCTGGTATACCGCCGGATGTGGGAGCCGTGGTTACAATTGACTGGTGCATAATGATCCACAGTGATCCAATCTCATGCCAAGATGATTTCTGGTCTGACATCGGAGGTTAGATATTCTTAAGCATAAAAAAGCCTGGACAGCATTTGCGAAAGACTGTTGTGAGGTTAAATCTTCATTACTTTACTATTCCACAACATTGGGTGATAAGGGAACTTTATTGGATATTTTGATTTTAATTTTGTTCCCTAAACGCCACAAGTCAACTGATTAATTAATACAAATTCAATTCTATCTCCACAATATCCGGCACTGCATTGTTAAATAAAACTCAAATGTTACACTTGTAAATTATTTAACCAAATACCTTTCCCTCAAATATTTCACAAATTTATATTGATCTATCAACAACAATGCATCACCATACTGTATCTCTGACTGATTTTTGATTTTCATTCTTGGCTAGAAAACAAAAAGTGAGCACAAAGCATCTTCAGAAAAAGAACTTGTAAAGTATGCACCAGTCCTTTGTAACCACGCCCCCCCCCGACTTTCCGTCCAGCCAATCCCCGGTAAAATCCCTGCCCTGCGAGAACGAACTGGTGGTAAAATCCCGTGAATAACCCCGCACCCCGGTAATCTAAGGTAAGAGCAATTCCCTGATATATTTTGAGGGAAGACAAAACCACCGCAATCACCCGGCATTGCGAGGACACTAGTTCTGGCTTCCATAACTTTAATGTTGATATTCATTTTTTTATGTTTACAACACGTCCAAAAAGGTAATATATATATACATGTAATGTGTTCGCTGAAGTTCTTTAGCTACGAGGACACCTGAAAGGTAAAAACACAGCCCTTTTCCCTGGTATATCCCCGAGGGAGGCGTGGTAACAATTGACTGGTGCATTATAAAAGAGGAAATCAAAATTGAGCATGCAAGATTGTTTTATCAACGGCGATGGTTTATCACAATGTCATGTACAGTACAGTACGTACTTACACTGAGAGTGGCTCCAAATATATGCAAAAAGCTACAGAAACATGCTTAGTAGCAAAAAGTTTAAACATCCAAGACTTTTCTATGCACATGGGTAAACAATAATCTTATTCACAGATGCTGTGCACATATTCATACATTTGGCTTCATTTAGAATGAAACTTCATAAATAAGTATGCACATATTTGATATATTTTTATCTCCATTTTGCAAAATTGAAATCACATGATTTTTTCAAACGAACTTGTATTGCTTGAAAATTTACGTGTCAAATTAAAAATGCTACCCACGGTAAGATGAAAATAAATCCGTTTGATGGTGGTAATTATTCAATGGCGGCTTTATTGATAAATTTCCTCAATAAAACACTATGAAATTCACATCATCAGCCGGAAGTAGTGATAACATACATGTCTGAATCATTCGGCCGCTCAGATCCGAGTAAATTTTGAGGTCAATAAGTAGACTGGTACCCTGATTTACTTTTCCTCAAAAATACAAAGTTATACAGGTACGCAGCATATGGTTTTTAGTTAACATTAATAGTATTTGAACAATAAAAAACAAAAATCATGTTGTATTTAAAAAAAGTGCTAAGTGCCATGCGATGATCAGTTTAAAAAAAAAATTGTATCGAAAAGAAAATATCACGGAAACATGCAAATCAAGTCGAAAAAAAGATCAGGGACAGAGTTCGGAATACCAACATTGTCATTGCCAACTTTGGAGAAATCCGCTGAAGAGTTATATAGGGAAAATATGGTTAAACAGTTCTCACGACTTAGTCTTTCAACAGATCAACTTACTTCCTACATATATGTTAGGATAATTCTTGCCCTTGAAGATGATGGTTTTGTATTAATTGTATGATTTTTACATTTTGGTCCTTTTTAAGGGTTTTGTTGGTCATTAAAAGTTACATTGAAATAAGAAGGAGCTAAAAATTGTTTTGCTATTTAAAGTTATAATAGACATCCGATCGCTTAGCTTCCAACGGATTACGTGAATAATGAAATTTTAAATATCTTTTGGTCCTTTTTGAACATTTATGTAAAATTTGTAGAAAATCGATGCCCCAAAATTGTGTATTCAACTGTACGATAATGGTTTTATGGCCCACCCCGCGGCGTATTCACAGCAGGATAGAAATAATCCATCGGCAAGGTTATGGCACTGGGAATGACATGTATATCGAAGTTTGTCATTTATAGCAATAAAATCATTCCATAACCATTTCTTTTTTTTTTCTTTTATCATTATTATATAAGTGAATTTATATATGATACTCGATTATTCATTTACATTTGTAGTTAAGAAATGTCATATATTGTTCTTGTGTAAAAAAGAAAGTAATATATTTGGCAAAAAATGTTTCCATTTTTAACCTCAACACTATTACAGACCGTTAAAACGTAACACTTTTCTTATAAAATATTAATGTTTCAAGTTTCATTGGCAATTTTGGAAATACATATGGGCTATGAAACATGGTAAAAAAGAGTATTCAAAGATAATTATTTACATATCTACATCGATTCAACATGTTCATTAGTAATGCTTAAGTTCTAATTCTTAATGGTAAACATTTTGGTCTACCATTTTGCAATACAACCAAGTTTCCAAGTTTCCAAGTTTATTTCGTATAACTCATGTCACAAAACATGACAAAAAGAGTATTGAAATATATATATATACAACTATGTAAAGAACGAGAATAGTCTCAACATTTTAAGACATAATCTATAAGAATAAATAAATTCAACCAGTGTCATCCAATATTAACATTATACCTTTATAATGAAGGAGGCATTTAAAGGGAAACAAAATGCATCAATATATGTATCATTATGTGAATCGAACCATTATCTCTTTAATAAGCTTACAGAGTTTTTTCAAAATGTATACCTGAATCAGGTCTTATTTGCATTACTTGTTTAAATTTAATAATATTTGGATGTCTAATATATTTATTATCAAGACAACTTTTTCTTTTACCAACAAATTCTTGACACTCCAACAAATAATGATATTCATCTCCTATGCTATTATCGTTACAAAATAAACATTTTCTGTCGTTGTATTCTACATTATTCCAGCTTCCAATTTCCACAGGTAATTTGTTATTTCTAGTTCTAAATTTTATCATATATTGCAAGAGTTTGTAAGGTGTCGGTACAAGATAATTTTCAAATTCAAACTTTTCTTTATACAATCTATAATTTATACATTTTCTAGAAGTATTTATAGTAGAAAACCATTCATTAATAAAGAGATCGGACAATTTTTGATAAACAGTTTTCTTTAACCATGATCTGTTTAAAAAGTCATGACTCTGCCAAATGTTAATATGCCCGCATTTAACAATATTTCCTTAATATTAAGAATCCACTGGAAATGGGACTGTCGTGGATTTTCGGAAAACATAAATCTACTTAGGACAATATTATATAAAGATACAGTAAGTTTAGGTAACGGCGGGGTTATTAATTTTGACCAAAAGTCAATCAAACGTGTATTAATGTCAATATTTAGAGGTTTAACACCAGTTTCGCCATATACAATACAGTTTGGTGTACTGCTCTTGACACCTAACACATATTTCAAATACTTTAGTTGCACTTTCTCGAGAATAATAATATTACCATAACCCCAACATTCACATCCATATAACAAAATAGGTTTGACAACTTTGTGAAATAAATCAATTTGCAATTCAATAGAAAGACAATGATATCTAGCTTTCTTCAACAAAACAAACATAGCTTTAGTGGCTTGCTTTGAGATATATTCTTTTGCTTTGAAAAACGAACCAAACATTGTTATAAATTTAGCGTTAGTATAATTATTATAATTAGGCAAGCAATGTGTTACATGGAATTTTGTTAGCATATTTTTAATTACGAGTGCACTAGGTTTGCATATCGTGTCGAAACGCCATTATATCAACGTGTTGTTATGAAATAAAAGGGTATACCTGTCTTATTGTCAATACAACATTAATGACATTTTAACTTGTGTTGTTAAAGACCGGTACTTAATGATAGCAACTGCAGTTAATATTTCATTTTAGCTGTTCCTTTCCGAAATTTCACACCCAATTTTGTGTTACAATGCTATTAGAAAAAATACCAAACTGTTAGAATAAAGGTGTGGAAATGGCCCAAATTAAATGTCTTGATAAACGATCGATTATAGACTTTAACAAAAAGACACGGAAAGTAATATGTAAAAGAAGTAAGTTTATCAGAGATGATTGAATATTTCAGTACTTTATCAACTAACGTTTCCGCTATAAAACAGCTCTACCTAATAATGGCAAAATCTGAAATCGTCCAAAACTGAAATTTACTATCGCAAATTATAATAAAAGACCGGGTCAACTTTATGACCCTCATAAATTCTGTATTTCTTATCTGCCTTAATCTTACACTGCGTCCAGTAGATAAATAAATGCTAAACAAGCGTATCTTAACGTTACTATTGCACTGAGAGGAAAAATCGATAGAGACCGTCGTTACCCTGATAAGCTCCAAAGTTGGCAATGATACAAAGGATAACAATACTTTTTTTAAACCAACTTTCCTGGTTGATTTCTACTTAGACCGCACGCTTTATTCGCTTTACGTATGAATTCACAAGACATTCGAATGCGCGACGGGCACCGCAGTCTGCCTTATAAAAAAAGTATTTGTACTAAAACTGGGAACAAATATAGAAAACTTTATTTAAAAAAGCGACTCTATATTTTAATTCAGGAATTCATCTTCAAAAAACTAGAAGGCAAGTAATGTTCAAAGTTTTGCCTTTATATCCACAGTTTAAATAAAATCCAAGTATTCTTTGAGTCTATCTGCCCAACTACCTGCTGGAAACATTTTAATTTTACGAATTTTCTTTAAAACATGAGTTTTTCTTAATTTATAATATCTGAAACCCTGTTTTAAAAGGTTTTCCGTCATAAGTTTACTGCGAGAGCCTACATCTGTACATATTCTAGCAAATCTTCTCAACTGTGCAATAAAAACATTATATGGTGGTGCAAAGTACATATTCATTGCCGGACTTGATTATTTTCTTATATAAAAAAAACACAATTAAACTGCACAAACAACTGTAATGAGCATTCAATTGCAGACTTTACAGTGGATATTTTAAAAGTAGATCACGGTCCAGGATATTTTAAACTAAATAACTTTTTGTTGATGGAATATGAATATCAGTCTAAAACAACGTTTCAGAAAAAAACACTTGAATCTTTAATTAACACATTAGACTCATTTCCAAAATGTTCTGGTCTAAACCTCAACACGAACAAGTCAATAATTATGAGAGTTGGTACACTAAAAAGCATAACATTGAAATTGTGCAAAAATAAATCTTCAGACTTCAGAATGTTCCACAGCGTTAGGTAGAAACTTTTAAAATAAGAGAGAAAAAATAATAGACGAGAATATTCATAAAAAGATAGAAGAATTCCATAAAACACTAAAAAATTGGGAACACAGAAAACATACTCTCATGGGTAAAGTAACTGTGGTGACAATATAAATAGTAATGATTTCATAATATATCGAACTCTTATCCGTTCAGTGCCACAACATATAAAGATGCAATTAATCAAAGACAGCATCACCTTTACAGTAAACATAACACTAAAAAGGAAAAGTCAAAAAATCAGTATAAGCAAACAAATTTCTTTACTCAATACTGACTCAAACATCTATCCGTCCAACCTCAGAAATGAAATAGACCGAACACACAGACACACACACAAATGTTTGTAACTTCCTTATTATATTAATGAAATTTTATACACACTCAGCAAAATGTAACAATAGAATATTGTCGTTTGATGCATACTTGATGTACATAAATCTAAGAATAAAAATAGAAGAACAAATAGCATTTAATCATGACAAATGAGACCCACAATAAAAAATGGAGAGTAATTGATATAGTTATGGTTAATTTAAAAGAAATGACCTGACAACCAAAAAGAAGTTTTTACAAAAATAATAAAAAAGTGTGTTTTTTATGAAAAAAGAGACAATTCTCTGCAGGTGTATAAATGCTGGTGCATGGGTTTTGTATAAATCCGTGTGTACGTGTTCTGTGTGGGCGTGTGTTAGTTTGTGTATATGTCTGTGTGCGTGCGGGCGTGCGTCCGTACGTGTGTGTGTGTCCTTGTACTCGCTGACGTGAGAGGACTTAAACTTGACCGCACACCAACACTTCGAGGACTTTTTTTACTTCCGAGGACTTTTGGCATGGTCCTCACAATGTGTTCCATAAATCACTTCAATTCGAGGACTATATGAATTTCATTCATGTTTTAAAATGTCCTCGAAATGTCAGATACCAATCACGCACACACCTTCTATACACAATTTACCGGTTATCACGTGACAAGAAGTGCTTAAAAGTGTATAGATAGACCAATCAGATCGAGACATTAAAAAGTATCTCGACCAATCAGTTTCAGCTAAACCGGTGTTAATATAAATTGTTTCTACGTCCTCATATATGTGATTGTACCAGAATTTGTGTGACATGTCCTCTAATTGTTCTTAATTGTAGAACTGTGTTAAGATTCAATACACACTAACAATATATGTTTGAATAGGACAGGTTTTTTAAAAGGGCATGTGTATTCTGCGGTCGCTGTCCTTTTGAATCCAATTACAAAGAATACGATGCCGTAAACGAAACTGAAACAGTTTTGATCAAGTTCAAGAAAATGTGGCAAATTCTCAGCATAAAGGCAAGTAATTTTAGTGATATTTGTTTAGCCATTTTGTGTTAAAAAAAAGTAGGGTTGGATAGATCATATAAGAAAATAGGTCAGTCTGTCATAGTTTGTGTGGTACGTATCACAGTATTTGGTGAAAAACATGGTATAGTGTGGTATTTTGTTCTTTGCTGTACCCAGCTCTAGTTAGTATAATTCTTTTAAACTCGACTATTGGCAGAATATGGAGAGCTATTAGTCACCCTTGCGTCGGCTTTGCCAGCTTGGTTAAAGTTTTGCATGCAAGGCCTTTTTTAAAAAACATGAACCCTAAAATTTAACACACTTATCCCAGGTCATCACATTACCAAATTGGACAAGTCCCATAACTCTAGATTGGATTTTGAGTGAATTAATCCCCGCTTTTGCACCTAGAAAGTTTGGTTAAAGTTTTGCATGCAAGGCCTTTTCTAAGAAACCATGTATGCTATTGCCCTGAAACTTCACACACTTATCCAAGGTCATCACATTACCTAGTTGGACAAGTTCCATAACTCTAGATAGGATTTGACTGAAGTATTCCCCCTTTTTGGACTTAAAAGTTTTGCATGCAAGGCTTATTCTAAGAAACCATATATGCTATTGCCATTAAACTTCACACACTTATTCGAGGTCATTTCATTATCTAGTTGGACGAGTCCCATAACTCTTGATTGAATTTTGACTGAACTATTCCCCCTTTTTAGCTCACCTCATTATGCTCAGGTGAGGTATTGTGATCAGTCTCGTACGTTGTATGTTCACTTTTTAAAAAAAAATCTTCTCCAAAACTGCTGGTCCAATTTCAAAATAATTGCACAGAAATGATCCTTTGGTGGACCTTTACCAAAGTTGTTCAAAGAATTTTGATATGTTAAAAAAACATGACCTCCAGGGGTGTGGCCAGTTTTCCTTTTACAGCTATATAGATTCAATTTGAATTCTTTCTAGTTTTCAGCCAGTTCTCGCGAAAGAGTAGAGTGTCGTATTTTTAGACACAGGCAACATCTAATACACTCTAATTGTCTCGCGGGACCGAGTACGATGTAAACTATATTCATATGACATGTTTTACAGAACGCGGCGTGGTCTGTGAATTAGTCCTTGTCTTTGTTCTAAAATTAAATGTCTAGTCTAGTCTGTCCAAAAGAAATATCGGAAACAGAATCTATTTCGCATTACGACCAGCGATTCATGGTCAATTGAAACTCCAAATAAAGTTGAGTTCTCTACGTCCACATGAGAGGAATAGAGTATACACTAGATTTTTAATGTCACTCATGGAGACGGTTTCACTTGGAGTTTGACTATGTTGGGATTTTCCGAAAGTAGCCAAAATTTGCTTAATTTCGGATCAATTTATTTGGACTTTTATCTGTAACCATAATAGAGAATAAGAATGCATGATCGCTTTAGTTAAATACAAAATCGACATTGCATAGCCTGCAGAAAACTAAGAATGCATGATCGCTTTAGTTAAAATCAAAATCGACATTGCATAGCCTGCAGAAAACTGAAATAAGGCTTTTTTATAATATAAACATAGTGTTCATAGTATTTAGTACTAATAAGTCTAAGTAAATTAATGAAAAGTGAAACGATGAAATAGTGTGTATGTGTGTAGAAGAAGTTTCAAGGACATGGTTACTTTCATGAAGTTTCAAATTTCAAACAAGCTCTATCACTAATGTCATAAAGAACAGACCAAAAATGAAATGTCTCCAGTTGAACCAATCTGAAAATACTTCACACAGTTTTACACATTATTTGGAACATATTATTCTGAGTAATCATATACAGATGTAGATCCATTTATAATAATGATTTAGATGTCAGCAAGGAATTGTCCTGCCTGAATAAATCATCAGAAGAAGGTGAATCTAATGAGCTAAATTTTCTTTTATAGAAAATTGAGAGCTTGCGAAATTATTTCTGTTTTAGTAACTTGACCTAATTGTCTATTGTTGAAACAGTTCTCTCTTTAACAAGAGAGCCATTTAGAATGAATATATGATAAAAAAAACAATTTTTTGATTCAAAGTATTACATGTATAGAATTCTGGTGTACCGTATATAATCTTACATTATATTTTGGTCTGGTAAAAATTGGTCCGGTCTGGTAAAGCATGCGAGTTTACCAGACCGACTGTCTGGTAAACTCTGAGCTTCATTCGTATAGACTGTTGTTCAAAGAATTTTGATATGTCAAAAAACATGCCCTCCAGGGGCTAGGCCAGTTTTTCTTATATGGCTATAAAGTAAACTTTGAAATCTTCTTCTCTAAAACTGCTGGTCCAATTTCAAAATAATAAGTTCTGCTTGACCTAGGCCAACCAATTTTTATGCCCCCACCACTTAAAGAGGGGGGCATATAGATTTGCCATTGTCCTTCTGTCCGTACGTACGTCTGCCCCGAAAAGTTTGTGTCTCGGATAACTCTAAAGTGTTCATATTACAGACTTGAAACTTCATAGATATATTATTCAGGGTGTGAACTTGTGAACCTGGATATTTTCATCTGCCCAAAATTAATATTTATTGAGTAATGGGCCTTTATTGTGTGAAAATATGGCATTTTTGACAAAGCGGAAGTGGGGGCATCTGTGTCCTATGGACACATTTCTAGTCTACGTAAAAAAAATATTTATCCTTGTTTGTCTGATTACAATGGTTTCACTATACTTAGATCTTTAATATTGACATTACAATCAAGCAAAGAAACTTTTTATGAGTTGTTAGGTATAAATGCCACTATTGTCTACCATGTGTGTTGCACACTTATTCGGGCGCATTTGCCCCGCTTTGCCGAGCTCTTGTTTGATTTAGAAAGTTTGGTTAAAGTTTTTCATGCATGGCCTTTACTCGGAAACTATATATGCTTTACACACTTATCCGATGTCAGCATATTACCAAGTAGGACAAGTCCCATATCTCTTGTACTTTGAATGAACTATTCCCCCTTTGAGTCAAAGTGCCAAAAAGTCGAGCTTGCTGTCTTACGGACAGCTCTTGTTTTGTCATATAATGTATAAAATCATTCAGCACAAATTGTTTGTATGTTTCCAGTCCACTTCATGTGGCATATAGAATTGTCTGCCTGTCCTGTTCGTCTATGAGTCAGGAAATTTGTGTCATGTCTTCAAAAATTATATTGTAACTTTACAACAACCTTGATCTATTATGGACCAAGAATTAATTAAAATGGGCATTTTCCTTTCTATTTAGGTAATGGGGTTTTTGTGAAAGAGTACATTCCAAAGGGATTGCAACTTTTGGAGTACATGGGGAAGTTGAGAAGCTGCAGTCCTAGTGATGGTGAGGAGGATGAGACTTACAAGTATTATTTTCATAACAACGGGAAAAAAATGTAGTGAGTATATTATACATTAATTGTGTAGTTTTAGGAGACATAAAAACGTAGCACAAAATATTTAGTCTTGTGTAATATTTTTAACTGCATTCTGTTTTGTTTTTCCTATCATTCTAAGGCAAAAATAAATTCAGTGTTCCCACTCGTATTTTTTTCTGGAAGTAAATGCACCCCCTAGAGTGAATTTATGGGGGTGCAAGAGCATTTTGGGGGTACAATACTTTAGCAGGGCTTGATTTAAAACACACTCATTGTGTACTGAATTTTAATATCAAGCTCTTTTTAAAAAGAATGAATTATGTTTCTTTATCAAGCATTGGCAATTTGGAAATTTATTTTGTTTTCAATTGCCTTATTTTTAGCTATACTGGCCAAAGGCCAGAGAGCTTATGCCGTCACGCGGTGTCTGTTGTCCGTCCGTGTGTGCGTGCGTCCGTCCGTGCGTGCGTCCGTAAACAATTGTTTGTTTATGCTTTAAAGTATTTAGTTATGATCTAATCTCAATCAAACTTATACAGAAGTTAGATATCCATAAGAGCTCGGTTCCATTTGAGAACCAGCCAGATCTGCCCATGCATGACTGGATTATGGCCCTTGAATTTGTCAAAATTACAACAAAACAGCTTGTTTATGCTCTAAATTCTCCATTTCTTATCTGATCTTCACCAAACTTATGCAGTAGATAAATATGCGTATGAAATCAGTTTCTTCCGAAACCATTTAGATTCGCTTATGAACAACTGGATTATCTCCCTTGAATTTGTCGAAATTGCTATAAAACAGCTTGTTTACGCCGTTTAATTAAGCCTTCATTTCAAATCTGATCTTCACCAAACTTTTACAGAAGTTACATGTAGATATGCATTCGTAGACCATCCAGATTGGCTTAAGAATGACTGGATTATCTCCCTTGAAATTGTTGAAATTGCTATTAAACAGTTTGTTAGTGCAAAAAAGTCTACATTTCAAAACAGATCTTCACCAAACTTGTACAGTTGTTAGATATCTATGAACAGGACTAAACGAACCAAGCCAGTAGAGCACAGGCCCTCATGGGCCTCTTGTTATGGAGTTCCAAGACATTTTACCTCCCATACTATAATGTAATACGGTATGCTTGTTTAGCTGTATATACCTATCATTTACAATGCAGGAATTGAAAAAAGTCTGAAATAATACTGGTTCCCATGATACCGAACACATGCCGGTGCCTGAGTTAACCTAAGGGTCGCGAGTTTTACCATACCTAAACGCCCGGTATAATTATGCCCCATCATATAATGGCCGGGGCATATAGTGTTACCCCTATCCGTCATTCCGTCATACCTTGTCCGGAGCATACCTCCTGAACCACAACATTTAATACTTCACAAATTGGTATGTGAATACATCTTGGTGAAGTCGAGTGTCTGAGTACCAAAATTAGGTCACTGTGACCTTGATCTTTGACCCATATCATAGAAAAACTTTGTCCGGGCTATATTTCCTCAACTATATGCCCTAGAGACATTAAACTTGGCACACTGATACATCTTGGACAGCAGTAGTG
This sequence comes from Mya arenaria, assembly GCF_026914265.1. Lineage (NCBI taxonomy): Eukaryota > Metazoa > Mollusca > Bivalvia > Myida > Myidae > Mya > Mya arenaria. The sequence continues at coordinate 35,250,165 of NC_069132.1, read as the reverse complement.
TCATGTACCAAATTTAGGTCATTGTGACCTTGACTTTGACCCATATGATAGAAAAACTTTGTCCGGGCTATATTTCCTCAACAATATGCCCTAGAGACATTAAAATTGGCACACTGATACATCTTAGGAACACGGTGTGTCATGTACCAAAATTAGACCACCTTGACCTTGACCTTTGACTCATATAATAGAAAAACTGTCCGGGCTATATTTCCTCAACTATATGCTCTAGAGACATTAAACTTGGCACACTAATACATCTTTGGAAGAAGGTGTGTCATGTACCAATATTAGACCACTGTGACCTTGACCTTTGACCCGTATAATAGAAAAACTGTGTTGGGCATATCTCCTGAACTATAACAGCTACTACTCCACAAATTGGTATGTGAATACATCTTGGTGAGGCGGAGTGTTGCATATGAGTCATTGTGACCTTGACCTTGACTTAATAGAAGATCTAATAATGGTGTGTCTAACTTTTGATGGAGTGATGACCCTATTTTAAGTTCAGCATACAGCGGGACATTTGTGTACAATGGTCACATTCTAGTTTTTGTATTATTTCCTGTGTAGATAAAACATGACAGCCATGTTGAGTTCTCCCTGTTTTCTACTATTATCGCTAAATCTTTATTGATATTTGTTTGTTATCTTTGTTTATGCGACGGAGGGCTCTTTTGACACGTTAGACTGGGTTTTATAAACCAATCATGTCGTAAACCAGTCTAAAGGACTACATCATTACGAGTACAACCAATATCAACCTTGAGAAGTAAATTATATAGCGCACGTCATGCTCGGCTATTTCCGACAATGTTCTGATAGAATATGGAATATTCCACTCCAACCAAGTGCTCAAGCATGCCCACAATTACCAATCAGAAACGTGACACGTTTTTAGGAATCTGAAAACCCTGTTAAGGTGACAAGATAATTTAAAAAGTAACTGCTGTGATTTATGGCTGAAACCAGTAGCCTGCTATAGATGGTTTACATTTTTTTATGGGTAAAGATGCATATTACTCTGATAATGCTAAGATTTGGAAAAGCACCATTATCATTCTCAAAAAGGGGGGAACATATTCCTGGCATATTTAGGGGATATTAATATATTAATTTAATATGTTATGACTTTGCATAATGACTTTGCAATAGTGAGGTAATTTGAATAAAATAGCATTGTATACATGAAGGTCTTTACCTATGTACTTTTAACAAATCTATTCAGTCCAGACAATGAAATATGTTTTAAGAACAAATGTTCTTATAATACTCCAAACTTGAGTACTTATCAGCACAACCTCTGTAATATATTGATATGACAATATAACATAGGATTTGTTTGAGGGAAAAAGATCGGCATAAGTACTTACAATCGAACCTGTTTAAGTGGCCACTGAATACTGAGGCATTTGGTGGTCTTAAAGACAGATGGTTACTTAATACATAATGGAAGTAATGCAGAAAGCTCTCAAAAGCTTTTCAAAACTTCTTGTCTGCATTAAGCGGTCACCTGTCATTAATAATCGATGCTGTTTTTAATGGCCACTCATGACAGGTTTGTATTTCTTTTTATATGCCCATTCAACTATTAACAAACATTCTGTCTTGATGTTAACTGTTTGCCTTTAGAAGTTCCCTGTTGTAGGACCCTAGACAAAGATTGGTAAAGCATTCATCACAAAAAATAGCAATTCAATTAACTGGAAGATTGAATATATGTTCAGTGTTGCATAAAGTAAAAAAAACCTTTTTGTTAACATAGATTACATTGGAACTAAACTGTTCTTTCAGTATTGATGCAACTAACACCAAAGGTCTTGGCAGGATGGTTAATGACTCGGCTAAACCAAACTGTAAGGTAAAAAAGATCATGACTGACAAGCCACGGTTGTGGCTGTATTCCATAAAAGACATACACCCAGGAGAGCAGCTTACCTTTGACTATGGTGTAAAAGATGCTCCATGGAGAAAGCGAAAGGTAATGACATTTTATTATCTTGGAAAGAGTTTGCTAGCAATCTAAAATACCTTCCCATATATTGAGTGTTTTTATTGAGGGAGCAAAGACATAGCCGTCCTTATGTCTGTTGAGTGTATGTGTGTGCGTCCATGCGTGCCTCTGTGCGTCAGACCGACCTTGTGGGGGCTGTAACTTCCTTGCTGATTGAAGGATTCTTAAATAACCTGGCACAAATGTACACTGTCATTATCCAATATGTCACATACAATAACCAGGTCTCTACCTACCAGGTCAAGGTCCCAATTGAGGTTAAAGGTCGAATTTGAGACAAAAAGCCTTGGCCAGTCTGTTACTTCCTTGCTGATTGACTGTTTCATTTTGAGGACTTTAAGAAGCACACCAGCTGGTAAGTCCTCGTGATGTTGCCATTTGTGTGTGTTGTTTAGAGGACTTAATGCAACTAGTTTGGATATAGATGCAAAGTAACACTCAGATTGAATGTTTAAACAAATAAAGAAGAACATTGCAAGAATGAGTGAAACGATATTTTGAACAATGCAACTACCACAAACTATGGGTCTAAACTGTTCTTAATCCTTTACTTCATGAATATTTATTTTGATACTCTACCCACTAAGATAAGGCCAGTTATATTTATGACAGTAAGAATAGCCTAAGGTGCAAAATATCAAATACTCAAACATTGTAGACCCTGATCAGACAGCTCCTCCAAAATCTGGATCTATTTTGTTTGCAAAAAAGCATAACAAGACATAGGCATTGAATGGAAGGGTTAAAATAAAATTTCAGACAGTGACTCTGCCCCCAAAGTAGATGTAGGTCATGATGACAGTGATGATGGTGACGATGATTACGACCAAGATGACAGAGAGGATGACTTTGGAGTACGTAAGAAGAAACTAAAGATGGCTTCTACAAGTACGTCAAAACCAACAGTAAAACCCAAACTGGCAGCAGCAAAAACAGAAGGAATGGCAACAAATACCATTACTACAAAGCCAACAGGTAAATATAGTCTAAATTTGTCAACTCAAACACTGGTTGCTTAGGCATCCTTAGTAACTCAAACTCAATTTGAGCAAATGCTCCATTTTTATGCCCCCTACCACTAAAGTGGGGGGCATATTGTTTTTGCCCTGTCTGTTTGTTTGTTTGTGTCCAACTTTAACATTGGCCATAACTTTTGAAATATTACAGGTAGAGAGTTCATATTTGGCATGCATGTGTATTTCATGAAGCCTCACATTTTGCGTGCAAACATGTCAAGGTCAAGGTCATCCTTCAAGGTCAAAGGTCAAATATATAGGTCAAATTACCAAGTTTAACATTGTCTTTAACTTCTAGTCTAGATAGAGACTTCATAATAGGCATGCATATGTATCTCATGAAGCCGCACATTTTCAGTGCAAACATGTCAAGGTCACCGTTCAAGGTCAAAGGTCAAATCAAGGTTAAACGTCATTTTTGTGACAAAACACTGTGGGGGCATTGCTGTTTCACAAACACAGCTTTCTTGTTCCCATTAGTTTCAAAAGTCGTCTGCTACAGAGGCGTGAAAAGGCGTTTCTATGTGGTGAATGGTTTAAACAACAACTGCCAAGATAATTACTTTAAATAGTGCTTACACAAAACAAGACTGTTTCATTTTGAGGACTTTAAGAAGCACACCAGCTGGTAAGTCCTCGTGATGTTGCCATTTGTGTGTGTTGTTTAGAGGACTTAATGCAACTAGTTTGGATATAGATGCAAAGTAACACTCAGATTGAATGTTTAAACAAATAAAGAAGAACATTGCAAGAATGAGTGAAACGATATTTTGAACAATGCAACTACCACAAACTATGGGTCTAAACTGTTGGTTTGGAAGCCACAGTTCTTAATCCTTTACTTCATGAATATTTATTTTGATACTCTACCCACTAAGATAAGGCCAGTTATATTTATGACATTAAGAATAGCCTAAGGTGCAAAATATCAAATACTCAAACATTGTACACCCTGATCAGACAGCTCCTCCAAAATCTGGATCTATTTTGTTTGCAAAAAAGCATAACAAGACATAGGCATTGAATGGAAGGGTTAAAATAAAATTTCAGACAGTGACTCTGCCCCCAAAGTAGATGTAGGTCATGATGACAGTGATGATGGTGACGATGATTACGACCAAGATGACAGAGAGGATGACTTTGGAGTACGTAAGAAGAAACTAAAGATGGCTTCTTCAAGTACGTCAAAACCAACAGTTAAACCAAAACTGGCAGCAGCAAAAACAGAAGGAATGGCAACAAATACCATTACTACAAAGCCAACAGGTAAATATAGTCTAAATTTGTCAACTCAAACACTGGTTGCTTAGGCATCCTTAGTAACTCAAACTCAATTTGAGCAAATGCTCCATTTTCCCCATTAGTTTCAAAAGTCGTCTGCTACAGAGGCGTGAAAAGGCGTTTCTATGTGGTGAATGGTTTAAACAACAACTGCCAAGATAATTACTTTAAATAGTGCTTACACAAAACAAGACCGTTTCATTTTGAGGACTTTAAGAAGCACACCAGCGGGTAAGTCCTCGTGATGTTGCCATTTGTGTGTGTTGTTTAGAGGACTTAATGCAATTAGTTTGGATATAGATGCAAAGTAACACTCAGATTGAATGTTTAAACAAATAAAGAAGAACATTGCAAGAATGAGTGAAACGATATTTTGAACAATGCAACTACCACAAACTATGGGTCTAAACTGTTGGTTTGGAAGCCACAGTTCTTAATCCTTTACTTCATGAATATTTATTTTGATACTCTACCCACTAAGATAAGGCCAGTTATATTTATGACAGTAAGAATAGCCTTGGGTGCAAAGTATCAAATACTCAAACATTGTAGACCCTGATCAGACAGCTCCTCCAAAATCTGGATCTATTCTGTTTGCAAAAAACATAAAAAGACATATGCATGAATGGAAGGGTTAACATAAATGGTGTTGTTGCCATTTGTGTCTGTTGTTTAGAGTACTTAATGCAAATAGTTTGGATATAGATGCAAAGTAACACTCGGATTGGATGTTAAAACAAATAAAGAAGAACATTGCAAGAATGAGTGAAATGGTTCCATGATGTTTTTATGCGTTGCCATATAATGGCCTGGGAATGTAATGTTACCCCTATCCGTACTTCTGTCTTTCCATCGTTGTACCTTGTCCAGAGCATATCTCCTGAACCACAACCACATCATTTATGCTTCACAAATTGGTGTGTGAATACATCTTGGTGAGGCAGAGTGTCGCATTCCAAAATTAGATCACTGTGACCTTGGCCTTGACCTGTGACACATTCTAGTTCTAAATGCATTTTCTACTGCAACAGTTCTGACCCAGATCAGATGTCAGGCGACCTACTTCTTATCAGAATTTAATCTATCTGTCATTCAGATGCAATGATATTTGCCCAAAATGGCAATATTGAAAGAAATAAGAAATAGATACAGAATGATGTTACAGTTTGTTTAACCAGATCAACTGCTTAGATAATTAGGGCCCCACACCTTCCATGAAGAACTCTGGTTGTCATAGCAATGAAAGTAAGAAACTACTTCTCTAAAACGATTGGTCCAATTTCAAAATAATTTCACAGAAATGATCCTTAGTAGGTTCTCTACCAAAGTTGTTCAAAGAGTTATGATAATCAAAAAACATGGCCGCTTAGGACAGGGCCAGTTTTCTTTATATGGCTATATAGAACACTTTGAAAATCTTCTTCTCAAAATTTTGGTCCATTTTCAAAATAATTTCACATAAATGATCCTTGGGTGGACCTCTCTACCGAATTTGATTGAAGATTTATGATATTTCAAAAAACATGGCCACCAGGGGCGGGGTCGGTTTTCCGTATATGCCTATATAGAAAACTTTGAAAATCTTCTTCCCGTAAAGCTGGTTATTTCTGCGGCCATAATATTTTGGGTTTTTGTCAAAAACTAGAAATAACTTATTTTTGCGGATTATTAATTCTGCGTTTCATGAAAAGGGAGTGATAAATTTTTGCGGAACTAACTCTGATTATGGTTGTTATCGATCTGCACGTTGCTGTTTATCAAATTCTACTTTCGATTTCACTACACTTACGATACGGCCTGTATGGCCTAAACCCTGAGAACCAGTCGGCGTTTTAAATATCACTGTTGGCTTTATCGGGACCTAAAGAAACAAAAGTTACTGCAAAACTATGTTTGATATCCAAAAGGAAAGCTACCCGGAATATATATACAAAATAAATGCGTCTCAAATCAAACCAAATGTAGTATACAAAACTGCTTATAATTATCTTAAAGTTATTCTGAGAGTCGCGATTACTGGTATAATGTAATATATGCTAACAGCTTGTATCCGAGGCATGCACCAAGTAAGTTTCAGGGACCACATCTTCTCTTTAAAAATCGCAAGATGTAGGAATCACCTTGTCCGTCCAACGCTTTCTTGCTCGGTCAGTCAGTCATATAATATGAAAACTTTGCCATATTTTCTTAACTATATGCCCTAGAGACATTAAACTTGGTGCATTGATAAATCTTAGGAAGGAGGTCCGTCGTGGTCCAGTATTATGTTATTGTGACCTTGTCCTTGAGCTTTGACCCATATAGAAAAACTGTAACTGGGCAATAACTCAGCATTACCTACAAGCAACAAATCTGGTGTGTGAATGCATCTTGGTGAGCCGGAGAGTTTAGTACAAAAAGGAGGTCGCTGTGTCCTTGACCTTTGACCCATAGATATATTTTTATCCGCACCATATTTCCTACATGTATATGCCACACAGTGGGTTTGAACTGTATTCAATGTGGGAAAGAGAAAGGCACCTTTTATTGACAAAATGTATGTCTTAATAATTTCACTACTTGGAACAAATGCTACGGTGTGGACGTATCAATCACCTTCAGTGATAGTTCTAGTTACACCTAGTCGGAGTATTGGCCCGTTATTACACCTAGCCATAATGTTGGGCATTGCGTTCGACTGATCAGTTTTTACCTGCGAGGATATTCTTACCTGCGTGTTAAATAACTACGGACATTTTATACTGCGGAATAAATGTTTGCGGTTCGATAAAGGGACTGCAGAATAGCAGAAATTTGAGCCCACAGAAATTACCAGCTATACGGAATCCAAAACCACTAGTCCAATTTCAAATTCATTTTGCTGAAATGAACCTTGTGTGTCCCTCTATAAATGTTGTTCAAGGTATGATGATATATAAAAAAAACATGGCCGCATGGGCGGGTCAATTTTCCTTATACATCTTTTATATACAAAGAGTATTTGCAATGGTTCCTTTGAACCCCTTAATCAGGTGAGTGATATAGGATCAACATGGTCCTCTTATGACAGGTATTATCAGTGCGTCAAATAGCATAGATCTTGATCTTAAGCTGAATAACTCAGTTTCTGATCTAGATCCAAGGTGTTTGATAAAATTCCTATGCTCAGGGCAAAGTAATGAAGGGGTTAGTATTTCCTGTATTTTATCTTTTTAGAAGATACTGAGAGCTTGGTAGCTTCCAGTACAGACCAAGAACAGAGCGACAGTGAACTGGACAATGGTGATTTTAAACAAAGCATGGCCATTCAAGGTATGTGAGGAACACTTGCTAGAATTTAACCTGTAAATATTACACATGGCACTAGTCTTTGGTGCAAATTTAGGAAACGTCAAAGGGTAGCTTTATTTACTAGCATATTGTGAACAAGTAACATACCATATTCATTTTAATAGACGCTCATGCTCTAATAGATGCACCCCTGGTTTATGCAGAAAAGATATTAAACAGGGCTCGAATTTAACTTTGCGGTTACCAACAGAGTATATGACTGACGATTGTCAAACTCCTAATTGATTTGACATTTTCGCAGGGAAAGCTATCTATACAAAATTAGATAGCAAAATATGTTCTAATAGTATCTACTTGGTAATCTCCGACAGTAATAGGTGTAGCTTTTGAGGCAGTGTAATTGGTATTTGTAAATTGTGTAATGTATGAGGAATTCATCAGTAGAACGTCCTCATAATGTTGAAGTGTGTGACAATAAGAAGTCACCATTTAGACAGAGTATCTGACATTTCAACGCCTCCTTGCATCAATGAATTGCTGTCTTTCCAGGACACTTATTTCTGCAGTTGTATGATTTTTCTTACTTTAATGAAAAAGTTGCAGATGATCATGACATTTTTGCAGACAAGAATTGCAAAGCTTGAAAATCATTTAACCAACCATTTATCCATTTCTTTACAGAAGCCAATGATGAAAGGTGGTCTGATGAAGATATAAGTCTTGAGGATAGTGGTGATGAATATATACCCCCTGTGAGCAGTGACTTTACATACAGTGAGGAAGACATTGTGGATGCTGATGCCCAATATAAAGAACAGTTAGATGAGTCATATAATGCTGAAGAACATGTGTCGGACAGCACAAGTGATTCTGATGTTATTCCTATAGAGCAGGAGTTAGTAAATAAGTTGACAAAACCGAATTTAACTATAATGCAATCAAAAAAGAAAGAGGATGGCACTCGAATATGGGACAAAAAACACTGTTGTCAATACTGCATGAAGTTGGTGGCAAAACTGCCCCGACACTTTGAGCAAAAACATAAGCACGAGTTTGAGGTGGAACAAGTTCTGTCTCTTCCGAAAAAGTCCCCTGCCAGGAAAGAGAAGTTGCGAGAATTAATGAATGCTGGAGACTTTTTACATAATAAGAATGTGATTGCTAAACAAACAGGAAACTTGATCCCTTTCAAGAGACCAAAAGAAGAAGATTCAAGTAGGGCTAGCGACTATGTCACTTGTAGCCAGTGTTTGGGCTTGTTTTTAGGACGTGATCTCTGGAGACATGCCAAACGATGTCCAAAGCAAAATCGCACTGCAAGAAAACAGAAAAGGATCAATCACCAGGCAGCTGGTTTAGCATTGATGCATTCTAATGATTTTAGTAAGAATGAATCGTTCAAAACAGACATTGTAAACAAGTTTTCATCTGATGAAGTATCATTTGTTGCAAGACATGATGAGCTGATAGTAAGGTTTGGAGAAAAGCTGTATAGTAAACATTCGCAGCAGCCACATCAGCATCAATACGTAAGACAGAAAATGAGAGAAGTGGCTCGTCTACTTATGAATGCAAGAAAATCTGATGGAAACATTCACAACTTGATGGACTGTGTTGATCCTGTAAAGTTTCCATCTATTGTTGAGGCAGTAAAAGTAACATGTGGTTTTGATGGAAATGGCAAATACAAAGTTCCATCACTGGCTCTTAAGATTGGACACTCATTGAGAAAATGTGCCAATATTTTGAAAAACCAAAGTCTTGTTACAAGGAACTCAAATTTGAAGGAGAAAGCCAATAGTTTCTTAGAACTTTGTGATGGTGAATGGGCTGCTGAGGTTTCTAGTGCTGCGCTGCAGAATTTACATGCGGAAACCTTCAACAAACCAAATAAAATACCAATGGCAGAAGATTTGAAGAAGCTACATGATTATCTTAAAGCACAAGCAGACACACTGCAAAAATCACTGACAGAGTTTGCGGACAAAGACCACTGGAGAGAACTTGCCAATGTGACGCTTGCACAGATTGTTCTTTTCAATAGAAGAAGGGGTGGTGAGGCAGAACGCTTGGAAGTTTCCCAGTATTTGAAAGGAACCCAACAATCAGTGAAGATGCAGGCAGAAGTGGCCAGTTGCCTGTCGCCATTTGAAAGGCAGCTTGCTGAAAATATGAAAAGAATTGAAATCAGAGGAAAACGTGGTCGACGTGTACCAGTCTTACTTACAGATAAACTTCACCAGCAAATGGAAATTCTTATGAAAACAAGAGAAGTAGTTGGAATCAGCACTAGGAACATTTATGTATTCGCAAGATTCGGAGATGCTGAATTTCCGCTTAGAAGTTCTGATGTGCTGAGAAAATTTGCTTTGGAATGTGGTGCAAATAACCCAGAACTCATCACTTCCACTTCTCTTCGGAAACATGTGGCCACAATTTCTCAGATACTCAACCTCAAAGACAATGAGTTGGATCAATTAGCCAACTTTCTTGGTCATGATGTGAGAATCCATAGGGAATTCTACAGATTACCAGAGGATACTATTCAACTTGCTAAAATTAGCAAGCTTCTTGTTGAGTTAGAGAGTGGAAAAATTCAAAACCATGAGGGAAAAACTCTGGATGAGATTCATCCAGATGTTGAAGGTAAGATTGTCAAAATATTCTGATACATAGATATATGGCAAAATCTCCATTTTCATACTGTAAAGTCTTGCTATATTGACCACCTTAAAAGACAATCACAAGGGATGATTTTAGACAGGTGAACTTTAAATGAAGGTCAATAATAGTCCAGAAAGCTCCTGCAGGATCTTTCTGCTCTATTTTCGGTCTTCTTTTTGCAACCACCTGCACCAAAAGACTGCTACGCATCTACAACAAGTGGTCACTTTGAAATCTCAAACATCTGCAACCATGTCTCTGTAAGGGGTCAATAGATTTGCATGAAACTTAGTCGAAATATTAATTATGATCATAATGGAAGGATAGAAATCCGCCGGAGCATATGGTAAAGGTGAGCTATTGTGACCGCCTCTTGTCTGATGTCCGGCATCTGTTCACACTTTTTATGCCCCCACCACTAAAAGAGGGGGGTGGGGGGAGGCATATAGATTTGCCATTGTCTGTCTGTACATCCGTACGTCCAGAAAAGTTTGTGTCGCGCGTAACACAAAAAGCGTTTGTACTTCAGACTTGAAACTTCATAGATATATCATTCAGGATGTGAACTTGTGCACCTGGGTATTTTCATCTGCCCGAAATTAATATTTACGGAGTTTTGGGCCTTTATTTTGTGAAAGACAAAGCCTATGGACACATTTTCTAGATTCCTCTGAAACTGCTCTCTTGAACTTGATTCAACTTTGCATATTTGTTCCTGAGGTGTTTCCTTTAAAAGTTGTTCAAAGAATTCCATTCCATAAAGAACTCTGGTTGCCATGCCAACTGATAAAAAAGTCTTTAACAATCTTTTCAAAAATCACTTGACCAGATTTGACAAATATTTGGCACAAAAAGTGTTTAAGTGACTCTCTACCAAGATTGTTCAGATCATGATAATGTCGTATTTTTGGTTAATTTTTTTATTAAAATTCTCAGTAGCCATTCAAGGTAGAGCTTTGAAGCTTCTTATAGTTGTCTGACATCATAATAGCAACAAACGTCCACCATAGCTGAGTGCTTAGAGCTTACGGGTTGGGAGGTCCGTGGTTCAATGTCCCCAAGCCGGTCAAACCAAAGACTTGCAAATTGGTAATAATGACTTCCCTCCTTGACGCCCAGGATTTCGGGTTAGCATTACACTGGTTCGTTGGGTGTCAGAATAATTTGACGGGCCAGGTTTCAGTCCCAGGTGTACCTCATAAGTCACCAGGAGAGTTGAAGTCAGAGGTGAGGAGCCGTTGTCGCACTCTCCTGACCTTCTGACCAAAACCACAGAACCATGCAAAAGTGCCATACGGTGAATGCAAACAACATAATAGCAACAAGAGTGCCATAACTCATGACTGCATTTTGTCAAAGTTATGTCCCTTTTTTTGTCAGAATTTCGGTTACCATTCAAGGTAGAGCTTTGAAACTTCTTATAGTTGTCTGACATCAGTGTTGCAACAAGAGGGGGGCAAGTTCTTACCAGGTGTGGTCTGGATTTAATCTTTGTTGTCATATAATCAAATCTTTAAAAGCTCTTTAACCTTTTACTCCATAGATATGCCTATTGACTCCTCTGTAGCAGAAGACTTTTGAAGACAGTGTGGGAAATGGAGCATGTGATCATAATGATTAAATGCTCCTTTTCCCACAATGTTTGCAAAGCCATTCTATATGGTTATCCTTTCTCCAAGATTATCTTCCTATCCATCATTTACTTTCATTGTGAATTAGTCTAAAAATACCATATGTAGTAATCAGTTCAGGGTTGAAAGGAATGTTTTATGTCGTAGATTCAAACTCAGATAAAGCCCCATGTTATATTTTCAATTGTTTTGGTTCTCATAAAAAGCACAGTGTTATGCTGTCAAATTATTTGGATATCAGATAAAGCCTCATGTAGTGGAGGCATATAGGGTTGCCCTTGTCTGTATGTTTGTCCGTCGTACGTACGTCTGTCTGTACTTCCGTCCTTATGTCCTAAAGATTTTGTGTGATCTAATTCTTGAAAAGTATTGCCCAAATTCTCACCAAACTTTACACACATGTTTGTGACCACAATATCTTGATCAAGTTTGACAGCCATGTAAATCACTTCAGTTATTTTGGATGTACGGCCTTTTATTTGCAAAAGTATGTCGATTTTGACAAAGTGGAAGTGGGGGCATCTGTGTCCTATGGGCACATTTCTAGTTTAATCTCAGATAAAGCCCTGGCTTTTCTTTCACAAAGTGTCTTGAGTCGAGATCGTGCTCGAACTCAGAATTTCAATCTCAAATATTAACCTCATGTGATTTCTGATGGTGAAATTTTGAGTTTGAGCACGATCTCGACTCAAGACGCTTTGTGAAAGCCGTGCCAGGATCACAGATAAAGCCCCATGTAATATTGTCAAATGGTTTGGATCTCGGTTAAAGCCCCATGTTAAATGGGCTTTTGTCTAGATCCAAACTGTTTGCATATAGGTCATCAATGGGCAGGAAAATTTGCCACTTCTGTGCACAATTGGGGAAAATGCATGTTACAGATCTTTCTATTGTTCCAGATCTTCAAGTAGAAATCCCGAGCGCCGAGTCCTCAGCTGATGGAGAGACAGATGGAGTTCCATCGAGAAAAGGTGATTTAGAATTTGAAAATCTCTTTCTATTTGCAGCTCCGAGTATGAGTTTTTATGCCCCCACTTCTAAAATATGGGGGGCATATAGATTTGCCTTTGTCCGTCTGTCCGTCCGTTTGTACATCTGTCCGTACGTCAGTACGGCACAGTAATTTTGTGTCTCACATAACTCTAAAAGCCTTTGTACTACAGACTTGAAACTTCATAGATATAATATTCAGGGAGTGAACTTGTGCACTTGGGTGTTTTCATGCGCCCAAAATTAGTATGTATGGAGTTATGGGCCTTGGTTTTGTGAAAATATGGCATTTTGACAAAGAGGAAGTTTGGGCCTCTGTGTCTTATGGACAGATTTTCTAGTTAAAAATTTGATGCTTAAAGTAAAAAATGAAATAATTGTGTGACAGATAATGAGATTTTGCTTCATTTTGAGGACTGTAATAAGCACAGAAGCTGAAAGGCCTCATGATGTTGCAGCTGATGAGTTGTTTAGAGGACTTTATGCCAACAGTTTGGATAAAGATGCCATATAAGACTCAGATTGTTTGTTTAAACAAATAAAGATGAAAATTGCAAGAATGAGAGAAATAGGTCCATCAGAACCATGATGTCAGGGCTCCAGATAGGGTGTGTATTTAACATGCTAAAATCTTCACCAGTATTTCTTCACTATTGTTAGAATCATTTTGAAGAGACCATTCTTCTGAGTGGTGACAGTATAGGGTCTTGTTAAGAAATATTGAAATTTTGTAAAAATTGTATTATTTATCTGTAGCTGATTGTTGAATATGCATTGTTTACAAACAGTTTGGACCCATATCAGATGCCCGATAACTTTTTCTAAGCTTATCTTTAGATGGGATGTATTATGTGAACATCCAAGGCGGGTGGTGGGTGTTTGGCGGGAAAGCTTTGTCACGGGTAATTTTTGGACAACCGCTTATCCAATCCTCATCAAACTTTACACAAGTGTATGTTGCCATAAGATCCTGTGTAAGTTCGATACTCATCAATATCCATCAAGTTTCTACAGACTTTAGGCCCTTTATTTGTAGAAATTACTTACAAAAGACTTTGTCACAGGGAATATTTCGAGAACTGCTTATCCATTTCCCATCAAACTTTACACACATGTATGTTGTCATAAGGTTCTGTGCAAGCTTGATCCTCATTACTATTCATGAAGTTTCTGCAGAGATAAGGCCCTTTATTTGTTGAAATTATTTAAAAAAAGACTTTGTCATGGGGCTTTTTAGAGAACCGTTTATCCAATCCTCATCAAACTTTACACATATGTATGTTGCCAGAAGATCCTGTACATGTTGGATCCTTATTAACATTCATCAAGTTGCTGCAGAGAAATGGCCCTTTATTAATTGAAATTAATTAAAACTCAGGAATTGTTACAGGGCAATATTTTTGGAACCTTTGCAGATACAGACTTGATAATTGGCTTTCATAAAACCCTTCATTGGTTTGGTAACTCTTTTTAATTAGTCCACTTGAATTTAGATAATTTTGTTGCCAGATGGGCGTATTTTGTGTTTTGGCACTCTTGTTCTGATTAGCATTTAATCTTTTGTCACTCAGACAGTATATTTGCATTGAAATTTGATCTGGATGGCAAAAATGAAAGAAATAGATATTCAGGTTGTTGCAGTGTATTGAACAAGATCAACTGCTTAGATGATTACTTTAAATAGTGCTTGCACAAAACAATACTTTGCTTCATTTTGAGGACTCTATTAAGAACACCAGCTAACATGTCATCATGATGTTGCTATGTTGTTTTTTTTTGGTTTTGTTGTTGTCGTCCGTTTCTGCCAACTTTGAGCTAATTGGACTTCCCAGAGAGAGGGAAGCTGATACAGAGGAACCCGGGCAAGGCCCTACTCATTTTGAAGGAGCCCTCTGGTTCTTTAACATGCCCAGTGTATAGCACTGATACATGGGACCTCGGTTTAAAGTCTCATCGAAAGACTGGTCAGGTGGGGGATCGAACTCATGACCCCTAGATCAAGTGTCTAGCATCTAACTAGTCAATTCTCCCAAGGTGTGAATGAAACGGTAAATGCATGGGAAACTCAAGATTTTAGTACGCTAGGCAGCCAAGCATTGCAAGAGAGGCCCTGACAGTCTCATGGTGGAGGTTTAATTCACTGACTGAACACAAAGAATAACGGTAAATCAGAACTCTTAAACTCATTGTAGACCCCTGATCTGGGTCAACAATGTTGGCCAATGTCTATTTACTGAATAGGGAAAACAGACGTTAACAACAAAAACAGTCAAATAACCATTTTTTTGGGAATTGTGTTCCCCATTTAAAATGTTACCCTGTGGGACGGGCCTCTATTTAGCTTTTCTTGTACGGGTGCAGGGTCCGACTGTCATGTTTTTCTCAAATTTATGGCGATAACAGTTTAGTCATGCTTGGGTAAATGTCTTTAAGGCAAATAGTTTGGATATAGATGCAAAGTAACACTCAGATTGGATGTTAAAACAAATAAAGAAGAACATTGCAAGAATGAGTGAAACAGTACCATGATGTTTTTATGCCCCCCAAAAAGTGGTGGCATTTAGAGTTGTCCGTCCGTACGTCCGTCTGTTCGTACGTCCATCCAGAAGATTTTGTATGGTCTAAATCATGAAAAGTATTTGTTTAATTCTCACCAAACTTTACACACATGTTTGTGACCATATCTGGATCAAGTTTGACAGCCATGTAAATCACTAGTCATTTTGGAGTTACACGTAACAGCCCCTTTATATTTTGTGAAAATATGGCATTTGTGACAAAGTGGAAGTGGGGGCATTTGTGTCCTATGAACACATTTTCTAGTTCTAAATGCATTCTCTACAAACAGTTTGGACCCAGATCAGATGCCAGGTGACTTACTTTATCAGAATTTAATATTTCTGTCATTCAGATACTATTTGCTTAAAATGGAAATAATGGAAGAAATAAGAAATAGTTACAGAAGGTTGTTACAGTTTTTTTAACCAGATCAACTGCTTAGAGAATTACTTTAGTGCTTGCACAAAACAATGCTTTGCTTCATTTTGAGGACTTTCATTAGCACACCAGCTGGCAAGCCCTCATGATGCAAACAGTTTGGATATAATATGCAAAGTTAAACTCAGTGCAGAGGACATTTCATCTCGGTTGAGCAATCTTAATCTTTACAGTCTGAACTTTTTACCTTATATGTTATTTTTATACTCATCCCCAATTAAAGCATCTAATGATATGGCAAAATGTCTAATGAAAAAGAAAAATGCAAAATTTGAATAGTTTTGAAAATGTTGTGGGATTTGAGCTTGTGCTCATTGTAAGCAAATGCATTATTTCCCACAATATTTTCAAGTAGCCTTCATCAGATGCCTGAAAAGGCGCTTCTATGAGGTAAAGGGTGACGCAATTTTTTATCTCTAATTGATGTCTGCTTTATTTTGGCAAAATTTCTTATTTCTTTCATTATTGCCATTTTGTGAAATGGTTTGGATCTCAAATGAAGCTCCATGTTATACTATGAATTGGTTTGGATCTCAGATAGAGCCCTATGTTATACTGTCAATTGGTTTGGATCTCAGATAAAAAGCGACATTATACTGTCAATTGGTTTGGATCTCAGATAAAGCGCGACATTATACTGTCAATTGGTTTGGGTCTCAGATAAAGCGTGATGCTATATTATCAAATTATTTGGATCTCAGATAGAGCCCCATGTTGTTTTGTCTATTGCTTTCAATCTTAGATAAAGCCTCATGTTATATTGTCAATTGGTTTTGATCTCAGATAATACGCGATGTTATACTGCAATATTATTTTGATCTTAGATAGAGCCCCATGTTATAATGTCAAATTTTGGAATCTCAGATAAAGCCCCATGTAATATTGTCAAATGGTTTGGATCACAGATAAAGCCCCATGTTATATGGGCTTTTGTCTAGATCCAAACTGTTTGCATATAGGTCATCAATGGGCAGGAAAATTTGCCACTTCTGTGCACAATTGGGGAAAATGCATGTTACAGATCTTTCTATTGTTCCAGATCTTCAAGTAGAAATCCCGAGCGCCGAGTCCTCAGCTGATGGAGAGACAGATGGAGTTCCATCGAGAAAAGGTGATTTAGAATTTGAAAATCTCTTTCTATTTGCAGCTCCGAGTATGAGTTTTGAAAGAAAAGTTATTTGATGCCTAATGTTAAAATAAAATAATCGTTGGACAGATAAGTGGATTTCTGGATATTTACTCTGTGAATTGTAAAAAAAAAACTTAATTGTTTTCTTAATCAAGGAGAAGCAACACGTCTTTATTAAAACTTTATTGAAATAATTATGTTACCCAGTTTGTTTAAATACCTAGATTACAATTTGCAGTTTCTCTTTTAAGAAAAACCTTTAGGGGTAGATACATGTACTTCATTCCATAAAAAAGTTTATCTGTTGCACTGGAAATGTAGATATCCACAGAAATTATATTGTTACTAGAATTGTTGAGGTTAGAGATATTAAAAATGTTTGATTATGCAGAGTTAATTTGGTCTTTAAATGGTACCATCTGCGCATGTGTGTCGAAGTTCTGTAGTGTGTGCATCTGTCTGCATTTCTGTGTTCCAATTGTAACACCTACATTCCTTATCAGATTTTCATATCATCAGGAAAAAAAACTTGTTTACATAAAGACTATGAGTTGTGCCACATGCCAATGTCAGGAGCTCAAAGGTCAAAGTAACTATTCAATGTCAAATTACATACATTATTATCTACATTTTTGTGTCTGGTCCGGAACTCCTACACTCATGTTACAGTTTTTAATACATTGGCACAAATGTTCTTTATGTGTTTAGCCACATTCCAAGAGGTGACTTAAAACTTGTCCAGTATGAGAATTACCAATCAGACGCTTCTAAAATAGTTCTTTGAATGTCTGATTTATCATGTTTGAACTTTCAACATATAGTTGGTAAGACTTGAAAATGTACTTGAATTTAAATCTGACCTATCAGATGTTTTAGAAAATGTTTCTCAGTCAAACAGTTTTATAAACACCTAAGGCCATATTCATAAAGCTCCTAAGGAAAATCTCAAACTTAAGTGAAAATTTCAAATGCAGATTTCAGTTTATTTTCAATTATACTTCAATGAAACGTTGCATGCTTTTGAAAATTACGTTTTTTCACAAGCATGCAGTTTCATTGAAGTATTGTGGGTAAAAATAGAGAAATCTGCATTTGAAATTTTCACTTAAGTCTGAGATTTTTCTTAGGAGCTTTATGAATACGGCCCCAGACCTCATCTATTCTTGTTCTGCTATATTAAAATTTTATCCCTTTTTATTGAACGTTTTGGATAAACTAATGGTATTCACATGTCCTCTACCTATAGCTCCAAGGTCAATGTCGCAGCAAATTTAGGTATTATTTTCATTTGTTCTATAACCGTCCCATATTCTTTATCCCATTTTCAAAATATTGTAGGCTATAATCATAAGCTGAAGGCGTGTCTGACACATGACCTTTGATGATCTATCCAAGGTCAAGGTCACTATTTACAGATTTATAAACGCTTTAGACTTCAATTATTTCTCTGTTTATTTTGTAAAAACTGAAGCATTTCCATTTTCAGTCACTTGTAAGAAGAAAAGCACTAAAAGGACCATGTGGTCGGAGGAGGAAAAAAAGGCTGTCCATCAATTCCTGGGAAAGTTCTTCGTGAGTGCCAAACTCCCGGGGAAGGCACTATGCCTTGAAGCTAAGAGCAAAGCGGCAGTGCTGAGCCATCGTCCATGGCAACAAATCAAATTCTATATTAAAAACCATAAAGTGGTGTGAGATTCACAATACATTCAACAATTGGACAACCCAGTTTGATTGAACTTCGATGACATAAGACAATACATTTTATTGTGTGTAACACATTATTCAACAAGAATTTCAGTCAAATATGTCATATTAAACCATAGGAAGTGTTATGTACAAAGGTGATTACTTTGGCTCCATATTTTATTGAATCATCCCCTTTTATGCTTTTTCAACTCATTGTACTTATTTCTAGAACTATCATACATCAGTCATTAGGTTTTGGTAACAATGGAGCTTGATTAAAATCTTTCCTTAATATGCTATTTTTAGCTCCCCTGAGTATGCACATGTCAGGTATTGTGATCGGTCTCCATCCGGCGTATGTCATACGTCGCATGTTCACTTTTCAAACATCTCCAAAACTACAGGTCCAATTTCAAACTAATTTCACAGAAATGATTCTTGGGTCGACCTTTACCAAAGATGTTCAAAGAATGATGATATCTCAAAAAACATGGCCACCAGGGGCAGGCCAGTTATTCTTATATGGCTATATAGAAAAAATTGAAAATCTTCTTCAAAACTACTGGTCCGATTTCAAAATAATTTCTCAGGAATGATCCTTGAGTGGACCTCTACCGCCAGTTTTCCTTATACACCTATATTGTAGAGAATTTTTGTAATGGTTCTTTGGTAGCCCTTTTATCAGGTGAGCGATATAGGACCATTATGGTCCTCTTGTTAAACTAATCCACGATGAAAGCATCTGACAAAAACTAATAAAATCAATTTGAAATGAAAATGCCTATTTCCAATAGCTTTGCAAACTTTGTGGGAAATCAAACAATTGCTCATTATGAGCAAATACTCAATTACCCACATTGTTTTCAAAGGTCATGCAATACAGATGCCTGAAAAGGTGTTTCTATGAGGTAAAGGGTTAAAACGGTGTAATACATAGAGGATCTTACATGAGTGTTTATTCCATATCATTTTTAGCTCGTCTGTTTTTCGAAGAAAAAAAGTCGAGTTATTGAGATAGCCTTGGCGTCGGCGGCGTCTGCGTCTGCGTCGGCGTCCAAAAACTTTAACCTTACCTCATAACTCAAAAACCGTTCAACATTTTCAAATGAAACTTTGTACACATGTTCCTAGGAATAGTACGCATATCTATACAAGGTCACATAACTCTGGCTTTACTTATTTTTGAGTTATTCCCCTTTTTCGGACTTAAAAACAGACGAGCGTTGGCACCCACTCTGCGGTGCTCTTGTTATGAAACGAGTTGACTAAAAAGCATGACACAAGCCTTGGCGAGTGTCATATGGTTTTAGTCAACGAGTTTCATAAAAATGATATGGAATAAACACTCGTGTAAGATTCTTTTTATAACATTAAGAGGAATTTTCGAAAAAAAAAATCAGTTAAACACACTAGACAAATCGTCATCCGTATAGGTTTTTGCCGTTAAAGGAGGGAATAAAAATGCGATGTCATATCAACATCCTGAATACAGCTACGTCATACGCAAAGTCAGCAGATGGTACCTTGCTAGGCATTTGAGCATATTTATAGACCGGTTTCAAGTTTTATTTATGTAACTAGTTAAGAAAAGAACATTGTCTTGCTGCAGTTTATCGGTTTGTAAACTGCAACGGGCGTGTGCAAAGTATGTGAATCCCATGTAAACTTTGCACGCACCCCGTTGCAGTTTACAAACCGATAAACCCCAGCGAGACGACGTTTATTTCATTTTAATTTTATTTATATTTTGATAAAATAGGATTTAAGCTTGACATGCGATTTATTCAAAATGTATTCGGAAACATCACAGAAAAAGAGAAATACAGGTGTATGTTGCTTAATGGCGAACCCCTCGATCGCCTCTAATTGTCGAAACTTTCACCTGTCACTGTGCGGTTTTCACTCTTGTTCATTACATAAAATAACCGGTTATAACCAGTTTCAAAATAAAAGGTTCATTGGAAAATAAACGTCAAAATTTCGCATAGGTCTATATAAGGACGTTACATAGGGAATGTAAATATTTACATGATATTTATGTCACTGCTTTATGTCACTCCCAGAAGCCAATTTATGTGATAGACAATGTTTATAGCTCTGACATCGCTTATAATTGAATAATCCCTTTTTCTGCTTTTCATAATTAATTTTTGTTTACAACATATATTTCTAGAGTAATTAGAGCTAAATTATTGAATTTTGAAGATTGATGCTATTTTTAGACTCATGCACAATGATGAGTAAGAAGATCTAAGAGAATGGAAAACACCAATGTTGAATGGCTTTGAAAACAATGTTGAAAATGTAGTATTTGCTCATCATGAGCAATATTCCATTTACCACATTGTTTTCATTTGTCATCTGCTTCAAGTGTCAAAAGGTGTATCTATGGAGTAAAGGTTTAAGTCACATAGTACTAGCATAAGCAGACTTGGCTGTATAAATGGGCTTTAAATCAAATGAGCCCTGCTGTACCAAAACCAACCTTTGGACATTGCAATCAGTATAGACCAGATCACTAACAGCATTAAAAACTGTTGTCTGATCAAGGTCTACACTGCTTGCCAGTCATCAGCACATACTCTGTGTTGTATATTGTAATGACAAATAGTAGACCCTGATCAAATATCACATTTTAATGAGGCAGCTGATCTGGGTCTCAACTCTTTGCAAAGTCCTAAGGTTAATTTTTGTACAACTATTTCACATATTCCCTTGAAACTTCAAAATGACAAGGAGAAGTGCGGTGTGTAAGAACCATAACTCTGCATGCATAATTGTTTGAGTTATTCCCTTTTTTAGCTCACCTGAGTTTACTCAGGTGAGATATTGTGATCGGTCTCCGTACGTCCACACTTTAAAAACAACATCTCCTCTGAAACCACTGGATGGAATTTCATGAAACTTGGCTGGGACGTTCCTTGGGTGAATCTCTACCAAAATTGATCAAAGAATAATGATATCTAAAAAAACATGGCCGCCAGGGGCGGGCTGGTTTTCCATATATGGCTAGATCAAAAACTGAAAATCTTCTCTAAAACTACTGGTCTGATATCAAAATAATTTCATAGTAATGATCCTTGGCTGGACCTCTACCAAAGTTGTTCAAAGAATTATGATATCTAAAAAAACATGGTCGCCAGGGGCGGGGCCAGTTTTCCATATATGGCTATATAGAAAACTTTGAAAATCAAAACTACTGTTCTGACTTCAAAATAATTTCAGTGGAATGATCCTTGGGTAGACCTCAACAAATGTTGTTCAAAGAATTATGATTATGTCTAAAAACATGGCGCCAGTGGCCTGGTCAGTTTTCCTTATACACCTTTATCATAAAAATTATTTGCAGTGGTTCTTTTGTAACATTTTTTATGCCCCCTACCACTTAAGTGGTGGGCATATTGTTTTTGCCCTGTCTGTGTGTTTGTGTGTTTGTGTGTTTGTTTGTGTCCAACTTTAACATTGGCCATAACTTTTGAAATATTACAGGTAGAGACTTCATATTTGGCATGCATGTGTATTTCATAAAGCCTCACATTTTGCATGCAAACATGTGAAGGTCAAGGATATCCTTCAAGGTCAAAGGTCAAATATATAGGTCAAATTACCAAGTTTAACATTGTCTTTAACTTCTTAACTAGTCTAGATAGAGACTTCATAATAGGCATGCATATGTATCTCATGAAGCCGCACATTTTCAGTGCAAACATGTCAAGGTCACTGGTCAAGGTCACCGTTCAAGGTCAAATCAAGGTCAAACGTCATTTTTGTGACTAAACCCTGTGGGGGCATTGCTGTTTCACAAACACAGCTTTCTTGTTCAGGTGAGCAATATAGGACCATTATGGTCCTCTTATTAAAGTTTTGTGTATTTCATTTTGTCCAGAGCATAACTCCTAAACTATTTAAGAAATTCTATTGAAACTTCATATGTTGATGCAGAAAGACATAAGGGAGTGCAGTGTGAGTTTTAGTTATTTTCCTTTTGTGGTTTTCATTTTGTCCGGAGCATAACTCCTTAACTGTTCCACATATTCACTTGAAACTTCATATGTGGATGCAATATGACAAGGGGGAGAGCAGTGTAAGAACCATAACTCTACATGTATTATCTTTTGAGCTATTCCCCTTTTTATATTTTCATGTTTTTCATTTTGTCCGGAACATATTGCATTACAAACGGTAATAAATTAAAACATATCTTTTAAAAATAGGGCTATAGTCCTCAAACTATGCAGAGTCAATAAAATTTGCTGGCGGGGGGATGATGGCCATTTTACATGGCTCTTGTTCAAATGGCACCTTATGTATTATGCCCACTATTGACACTTCATGTATTATGCCCACTAATGACACTTCATGTATTATGCCCATTATATATTTTTCCCTAATTGATAAGACTATTGCCGACGTCACAAGAAAAGGAACACTCGGACATATCATCAAAAAAGCACAGACTCCGCTCTGTTTCAGCACTGTTTTTCCAGCATCTAGTCACGAAATTTACCATTTGTATTCATTTAAAGGTAGAATTGGATGTCCTCTAAGATTGCAAACAGTGCTGACCCTGACATGTCGCCAAATCAGAGACGTGGCAGCTGGTCCTGGGCTACACTGTTTCCTATGTTCGAGTGCCCCTTTTTGGGCGACGTGGCCCATATGGATGAGAATAAGAATTGAGAGGGTAGTAGAAGTTTTGCACATAGGGATTTTGTTTGTGGCTTTACTGATCAAAGTTAATGTCACATTATGTAGCAAATATTTGTTTGATACACCCATGCCTAAGATGGTATCAGTTAATGTCCTATGGACACAGTTCTAGTTATAGTTATTGAATTTTAGCTCACCAGAGTCTGGCCTACGTTATATGTAGTTTGTCTTCAATTTCTTTAACTCATTATCCCCTATGTTATATTTAGATTGCGACGTCATTTTGCTATTTTTAGCTTACAAAAAATAATCTCAAAGGCAAAATATCGGTTTATATGAGTAGTTTTTAAGACATAATGGGAAATAAAACATTTGTTCCTGAGGAGCAAATGTTCTATTTCTCATAAAGTCTTCAAACATCAGCCACAATTGATGCGCAATAATGCGTCTCTAGGAGATAATGAGTTAAACAGCATCTCCTCTGAAACCACTGGTTGAAAATTGATTTAACCTATCTGGTTTATTCTTTATCGGTCCCCTTTCAAAGTTATTCAAAGAATACTATTAAACTACTCAAAATTTAATGTCAAATTTCAAAAATACAGTTCTTGGATGACCCTCTACCAAAGTTGTTTAGAAGTTTGATATGTCAGAAAAAAATGTGGCCAACAAGGGCGGGACCAGTTTGCCTTATATGACTATAAAGAAATAACTTTGAAAGCTTTATTTATAAAAGCTTTATATTTATTTCAAAATAATGTCACTGAAATGATCCCTTTGTGACCGTCTGCCAAAGGTATTCAAGGAAAGATGATTTCTTAGTATTTTCCCAAAAACTTATTCTGGTTTCATTATAAATTTGATTATTTGCAATGTTTTGTTTGGAACCCTCTTCCCATGATCAGGCATGAGGTCATAAAACTTGAGAATGAACTCTGTGCTCAAAATTCAGAACTTCAACCATTTGCAGTCACTTCAAGACACTAATATTTTATAAATACATTTTACCCCTATGAAATAGGGAGGAGGATATTATAATGGCATCATCTGCCTGCCTGCGTCCGTGCATGCCTGCATCCGCACTAGCCATATCTCAGTAACTAACGGGTACAAGTAGAACTTCATGAAACTTTGGATTCGTCAATTTTCCTAAGAGTTTTTGCCTTTGATTTCTTGAAAAACTTACGTTCACAGCCATTTCTCTGTTACTAGCTTGTAGAACTTCATGAATATTTTAATAAATATGACCCAACACACTGCTATGATATCTCTCCATTTTTCTTGTGGATTGGTCAATTTTCCTTAGAGTTATTGCCCTTGATTTATTAAAATATCAATGTCGGCAGCCATTTCTCAGTAATTAGATGGTAAAATTTAATTCAACTTGAAATGAATATGAGCCAACATACTGCGATGATATCTGTCCAAATTCATTTTGGATTGGTTATTTTGCTTTAGAGTTATTGCCCTTGATTTATTGAAAAAATCATGTCCATAGCCATTTCTCATAACATATCCTATAGAAGTTCATTAATCTTTTTGGGATTGGTCATTTTCTCAATTTCTGTTCATACCCGTTGTTCTTTTATTAAGAAATGTGCAGGTCAATTACTCATTCAACACAAAGGCCTTCACGTACAAACAAGCCATCAATCACGAACAAGCCATCATTGGTGGGGGATATCTTTTCAATGAAAATGGCTTATATATGAAATCCTATTGCTGAAATACTTATTTTCAGCTAATGCTGTAAGAATTAAACACTTGAGTTAAAAACTGAGTTTGAGCACGGAGTTCGTTTCAAAGTTTATAACCAAGGGGCCAGATGGTTCAAGTAATCTCTCAGAACACTTTATTTCAAATGTGAAATATTAAAAATGTGAAATATGGAAGCTATTAACCCTTTTAGTATGGAACTATTATATAAAACCTTTGCTAGCATTGTAGCCCCAGATCAAAGGGCTACTGAAATAGCCTGCTGATCAGGGTCTGCACTGATTGTTATAAAATATATCTCGGACAAAATACTCCTTAACTCAAATGGCTTTATTTAAAAAAAATCGAACTCTGTATGTGAAAATTATTTCGCACTGAAAGGGTTAAGTAGTAATCCAAGAAAGTTGTGTTTCAAATTGTTGAATTGTCGAATTAATAAAGTTTTCTTTATGCTGCATTCTCTGAATTTGTTATTTATGTAATCAAAGAAGTCCTTACAACCTTTGCAGTACAAGCAAGCATTTGTAGGCTATGGATGGACTGTTTATTTTGACCACCTGAAAATAAATGAGTTGTGTTGTATGAAAACTCACACTGCAAAAAGGGTAGACCCAGATTAGCTGCAGTGTTACCCGTTGAGACCCTACGCTGTTTTGCATTCATCAGAATCAATTTTTGTTTGTTTGGCATCAAAATGCCAAACTAACAGTGAGATCATTTTTTCGGGTCTATGAAATCGTGCAATGCAAACCTTACAGCACCAAGCAGTTTCGTATATGGTAGCAAAAGCAACGGTTTCATACATAATTGAGTCAAATATTTATAAAAAGTAAAACTGATATACAAAATGTAACTCAAATCTTACATACGAACATTCACTTTTAATAGGTACGCCGTTCGCAAAGTGACATTGAATCAGTCTAAACAAGTAGCCCGGCTCTCCACGGTTTAAAAGGTAGTCAGTTGCGCGTGTTACTTGAACTTAATCATAGTCTAGTAAGCCTACATATTGAGGTTAAATTGACAGGTAAGGAAATTAGTATGATGTGTCATGTAGAACACGAGGAAGCTCAATATCGCAAAGGAGATGTTTCTGTGCAAATGGCTCTAAATGACAAAATGTATATAAATGTTCATAATGTAGATATTCTATATCGTTCCGGGTTAGGGTAATTGCGACACGAATTATGCTGACGTTCGATTGCCGCCATTCTCAAAATTGTCATATTTGACTCACATAATATCAGTTCCTAATAGTTACACCAAATTAAGAATACAGGCAGGTGAATTAACTTTGGTAATTCGAACTCATCAACCGGGCCTGGATCAAAGCTGTTTCACAATCGAACAATAGTTTCACCATTTTTTTTCAAATTGATCGGATGAGGCTAAAACATAAAGCAGACGACATTTGGAGTAGAAGAAATCAGAGCAGACAACAATGTTCGCAGCGAGCCAGGGGTTAAAATATAATGACATGTAGATCGTTTGATGTAGCATACACAACTCATAACAATTTATTATGCATGCTAATTTTAGACTTATCTATGTGGTGTGTCCTGCAGGACCGTACTTTCTAGTTTTATCCACATTGAAATAATCTTAGTGATCGAATATCCAGGTGAAAGGAAAAATCAATATTGAATTTCTTTGAAAAATTTGTGAGAAATTAAGTCTTTTCTCTTTATGAGCATATGCTTTTTCAAATGTCATTCTCTACAGAGGTGCTTAAAGGCGCTTGTATGAAGCCAAAGAGAAAATGAAACAACTTGTGCAGCGTTTCAAATGCAGCGTCTGAACAGGTTACACACTTTTTGCACCCTTCAAAATAAATAAAAAATACACTTTGTGTCCCGAAGATCGGACAGCGCCTTTTCAGACGCTTAATTGTGAACACATAGTTTCACTACGGACGACGATCGAACCCATATCGGTGAGGGGCCAAGTGATAGCATTTAACCACTCGGCCACGGAGGTCCCTTATTGTGTGAACCTATTTCTTTAGTGTTAAAACTGATCACTATGACGTTTTTCTACATTTCTTTGGGCGGCGGATATAGATTTGCCTTTGTCCGTCCATCCATCCGTTCGTACGAACGTACGTACGTCCGTCCCGAAAACTTTGTGTCGCGCATAACTCTCAAAGCGTTTGTACTACTGACTTGAAACTTCATAGATATTCTATTCAGGGTGTGCACCTGGGTATTTTCATCCGCCCAAAATTAATCTTTACGGAGTTATGGGCCTTTATTTGTGATTATATGGCATTTTTGGACCGAACGTTTGTGTCGCGCATAACTCTTAAAGCATTTGTACTACAAATTTGAAACTTCATAGATATACTATTCAGGTCGTGAACTTGTGCACCTGGGTATTTTCATTTGCCAAAAAATAATATGTACGGAGTTATGGGTCTTAATTTTTGAAAATATGGAATTTTTGACAAAGCGGAAGTGGGGGCATCTGTGTCACATTTTCTAGTTTTATTTCAAACACTTGTTAATAAGTGAAACAAATGAGCGCAAATGTTCCGAAACCAACCTTTGAACGTTGTAAACTGTATATTTAAGTCGACCACCGCATTACACCGTTTGTCGTGACAGTTTACGAGACATAGTAGGTGCTGATGACTGGCAAACAGTATAGACACTGATCAGATGTCCAATTTTCAATGCATCATCTGATCAGGGTCTACAGTGTTAAGCATGTCTAAAATGTACAGCAGCGCTCAAATATTTAACTTTAGGAAATATAAAATGAGCTTGTAAGTTGAGTTTTTTAAGTGGATCCTGTCAGACTTGAACAAGTGATAATTATGGTAAAATTTGCTTGCTATGATTGCTCAGTACACACATTTAAACATTTCCAGCCATGTAGCATATGCGTCTGGTAATTGTGTAAAGACGTGTGTTTGTGTGGTTTTGTATAGATACCCTTGCGAGGACTTAAAGGTCCTCACGTTGACGATGTGGATTAAGGTCATTGTCAAGTAAATGAAACAGAAGCCATCGTAATGTTTGACCATTGAGTTCTTGAAAAACAATCAGGTTTATGCAGTATTAGGTTATTTAAGGTTGAGGGAGCCTTTAGGAAAGAGCTAGATAAAGGGTTTGACCGGATATTACCCATTGTATTTTGCCAACGACCCTAGTGTTGTGTATATGTCGTTTCCCTTTTCACTGCAATGGACACATGAGTGGACATTTGCCTTTGGTAAAACCATTGTCCGAGTGTCAAAACAGCTTGGATCCGAATGAGACGCCGAGTAACTCGGCGTCTCATTCGGATCCAAGCTGTTTGCATATGTTACGACACTCGGAGTAGGGCAGCGAAGGGGTTAATAAGTGAAACAAATGAGAACCAACCTTTGAACGTTGCAAAGTGTATTATTTAAGTCGACCGCCACATTACACTGTTTGTCGTGACAGTTTACGAGACAGTGTAGGTGCTGATGACTGGCAAACAGTATAGACACGGATCAGATGCAGCATCTGATCTGGGTCTACGGTGTTTCGCATGTCTAACATGTACGACAGCGCTCAAATATTTAACTTTGGGAAATATGAAATGAACTTGTAAGTTAGTTGAGATTTTAGAGGGGATCCTGTCAGACTTGACCAAGTGATAGTTTTGGTAAAATTTGCTTTGCTCTGATTGGTCAAAACACACTGCACGCATTTAAACATTTCCAGCCATGATGTAGCATATGCGTCTGGTAATTGTGTAAAGACGTGTGTTTGTGTGGTTTTGTATAGATACCCTTGCGAGGACTTGAAGGTCCTCACGTTGACGATGTGGTTAATAAATGACACAGAAGTCTTCGTAATGTATGACTATTGATTTCTTGAAAAACAATCAGGTTTATGCAGTATTAGGTTTACTTATGGTTGAGGGAGCCATTAGGAAAGAGCTATATATTAAAAGGGATTGACCAGATACTACCCCATTGTGTGTTTTTGCCAACGACCCTAGTGTTGTGTATGTGTCGTTTTATTGGCTGGCGATGAGAGTATAGAGTGAAAATGCTACTGCTGCTTAGATTCTTTTATTATAACACTGATTTCTTCTTGAATTTGCGCTTTGTACTTTCTTGCCATCGTTTACAGACCTACTTTAAGTCTAAATTTGTCGTTGAATAGTCGAGCGTGATGTATTCTGAAAGCTTTTTTTGTCTTTTGATATATCGGTGAATTTACATTCATGAACACATTACTGTACCTGCTTCGGAGTGGCTGTGTGTTTTGCATGTGGTGTTTTCTGCATGAGTTAGAGATCAGTGAGCTAAAGAACAAAGTCCTTGCAATGATAGAATGACGGCTACGAATGTACGGGTTATTTGTTGTCGTATGCTCGCCGTCTGTTGTCGGCGTCTATATTTACTGCTATTTTCTATCTATGGGGTATACTTTGTGCTTCCAGAATATCATTTTTACCTGATTTTTATATAAAGCGTGCACGCCAGTACTATCTCAGGAACCGCAAAGTAGTGAAATGAAATTTGATACATTTGTATACGTTCTGGGAATTTTATTTTTATTTCAAACACTTGTTAACCCCTTCACTGCTAGGCAGATTGTGCACATGCGGAATAATTTTTCTACTTCCGCTTTAGAATTAACACACTCCCTCGACATTTGGTTAAACCATTGGCCGAGTGTCAAACAGCTTGGGTTCAAATAAGACGCCGAGTTACTCGGTGTCTTATTCGGAATTAAGCTGTTTGCATATGTTACTACACTCGGGGTAGAGCAGTGAAGGGGTTAATAACTGAAACAAATGAGCGCAAATGTTCGAAAACCAACCTTTAAACGTTGCAAACTGTATATTTATGTCTCTTTAATATCTCAGGAACCGCAAAGTAGTGAAATGAAACTTGATACACTTGTAAATTGTAACAAAAGGAAGAACAGTGATTTTGAATTTTTTGAATTATATGTATCTCCTTTAGAAAAATAAATAAAATTAAGACAAGCTTTTGTTGGTCGCGAGCTAAGCTGCTCTTATGAGATATGAGATAACTTCGACTTGTTCGATATCGGCGGTACCTAAAGCAAGCTAGTTTTCAAAGCACTTTCCATATACATGTACATGTATTCTGTAATTTCCAAATGTGCGTATTTTGATTAATTGCACTCAATATGAGGACTTATCACCGCATGACCCTCGTGAAATTAGTCCCGTCCTCACAAAATATGGAGTTATAGATTGTGTAACTTAAGTCCTTATATTGATAGAAGGATTGAACGTCCTCGGAAAGATGTCCTCTTTTTGTATGAATATACGGTGGAGTCCTCGAAGTTTGTTACAGAAAAACGGTTTAGTGCATTGAAGAAATTCTCATGTCGTTATAATCAGCTAGTAAAAAATACCTTTATGTCGTAGTTTCGGTTCGCTAGCACTTAGAATAAATTGGTCCTCACTTCGGGGTCGAATGTCAAGGTCCTCGCTACGGGTGCAATACAAGTATGTGTGTGTGTGTGTGTGTGTGTGTGTGTGTGTTGTTGTTGAAATGTTTACAACATACCATATGTGTTGCTTTTTTATGTAAAATCCCATGTAGAAAATAAATGAGAAAATAAGTTGTCGTAATTTGACTGAACATTAGCGTTTGTTTAGAAAAGGTTTACTTTATAACTGTATTCTTCAAAACTTGAAGTCCTACGACAGGGGACACCCCTTTTGCTTCCATCCCATTTAACATATTGAGGCATTACTAAAGGAAGACATTCATATGTTGACACCTACCACACGTGTACAGGCCTACAGTTCAAAATGCTTCGCCCCTGACATGTTGTTTACTCCAGTAAATGTATTATTTACATATAAATTGCATTTTTTGCAATCACATTGACACAAATACATTGTTTTAAATGGCTACAGTACATACATAAATAAATTACCAAAGGAATGTTTAATTTCAAACACAAAGTGTGGCCTTGGCTTTGAACATGTCTGCCTAAGATGGTCTGCGAGAAAAGTTGGAGAATTTCATACTCTTGATTGATAAGGAAACAGTTCTGGTACAAAACCACCATTCTTGATGAAACGTCCGTGTTTAAAGTTTAAATTCCTCTATTCATCTATTGAGAAGTTAAAAAAATTATATTATTATATGTTATATTGACCTTTGATTACTATAGTGGCCTTGACTTCAAAGATGATATGAAATTAAGCTCTGGAGCTCTGGACACCAGTTAAATGTAATCAACAGTTGTGCCCTGTCAATTAAAAATTCTTCCGTTGAGAAGTTATGACGATAACACACATCTTGATGTCAACAATTTGCCAAGCAATTGAATAAAATTCCAGCAGGACAATTTGAGCAAATGTGGTTAAAGACTTGAAACATATCTAAGCTCTTGAGCTAACACGTTCATATAGGATTACTAACAAGAGCTGTTGTAGGATAGAGCGCTCGACTAAACGCCACCTTGTCTTAGAAATGAAAACAATAATGATGTAATATGTGCCAGTCAAAAGCAATAAAAAGACAAATTATAAAGTGAACACCGCAATGCGACGAAACTAGGACTTTATATTTGACAGAAGAACCATTTGGTGTGAGATTCAGTTTTAACTTTTTTTGTCTTTCTATTTTTATTAATAGTGACCTTAACCTTGACCTTAAGGGCCCCAAATGCAACCCCATGAAAGTGTTTCATAAACCTATTCTACCTACAAAGTTTTGACACATTTTGTCAACGCCGATTAAACTTTCTCAATACCATGCTGTTATCTAATTTTCAGAAATAGTAACCTTGACATTGACCTTATACCGTGGGGCCCTAACAATAATCCCACTGTAATTATTTATTTTTTACTTTTTCTGTGTCATAATAATTGACTTTGGGGAAAACATATAGAAAATAGGGGAAATGTAAATTGGCTTCCATAATTTTAAGAGTTTCAGAATAAGAAGTTCACAAACACTACTTCAGAATTTGGAAATTCAACTTTAATCAAGGTTCATGAATTGTTTTGCCATATAATTTAAATATTTAAATAACAAAATAATGATATTGATCAATTTCAGGACATATCACTAATTACCTTCAAAACTCTTCTCAATATGAAAATAATACAGTAACGAAAGACAAGAGCACCACAAGTGGACCGCATGCCAAGTAGCCAGAGTAATGGGACTGTCAGCACATTTGTGAATTTCAAAGTGAGCATGTGTACCAAGTCCAAGTTTCATTTTAATGCATGCATCTTACATGTAAATGCTTTTCAAGTTATGCCAAACAATGCTTTTCCACAGACACCCTGACTTTAATAAAGCCTCGACCTTTTCCTATACCAGCTATTAACATCCACATAGCAATATTTTTATGAAAAAACTACAGAAACAAGTTCAGTAGTCGAAAATTCAGACAGACATAAACCCCGTTTAATGGCACAGGGTCAACGCAAAAGAAATAGAACACACAAAAACAACCACAAACCAGAAACATGAAACACCAGCACAAAACTCCACAAACAACACACCATATATATTATATAAAAAAACTAGGGTTATTATTGTTTTTTTTTACATAAAATGAACAAAAAATCAACATTAGAAATTTCTTTTATCTTCTGTCCTAATATACTTATTTTGAACAATTCTTTTACGTTTCATTTCGAAAATATTTTACATAATCGATTTCTGTTCGAAATGGCTTGACCGATTATTTTCGATGATCGATTACGATTAAAAACCGATTTTGGGGCAAGTTATGTTTAATTTCAATATATTAAGTATTTTCCCTCATGAATTTGACTTAGTGTTTGGTCTTAATGATATATTAAAGTCATTTTATAACCAAATACTGACAAAAATAATGATTTCGGACAAAAGCCTGGTCACTAATACTATCTAAAGAAGATATCCAATGAAAGTGTTAGTGACACGATTACATACAGCATGACTCCATTGAAATCAACTAAAGATACAACTCACGCAGGGTTTCACAATAATTTGATAATTCTACTTCAAAAATCCGACAAAATTAATAATCAGAGTATGTAAATTTACGATGCCACTTTACTTTCATCAGCTGAAGTTAAGAACGCAGTCCTGTTAGGTTGTAGGGCCTAGATGTACCCACATTTAGAGCTACCTCTGGTTTAACATGACTCAAGCACTTTAAAAAAGGTCCCTTGTTCAACACCTTTGAAAGATTGAACTTCAAAGGTTGTTAAATGGTATGGTATGCGATTGAACCTGCTTTCTCTAGGTTGATTATCAAATGATTTTCAAGCTACATTCAAAGGAGTCGGTTGGCAATACATTTCCTAAAGAATTAACGAAAACTAATTATGAATCAACTTTTATTTGCATTCATATTAAGTGTAAAAGTAGGAAATGTGAACAATACAACAGTAGCTTAAACTATTGAGATGAAAATAGACAACACATATATAAAGAAGAACACTAATTTATGCCCGTATATAAAACAGGACCCATAAACATGTAAGTCATCAAACAATAGAAAACATGATTTGTACACAATAAGAACAAAAAATTATAGAACATTGTTAGAATTTATAGTATTTCCAACTGGTTTTAACTTGACTTTTAGGTCGGGATTTTTTTGTAACAAAGTGATAACTTGAAATGCACTTAAGACATAGAGCCGAATAATCAGAAATTTGTTGAAGCTAAGATGTTTTGAACGTCATTGTTGTTGTTTTTTTAGAAAGTTATATGGACAGTTTTGTGATCTGCCGTACTTCTTACAAAGTCTGAGACAACTGTTTCATCGTTGCTTAAGTTTTATTTTAATTTATATGCAAATCATGAAATATTTCCTCTTTAAAAGTTAACTGCAATTCTGTTAACAACGTTGTTAACTTTAACAAAGTTCAGGCCAATACTACTTAACATTGTTTTGCCTACTCTTGGGGTGATACATTTTATTCATGGCTTATTATGACCACTGAAAACAAATAATTTGTTGAATGATGGCCATTTATCGTTGACAGTATATTAAACCCAAGGCCATTTCAACAACACTTTTTTTACAAATACCATTAATATCAAAACATTTTGAAATTGATTTGCATAATAACCACATCACTCGTTTTAAAAAACAACAACAACAACAGCAATATATAAATCTAAAGTATGCATAGTTAACCACTTAAAAGACGGCTATCTATAACATAATAACACATCTAAGTATTATCGGTAACAAAAACATTTTCAACCAATACATATTTAAAACATTTAAACATTGCACTGAAAAAAATGTATCTGCAAGTATAAACTCTTCCCAAGACTAAAAGGGCTTGAATTAACTTGAATTTGCATGGCTTGAAGTGCAGACCCAAAAGGCTTGGATTAACTGGAGGTTGCATGGCTAGAAGTGCAGACCTAAAAAGGCTTGGATTATTATGAGTTTGCACTTAATGAGGTACTTAAAATACTTTGAAATTTTGCCGAATTAGATCTGCTAAAAAAATCCCCCTGAATACTACCAAAATCCCCCTGAATTTTCAGCCTTTTGAACAAATCCCCCTGAATAGTCTCCAGAAAATGGCATGTATGATGATTAGATGTGCAGACCAAAAAGGCTTAGATAAACTTGAGTTGGCATGGCTAGAAGTGCAGATCAAAAAGGCTTGGATTAACTCTAGTTTTATGGCTTGAAGTGTAGACCAAAATGCCATAGAATAATTTCTTTTTGTACTGCTATAAGTGAAGACCTAAAAAGGCTTGGATAAACTTAAGTTGGCACGTTTAGAAGTGAAGAACAAAAAGGCTTGGATAAACTTGAGTTGGCACGGTTAGAAGTGAAGAACAAAAAGTCTTGGATAAACTTGAGTTGGCACGGCTAGAAGTGAAGAACAAACAGGCTTGGATAAACTTTAGTTGGCACGGCTAGAAGTGAAGAACAAAAAAGCTTGGATAAACTTTAGTTGGCACAGCTAGAAGTGCAGACCAAAAAGACTTGGATAAACTTTAGTTGGCACAGCTAGAAGTGAAGAACAAAAAGACTTGGATAAACTTCAGTTTGTATGGCTAGAAGTGAAGAACAAAATGATGAATAACAAAGAAACATATAAATTCAAACTTTAATGATCATGGCAGACGTTTTTTAACAGACAGTTAAGTTTTAAAAAAAGGTAATTGTCTATAAACCATCATCCTCAAGTTTAGAAAAACATGTATATTTACAGCACCATAGACACTTATGGACATATCTGATGATATTTTAAGTATTGCCTTGATGAGTTTCAGATCTCTTCAGATTGAGTATGTTACGCAAATTATACCGAAACGGAAAAAGTAAGCTTCGCATAATTTTACTTATATGCGAGACATACACGTGTTCAACAGTTTTGGAGCCAGAGTTGATTGAATATTTTACACTAAAACTATAATCACGTACTTGCGTATATTATTTGATACATATACATATATGTAATTTTGAAGCTTTAAATTTAAGAATGAAATGTAAACATGGTGATTTAAAGTAATCGTTCCCAGTAGGATCATGTATGGACGAAAATGGATTCATATTCTGAAATATTTTGAAGAATTTTTTATTTCCTTTTATGATTTTTTTCTCTTTGGCATCTAGGTCTATGGCTTTAAGTGAGAAGAGAAACAAACAGAAAACAATCATTTATTATATGTTTTGTCCCTTATAATCACTTCCATTTAAATATCGTTAACGTTTTTTACAGACGAGGTGGGCTGTCGCTGCTACAAGCGACGACAACAACAAGACCTCCCCCCATATTTTTAACTCTTCTGTCTCGAAAGACCGACAAGCTAAAACACATAAAGCAATAGAAACCAAAACGTACATTATACAAGCAGGCTAAAAGGTTAAAGTCTTCATTAAAAAGAATTGACACGACACTAGACGACACTAGTTGCCATTTTATCATTCAATTAACCAATAAAGGGATGATATTCCGTCAATTAATCATGGCTCATTGTTTGTATCTTTTCTATTTTACCACCCCATACAAACAACCTCCGACATGTGACCAGGATAAAAGGATAAAAAGCATTCCCCCTCTTCTTTACTCCTTTAAAACAATAGTGAACAGTTATGGTCTGAACTAGGCAAGAGAACATGACTGGCAAGTGGATTTTGCTAAAGTCTAAATGCATACATATTATTTATATGCAAAAATAAAACAACAACAACATTTTGTCTAAACATAATAAGAAAATTGGCTCAAACTTGTTAGTGGATGAACATTTTTATATCTTCAGAAACGTTATTTGCTGCTCAATGTATAAAATATTGTTGAATAAAAATGACCATGAAGCTATTATTTGTCCACATTGATTGAACCAAGCAATACATTGTAAAGGTAAAGTAAATAAGTGAACATGGAAAAGATCATTAAAATCCATTCACTTGAAAACATTGGACAAATAACATTTAACAAATGTATTTAGCCAAGTACTTTAAACAAACAATCAAATATGAATAACCTTAGACAAATAAACTTAAACAAATAACCTTACACAAATGACAAGCTAAATAACCTTTAGCAAATAAACCTTGGATAAATAACCTTAGGCAAATGATCTTAGACAATAAGCTAAGACAAATAACCTTAGACAATTGTCTCTAGCCAAATAACCTAAGGCAATTTCAAACCTTCGCAAATAAGGTGAAATTAATAACCTTAGACAAATAACAGACCATTATGTTTTATGATTGGTTAAAAAACAGTTATACACAGTGAGTTTATAAGTAAGTTATTTATAAAAAATAAATTATACAAGTAAATCCAATCTGCTTAAAATTTCATACTTTAAAGCACATTAACTAAAAGGGTTTAACTATTTCATAAACATATTTTATAAACACAAACAGTAAATGAAATGGATTTAAGATAGACATCACGGATTGACAATCATAAACTAACAACTAGGAAACAACTGACAATAAAAAAACAACTTTAATCACAAATGTTACAAGAGTATTGTCATAACATTGTAACAAAAACATTAACATGGTTAACAATTTTAGATTTACCTGGTAAGTCACAATCACATTATGAGCATATTGAATCGTTAACTTTTGTATTATATTATATTATATCTACCATGCTAATGGTAATTTCGAGGGCTTCTAGTACAAGGGAACAAAATTGCTTAAAGATATATAAGATATGTACATGTATGTTCCACTTGTGATTTAAGAAGAAGAAATTGGCATCTAGATTATGAAAATTAATGTGTATATATTATATATAAAAAACTACATACTAAAAATAAATAAAAAACATACACTTAATAGAATATTACATGTAAAGTATTTGAACACAAAAATGTCCAAGTAACAGGACTATAAATACAGAAAAAATAAATTTCAATATGCATTTGTGCGTATTCTATGTGTTAAGCAAGATGTTCTATAAGTTATAGGTAGACTATTATATCGCATTAGGCCATGGCAAATCGATGCTATGTTTATAGTCATCAGGTGGGCTGGTTTACAGCCTTCAAAATTAAAAAAAATCATTGACCAATAATGTAAGTAAAATACGACTTTCTAAAAATAAAAATTAGAATAACAATGCTCTCAGCCAAGAAATAGCAAATTAGGAGTTAAATTTTCAAGATGTATCAACCAGATAATAGGAGAATGCTGCTATCAAGGCCTTATCTACTTTCCTTGTGTTAAATCTCTGTTAATCTGTTTACAATGTCACTGTACAATGGACGTTGCTTGCTGTATAATCTCACCCCTTTTCAGAGTATCACGTTTTTCTTTATCTTCAACCTCTTTGTCAATAACTGCTCTCTCAAACGTGAACTCCTGGTTAACTTCTCTTTTTCTCAAAGTTACCTCCCTTGAGTCATTCTCAGAGTTATCAATTATTATCTCCCTTTCTGACAGCTCTTCAACCTGCTTCACTGCAATTGTCTGGGAAGGGTGCTCTCCCTTGAGATACACACTGGCTACCCCATCAGCATACTCGATAATCACTCGATCCAGCCATGTGATACATTCCGGGACAAGCACTCCTCCTTCGAAAAACCCAAGATGGCCGCCATGTTTAGTTGTTATGAATATACAGTTGTCAGTTTTCTCTGAAATGGATGGAAAATGTTTCTTGCAACACCAGATAATTAATCACGTTTTGTCGAAATAACACATACTTTACTGTCATGCTTTTTTATTTGAGCTTTCGGCAATTTCATATAAACTTTCAGCATGCATTCTAATTAAAACACAAAATTAAGTCAAAATACACAAGTGTAAGAAAATATTTTATATGAATAGTAATTAAAATTGATGAACTAATATTTCATGCACATTAAAAAATTGATGACTGGAGAATGTTCTAAACATGTATCACAGTTCTTTCCACAGTGACTGGGAAATAATGAATTTGAACATGTTTTCTTGAAATGTTATATTTTACAATGTATACTTAGGCAAACAGCCAACAACACAATTTGTAGGAACATCTCTTAAAATAGTAAAAATACATACCAACATACTCCCTTGGGTATTTGAGCAGATCTGGGGGACAAACAGGGTCGTCGAGGGCATTTACAAACAGCATCGGCACCTGAATCTGAAATCATAGACATATTGTGATAAAAACATCTGCTAGTATGTGTTTAAGGCAAGGGTCACAGTAAATAAATATGTTCTGTTTCAGTGTTGCCTCGTTTTCAATACTTTTCCAAACATAATGCAAATAAGCGTTCATCAATATGCATAACAATAATTATTTTAGAATTGCAAACTCGATAATGTATAAAAAAAGAGATTTTTTCACAATAATCTTGCGTGTGAAGATTGTTAATTTCAAGTTAATCAAGTACATGTACTTTTCCTTTACAATTTCATGTATGTTTTTTTGTGCGTAACTCAATAATTATCAGTGCCCATGTCACGGGTCTTGCCACAAATAAACATTGGTTACATGTGACCTAAGTTTCAAGCAGAAATCATGCAGGGTATTTTATTATTTGTGTTATGGCAACGTTAAATGTTTTCCACAAAAATGCTGTGGTTCAGACACAAGCCAGAACCTTGACTTTTTGCTATAATACAACAGACATCCTCTAACAGTTTATATTTGCCATCTATCAAAGGGACTCAAGTCACTTTTCATAGGGTCAGACAATTAAAACATCTTTGCATGTAAAATGTTAACAAAATGTTGTTTGAATGATGAAATCTCATCCAAATTTCAAATAAGAGTTAGACAAATAATTGAAAACGTATAAGAGACATCTCTAGTATTTTTTACGTTTGACGCCAAGAGTAAATAACGCTACAGTATTGAAAGCTAACTTATTTAAGGATTAGTAAATCTGTTCGAGAATATATCAGTTGCTTTTTGCTGTTGTTCAAAATTGAAGTTAAGTAAAGAAAAAATATTTCAACCAAGTCTGTCCTAATTTAATGTTCCGAAAATATTCTGTGAGTGTGATTCTTTTTTATAGAAAACTGACCACTTACATTGTTGAGGTAATATGCTGAGCTGCTGTCTTTGTAATAATCATGTGCTGACTTGTATCCAGCTCTGATGCTGTAATGTAAATATGCAACATTCATTCATATATGTTCAAATCACAAATGAACATACAACAGGTGGAGCATTTTCTATAGTTTCACATAATAACCATCATGTTCCAATATCACCATTCGATAAACAAGAGCTTTTCATAGGTTGGCAAAGAACTTAAACGGAGTAATTTTAATGAGTTTTGTGACACCAAATGTTATGTCAGTAAAACATATGTGCAAAGTTATATGAATATTTTTAACAGTTTCTTCCAAAATGTTCCTCACTGTTTAAGTGGTCTCCGATTCCGAACATTGACGACACTAAGGCTATGACAAAACATGCACAAAACAAGTTATTTCAAACATTTTAATAATTTGAATTTTACAAGAATCAAGAACTTCTCATACCAGCTGTAGTTCTCGTCAATATCATACAGAGACGTTGCATTGAACACACAGTCTTCCTTGAAGCAGCCGAATAACTTTTGAGCCTCCTTACTAAAGAGCAGATGTTTATGTCTCGATAGCAGACGGCGCATGTTTAGAGTCATCAGGTACGTGTACACTCTACGAAGATTGCTCCACTGAACAAACAGGTTCTTGGCACTGAAAATGAAGGTGAGAATATCTTTTTGGAAGTGATTTGAAGTAAAGACCATTTGGCATCGCTTGATACCTTTGTGTTTTGGTTCTATTGTTGAGCTTGCGGAAAGCTGGACACAATTGTCACAATGATGGTTCGATGTAATTGCTTGCTCGAGTCTGTCCATTCGATTTTGTTTGGATCGTCCAGGCTGTAACTTGGCCATGCAGAGGAGGAGTTTAAAATAACTGTCATTCGTTAGAAGAGGTTGTAACGCATAAAAGACTCATAACTGTAGGTCAAAGATTAGCTCACATTCAAGTCACTTGTCAAAATCCTGGTCAGGGCTGTAACTTGGCCATGCATTGGTGGATTTAAAATACTTGGCACAGATGTTCACCATGAGTAAAAGGCAGGCAGCGTCAAAGATCCATGTCTGTGGGTCAAAGGTAAAGGTCACACTCGGGGATCTTTTGTCAGATTTTTTAAGGCTGATCCATCTGGCAAAAGAGGAAAATGCAAGTTACCTTTAGGCACAGAAATTGGCTAAACAGCTCAGGAGATTTCATTTAAAGAAATTGTTCGTGTCAGACAACAGGGTTCACAATTGTTCAACATGAGTACTAAAATTAATAAGCTGGTAATATTGGCAAAGCTAACACAGTGGTTTGAAAGAAGAATTTATTAGAATGTTTATTAGTATTTGACATCAGATGAAGTTATAAGATAGTTATGTTGTCTGGCACAAGGGGAAACACCTGGTAAAATAAAACAAGATAAAAACATCATTTTGATACCAAAAATAATTATGCATACAATATAATAAAATTTATAGAAGAAATACAATAAACACTGCTTATAACAAGATCCATGGGACAGGCCAAACTTGTTCCTTATATCCAGGGAATTCTTTATATCAGGAGATAAATCAATTTCCTGATAAACGATGAGTGTATTTCGAACTAAAACATGCAACAAAATATAACTTATAATATAAAAAGGTAAGTAAAGAAGCTGTTTATTATTGTGACATATGCAATTCATTCATAACATAGTTATAACATATTTACAAAAGCTTGCACCCGCCCCAACGGGTCTGTAATTCCCCAAAGCTGATAAAAATTCGTATGTTCATACAAGTTAGCATAGACTATAAATTCAAAACATTGTTTGTGCAAATCACTATAATAAATAACAAGTTTCACATTTCGGATAAATAACACTTCATCTTCTCAAATACACACTTACAGAAATCTCTGATAGTTTTCTAAAAGGTAAAGACATCAGAATTTACTATTCATATTTAGGCTGCTTACCTTAGGTGTATTTCATCAAAGTACAATAAGGTTATATATATTTCATTTATTCCTCTAGGTCATTTTTTCTCATGCAATAAAATTTCTTCTACTTTTAAATCTTATCATCAGGTAACATTTTTTGAAGAAAACCCACCAAATGTATACATGTTGTTCAGCTGTTTTTTAATTAATCTAAAAGATAAATAGGGATGGACCTTTCACTAGGAAAATGAATCTGCTTTACAAAAGCTGTACTTTTCTGATAAAAAGTGCAGCTGTTGGCAAAGGCTGTGCAATTTTAGCTAATACTATCAATAGCTGCATTTTTATTAAAAACGAAACTGCTTTGCAAAAGTTGCTGTTTTCTGGAATAAAGCAAAAGCTGTGCTTCTTTTGGCCAATACCGTTATTCTATTTGAAGCGTTTTGATGTAGGATTGTACAATTGTGTACATATAGGGATGTGTGGACACATTTGTTTAGTTTCAGGAATTCATTGATTCTTGGCATGACAGCCATGCAATTGCAAGTAAATAAATCATAATCGTGCGAAAACAACAGTGAAAAAATTGAAAAAAAAAAAAAATTAGGTATTTTTTTCATTCGGGCATATCATAATTAATTAACCAAGATTCATTATAAGCATTGAATTTTACATAAAACATAGAAGGCCTAAAATCGAGCTTTGGAATTTTGTTATATCCATAAATGACAAAAATGTATACAGAAATTGCTGTACGCAACGAAAAGGCAAACGAAACATATCTAAGTGTGATTCAAAATCCCCATTAATTTGAGCCTCATACATCATCTGATTTTGAAATTTTCAGCAATTACAATAACATACTTTTGAAACAGACAGCGAAATGTCTTTGTTAATTTGGGTATTCCTACAGCTGATACTGCCAGTCATACCAAAAAAGCCGTGGGTCTATTTGAGTATAAGAGATATACTCAAGAGTATAAGAGAACTTTCTCACTGCCTTTGCATGATGAACTGCCACCTTTTGTTTCCTAAGCGTTTGTATTCATTTCAAGGTATTTACTACTGTTTTTGATGCAAATGTTCAGCAGAAAAACAATGAAAAGCGAATGGAAATGAAGTACTTTTGCAGGACAGAAAGCAATAGTAATCAATGCCAGAAATGCACTTATTCAGTTCTTGTGTAATGATGTTAATTTGCTTTCAAATTCCTTCTGTGTCTAGACTCTTTTCATACATCTGTATGAGTTTACACATTTATAAACATGCACTCTCACTAAAAGATATTTCATTTCAGTTTTACTAATCACTTATATTGGTATTAATAAATACATTACCCGGTAAGCTTTTTGAACATAATATTGTAACCCAATAACACATTATTTCATAAAAATTCATTTCATTTGAATATATCACACTGTTGATCTATGATAACTCTTGATTATAAACAGTATATTTTTACAAATCACCAAGAAATGGAGAGAAAGAAAGCACAAAATTAAGATTTCTACTTATTTACTACTGTATACTTTTTAAGTTTTATTCACACCTATTGCTTAAACTTAATATACAAACTAATATAACTACTTGATACACATGAATACATGCGCTGTTAATCACATACAGTAAATTATGAGAATTACAGATAGCATAAAGGTACCAATGCTATCCTTGCAAAATCTTCCTTACAGTTTTAACATAACTTGATAACAATTATCTGATCCTGATCCCAATTTCCAACAATTAGGCTGGAGGTTTGTTCACTGAAGCACAATGACCAAGGCCTACACAAGCCATTAGCCTGCCTGGCCACTGTGGCTAGCTTTTTTCTCCCCTCTCTGTCCACCTGTAACACAGTGTGAGACTCCCTCCCACACACAAACACATGGCCACTGGGGCTGACACACAGTCCCCTGGGCCTCTGCAGTTCAGGATCTTCTAAAGTTGACAGCACTTGAGCACCTTTATCCAACGTTATTAATTCATTCTTAGCATAATTTGTTACATAAATTCTCTCCCCATCTGGACTAGCAGCACATATGCATACTGGAATACAAGGATACATGCTTCTATAAATCTCTTTTACAAGTTCTCCATTCATGGTGTACTGGTACAGGATGTTTTGGTTGCCCACATACAGCGTGCCCTGGTTATGGGCAATAGAAAGGCATTGGTGGTTTGTGGTGAACTTTCTCACTGCCTGCAGCTTCCCTCTGTTTACCGAGAAAAAGTGAATCTCATGCAAAGAAAACGTATTATCTACAGCTACAAGTATTTCATGACGTTCAGTGAGACACATGTCTTGAGGATAAGAAGGAAGGTCACAGTGATCAGTTACTTTGTATTGGTTATTCAGAAGCTTCAACCTGCTGTTGTCATAATCAACAATAACCACCTCTCCACTTGGCAACTCACATATACCTACAATATGGCAGATTTGGACATCCTCCTTTATTCTAACAGAATAGCGGCTTGAACCTTGAGTCTTGTACACGTGATCACAATCTGTTCTTATTGGCTTTGAAAGAACACTGTCAACATTTCCAAGACAGTTCAGGTTTCTGAAAAATGGCAATAAACTTTCATTAGATAAGAAACTTATACTTTTTGTTGGCCTTTCCTGTATTTTCAGCATGGTGCTCTTGGCTTCACTCAACTTGTTCTGACATATTCTGAATCCAATGTAAGAACTGGTCTCCTTGTGTTTTCCAGTTATCTGCTGGAGCTTTTCCATCATGGTCTTGAGTTGGCCATTCATATTGGCACAAGATTGTATATCATCTTTGATAGTCTTTTCCAAATCTTCCATCAGCCCATCTAACTGTTCAACTGTCTTCTTCTCAAGCTTGTCTAGGATTTTGTTTATCTCTTTGCGGAAAGCCTTGATTTCAGCTACGATATTCTTGTATGA
Organism: Mya arenaria; assembly: GCF_026914265.1. Lineage (NCBI taxonomy): Eukaryota > Metazoa > Mollusca > Bivalvia > Myida > Myidae > Mya > Mya arenaria. The sequence goes on along the minus strand of NC_069132.1, from coordinate 35,205,858 downwards.
GTCCTTCAGTGTGGCTTCATCTTTCATCCTGGCGTTTTTGAGCTCTTCCAGCCTGCTCCTCATCTTGTCAACTGCTGCTATCAGCTGCTTGAACTCTGCTGTGTTCAGAAAGCCCTTGGCCATATCCGGCAGATGACTGATGCTGCTACACAACCTGCAATACATGGACTTGTATGTATATAACAAACTGTTGGATAAAAACAAAAACACTATAATTCAGGAGACTTTGATCTGTGGCTGTTTGGAGCGCTCACCATGGCCAGGCCAAATATAATAACAATTATGCTGTTAACGGAGCAAGACTTCTTCTAGCTTTTTTACTAATTATTACACTCAAACAATGAATAGGCCGATAGTTTTTTATGTAAAAGGGGCATAACCCTAGTTTTGCTTGTCTCGTTATTATCTGCGCACAATTTAAAGCTTCTTATTCTAAATGTAAAAGAAACCTTACTCTAGTGTAACTGGCCCCAATTTATATGATCGAAATTGACAAAAACATTATGCTCACAAAAACTGTCACCAAGTTTCATCATGATTGAATATCAATAAACAACTATAGTCATTATCAGGGTTTTGTTGACACTGCCTCTAATGGAGTCTCAAATGCCAAAATAATATGCATATCAACTTTTCAACAAATACTTCTTTATTATCATGGACTAACTGGAGATAAAACCATGTACTGGTATTTCTTTATTTCCAAAACAAATCTACTATTTAACATCAGGATGAAAACTGACTGAATGTTCATTTAACTTATAAATTGGCAAGAACAATTACCTGTGTCTTAGAGCCACACAGACACTGCAGCAAAGTTGCTGGTGGTCATCACAGTGGACATTCAGCTTGTCGCCATGTAGGTCACATCTGTCCAAGGAGAATCCCGCCCACTTCTGAATGTCTCCACGGCCGTAGACGGTATGTTTGTTATGATATCCATTATGTAAATTTACACACTTGTCACACAGATAGTGTTCACACTCTGGACAGAAGTGCTGGGCTTCAGTGTTAAGGTCATTTTCCTCACACTTGGAACAACTGTAGTCATGAATCAGGTCAGATCCCTTGTAAATAGATGACCTTCCAGAGGCCATTCTTTGTCTTCTTCTGGTCAAATTACAGTTTATTTCAACTCAAAAATGTCTAGTTAAACAGACTGTTACAGATATCAACATTATCATATTTTACAGTGATTACAATACCCATTATACAAAAAATCCACATTATTGTGAGCAGGCATTGCTGTGACAAGTTTAAACAGCATAACTAATTTGGCAATTGTCCCAATATATTTCAAGAACCAGGAAGTAAAATTCTTCAATGATTCTTCAATCTATAACCTGCTCCGACCATATTACATTAAAGACACAAACTTCATTTTAAATCTAAATAGGTCGTGCAGTTGTCCTAAAGTTTTGACAAAATATGATTTATCAATATTACAAGGCTATAGTACTCATTTCAAATAAGATTTTTGTACCAAAGTTTATTAAAGATGCACTCGTACTCCCGAATAAGATTTACCACAATCAATACATTTGTTTAAATATACTATAAAAAGGATGAAAAAATGGCACAAATGATAGTTCTTATAAAGGATCCCCAGTTTAATTCGAAAGAAAGCTGCAGTTAACACAGTATTTCTACCTTACGAGACGAAAGTAAATCACAGTAAATCTTTTAGCATTCACCAATCATTTAATATTTTTGCGTTTTCAGCTATTAAATACACAATTGCAATCTTGTTATCAGTTATCAATAATTTCCATAAATGCATTATTTAGTAAGTAGTTTAAGGTTTATCTCTCTAAATTTGTGTTTGTTATACATATGAATGTATTGATTTTGAATAAGAGTGTCACTTTAAGAAGAAAAGAAAGCAAAACTTGGAGAAAAAAGAAAAACTTCCACTTTTGATATGGTTTACATGTTATAGTTTAAGAATAGCCTAGGGGCAAAAAAAATCAAACTATTCAATGAAAGAAGTTACAAAGCACCAAAAATGGCTTCCTCTTTTGTTTACAGATGCCCGCTGCAAATAAACAATATTTGCAATGTAAACACCAAAGTTTCCTGCGAAAATGTTAAATGGTCCTATTTGAGAAATAATCAGCATGTACCTTCATAATAATTTTTACTTGAAAAGTTACACAGCCTATTGATCGACAACTCAAGATAAATGATGTTTCTACCAGTCAATGTGTTTTAAACATATTCATTGCAGTTTTTGCAAACACTTGGACACAAATTCAACATTTTGAATGGCTACAGTTCACTCATTAATAAATTACCAAAGGAAGGTTTATTTTTAAACACAATCTGTGTGTTCATTAGGAAAGTGTGGTTTCATATATGTTTTGAATGTGTGCGACTAAGATGGTTTGTGAGAAAAGTTGGAGGATTTTATACTCTGGAAAGATGAGGAAACAACTCCTTTGTAAATCTCTCTTATGTACAAAAAAGCTCCTGAAATTCTTGATGAAACATCCACTTCCAAGTTTAAATTCCTTTCATCCATTAGGAAGTTTTCAAGGAGTCTGAAAATGCTATATTGACCTTTGATCCCTACAGTAGCCTTGAAATTGAAGTTGATGTGAACTTTAGCTCTGGACACCAGTCTAATGTGGTCAACATTTGTGCCATGCATATTCTAAATCCTTACATCCGTTGAAGAGTTATGTCCCTTACACACATCTTGTTGTCAACAGTTTTGTCAAGCAAATAAATAAAATTGCAGCAGGAAAATTTAAGCATATCTAGTTATGCTACAGGACACATATCCAAACTCAAGGGCTAGCAGGTTCATATAGGATCACTAACAAGAGCTGTCATAGGACAGAGCGCTGGACTATACGCCACCTTGTCTTAAAAATGATTACAATAATGTATTTATGATGTACTAGTAATATGTGCCAGTCAAAAGCAATAAAAAAAAGACAAACTAAAAAGATCAAGAAACGCTTAAAAGTAAATGAAATCTATTGCTTCATATTTGATCATCTGTAACAAAAGTTCATACAGTTTAGAACTCCTTTACCCCAAAATAGGTTGTATAGTAAAAATTAAGCATGCCATAGCTGGCAAGATACCAAAAACTAACACTTTTAAATATAAATATATGAACAATTTCTGGTTGCTATCATTATTAACAACTAAATCAACTAGTCTACTTTATAACTGTACAACTGTAATACTCACTGGTTAATCTCGAAGCCCTGGCACACCGCCACCCCACACAGAATATCATTTTGGTGGGTAGGGTTTTCCCCAAGGTATTTCGTCACGATGTTACCTCCCATGCTGAACCCCACCATAATTATCTTGGTATGGGGGTACTGGCCCTTCAGGTGGTCAATCATCACTGAAAGTTCATCTGTGCCACCTGAAAAAAACAACACAAAGACATGGCACAAAATCATTGAGTTTCAAAACATGAGCTACAAATGCGGAGCAAGATGAAGACAAGGCTGCTCTGTTTTCCTCCGTTCACCAATGGGCATAGCCCAAAAAGTATTAAAGCTTTAGTCATTGGACTTGCTACACATAATTAAATGTGTATCATCTGAATATCTTACAAGTTTTCAAGTTACGTCAACTGTTAAAAAAAAAAAAATGTAAATTGTCTTCCATATTATCAATTGTTCCATAATTTCATGTTTATAAACACTAACTGAGATTTTGCAATTCAAGGTTCATGATTATTTTTTTCCTATTAAAGCTGCACTCTCACACGTTTTGACAACTTTTTTATTTTTTGTCTTGGAACGTGCCAGTTTGTGCGAAAATTCATGGAAACCAGTTATATAATACTGCTGACAAAAAATAAGATCGCAGATTTTATTTAAGTTCAAAAATTGATGTTTTATGCATTTTTCTGAAACAGTTAGTAACAGTTAAAGGCATAAAACATTAATTTTATAATGGTAATATAAAAATCTACGATTTGATTTTTTGTCAGCAATCTTATATAATTGGTTTGCAGATATTTACGCAAAAAAATGCTCTTTCCAAATGGTATATCTGTGAGAGTGCAGCTTTAATATTTAAACAAGAGCCGTCCTAAGACAGCGCGCATGACTATGCCACTTTGACTTAGAATACAATAACGATGTAATAATACCAAGTTTGGTCTCTTTATGTCAAACCTAACTAAAATTATTCGATACATAAGGTGACTTTGATGCTGCCCTCCAACCAGCCTAGCCCAAACAATGACGCAAGTCATTCGAATAACTTGATTTCCCATTATGAAAATGTGGTTAAGAATATACAAATATCCCTTCCAAAGAAAATAAAAAAAAATCAAAAAAATCAAGGGCCATAATTTGTATTTAGGCTTAAAACGGAGTTATGTTTCTTGTAAGATGGTCGTAAATAATTCTGAATTTTATTAAGTGTATTTAATGAAGTTTCTTTATTAAAATTCCAACTTACGCTTGACTTTTACTTGCCTAAAACTTTAACCTAAGTCAATCAGGGGCCATAACTTGTATTTAGGATAATATGGAGTTATGTAACCTCATTGTGTGATGGTCCTGAACAACTGTGTGAAGTATTAAGTCAATTGAACAAAGGATATAGAAGTTATTAATAAATATTCCAACTTGCCCTAAAACTTTAACCTAAGTTCCACAGTCAATCAGGGGCCATAATCTGTGTAAAGAATAGTATGGAGTTATCTAACCTCATCATGTGATGGCCCTCAACAACTGCGTGAAGTATTAAGTCAATTGAATGTAGGGTAGACTTATAAGTGAAAATCCCAACTTGCCCTAAAACTTTAACTGGACGCCGACGCTAGGGCAAGTAGTATAGCCCACCTATTCTTCGAATAGTCAAGCAAAAACAAATTACGTCGATCAATTTCAGGGCATATCACCGATAACCCAAATTTAAAATTCTGCACAATATAAAATAATACAGTTAATACAAAACAAGAGCACCACAGGTAGCGTGGATGGCAAGTAGCCAGAATGATGGGACTGCCAACATATTTATGGATTTCGAAGTGAACATGTGTACCAAGTCCAAGTTTTATTTTGATACAGTTTCTTGCATACTGGACGTGTGTTTCCAGTCATGTGAGCAGTGCCGGAAAAACCCGTCTTACAACCCCCATGTAAGATGAGTCACGCAACAGGCGACATTTTATTTCTTTTATTCTTTGGTTTATGAAAAGAATATTATGCCATTTCAATAAAGCGCAATCAAATAAATAAGTATGCAAGACTTTTAATTAAAATTGGAAATAAATAATCGTAAAAACGCAATTTTTAGAGGAACTATTTGACGCAAGAGTGATTTGAAATTACTGCGCTTTATGACGCAAGTAAACAACGTTGCACACGCTTTTTGGTAAAAGGAACAAAACTGCCTATACTACCTCAATTTTTCCACAAATTTGAATTTTTAGATATGCAAGAAAATCCAACCCTCAGGAATGCTGCGTGGCCCGTAACTCGGCAAGCCTCGTTTACGAATTACAAGCAGGTCGAATATTTCTATCTGTACCGGAAACACATCATCGTCATGATAGATACTTATAATCTTACATGTAAATGCTTCATTAGTTAGTTAGTGCAGTGGTTAGTGCAAACCACATTACTTGAATAGCACCATCCATATGTGAATACCCTGGGTGATATGAGTTACTTGATTAGTACCAACCATATGTGAATACCCTGGGAGATGTGAGTGTTTCACTCCGCAGAGCCCCGAGATGGTTTAAGATGGCCACTCGGTACCCATGCTGCTGGGCATGACCTGAGAACCTTCGCAGGTAAGTACACTCACTGCTGTTTGCAAGACCAGGACACAGGGCTAGCGTGAACTGGGCTGGAATATAGTATATAAGTTATACAATTGTGTGTTTACAGCCATTTAAATACTTGTATACATAATACTATGAACAAATAAAAAGTGATTAAAAGGATGCTGTCATCAGCTTAAGCAAGTTCATTTGTATAACTACCTAATGGCAATAAGTGCTCATAAAAAGAATAACCTGGTATCTAAGTTTTAAAAATAGTATCTTTAAAATAGTTTAAAAATGATAAACATTAAAATAATGACAACTTTTGTTTTAATGTTGACAATTTTACAATTGTTTTTTAGTAAAGAAAATCCTTCTCAGCGTAACTTTGTAACAGGGTGCAATGTATATGATCCCCAATTACAGATTTAGAGGTTTGAACCCTGCTACTGATTCTTTAATGCTCTGATACAGAGCTTTGTAATGTGATCATGTCTATACGACAGCCTTACAGCAATTTAGATGAGTTCTCAATCAATCTGCTGAGCATATGTTAATCAGATTGAGATCAGATTATCTAACTACCTTTTTCTCCCTCCTCATGTGGATCAAACAGGTCATATGACATGGTAGCGCCGTCTGGCATCTTGATGTGGAATCTCTTGCTGTCCGGCCATTTTGGCTTCACCTTACCCATCAACACATGTACTACAGTCTGGAAGTGCCCGCTCTTCCCCCAAAGCAGTGTTGGCTTGAACCTGTGAAGATACCGAATAGTTACTGCTAAATCGTACTAACATGTTATGTTTTTTAAACTGTATGGTTTAGTTATGTTACAGGTCATGATTTTATTGCAGTCAGGGCTGTCTCTCAAAACAATGGGACAAATAAAAAAAAATTGTGTTCAATCTTAATGATAGAGCACCTCTTCTTAACCATTAAGATTTAACACAATGTTTTCCAACTATCACATAAAGAGTATATTTTAATTAATAATCAGATTAAAAATACTTAATCCAACAAGCATATAAAATATATATTGAAAAATAAACTTACGGTGATGTTAAAATCGGACAGTTCTCAAGGATGCTTTTAACGAAAGAGTTCTTGTTCTTGAAATACAGACATGGGTTTTCTGCGAAGCTAAATATCTGTAAAAGTCTGAGGAGAGCGCCAAGAATTACGCTGATAAACATCCACTCCAGACCCATCAACCCCATGATGCAGCAGTGATGTCACTTCCTGTCAGATGATGTCACTTCCTTTGCCTAAAATAAAAGGCATCATTGGTAATACTTTATTACATATTAGGTCCATAACATAACAGTTCTTGAATGACTTTCACTAACACTGAGTTTACCACAAATGTTAGTACATGTATAAGGAATGGTATGAATGACAATATAAATCCAATTTTCACCTTAACATCATATTTTTTAATCAGGAATAACAACTACACATTCTGGTTATCTGAATACTTTCATGTATTAATGATGTTTGACACCATTTTAATAATTTAAAACAAATATAATAGTTACTGCACATTGACAACATGTAAATAAACCTGAGGTGAATTATATTACAACACTAACTATATAGTATATATACAAAGAGTCAGATGCCTTCAGGTTACACTGACATAAATTGGTGAAAAGTATTTAATAATGACATTAAACTTAACCACAGCCATTTAATATTTTAGTAAGTTAACGTATTATCGTAAGTTAACCTGGATTACAAAAGTGCTTAGGGCCCTTGATAAAATACAGCTGAAGTTATGAAATATGTAAAAAATAATCTTGGTCTTCTTCTCATTTCGGCAGTCAGATTTTATAGTTTTAAAGTTTTTTAACATAATTTTTGCCTGGAATGCCATTGGCAACACCAAGATAAGAACAGAACCCATACACTCTACAACATGCCTCCAATTGGAGCGAATGCAAACACTTGATTGTTGTTGTTTTTAAGTCGTACAAGGGGCACACCTTGAAAATGATAAAAGCCAGAGTTACGGGCCCTGCTATGAATATGTGTTTTGTCTCTGGCAACATGTTTCCTTTGAGTATATTGAATGAATTTTGAGATATGGCCAATGTTTAAGCCTTTGCAAGAAGATGATGCCAAAAACGACATCAAAACTACGACAATACCTCACCTTTTGTCTGAAAACCCCCTAGATGACCTAACAAAGTGGACAAGCTATCAAAACTTTCTATTCCTTCTCTTTACTTTCTATCTATTTTCATTACAAATTTTAATATTACAACGCGAAAATGGCCGTAATTGGGTTTCTTAGAGCATCGAGATTATCAGTTACAAAATGGTTCATATGTACATCCATGTTCCGCAGTCTTGAGTTATTTGTATTTAAATTCAGTACTTCATTGATTAATGATCTAGGTTCATCAGCATGGTGACCAATATTCATTAGAATAAACAATATTCCCCCCTAGTTAAGTCAAGATCTGGAAAGATTGTTCTAGAATTTTCTATTTAAGATCTTGGGGATTAACATAGTATTTTCTGGAACATTCTCAATTGATTTGGCAAATTTCTTGGATCTTGGGGTTTGGGGTAAAGGTAAAGTTTCTTTCACAAATATCACCAGTGCTTCACATTTCTAAATCATGAATTTAACTTAATTAATCTTAGCATAACATTAAATTTTGTGGAGATTATTCTAATTGTATTAATGGATTTAAATAGTGCCCATATACCTTATGATAGTAGAAAACCTTCTGAGAAAGAACCAGTAGTCAGAAATAATCAATTTTTAATACAAGATCCATACTTTTTTAAAGTTGAGAGTATGGCAGACTTGTGATTACCATATTCATTATGTGAATGCCTTAATTTAAATAAACACATTCCAGAAAATTATAAGAAACAGTATTCGGTCTTTCTTCATGCAATACAATCAGGTTTTACTTACACATTTGTTTTGCCCACAAGCTAGTCAGTGATTTATGATAATATTTGCTTCATTTTACCATTGAACAGTAAAGAAAATTAAATAATAATTATCTGAAATTAGTGTTTGGCTCGTAATGTCTCTATACTACCCAGTAAGCTGGATTATTATAATCCACTTAGTAAAAACTAATAATGACTTCATGGAATTTTAGCAGTCATTTTCGTTTTGAGCTTTTTTCTTAACGATTAGATCCAAATCTACCTGGCAATTCTATTGGCACAAACATGAGCTCAAACACTAAGCAAATATTCCAACTCTTGAACGTTCATGGGCAGAAGTCCAAATGATTCAGATATTTTTTGCAGATTTGAAACTTACCTTAGTCACTATTCTACAACATTCATAATGTACTTAACTTTCTTATCTAAAGGGTCAATACACATACATTTATTCTGGTCTCAGGAGGTCAATGGACTATATCACAACATCTCTGATAAAAGGGGGCTCACTCAAGTTCTGTAAAATGCACTCTTTTTTATGACAGAGTGCAACAAATCATTAAGATTTTTAGGACTAAGATACTGATGGCTGGAACCCTTCAACAAATGTTGATATATGGTCAAATATTGTCTTTGAAGTCCAAGATTTTAAATAGCGTTAGCGACACTTTTCAACAAAGGGCTTTAAGGTTAAACCCACAGTTTTAGAAAGTGTCTGAAGTGTGGGTGGGTGGTTTTGTTGTCAGTTTTCTATATTTTTCTTGACTGTACCAGCATGGATTCGCTCCCCATTTAAACAAGTATGATTTTAATACTAAAATTGTTTTTTTTTGTTTTTTTTGCAATATTAAAGGGTAAAATAATTATAACTTTAACTAGTGTTTTCACATAAAAAACCTTAAAAAATAAATTTGGTCCAAAATATATTTAGTGATTCCCTTTACGCCTTGATAACAAGATATCTGGTCATGCCTCAAGGCAATAACAATCATATCACTTAGTAAACACTTTTAAAGATCAATCTCCTCTAACATGAGGCCTAAACAAAATTATCTGAGTTTTAGGTCAACCAAAATGCTAGGTAGGGCACGGACAATATTTATTATATTTTTCAAAGTCCAGTCAAAACTGCAAAGCTTACCATGACTTTTCAGAATATTGTGTATTAAATAATTAATACTCTATGTTATCAACACAAATTGATTTCATGGTTGCCCTAATCTTAAGTATTTTTGGTCTTAAACTCCCAAAAGATGCCCGAGACAGAATTTCCTGGACCCAATTTCTCGAAACTTATTAAGCTCTCAGGCTTATGTAGTTTATTTCAAGTTGCCAAAATATATAAAAAACATAAATTATACTTAAATTGAATATTGATCAATGAAAAATTGTTTATTGTGATAATCATAAAGATAATTCCCCTTCTCAAGTATAAAAAACTCTTAAAAAAGAAAATATTTCGTAAATTGTTGAAACACAATAATAGCAAGCTTAGCTTAAGCCTGCTTTAAGCAACTTAAGAAGTTTCTATTAATTGGGACCAGTCCATTTAATCAACACTAACACACTTAAAAATAATGAATTGAACTGTTTTCTTGTCAATATATACCAAATATTCCACCATTTTTTAGGTCTGATTTGGATACACAATTTAAATTATGTTAGAGCAACTGCAGCATTGTCAGTTTTTAGTAATACTGTAACAAAGGAGGCTTAGCCATGCATGCATGGCAAAGGAGGCTTAGCCATGCATGCATGGCAAAGGTAAGTTTGTACAGGTACTCGATAAAACAGGACCACAAATGTATGAACAATGGGTATTATCAATTTTCAACTTCATATCTATACTGAAAAATACCTTCTAATATCTTAGATTTTATGACCTATACTCATACATTGGCCGAACCAAGAAAATGTTAGTGAAACTGCACGTTCTATATTTAATGTCATATTCCGACTTCAGAAAATAGACTGTTTGTTGTATAGTATTATCAACAGGATTCAAAAGACTCAATGTTTATAAAATGATTTCAGCTATCACGAACATTTCCATTGTTTTAGTCATGTGCCGCAAAATAAAAAAAAGATTGTCATGATCAATTTGACCTAGATTCTAGCTTTCGACCCTTTTGTTTAAGACGAAATGTATATGTTATTGAAGACATTATTCCATTTTCCTATGATTGTGTTCATTGTATGACGATATTAAAAATTTATATAATCTTAGGAGCAAATAGGAAATTGTTTCAAATCATTAAATCTGTTATATTATTTATTTCACACGTTTCGATAGTATAGTGTGAATTTTTTGTCTATCAGGATACGAGAGGGTTTTTACAGTAAAGTGCTGATTGGTCAGTCTTGATTTAAAAAAGGGTAGGGTGTTAAGGTCAGATAGGACACTTTTGATGCACATTGAATAAGTCTTTAAAATGGGGCACTAGCATGAGCAAATGATTGATTCATATTGTGTATGTGTTGTTCCAACTACTTTCAATACTATTAGTAAAATTGTTATGAATATCCTAGCTGTTATCTTGACCTTCATATCAAAAACATGTATATTTCAAAGGCCTCACTTCCAAATGTCGAAGCCACAAAATCCCATGTTTTCAGTAGCAACGGTTTTAGTTTTTGATCTTCAGGTAATTTGATCACACATTTTTTTTACAAAAGGCTAAAGTGACAATTTTTGTTGTAACAATTTCTGGAGGTTTTGGCAATTTTGCCTCTCTTTGAGATCTCCAATCATTGCTCTTTATTTTGATCACATGATACAACACCATTTTCTCATTGGACTATTAACTTGGCATTTTGCAGTTACATGTAGATGCGGCTCCCCTTGTTGATTTTAGTGATGCAAAAATCCTCGAACAGAAAAAATGCAGCTTCAGCATTTTGAAGTGAGGCCATGATATGCTATTTTAAACTTATTTCTGAAAATTGATTGTCTAACAAAAGGGGTCACAGGAGGGTATAGTAAAAAGGCAGCAGGGTGCCTGAAAAGGACAGCTGGTAGCCCCACCCTGCTATTTGGGCCTTGCTGGTGCACTGTATATGATTGCTTTACATTTAATAGTGTATTCATATGCATATTAACATATACCAAATAAAACTGCATAACCTCTGTCACCATTTATGTTTTACTTATCTGATAATTGTATTTGGGGCCAGATCATCATCAGCCTTGTACTTGCAATAAATACTGTAATCGTTATGTTATGTTATATAATGTTATGTCAGCTGTACATGAGTGCAACCTTCAATAAAACAATAGTAACAACACTCCTGTTACCAACGCAGACAAGGAGGGATCATTTAAAAAAACATTTCCTGCATGCCACATTGTTTACTTAAGCTTTCAGGAACTTAAATTTGTGGGTACTCCGGTTTCACCCGCAACACAAGACCACACTCTCACATAACATAATGCCTATGAGAGTGATTAATATAATGTAAAAATAACTTGTTTCACAGTCGTTGTAAAATAAATAAGTTAATACATATTTGAACTCTACTAACAACTTGTAACACTAACAATCTGTCTAGAATATTTCATCAGATGCTATTTATATTTGCCGTTCACTTTTATAAAATTTTTTTTTCAAATATTTGCTTGTCCTTATACTTTCAAAAAAAAGTATTCACCCACTCCCTTCAAACACACAACATAGACTGATCTATTACTGAGCATCTGAAGTAAGTATATATTTTTTTTATCTCACCTGGGACCAATAACATTTTTTTTATTACACATTCTCAACAATAGCTACCATCAAATATACAAATGAACACCTTCTCTAAATCTGGAGCATCTTTGAGCTGGTTCTGGCAAAATACACAACTTACTAGCAACCACAAAACATTTTTTTAAAGTAAAATATAACTTCTTCATGAATCCTAATGGTCCGCAAAGACCATTTTTAAAGATAAACTGTTGCTCAAATTAAGATGTACCACAATTATTACAATTGTTTTGATTTATCAAAAACAGTGGTTCATATGAAGGATGCTTTGTTTAATTTGAAAGAAAGGTGCAGAAAACACTGCATTTGTACCTTTTGAGACACTAGTAGAATGCAGTAAATCTTTTAGCACTCACCAATCATTTAATATTTATGCGTTTCCAGCTATTCAATACATGGTTACAATTTTGTTATCTGTACTTTATATTTTCCATAAATGCTGTATTAAGTAAGTAGTTAAAGGTTCATGACTTAAAATTCATTTCTGTTATTACCTGTGGTTGTATTGATAGTAAACATGTCAGTGCCACTTTAGTCAACATTTTTTTACCACTTTCATTATTATTATTTTTAATATAAACTCATTTATTACAACCAAATGTTTCGTGAACATCTTCTTTGATTTCTTTCAGTCAACCTCGGATACACACGACTGCCCCATCCCATTCCTCTGTTAAATGGAGAGTAACGGAATGTTTGAAAACTTTTGATTACTGCGGGTCATCCAATATGCTATTGTTTAAGGCTATTTTAATTTCATAATTATGAGATTATTCTTTTATTATCAACAGTTAGCAAGTGTTCAAAGTACACTATTTAAAGTACAAACTAACATTGAGATTTACAGATATTTGTCAAACATATAATTTGGTTTGCTTACCTTAGTAGCTCAGTTAATGTATACTTTTGACAAATTGTACTCCCAACAACTTTTTACTGGATGATAATGATTCAGTTAGACCACCAAACAAAGACTGAAGCAATCAAGCATACCATAATCAATAACAATACCACAAGACTTTCATCGTCCGATCACGTCTAAAGTCTATGAATGATGCTAATCACAATACTACCAGATGGTATTGGTTACTATCTAGAACGATTTAAATACTGTACTGTACAGTACAGTAGATCTACACCGAATAAGGTATTTACAAAAACTATTACGCACTTAAAATAAATAACATTGCAGTAAGCCAATCCAACTTTGAAATATCCTATTTTGATTACTCCTGGTCACTTAAATTGTAAATGTCTGTCAAATTAAGTGTTACTTTTGACATTTGATTTATTTCGTACATCTTTATTTCCTCAGCTGTTTTTCAGGGGAGTGAACTCTGATTTATTTACATACCATTGGTAAAACTAGTTACATAGGATGTACTGATTTGCCTCCCTTACACAAAAGGGGCACATTAAAACGCACACAACAAAGAGACACATATAAAGTAATGCATGCAACAAGTTTTCAACTTTGCAAACAACAAACACAAGAAAGCGTGTACAATAAAAAATAAGAAAACACACATGGACATTTTAGCGTATTAGTTTAAGTGTATGGAGTCATTCAATTAATATTTTTATGGCTTATATCAAGAAAAAAATGTTAAGAGTGTAATTGATTCCTCATTTTTTTGTTAAATTTGTATGAAAATATAGGATTGTAAGACATTTTCACACTTTGTACACTGAGATATATATATCATAATTAAAATATATTTTAATTAATAAGGATAGCCACAGATTTGCTGAGAAACATAAATAAGTGATTTTTTATATGGGTAACCCTCAGATGTAAAAATTTGAAAATGAGTTGATAATATTTATTTAGTTTAATCATGGATGTAAAGGGTATAGGTTCGCTACATTGTCTATGTTTCCAAGGTAAAGAAAACTCTTGATCAAATTCATGGTAACAAACATTTCAAGACAATATGTTTCTGTAATAAATAAATGTGTCCAAACGCTTAAAATTTTCGTTTTTATATGAAAAGCATTCAAATACGTTTACAGGTCAAGTGCATACAGCGTGTTAAATATACAATGTGCAAGCACATAACGATAACTTGCTAAATACATTCAGAAACATCACAGAAACTTAAAAAAAGAAAAAAATTAATGCAAATCCATGGAATAAAGCCTGTATATCTGGGTTTGCTATTTGCCTATTCACCAAAGTTGTGCCTAGGATGAAACTAAATACGAAATAAACCTATGTGTTATACACATGTCACAAATGAATACATTATAGTTTTAAACAAATTTCTTTCATCATAGCATTTACCTTTTTACATAATATTTCAAATTCCTTTTTTATTACATGTATTTACCCCCTGTTCATACTTGTAGGTTATTACATATTTTGATGCCTTTACTCATATGGTCATGGTTTTATAGAAGGTTTACATGTACATAAGATATAAACAATTATTAGACTTGAATACAAAATCATCTGCGACTCTTAGTTTATCATGTGGCAAATATTGCTATAGGCTCAAATTAAGACAATTTAGGTAATTTGAAATTTATTGGGATCCCTATATTTATCAAGACAAAATGTTAGCATGTATTATTTAATTTCTCCCAATTCACACATGTTAAAGGGATGCCATAAAACTAGGTGCTAGGTGACATAATACACTTGTTGTAACAGACAATAGGGTTTAAAAGACACTCTCACCCAATTTATGACATGTGGTTAACAAAAAAAATCAATTTTCATTCAAATGATGTCAATTCAATATTTCATAGAATACTTGCATATACCAACCAGCAAATGAATAGAACATTCTTGATTCAAGATTTAAATAATTTAATTGATTATTGACCAGTACCAAGCTCTACAGTGAAATGAAGCATTTTTTTCTGTAACATTTTGCAAATATTTAAGTCTACAGATTTTTGTAAATGTAAATGATTGTTATCAACCTGTTAATGGGCTTTGAGTGTCAAAATGATCTGGGATTTTTTATCCACCCTACATATCACAAAATGTCTGACCTTAAACATTATGAGAGTTCCTTTAATGTTAGATGCATTTATTTATTCATGCAATAAAATAAAAAGCAAAGCCAGTAAACATGAATACACTTTAATGTATATTGCATAAAACATCTTATGATCTGAATATGCAAACTATAAATATAAATTTCATCTGAACTGTAAATACATGCAAAACATTTAATTTTGAATCTGAATATGGTCTCTCTTTTAAAAATCTGCTGTTAACAAACACATACAAATGTAATGAGATTCTAATCATTTCTAGATTTGAAAGACTGAGTTCAAAGGGAAATATCGCTGCTGCTGTCACAAGAAACAAGGACATCTTCATGGATTATTTTCAATTCACTAACTTTTTTTTAAGGCTCTGAGTGTGAGTTTTTTTGTTCAGATTTTCTTTTAAGGGACAAATATATTAAGGCTTCTGTCTTCATGACAAAATCTGTTGATATTAGTCAATATTGGTTTGTCAATACCGTAAATAACTCTGTATAGGACACGCCCATCCCCCTTAATTCCCATAAATAAAAATGTTTGCGTCTTATATATAGTATTAGGTAGTTTGATTAAAAAAAAATAAAAAAAAATCTAAGTACATCAACAAACCAGTTTCATTGGGGTCTCAGGCAGTCTGCCACAATTAAAACAATGGAGCTTGTGCGTCTAACAATTAGATATTGGAAAAAAAGCAGTCCCTATGAGGGTATAACAAATGATAATTTTGCTTCAGAAACACTATGAGATGTTATCCATCAGCAGCATCATACAACATGTAGGTGAGATCATACACAAGATCATAACCTACATTTTCATCTAATGAGATTGCATAATCAATAAGAATTACTTCATAACTTGATATGATGTCATAATTTGGTTTCCAGCCTGCTAAATTAAACACATATTTATCTAAGTCAGTTAGAACAGATGGTGTTATTAAATCTTAACGACTTAGATGACTATTAATTAAATGCTAGATTTTCATCCCCACCCGCCCCCACTTTTTTCAAACCCCTTCGATTTATTGACTCAAATAAAAATGTTGTGCTAGGGTCTGTTTTTGCGTATGTGTCCGGGAACAGCGTTTATTCATACCTATGGTGTTGATGTACAAATTTCACAAGTACGAATGGGGAAATGTTCGTGGTTCGTCTAGAAAAACATGTATGTATATATAGTCACATTTATATGGTCCATTATGCAATAAGAAAGAGCACGAACACATATTCAACATGAAAACAGGCGTCCGAGATAAATAAAGAATAAAATGTCAACCCCCCTGGCCCATTTAAAAATTAAATGGATAAAAATCAAGCAATTAATTTACAGTGGCCTAAGAAGGGCTCATTCGCTCCACCCATCTTAATTATTACGATTTTACATGATTTGTTCCAATTACTACTTCTGGTCCCAGCTTCAGGGGACATGATTTAACAGTCTGAGTTCAGACTCCAGCAGAAAAACTGCAAAACTTAATTTCATTGTAAACTTCCTTTTAGTTGAGTATTGATAATCAAATTGATGTATTTTATTTGTTTTTAAATTACTCAATTTCTGACTTTTATTTTAGAAAAACAAATGAAAAAAGATGATTATTTTATAATATAATAAAAGTGCTTTTCTGAATTGGAATCAAAACTCGGACTTAAGACTGTAATCATGGCCCCAGTTTTACACTGAATTTGACATTTGTCTGTACTGTTGAGCTAAAACACTTGTACAAGTACTTAATTCCAATGCTTTCACATTCATAAAAATATGTAATGCTTAAAATGAATTGAAATACAGATGTAAACATGATCCCGGGGCTGTATTCTTCTATTTGACTTATAAAAGTGTATTTTTATTAGAATAAAAATTGATTGGTCAAAAGATTGAATTGCATCACTGATGCGTGTCAAAGGATAAGAATAATATCGAACCCCACTGGAAAATATCTTAATTTTTATTGCAAATCAATATCAAACATATTACAGAAAAAGAAATAGGCTTTAGTTTTAAATGTGGTAATATTTGGCAGCAAGATAATAGATGAAGTGGAATCTGTCCGATAAAATTATTTATATCTGCATTAACAAAAATATATTAAATGTTTTTTTTATTATTAAATAGAATATTGTTATCATCATAACAAATAACAAAATGTATCCGTATAAAAGTGTGCTGCTTATAGCGGTATAGATGCATAAAATCTTAAAGCAAAGGCACTATGTCCATGTTAAGTATATTACATTTACAGCTGTTTAGCACTGTTTCAACACTGGAAATTTCACTCTTGTTTTCACTGAAATGAATCAACGTCCAAAGGCCATAAAACCCTCCACCCATTTTTTGGTCCCAAGTCAAAGTCTTTATTTAAAACTCTTCAAAGTCTTTTCAGAAAATGTGATAGCAAGCATTTGTTTTTTAGAAATCTATTTATTTTATAAGAGAAAAAGGTGTTGTTTTCCTCTCCGGATTTTTTTTGGAGTAATGAAGGCTTTTTCCAGAAAGTGTCTATTTAGCCCTGAGTTCTTCTGGACAGTCCGGCTGTACTTCTGGGCTTGCTGCCTTGAATGCGTCCAGCTCAGACAGAGCGTTAATGATTCGCGTAACAGTTGGGAACTTTGACATATCAACCTTGAACCTGAAATAGAAATAACATACATGATTGTATAAACATACATTTGCTGCATATTTTTTGTCATACCTTCTGACTCATTTTCCTTAAAGATGCACTCTTACTCCCAAATAAGGTTCATCACAATCAATACAAGCGTTTTAATATATCAAAAAGAACAAATTTATGTCAAAAACAATGGAGGATAACAAATGTCAATTTGAAATTAAAGTGCAGAAAACATGGTATTTCTACCTTATGAGACAATAATAGATCACAGTTAATGCATTATAAAGTATAAGTCGTTACAGGTTTATTACTCAAAATTTATGTTTGTGATACATGTGTATGTATTAACTTTGAATATTCAATTCAATTCAATTCAAATCATTTATTTGATAAAGGCCACCGGCCCAAAACAATCATTATGTACAAACAAACACAAATGAGACAATTAAAAGTGAATGGTGAACGCAGGTTACATGTGAAAATTATTTGGCATAGAATATATGTAGTGATAAATGTGCATATAATACCATGAACAAAGTAGAAAACCTTATATATAGTTATGAATAAATATATATCAGTATGGTGTTTTTCAACACTGTTATGGTAAATTATTATTTACCAATTTTGAATAAGAGTGTCACAAGAAACAAATATACATATCACACTTCAACAGGCAACAATCGTAACTGTCACCTTGCACTGTCTCCTTGAGCTGAGACTATAAGTATCTTCCATGGCCAAGAGTGTAAGATAGTTTCATTCCGACCCGAGCGTAGGGTTTTTTGCGGAAACGAGGTTTACCGAGTTTCCGCAAAACACCCTGCACGAGGGTCGGGATGAACCTATCTTACACGAGCGGCTATGGTAGATGCTTTTTCTCCCACCTCAGTTAAACAAAATTAAGTAAAAATGATTTTTTTTTTCTGAAACTCTTTTGTGCTTAGTGAAAATAATAGTGTACAGATATGTGATAATTTGTGGTTGTCATGGATATTCGCGCAGTGATTCAGAGTATGTAAATGGACTGATCAGTCTTTAAATAGTTCTAAGAAGAGTAAAGCATTATTTCTTGAAAGGTGTGTGAAAACTGTTTTCTGGTGACATTTGAAGCGAGAAATAATTAACTAGCATTCTAAATATTGCCACAAGACAAGGTTTCCATGATGCGCTACAGACGACAGTCTTCAACAAGGGAGGTAATTACAATGTGGTGACCATAAAAAGAAGTTCCATACGGGCATTTTATCTTCGCTCGTGGGCAAGATAAGAATTTCTAGCATAGTTAAATTAATGGATTTAACAGCTACTTTCTAGGTACTACCATTAATCTTATATGCATTTATTTTTTCAAGCAATAAAAAAAAAAATGCCAGTAAACATGAAATACCGTAACATGTTTTGTTTATCCTCATTTATGTGTTGCTCATTTTACATACCATTATAGTTAAGTTGAAACAGTGATGAAATGAAAGATTCAAACTGTATGCCAAAGTCCTTTGATGCAACAAATATATAAAAACTTCTGACTTCATGACTTCATTTTTTAATGTGACACATACACTAAACCATATGGCTTCATGCCAAAATCTCTTGATATGACACATATACTAAGGCTTCTGTCTTCATGCCAAAACCTCTTGATGCAACACATATATTAATGCTTCTGTGCCAAAATCTCTTGATGTGACACATATATTAATGCTTCCGTGCCAAAATCTCTTGATGCAACACATATATTAATGCTTCTGTGCCAAAATCTCTTGATGCAACACATATATTAATGCTTCCGTGCCAAAATCTCTTGATGCAACACATATATTAATGCTTCTGTGCCAAAATCTCTTGATGTGACACATATATTAATGCTTCCGTGCCAAAATCTCTTGGTGCAACACATATATTAATGCTTCTGTCTTCATGCCAAAATCTCTTGGTGCAACACATAAATTAAAGCTACTGACTTCATGACCACATTTTTTAATGTGACACATACTGGTACATTAAACCATACAGCTTCATGCCAAAATCTCTTGATGTGACACATATATTAAGCAACAAATACATTAAAGCTTCAGACTTCATGCCCAAACCTCTTCATGCAACATATAATTATATCAATTATTCCCTTCCCTGACGGTGATGGTGCATTTTGTCGACCCAAGGAAACCCGGTCAAGGTGACAGCATCACAAAACATGGCTCACCTTTTGGCATTGTAGAGCTGAGGGACCAGGCAGACATCAGCTATCGTCACTTCGTCCCCGACCGAGTACTTCCCTGCAGTGGCTTGCACCATCTTTTCATACGCTGGCAAATAAATGATTCTACTTAAAAATTGCTGTTAAAATACCATAACTAAAAAATGCTTTTAATCTTTTATGAAATTATGAAACTATGAAAGTGATCTTTACAATTACTAGGGATGATCAATAATTAGGTAGACTGGTCCCATAATTTTTTTAAAAAGGCAGTCTACGTAATTATTTATCATCCCTCTTACATATGTATCATTATGATCAAAGTTGACAGAAACAATTAAGCACATAGCTTGGAATCATGAATTGCCTGTTATTGCATACATGAAATTGTATTCCATGATAAAGATATTATTTGACCACACTGTTAGACAAAATGTTTAACAATAACCCCATCCCCCTCTGCATGAACCTGATGAATCACAAGATCTAACAGTTAAACACTGTTATCATCAAATAAAAAGTACATACAGTCGAACCCCCTTGGCTCGGACTCATTCGGTTTGAATTCCTTGTTGGCTCGAACTGTATGTTAAGGACCCATTTCATTAAACTGATGGTAACAATCCCCGCTTGGCTCGAAATTTTCAAGGCTAGAGGTATTTTCCCGGATCCCTGGGAGTTCGAGGCAAGGCGTTCGACTGTACATTGACATCTTCCATTCTTATCTCAATCCACCCCTTAGACAATCTACCACATATCCCCGAGTTCATGTACCACCTTCTCTTTGATGTCACTTCCTACCTTATGGCTTTAACCCCACTTAATGAACACAAGATGTATCTTAATCACCTGTGAATCCCCTATCTATCCAGTAAGCCATCCAGGCGTCAATGCCCAACTCCCTGGCATCCACTTGGGCCCTCACAGTGGAGCTCAACATGGGCTGGGTACCAGAACTGATCAACTCAGTAAGGCTTCTAGCCTGCAACCATTTAGCGGCTTTAAAGATGCACTCTTACTTCCAAAGACTATGTACCACAACTAATTCAATTGTTCAATTTTGCCAAAAAGCATTATAAATTTCGCAAACAAAGGACACTGTGTTTAATGTGATAGAAAGGTGCAGAAAACACGGTATTTCTACCTTATGAGAAGAGAGTTGATCACTGTAAAGCTTTTAGGACCCACCAGTCATTTAATATTTGTGCGTTTTCAGCTATAAAATAAACGGTTACAATCTTGCTATCAGTAATTAATATTTTCCTTTAATGCATTATTTAGTACTGGGGTAAGCAGTTAAAGGTTCATCACTCAAAACCTATGTTTGTTATATATAGGCATGTATTGATTTTAAATACAAGTGTCACTTTAACAAACTGCAATTACTCTGATAAAGAACTGTTCTTCTCGTTAATAATTTATAATTCATTATGCAATTCTTTAATTTTTCAGTAATTACAGGTATAGTCAATTTAGAAGAGTTTACTTTTAAAATGAAAATTCAATGATCTTATAATAATTCCTAGTTTGTTTCTTACTGGTTAGTATTGCTACTTCAGTACATGCATATTTTAAAAGAAAAAGATAACAGGCTGAGCATTCAGATACTGGTACCCAGCTTATAAACTTTTGTATGAGTGAACACACAATTGGGGCTTCATACACCATCTTGTATTGTTCGCTATGGTTTATACCTCAAACACACTTTTATGATATATTATTTAAAGATGCTTTTTTTAATAAGTATTTAGCATTTAACTAGGCAAATTGCATTTAACTGGATCACGATGCATAGTTTCATAACTTTGTTATATTGCTTATTGGATATTTGTCAGTGTCAAAGATACAAATTTTGTGTTTACATCCTTACGTAAATCAATAAATGAACCAGCTTTATACAATAAACTGCAGTTGTCCACACTACTTTAAATGATAATCCATCCTACCCCCAAATCCTCTGTCAATCCAGAAGTTAGCCCATTCCGCCTGCCCCTCAGGCTTATCAGACACTTTACGTAACACAGAGAGATTCTGAATGGGCTGGGTCCCAGCAGCTATAACCTCAGCCAGAGCTCGCGCCTGCAGACAACGGGTAACACAAAATTAACATACAGTAAGTACTAAGCAGGTAAGCTGGGTTACAGATGAGAGTGAAAAATGTGGTAATGACACAATAGGACAAAATCTGTGTTTTAGTATAAAGTCTGATATTGAACTTGATATGTTCAATAGTACCTAGCCATGTGTATCTTCTAAAAAAACTAAAAAAAAATGTTTTCAACCGATGCAACTTTGTTCAACAAAAGAATTCAATGATTTGCATAATTTCCTTTAATTTCACTCTATCCCCAGATCAAGTTTCATGATCACAGTTTCACTACCGTTTGAGTCATCCTGTAAAAGAGCTGTAATTTCACTCTTTTTTTGCCATAGGAACGTTTTTTGTCTTAACATGAGAAATTAATTGGTGAGCATTCTCTCCATATTGACATCTTACTATTAAGTTTGTATGTAAGATATCACAGGATCCTATTTTCCAGGACGGACTGGTCCAGGGAAGGAGCGCAAACGTTAGGTCCCCTCAGGTGAAACCATATAGGGGACTAAATACTCATATCTTTAAATACAAGTATGTGTAAAACAGTTAAGCTTTTACAAAACCTCATCAGCTTGCATACTACATGTAATGAATTTTAAAGCTGCACTCTCACCGATATTCCGTTTTTATAACTGTTTTATTTTTTGTCATTGGAAAGTGCAATTTTTTTCATAAATATCTGCAAACCAATGATAAAAGACTGCTGACAAATGCACTGTGTGTATACCACATGATAAATTGCGTTATAAATGCTACGTCGGAAGGCAATATTTTTATTTGAAAAAAGACTTTAAACAAAGACAACTTCACTATTTCTACACAGTTTTAAATGAACAAAGCGCCGTCTACGCCGCTTACCGAGCCCTGCCTTCAGTCTTTACCAGAGTTTGATTGAGAGTTAAGTTTCCTTAAACACTTCGACAAACTTTTTTACAATATGGCCGTCTGACGGAGCACTGTCAAAACATGATTTTGGAAACTGGTTTGTTGAAATTGTTTGATGAAGCTAATGACTTTATCCAATTTTCAAAATAAAACAAATGCGGGGCACTTTAAGCGGCATAGAATGCCCTTAGTCTCATCTTAAGTGTTGTTGAAAAGGAAAAATAATCTTTGATTTAAGTTTTCATTTTAAGCTAATTATTGCCTTCAGACGTAGCATTTATGACGCATATACACACAATGATATGATCAGATCGTAGATTTTCATATTTCCGTTCAAAAATTTATGTTTTATGGTTTAAACCGTTACAAAAGGTTTAAGAAGAATGCATAAAACATATTTTTTTTAACTTAAATATAAAAATCTGCGATATAATTTTTGTCAGCAGTCTTATATAACTGGTTTCCATTGGTTTTTGCAAAAATTGGCTCGTTACAAGACAAAAAATAAAAAGTTGTCAAAACGTTCAATCTGTGAGAGTGCAGCTTTAAGGCAAGTATATGTGCAGTTATTAAATATAATCGGCAATTACCAATTGTGATTATCAAAAATCAACTTTCATCATGTTTTATTATTTGACTTTAATTATTTGATACACATGAAAAATACCATTTGTTGTCAGTCATGATATCATATTTCCAAATTTAAGCTTTGCATACAAACAAAGAAGTAGTTTATTTGTTTAGTTTACTTCTTCCTCATTCACATGTCGTGCGAATTTTATTTTTTTATATAATAAAGAAATGCTTGCAAGAACCATAACTGTTACTTTCACCGCCGTTTAGCATGAAAATACAATTTCCATTATTTCTGATTCCCTGATTGATTATGGTTAGTCATTTCGATTTGATTATCAATCATGATTATCTTATCTTTTCTGATTATCCAACACTACCTGAGCCTTCTTGATTGGATCGCGAGGAGTGATTGGGTTGTTCGGGTAAACATCTTCCAGGTAGTCAATTATCGCCAGCTGCAAAACAAACAATCAGGAATAGACAACACAGACCAACAAACAGACAATAAACAGAAACATGAAACACAAATTGTAAGCTTCTATTTTTGAGAGTGACAAAAGACACAGAAAAAATGACTTTTAGCAAAATAATATTTAATGTCCTCACATGTAATTGTTTAAGTGCTTATAAAAGTTCAGTAAGGCCTCAATTAGAAAATAGTTTGTTGGGTTTTACCAATTACATTTTGAGGAGTAGGCAGTTAGGTTTTTTACTTCCTTATTCCTCATTCCATAATGAAAAAATAAATAATAGAATTATTCCCATATGAAAGGCTAAAACAAATGGGTCATAACTTATGACCCATTTTATAGCCTTTCCTATGGGCATAGTTCTTCTTTTTATTTAATAAAAAAATAAAAAAATAATGCCTGGCATAGATAAGGCTAAAAAAATGTGTCATAATGCAGGGCTTCTAAAAACCAACAATTTGCCAGTCTGGACCGATTTTTTACCATACCTGACCTATTTCAGGAACAGAAAATGGTTAAAAGATTGGTCTGAAATTTGTTCATTTTTTTCTACTTTGGATAAAAAAACTATTATTAATAGTTGTCTAACTGCCTGCCTGCCTGGTATAAAAAAAACCCACTTCATCTAAATATTTAAAAGAAATTAACTAAAACCAAACAGTGCTGAAACTTCAACCTATTCAAATGAAAAACAAAAAATGCCGCAATAGAAAGAAACCAGGTTTTCAATGATTAACCTAAGAACTTCAACTAAGAATTATATCTAAGCTGATTTGTTGCTTAGTGTTTGCATGTAAAAGAACATGTCAAGTTGGTTAGAGGAAATACACAGGACAGGAAGAATGCATAAGAATAGAAATAAATATTAAAGGGGAAGATAAATAATTTAATAATGATGATTATTTTACTTTGCCATGGCACTTATAGATATCAGTGATTTCATTGCATCAACAAACTCTGGTGCTGGAAAATGCTTTTAAAGAGCCCCCAATGAAATCCCGCGTAAGATCTCAAGGTCTCAATAAACTCTTTCTATATACCAAGTCTGGGCACAATATGTCAACCCAAACTAAAGAAATTTGGTTTAAACTGTTTTTCTATTTCTAGTTAAAGTGATCTTGATTATGACCCAAGGGGCCCAATACACAATCCCATGTGTATGTCTCCATGAACTTTTCCTTTATACCAAGTTTGGTCACAACATGTCAACCCAAACTGAAGATATTTGGTTTAAACTGTTTTTCTATTTTTAGTTATATTGAACTTGAACTTGACCCAAGGGGCCCCAAACGCAATCCCAGGTAAAGATCTCCTTAACCCTCCCTTTATTCGAAGTTTAGTCACAATATGTCATTCCTAACTAAAAGTATTCAGTTTCAACTGGGTTTTTTTCTGGTTTTCGTAACAGTGAACAACGCTTTAACCCTTGGGACCTCAAATGCAATCTCTTGAAGTTCTTCATCAACTCTTCCTATACACCAATTGTGGTCACAATATGCCAACCCTTACTAGAATTACCAGTATTCAGGTACATAGGTGAGTTTCATGAGAAACCCGCCTACCCGTTACAGGATGTACGTCATTCTAATAACCCTGTTTACAATGTGAAAACCTGGTTAACAAACTCAGGTTGATGCTACATATACACTGGCAGAAGACAACAGTGTTGATTACTTACGGACTTAGCAACAGTGCTCAAAATAAGCTCAAGCCTGCAAGCCCTTCACTCGCTAAATGCTTTCTGAGCTTGTATTTAATATACGGTAGAAGGGCTTGTTAGAGAGTTGGATGCCAAGTGCTATAATGTAAGTTTTTGGACTTGTTCTCCCACAAGTCTAATTTCAATGACTGTAGCAAGGGCACCATAGAGACTTGGCCAGAGGTTAAATCAGATTACAGGGTACCAGTCCTTACCAGCTGGGAAAGGGCTGCTAACTGAATGGGTAATGGCATCCTATCCATCCATAAAGGGCACAATGGGTAAATGTTCATATCACCATTACAGGGAAAAGGCCTGTCATTCAACCTTTAGTGCAGTAGGAAGGGCGTTATGAAAAATAATGGCTATGGAATGAGTGGGCAAAGACTTTCTACTGGCTTGGTATAATCTAAATACTGCTTGAATAAAGCTGGCTGAATACTGTGTTGCTAAGGGTTATTTACCGATTGGGAAATGGCTACATCCCCGACGACTAACACAGGCACCTGGCCCATTGGATTCAGTGCTGTAAACTCATCCTTCTTCTACAAATAAAAAGTTTATGCATATTTCAACTTTTACAATCTTTTAATAATATTATTATTTGAAATTGAACAATTATTTACATAAATTTATTTAAAAAAAAATAGAACTAAAGATGTTTGTCAAACATTATGGCCCCCTCAGCACCATGTTGTCAGGAATATTTTGACAATTGAATAAAATATGCACAGACTGAAATGCCAGCTGATTTGAACTGATGACCTCAAATTTAAAAGGGTCATCTTCTCACATTCAAGGTCATCAAGTTTGAGGCCATGGGTGCAAGCATTGTCTAGTAACAACCCAGACATGATTTTTAAGTTCAAAATCATCCATGTCAAGTTTGATGACCATAGGTCAATGCATTGTCTATCTATTATTCGGACGTCCTTTTCACGTTATTAAAGGACTTTGACTTTTGATCTTATGACCTCAAAATAATAGGGGTCATCTACTGGTCACACCCACAATCTTCATGTCAAGTTTGATGATCATGTGTGCATGCATTGTCAAGTACTTACTCAGACAAGCTTTTCACATTCCCGCTCACTGTGACCTTGACCTTATGATCTTAAAATCATAAAGGGTAATCCACTGATCAGACAAAGTCACCATGTCAAATTTGAGGACCATAAGTCTAGGCATTGGCAGCTTATCTTACTGACAAGCTTCATTATTTCAAGGTCACTGTGACTTTTGGACATTCGACCCAATAACCTCAAAGTCATTAGGGTTCATCTACTGGTCACCCCCAACCTCCAAGTCAGGTTTGAGAACCATAGGTCAAGGAATTGTTGAGTTATCACGCTGACAAGCTTTTTGCATTCAAGGTCACAGTGACCTCAACCTTGGTTGATCGTTTCAACCTTTGACCTCTAAGCATGACCCTGACTTTGAGGTACAGACCTGGGTCTTCTGCATAACATGCTACCTCATCATGGTGAACCTCCATGACAATTTGTTGTTTTTTAAATCCTATAATGCATGGTCAAGGTTACAGCCTGGACTCAGTCTGGATTGACATATGGACTTACACAGAACCTTAATTGCTACAACTATGTCTTGCTCAACACAAACGGGCTCCACAAAATTGATGACAGTTTTTGAATAGAACAGATAAAATTTTAAAATAAGTTTACATGTACATCTCCTTTTGTAATTGGGATGAATGGGAGCTAGATTGTTTTGGGAATAGGTCACGATCTGTCCACACAACCCTTGTAATGTTATGATGTTGGGTAGAAAAGAATACCATATTTAACCCACTTGTCCAGCTTCTTGACCGCAAACCAAACATGCATGCGCTGAATATTTATGTAATGGTAGGTAACTTACCTGGTGGCCTCCATCTTTAACCAGGTTGACGGCCCGGTACTCATAGTCTATGCCTTTAAGGGCTAGCACTGAAACAAACATACAACAATTTTATAATACTGTAAAAAAAATTCAGACACGGTAGTCTCGAGGGAGAATGTGCATCAACCCGGGTGAACACTGTTGACCAACCCGAGGGAACACTGTTGACCAACCGGAGGGAACACTGTTGACCAACCTGAGGGAACACTGTTGACCAACCTGAGGGAACCCTGTTGACCAACCAGAGGGAACACTGTTGACCAACCTGAGGGAACACTGTTGACCAACCTGAGGGAACACTGTTGACTAACCCGATGGAACACTGTTAACCAACCTGAGGGAACACTGTTGACCAACCCGAGGGAACACTGTTGACCAACCCGAGGGAACACTGTTGACCAACCTGAGGGAACACTGTTGACCAACTCGAGGGAACACTGTTGACCAACCTGAGCGAACGCTGTTGACCAACTCGAGGGAACACTGTGACCTAGCTGAGGGAACACTGTTATTAACCCTTGGGAAGATAAATTTGATAACTGCAATACATCAGAAATAAAAATCAAAGCATAACACATCTTCAAAGTGATTTCATTTAATGAAAATACCATAAATATGTGTATCTTCTAAAGAACATCAGGAAACAAGAGCCGTCGTAAGACAGCGCGCTCGACTACGCCGCTTTGTCTTCGAATACAATAACGATGTAATAATACCAAGTTTGGTCTCTTTATGTCAAACCTAACTAAAATTATTCCATACATAAGGTGACTTTGATGCTACCCTCCCACCAGCCCGCCCAAACAATGACGCAAGTCATTCAAATAACTTGATTTCCCATTATGAACATGTGGTTAAGAATAATTATACAAAGCTGCCTTTCAAAGAAAATTAAAAAAAAATAATAATAATAATTCAAGGGCCATAATTTGTATCAAGGCTTAAAACGGAGTTATGTTTCTTGTTGTGAGATGGTCGTTAATGATTTTGAATTTTTTTAAGTGCATTTAATGAACGGTATAGAAGTTTTTTTATTAAAATCCCAACTTGCCCTTAAGTTTTACTTGCCTAAAACTTTAACCTAAGTCAATCAGTGGCCATAACTTGTATTGAGGATATGGAGTTATTAAACCTCATTGGGTGATGGTCCTGAACAATTGTGTGAAGTATAAAGTCAAATGAACAAAGGATATAGAAGTTATTAATAAATATTCCAACTTGCCCTAAAACTTGAACCTAAGTTCTATAGTCAATCAGGGGCCATAATCTGTGTAAAGAATGATATGGAGTTATCTAACCTCATCATGTGATGGCCCTGTGTGAAGTATTAAGTCAATTGAATGTAGGGTATTGGACTTATAAGTGAAAATCCCAACTTGCCCTAAAACTTTAACATGACGCTGACGCCGGCGCTGGGGCGAGTAGTATAGCCCACCTATTCTTCGAATAGTCGAGCTAAAAAGGTAACGTTATGTTGTCCTTACGTTAACATTTTTGTAAACAAAGCAATGGGGCAAACGCCATTAACTAAAATGTTACCAATCTAAAAGTAAAATCTGTATTCATATCATTCTGTGAATGAGATCATCGCTGTAGTTTATTGATGTATTATGTAGAAAATGAAGGAAGAGAGGTAAAAAAAAAAATGACAACTAAAACTTCCGTGTCTCTATCAATAAGGAACATTTAAGAATTTATTCCAGTTTAAAAAATTGGACAAATCAATACATAGGTAGCTTCAAATATTCGTTACTACATTTCATGAACCACAATAATTTATGCAAACTGTATTATATATAATATATATAATAAATATATATATCAGTACAATTTTACTTCCTATTTTAGTCACATTTTAAATTATGAAATAAAATTACAAAAACAAATATATAATAGAGGCCAAAGATTATATATCTTTAAACCAGTTTAATTACATAGGTTGAACATAAGGTAAACATGCATGATGATCTAATTGATAATTTTAAAATGTGAAAAATGTGAATATTTAAAGGATCAAAAAGAGAGTTTAAAATATGAAAAGATTAAAAAGGTAAATCCTCTGTGTTGATACAGAAATCAGTTGAAAGATAATAGACCAGCCCTCTATATCAATAGAGAAGAGCATGCTCACGTGAAGAAAATATATACGATTAATGAGGAAGTTTAAAAGCAAGATTTACTACTTTGAGAAATATAAAAGACTTTGAAACGTTTGGGTGTAAACAAAAAACAAGTGCATAAATAAATATGCAAATCTGTGCGCACTATTCTATGTTTTATCTACCATAAGGAAAAAATATTTGTACAAAAGTTCGGATAATACCTTTTAAATCATTTTCTAGATTGTAACAATCAGTCAATATGGCAAATGAAAATCTTTCAAGGGATATGGAGATATCATATTGTTATAAATGCGCGTTGAGAAAAATAAAAGTTGGAGGTGCCTTTTACTGCCAGGAATGTTCAAAGCGTCTGTGTAAAGACTGCGCAGCTCTTCATACGGCTAAGAAAAGACATAGAGGGCACGAAATAAGAGAAATTATGGAATACCCGAAGTCACCAATGACACTCGCAGACAAAGACGAGATTGGGTCTCTTATTAATTCACCCACGGGTTGTCGCCCTAAAAACCAATACAGCCCTGAACCAAGGATGCACAGAAATCATGCTTACGACGACACAACACCTTCTGATCCGCCGTACTTGAATCAAGATGTGCCCATCACGGAAGAAGACCTTCATGATTACGAAATTGTTGACTTACATGCACCAGACATGGAGGACAACATTGGTACACAATTATTTAATTAACATATTTAATGATATTTCAATTAAAACAAAGGTTATCTGGTTGGCACAATGTTTGGCCCTCTAGCTTCTCACCTAGGTGACTAAGGTATGATTCCAGGCCTGGGCGTATGTAAATTTGGCTTTTGGTCAGCAAGCTGGACAAGTGGGATTTCCTTTGGGTTTCCTATACAACACACAACCACATTCTCGCATGAAATCATGCCAATGCGAGTGATTAATATAATGTTGTTATAACCAGTTTCACAATCATTGGAAAATAATTGCAAATTTTTTGTTGAAACGAGCATGGATCACTATAAAAAACAAACCATTAAAAAAATAAAGGGGAAAAATGCATTATATGCAAGGTAGAGTTATCATACTTGAATGTATAAAGTTTCAATGCAATACATGATGTGTTTGCTGAGATTTGTTTGCAAACCCTTCCCCAGAATTTCTAAGACCAAAAATAAAGGGCAATAATTTGCCTTATATTCAAAATAGAGTTATCAAACTTGGTTATCCAATTAGGTCAGATGGTTGAGTACTGTTGAATAATGTCTCAATGCAATACATCAAGCAGGTGCTGATATATAAACCTATAGATGTGTGCTTACTTGAAAAACCAGAATTTTAAGTAAAGAAAGTTAAATAATTAAGACCCATTATTTGCATCAATTTCAAATTACGGTAGTTTTATCTTACTTCACAATTTAAACCAGGTAGGTTGAATAATAAGCAACACAAAAATTAAGTTTCAATGCAATTCATGAAGTATTTTCTGAGACACTGACTTGAAGGTGCTAACATGCAAAACAGTTAAACCTTACACAAGGTTTAAAGCTGCACTGTCACAGACCAATGATATAAGATTGTTGACAAAAAATCAGATCGTAGATTTTCATATTTCTGTTTCAAAAAATGTTTTATGGCTTAAACCGTAACTAACGGTTTAAGAAAAATGCATAAACCATCAATTTTGGAGAGGAAATATGAAAATCTGTGATCTAATCTTTTGTCAACAGTCTTATATCACTAGTTTGCAGATATTTACGCAAAAATTTGCTAATTCCAAGACAAAAAATAAAAAAGTTGTCAAAACGTTCAGTCTGTGAGAGTGCAGCTTTAAGGACCTGGCGAGTAGTAAAAGTATAGCTCTCCTCATTCTTCGAGTAGTTGAGCTAAAAATTCAAACAAGTGATTAAAAAAAACCTCTTAGGGTAATAAAAAAATATAGTTGCAGTAAAACAATAGGGTAGGTCAAGAAACCGGAAACAAACATTTTTTTACGCCTTAAATAACCATAACATAATAACTTAATTCTATTGACACCATATTGCAGGTGAAAAAATATATGGCTTACTTTTGTCATATTTTGATAAAAAAAAATATGCTTAAATGAACAGAACAGCCTAATGGCAATTTTTAACGAGGAATAAGACCAAATTTCGGTCAAAAATTCACTTTATAATAAGAAAGACAGTCATGAACTTTTAACCAATGGATTTCATTATTTCAGGATACAACTTCATAGTTGACATAGCAAGCACGCCACTTGCAGAAAAGTGTAAAGTAGTGGGCAAAAAAATCTTGTTCATTCACGTGAGAGGTATAACTGTAAAAGAACCATCGACTGGAAACGGCGTTTTCACATACCAGTTAACATGGATACGGCGATATGGAAACAAATCTGGAATATTCTATTTTGAGGTTGGACGAAAGTGTCCGCACAGTGAGGGCAACATTGAAATGAGGTGTAAGGATGAAAAAACTGCCAAAGTTATTCAGAAATCTGTGCTTAAGTGTACACAGCTATATGAAAACAAAAAATCAAAAGATAAAACCCTGTGACTGTATCTGAGTGTGGTTTTTACAAGGCATGGTTTCAAAATAGCTTCAATGGATTGTTACTATTTATAGATGGAGTGTATAATAATTGGAAATGTATTGGATTTCAGGCAAAACATGTTTTTCTCGTCTTAATTGTATTTTGTTCAGCAAGTACGCTTAAGAAATCCTTTCAATGTTTATACAGAATACTTGGATTAAAATAATGGTTATCTGAACTTTTATATCACACCAGGCTTCATAAGTCTCTTATAACAGGATTAAACTAAACTCACAATTTTTGTTTTTCAATGATTTGCATAATATTTACTTCTTTAAAAGTTTTTATTCTAGAGATAGGAATTATTTGTTTGTTAATTACATTTAACCATTTTTCATTAATCAAAATTCAATTTAGGTATGTATTTTGGCTAAGTGAAATAAGCTACTTAAGCCTGTTAAGCTTAAGAAGTTTCGAGAAATTGTGGTCAGTATTCCTGACCAATTTAGCATCAGATAAGAGAAAAGAGCCACTATGTGTTTCATTATAATGAATAAAGGATTGAAAATACTATGGCAAAGAAAGTTAATGTAAGGACCAAGAACAAAATTGTGCGCTGGTAAAGTATTCCAGTCCAAGTCACTTGTAACTGGTATTTTGGGTGGATGAAAACTGAACACAATTAAAGCTGATTTATGTTCCGTCTCCTGACAATATCGGTACTATTGTTTACAAAGCTATTGTAAAATCATGTTGATTCTAGCTTTTCAAGTGTAAATACAAAGAAATGAGTTGGACATTAACCTCTTCCCATTGTTAATCCAAAGTGAACATTTTCCTATTTCTTTTTCTCTGAATGTCGGATTTTAGCTTTTAAAAACAGGCGAAACCATTTCTTTCTTTAATATTGTATCTATCATGTGTTTCCAGTCTGAAACAAAACATCTGACACTGATAATGTGTGTAAGACGATAATGAGGTTTCCTGAGGTAAAATTTTAGATTCAGACCAGAATCACAGAATTAATTTTTTTTCTTGCATACCTTAAAAGATCCACTAATGTAAATTTGATGTACATAACACATTTCTCTTGTTCAATTCATCAAAAAGCAATGTTGCTTACCCATGTTATGATGCGGGTTATTTAAGATAAATGTTGACCTCAAAAAGGTTTTAATGATTCTTTTCTTTCATTCTTAAATAAAATTTAAGAATTATCATATATTCAATTACGCTTTTTTTAAAATGACTTAACGTAATGTTCATAAACCATGAAATAAAAGAAGAAAAAAATGGCGCAATGTCGCACATGACTCATTTGGCATTGGGGAATTTCCAGCACAGCTGAATTCACTGAAAATGTCTGTCCAGTGCCCAAGAATTATAATTATATTATACTAGATAGAGTAGAATATAGATTTAGTGTATCATAGAAGGTTAAGAAAGGATTAGGAGTTTTGATGTGATACATTATAACATACAGTCCAACCTCGCTATGTCGAGCTCTGATATCACGATTTTCCAGATGTGTCCCAAATCAAGAGGTCACCCAAACCTAAATATCAAGTTTGAGGGCCATGGGTACAGGCATTGTTGAGTTATCACCAAGACAAGCTATTTTGTGTTCAAGTTCACTGTGACCTTGACCTTTGACCCAATGACCCATTTTGATTTTGACCCTTAGGCCAGAGTTTTTATATCTTTAGATTTACGGGAGCGCCGTACCTAAATATTGCAAAACCCAAATAAAAATAAAATTCATTTTCGTAGTTTTATTTTTATTTTTTCCGACGAACGTTGCTCCAATGTTAAGAAGAAAATAAAATTAGTGTTCTATAACCCATATCCCAGAACCAACTGGTGTACCAATTGTCATTAATTATAGGTCTTTTTACTGCACAAACCACGTAAACCAGTCGGAAATACGCGGGGAAACAGAACAGGTACCCGTTACCATAACAACGGCCTGTCAAAAGTGAAAGTAGTTTTTGTCATACCCCTTATTTCTCGCAATTTCTGCAGCTATATAGAAATGTTTTACAACAAAAACGTTCCGATGTTTATGTTTCATTAGTTAAATCAAACCATGGAGAACTTAAAGCGTGTTTATTGTGATTTTTTTTTATAAATTCAGTATGTTGTTCGCGTTTCGTGGAATGATTGCGAAACTTCCGGTCAAAATAAGGAGACAGAAATTCTTTGGTTGTTTTGTCTATTAAAAGTCGTTGGCGCACGTCGTAGATTAACAAGGATGAATTGGATTACAGTGCAAAAATGTATAGCTTCTGACAAACAGAAACTGCAAAATGATATCGTGTTCATCATAGTCAAAATGGATATTTTTTTCTGAATTTGACTCTGGGGAGCATTGAACACACTACTTCACGATCACATATTTGAAGAGAAAAACACAAGGTATCGTGATATTCGTAGTTGTTAATTAGTTTAATAATGATTTAGAATTTAAATCGTTATAGAGTACTGAAAATGATGTAATAATAACATAGTGTGTGTTTCCGATAAAACAAAAAATCTGAACATAAGATATCTGGCAGTCAGTGCAAGAAGTCAAACTTATCTGTTGCTTATTGCCAACGGGCATAGCTGGAATTAGAAGGATATTTTTCAGGACTGATTCTAAAATCAGTTCTTAGACCTGGTTTTTTGAAACATATAACACTTGTCAAATTTATCTTAATGCTCCCGAATTTTCTTTGGTGAAGTACATAAATGTAGATTTTGACTGTCTGTGTATCCGTAAGCCCTGTCAAACTTTGAAGTGAAGAAGAATTTCCATCAGGGCGTCGACTTTTTTGGGTTATTTTTTCTATATCAAAACCACATCACGGTAAATTGTCACGGTACTATTTCGTTAAAAACACATTCGACCTCCTTATTATACCGTGTCTGAAACTTTGTTCAATGTTTGATTACTTCACAATGGAAAGGATATGCTTATACTGTGGGCAAAAGGTTAGAAATGGCCATTTAAACTTCTTTATTACACTGACCTGTTTCATAAAATCCATGGGTTGATAATATATGCACCTCATATGCATAGATGCATTCGAACAAATATATACAATTAATTTCAATGAGCGCTTGAACTCCACAGTGTTGAGGTCAATATTTTCAGTCATTAAAAGGATCTTATAATTATGCTTTTGAAACTTTATGGTGATCTATCACCCTTTTTTCAGCCTATGAAATAGCTGACACAAGTAAGGTGTGTTTTGTCTTCATGATATAAGAAGATTTAAAAAAATAAAAAAAATCGGAGAAAAATCCGTTTTATTTTTATTTATTTCTCCTTCGGGACATTTTATGCATTTTATTTTTATTTTTATTTCCTCCTCCTTACCCAACTTTTTGAAAAATCTCCCGTAAATCTAAAGATAAAAAAACTCTGGCCTTACTGGTCAGGCCCAATCTCCAAGTCAAGTTTGAGGGCCATGGGTGAAGGCATTGTTGGGTTATCACTCGAACAACCATTTCGCATTCAAGGTTTTAAGGTCACTGTGACCTTGACTTATACCTAATGACTCCTAAAATCAATAGGGGTCATCTACCGGTCATGCCCAGCCCCCATGTCAAGTTTGGTGATCATAGGTCCAGTCATGGTGGAGATATCACTTGGAGAAGCTTTGTTAACCCTTTCGCTTTAAAGGTCACTGTGACCTTGACCTTTGACCTGATGATGCCAAAATCAATAGGGATCATCTACTGGTCAGGCCCAACATTTATATTAAGTTTAATGACCATACATCCAGGAATTGTTCAGTTATCACTCGGACAAGCTTTGGTCTACCGACGGACAGAGCAACCAATCTACTGATCCACCGACATGTGTTAGGGAAAAAACTAAACTTATTTTCTAAGTGGGAGGGACTGTTAAATGGCCCCTTTGATATTAGGTAAAATCAACTGGAGTAAACTGTATATTCTGATGTTAGATAGCATTTATTTTTCTTGTTTATTTGCAATGAGTTGCAAATAAGCAATACTTGTACATTCATGTTTTGAGTAATATGTTGTGTACAATTGGCTATACTTCAAAAAATAGTTTATATATGGCAGCATAAATCTTCTTGAATACTACAGATAAGAATGTTTGCTAAAATACGCCATCCAAATCACAGACAATCAATTTAAAATTATTTTTTTAAGCATATTACAAACTCATACAAAACGAATATTTACACAATTATTCGAAAAACATAGTCTCCTGTTTTCATACAGTTGCATGTACATTTGTATATGTATTTAAATATCATTACTATATTGTTTAATAAGCAAGTTCCATTGAAAGGTCACTTAATTGACCTGATTCATTTAAGATTTTTCCCCAATGATATGGCCTAAAAAAAAAAAATTGTTTGGTTAGGGTTACATCCTTTTCAAAAATAGGTAGGGTAGGTAGGCTTTTTAATTAATTTTTTTATTAGGCTTTGTATATGAATGTCATTTTCATCATTGGAGAATGGTGTTAAAGTAATCTTCTATATAAGCAATTAAGGTTTTAAACTACATATTGAAAAGCAAAAAAAAAAAAAAGATTTTTTTTTTTTTTTTGGTTTTTCATTTTTTTTTGTCAAACTGACTATAAAAATGGTAGGGTCGGCGCCTATTCCGTAGGTAGGGTCGAGTAACCCGAACCAAATGTTGTTGTTTTTTAGGCCTATAATGGTTTAAAATAGTCTTGAATTTTTTTATTAACTCAATGTATAGAAGTTTTAGAATGAACAAGCTTCTTTTAAACTTTGAATATTTTGCTGTATTCTAGGTATTTAAATATAAACATACTATTTG
Source organism: Mya arenaria (assembly GCF_026914265.1). Lineage (NCBI taxonomy): Eukaryota > Metazoa > Mollusca > Bivalvia > Myida > Myidae > Mya > Mya arenaria. The sequence goes on along the minus strand of NC_069132.1, from coordinate 35,168,585 downwards.
TAATTTCTTTTGTAAAACTGTTAGTAAATAAATATTGTTGTTACTTAAAGTTTGTTGCTTGTTCCTCTTCCTCTTTTGCATTTGTTGGTCGTTACAATATGTTCTATAAGAATCATGTTCTACAAATCATTGTCACCGTTCGTCCAATAGATATGAATCGTAAACAATATAAATCTTCAAAAGGCTTGTATTGTTGAGCAAGTCACACTTGAATTGTATGTCTGAAAATGAATTATCTTCCTGAAGAGGCAAGTTATCTTTAACTACATCTTCCCAAGTAAATTATATTGTTTCATAATATAAAGTAGAAACGGTTTATCGACATTTGTCTGAATTTGTATCATGCCTTCTCCAGTTTAACATCCCATAGTCATGTAAGTTTAAAATTTAGCAATATTAGATAAACAGTTCTTTATTGAGTAATGTTTATAAAGTATGGTATGCAAGATTTCATCTTTTTACCAAATTGGCTTCTAAATCAGGCCCCAATTTCTCGAAACTTCTTAATAAGCTTAAAAGGCTTAAGTAGCTTATTTCAATACCGTAAGCCAAATTACATACTTAAATTGAATTTTGATAATTGAAAAATGGTTTATTGGGATTATCATAACGTTAATTCCTATCTAAAGTATAAAAAACTCTTAAAGAAGGTAATATTATACAATTTATTGAACACCAAAAATAGTGAGCTTAGCTTAATCCTGTTATAAGAGACTTAAGAAGTTTCGAGAAATCGGGGCCAGGCCTAAAAAAAAAAAAATTGGTTCGAGTTAAAGTCAGTTGGAAAAAAAAAATGAAATTTTATTTTAAGTGACACTTGTATTTCAAATCAATTCATACATACACATGTACCGTATTTCTTCGACTATAAGGCGATCTACTTATAAGACGACCCCCTAACTTTGCCTATGAAATCTGGTGTTTTTGTCTAGGCTCGTTTATAAGAAGGGGTAAATTTTTAAAGCAAATCCAGCATTTCAATTCCTCCAAGTCTGCGAAAATGTTCAAGCTAAACAATCAGTTATCAACTAAATTTGTTCATTTGCTTGAAGAAAAATGCCGATTTAATGTCACCTGTAAACTCTCTAATGTGGAGGTAGGTTAGTAATAGAACAAGGAAATGCGGTTCAGGATTGATTTAAAGTATAGTATTTTATATACAGCCAAAAGTTCATTCATATTTGTAGTAAACTCAAATTTATCAGCCATGATTTAAAGTTCCGCAGACAAGGATTATTGATTATTAGTTTTCCCATGGTAAGGTAAGTTCTAACCAGCCTAGACGAAATCTTGATAGTAAATTGGGATCATACCATAAAGACTGACCTATTTAAATACACATTGCCATGCACCTTTGATCTTTACACAGCTCATGCTGTGACATCACAAATTGTACCATTTGATCTGCAGTTGACAAACACAACACATTCCATTACATGTGTTAATAAGTTAAAATTTGGTAGGTGTTTGTTTGGATTGCAGTTAATGGGACTTGAATTAGAAGAAATAAATAACCATTGATGATTGCAGATAAATAAATGTAAGGATTAATGAAATGTGTATTGAAACCTGCCAGTTTGTCTGCATGATATACGCAAAGCCTAATCGTAAGGAAAAAATAAGGGTTTTTTTTCCGACATTTAATTATAAAGGCAGCAAAATGTGTCTCATGTGATAACGTGTTTGGACCAATAACAAGCGTTTGCCAATTAGAAGATATTGAGTGTTTATCGTAGCGAAACAAAGCAGATGGTCAACTTAATCTGATGGGTGTGATCTTGTCACTTTTATTGAGGTGTCATCAACAGACAATAAATCAGTCATTTGAATACTGTATGTTGAATATTCCTGATTCTGACTCTATTCTTTTTAAATTTCTTTTGCCTCGCTTATAAGACAGGTCCCCAACTTTAAGGTTAAAAATCAGGACCCAATTTCCCAGTCTTATATGGTATAACAAACATAGATTTTGAACATTAAACCTTTAATAACATGTTAAATAATGCATTTATGAAAAATTATAAATTATTGATAACTGTATTATAACAAGATTGTAACCATGTATTTTATAGCAAAAATGTACATATATTAAATGACTGGTACTCTGGTCCTTAAAGATTGACAGTGATCACCTATCATCTCTTAAGGTAGAAATACCATGTTTTCTGCATCTTTTTTCAAATTAAACACAGTATCCTTCATGAGAACCATTGTTTTCAATATTTATTCATCCTTTTCAGTTAATTAAAACAATTTTAACATTAACATTTGCTACATCTTATTTTGGATTATAAGTGCATCTTTAAAGGGACTGTGTCACAGATTGGCACCAAAAAAGTCTTTTCTGTAACGAATCTCAGGACAATTATCTAATAGCATGTGTTACGCTTTGATATCATAATTGTAAAAAAAGATACCAAAATGTAAAAAAAAATTGTGTCGGAGACCGGGTTCGAACCCGCATCGCCAAAATTCTAGTCCAGCATCTTACTCACTGAGCTACAAAGGCTTATTCTAATCGGATTACATAATTAAGCTATACACCTTACTCGGTAATATCACGTGATAACACCGACTAGCCAATCACGCATAAGGAATGAATTCTACCTGGTAGACATACCCAGTAATCTTTTTTAATGGACAAATATGAAATAACTGCTAAACTTAAATAAATTGTAAACTATGTGGTACTTCAGTTAGTAAGTTTCAATGCATTGTACACATCTATGCCAAGTTTATATCAGTTTTCGACAATTTTTTTTTTTTTGCTATTTTATCATACGTGAGAAAGTGTTTTTTTGTATGTAGTTAATACCCTTTATACAGAAGATCACTTAAACACCATTCGCCAATAAAAAAAATTACGATCTTTTATAAAGCCAAACAAAAATAAAAAATAAAAAAAATAAAATGCCGACCTACCCTACCTGTTTTTGAAAAGGATGAAACCCTAACCAAATTTAAAAAAAATGGCCTAACTGGAGCTCTTTATCTGGATAATATATCGCATGATTTGTAATAGATAATTTCATAGGTCATTATCTCTGTCTTTTCACTAGCAAGATAGCACAGATACTTGTAAAAGATGTTAAAGGGACTAGACACCAGATGGTCCCAAAATCTGTATATTACTGTATTTCCTAAAACATGCAAGCCAAGAATTATCAATACAAACTTTAAAGTATGCTGTCTCGGCTGAGTTTATTCATTTAAAAATAGGGCATAATGGTTTCCAAGTTTACAGTGTATATCTTGAGCATGTGAAAGTAACCAGATTAGTACAGATTCATATATCGATGGTTTTTTGATTTAGGTGGTAGACAAACCAAGAAAATTTCGAATTGAAAAATACCCCAAAACTGCTAAAGATACATATGTTGTAATCAATGTGATATATCAGTAATTTAAGATATCAATTGTATGTAAGTGTTTGACAATTTGTTTGCAATGGTATCATCTGGTGTCTAGTCCCTTTAAGAGATCTACCACCACTATCAGTAGTATTTGTATAATATTATGCCTTTTTACATGTGTATTGTTGCCGCTGTACTGTTACTTCTTATCAATATTTTCATACTAGTATCGACCACTAGATGGCTCTTATCATGAAATATCCTCTTAATCATGTATTAAGGGCTTAATTCTCACAGGGCTTGAATTAAACATTACCACAGACCCAAGACCTTCTTATCTATTGTCTAAGACTTCCTTGTGTAAATTTCATTCAACATACATGTTTTAGTTATGGCTATGTTAAAATCTTGCATATGCCCATCGCCAAAGCAGACGACACCAAGCTATCACAATACCTTAACGTTTTTTCCTTAAAGAAAAAGACAAGCTTAAAACCAAACTATGACTTACCTATTCGCACCCTCCAGGAGGCTGAGCTTCGGAAATAGGAATACAAAATGGGCTGAAAATATAGTTAAACATTATGATTACTTTATACTAGGGATGCAGACGAATATTCGAATATTTGATCAAACGTTTGGTATTCGAATGTTAAAATGGCTATTCGAATATTCGATGTTTTGTTGTTGAATAAATATAATGATAAACCTATTGCCTACAACTCTGTTGATGTGTTAAAAGTTTGTTTGTCTTGTTTTTACAACGACTGGCCTATACTGCCAGAGGTGTGAATGTGATGACAATACACTAAACACGCGTCATATGTCATTGAAAGACATATCGTCGGGTACTATAAAAAGTCCCCGTAACTTTACAATAACTGGCTAAAAGTCAAGTGACACAAAAAAATTGATTATTTTCGGTAAATTTAAATGCCTTTGCCAATTAAGGAATAAACTAGTTCCCCGAGTTGGTTTGGTTTTTCCATAGTTTTATGTAGTAGAGGTCAAGCCCAGAACGAGGCTGCTTGTCCTACGGAAAGACCCTCAATTGGGGTATAACGCTGTTTTACCAGAAATCCATCCAAGGTCACGTTGTTTACAAAAATGAAGGCAGAGGAATATCAATTAAAAGACTTTGTTATTTTTCTTTGTTCATAATGTATTACTTTCTTTCTGAAATGAGGGATTTCAGAGGCTCATTTGTTGAAATTCAGGGTCCACCGCGCATAGTGGTTAGGCTAAAATGCCCCAGCTATTACTTTAGCAAACATTTTAATAGTTTAATACATTTTAAAAGATGTATTTTGGTAATCGAATATTCGAATATTCGTTCGAAAGAATTAACGAATATTTGAATATCAATTTTGCCATTCGTTTGCATCCCTACTTCATACAGTTATTTTAATACAAACTAGATTACATATTTCGAATGAGGACTACATTGTAGACTGTCAGTATTTATTAATATCTCGCCGTAAAGCAGGGCTGTCTTTCAGGTCAAGGGGAATTGGTCCAGAGCCCTTCAAAGGGGAATTTTGCCAGAAAAGGTGAAATTCGAATAAATACTTTTAATATGCTGCGTCATATAGACAATAACATAACATATTGAATGTGAAAATTGCATATACCGGTAACTCAGCTATTTTTGTCCAATTTTGATCTTTTTTATTTCTTCTTCATAAACAGGATATCCTAATTTTAACAAGCATTTTCAGTGAAAAGATATCCCCCGCCAACGATGGCTTGTTTGTGCTTGATGGCTTGTTTGTGCTTGCAGGTTAAAAAAAATCTCAGAAAGAATAAGATAAGCACATTGGTTTATCCCTTTCCGAGCCAAATTATAAAATATCGACCGGGACTACATTATGATAAAAAAAATTAACGAAATAAATCAGAGGGATGATTAAATAAAACTGTCTTTTCCGAAACTGCTTACTCGGAAACATCAATCATTGTTATCCATTGACTGTCAAGTGTAGTAGTACTCCGTTGCTGAGAACGTACTCAATAGTTGAGATAAAAATGTAGCCGTAGAAATTCACCGAAGAAGTTCGTTGCAGGATGTTGGTTCATATAACATTCAAGTTTCATTACATTCTAGCAGCTAGTTACTGAGAAACGGCTGCAAACAATGATTTTTTAATAAATCAAGGGCAATAACTCTAAGGAAAATTGACCAATCCAAAAGAAAAATAGACAGGCATCATCACAGTATGTTGGTTCTTATTTATTCCAAGTGTCATGAAATTCTACCAGCTAGTTGCATAGAAAAGGCTGCAAACATGGATCTTTTAATAAATCAAGGGCAAATAACTCATATAGAAATTACAAAATCCAAAATATAAATAAGCAGGCATCATCGCAGTATGTTGGTTCATATTTATTTCAAGTTTCAAGAATTTCTACCAACTAGTTACTGAGAAATGGCTGTAAATGAGAGTTTTTCAAAAAATCAAGGGCAATAACTCCAAGTACAATTGACCAATCAAATTTTTTTTTGGACCGGCATCATTCCAGTATAGTGGTTCATATTTATTTTAAGTTTCATGAAATTCTACCGGCTAGTTACTGAGAAAACACAGGTGACGGACGGACGGACGGAAGGAAGGACGGACGGAAGGAAAGACGGACGGACGGACAACGCCATTTCAATATCCCCCTCCCCATTTCATAGGCGGGGGATAAAAACAAAATTTGGGAAAGATATTTAGTTTGGAAGGTGTGGAATGGGGCCGAATTTCAGCCCAAAATTCGCTAGATAAACAGCACAGGTAAAGACACATGAAATGCCCATGAATACATGATTTATGGAGAGTACTTTCAGTGTGTTTTCATCTTTTTTTATCAGGGACAGAAATTCTACTCCTTCCCAAATGAAAAAAGTATAATTTATTTTCTCGAAATGTTTACACATTTCCAAATTTCTAAATAAAAACTCCTATAAACCATGATAAAAATTAAATAAATGAAAAAAACAAAAACAACATGGAATCATTGCAAGTTGGGTTGATTTCTGATTGAATGTCCATATTTCATATTTGAAAAAAAAAGCACTTTAATATACATTATATGTAATTATTTTCCCAATTTGAAGCTTTTCCGCTTTAAATTTCCCAAATTGAGCAGGCCAGGGGCCATGATTACGAACAGCCTCAAGTCCAAGTCAAGACTCAGAAAAGCGCTTTTATTAAATAACTAATTATTAAATCAAATCAATAAATTAAATCTATAATGAATTTAAATTTTTAAAAAAAAGCCCATGCTTATTTCTTTATTTTAAATGCTTTATAACAGTTCATTTCTAACATTCTTATGCTTCGTACAAACCCATATTTAATATATACATTAGGGATGGCAACGAGTAGTAAAATTGGTACTCGAACAATCTTTCAATTGAGTACTCGGGTATTCCATTACTCGGAAAAAATTAATATGATTCGGGAAAGATCATGTATACATGTATCCTTCATGAAGTATATTATGCGTTGGTCGAATTATTGTTCATCTTTAAATTAGACTTTCATTATGTACTTTAACAGAAAAATAAATAAAAGGAAAACAAATGTTGTTTCAGGCTTTTAATTTGTCTTTTTCATTTCATTTAATGATTTTATATATAAGTATGCACTGCAAATTAGCTACAATATAGCTGGAAAGTTAAACCCGGGTTTTATTCGAGCGTCTAGATAATCGAGATTTATAATGAACAACAATCAGAATAACAATGAACGAAAATAAACAGCATACATAAAAATAATGAACCAAATACTTCATACTGTATTATTGTTGTTTACCTCATTAATATTCATAATGCTTGATTTAAGATATCAACCAATCAATTGTGATAATCATTGCAAAAATACACCCATTAAGAAATCAATGCTCTTAACGGTCGCTACTCGTTCGCCTGTTAGCGTCCATTGTTGGGTGAAAGGTCCCTAACTGGTAAACAATAGAATTGTTTAGGTGAAAGTACCGCTATCAAAACTTCGCTAATTGACATCAGTGCTAATTGGAAATAGGGGCCCTTTGTTGACAGTTTGCAACTCTCACAACAACTCTCAACTAATTTATTTGGGTCAATTGTGTACACAGCGGGGATTATTGTCCGTAAATTGTCCTCTTGGCAACTAACCAGATCTGATACTTCGTCTGTAAATCATGTATTTGGTGATTTTTATAGATTTTTAAAAAAAATTGAGTCATCAGTGTGTGTATACCACTTGATAAATTGCATCATAAATGCTATGTCTGAAGGCAATATTTGAAGACATTAAACAAAGATAACTCTCCTATTTTTTCACCATTTTAAATGAAACATGGCGCAGTCTACGCTGGTTACGGAGCGCGGCCTTCGGTCTTTTACCTGAGTTTGATTGAGAGTTTAGTTTTCAAAACACCTCAACAAACCTTTTCACAATACAGCTGTCTGACGGAGCACTGTCAAAACAATTGTTTGGAAAATGGTTTGTCAAAGTGTTCGATGAAACTTATCACCTTATCAAATTCCGGTAATAAAACGAAGGCGGGGCTCTTTAAGCAGCATAGACTGCCCTTTGTTTCATTTAAAATGGTGTTGAGTCTTCATTTCAAGCAAAATGCTGCCTTCTGATGTAGCATATATGACGTAATTTATCACATGGTATACACACACTGTATATGTTTAATGTTGATATTTCTATATAGCGTGCTACAAAATAGAATTACTGTCGCCTGTGCATACATGAATTTAAAAACAATTACCAATGCCTATTATCATCAGCAACCCAAGTTTCCAAGTAATAAAAAATGTTTTCATGTATACTTTTTGGATCCTGGCATCTCTCTCTCTCTAAGTCATGAGCCAACCTGCATGACAGAAATGATTCCTCAATCATCCCTAGCAATTCAAACATGGGTAAAAATGAACAACTTTTTTCACATTCTAGTTGTCTGATTGCAATGGGCAAGTAGAAAAATCGATATTAAATATAAGTAAGAAGATTTTCCATAAAATATCTAAATAAAAACTACTGATTGAACTGTTTAAAATCCACATGAAAAATTTGTTAACAAACCAATGGCTAAGCTGGAATTGTGTTAAATATATATGTACAGATGGGGTTTGTGACCAATTTGGGACCAAGACTCAGGCTCACCTCAAATGCTAAAACATATACTTTTCCCCCAAAATGTGGAAAACCCAATTCCCAATTTTATGGGGTTTTCTAAATTTATTTCTTCATTTTCTTATTTTCTTCAATAAAAGAATTGGACACCACAAACTGTTTTTGTGGGAATGTTGGTGTATTCTTATTTTTTTTTTATTAATTACTGATATTCTGTCAAAATTTTAAAGCATTCTTGTTGGAAAATGGAGTTCCAAATTTCAGTCAATTGATGCATATTTCCAAAGCATTAACTCCCTTATCCCAATTCCCAAAATTAAAGAACACTGATATCAGCAGATGCACACGAGAAAGAGGAATTCCCTGTTTATTACTTGATTAGATGTGTTTTAGTCACATTTGGATTTGAGTATAAAAAATCAAGGTTGCACTTCAATATAAAAAATAAAATTGAGCACAAAATTCATATTCATATACAATATTGTTCTGTTAAAGTTTATTTTTGCATAAACAATAGACATTTCACATTAAATAGTACGGCATAATACCAGTAGGCAATTGGTTCTCAGACAGCAGTTGTTCTCGGACTTTCACCTCATTTTGGAAGTTACAAATCAAATGCCTGGTTATTATCAATCAGGTGCTTCAAATGTCTCAGCAGGTACTGACACTTTTCAGCATATTAGGAGTACATGTATATGAAGTGGAATTCCATGATACGTTTCTAGTTGTTTCCAAAACAAAATCAAATTTAACCTACTCCGGGAATCACGATTTCAGTGCACATAAGCAAAAAGCTCACCATAAAATATGGACAACAGTCAGGTAAGACACTTGTTTCAGTATACTATTTTTTTGTGCAGACAAAATTATACATTGTCAGGAATAATTCATCTTTGTAGTTGAGTCTCTACATTTAAACATGTTAAAATTTGATACCATTGTACCACTGATGTCATACTTATTAGTTATTCATGACAGAAGAATAAAATCTATTGTTAACTGGTTTAGATATTGCTCCTTTAAACATAATAAGTAAATAAAACTTGCTTCAGGGTGGGATTCCCAGCTTTGTTGTTTATTTAAGGAAGGATCAAAGAACTGCTTCTATAGACCTGTAATTTGACCCCTCCAACACCTCATTGACATTCATAGCCTACAAAAAATGGAGTAATGTTATTTAAAAAAATAACTTTTGCCTTAATTCATCAAAGGAAGAGCTGATGTTTATTCAGTGTTTTTCCCTCACTTTCATGGGAATGGTGGCAGGGTTCTCAAAATGTTTGAGTTGAACAGGCCAAATTGAATTTGTAACAGGCTTTCTAGGGGGGCCCGATGGCATCCCCCCCCCCCACCCCGACTTTTTTTAAAACAAGAATGCAATTTCTTGCATTCTGAGCCATTAAGGGTACTGTTTTTCTAGGAGTGAAGTGAAAAAATAAATTAAAAAAACACTTATAATTCGGTCATACATACATATTTTGCAAATCCTATAAGTTCATTCATATTTGCAGTGAATTCAAACATTTCGGCCGTGATTAGAAGTTTCTCACACGACGATTATTGACTATAATTTTTCCGATAATCTTACAATCTAGACGCAGACGCGGTAAACAAGGTAGATGGTTAAGTAGCCTAGAGAAAAATGGGATCATACGGTATTCGACTGAAAGATTTTAAATACAATACATTGCCACGCGACTTTAATCTCAAGTTTAACTTACCGGTATTAAAACATGTATTGAAATGTGTCGTACATGTCGGCTGCATATCAAATAGAAAAATGTGGTGTGCTCATGCTCTGACGTCAGAAAGTGTAGTGTTTGATCTGCAGCCGACATACACGACACATTTCAATACATGTGTTAATTAGTTATCCTTTCGCAGGTGTTTGTGATGGGATGGGACTTACATTAGGCGAAATAAATAACAATTGATTATTGCGGATTTATTATTTTAACGATTAATGAAATGTGTCTTAAACCCTGCCATCTAGCCTGTGTATATGCTAAGCCTTATCATGAGTAAAATGTAAGTTTTATTTCGGACGTGGAAAAAATTGACACGGCGAACAATATCCCAAATATTTGCATTATACAGTCAGCAAAATGTGTCTCCTGTGATCTACCAAGTGTTTGGACCGATTACACCCATCTGCAATCACGGCCAATTAGAAGATATCGAGTGTTCATCGTAGCGAAACAACTATTTTTAGCAGATGGTCGCGCAACTCTGATGGTTGTAATTTTGCCACTTTTATTGGGGTGTCTATGTTCTTTTTTGACATCGACAATGTTTTCTTCTAACAGGTAACCGTAACAGCGCATGCGCCAATTACGGAGAATTCATACCAATACGATTTCGAATCTGAAGACTCTTACATAAGCCGAAGTAAGAATAGATAATCAGTATTAAAATAGGTCAGAAAAGAATGTGACCTTATGGTTTCTACAACAATTCTAACCGGCCGATTTCTGGTTTTAGGCAGTCAAATAGGCCGGCGGCCGGTTCATTTTGAGAACCCTGGGTGGCGTCAGGCCCTGTTCGATACAGAAAAAATGGTGTCATTTTGGTAAAAAGGGGAAAAAACTAACCTGATTCATATAATGTTCAACTTGTTTTCAAAACTTTTATTCAACAAACCTCTTAAGGTTGAGAGGTCAATGCCAAAAAAATGTCTAAAGGTGTTCTTTATACCTTCAAGAATAATGGGGCTGAATTTGGACCCCCCCCAAAAAGCAGGAAAAACCCTACTGTTATTGTTAAATAAAAATTATTTTAAATATCTTCAATAATCAGATATTCGAGAATGTCTCGATAAAATCTCTGTGTCTGAGAACTACTCTCCCACTGGTATAATACCAGATTAAGACATATTATCAGTTTACGATTGTTGACATACTTAGTCTGCTTACTATCCAGCTTTTGGTAAAATAAAGTCAATATAATGACCAGGGGTCTAATGAGAATGATCCTTAAAGCAAAGAGTGTACAAAAAGAACTATAGTGGAGCTTCTATGCTAACAACATTACAAGTATAGCTATAATAGTATAAGCAACTATTTGTTTGATTTCAATGTTTTACTTAATCATTAAAATATAGCATGTTTTGATCATATATAAATATCACAGGCATCTGAATCATTGTTTGTCACTAATATATTGTTTAAAACCATTTTGGGTACATACAATGAGATAAACAACACATCTGAAGATATTTAGTGTCGTTGATATACAAAAAAGAAACAAGGTATGTAACTCAAACTTACCCGATTTCACGGTAGAGTCCAGTTTTATGTAAATTTCTCAACCAACATATAAACAATCCATTTTTAAATAAGTGACATGGAAAGAAGAGTCAATTACCTTTAAAATGGTGTGCGATATGTTGGTATAACTATATTGTCTTTAGACAAACAAGCATAATTCAATGTCAAATTCTCATGTTTTTCTTTAGTCGGAAAGAGTACAGCAAATTAAAATCTTCAATTTTCCCCGTGTAAACAGTACTGAACACAGACCTATTAAAGTTATTTTATGTTTCTTTTTTGTATATCAAAGACACTAAATATCTTCAGATGTGTTGTTTATCTCATTGTATGTACCCAAAATGGTTTTAAACAATATTTTAGTGACAAACAATGATTCAGATGCCTGTGATAAATATCATGTTACAATCATTTTAGTGCAAGTAAATTAACAGGTTATTATCCTATATGTTAGTAAATTTGAAAGGTGATGTAGAGATCTGCAAATAGTTCAACATGTAATTTGTAAAAATAATTTTATGCGGTTTGGTTCCAACAGGAACGATTGCCAGTTTACGCTTCTCATTAAAATCTTCAATATTAGGTAATGTCAACAACATTCACAATAAAGCCAAGCTGAATGAATCAAGAAAAAATCATAAAGTGCACTCTGTTCTTCCAAAATTTAAATAATTAGAACAGAAAACAATAAATCAACAGAATCTTTCCGTGTACCTTCGCGGCCATGTTTTTGGAGTAAGTACAATACAGTACAACCAACAATGATTACTTTCGAATTATATATATTTAGCGATTTTTATGCATCTCGTATTGGAATTTTATTAATTAAAGTGTTATAGAACTGTCAAAAAAATCATTAATCGAAAAGTAGTGTTTCTTTCGTTTACGAAACTGATACTAATTCATACGGAGCTGGCCGCAACCAGGATTAGGGTGGAGTGATATTCTTTTCTAGATATGTGATATAACCATTGATACCAGTAATTATGTCGGAAAAAGAGTCTGGCATACCAGTTAAACGAAATCCTTCAACACCAAATAGCCCGAAAAAGAAAGAGGGTCCTGTAAGATCCTTAATCAGTGAAAAAGAACACGTTTTAGAAAAATCACAATATCCCCAAATGGATAAATCAGGTGAAATCTCTCAATCATCCGTTAGAGATGGGAGTAAGAAAAGTGATGATGTTCTAAAAACAACATTCACTACAAAAGAAAATGATCATCCAAGAAATGAGAATCTGCTCTACTTTACGATGTTGGCTGTTGTCACTGTTTTGGCATTTTTCACAAGATTTTATAACATCGAAATACCTGCATGGATTTGGTAATTAATACTTATGTCTAATTTTTTTCCATTTTCATAGTGATTTAAAATGTTCAATTATTTTAACATTCAAGGGTTGTTCACATTTTTTTCTTGAATTAATGTGCTGCATGAATAGACATAATTATTATGAGATAAACATAAAAAATGCAAAAAATAATTAATTCCTTTATACATGTTTAAAAAATTCTTTCAAATTTCTTTCTTTTAAAAAATTGTCATTAGCTCATCATTTTTCTGATGATTTATGACCATCTGTTTGCTCATGTTTCCGTAGCAACCACAGATTTCGTCCCAACTTATTTTGACTGCATTCATAGTCTGTGTTTTAAATGGCCTAATGGATTCAAAAAACAACAATTTTTTTTTTCTTTTTCTATAATCAGGGTTTCCACCAACTTATCGGAGCCATTGTCCCTTCATGCGGCGAGGCTAATTACTGAAATGCTTTAATCGCACTGACATGCCTTAATTTCCGCAGCGACGCATCATATCAAAACAGTAATCAATACTGACAATACACAGCTTATGTTTTCATAATAGTAGATGATAGCAAGAAGGCATGGCGGCCGTGTAATCGCGTGCTGATCTGTTATTGTAATGGTTGGCTGATCGCCAGAAGGCGTGTCGGGAATATTTGACTTGACACATCATCCAATCGCGTTCGTGGCTCTCCCCAACTCCTCCCATAATAAATTGACATAAGGTATGAAATACATTGGACCTTCATCTGTCAAATCAATGATATTATTGGCCTTCAATATGAAATTAAACAATGATGTGTTAATTGATTGGTTTACTCAATTTGTAATCAAACATGAAAATTTCAAGTCGCACAAAGCTTTGCATAGTTCTACAAAATTCTGTCAAGTTTAAATTTTGACATGGCATTCTTTAAAAAAACAATGGAAATCTGAAATATTTCACATGTGTAGAAGCAGAAAAAAACGTAGTTATAGACTGTGATTTTTTACATATCTATTCTGTGAAAAAAGTTGTTTAGAAATTTACGTCATTTTCTTGCTTGTCCCAATCAGTTTTGATCCGTGGTGACCCTGTTTTAAGTCACGTGATTCCTCACCCTGACATTGCAATTGATAATCAGAAATCAAGAACCCCAACTTAACTTGAAGTTTCGATTGAAGTTTTATAAATGAAAAAACATCATTCATCATGTCAAAACGCAAACTCTTCATGCCTCCAATGAGCCCGGCGATCTCATTGTCCTTCAAGCAAATACATGCATGCGCATGCAAGTGACGTCAGCCGTTGTGAAGGTGAATAAAGCTCGCGATTTTCTCGTAATAAAGATGTATTTTTTCCTACTTGATAGTCTCCTATCTAAATGACTGAGAGTTCTGTGTATTACTTGACAGCATTTAATTATTGTGTATGATAGCCGAATTCACTTGATACCTAATTTTTTATGTACAAGGTCAGCAGACTCCAGGGAGGCCACGTTTTACACATTTCACTGAGTATGTCACCGGTGTCAATATAAACATTACTACTCACTACAATGTGAAATTGTTTCATAATTTTTTTTCCCAAGAAATATCAAAAATATGAAAAATATTAATTTTATAGTTGGACTATATTAAAAGCAGATTAGTTTATCTAAGAATGCAGGAAATCGCACCATTTGCACTACAATTATGAAAAAATCTCGACGTCAGGAGGGGACACCCCTACCACACCCACCCCATCAATCAGCCCAACAGGCCTTCGAAAAATCCTGGCGGAAATCCTGATAATTATAAATTAGTTGTAAGATTTTTACATTAATTTGCAATTTATTTTTATAATGCACTTATGTAATGACTTATGGGACTAAAATTTAGTATTCCAAATTCGCAAACATGGTTCCACTTGTAAATAGTACCTTGGGCAATATAAGCGATCTGATTCTCATAATGAAATTCTCAGTATAACTACCTGAAAAAATAATTGAAGTAAATTCATGTCCGAAGGCTGAAAACTGTGCGATGCAGCTCATATGTTATGCTTGAGTCACTAAATATTGACCTTTATTAATTATCATTTTATTTTAAGTTTATAAAACTAAAAACTTATAATTAATGTGGAATTGTATTATCAACGCAAGGGTTTTCCTTATTTCAGTTGGGATGAAACTCATTTTGGAAAGATGGGTAGCTGGTATATAAACCATTCATTCTTCTTCGACGTTCACCCTCCACTTGGAAAGGTATGTAAATGTTCATGTAAGTAATATTACTTACTTTGCATGTTTAAGAAAGTCTTCTTTAGCAATAGTTATTATATATTTTTACCGAAAAGCACGATAATATCTTGTTTATCAATGACATCTTTTCCATTTTGGTGTGAGGATTATACATTATATTGGGGTGATTGTTCAGAACTTCGTTTAAGTTGAGAACGTTTTTAGAGCAAAAAGGTTAACAGAGTTCTAAACAATCAGCCCATTTGTTTTAAGCAAACATTAAATACTTTAAACATGAAATAACGTTTTTAAACACTTCGTAAATTGCTTTTTGCATATTTATCTATATTTACAATTAAAACATTTTCAAATTATTATATTCTTCCTTCTTCAGATGCTAATAGGTATGTCAGGATACCTGAGTGGTTACGATGGAGAATTTCCCTTTAACAAACCAGGTGACGAATATGGGGACGTGCAATATGTGGGCATGAGAATGGTATGTTCTTTACATATAGAGAATAATGCTGATCATCATTTACTTTTCAGACTTTATTTTTGGCTTGAAAATAGCTTATTATGCATGCTGGAGGTAATTTAACTTATGCAAACTAGAGCTTGCCTCTTTATGCATATGCACTGACTGACTTTGGATATCAACATTATGTAAACAGTTTAAACTGCTTGATTTCATGTATTAGTCATATATTGAACATTTACTTTTATAATTACACAGTTATACACAATTGTATGTAAAATTCTATAAAAGGTTATTGATAAGTTGGAATTGTGATAGTTACATGTAACTTATTGTAGCAATCACTCAAAATGTATATTTGTTGTTTCAGTAGATGTTCTAAAGATCTCCTTTGTGTTCCTTGTTATAGAAAGTTTATCAATAATCACTAATCAGTCATCTCAGCATGATGCCATCATTCATAAGAAATAAGAACAAGAGTTATAAACCATATCCAACATTCCAGTTCTGTGCAACTCTCGGTGCCGCTTTGGTTCCGCTGGTGTTTATGTCCACTTGGCTCCTGTGCCGGTCCACCACTGCTGCTCTGTTTGCTGCAGCATTCGTCCTCTTTGGTAAGGTCTGCTTGTGACTAAAGGGACCCAAATTAATCAATGTGCATGTACCAGTTTATTAGGATTTCAATAGCTCTGGTCATGGAAACATAAACATACAATTTAAGTAAATTGATATGTATTTTATTAGACAGAAAGAGTACAAACCAAACATATGGCAGAACAATTATTTTCTGTCTGTTATGTAATTCTAGTGGTTTTGAACAACTACTGCAAGTCAAGAATCTGAAAATGAAGTTTACATATTTATTCATTAATATAAGACCTTTGGATGGACATGTCCAAAGCTGAAAGATTTTCAAGATCTCTGTGCTTTTATTTGTGGTTTTGACCAGAACTATTAAGATTTCTTTTACTTGCAATATGATTTAATCTTTTCAAGAAAAATTGATGTATGTTATGAAGTTAAATGCAATAATAGTATTTATGTTTAATTAAAGGGACTAGACAGCAGATGGTTAAAAAATCAGCAACACAAGCCTACAGTTGTCAACAATAATACATCATTTGATTAAAAGAATAAACCTAACAAAAAGGTTGCTGTCTCATCTGAGTTTCCTCGTTTGAAAATAGCGCATAATGGTTTCCCAGTTTAAGTCATACCTGTTTATGGGTACAGATAAATATACAATCTGGACAACCCCAGAAAATTTTGAATTGGAAATGCGCAAAAACATGTACCATCAGTGATGTGATACATTAATAAGTAAGATTCAATGTGTCATACACAACGATATCAATTTTATGGGGGGTTTCTTGCAAATGTATCATCTTGTGTCTAGTCCCGTTAAGTTTAAAATATCCTATATTTATAGTTATAGGTATGATATTGTATATTTCAGACACTGGTGTGAACACTCTATCCAGATACATCCTTCTTGACCCCATTCTCATGTTCTTCATCATGGCATCTACATACGCACTGCTAAAATTCCTCTCATTACGAGACAGGTTCGTGCTTTATTGAACTTCTACAAATGAATTGTTCTTAGTATTTATTTTAAAAATTCTTGACATTTGTTTCTTGTATTGCTTTAAATATAAACTTGTACCTGCTAGGAATTGCATCTGTTTCAAACCATTGACTATAATAGTAAATTTTTGGGTCAGTTACATTTTCCGTACGTCTAAAACCTGGAGCTCAGGTCAATTGAAAGCCCTGTCAATTAATTTAAATTTTAAACAATTGTTTGTGGGTTGGTTTTCATTTACCTTAAAATACACAATTGATAATTGGCCAATACCATAATCATATTCTAACACATTAAGGCTTATAAAATAAGAATTTTATTGCAATTATGATACACATTTGTTTTATAGACAAAACAATTGTCTCCTGCTCCCCTTTTTTGAAAATTATATTTCAGAGAACATGTAATCACTTGTATTTGATATAATGGTTAAAAAATGCACTCTGTAGCGGGTGTAGCTTGTGATGTGGGTGTGGCTTTATGATCATCATTTCTGATTAAAACAGTGGTTTCATATATATGGTGTATTGCTTTGGTTATAAGCAACCATCTAACTGTTACAAAATGCCAAAGGCAAAATTGATTGTATTAATTTCATTGAGAGCCATCATCGAAATTAGACTTGTAGATCAATTAGCCAGAATCTTTACATTATGACTCGGCTACAGAAAACGTTTTCTAGCCCCGCACTGCTAAAATTCCTCTCATTACGAGACAGGTTCGTGCTTTATTGAAGTTCTACAAATGAATTGTTCTTAGTATTTATTTTAAAAATTCTTGACATTTGTTTCTTGTATTGCTTTAAATATAAACTTGTACCTGCTAGGAATTGCATCTGTTTCAAACCATTGACTATAATAGTAAATTTTTGGGTCAGTTACATTTTCCGTACGTCTAAAACCTGGAGCTCAGGTCAATTGAAAGCCCTGTCAATTAATTTAAATTTTAAACAATTGTTTGTGGGTTGGTTTTCATTTACCTTAAAATACACAATTGATAATTGGCCAATACCATAATCATATTCTAACACATTAAGGCTTATAAAATAAGAATTTTATTGCAATTATGATACACATTTGTTTTATAGACAAAACAATTGTCTCCTGCTCCCCTTTTTTGAAAATTATATTTCAGAGAACATGTAATCACTTGTATTTGATATAATGGTTAAAAAATGCACTCTGTAGCGGGTGTAGCTTGTGATGTGGGTGTGGCTTTATGATCATCATTTCTGATTAAAACAGTGGTTTCATATATATGGTGTATTGCTTTGGTTATAAGCAACCATCTAACTGTTACAAAATGCCAAAGGCAAAATTGATTGTATTAATTTCATTGAGAGCCATCATCGAAATTAGACTTGTAGATCAATTAGCCAGAATCTTTACATTATGACTCGGCTACAGAAAACGTTTTCTAGCCCCCATGTATAAAATTCAAATTTCTGTGAATATGTGTGTATACTTGAAGTCATGCTTTTATGGCAATGCTATTCAATGACATGTTCCCATTTCTGTTTCAGACCATTTACATTTATATGGTGGTTATGGTTGAGTATGACGGGCATCTTCCTGTCGTGCTCTATAGGGTTAGTACAGTTTAATATCTTGACCTTACTGAACTGATGCCTATTTTGAGACCAAGGAAAGTCACATATAGAGTGTAGTTGCGTCACATATCGAGTGTAGTTGCAGATACGGAAATTAGCACTATTGCATTAGTGTTATATATGTATGTGCACACTTTTCCCATGGAACCTATACTATAAATATAGACCATTTTATGATTGCATATAGCAATCATGTGTGCATTTGGAAAACATGCATGTAATATAATGTAATGTGGTTGCTATCCAAATTTCATTTCCAGTGACCGAGAATAAATTTCCTTCTTTCTGGCTAACATGACTGCTTCCACAAATACCAGTATCCTTTCCAATGAAGGGGCGACATTTGAATCATGTTTTTGTTGCTTAAAAGTTCATACATGCAACAAATGATCATCTTTATTCTATTTTTTTCTATAAAGCATAGTACAGTATATATTTGCAATTATCAAGAAAAAAGGAAGTTTATCCACTGTCAAAGGAAAGGTGATATGTGGCAGCAATCACATTACCAAGAGAAAGGGAAATTTATCCAAATGAATTGAATAAAAAAAAAATACCTCATTATATATGAAATCAAATAGAGATGATCTTCAAATGGACACATATATTAAAATAGATAAGATTTACTATAATGAGACACCAATATTCCCTCTACATCACTCATTTTTTACTAAATACATCATGTCTTTGGCCTAAAAAAAATAATTGATTGTTCAGGGTAACATCCCCAAAATTACTAGGTAGGGTAGATAATCTTTATTTTTTTCAAATATTCATGTTTTCAAGATCATTTTCTTGCAAATAGCGCTATTTCTTGCAAACATCACTCATATATTGCTGTTGTTATGGAGATTTCTTCTGTTAAAAGTTAATGATGGTTTATATTTAAAAAATGATATGTTTATGGTGCGAAGCTCTTTTTATTTATTTTTTAAATATACTAGGGTCAGCAGCTTTTGTTAGGTGGGGTCGTGTTACCCAAAACAAACATATTATTTTAGGCCTTATACAAAACCTCAACTAATGTCCTTCTCCCATGTTACAGGGTAAAGTTTGTTGGCTTGTTTGTCATCCTGCTGGCTGGTTACAGCACTGTTGATGATCTCTGGAGGTTGCTAGGCAACCAAAACTTATCCATGGTAATATATGACTTTCAGTAAGATATATGTTTTATTACCTGTATACATGTATTAGTATCAGGTTGTCGAAATTATAGCAAGTCAAACAATTTTATTTAATTATTTGGTTAAAGTTTTAAATCTACTGGCCCCAATTTCTCGAAACATCTAAAGTCCCTTATAACAGGATTAAGCTAAGGGTAATATTTTTGTTTTGGTTTAATTTGTGCCATATTTACATTCTTCAGAGTTCTTGGAATTCAAACGGAAACTCAGCATAATGAGACAAGCTTGTTATGCTTAAGAAGATCCGAGAAATTGGGGCTAGTATATTCATTAAGACATAAAATGTATCTAGAATTAAATCTCTTTCATTTTATAGATGCATTTAAAAACAACACACACACACAAACTTGCATTGTTGAATTTCATAGCATTTCATTTCAGGTTTTTATTGTGAAGCATTTCCTTGCCCGAGCCTTGTGCCTGATAGGCTTGCCCGTTATCTGTTATATGCTGATCTTTGCCGTACATTTCAAGGTGCTCTATAAAACGTAAGTAGATCATTGTGCTTCTTGAATTTATTTCCTTAGTAAAAACTGTTTAAAATCAGTATTGTAATTCAGCTGTATTTTTAAAAACATTTATAGAAACATTGAAATTATTTTCTAAAAAGATATTTCTGTTTAGAACTTTTGATCATGTATTTAATGTTGCATTAGTTTTCATTGGTAAAACAATTTGATTATCTAAATGGCTGCTCACCATTTTGTGACATTTCCTATAAACATTGAATTTGGAAGTTGAAACTACGTGCTATAAAGTAAAAAAAAAATGCAAAAAAAAGCTCTTGCTTGTCTACAGTAATAAATCCATTTACCCAGCTTCAAAAAGCTCTACAAAGTGGCTCTACAGAGGTTATATCACTTGTTCACACATGTCTCGTAAAAAGAACCATTCCTCTACCATGGATTTATTTGCAGGGGAGGTGGAGACGGGTTCTACAGTTCCCAGTTCCAGTCACAGCTCGAGGGCAACAGGTTACACAACGTCAGCATGCCTGACAGTAAGACTTTCATATCTTGTGTTGTGCTTGATAGTTTTTGAACTGTTAACTCATCTGTATTTCTATGTATTGTGAAATGCTAGTTGTCCTTGTGTCGACAGTGTCCGCGTTGTACAAAACCTTTAAAATTGGCTATTACCCGTACTCAAAAAAAGGTATTCAAATCAAACTTAGTTCACATGTTTCCAGAGACAAACTGTACATGTATCTCAGGGCCCATAACTTTATTATTTAGTTATGCCCCTTTAAAACAAAAAAATATATCAGACATGAGAGTCGCTCTGAGGTGCTCTTAAACCGGTTTATTTTATGTGCCCTATGATCTATGTTTTCTGTTGCCAATTTCTTATTCTCATATTTTGGTATGCTACCTAAGAATAGATAAGGCCGTTAAATAAAACCATTAGAAACCATTTAATCTCCATGTAAATGTGTTGTGGCCATTTGCTCATTGTGTAAGCCTTTTTTTTCAGAAAATGAACAGAAAGATAATCAATATAGCTGCTTTAATTAAATGCTAAATATTTGATGTAGGAAAATATGTATTCTGCTATTATTTATCCTGCAAAATCTAATATTTCTTTGCCAATATGGATTTTAGCATAACTTTTATCTCAAGGGGGTTAGTGGTCTAGTTTATAAAGATGTCCACAGCTCACCAGAGAGATTGTGATGTTTACAAAGATAATACCATTTGGGGAATGTTCTTGTATAAAGAACACCATTTCTAATTTCTATCCAGGAAATCGACTCAAGCCAGATTCTTTAGCTGTTAACTTTGGTCACAACCTGGCATAAAAAAATTATTTTAAACTTTTGTGTCTACAGGGCTGGCATATGGAAGCGTGTTTTCTCTGAAGCAGCAGAGGACTGGTGGGGCGTACCTCCACTCCCACTGGCATCTCTACCCTGAGGAACACCCACCAAGACAACAACAGGTCAGTATGTTAGGATTTTATTTAATATTTTGATAAACTATTTAAGAGAGAACTGCTTGCCATGGTGTCACTTACAAATTTTGAATTAGCCATTTTGCAATATGAACATGTACGAAAAAGCATTTGCGTATGTGCTTTTTGGGCTGGTCTGATTTTCCGATACCTATTTGTCATGCCAGTAGCCTTGGTGTTGTTGTTTGTTTTGGCCGCGTCTCCATTATGCAAAACCATTAAATTTGGCCATGACTCAAAAAACATTTAAGATATTCCAATAAAACTGGGTTCAAACGTTGCCAGAGACACTATGTATATGTGTAGCAAGGACCATTACTCCGGCACAAGGGCTTAAATGATTAAAGAGTAATGCCCCAATTTTCAACAAAACTGAGCTATTGTCATAGTGTATGCATGATCTTCAGCAGTATTTATGTTACTGTGCAAAAGTTTAAACTGTGGCAATAACTTATGGTACTTTATATATTCATGTGATATAGTGCACTAGTGACTGTGACAATACTCTATATAAAGCATGGC
The DNA here is from genome assembly GCF_026914265.1 of Mya arenaria. NCBI lineage: Eukaryota > Metazoa > Mollusca > Bivalvia > Myida > Myidae > Mya > Mya arenaria. The sequence continues at coordinate 35,146,018 of NC_069132.1, read as the reverse complement.
TCTTAACTATTGCTTTATTACTTTAAACTATTATTTAAGGTTTGAATGCTTTAGTATTTCAGTTTTATCAGTGTATGAACACATTTGGTCAGTGCATGGTTAGTGAAGTCCAAAGGACGTATAACAATAATCTGCACATTGACCAAATGATTTTGTACCATGGACTTCAACTTGAAAATATTAAATGTTTATATTTGAACTCATTATTTCCAAATACAATGGTGTTTCATCAACGTCATTTACATTTTACCAACATGCGATTATTAGAGCAATCACAAGCGTCATTTTTAAGATCAGAGGTATTCCAAAGATGTTGCGTTCTGGTGAGTATAAACACGAAAGAATATGCACTCACCTAAGGAAGTGTAAAATAAGTGTTTTTATATTCACCATTGGTCATATGAGACATGTGTTGGCTTTTGCTAGCTGTATTTGACAATAAATATTCATGCCTCAGGTGACGACGTATAGCCACAAGGATGAGAACAACATGTGGCGAGTGAAGCCAGCAATCGAGGAGGCTGATGTCAAGGGTCCACCGGTCATTGTGAGAAACGGAGACCTCGTCAGGCTTGAACATGTTGGGTAGGGCTTGGAATAGTTTATAATAATGATTTATTTTTTTTGTAAACCTTTCTTAAAGAGTTTGCACTTCAAGTGATATAAAAAGATAAATGACTTTGAAAACCTCATACTACTCTGTTTTTTTTACCACCCAAATATGTAATGTTTTTGGGGGTGTTTGCCTGATCTAGTGCTGCACATTTTATAGGCTAATGGTTAGGCAAAACAACTAGGTCCCACAAACCCATTTCACAGTGAACATATTGGTGTGGCCTTGAATCATAAAATTAGTATGATTAAATGCAAGTGTAAATGTCACAAATTTAGACTTCCGGCACATGAACACGTCTTTTAGGCATAAGGAGAAAAAAAATCCTTACTGTATATTTTTGTGTATAAATTTGACGCTTTGGTAAAAACAGTTTGCTGCTTGCTTAGTAAAAGTAGTAAAATCCTACTCTTAAGTCATTTGCTTCCATTTCATGCATTAATTATGGTATACAAAGGCAATGTGATAAGTATAGCGGTATATTTTTCATGGTCTAGTGGTAACGCACTTGACTGTCAATCCATGGGTCGCAAAAAAAATACTAATCGTCATCCTGGAGGGACGTTAAATGGGGGTCCCATATGACAGTGCTATATACTGGTGCATGTTTGAAGAACAAGGGTAGCTCTAACCAGTGTTACATTCTGTCTGTGCACTATGCTCCAAAAATCCTAAAATGATTATCAATCACTCGCTATATGGGCAAGGCCCCAGTGCGAGTATAAATAAGCTTACTTACACAATATATTTGTTTAATGACAAGCAAAATTATAACATATTCTCTAGTACCAGACGTAATCTGCACACCCATAGAGAGCCAGCACCATTAACACCACGACACTTTCAACTGACAGGATATGGTCAGGTATGGTGAACATTAGCAACATTTCTATCTTATTTAAAATACATAGATACTTGTAAATAGGTATGTGTGATATTATCAGTAAGTTTATATATTATGGTATTAAGCAGGTGTGCTATATCCAGGTACCCCTTGATTTCATGGGGAGGTTTCAGTGGGTAACTTTAGTGTACATGATTGTTAAGTATCTTCTTACCTTACAGGATGGTGTTGGTGATGCCAACGATGTGTGGCAGATCAAGGTGCCCGGGGCGGAGGAGGGCTCAGAGTTGATGGCTGTAAGGTCAAAGTTGAGGCTCGTCCACTACTATGTCAGATGTGCTCTACACTCACATGACAAGAAACTGCCAAAATGGTATGGGCATGTTTCTGTTTTAGATGAATGTAACACCAATCAACTATCAAAGTAATCCTGCACTATTAGTGGGAGCCAGGGCTGCTGAAATCCAACAATTTTACATTTTGACCAATTTTGACCACATTGGTCGGAATGTTTTTCAATTTTGTTGTAATTTCAGTTCAATATTGCTAAGTCAGTAGAAAATTTAATACACTGACCTTTTTTGTCCTTGACACATTCCCAAATAACCCAATAGCATCGAGATAACAAATAGACTTACGCTGTCATGGGGCAGAGTTAAATGTGTTGTCAAAACACCTATACGACTGGGTACTTATAGTTTTAATGCAGTTTTTATATAAAACCGAGGAGGCTATTTGAATAGTTTATTGTATTAGAAAGATAAAAAAAGAAACATATTTCAGTTGACCACACTGTATATTTCAGTTGACCACACTGTATATTTCAGTTGACCACACTGTATACTTCAGTTGACCACACTGTATATTTCAGTTGACCACACTGTATATTTCAGTTGACCACACTGTATACTTCAGTTGACCGCACTGTATATTTCAGTTGACCACATTGTATACTTCAGTTGACCACACTGTATATTTCAGTTGACCACACTGTATACTTCAGTTGACCACACTGTATATTTCAGTTGACCACACTGTATACTTCAGTTGACCACACTGTATATTGCTGTTGTTCTTAATCACATGAACCAACACATAACATATCTATTCTATACTATAGGACAGTAAAAAATAAACTATACTCTGCGTAGTGATGACTGCAAGTTTCTTTACCCAATGTCATGTTCAGCCTTTCTTAGTTTCACCCCTCTATACTTTCATTGTTATTCCTGTGTGTTTCAGGGGCTGGGAGCAGCTAGAGGCCACATGTAACCCCAATACAAAGGACCCTAAAACCCTCTGGAGCGTCGAAGAAGTCATTGACCCCAGATGTAATACTTGTCTTTGTGCAATACTTCATTACAATAACGTGAATCATTCCTATCAATACATTTTTCTAAAGAATATAGATATTATAATACTGCAGTGAATAAATTTTGTTCATATATGCCAATATTTTGTCTGGAATACTTGCTACTGGAACAATTGTTAGTTCACCTTTTACGCCCCTGGTAGATTGGACGAGGTCAGATCCATGGTTCTTGTCAACACAACTACGTTTTTTGTTAACACAGCCTAGAATGCATGATAATGCCACATGTACTTGTGTACATGTCATAACTACCATGTGCAGAACTGCAAGGCTAACATCAACTAATTTAACCACCACAATACATTGCCATTGTATCTGCTAACTTCATATATTCATAAATCATAGCTATGCAATTGCAAAATCAATTTCAATCTCATATTTACAGTGCCAAACGTGAGTTTCGAGGTCTACCATCCTTCCTTCCTGGACAAATTCCTGGAGAGCCATGCTGTAATGACCCAGGTAAATACGGGTTAAACCATAAGTACAATGGGGTTAAACCATAACTACAATGGGGTTGAACCATAAGTACAATTGGATTAAACCATAAGTACAATGGGGTTAAACCATAAGTACAATGGGGTTGAACCATAAGTACAATGGGGTTGAACCATAAGTACAATTGGATTAAACCATAAGTAAAATGGGGTTAAACCATAAGTACAATTGGATTAAACCATAAGTACAATGGGGTTTAACCATAAGTACAATTGGATTAAACCATAAGTACAATGGGGTTAAACATAAGTACAATGGGGCTAAACCATAAGTACAATTGGATTAAACCATAAGTACAATTGGATTAAACCATAAGTACAATGGGGCTAAACCATAAGTACAATTGGATTAAACCATAAGTACAATTGGATTAAACCATAAGTACAATTGAATTAAACCATAAGTACAATGGGGTTAAACATAAGTACAATGGGGCTAAACCATAAGTACAATTGGATTAAACCATAAGTACAATTGGATTAAACCATAAGTACAATGTGGTTAAACCATAAGTACAATGGGGTTGAACCATAAGTACAATGGGGTTGAACCATAAGTTCAATGGGATGACGGGTCATGTTATGCTATTGCTCCTCTAACTTCTTCAGTTAGGGCTGGGTCTCTGTAAATTGTTCTTATGCAGCCAACAAAATTCTTGAGTCCTTGTGTTATTTATCAACCTTTCCCGAAGCCAGGTTTTGTATTTTGCAAAGTAAGAATTATCTGAAAGCTAAGTAATGGATTAAGATTATCTTAATGAGCAGAATTTCATTTGAAAATGTTTCTAAACTTGCTGCTTTCACTTTTGCAGGGTAACTCTGGTCTCAAACCAAAGGAAGGGGAGGTAACCTCCAGACCCTGGCAGTGGCCCATCAATATCAGGGTAAGAAATATCGATGAAAGAAGAATGGTGTGTTTTATCAAACGCTACTTCTAGATTTCTGGTGTCCATGACAATACATATGTGTACTCAGATCAAACCTACTCAATCACTACCTCTTTATTTGTGTCAAACATATACGTTATACAGTAGGATAGCATAACAATTTTCCACATTAATTTGGGGCTAATTTATGTAACCATAGTGTCATCAATTTAGATTAAATTGAACTTAATTTGTACTAATTTACAAATATTTATTCTTTTTGTGTTAAAATTCCTCGTACTTCCCGGACAACTTCCGTTTTTTTGTAGTGGTCTTAGTTTTACACATCATTGGAGAACCCGTCCTCTGGTACTGACTTCATGGGCTGATGGTTCTGTTCTTTGTCATATATGCCCCTTACACCTCAAATGTATACCTTAAATCCAATATTCCATTCCAGGGTCAGATATTTTCTGGCATGCACCACAAGGTCATACTGCTGGGAAACCCAGTCCTCTGGTTTGGCGTACATGCTCTGATGGTTCTCTTCCTCATCCTTTATGCCGTGCATGCATTCAGACTACAGAGGGGTGCCAAAATGTCTCAGATGTATCTTGGTAGGTACTTGTATTGGTGTATTTTATGAGCATGTTTTGTATCTGCCTTAATGCTGGAATTAACATGCACAAGTTTGCATTTGTGTTGTGTGTGGACAACAATACAGTAGTGATACATATTCTGCTTTTAATTAAAGAAATCAGTATGGGTTTAAAAAAATAAAAGTTTTGAACCAGTCAAGTATGAGGAACAATTAGTTGAAGATTAAAGTTTGAACCAGTCAAGTATGGGAAAAAATAGTTGAAGATAATGATAAATGCACTATTAAAACAATTACCATAACATATTTTGTATGCCTCATTTTTATGTATTACAGAGTTCAGTGAGTGTATGTTTGGAGCATGTTGGTGGTTGATGGCAGCCTGGGCCCTCCACTATTTGCCATTCTGGCCGATGACCCGTGTCCTGTACTTCCACCATTATTTCCCAGCATTCCTCTACAGCTGCATGCTCGCAGGTTGGTTAATAGTCATGGGGGAGGGGGGTTAGAGTGGTTGATGGCAGCCTGGGCACTCCACTATTTGCCATTCTGGGCAATGACCCGTGTCCTGTACTTCCACCATTACTTCCCAGCATTCCTCTACAGCTGCATGCTCGCAGGTTGGTTAATAGTCATGGGGGATGAGAGGGGGGGGGGGAGGTTTTAGGGTGGACGATGGTAGCCTGGGCCCTCCACTATTTGCCATTCTGGCCAATGACCCGTGACCTGTACATCCACCATTTCTTTCCAGTATTCTTGCGCAGCTTAAAGTTCACAGGTGGATGAAAAGGGGGGAGGGAGCAGGAGTGTGTGTGTGTGTGGGGGGGGGGGGGTAGATCTTAGGTTGGCTGACTGTAGCCTTGGCCCACCGCTGTTTGCTGTTATAACCAAGGACCTGTTTGTCCAATGGCCTGTGTCCTGTACTTCCATCATTTCTTCCCACTTGTTTGCTTACAGATGGCTAAATGGTGGGTTTTGGGGGATTTCATATTTTTTAATTAATCTGTACATATTAATTGTAGAATAATCTGTCGTCTCATTCCTCTTAAAGACTGTGAAAATATATGAAGAATAGTAGTTAACTGTTATAACCAGGCTATAACTGTTATAACCACCCTATATATAGTATAGAAGTTAACTGTTATAACCAGGCTGTTTTGTGTACGATTACAGGTGTGGTTGTGGACTACGTGATAAAGCTGGTGTGTCTGGTGGCCCCACCCTCCCTGTCTGTCACTCTGTTCCATATTGCGGTTGGGCTGGTCCTCTCTGCAACCTCATACAGGTAATGGTCTAATTTATTTACACAAATATAAATTTTTTAGAAACTGTTAAATAAAATTGCTTCTTGTGTCTTTAAAAACTGGCTTGGTTAACTTGTGCATTTAATACTTTTTCTGGCAGGGTTTTCTAAGACAAACTGCCCTGGTATTGTCTTTGCTATGGCATCGAAAATCATTTATTCCAGTAATATGATTAATTGCCCTTAAGATATTCACATGAAATTTGATTCATTTGTTTGCAATGACATTGCATAATTATGATAAATTTATGCAACCTATCCCAGAAGTCTGGAAACAACAGTAATATCCATTGATTGATGAAAAAAAAATACTATAAAAAAACAGAGATGACATTATTAAGATTATTTTCCAACTAGCGAAATCAACGAGCCTACGACAAAATTTCCCTGATAATTTTTTTTTAATTTCATATTTAGTGAGTGTCACACATCAAATTGAATGTTGAAATTGCAAAATTAAATTAACTGTCCCTTTACTGACCTGGAACCCTTAGTTTCTGAATAGATATCATAAATATTCAGTTATATTAATTCGAAAAAGCCATCATATGATAAGTGCATTGATTATTTAAAGATGGCCCCAATAAGAATAGGCTATCTTAAATGTCTTAGTGATATTTATTTGACATACTTGTATGCAGGTATAGTCTGTCAAACAACATGTTCCGTACATGGTATCTTTCCCTTTGCAGTTTCTACCTGTTTCACCCTCTTACATTCGGCATGGGACCTGGCAGTTCCCAAGAAGAGGGCCACATCATGCATGGTCTGCGTTGGCTTGACTCTTGGGAGTTTTAGACATACCAGTTCTCAAGAAGAAGGCCACATCATGTATGGAGGTGTTAATTGAGTCTTCAGAGTTTTAGACATACCAGTTCTCGTCACCTGGCAGTTCCCGAGAAGAGGGCCACATCATGTATGGTGTGGGTTTACTTGACTCTCGGGAGTGTTAGACATACCAGTTGTTATCATGATGTTGTTGTTCTTAAAACCTCTTGAAGAGTAAAAACTGAACGATATGAATAAATCATGAATCTTCGTTACTCTTCATGTGCTGTAGTTAATTAATTTACCTAGTTTTATTGGCAATAACTTGAATCTCATTTTTATTGAATAGAGAAAACAACAACAAACATTGTGCTTGTTATGTTATTGGATACCATTACTGTAATGATTACATGTATACACACTATATTTAGATAGCGCTTATTTATTTGGGGTGCATTTTGAGGGTTTTGTTCAGACACAAATGATAATATATTTTACATCATAAATGATGTATGTTTTGTTTTTTCATAATTGTTATTACAATTTACAATTTATCATATTTTTTATTATGCATTTATATAACATAGAATACATCTACACATATATTGCCAGACTATATTTGACTGGTATTAAAACTGTTTTTTGCATTTTTACTTGCTTGAAACCTTTAAACATTGAAAGCTTTAAATGAAATTGTGTTCAGGATTAATGTACATGGTATTAAGTAAATGCCACAGCAGTTTATATAGACTAGTCAAAGTTGTTTTTCATGTCGATGTTCTTAGTCGCATTTTTCTAGCACACCGGATAGGCATTTCCAGTGAATTCAGCCGCGCTGGAAAACTTGTGCTGTGATGTAATACTTTTAATTTCTTTTGTTTTACACTTTATGTAACCATCATTATGAGATTTCAATAGATGAATTCCATAAACATTAACTTTACAAAAATGTACATTCGCAACGAAATAAAATAACCCTTAAAAGAAGTGAAACCGAAGAAACTTCTTGGTGTATGCAGTGAATAAAAATTACTGCGCGTCATGACGTCAGTCAACACATCGCAAGAGCTTTTTGGTGAAATGTACAAAAATGCGCTTTTCTTTGTATTTTTGAATGTTATTCAAGGTGTGCTAGAAAAAAATTAATCATGTGTTTCCGTTCCGGATAGAATAATCCGACGCTCGGGTACACTGCGTAGCCGGTAGCTCTGCAAGCTTCGTTACCTGGCAATGCAGGTGCCCTCGGGTCCGATTTTTCTATCTGGATCTGGATCTGGACACAAAACAGATATTATTAGTATGAGTAGAACATCTAATCAAATCACAACCAGAAAGTACATTGTGTGACTAGGAAACAGTAGTTAAAGGGAAACATCCCTCCAGAAACAACAACCTAGCATTGCTCTGTGATGATCCTATTTGATTGTGAAGTGCATTTTTAAACTGGTGTCTGACTATTCCATTGTTTTACTGTAGCTGAAACAATAGCTCTAACAAATACTAATGTTTAAATGTTATTAGAAAGATTCTGTCATATATTCTTGTTACAAGAACTGGTCATAAGGACATCCCCGTGACTAAGCTGTATTTTCCCATTAACTGTCTTCCACACATGAGGCCATATAAATTTATTTTATTACTAGATAAAAAAGCTTATCAGTAGTTTGATTTTAACGTTTTTCAACATAGAAATTTCAATTAAAGATGCACTCTTACTCCCATATAAGCAGTAACACAATTAATACAATTGATTTGATTTACCAAAAAGGACGAATTAATATGGAAAACAAAGGTTCTTATGAAGGATACTTTGTTTTATTTGAAAGTTAGGTGCAGAACACACAATATTTCTACCTTATAAGACAATAGTTCATCACTATAAATATTTTAGGACTCACAAGTCATTTACTTATTAATATTTTCCATTAATGCATTATTTAGTAAGTAGTTAAAGGTTTATCAATCAAAATTTATGTTTGCTACAAATGTGTATGTATTGATTTATTGATTTTAAATACGAGTGTCAATTGAAGGCCTTACAAAGTTTGAAACTAGTCAGCATCTTCATTAAATCTAGAAGGAAACTCAATTCCAAGGATATTTCTCTTTAAAGCATTTGAAATTCTGCAGTTGAATATATTTCTTCTATTTGTAACACCTGATACTATACAATGCATGCTGAATATTACCTGTAAAATTATGTAATATATATACTTGTTTTAAGCAATGCATTTTTTGATTGTTTAACAAAGAGCTCGCATATTTTGAATACTTGTTTTTTTTAAAATGTGTTCATGAGAAAACTAGTTATAAAGTTGAATTGATATTTATGAAAAAAAACAACATTATTCCTGTACAAGTCAATTTTTGCTTGTCTGTTTTTGAAAGATTATTTTTCAAGGTATCTTGATACTGTTGTTGATGTTGTTGTTGTTGTTGTAGTCATCGTCATGCAATAACTTGAACCTGACCAAAACCTAAATTACATTCAATATAGATAGACATGTATATCTGGTCAATAACTTTGGATTTAAATATTGTCAGGTTATGACCCTTGTTTGACTGAAATAACAACAACAACCTAGCGTCACTCTGTGATGATCTTATTTGAGTATTGTGAAGTGCATTATTAAACTGGGGTCAGACTTTTCCACTGTGTTACTGTAGCTGAAACTATAACTCTTAAAAAAATACTAATGATTAATTTTAATTAGATAGATTCTGTCATATATATTTTTACTTTTGTAATTAAATGCGGGTTTTTCCTTGTGGAATCATTCATTAAAAAATAGTCATTAGTTATTATGAATAAGTTATTAATTAATAAGTTAACATGTATAATATTAAAATAATAAAACTAACTAAATGAAAATCTATGTGTTGTTTTATTGGTGTCATTTATAAATTAATATCCAAGTTTAATGAGTCAACATACATGACCGAGGGGCATTCATTATAATATATATTATATTGTGCCATTTAGATTACAATTCTATTCTAAATCTATTTCTATACACCAATCAATCCTTTATAAATGCTGACTTTTTTGGTACTAAGTGGTTTTACGAGGACATTCACTTGATTAAGCGAGGCTAATGCAGGGTGGACATGCATGGATTTCCACGCTGACTCCAGATTTTGTGCATGTCCTAAAATGGCTGCTCTCTCTTGAAGGGAGTGAATTCTGAAGGACAAATGACAGATGAACTCATCATAAGACCAATGACAAATGATGGATATACTCATCATAAGACCAAGGGCAAATGACAGATATATAAATCATAAGACCAATGACAAATGATGGATAAACTCATCATAAGACCAATGACAAATGACGGATATACTCATCATAAGACCAACGACAAATGACGGATATACTCACCATAAGACCAAGGGCAAATGACATATATATAAATCATAAGACCAAGGTCAAATGACAGATAAAATCATCATAAGACCAACGACAAATGACGGATATACTCATCATAAGACCAAGGACAAATGACAGATAAACTCATCATAAGACCAACGACAAATGACGGATATACTCGCCATAAGACCAAGGACAAATGAAGGATATACTCGCCATAAGACCAAGGGCAAATGACAGATAAAATCATCATAAGACCAAGGACAAATGAAGGATATACTCAGCATAAGACCAAGGTCTAATGACAGATGTACTCATCATAAGACCAATGTCAAATGACAGATGTACTCATCATAAGACCAATGTCAAATGACAGATATACTCATCATAAGACCAATGTCAAATGACAGATAAACTCATCATAAGACCAATGTCAAATGACAGATATACTCATCATAAGACCAAGGTCAAATGACAGATATACTCATCATAAGACCAAGGTCAAATGACAGATATACAAAACATAAGACCAAGGACAAATGACAGATATATGAATCATAAGACCATGGACAAATGACAGATATATGAATCATAAGACCATGGACAAATGACAGATATACTCATTATAAGACCAAGGACAAATGACAGATATATAAAACATAAGACCAAGGTCAAATGACAGATATATAAATCATAAGACCATGGACAAATGACAGATATATGAATCATAAGACCATGGACAAATGACAGATATACTCATCATAAGACCATGGACAAATGACAGATATACTCATCATAAGACCAAGGACAAATGACAGATATATAAAACATAAGACCAAGGTCAAATGACAGATATATAAATCATAAGACCATGGACAAATGACAGATATACTCATCATAAGACCAAGGACAAATGACAGATATACTCATTATAAGACCAACGACAAATGACGGATATACTCATCATAAGACCAAGGACAAATGACGGATAAACTCATCATAAGACCAACGACAAATGACGGATATATGAATCATAAGACCAAGGTCAAATGACAGATATACTCATCATAAGACCATGGACAAATGACAGATATACTCATTATAAGACCAAGGACAAATGACAGATATATAAAACATAAGACCAAGGTCAAATGACAGATATATAAATCATAAGACCATGGACAAATGACAGATATATGAATCATAAGACCATGGACAAATGACAGATATATGAATCATAAGACCATGGACAAATGACAGATATACTCATCATAAGACCAAGGACAAATGACAGATATATAAAACATAAGACCAAGGTCAAATGACAGATATATAAATCATAAGACCATGGACAAATGACAGATATACTCATCATAAGACCAAGGACAAATGACAGATAAACTCATCATAAGACCAACGACAAATGACGGATATATGAATCATAAGACCAAGGTCAAATGACAGATATACTCATCATAAGACCATGGACAAATGACAGATATACTCATTATAAGACCAAGGACAAATGACAGATATATAAAACATAAGACCAAGGTCAAATGACAGATATATAAATCATAAGACCATGGACAAATGACAGATATATGAATCATAAGACCATGGACAAATGACAGATATACTCATCATAAGACCATGGACAAATGACAGATATACTCATCATAAGACCAAGGACAAATGACAGATATATAAAACATAAGACCAAGGTCAAATGACAGATATATAAATCATAAGACCATGGACAAATGACAGATATACTCATCATAAGACCAAGGACAAATGACAGATATACTCATTATAAGACCAACGACAAATGACGGATATACTCATCATAAGACCAAGGACAAATGACAGATAAACTCATCATAAGACCAACGACAAATGACGGATATACTCACCATAAGACCAAGGACAAATGACAGATATACTCATCATAAGACCATGGACAAATGACAGATATACTCATCATAAGACCAAGGACAAATGACAGATATATAAAACATAAGACCAAGGTCAAATGACAGATATATAAATCATAAGACCATGGACAAATGACAGATATACTCATCATAAGACCAAGGACAAATGACAGATATACTCATTATAAGACCAAGGTCAAATGACAGATATATAAATCATAAGACCAAGGTCAAATGACAGATATATAAATCATAAGACCAAGGACAAATGACAGATATACTCATCATAAGACCAAGGACAAATGACAGATATATAAATAATAAGACCAAGGATAAATGACAGATATACTCATCATAAGACCAAGGACAAATGACAGATATACTCATCATAAGACCAAGGACAAATGACAGATATACTCATCATAAGACCAAGGTCAAATGATAGATAAACTCATCATAAGACCAAGGTCAAATGACAGATATACTCATCATAAGACCAAGGACAAATGACAGATATATAAATAATAAGACCAAGGACAAATGACAGATATACTCATCATAATACCAAGGTCAAATGACAGATATACTCATCATAAGACCAAGGACAAATGACAGATATACTCATCATAAGACCAAGGTCAAATGATAGATAAACTCATCATAAGACCAAGGTCAAATGACAGATATACTCATCATAAGACCAAGGTCAAATGACAGATATACTCATCATAAGACCAAGGTCAAATGACGGATATATAAATCATTAGACCAATGTCAAATGACGGATATATAAATCATAAGACAAAGGACAAATGACAGATATATAAATCATAAGACCAAGGTCAAATGACAGATATATAAATCATAAGACCAATGTCAAATGACGGAGAAACTCATCATAAGACAAAGGACAAATGGCAGAGATATAAATCATAAGACCAAGGTCAAATGACAGATATATAAATCATAAGACAAAGGACAAATGACAGATATATAAATCAAAAGACCAATGTCAAATGACGGATATACTCATCATAAGACATAGGACAAATGACAGATATACTCATCATAAGACCAAGGTCAAATGACAGATATATAAATCATAAGACCAAGGTCAAATGACAGATATATAAATCATAAGAACATTGTCAAATGACGGATATACTCATCATAAGACAAAGGACATATGGCAGATATACTCATCATAAGACCAAGGTCAAATGACAGATATATAAATCATAAGACAAAGGACAAATGGCAGATATACTCATCATAAGACCAAGGACAAATGATAGATAAACTCATCATAAGACCAAGGACAAATGACAGATATTCTCATCATAAGACCAAGGACAAATGACAGATATACTCATCATAAGACCAAGGACAAATGACAGATATACTCATCATAACACCAAGGTCAAATGACAGATATACTCATAATAACATTATTTTTTATTACATATATGTTATCGAATGTTACAATTTTCAGAACATGAGATATCCAAGTTATGGCTATTAATACCTTCCAACAATCGCTACATTCTAATATTATACAAAGTCATGTTTATTTCATTTGTACATGTCTCAACATTTACTTTAAAGATGGAATAAATTAACACTGACAAGAAAGCAATGGTCATTAAGAATTCTAAGTAATTTAAAAAGAAAAGAATATCAAACGGGTGAGAATAAGAGTCTCTTTATTTTATTTTGTTTAGATTTGGTGCATAAATCCAATAACTCGGGTGATATTTTGAAATTTGTGCCCATTTGGTTAAAATTTTGAACTTGGTGCACTTTCAGAAAATATAAATATGATTCAAAAAAGCTCAGGACCCATTCTGGATTCATCCAATATGGCCGCCAAAATTATAGATGGCCGCCATTACCGTATTTATGTTAATATATAGTTGTGGTATTAACTGTGACCTTAATGCATTGTTTAGTGGTGCTAATGATATTAAGATGTTGAAGGTGACCTTGTTGAAATAACATACAACTATTCCTAAAAAACAAGATTTATGTTGCCCTGGTAACCATAATTTCCGTGAAAAAATATTTATTTATTGATTTCAAGGGCCAAGAACCCTATTTTTTTATAAGCTGATTTTTATTACAAAGCATTTCATTTGTTACAGTATTGCTGAACTTATTTGAACTTAATTTCGTGTAACCTTTGTTTAATGAGCAACAAGGAATCCAAAATGTCATTCAAGATGACCGCCATAAATATCTGAGTATTTTCTTTCTGTAGATATTTCACACATTTAAACAAATAGAGAAATATATTTCAAGGTATATTGCTCATGTTCTAAATGTACCTTAAAATAACATGCTGCCTTTTCTACCTCAAGGTCAAGGTCATTTCAAGGTTAAAGTACAAAAATGCCCCCAAAATTGTGATTTCCTGTATATATATTTTTTTGTTTTATGCCTACAAATTTGTTTGCATCCAATTTGGAGTGACATAAATGTAAATTGAATATATCTTTACATCAGCTTCATTTTTATGGAATCTTTAACAATATTAAGTAAACTAACCTGTTATGGTCAGAGGAAGGCACTCTCAGGATATATCCCGTATGTCCGCTTAAACCAATACGGCCACCACATGACATTTAGTACTAAGTCTAGTCTTAATTAATGATAGAGTTGCACATGCATTTGGTTGCTTTTAAAAGGGCTTTATGGTTGCCGAAATGTGTAGTATTTGGCACTGAAAGGCCTAATGTGAGAAGCACATGGGTTTTTTTTTTTGTCTGTGAACGGGCTTAATCATGGGTTGCCAACATGTGGTGTATAAGGCACTGAGAATGCGTAATAACAGCTGCACATGAGCTTGTTTTGGTTAAAAATGGGCATTATGGTTGCCAAAATATGGTTCATTAAGCACTGATTAGGCTTAATGAGAGATACACATGGGTGTGTTAAGCTCTGAACGTGCTTTATTGTAGTCATAATGAAAATGACAGAGAACTAGATTGGGTTCAATTTAGACCCTCTGAAGTTTGTTTATGAATATGTTTCACTGTAGCCACAAAAGGAATTGTTAGATTCTGGAAGGGGGTTGTGTAGAAGCCTTCTGTGGTTAGGAATGCCGATTGTTATGCTGCTTTTGTGTTTGCTTGACACACGATGGTCTTAAATGTAGCTGGATTTATGATTATTTAGAACTGAGTTGAATAAAGAAGAGCCCTTATGTGGTATGTTTGACAATAAATAAACTTCAATGCAGCAGAATTTGTATTTACAGGACACTGAATTGACTAGATTTCTTTACACTTAATGGTCTCAAGTATTACAAAACTAGTGTCGATTGGGCACTTAATAGAGCTTCATAGAGCCCCTTTATTGTTTGTTTGGCACGAAAGGTTCTTTGAGCACACAGTGGACTTGAGAACAGTCTGTATGTGGTGACTGTATGGCTGACATGGGTTAATAGTAGCCAAAATGAGGTTGAATGAGCTCTGGCTTGACTTTTCTAGAGCCCGTCTGGGGCTTGTTTGATAATGAGTCGGCTTGACTTAAACCACAATTAGGATACAGAGCTGGAGACCTATTGTGTCTTAAAGGGTTTATTTGAAATTGCGCCCTTATGGGATTTTGAGGAATTTAGTGGACTTATATTTATAAACTTGTTTTGGTTTTCTAAATACTGTTTCGACTTGGAGAGAAATGTTTATTGTTGTGTTTTTTTTGTACTAGAATATTAACACATTAGGTTGGAAAAACACAAGTTAAAAGTTAAAAGGTGATACTTCCGG
Organism: Mya arenaria; assembly: GCF_026914265.1. Classification (NCBI taxonomy): domain Eukaryota; kingdom Metazoa; phylum Mollusca; class Bivalvia; order Myida; family Myidae; genus Mya; species Mya arenaria. The sequence continues at coordinate 35,130,083 of NC_069132.1, read as the reverse complement.
CTAAATGGGCATGCATGAAACTCACAAACGTATTTTATATGTAGTTTGTTTACCACTGGATGCGCTAAAGTAGGGTCATTGAATGGTTGACTTTTAATATGGGAAAGGAGATGAACTATGATTAAAACTGTTTTGAGATTGTATTAATGCTATGACTTTTACAAAAAGAACGAAGATATAAGTAAAAGCGCTGTCGATATTGGTCATATTTGCATTTTAATAGTCAAATGATTTGACCTTGATTTTGAAATGTAGTTATATCATCTATTCATTACGATTTGCTTTTTTATTGCAACGTGTGCACATTTGCTCCTCGGGTAATTTTTTTGCACTTGTTTATATGGTATTTGATTTTTTTGTGTAATAAAATGCCATTAGTATTTGTTAAAAAGAACATTAGACATAATGACGAAGCTAATATTGTTCATGCAAGATACCGATATCTGTATTTAATACAACTCTTATCCACTAAGCGATATTATGTTGCAGTAATTTAAGAGATATAAAAAATGTAGAAATGTTAATGTAATCCTGTCAGAAAGCATTTAAACTGCACGTATTTGTTTCATTCTTATAAAAATAAGACTCAAGAATGAGTTTGAAGTTGATCACTTCCACAGTATCAGCTGAAATAGGAGTGTGATAGCTTTAATAAGTTAATGTATTTGAAATTTCAGCATACCATTTTGATAGCATATGGGACTCAAAGAAAGTCCAAATAGATGAATAAACAGGTTTTTCTTTCTTTTTTATAATATGCCTTAAAAGTATTTCGGAAATGACGCAGTTAAAAGTGTGTCCCAACCCTGTGCGCATTGACGTTTGATTTGGAACTGACAACTGGCGAACATTTAAAGGCAGTGAAAAATATCAAAATGTTACTAGACTGTTTGAAACAGTGAAATGTCATTTTATTTCACTGATAAATATCTGTAACTAACCAGAAAACATATAATAAAACAAATATTTATTTACGACAGTTCTTCTTTATAATATTAAGGGTAATGGCGGCCATTTTAAATTTTGGCGTCCATCTTGGACGAGATTAAGGTGGGCCTGGGTCTGAAAGTCCCTACGTCCGAAAAAAACGGACGATACAAACACTCAGTAATTTGCAAGGTAGGTTTATGAAACTTGGTGTGTGATTAGAGGACCTATAAGAAAATATGCACATCATTTATTTACTTGTTTTGTTGGACAAAAACTTAGAATGCTATGGAAACGATAATAGTGAAAATACCACTTTTTGACAGGATCTTGGTATAAATATAAAAGTATAAAAGCTATATTCACGACCCATGATATTTGTCAATAAGGCTTTTAAGAGATAATGTACCTCATTTCATATTTTTCGTCAAAAGTGTAGATGCTATGGCAACGATAATAGTGAAAATACACATTTCGATTAGATCATGATATTCTGCTTCTGCTAAGGTACGATGCAGGGCCTGTTACGGCGTAGCACACCGCGGGGAGGCGTTTAGTCAAAATGGAGGGCGGCCCTAAAGCCTTCCACTGTCTGTCGGTGGTTCCTAGCTAGGTATATGACACGTTAGGATCAAGTGGTTAGGGCCAATAAGGAAATTGTGCACATCATTTAAAATAACTGTACCATGGCAATAGCACCGGTTGAGGACTGTTGTATCGCTAGCAATATTTAGAGACCAGTTGGCTCACATTAGTGTGATATTTGATTGACGCTCCATTATTAACCAGTGATGTTTAAAGAATTAAACAAATGATTTACTGATAGTTAACTTTTTATTTTTAAATATATTGTCAAAAATATATATTGTAATTAATGTAAGCAATCAAATCTTTATGTGTTTATATTCCACTCTCTTTTGCGTTTCTGTGATATTTATCATTTGATGTTACCTCAATTATCAATGAATTTATTGGATGAGTGAATAAAGGATATTTGACTTGTCTTGACATAGTTATGTAAATAATCGATTGTTAACTATAGGCTCAGTTTATGAATGCCTATTTTTTTTAAACAACCATCACAATAAGAAACGGTTAAAGTATGAATAAACACATTGATACCACGCGAGAAAAATTGTACGCAAATATACACGCAACTTAGTCAAACTGTTTGTCCTATAATATAGAGGTCTGTTTTTAAAAATGGGTTTCAATTTCTTCTTTTTATGTCTACATGTAGGTCCAGATCTAAAATGGGCCGTGTTTGGTGAAATTTAATCATTTAGAAGTGCACATCTAGTTTGACACTGCTGTCGGCTGCGGGCGACTTCTGTCCTATATTGTACGTGTGTCATACTAACCTCCTGTTTTATCACATGCTAACAAAATAATACTGTAACTTGACAGCCTATTGCTGTACTAAAAGACCCCAATATTGTCAGTTAATATACACACTTTGTTTGCATTTGTGTTGTTCTAGATAAGACCTGTGTATGCAGTCAGAGATAACGACTTTTACATTCAGGGCATTCTCCTTCCTTTATCTTTAATATTATAAACACTGGAATAAAACGCGTGCAGTGTCTAGTTTTTCGTGACAGAAAAAAAAACGCTGAGTACTCCGACATGGCTCCACTTGACGACAAGATATGCATTGTTACTGGTGCTACTCGTGGAATCGGTAAAGGGATCGCCCTTCAACTTGCGGAAAAGGGGGCAAAGGTCTACATTACCGGAAGGACGCTGGAACCCCCGAAAGACTCGACTATCGGCGGCTCGTTACGTGACACTGCACGTGAGATTGAGGCTCGTGGCGGCACGTGCATTCCGGTACAGTGTGATCATTCTAACGACAAGGATGTCGAGCAGTTGTTTGAGACGGTTAAAAGTGAAAACGATGGACGCTTGGACATTGTTGTAAATAACGCGTTTTCTGCTGGCAACGCGATATTTCATGCGTTAGGTAAACCTTTTTACGAACAGCCAACGTCGATGTGGGATACTGTTAACAACGTCGGCCTACGGAATCATTATATTTGTTCTGTGCTCGCTTCCCGGCTAATGGTTCCAAGAAAGCAAGGACTGATCGTGAATATCTCTTCCGTCGGCGGCTTACTATACCTTTTCAACACCGCTTATGGAATAGGCAAGGAGGCGTGCGATCGCATGGCGGCTGACTGTGGCTTTGAACTGCGTGGGCAAAACGTCGCGTTTGTGAGTCTTTGGCCGGGTGCCGTAGGCACCGAGTTCGTTCTAAATAAATATGGAGACGAAGCGGCCGATAAAATAGACCCTAACAAAGATCCCGCAGTGATCCCAGATAGAAAGAAATGGTTAGACATATTCCAAAAGGGCGAGACTCCGGAGTTTGCTGGACAATGTATTGCAGCCCTCGCCATTGACCCTGACTTAATGGCGATGACAGGAAAAATACTGACGACGTTTGACCTTAAACAGAGATACGGGCTTCAGGACGCCCCCGGCCATGCTCCAACGGACGTTCGCTCGATGAAGTGGGGGCTACAACAGGGTGGACACACATGGATTTCGGCGCTGACTCCAGGATTTGTGCGCGTCCCAAAATGGCTGCTCTCTCTTGGTGGGAGTAAATTCTGAGGTTCAAGGACAAATGGCAGTTATACTCATCATAGCCGAATAAATGTTACCATTAATAACCGTTATATAACTATCGTTATATGTTATCAAATGTTACCGTTTTTGATGATGTTTTTATGAAAAAATGAGATCTTATGGCTATAAATACCTTGTTACAATCGCTACATGTTAATATTGTACATACATGTACATACGTATTTATGCACAGTCATGTTTATTTCATTTGTAGATGTCTTCACATTCACATTTCACATTGAAGATGTAATACAACGTACTTTTGATAATGGCAAGATAGCATTGGAAGTAAATGAATAGAGACCAACTGCTCAGGCAGGAAAAGCACCATTTTGCCGAACAAAATTATACCGAATATTCCCTTTTAAATGAGCGTTTGTCTGTTGCATTTTGCTTATTAGAATAGATTCAAAAGAATATCAAACAGGTTAAAATAAAGAGTCTCTTTTTTATTTGGTGCATAAATTCATATAATGCAGTTACTGTAAAACAAATTTTGACTGTATCGTTTTAACGTGCATTTCGAGTTTTAAGTTCTAATAATGTACTTGTACTACTGCTGCACCTAAAGCAATCTATGCAGTCGACGCTGCTGCCGCTTCCTCTTCAACCATCAATCCATCAATACTACTACTACTATTCTTGCATACCGGACGTGTGTTTGCGGTCATGTGACCGGTGCTGGAAAAACTCATCTTACACCACCCATGTAAGATGAGTCACGCGCAACAACGCGCCACTACTTATTTCTTTTATTGTAGGGGTTATGACAAGTATATTATGCAATTTCAATAAAGCGGATTCAAAAATATAAGTTTACATTACTTAATAATTAAAATTGAAAATAAATCATCGTTAACCCTTTCACTGCCAACGCTGGAAGTACTAAATGACGTCGACTGTGCCAAAGGTGTAATTTAGCGCATTTCAAGAACGTCGCTAATAAGGAAATAAACATATCAGTATGACATATGCTTAAAGTAATCGATCAATAGTTTTCGTTTCTCTTAAGCGATTGTAACCATCGTGGTTTTAAATAAAAGGTAGAGGTTTGCCCTTTTTTAATTGAATGAAAGACAAACTTATGTAGTACCGGTTTAGTCATGTGTCATTATTTACCTGTTTTATTATATCATATCCTATTATATCAACTATACTAATGTGTTAAATTATATTTCTTATAAAGGAAATCATTTGCGGTATATTATTTTTTTCTTATTATTACTATTCGTCTTGTTATGATCATAATTATTAGATTGAAGATACAGTGGGCTTTTAATTAAAAAATGAACGAGATGTGTAGCTGTCAAAGATTCGTCATATGGCGCATTCCAAGAAGGTCGCGGCTAGTAGATAGGCACTGACCACTTGATTGCAACTTTATTTAGTATAAAACAAATCCTTTTGACAGAATGGATGCGTTTACAGGGTATACTTCGTAAAAAATCATAACTAAAAAGTGATTCGGTTATACGAACCTAACTTATCAGGGGCGTAGCCAGCGTTACGCACTTAGGCATGAGCACCCCCACATCCGAATCCCTCTACGTCCACAGGGATATTCCCCTACCACACGCTCCCCCTTTTGACGTAACATTCTTTTAAGCCTGGCTACGCCCCTGCTTATATAAGCTATACGAATACATTATGTAATACAAAATATTCATATGTGTATGTTACCCTTCTTCAAGGCCTATACATAGACAACTAGAAACGCCATAAAATATACACTGATTAGTTACGTGTCCACAACAAAAGGGTGACGTGTTTGACAACTTAATAATGGCATATACAAAACAAGAGGGCCCTGAAGACCCTGTATCGCTCATATGATCCAATTCAAGTGTGAAATAAGTGTTTTCAGGGCGAGGGCAATTGTGACAGGGTAAGGGAATAAGTGTTTTAGGGCGATGGAAAGTGCAACGAGAGAGGAGTTAATTAAAACATATTTAGGACTAGTTTTCAATACTAAATGTTAAATATTATAGTTGAGGGTATACCCAGTTTTCTTTAGAATTTGAAATGTCAGTTTGGTGGTCTGTTGCCTTTGAAAGGATGCGTACTTGTCTTTGTTTGTACATTTTGTTTCTGTTCTTGTTTTGGTTGGAGTATAAACATGAAAACTATTTCATTTAATTCAGAATGTATTTTAGCAGTGAGTGTGATTAAAACACTTGTTCTACAAGAAAATGCACGAAACTTTGAAAACTTATTATGTATACTTTTGACTACTTCATGGAAGGACTTTTTTTATTAAATTACAGAGTATATTTTCAATAAATCTGCATTGTGTCAATATGTACATTTTTTGTAATATTGTTTAATTTCTTAATTTTAATTAGAGGGTTATCTAATTTTCATTATATGGCACAAAACGATTCAAAGGGAATTAGGCGAGTAGGGATGAAATGAGAAAAAAAGTAATGTATGAACAGTAAACAAACTTTATTTCAACAAGAAGTACCATCAATATAAGTCAGTATAAAACTTACCTTGCTGTAATAAGTACATTCTGACCAGGTTTCATATAGATAAGGTAGACAATATGGCCTCAGCAGTGCTTTAACAATGTGTTCTATGATTTGACTTCGTGACCTAGTTTTTGAACTCAGGTTACCCAGTTTCAAACTTGACACAGACTTCATAACCACAAACATTCTGACATAGTTTCATGGTGATCAAAGAGATAATGTAACCTCTACAGCGTTTACAAAGTTGTTCTATGATTTGACCTAGTGGCCTGGTTTTTGACTTCTGATTACCCAGTTTCAAACTCTACCTTAAGATAATCAAGAATAACATTATGATCAAGTTCCATGAACATATGGTCATAAATGTGGCCTCTAGAGTGTTAACATGCTCTTCTTATTATTTGACCTAGTTTTTGACAGCTAGAGCTAATCAATATAAACATTCTGACCAAGTTTCATGAACATACACTCATAAATGTGACCTCTAGAGTGCTAACAAGCTTTTCCTATGATTTGACCTAATGGCCTAGTTTTTGACCGCATATGACCCAGATTTAAACTTGACTTAAAGATTATTAATATAAACATTCTGACCAATTTTCACGAAGATACAGTCATAAATGTGACCTCTAGATTGTTAACAAGCTTTTCCTTCAATTTGACCTGGTGACCTAGTATTTAACCCAAGATGACCAAATGTCGAACTCGTCCAAGATTTTATTGAGGGTAACATTCTGACCAAGTTTCATTAAGATTGTGATCAAATTGTGACCTCTAGAGTGTTAACAGTCAAATTGTTGACGACGGACGACGACGGGTGATGACGACGGACGACGGGCGACGGACACAGTGCGATCACATTAGAATAAAATTGCATAAATGAATGTATGAATGGGATAATCGACCAAAACAACACACACGGAAAAAGCAACAAACGAACGTCATGCCGGGTAATCATTGGAGCCATAACATTTTGTTATGTTTTGAAAATGCTCCAACGCGTCTTCCGTTATAGTGCCAATGAGTAGAATATGGATGTAAACAGTGAGTATGGTTTCTTATTTTTCATTTTTAAAGGTTTATACGAGTAAATATAAAAAGATGGAGAATGTAGTTCCATATAGGAATGGCCATGAGTTGTTCTAAATGTACATGTTCTGAATAAAATATAATATCTGATCGTCTAGAACTTGCATAACTTGCTAGACGTTAGTGTTGACAACGTAAAAATTTGGATTTTCGTGAGAATTGTTCTCGTACCTTAGGTTTAAGCATTTTCTTTACATGTGTGTGGCTTTTTTATTTACAAAAGGTTGCCGCGTTACAAATTTTTGAACTTTATTTGTTATACTTGCTGCACTATGCTCGATTTTCTGAACGTTGTGGTGCCACTGAATTGGTTGTGGTGCTCATGAATAGTAATTTAGTAGGAAACGAATTGTGAAAAAACTGCAGCAATTTCATAACATGAAAATTAACAATTAACTGAATTAATATCATTTTTGATCTTTTTAAAGCATGACCTACTACCAAACTGCTTCGCGGACTTTAAGGTTCAAATGTCGCCATTTGGTGCACACTCCAAGTACCATTTATTATTTAAAAGCGTTTTAGGGGAGTTAGTTTTATTCCCAATGATGACTGGAGGTTGGTTTTGTATTAAGAACTTGTCATTAAATCTAATCATGAACCATACATGCCATTTTTTGAAAGGCTCTCCAGGGGATTTTGTTTAGCATTCCCGTGGATTTGAGTCCCATACCAGGGGGGTTTCATAATCGCCTTTTTCATAATTTAATTCTGGAGTATGTTCATCCCCAACCGGGGGATGGTTCGAAATTCCGGGGGACATTCCCCCCGCCGGGGGATATAGCATGTATGGTGAATGAATAAGTTCTCTAAATCATCATTATTTTTTAGCTAATTCGTCAGCATGCTACATGCTGGCAGGAGAGTTGCGATTTGTTCTTTATATTTTTGAATACAAAAAAAAATGTACATCGAAATTGCTTTCGTAATTTAGTGGAATGACAACGTATGATCAAATGGATGCAAATGACCCAAAACTTGCAACACAGTGAACCCTCAATTATGTCCACGCGCACCGCCACAGCCAGAAGACTTACGCTTCAATATAACCGTTTAGCACTCGAGCAGACGCAGTAAACGTGGTAGTGCCAACGCCATTCAACCGCGTCTTCGCGTTCATGGAAACACGACAAAGTGTATGACGTATTTAACGTGGTTCAGGGTTCACTCGACGATCATTTAAAAATTTAATACATTTCAACGCTTTGAAATTACTGTATTAAAGTGTTTTATAAGTGTTATTTATTAATCTACTACTAGACTCGAATGTGAACTGATACAAATTGCTTCTATTCAAGGCAACCTTTTACCAACAGAAAACATGAAACTGACTTAAACAACAGAATGGGAACAGAATGGCATATTTTTTCGATGTCCGAAACTTTGCTAAAAAAATAAGCAAGGATGGACACTCTTGGTTTCTAAATTGTATGCGAGTGGTGCATCTTGCTGCAATCTTCAGTATCGTAGTGTATTCATAAAGGTAGCCTTAACCCGTACCGTGCCATAAAACGTAACATGAATCGTAAAAACATATTAAAATCAAAGCGCTTAAAGCGTTGAATGGCTTTCGGCCTGCTACGTTTTGTGAGTGTAGTCATGTAATTGTAAAACATAATTATTAGCATAAACATTTAAAGATGGCATATGCTCATAATTTCCTTCGCGAACACTTTAAGAGTTTAAAGTTGATTCTCAATGAGATCATGCAGTATAAGTCACTTGAAATGTGGACTACGCCAAAAAGTTACTTATAAGGTATTGAGTAATTCTGCACTGCCACGGAAAAGGCATTAAGGATGTTTTTTGTAGAATCTACTCTACAATTGAAACTTGATTTGGGCGTTTTTAATTTACTACCAGAGTATGCCAGCTAAATCAAATGCATCCCAACAAAAGGCATTGGACATATTAATTAGTTTAATGTTTGAGCCTTCTTTCTACAACGCCAAACACCTCTAGCTCGAATCAACCACATACCATTTATTTTCTGTATGTTTGATGTACATACATGTATCTTAATTATGCCCTCAACGTATATCACTCGTGGACAAAATGAACAGATTTACATTAACATATTATATCAGATTTAAAAATATATATGCATATGCATCATGCTACATGCTCAAAATATTGGACTGAAATTACTGAGACAAACTGAGAAATATTCACATACTTTCCGTTCGGCATTACATGGCTATGACACAAATTGTAGCAGGTCGATAGCCTGTCAACATTTTACGCCATTTAATTTGAGTGGTAAAAGTGTATAATATTCATTTATTAATGGTTAAAAGGTTGTTAGTATGTACTTACACAAGAGAATGGTTTTATACGACATACATTTTACAAACACAAGTATAAACTAACAATCACAATAAAAAATGTTAAGAAATTTAAAACATAGAAAATGTACTCATGAAATAACTAAATCCCCCCAAGAAAATGATTGTAGGATAAAATGAAGCATTCATTTAAAAGATTATGAATTAATATTAAACGCTTAATAAGCATTTAATTGCATCATAATATGATCCATATGTTTTACAGGTTTTGACGACCTCGCAGAGTTTATTTCCGGGGAGTACACCTGTCCGAATACGATGACCCACATTCTATTCTAAACTACAATGTACACGTAGATATTATCGGTCTGCTGCCGAAGCAAAATCGAAACACAGGTATATAGGATTTTGCTTTTTATATTGCGTTCTGTAATATCTTTAACCGATATTAAAATAATTGCTTATTGTACAATTAAATTGCGTTATATTACGCAAAACGCAGCTTATTCGAACTATATTAACCGCATAACATAGATCATAACTCATTACAGCGTTATTTATAGCAAGCTAATTAATATCCAGAACGCAGTCCATAGCTATTGCCTACGAGGTATGTTCGATGTGAATGTTAATGTACGCCCGTGCGCGCATTAATTCGCCAATAGTGAAAAATGTTATGTCGATTTGCCGACGCGATTTTCGAGATACGGTTATAAAAGTCTGCAGGCCTAGCGGCCTACAGCCTGAAAACAGAAATTTTGTTCTGACAGATGATTCTTTTCCTTATTAGTATATGTACATTAGGGATATAAAATGATAGCTAAATGTAGTTTCTAGCTCTAATGGCCAAAGGCAAGTTTTGCTATCGTTATCATGCCAATCTTTTTTTTATTTGGATCGCCTTCACTAAAATGGTACGATTGGCACTGTTCGACTTTTTGCAAAATATTTATCACCTTTGGCTGAAAGAATAGGCAGCTTAGTGTACGTGAAGTTAGCGGACTAGCGGCGTGAAGTAAGCAGCCTAGCGGCCTTACGGCGTGAATTTAGCGGCCTAGCTATCTTGTGGCCTAACGACCTAGGTAGTTGGCGGCCTAGCGGCCTAAGTTTGTTCACTATTTCAAAGTAATTGTTTTTCGTTTGATTAGAAAGCAATGATTAATCAAATGGATGTTTATTTTTCATATATTAACATAGTGGATTTAAATTGTTTTCTATTTTAAAGCAATTTTAAATGAGATTTCTTTTCAAACAATGCTCAAATTATTAGTTTGTATGCAATATTCATCACTCTGGAGCCTAAAATTCCCTTAAACTCAATCCAGCAGCCTTAAAAAATGGGAGAAATGCTGATATTCGCTATCAGATATTGATTTGTGAATAAAAACATTCATCAGTCGGATCCCAATAATTATAGGGGCATTAAGTTGATCTGTTGCTTTGCGAAATTATTTACAGTTATTTTAAACGGGAGGCTTAAAGAATGGACTAAGTAGTATGATGTTCTCACTGATGCTGAATTTGGCTTTAAAAATAATTACAGTACCGTTGATCCACTCGCTGATTCAAAGACAGCTAAATTCTAAGCAGAAGTTATACTGTTGTTTTGTTGACTTTAAAAAAGCATATGACTGCATTGATAGGAGTAGGATGTGGTATAAATTAATAAAATCAGGTATCGATGGTAAATTTTTGGCTCTGTTACGTTCAATGTACGAAGAAGTGAAGATTTGTGTTAAACATGTAGGCACATAGTCTGATTTCTTTGATAGTAATGTCGGATTATTTCAAGGGGAGATAACTTCCCCGGTCTGTTTTTACCTATTTTTAAATGACATTGAGTTACATTTGCAACAAGGAACCAACGCCGGGATCACCATTGATGAACTTAATATTTACGTATTGTTGTTTGCTGACGATGCCGCTCTAATATCAGAATCAAAAGAAGGCTTACAGGAATCACTTGATCAACTGGAAACTTATTGTAATCGTTGGAAACTCACAGTGAATGTTGAGAAAACTAAAATTGTTGTCTTCAAAAAGGTGGTAGACTTTCGCGAACTGACATATGGAAATATGCCGGTGCCGATGTTGAAATAGTGAACTCTTTTAATTACCTAGGTGTAGTACTAACGTCTGGTGGTTCTTTTGCTCAAGCAGCTAAAACTTTAGCTGGAAAAGCTCTTCGATCAATGAATGGCTTATTTTCTATTGTAAAAGATACAACTGTTCCAGTTAAAATCATGTTTAATCTGTTTGACTCATATGTTGTGTCTATACTTAATTATGGATCGGAGGTTTGGGGATTTGGGAAATATGAGTGCTTGGAAAGAGTGCAAAAACGTTTTTGTAAATGGATACTTAAAGTAAAACGGTCTACAAATACATTGTCTTTATACAGTGAGCTAGGTCGGTGTCCGCTATATATCGAACGATATATTCGTATTATTAAATATTTTATCAAACTATTCACTAGCAAAACTGATAATTGTATTTTAAGGATAACTATCGGTAAAGAATTAAGAGAGATAGATGCAAACCGTGCTGTTAGAAATTGGGCCTCAAATGTTCGAGATGTTTTACAACACTCGGGATTTCATGACGTGTGGCTTTATCCAGAATCAGTAAATATGACTGTCTTTCTACCTTTGATTAGAAATAGGCTACGAGATATTTATATTTAAGACTGGAGAGTGGGTATGGAAAGTTGTACCTCACTATTTATATATAAAGAACTAAAAGACATATTCGAAGTCTCAAGCTATATTCATAAATTAGACATCATTAAGTACAGACAAGTACTTGCAAAATTAAGACTATCGTCACATAGATTAAATATTGGAATTGGGAGACATAATAACATTGTAAGAAATGAAAGAAAGTGTACATTTTGTAATTTAAACGATCAGGAAAACGAGTACCATTTTGTCTTAAAATGTCCAATGTATGCTGATGTTCGTAGAAACTTTATACCCAGATACTATTCAAAACATCCTAGTATGGCTAATTTTATCTCTCTACTGCAAACTGATAATAAATCACTTCTTGTTAAATTAGCAATTTTTGTCTAAAAGCCTTTGAAATAAGAAAGAACAATGTCTAATGGTTTTATTCATAAATTGTCCCCAAAAACAAGACGATCTGTATATGTCTTTGTATTTCCTTTTTACATGTTTGTTGTTTTATCACACATTTTGTATCTCCAATCTATTGGTATTAGGTTCCTTTATAAACGGCAATACTGCTTCTATTTTCATGTCTTATTCTATTTCTTTCCGCAATGTTCAAGGTTTATGTGTTAAAGAATATATTTAACATTCTCACTTCCATATCAACCATCATGCACGCTGATTTGTGTGTAACTTGGTTGATGTTTTCCTTTTTTCCTTTGTTCTTTCCATTTTTGAGTAATTTCTGAAAAATCTGTCAATGATGCAAAAATCATTTAAAACGTGTTATACATGGAACTATATATATTTTGATTGTGTATGTGTGTGTGTATTCTATATTTATGTTAATATTTGTGTAATGTGACGATGAGCTGTATATGCTTAAGTTAAAAATAAATTTTCTGTTCTGTTCTGTTCTGATGTTGAAAATAACGCACATAAAATCTTCGAGGAAAATAATAAGTTTAAGCCGCCGCTAGACCGTTAAGTTAGCGGCCTGGCGGCCTAAGTTTGTTCACTATTTTAAAGTAATTGTTCGTGCGTTTGATAAGAAAACAATGATAAATCAAATGATTGTTTCTTATTTATACATTAACATTTTTTCAAAAGTCGATCAAGCAGTCCAGCAGCTTAGCGGCGTGAAGTTAGCGGCCTAAAATTCCCCAAAACTCACTCCAGCAATCTAAAAAGATAGGGTGAAATTCTTATATTCCCTAAAGGATGTTGATTTGTGAATAAAAACATGCATCATAGTTGTAGGAAAGAACACACATAAAAATATGTAATAGTAAACAAGATTCAAGATTCAAAATATTTATTAACGTAACTTAAAAATATACATGCTTCTCGTTACATGACATTATGAGTCAAACAAACATATGATCAACGTGAATATTTTTAGGATAAAACGTGAAAAAGAAAGAAGAAGAAATTAAATATATAGCATATATCATTAACAAGTTCAAGCCGCTTGGCAGCTAGGCCGCCAGGCTGCTAACATCAACCCCTTAGGCCGCTAACTTCACCCCGCCAGGCCGCCAATTTCAACCCGCCAGGCCGCTAACTTCACCCCGCCAGGCCGCTAATTTCACTCCGCCAGGCCGCTAACTTCACGCCGCTAACTTTACCCCGCAAGGCCGCTAACTTCAACCCGCCAGGCCGCTAACTTCACCCCGCCAGGCCGCAAACTTCACTCCGCTAGGCCGCTAACTTCACTCCGCCAGGCCGCTAACTTCACCCCGCTAGGCCGCTAACTTCACCCCGCCAGGCCGCTAACTTCACCCCGCTAGGCCGCTAACTTCACCTCGCTAGGCCGCTAACTTCACCCCGCTAGGCCGCTAACTTCACCCCGCCAGGCCGCTAACTTCACCCCGCCAGGCCGCTAACTTCACCCCGCTAGGCCGCTAACTTCATCCCGCTAGACCGCTAATAAACACATGTTTACAATGTATGACACCACCATAGTCAAACAGATAATCCGATATGATCATGAAAGCATACATGTATATATGTACTGTATTGGTCACTTGATGAAGTGGAGTGTTAGCGATGCGTGTGAATACGAACAGATCACCTGAGTGTCACTCCCCTTATTTGAGTGTCCTAACGGGAATGTGGTTGGAGTGTTAGCGAGAGTGAATGTTCGGAATTCGGCCCTTAGACCTCTCTCGAGACTAGGTAGATCACAAGTCTTCAGCAAAATAAGGACAGAACGTAAATGTAAATTATGTCCACAGAATTCTTTTGAGTCTGAATTTCAGTTTCTTCTATGTTGTTCCACTTAGAGTGATATTCGTAGAAAACATAGAAAAATAAATTAAACTCACATAGCTTAGTTAAATTTAATAATTTATATCAGACGCTATGCAGTATTTTGTTCATGTACGTTTGTGTCTTGGCCATATCAATATTTATTTTGTGTAATCGACCATGCAAAATACTGTTTGGCCAGTAAAAACTTATGACCTGTTTTAAACAAAATAAATACATAGTTAAACTTCGCCCCACCAGGACAGTAAACGATATATTAACATAATGCATCTAATCAGTGACAGGACAGCAACCACTCTTAATTTTAAATATCCAAACAAAATAGACGGTGGAAGGATTATATTGTATTCAAACAATGTATTTTAGCCCCTGGACATGTGTACAATTAGGTTTGAGTGAACGGAGTCATATTTGGTCAAACCTTGCATATCAATACCTGGGTTAGCTATACTTTGGTCAGACAAACGGGAAATCAAACAAAAAATAAATTCTTTTTTGCAGCCATGAGGATAATATTGTTTGTTTCCAGGTATTTCTTTTAAGTTGGGCTTCGATTTAATATTGTGTTGGACTATGCGTACTGTTTCCATTGAGTTTTCCTTTCACTTGCTGGTGGTACAACCAATCGTTCAGGACATTTGAATATTCAAAAGTTACCAGCTAAACAGTTAAATAGCATAATATTTACAAGAATGTGAGCTTTATCTACATGTTTCTGTCGAACGATTTTATATATGAGTGCTTTTTTCGGAAGTATTTAAAATCTGTTTTTTTAGTTCAAATAGTCGCTGACGTATTTACCTTTGCCTCTTGCAGCTGCCATGGAAACACCAACAAAAAGCAAGTTCTTTTTTTTCTATTAGAATGAGTTCAAACCCAACACATCTCTTTTACATTTAAGTTATGGCACTATCTGCACTCTTAGGATCATTTCACATGAAAAGTCAAGCTAAAACTGTTTTCTCTAAAGTACTCTTATGTTCATATTGAAATAAAAAATAGTCTTCGTATTAATAATTAATAAAAGTATAGAATTCTAGAACTACGAGAATTGCAAACTGTCTTCTTTTGTTGGTTTCAACGATGCATAAAGATTTTTTTCTTTTCAGTATACTATTTTTTTAGTACACTTTTTTAAAAAAAAGTGACTGCATCAGTTCACTTTCAGCGCCTATGGTACCGGAATTGTCCAATCATCCAACCGGAAGTGATGCCCCTTGCAGTGGAGTTGGTAAGGTGACCAGATGGCTATGGGCGACAACTCACAGACGATGACTGGGCTGTACCAGGTGAGCAGTGCATCATCGATGAGGTTTAACGTTTAAAATATATTTGCGAATTGTTTTATACTTTTTTTTTGGTATCTTGACCATTCATTATGGTCTGTACATTTTTGCATTGTTATTTTAAGAAATGCACTAAGTAGGTAACTTTATACTATTTCATAGCCTTATGATGAATTAATTAAAACATATGGACAACATTTTTAAGGAGTCTTATTAAATCAATTATTTTATTAAACATATCAATGATTCTTCGAATTGAATTTGAATGATATTTGTTTATAACTATTTTAAATCACATTTTTAGCAATTGTTTATTCAATTATGCTTATTTGATATATAAACTACTTATTGAAATAAGTTACAGCATCGTTTCTTTTATATAAATATCAATGTTACAGCGTCCATGGTACCGGATGTGGCCAACCATCCAACCGGAAGAGATGCCCTTTGCAGTGGAGTTGGCGAAGAGGCGTAATGCGCCTTCAGTTGCAGTCAGGTTTGCGTAAGGTTATGTGGACAATTTCACCAACAAAGATATGTATTATTTTGCTCACTTATTCGTATAAGTTTTTGATTGCACTATTTGGCTCAGCATTGTTGTTTTTTTTTGCTTTTTAAATAATTCATCTTCAAAGAATGTTTTCACTAAGCATGTCACTTTATATACCATAGCCTTATGATGAATTAATTTAAATGTATGGACAACATTTAAAATGTTCTTTTTAAATCATTTTTTACTAAAAATATCAATGATTCTTCGAATTAATGATTATTTTTTTCCAAATGCACGGACATTACAAAGGCATTTTCTGTTGGTTTTAAAAATCTTACAGTGAAAATGCTAAAAGTTGCCAGCATCCTTTCCCAAGATTTCTTTAACCGAACCCAGGTACCAGAAAAAGTTTATTTCATTTTCGTGTATGTCAAATTATAACATCTTTAAATAAAATGTTTTTCATTGGAGGGGCTTCATTTGTATTAGTCTAAACGTTGTTTATTATACACTTGCAGGAAAGTCTCATGAAATGAGTGCGCAAAAACAATATAAAACTGATTTCATTCATATGAATATATTTGTTTAATAATATAATTTAATTGATTTCGAATGATATTTGTTTATAAAATCTTTAATTCACATGTTTAACAATTGTTTAATTAATCATGATACTGGCTTAATTTACATACAGACTACTTCTTGAAATAAGTTACTGCATCGGTTTTTCATATACATATCAATGCTACAGAGTCTATGGTACCTGAAGAGGCCAACCATCCCACCGGAAGAGATGCCATTTGCAGTGGAGTTGGCGAAGAGGCGTAATGCACCTTCTGTTGCAGTCAGGTTTGCGTAAGGTTATGTGGACAACTTCACCAACAAAGATATGTATTATTTTGCTCACTTTTTGTATAAGTTTATGTTTCCACTATTTGGCTCAGCATTGTTTGTTTTTGTAAACAATTAATCTTCAAAGAATGTTGTCAGTAAGTAGGTTACTTTATATTTCCTAACCTTATGATGAATTAATCAAACTACATTGGCATTTTTTGAAGGTTCTCATACAATCTATTACTATTGTTAAATATATCAATGATTCTTTGAATGAATGATTCTCTTTTTCCAAATACACGAAAATTGAAAAGAAATTTTCTGTTGGTTTTAAAAATCTTACAGTGAAATGCTTAAAGGTGCCAGCATCCTTTCCCAAGATTTCTTTAACCAAACTCAGGTAGCAGAAAATGTGTATATCATTTTTGTGTATGTCAAATTATAACATCTTTAAATAAAAAGTTTCACATTGGAGGGGCTTCATTTCTATTAGTCTAAACATGGTTTATTATACACTGGCAGGAAAGACTCATGAAATGAGAGTGCAAAAACAATATAAAACTGATTCATATGAATAATTTTGTTTAATGAACATAATTTAATTGATTTCGAATGATATTTGTTTATAAAATCTTTAATTCATATGTTTAACTAATGTTTAATTAATTATGGTACTGGCTTAATTTACATATAAGCAACTTCTTGAAATAAGTTACTGCATCGGTTTTCCATATAAATATCAATTTTATAGCGTCTATGGTACCTGAAGAGGCCAACCATCCAACCGGAAGAGATGCCCTTTGCAGTGGAGTTGGCGAAGAGGCGTTATGCGGCTACAGTTGCAGTCAGGTTTGCGTAAGATTATGTGGACAACTCCACCAACAAAGAAATGTATTATTTTGCTCACTTATTCGTATAAGTTTTTGTTTCCACTATTTGGCTCAGCATTGTTTTTTTGGTTGGTTTTTAAATAATTCATCTTGAAAGAATGTTTTCACTAAGTAGGTCACTTTACATACCATAGCCTTATGATGAATCAGTTTAAATGTATGGACAGCATTTTAAATGTTCTTGTTAAATCAATTCTTTTATTGAAAATATCAATGATTCTTCAAATTAATGTTTATATTTTCCAATTGCACGTTAATTGAAAAAGCATTTTCTGTTGGTTTTAGAAATCTTACAGTGAAAATGCTAAAAGGTGCCAGCATCCTTTCCCAAGATTTCTTTAACCGAACCCAAGTAGCAGAAAATGTTGTTTTTTTTTCATTTTCGTGTATGTCAAAATATAAAATCTTCAAATGAAATGTTTCACATTGGAGGGGCTTCATTTGTATTAGTCTAAACATGGTTCATAATTAAACTAATAGGGAAGGCTCATGAAATAGAGTGCAAAACAATGTAAAACTGATTTAATTTATATGAATATTTTTGTTTCAAGAACAGAATTAATTGAATTCGAATGATATTTGTTTATATCTACTTTAAATGACATTTTTACCAATTGTTAATTCAATTATGACACTTGTTTATTTGATATACAAACTACTTATTAAAATAAGTTACTGCATCGGTTTTTCATATAAATATCAATGTTACAGCGTCCATGGTACCTGAAGTGGCCAACCATCAAACCAGAAGAGATGCCCTTTGCGGTGGAGTTAGCGAAGAGGCGTAATGCGGCTACAGTTGCAGTCAGGTTTGCGTAAGGTTATGTGGACAACTTAATCAACAAAGATATGTATTATTTTGCTCACTTTTTGTATAAGTTTTTGTTTCAACTATTTGGCTCAGCATTTGTTTCTTTAAACAATTCATCTTCAAATAATGTTTTCAGTATGTAGGTCACTTTATATTTCCTAGCCTTATGATGAATTAATCAAACTACATTGGCATTTTTTAAAGGTTCTTATTCAATCTATTACTTGATAATGCATATCAATGATTCTTCGAATGAATGGTTCTTTTTTTCCAAATACACGAAAATTGAAAAGACTTTTTCTGTTGGTTTTAAAAATCTTACAGTGAAAATGCTTAAAGGTGCCAGCATCTTTTCCCAAGATTTCTTTAACCGAACTCAGGTAGCAGAAAATGTTTATTTCATTTCCGTGTATGTCAAAATATAACATCTTTAAGTAAATGTTTTTCATTGGAGGAGCTTCATTTGTATTAGTCTAAACATGTTTGTTTTTTATGCACTGGCAGGAAAGACTCATGAAATGAGAGTGCAAAACAATATAAACTGATTTAATTCATATGAATTTATTTGTTTAATGAACATAATTTAATTGATTTCGAATGATATTTGTTTATAACGTCTTTAATTCACATGTTTAACAATTGTTTAATTAATTATGATACTGGCTTGATTTACATATAAACTACTTCTTGAAAAATGTTACTGCATCGGTTTTTCATATAAAACTCAATGTTACAGCGTCCATGGTACCTGAAGTGGCCAACCATCCCACCGGAAGAGATGCCCTTTGCAGTGGAGTTGGCGAAAAGGCGTAATGCGGCTACAGTTACAGTCAGGTTTGCGCAAGGTTAAGTGGACAACTCCACCAACAAAGATATGTATTATTTTGCTCACTTTTTGTATAAGTTTATGCTTCCACTATTTGGCTCAGCATTGTTTGTTTTTGTAAACAATTAATCAACAAAGAGTGTTGTCAGTAAGTAGGTCACTTTATATTTCCTAACCTTATGGTGAATTAATCAAACTACATTGGCATTTTTGAAGGTTCTTATTCAATCTATTACTTTGTTAAATATATCAATGATTCTTTGAATGAATAATTCTCTTTTTCCAAATACACGAAAATTGAAAATAACATTTTCTGTTGGTTTTAGAAATCTTACAGTGAAAATGCTAAAAGGTGCCAGCATCCTTTCCCAAGATTTCTTTAACCGAATCCAAGTAGCAGAAAATGTTTATTTCATTTTCGTGTATGCCAAAATATAACACCTTCAAATGAAATGATTCAAATTGGAGGGTCTTCATTTGTATAAGTCTAAACATGATTCATAATTAAACTTATAGGGAAGGCTCATGAAATGAGAGTGCAAAACAATGTAAAACTGATTTAATTCATATGAATATTTTTGTTTAAACAACAGAATTTAATTTAGTTTGAATGATATTTGTTTATATCTACTTTAAATGACATGTTAACAAATTGTTAATTCAATTATGACACTTGTTTATTTGATATATAAACTACTGATTAAAATAAGTTATTGCATCGGTTTTTCATATAAATATCAATGTTATAGCGTCCACGTTACCTGAAGTGGCCAACCATCCGACCGGAAGAGATGCCCTTTGCAGTGGAGTTGGCGAAGAGGCGTAATGCGGCTACAGTTGCAGTCAGGTTTGCGTAAGGTTATGTGGACAACTTCATCAACAAAGATATGTATTATTTTGCTAACTTTTTGTATAAGTTTGTGTTTCAACTATTTGGCTCAGCATTGGGGTTTTTTTAACAATTCATCTTCATAGAATGTTTTCAGTAAGTAGGTCACTTCATATTTCCTAGCCTTATGATGAATGAATCAAACTACATTGGCATTTTTAAAGGTTCTTATTCAATCTATTACTTGATAATACATATCTTTGATTCTTCGAATGAATGATTCTTTTTTTCCAAATACACGCAAATTCAAAAGGCATTTTCTGTTGGTTTTAAAAATCTTACAGTGAAAATGCTTAAAGGTGCCAGCATCTTTTTCCAAGATTTCTTTAACCGAACCCAGGTAGCAGAAAATGTTTATTTCATTTTCGTGTATGTCAAAATATAACATCTTTAAGTAAAATGTTTTTCATTGGAGGGGCTTCATTTGTATTAGTCTAAACATGGTTTATTATAAACTGACAGGAAAGACTCATGAAATGAGAATGCAAAAACAATATAAAACTGATTTAATTCATATGAGTATACTTCTTAAATACCATAATTTAATTGTTTTCGAATGATATTTGTTTATAACGTCTTTAATTCACATGTTTAACAATTGTTTAATTAATCATGATACTGGCTTAATTTACATATAAACTAATCTTGAAATAAGTTACTGCATCGGTTTTTCATATACATATCAATGTTACAGCGTCCATGGTACCTGAATTGCCAACCATCCCACCGGAAGAGATGCCCTTTGCAGTGGAGTTGGCGAAAAGGCGTAATGCGGCTACAATTGCAGTCAGGTTTGCGTAAGGTTAAGTGGACAACTTCACCAACAAAGATATGTATTATTTTGCTCATTTATTCGTTTAAGTTTTTGTTTGCACTGTTTGGCTCAGCATTGTTTTTTTGGTTGGTTTTTAAATAATTCATCTTGAAAGAATGTTTTCACTAAGTATGTCACTTTATATACCATAGCCTTATGATGAATTAATTTAAATCTATGAACAACATTTTAAAGGTTCTTTTATTAAATCTTTTTTTATTCAAAATATCAATGATTCTTCGAATTAATGATTATTTTTCCTAAATGCACGTAAATTGAAAAGGCATTTTCTGTCGGTTTTAGAAATCTTACAGTCAAAATGCTTAAAGGTGCCAGCATCCTTTCCCAAGATTTCTTTAACCGAACCCAAGTAGCAGAAAATGTTTATTTCATTTTCGTGTATGTCAAAATATAATATCTTCAAATGAAATGATTCACATTTGAAAGGCGTCATTAGTATAAGTATAAACATGGTTCATAATTAAACTAATAGGGAAGGCTCATGAAATGAGAGTGCAAAACAATGTAAAACTGATTTAATTCATATGAATATTTTTGATTAAAGAACAGAATTTAATTGAGTTCGAATGATATTTGTTTATATCTACTTTAAATGACATGTTAACAAATTGTTAATTCAATTATGACACTTGTTTATTTGATATATAAACTACTGATTGAAATAAGTTATTGCATCGGTTTTTCATATAAATATCAATGTTATAGCGTCCACGTTACCTGAAGTGGCCAACCATCCGACCGGAAGAGATGCCCTTTGCAGCGAAGTTGGCGAAGAGGCGTAATTCGGCTACACTTGCAGTCAGGTTTGCGTAAGGTTATGCGGCAACATCATCAACAAAGATATGTATTATTTTGCTCACTTTTTGTTTAAGTTTTTGTTTGCACTATTTGGCTCAGCATTTAATTCTTTAAACAATTCATCTTCAAAGAATGTTTTCAGTATGTAGGTCACTTCATATTTCCTAGCCTTATGATGAATGAATCAAACTACATTGGCATTTTTAAAGGTTCTTATTCAATCTATTACTTGATAATACATATCTATGATTCTTCGAATGAATGATTCTTTTTTTCCAAATACACGCAAATTCAAAAGGCATTTTCTGTTGGTTTTAAAAATCTTACAGTGAAAATGCTTAAAGGTGCCAGCATCTTTTCCCAAGATTTCTTTAACCGAACCCAGGTAGCAGAAAATGTTTATTTCATTTTCGTGTATGTCAAAATATAACATCTTTAAGTAAAATGTTTTTCATTGGAGGGGCTTCATTTGTATTAGTCTAAACATGGTTTATTATAAACTGACAGGAAAGACTCATGAAATGAGAATGCAAAAACAATATAAAACTGATTTAATTCATATGAATATACTTCTTAAATACCATAATTTAATTGTTTTCGAATGATATTTGTTTATAACGTCTTTAATTCACATGTTTAACAATTGTTTAATTAATCATGATACTGGCTTAATTTACATATAAACTACTTCTTGAAATAAGTTACTGCATCGGTTTTTCATATACATATCTATGTTACAGCGTCCATGGTACCTGAATTGCCAACCATCCCACCGGAAGAGATGCCCTTTGCAGTGGAGTTGGCGAAAAGGCGTAATGCGGCTACAATTGCAGTCAGGTTTGCGTAAGGTTAAGTGGACAACTTCACCAACAAAGATATGTATTATTTTGCTCATTTATTCGTTTAAGTTTTTGTTTGCACTGTTTGGCTCAGCATTGTTTTTTTGGTTGGTTTTTAAATAATTCATCTTGAAAGAATGTTTTCACTAAGTATGTCACTTTATATACCATAGCCTTATGATGAATTAATTTAAATCTATGAACAACATTTTAAAGGTTCTTTTATTAAATCTTTTTTTATTCAAAATATCAATGATTCTTCGAATTAATGATTATTTTTCCCAAATGCACGTAAATTGAAAAGGCATTTTCTGTTGGTTTTAGAAATCTTACAGTCAAAATGCTTAAAGGTGCCAGCATCATTTCCCAAGATTTCTTTAACCGAACCCAAGTAGCAGAAAATGTTTATTTCATTTTCGTGTATGTCAAAATATAATATCTTCAAATGAAATGATTCACATTTGAAAGGCGTCATTTGTATAAGTCTAAACATGGTTCATAATTAAACTAATAGGGAAGGCTCATGAAATGAGAGTGCAAAATAATGTAAAACTGATTTAATTCATATGAATATTTTTGATTAAAGAACAGAATTTAATTGAGTTCGAATGATATTTGTTTATATCTACTTTAAATGACATGTTAACAAATTGTTAATTCAATTATGACACTTGTTTATTTGATATATAAACTACTGATTGAAATAAGTTATTGCATCGGTTTTTCATATAAATATCAATGTTATAGCGTCCACGTTACCTGAAGTGGCCAACCATCCGACCGGAAGAGATGCCCTTTGCAGCGAAGATGGCGAAGAGGCGTAATTCGGCTACACTTGCAGTCAGGTTTGCGTAAGGTTATGCGGCAACATCATCAACAAAGATATGTATTATTTTGCTCACTTTTTGTATAAGTTTGTGTTTCAACTATTTAGCTCAGCATTGTTTTTTTAACAATTCATCTTCATAGAATGTTTTCAGTAAGTAGGTCACTTCATATTTCCTAGCCTTATGATCAATGAATCAAACTACACTGGTATTTTTAAAGGTTCTTATTCAATCTATTACTTGATAATGCATATCTATCTTTCTTCGAATGAATGGTTCTTTTTTCCAACTACACGAAAATTCAAAAGGCATTTTCTGTTGGTTTTAAAAATCTTACAGTGAAAATGCTTAAAGGTGCCAGCATCTTTTCCCAAGATTTCTTTAACCGAACCCAGGTAGCAGAAAATGTTTATTTCATTTTCGTGTATGTCAAAATATAACATCTTTAAGTAAAATGTTTTTCATTGGAGGGGCTTCATTTGTATTAGTCTAAACATGGTTTATTATACACTGGCAGGAAAGACTCATGAAATGAGAGTGCAAAAACAATATAAAACTGATTTAATTCATATGAATATACTTCTTAAATAAAATAATTTAATTGTTTTCAAATGATATTTGTCTATAACATCTTTAATTCACATGTTTAATTATGATACTGGCTTAATTAACATATAAACTACTTCTTGAAAGAAGTTACTGCATCGGGTTTTCATATAAATATCAATGTTACAGCGTCAATGGTACCTGAATTGCCAACCATCCCACCGGAAGAGATGCCCTTTGCAGTGGAGTTGGCGAAAAGGCGTAATGCGGCTACAGTTACAGTCAGGTTTGCGTAAGGTTAAGTGGACAACTCCACCAACAAAGATATGTATTATTTTGCTCACTTTTTGTATAAGTTTATGCTTCCACTATTTGGCTCAGCATTGTTTGTTTTTGTAAACAATTAATCAACAAAGAGTGTTGTCAGTAAGTAGGTCACTTTATATTTCCTAACCTTATGGTGAATTAATCAAACTACATTGGCATTTTTGAAGGTTCTTATTCAATCTATTACTTTGTTAAATATATCAATGATTCTTTGAATGAATAATTCTCTTTTTCCAAATACACGAAAATTGAAAATGACATTTTCTGTTGGTTTTAGAAATCTTACAGTGAAAATGCTAAAAGGTACCAGCATCCTTTCCCAAGATTTCTTTAACCGAATCCAAGTAGCAGAAAATGTTTATTTCATTTTCGTGTATGCCAAAATATAACACCTTCAAATGAAATGATTCAAATTGGAGGGTCTTCATTTGTATAAGTCTAAACATGATTCATAATTAAACTTATAGGGAAGGCTCATGAAATGAGAGTGCAAAACAATGTAAAACTGATTTAATTCATATGAATATTTTTGTTTAAACAACAGAATTTAATTTAGTTTGAATGATATTTGTTTATATCTACTTTAAATGACATGTTAACAAATTGTTAATTCAATTATGACACTTGTTTATTTGATATATAAACTACTGATTGAAATAAGTTATTGCATCGGTTTTTCATATAAATATCAATGTTATAGCGTCCACGTTACCTGAAGTGGCCAACCATCCGACCGGAAGAGATGCCCTTTGCAGTGGAGTTGGCGAAGAGGCGTAATGCGGCTACAGTTGCAGTCAGGTTTGCGTAAGGTTATGTGGACAACTTCATCAACAAAGATATGTATTATTTTGCTAACTTTTTGTATAAGTTTGTGTTTCAACTATTTGGCTCAGCATTGGGGTTTTTTTAACAATTCATCTTCATAGAATGTTTTCAGTAAGTAGGTCACTTCATATTTCCTAGCCTTATGATGAATGAATCAAACTACATTGGCATTTTTAAAGGTTCTTATTCAATCTATTACTTGATAATACATATCTTTGATTCTTCGAATGAATGATTCTTTTTTTCCAAATACACGAAAATTCAAAAGGCATTTTCTGTTGGTTTTAAAAATCTTACAGTGAAAATGCTTAAAGGTGCCAGCATCTTTTCCCAAGATTTCTTTAACCGAACCCAGGTAGCAGAAAATGTTTATTTCATTTTCGTGTATGTCAAAATATAACATCTTTAAGTAAAATGTTTTTCATTGGAGGGGCTTCATTTGTATTAGTCTAAACATGGTTTATTATAAACTGACAGGAAAGACTCATGAAATGAGAATGCAAAAACAATATAAAACTGATTTAATTCATATGAATATACTTCTTAAATACCATAATTTAATTGTTTTCGAATGATATTTGTTTATAACGTCTTTAATTCACATGTTTAACAATTGTTTAATTAATCATGATACTGGCTTAATTTACATATAAACTACTTCTTGAAATAAGTTACTGCATCGGTTTTTCATATACATATCAATGTTACAGCGTCCATGGTACCTGAATTGCCAACCATCCCACCGGAAGAGATGCCCTTTGCAGTGGAGTTGGCGAAAAGGCGTAATGCGGCTACAATTGCAGTCAGGTTTGCGTAAGGTTAAGTGGACAACTTCACCAACAAAGATATGTATTATTTTGCTCATTTATTCGTTTAAGTTTTTGTTTGCACTGTTTGGCTCAGCATTGTTATTTTGGTTGGTTTTTAAATAATTCATCTTGAAAGAATGTTTTCACTAAGTATGTCACTTTATATACCATAGCCTTATGATGAATTAATTTAAATCTATGAACAACATTTTAAAGGTTCTTTTATTAAATCTTTTTTTATTCAAAATATCAATGATTCTTCGAATTAATGATTATTTTTCCTAAATGCACGTAAATTGAAAAGGCATTTTCTGTCGGTTTTAGAAATCTTACAGTCAAAATGCTTAAAGGTGCCAGCATCCTTTCCCAAGATTTCTTTAACCGAACCCAAGTAGCAGAAAATGTTTATTTCATTTTCGTGTATGTCAAAATATAATATCTTCAAATGAAATGATTCACATTTGAAAGGCGTCATTAGTATAAGTATAAACATGGTTCATAATTAAACTAATAGGGAAGGCTCATGAAATGAGAGTGCAAAACAATGTAAAACTGATTTAATTCATATGAATATTTTTGATTAAAGAACAGAATTTAATTGAGTTCGAATGATATTTGTTTATATCTACTTTAAATGACATGTTAACAAATTGTTAATTCAATTATGACACTTGTTTATTTGATATAAAAACTACTGATTGAAATAAGTTATTGCATCGGTTTTTCATATAAATATCAATGTTATAGCGTCCACGTTACCTGAAGTGGCCAACCATCCGACCGGAAGAGATGCCCTTTGCAGCGAAGTTGGCGAAGAGGCGTAATTCGGCTACACTTGCAGTCAGGTTTGCGTAAGGTTATGCGGCAACATCATCAACAAAGATATGTATTATTTTGCTCACTTTTTGTATAAGTTTGTGTTTCAACTATTTGGCTCAGCATTGGGTTTTTTTAACAATTCATCTTCATAGAATGTTTTCAGTAAGTAGGTCACTTCATATTTCCTAGCCTTATGATGAATGAATCAAACTACATTGGCATTTTTAAAGGTTCTTATTCAATCTATTACTTGATAATACATATCTATGATTCTTCGAATGAATGATTCTTTTTTTCCAAATACACGCAAATTCAAAAGGCATTTTCTGTTGGTTTTAAAAATCTTACAGTGAAAATGCTTAAAGGTGCCAGCATCTTTTCCCAAGATTTCTTTAACCGAACCCAGGTAGCAGAAAATGTTTATTTCATTTTCGTGTATGTCAAAATATAACATCTTTAAGTAAAATGTTTTTCATTGGAGGGGCTTCATTTGTATTAGTCTAAACATGGTTTATTATAAACTGACAGGAAAGACTCATGAAATGAGAATGCAAAAACAATATAAAACTGATTTAATTCATATGAATATACTTCTTAAATACCATAATTTAATTGTTTTCGAATGATATTTGTTTATAACGTCTTTAATTCACATGTTTAACAATTGTTTAATTAATCATGATACTGGCTTAATTTACATATAAACTACTTCTTGAAATAAGTTACTGCATCGGTTTTTCATATACATATCTATGTTACAGCGTCCATGGTACCTGAATTGCCAACCATCCCACCGGAAGAGATGCCCTTTGCAGTGGAGTTGGCGAAAAGTCGTAATGCGGCTACAATTGCAGTCAGGTTTGCGTAAGGTTAAGTGGACAACTTCACCAACAAAGATATGTATTATTTTGCTCATTTATTCGTTTAAGTTTTTGTTTGCACTGTTTGGCTCAGCATTGTTTTTTTGGTTGGTTTTTAAATAATTCATCTTGAAAGAATGTTTTCACTAAGTATGTCACTTTATATACCATAGCCTTATGATGAATTAATTTAAATCTATGAACAACATTTTAAAGGTTCTTTTATTAAATCTTTTTTTATTCAAAATATCAATGATTCTTCGAATTAATGATTATTTTTCCCAAATGCACGTAAATTGAAAAGGCATTTTCTGTTGGTTTTAGAAATCTTACAGTCAAAATGCTTAAAGGTGCCAGCATCATTTCCCAAGATTTCTTTAACCGAACCCAAGTAGCAGAAAATGTTTATTTCATTTTCGTGTATGTCAAAATATAATATCTTCAAATGAAATGATTCACATTTGAAAGGCGTCATTTGTATAAGTCTAAACATGGTTCATAATTAAACTAATAGGGAAGGCTCATGAAATGAGAGTGCAAAATAATGTAAAACTGATTTAATTCATATGAATATTTTTGATTAAAGAACAGAATTTAATTGAGTTCGAATGATATTTGTTTATATCTACTTTAAATGACATGTTAACAAATTGTTAATTCAATTATGACACTTGTTTATTTGATATATAAACTACTGATTGAAATAAGTTATTGCATCGGTTTTTCATATAAATATCAATGTTATAGCGTCCACGTTACCTGAAGTGGCCAACCATCCGACCGGAAGAGATGCCCTTTGCAGCGAAGATGGCGAAGAGGCGTAATTCGGCTACACTTGCAGTCAGGTTTGCGTAAGGTTATGCGGCAACATCATCAACAAAGATATGTATTATTTTGCTCACTTTTTGTATAAGTTTGTGTTTCAACTATTTAGCTCAGCATTGGGTTTTTTTAACAATTCATCTTCATAGAATGTTTTCAGTAAGTAGGTCACTTCATATTTCCTAGCCTTATGATCAATGAATCAAACTACACTGGTATTTTTAAAGGTTCTTATTCAATCTATTTCTTGATAATGCATATCTATCTTTCTTCGAATGAATGGTTCTTTTTTCCAAATACACGAAAATTCAAAAGGCATTTTCTGTTGGTTTTAAAAATCTTACAGTGAAAATGCTTAAAGGTGCCAGCATCTTTTCCCAAGATTTCTTTAACCGAACCCAGGTAGCAGAAAATGTTTATTTCATTTTCGTGTATGTCAAAATATAACATCTTTAAGTAAAATGTTTTTCATTGGAGGGGCTTCATTTGTATTAGTCTAAACATGGTTTATTATACACTGGCAGGAAAGACTCATGAAATGAGAGTGCAAAAAACAATATAAAACTGATTTAATTCATATGAATATACTTCTTAAATAAAATAATTTAATTGTTTTCAAATGATATTTGTCTATAACATCTTTAATTCACATGTTTAATTATGATACTGGCTTAATTAACATATAAACTACTTCTTGAAAGAAGTTACTGCATCGGGTTTTCATATAAATATCAATGTTACAGCGTCAATGGTACCTGAATTGCCAACCATCCCACCGGAAGAGATGCCCTTTGCAGTGGAGTTGGCGAAAAGGCGTAATGCGGCTACAGTTACAGTCAGGTTTGCGTAAAGTTAAGTGGACAACTCCACCAACAAAGATATGTATTATTTTGCTCACTTTTTGTATAAGTTTATGCTTCCACTATTTGGCTCAGCATTGTTTGTTTTTGTAAACAATTAATCAACAAAGAGTGTTGTCAGTAAGTAGGTCACTTTATATTTCCTAACCTTATGGTGAATTAATCAAACTACATTGGCATTTTTGAAGGTTCTTATTCAATCTATTACTTTGTTAAATATATCAATGATTCTTTGAATGAATAATTCTCTTTTTCCAAATACACGAAAATTGAAAATGACATTTTCTGTTGGTTTTAGAAATCTTACAGTGAAAATGCTAAAAGGTGCCAGCATCCTTTCCCAAGATTTCTTTAACCGAATCCAAGTAGCAGAAAATGTTTATTTCATTTTCGTGTATGCCAAAATATAACACCTTCAAATGAAATGATTCAAATTGGAGGGTCTTCATTTGTATAAGTCTAAACATGATTCATAATTAAACTTATAGGGAAGGCTCATGAAATGAGAGTGCAAAACAATGTAAAACTGATTTAATTCATATGAATATTTTTGTTTAAACAACAGAATTTAATTTAGTTTGAATGATATTTGTTTATATCTACTTTAAATGACATGTTAACAAATTGTTAATTCAATTATGACACTTGTTTATTTGATATATAAACTACTGATTGAAATAAGTTATTGCATCGGTTTTTCATATAAATATCAATGTTATAGCGTCCACGTTACCTGAAGTGGCCAACCATCCGACCGGAAGAGATGCCCTTTGCAGTGGAGTTGGCGAAGAGGCGTAATGCGGCTACAGTTGCAGTCAGGTTTGCGTAAGGTTATGTGGACAACTTCATCAACAAAGATATGTATTATTTTGCTAACTTTTTGTATAAGTTTGTGTTTCAACTATTTGGCTCAGCATTGGGTTTTTTTTAACAATTCATCTTCATAGAATGTTTTCAGTAAGTAGGTCACTTCATATTTCCTAGCCTTATGATGAATGAATCAAACTACATTGGCATTTTTAAAGGTTCTTATTCAATCTATTACTTGATAATACATATCTTTGATTCTTCGAATGAATGATTCTTTTTTTCCAAATACACGCAAATTCAAAAGGCATTTTCTGTTGGTTTTATAAATCTTACAGTGAAAATGCTTAAAGGTGCCAGCATCTTTTCCCAAGATTTCTTTAACCGAACCCAGGTAGCAGAAAATGTTTATTTCATTTTCGTGTATGTCAAAATATAACATCTTTAAGTAAAATGTTTTTCATTGGAGGGGCTTCATTTGTATTAGTCTAAACATGGTTTATTATAAACTGACAGGAAAGACTCATGAAATGAGAATGCAAAAACAATATAAAACTGATTTAATTCATATGAATATACTTCTTAAATACCATAATTTAATTGTTTTCGAATGATATTTGTTTATAACGTCTTTAATTCACATGTTTAATAATTGTTTAATTAATTATAATACTGGCTTAATTTATATATAATCTACTTATTGACTGCCTCGGTTTTTCATATAAATATCAATGTTACAGCGCCCACGGTACATGAATTGCCAACCATCCCACCGGAAGAGATGCCCTTTGCAGTGGAGTTGGCGAAAAGGCGTAATGCGGCTACAATTGCAGTCAGGTTTGCGTAAGGTTAAGTGGACAACTTCACCAACAAAGATATGTATTATTTTGCTCATTTATTCGTTTAAGTTTTTGTTTGCACTGTTTGGCTCAGCATTGTTTTTTTGGTTGGTTTTTAAATAATTCATCTTGAAAGAACGTTTTCACTAAGTATGTCACTTTATATACCATAGCCTTATGATGAATTAATTTAAATCTATGAACAACATTTTAAAGGTTCTTTTATTAAATCTTTTTTTATTCAAAATATCAATGATTCTTCGAATTAATGATTATTTTTCCTAAATGCACGTAAATTGAAAAGGCATTTTCTGTCGGTTTTAGAAATCTTACAGTCAAAATGCTTAAAGGTGCCAGCATCCTTTCCCAAGATTTCTTTAACCGAACCCAAGTAGCAGAAAATGTTTATTTCATTTTCGTGTATGTCAAAATATAATATCTTCAAATGAAATGATTCACATTTGAAAGGCGTCATTAGTATAAGTATAAACATGGTTCATAATTAAACTAATAGGGAAGGCTCATGAAATGAGAGTGCAAAACAATGTAAAACTGATTTAATTCATATGAATATTTTTGATTAAAGAACAGAATTTAATTGAGTTCGAATGATATTTGTTTATATCTACTTTAAATGACATGTTAACAAATTGTTAATTCAATTATGACACTTGTTTATTTGATATATAAACTACTGATTGAAATAAGTTATTGCATCGGTTTTTCATATAAATATCAATGTTATAGCGTCCACGTTACCTGAAGTGGCCAACCATCCGACCGGAAGAGATGCCCTTTGCAGCGAAGTTGGCGAAGAGGCGTAATTCGGCTACACTTGCAGTCAGGTTTGCGTAAGGTTATGCGGCAACATCATCAACAAAGATATGTATTATTTTGCTCACTTTTTGTATAAGTTTGTGTTTCAACTATTTGGCTCAGCATTGGGTTTTTTTAACAATTCATCTTCATAGAATGTTTTCAGTAAGTAGGTCACTTCATATTTCCTAGCCTTATGATGAATGAATCAAACTACATTGGCATTTTTAAAGGTTCTTATTCAATCTATTACTTGATAATACATATCTATGATTCTTCGAATGAATGATTCTTTTTTTCCAAATACACGCAAATTCAAAAGGCATTTTCTGTTGGTTTTAAAAATCTTACAGTGAAAATGCTTAAAGGTGCCAGCATCTTTTCCCAATATTTCTTTAACCGAACCCAGGTAGCAGAAAATGTTTATTTCATTTTCGTGTATGTCAAAATATAACATCTTTAAGTAAAATGTTTTTCATTGGAGGGGCTTCATTTGTATTAGTCTAAACATGGTTTATTATAAACTGACAGGAAAGACTCATGAAATGAGAATGCAAAAACAATATAAAACTGATTTAATTCATATGAATATACTTCTTAAATACCATAATTTAATTGTTTTCGAATGATATTTGTTTATAACGTCTTTAATTCACATGTTTAACAATTGTTTAATTAATCATGATACTGGCTTAATTTACATATAAACTACTTCTTGAAATAAGTTACTGCATCGGTTTTTCATATACATATCTATGTTACAGCGTCCATGGTACCTGAATTGCCAACCATCCCACCGGAAGAGATGCCCTTTGCAGTGGAGTTGGCGAAAAGTCGTAATGCGGCTACAATTGCAGTCAGGTTTGCGTAAGGTTAAGTGGACAACTTCACCAACAAAGATATGTATTATTTTGCTCATTTATTCGTTTAAGTTTTTGTTTGCACTGTTTGGCTCAGCATTGTTTTTTTGGTTGGTTTTTAAATAATTCATCTTGAAAGAATGTTTTCACTAAGTATGTCACTTTATATACCATAGCCTTATGATGAATTAATTTAAATCTATGAACAACATTTTAAAGGTTCTTTTATTAAATCTTTTTTTATTCAAAATATCAATGATTCTTCGAATTAATGATTATTTTTCCCAAATGCACGTAAATTGAAAAGGCATTTTCTGTTGGTTTTAGAAATCTTACAGTCAAAATGCTTAAAGGTGCCAGCATCATTTCCCAAGATTTCTTTAACCGAACCCAAGTAGCAGAAAATGTTTATTTCATTTTCGTGTATGTCAAAATATAATATCTTCAAATGAAATGATTCACATTTGAAAGGCGTCATTTGTATAAGTCTAAACATGGTTCATAATTAAACTAATAGGGAAGGCTCATGAAATGAGAGTGCAAAACAATGTAAAACTGATTTAATTCATATGAATATTTTTGATTAAAGAACAGAATTTAATTGAGTTCGAATGATATTTGTTTATATCTACTTTAAATGACATGTTAACAAATTGTTAATTCAATTATGACACTTGTTTATTTGATATATAAACTACTGATTGAAATAAGTTATTGCATCGGTTTTTCATATAAATATCAATGTTATAGCGTCCACGTTACCTGAAGTGGCCAACCATCCGACCGGAAGAGATGCCCTTTGCAGCGAAGATGGCGAAGAGGCGTAATTCGGCTACACTTGCAGTCAGGTTTGCGTAAGGTTATGCGGCAACATCATCAACAAAGATATGTATTATTTTGCTCACTTTTTGTATAAGTTTGTGTTTCAACTATTTAGCTCAGCATTGTTTTTTTAACAATTCATCTTCATAGAATGTTTTCAGTAAGTAGGTCACTTCATATTTCCTAGCCTTATGATCAATGAATCAAACTACACTGGTATTTTTAAAGGTTCTTATTCAATCTATTACTTGATAATGCATATCTATCTTTCTTCGAATGAATGGTTCTTTTTTCCAAATACACGAAAATTCAAAAGGCATTTTCTGTTGGTTTTAAAAATCTTACAGTGAAAATGCTTAAAGGTGCCAGCATCTTTTCCCAAGATTTCTTTAACCGAACCCAGGTAGCAGAAAATGTTTATTTCATTTTCGTGTATGTCAAAATATAACATCTTTAAGTAAAATGTTTTTCATTGGAGGGGCTTCATTTGTATTAGTCTAAACATGGTTTATTATACACTGGCAGGAAAGACTCATGAAATGAGAGTGCAAAAACAATATAAAACTGATTTAATTCATATGAATATACTTCTTAAATAAAATAATTTAATTGTTTTCAAATGATATTTGTCTATAACATCTTTAATTCACATGTTTAATTATGATACTGGCTTAATTAACATATAAACTACTTCTTGAAAGAAGTTACTGCATCGGGTTTTCATATAAATATCAATGTTACAGCGTCAATGGTATCTGAAGAGGCCAACCATCCAACCGGAAGAGATGCCCTTTGCAGTGGAGTTGGCGAAGAGGCGAACTGCGGCTTCAGTTGCAGTCAGGTTTGCGTAAGGTTAAGTGGACAACTTCACCAACAAAAATATGTATTATTTTGCTCATTTATTCGTTTAAGTTTTTGTTTGCACTGTTTGGCTCAGCATTGTTTTTTTTTATTTTTAAATAATTCATCTTGAAAGAATGTTTTCACTAAGTAGGTCACTTTATATACCATAGCCTTATGATGAATTAATTTAAATTTATGAACAACATTTTAAAGGTCCTTTTATAAAATCTTTTTTATTCAAAATATCAGTGATTCTTCGAATTAATGATTATATTTTCCAAATGCACGAAAATTGAAAAGGCATTTTCTGTTGGTTTTAGAAATCTTACAGTGAAAATGCTAAAAGGTGCCAGCATCTTTTCCCAAGATTTCTTTAATCGAACCCAAGTAGCAGAAAATGTTTATTTTATTTTCGTGTATGTCAAAATATAATATCTTCAAATGAAATGTTTCACATTGGAGGGGCTTCATTTGTATCAGTCTAAACATGGTTCATAATTAAACTAATAGGGAAGGCTCATGAAATGAGAGTGCAAAACAATGTAAAACTGATTTAATTCATATGAATATTTTTGTTTAAAGAACAGAATTTAATTGAGTTCGAATGATATTTGTTTATATCTACTTTAAATGACATGTTAACAAATTGTTAATTCAATTATGACACTTGTTTATTTGATATATAAACTACTGATTGAAATAAGTTATTGCATCGGTTTTTCATATAAATATCAATGTTATAGCGTCCACGTTACCTCAAGTGGCCAACCATCCGACCGGAAGAGATGCCCTTTGCAGCGGAGTTGGCGAAGAGGCGTAATTCGGCTACACTTGCAGTCAGGTTTGCGTAAGGTTATGCGGACAACATCATCAACAAAGATATGTATTATTTTGCTCACTTTTTGTATAAGTTTGTTTCAACTATTTAGCTCAGCATTGTTTTTTTTTTAACAATTCATCTTCATAGAATGTTTTCAGTAAGTAGGTCACTTCATATTTCCTAGCCTTATGATGAATGAATCAAACTACATTGGCATTTTTTGAAGGTTCTTATTCAATCTATTACTTGATAATGCATATCTATGATTCTTCGAATGAATGATTCTTTTTTCCAAATACACGAAAATTCAAAAGGCATTTTCTGTTGGTTTTAAAAATCTTACAGTGAAAATGCTTAAAGGTGCCAGCATCTTTTCCCAAGATTTCTTTAACCGAACCCAGGTAGCAGAAAATGTTTATTTCATTTTCCTGTATGTCAAAATATAACATCTTTAAGTAAAATGTTTTTCATTGGAGGGGCTGAATTTGTATTAGTCTAAACATGGTTTATTATACTCTGGCAGGAAAGACTCATGAAATGAGAGTGCAAAAACAATATAAAACTGATATAATTCATATGAATATACTTCTTAAATAAAATATATTAATTGTTTTCAAATGATATTTGTTTATAACGTCTTTAATTCACATGTTTAATTATGATACTGGCTTAATTAACATATAAACAACTTCTTTAAAGAAGTTACTGCATCGGTTTTTCATATAAATATCAATGTTACAGCGTCAATGGTATCTGAAGAGGCCAACCATCCAACCGGAAGAGATGCCCTTTGCAGTGGAGTTGGCGAAGAGGCGAAATGCGGCTTCAGTTGCCGTCAGGTTTGAGTAAGGTTAAGTGGACAACTTCACCAACAAAGATATGTATTATTTTGCTCATTTATTCGTTTAAGTTTTTGTTTGCACTGTTTGGCTCAGCATTGGGTTTTTTTATTTTTAAATAATTCATCTTGAAAGAATGTTTTCACTAAGTAGGTCACTTTATATACCATAGCCTTATGATGAATTAATTTAAATCTATGAACAACATTTTAAAGGTCCTTTTATAAAATCTTATTTATTCAAAATATCAATGATTCTTCGAATTAATGATTATATTTTCCAAATGCACGTAAATTGAAAAGGCATTTTTGTTGGTTTTAGAAATCTTACAGTGAAAATGCTAAAAGGTGTCAGCATCTTTTCCCAAGATTTCTTTAACCGAACCCAAGTAGCAGAAAATGTTTATTTCATTTTCGTGTATGTCAAAATATAATATCTTCAAATGAAATGTTTCACATTGGAGGGGCATCATTTGTATAAGTCTAAACATGGTTCATAATTAAACTAATAGGGAAGGCTCATGAAATGAGAGTGCAAAACAATGTAAAACTGATTTAATTCATATGAATATTTTTGTTTTAAGAACAGAATTTAATTGAGTTCGAATGATATTTGTTTATATCTACCTACTTTAAATGACATGTTAACAAATTGTTAATTCAATTATGACACTTGTTTATTTGATATATAAACTACTGATTGAAATAAGTTATTGCATCGGTTTTTCATATAAATATCAATGTTATAGCGTCCACGTTACCTCAAGTGGCCAACCATCCGACCGGAAGAGATGCCCTTTGCAGTGGAGTTGGCGAAGAGGCGTAATGCACCTTCAGTTGCAGTCAGGTTTGCGTAAGGTTATGTGGACAACATCATCAACAAAGATATGTATTATTTTGCTCACTTTTTGTATAAGTTTGTGTTTCAACTATTTAGCTCAGCATTGTTTTTTTTTAACAATTCATCTTCATAGAATGTTTTCAGTAAGTAGGTCACTTCATATTTCCTAGCCTTATGATGAATGAATCAAACTACATTGGCATTTTTTGAAGGTTCTTATTCAATCTATTACTTGATAATGCATATCTATGATTCTTCGAATGAATGATTCTTTTTTTCCAAATACACGAAAATTCAAAAGGCATTTTCTGTTGGTTTTAAAAATCTTACAGTGAAAATGCTTAAAGGTGCCAGCATCTTTTCCCAAGATTTCTTAAACCGAACCCAGGTAGCAGAAAATGTTTATTTCATTTTCGTGTATGTCTGTCAAAATATAACATCTTTAAGTAAAATGTTTTTCATTGGAGGGGCTTCATTTGTATTAGTCTAAACATGGTTTATTATACACTGGCAGGAAAGACTCATGAGAGTGCAAAAACAATATAAAACTGATTTAATTCATATGAATATTTTTGGTTTAATTAATTATGATACTGGCTTAATTTACATATAAACTGCTTCTTGAAATAAGTTACTGCATCGGTTTTTCATATAAATATCAATGTTACAGCGTCCATGGTACCTGAATTGCCAACCATCCAACCGGAAGAGATGCCCTTTGCAGTGGAGTTGGCGAAAAGGCGTTATGCGGCTGCAGTTGCAGTCAGGTTTGCCTAAGGTTAAGTGGACAACTTCACCAACAAAGATATGTATTATTTTGCTCACTTTTTGTATAAGTTTATGTTCCTACTATTTGGCTCAGCATTGTTTGTTTTTGTAAACAATTAATCAACAAGGAGTGTTGTCACTAAGTAGGTTACTTTATATTTCCTAACCTTATGGTGAATTAATGAAACTACATTGGCATTTTGTGAAGGTTCTTATTCAATCTATTACTTTGTTAAACATATCAATGATTCTTTGAATGAATGATTCTCTTTTTCCAAATACACGGAAATTGAAAAAGACATTTTCTATTGGTTTTAGAAATCTTACAGTGAAAATGCTAAAAGGTGCCAGCATCCTTTCCCAAGATTTCTTTAACCGAACCCAAGTAGCAGAAATGTGTATTTCATTTTTGTGTATGTCAAAATTTAACATCTTTAAATAAAAAGTTTCACATTGGAGGGGCTTTATTTGTATAAGTCTAAAGGTGGTTTATTATAAACTGGCTGGAAAGGCTCATGAAATGAGAGTGCAAAACAATATAAAACTGATTTAATTCATATGAATATTTTTGTTTAATGAATAAAATTCAATTGATTTCGAATGATATTTGTTTATAACTACTTTAACAATTGTTTAATTAATTATGATACAGGCTTATTTTATATATAATCTACTTCTTGAAATAAGTTACTGCCTCGGTTTTTCATATAAATATCAATGTTATAGCGTCTATGGTACCTGAAGTGACCAACCATCCAACCGGAAGAGATGCCCTTTGCAGTGGAGTTGGCGAAGAGGCGTAATGCGGCTACAGTTCCAGTCAGGTTTGCGTAAGGTTAAGTGGACAACTTCATCAACAAATATATGTATTATTTATTTTGCTCACTATTTTGTATCAGTTTTTGTCTGCAATGTTTTGCTCAGCCTTCTTGTGTTTTTTTGTTTGTTTTTTTTAAAACAATTCATCTTTAAACAATGTTTTCACTAAATAGGTCACTTTATATTTCATAGCCTTATGATGAATGAATTAAAATATATTGGCAATTCTTTGAAAGGTTCTTATTAAATCTATTCTTTTATTAAACATATCAATGATTCTTTGAACGAATTATTGTTTTTTTCGAAATGAACGAAAATTGAAAAGGCATTTTCTGTTTGTTTTAGAAATCTTACAGTGAAAATGCTAAAAGGTGCCAGCATCCTTTCCCAAGATTTCTTTAACTTAACTCGAGTAACAAAAAATGCTTATTTCACATTCTCGTGTTCAATGTTCATAACTATGAATTTTATTTTGCACTTTGGAGGGGCTTAGTTTGATATTTATTTATCAGCTCTTTAATTCATATTGTTAACATTTGTTTATTTGATGATAAACTTGATTTAATTAAATATTTAACGTTGTGTTTTTTTTATATAAGTGACTGTGTTCGTTCAATGTTTCAGCGTGTGTTCCACCATCCGGATTGGAATCGATGCTCCATACATTAAGCTTTGGATGACATATCACGTATGTACTTGAACCGGAGCAGGTGAGCATTGTGTATAAAACTTGAGTTTGAAATAAATTATTCGGTTATACAAGGTCAGTTGTGATATTGATGAAAAATGATTACAGTCACTGTACAGGGGAGAGTAGTCTTATTGATTATCAATTCGGTCTTGCAAAATGATTGTATAGTTTCTAGCTTGACCTTTCGAATAGTTAGGAGGGCTATACTTATCGTATAAGCATTGTTGTCAGTGTTCATACTTTACAGCGTTGTTTAGAACCATCACTAAATTAGATTACATACCTCCATATCATACTAAATACAACGTATGACCCCTGATAGACTATAGATTAACCTTGGGATTATGTTTTGGGTAAATTGTTTTCTTTAATTTTAAGAGAAGTTCGGATTTTCACAAATAACTTTTATACTCTTCATTAGTTGACTTGATACAACTGTTTACGGCCATCAAACAATAACGTTACAAACCTCAATATTATCGACTTACATTTTTTTGGTTTTTACTAAGATATGAAATAACGTTCATTAAATGGATTTCATTCTTAACAGTTGTACACGGCCATCTAACAATAAGATAACATAATTCCATATTATCCTAAATACAAATTATTACCCTTGATCGACTTTATTTTCAATCATGATGATGAGTTTTAACCTTCACTAGACGCATATGTGGTTCAATATTTCAGTGTCCAGGGAACCGAAAGTGTCCCACCTTGCACTTCGAAGTGATACCTTTTGCAACCTGAACGATGATCCATCAGTGGCATTTGCAATGGTACAAAACATTGCCTGATTGAGTTTTAGAACTTAAATTAATATAATATTTAATGGAAATATCACTAGTTCGAATGGCATTCGTACAACAAAGATATAAACTTTAATTGATATTAAAGTTAATGATTAAAATTATAACGAAAATGCTTAAAACGATGATTGTGGTGGTGTTTGGGATGATGTTGATCTTATTATGTTAAAGGATAATGATTTTGTCATCAAGATACCTAAACATGATTGATATTTTGTTGTTTTTATACAATTTCAGCCCGAAGGCCGCACAAACCTGTCTTCAATTAAGCACTTTTGGCCCTGTGTGACAACATAGTGATGACACAAAGGGTAACACCTCACTGATGACACAATGGCTTCATTGCTAAACTGGATCAGGCCTTTTCACGGGAAACACAATGGAAAATAAAATATTCAATACATTGACGCTCTATTTTTGGGACTTGTGTTGATCAATAAGACTTTTACATTTATGTGAAAATCTTATATTGATGTGACACTATCATGGTTATGTTACATTCTTATACTGAAGTTACTATATGTTTCATATATGTTGATTGATGAGACTTTTTTATATCGATGTGACGTTCTATTGTTGATGTATCATTACATTAATGTAACCTTCTATTTGTGATGTGACATTCTTCCAAAGGCAGTTTAACAATAAGTCATTGCGCGAGTTCTTTAAGATATAGGTGTAAATTAGTATGTTGTCATTAAAGCTCATGCTGTATACACCCTTATTTTTGATATTGTACATTGTTTATATCTATAATGTTTATATATATTATTATATAAATTATATATATATAATGGTGGGCAAATCAGTTCTTGTCTTGACATCTAACAGCGAACATCGATTTCATTCAAATGCGAAAAAAATGATGTTTGTGTATATATGTTTGATATGTGTTTATACATGCATGTGTGTCCGGATAGATACCGTAGTTCCTATATTCTGAGGAATGAATTAAGGGTTATATGTTTTAGTTAAAGGCATAGTTAAAGGAATGTTTTGCATGATAATCCCCTGCTGTGTATCTCCTGCGAATTGCAGTGGTGTCACAGTAGGGGCCAATTTCCTGTGTAATCATTTACTGGCTCAGGGCCATTTAGGGTCCATTTATATAATGATACATCTAAAACTGCACTGCAGGGTACTTAGATTGGAGATAAGGATTTATTTTTTATTTTATTTTTATTTATTTATTTATTTATTTATTTATTTATTTATTTATTTATTTATTTATTTGGTGGGGAGGGGGCATTTATAGAAGGATTAAACTAGGCCTTTAAGCCCTACGTGCATCGCTACGGTAACACGTTTCATCCACCGGGTGTTTTTCGTGGGCGGCTGTCATTCCTATGAAGGATATATGATCAAATCTGTATCACCGTTAGTAAGCATTAAGAGACACAATTAAGACTCTTTGAAACTTTGTAATTATTTTTTGGACGACTGGTAGTATACAGGTTTGATCAGGGCATATGCCGGAGGGGCCGGCAATATTTAGACAGAATGGAACAGTATGTTCGAGCTTTTCAGTGTTGTTAAAGTATTTATGTAGAGAATTTGCTTTAAAGGGAAATTGTTTGTTTGCGTTTGTGTGTGCCACACTGCTCCAACATGTGCCAAAATAAATATCGAAGTCTTGCCCCATGCAAACATGTTTTTTTTTTTTTTGTGGTGTGACGTTAGGACTATCTTTTACAGTATTGTATTGTATCAAACTATATTGATCTTGTTTGAGCTTAATAAATATTAAAATTATTTTTTCGTTATGTTTAATTCTTTGATGAACTAATATTACAGTTTTGGGGAATACCCAGTAAAGGTATGGAGTAAGGTCCAAATGTGAATTGGTTACCCTACAGGAGAGATGTTTGCGTGCAACCACTATCTAGCAAGGAAAGTTACCTCATTTTAAGAAGCCTGACATGGACCTTGTAGTGGCACTCGAATCAAAATCGATGAATACATGTATAACCATCGTAAATTTTGACTTATAAACCTTTAATTACTAACTAAATGATGCATTTATGGAAACTACCAATAACTGATTGTAACTGTGCATTTAATAGGTGAAAACGCCAAAAAAAAAATGATTGGTAAGAGCTAAAAGATTTATTGTGATCCATTGTCTCATAAGGTAGAAAGACCGTGTTTTCTGCGCCTTTCTTTCCAATTAAACTCGGTATCTATCATAAGAACCATTCTTTACGACATTTATTCATCGTTTTTGGTATATTAAAACAATTGTATTAATTGTGGTAAATCTTTTTTGGGAGTAAGAGTGCATCTTTGAAGTAATTGTGTCTACCAAAGCATAGAATAAAAAATATTCAAGAGATTACACTTATCAACGTTCAACCCAATGTGAGAAGCGTGGACATTTAGGGGACTTAAGACAGCGCATGTATCCTGACAGGTGGGATTTGGAAATATAATAATCATATGACGCAGACAACATCATTTAAAGAATTCTCACTACGCCATTCTTGAAATTATAAGTTATAGATATGATTTTTATCGAATTTACTTGAAGTATTTCCAATATCCGTGATATATGCACGAACGATCATATAGAGCACTGTATAATCAGTGTGGAGTCATTTGGTTTACTTCTTTGGATATATTAGTGAACTCATTATATATATTCACGTAAATGTGTACAGTTTTAGTATGAGTTATGTAATAGATACAAAATATAAAATTGGTGTTCGTCCTAGCGAAACGGTTTCTTACGTATGTAAGAGGACACTTTTGAAGAGTAAATATATCTGACTTACACAACGATAAGTGTACTGCATATATTAGTGAGCAAATAAATGCATTAATAAATAAAATAAATAAATACGTATTTATAAATAGATAAATAGAAATATTTTTCCGAAAGATAAACCTAAGATTATTAGCAGGGCTTTTCTACATACAATATATTGGCTCGTGGGAGTACTCGAAATTCTCGAGCACGGTTCGCTTACAACTGTAAGAAGAATTTTTTTCAATAGCTCAAAATGGCCTAGTAATACAAAAAAGACCTGCCAAAGCAAACTTTGGGAAGACATTTTGTGTATTATCAATTGGCTCTCAGATACGGTGGCACATGGGTGACATGTGATGTGCGCGCGACAAACTAAGTCAGCGTGCGCACGAGTTACTTAGTACCTGAAGTTCAAATCATCATGAACATCAACAACAGCAGCATTTGCAATGACAACATCGGCACTCATAACATCTCAATCAACACAAATACTAAATAAAGCATCTGTATTGACTGGATGTCTCATCATTTAGTTGTATTTATAAGATTAACTTATTGTTAACATTGCCCTGGTTTTGTTTAGGTTTACCTGCTCAATTTTATTATTATCAATATTATTATTATTATTATTATTATTACGAAGACATTGCCATGTGCGTATGAGTGCTTTATTAGTGCCTGAATTGACGTCGTACAGTATATATTTATATTGATAGTTGATATAATCTGTTTAAAGGTACTTAAAAGCAAGACCAAAAATAGTTATGACAAAAAACGCGGGAAACGAAATGACGTCGCGTGCGTTTTGGAGCGGTTCGGCACGGGCGGATATGCCGAAACAGACGATAAACAACTTGTATACAGTGACGGTTTCTTTGGTAATTGTTGCCGACTATATGATATTTGCAACTTTAATGACCCAACCAAAATAGGCCCAAAATAGGCCTGTGGCACTCAACGTAGTATAAAAAATAGGCCCAAAATAGGCCCTTGGCACAGAGATGGTTAAAGCGCGATTTTTAAAGGAACTATTTGACGTCGATAGTGATTTAAAATAACTGCGCTTTATGACGTCAGTACACAACGTCGCACGCGTCTTTTGGTGTAATGTACAAAAGTGCGTTTTCTGCATGAATTTTTCCACAAATTCATAATTTTCGGTAAGCAAAAAAAAATATCAACCATGTGTTTCCGGTCCGGATCGTAAAATCCGACCCTCGGGCACGCTGCGTACGTTTTTTTATTCGTACCGGAAGCACTACTACTACTGCTACTGCTACTGCTACTGCTACTGCTACTGCTACTGCTGCTGCTACTACTACTACTACTACTACTACTACTACTACTACTACTACTACTACTACTACTACTACTACTACTACTACTACTACCACTACCACTACCACTACCACT
Source organism: Mya arenaria (assembly GCF_026914265.1). Taxonomy (NCBI): domain Eukaryota; kingdom Metazoa; phylum Mollusca; class Bivalvia; order Myida; family Myidae; genus Mya; species Mya arenaria. Next base: position 35,085,812 of record NC_069132.1, on the reverse strand, counting down.
ACCACTACCACCACCACCACCACCACCACCACCACTACTACTACCACCACCACCAATTTAATTACCAGACATTTCTCTTAGAGGATACTGAGATTGCATGACTGGCCAAACTGATAATTTGTAAATAGTTGCAGGGGGTTTTGAACTACGTGAGTCAGTATTGACCAAATTACAGTATGTGTTGAACTACGTGCAGTAGGTGTTGAACTACGTGAAGTAGGTATTGAACTACGTGCCCTTGGTATTGAACTACATATATCTGATATTGAACTATATGCAGCTGGTATTGTATTACAAGTAGTAGGTATTGAAGTAGGTATTGAACTACATGCATCTGGTATTGAACAATTTGCAGTAGGTATTGAAAAATGTATTGAATTTCATATACTACAAGTTACAAACTTTGTGTAGTGTGTATTGATCTATATAGAGCAGGTATTGAAGTAGGTATTGAACTACATGTAGCAAGTATTAAACTACGTGCATTACATACTGAACTACAAGGATTAGTTATTGAACTACGTGCAGTAGGTAATTAACTAAATGCAGTAGGTATCGGAGGAGGATTTTAACTACATGCAGTAGGTATCGGAGGAGGATTTTAACTATATATAGCAGGTATTGAACTACCTAAGTCGGTATTGAACTACTTGTAGCAGGTATTGAACTACGTGAGTCGGTATTGCTATACGTGCAGTAGTTACTGAACTTCATGCAGCAGGTATCGGAGGAGGATTTTAACTATATGTAATAGGTATTGAACTACGTTAGTCGGTATTGAACTACTTGTTGCAGGCAATGAACTACGTGAGTCGGTATTGCTACATCGTGCAGTAATTACTGAACTACATGCAGCAGGTATGGAACTACGTGAGTCGGCAATGAACAATTGAAGCAGGTTATGAATTACATGCCATATGTGTTGAATTTCGTGCAGTACGAATACACGACATACAGTATATATTGAAATAGGCATCAAACTACATGTAGCATGTATTAAACTACATGAGTCGGTGTTGAACTACATGCATTATTTATTGAACTGCATGCATTATGTATTGAACTTCATGTAGCAGGCAATGATCTACGTGAGCGGGTATTGAGCAAGATGCATTGTATTGAACTAAATAAAGCAGGTATTACACTACGTGAGTCGGTTTTGAATTTCTTGCATCAGGTATTGAACTCCGTGCTGTAAGTATTAAACTACATGCATCAGGTTTTAAACAACATGCAACGGGTATTGAACTACATGCACCAGGTGTTGAAGTAGGTATTGAACTACATTCACCAGGTGTTGAAGTAGGTATTGAACTACATGCACCAGGTGTTGAAGTAGGTACTGAACTACATGCACCAGGTGTTGAAGTAGGTACTGAACTACATGCACCAGGTGTTGAAGTAGGTATTGAACTACATGCACCAGGTGTTGAAAAAAAGTATTGAACTACATGCACCAGGTGTTAAGGTCGGTATTGCACTACATTCACCAGGTGTTGAAGTCGGTATTGAACTACATGCAACAGGTGTTGAAGTAGGTATTGAACTACATACACCAGGTGTTGAAGTCGGTACTGAACTACATGCACCAGGTGTTGAAGTAGGTACTGAACTACATGTACCAGGTGTTGAAGTAGGTATTGAACTACATGCACCTGGTGTTGAAAAAAGGTATTGAACTACATGCACCAGGTGTTGAAGTAGGTATTGAACTACATGCACCAGGTGTTGAAGTAGGTATTGAACTACATGCACCAGGTGTTAAGATCGGTATTGCACTACATTCACCAGGTGTTGAAGTCGGTATTGAACTTCATGCACCAGGTGTTGATAAAAAGTATTGAACTACATGCACCAGCTATTGAAGTAGGTATTGAACAACATGCACAAGGTGTTGAAAAAAGGTATTGAACTACATGCACCAGGTGTTGAAAAAAGGTATTGAACTACATGCACCAGGTGTTGAAGTAGGTATTGAACTACATGCACCAGGTGTTGAAGTAGGTATTGAACTACATGCACCAGGTGTTGAAGTAGGTATTGAACTATACGCACCAGGTGTTGAAGTAAGTATTGAGCTACATGCACCAGGTGTTGAAGTCGGTACTGAAATATATGCACCAGGTGTTGAAGTCGGTATTGAACTACTGAACTTCATGTACCAGGTGTTGAAGTAGGTATTGAACTACATGCACCAGGTGTTGAAGAAGGTATTGAACTACATGCACCAGGTGTTGAAGTAGGTATAAAACTACATGCACCTGTTTTTAAACAACATGCAACGGGTATTGAACTACATGCACAAGGTGTTGAAGTAGGTATTGAACTACATGCACCAGATGTTGAAGTAGGTATTGAACTACATACACCAGGTGTTGAAGTAGGTACTGAACTACATGCACCAGATGTTGAAGTCGGTACTGAACTACATGGAGCAGGTGTTGAAGTCGGTATTGAACTACATCCACAAGGTGTTGAAGAAGGTATTGCACTACATGCACCAGGTGTTGAAGAAGGTATTGAACTACATGCATCAGGTTTTAAACAAAAAGCAACATGTATTGAACTACATGCACCAGGTGTTGAAGTAGGTATTGAACTACATGCACCAGGTGTTGAAAAAAGGTATTAAACTACATGCACCAGGTGTTGAAGTAGGTACTGAACTACATGCACCAGGTGTTAAAGTAGGTACTGAACTACATGCACCTGGTGTTGAAGTAGGTATTGAACTACATGCACCAGGTTTTGAAAAATAGTATTGAACTACATGCACCAGGTGTTGAAGTAGGTTTTGAACAACATGCACCAGGTGTTGAAGTAGGTCTGGAACTACATGCACCAGGTGTTGAAAAAAAGTATTGAACTACATGCACCAGGTGTTAAGGTCGGTATTGCACTACATTCACCAGGTGCTGAAGTCGGTATTGAACTACATACACCAGGTATTGAAGTAGGTAATGAACTACATGCACCAGGTGTTGAAGTAGGTACTGAACTACATGCACCAGGTGTTGATGCAGGTACTGAACTACATGCACCAGGTGTTGAAGTAGGTATTGAACTACATGCACCTGGTGTTGAAAAAAAGGTTTTGAACTACATGCACCAGGTGTTGAAGTAGGTATTGAACAACATGCACCAGGTGTTGAAGTAGGTATTGAACTACATGCACCAGGTGTTGAAAAAAGGTATTGAACTACATGCACCAGGTGTTAATGTCGGTAATGCACTACATTCACCAGGTGTTGAAGTAGGTATTGAACTACATGCACCAGGTGTTGAAAAAAAGTATTGAACTACATGCACCAGGGGTTAAGGTCGGTATTGCACTACATTCACCAGGTGCTGAAGTCGGTATTGAACTACATACACCAGGTATTGAAGTAGGTAATGAACTACATGCACCAGGTGTTGAAGTAGGTACTGAACTACATGCACCAGGTGTTGATGTAGGTACTGAACTACATGCACCAGGTGTTGAAGTAGGTATTGAACTACATGCACCTGGTGTTGAAAAAAAGGTTTTGAACTACATGCACCAGGTGTTGAAGTAGGTATTGAACAACATGCACCAGGTGTTGAAGTAGGTATTGAACTACATGCACCAGGTGTTGAAAAAAGGTATTGAACTACATGCACCAGGTGTTCTTGTCGGTATTGCACTACATTCACCAGGTGTTGAAGTCGGAATTGAACTTCATGCACCAGGTGTTGAAGTAGGCATTGAACTACATGCACGAGGTATTGAAGTAGGTATTGAACTACATGCACCAGGTATTGAAGTAGGTATTGAACTACATGCACAAGGTGTTGAAAAAAGGTATTGAACTACATGCACCAGGTGTTGAAGTAGGTATTGAACTACATGCACCAGGTGTTGGAGTAGGTACTGAACTACATGCACCAAGTGTTGAAGTAGGTTTTGAACTACGTGCATCAGGTGTTATAGTAGGTACTGAACTACATGCACCAGGTGTTGAAGTCGGTATTGAACTACATGCATCAGGTGTTAAAGTAGGTGTTGAACTACATGCACCAGGTGTTAAAAAAAGGATTGAACTACATGCACCAGGTGTTAAAGTAGGTATTGAACTACATGCACCAGGTGATGAAGTAGGTACTGAACTACATTCACCAGGTGATGAAGTAGGTACTGAGCTACATTCACCAGGTGTTGAAGTAGGTACTGAACTACATGCACCAGGTGTTGAAGTCGGTACTGAACTACATGCACCAGGTGTTGAAGTTGGTACTGAACTACATGCAACAGGTGTTGAAAAAAGGTATTGAAGTACATGCACCAGGTGTTGAAGTATGTATTGAACAACATGCACCAGGTGTTGAAGTCGGCATTGAACTACATGCACCAGGTGTTGAAGTAGGTATTTAACTACATGCACCAGGTATTGAAGGAGGTATTGTACAACATGCACAAGCTGTTGAAGTAGGTATTGAACTACATGCACCAGGTGTTGAAGTTGGTACTGAACTACATGCAACAGGTGTTGAAAAAAGGTATTGAAGTACATGCACCAGGTGTTGAAGTATGTATTGAACAACATGCACCAGGTGTTGAAGTCGGCATTGAACTACATGCACCAGGTATTGAAGGAGGTATTGTACTACATGCACAAGGTGTTGAAGTAGGTATTGAACTACATGCACCAGGTGTTGAGGAAAAGTATTGAACTACATGCACCAGGTGTTGAAGTAGGTACTGAACTACATGCACCAGGTGTTGAAGTAGGTATTGAATTACATGCACCAGGTGTTGAAGTAGGTATTGAATTACATGCACCAGGTGTTGAAGTAGGTATTGAACTTCATGCACCAGGCGTTGAAGTAGGTATTGAATTACATGCACCAGGTGTTGAAGTAGGTACTAAACTACATGAACCAGGTATTGAAGTAGGTATTGAACTACATGTAGCATTTCTGAACTACGTGTGTCGGTATAGGAATACATGCATTATGTATTGAACTCGATGAAACAGGTATTGAATTACTTGCATCTGGTATTGAACTACATTGTGTAGGTATTGAACTAAGTGTTGCATTATTGAACTATGTGAGTAGGTATAAACTTCAGTCAGTAGGTTTTCAATTCAATGCAGTAGGTATTAAACTGCATGCAGCTGGTATAGAACTACACGCAGCTGGTATTGATCTACATGCAGCTGGTATTGAACTACTTGCAGCTGGTATTGAACCACATGCAGCTGGTATTGATCTACATGCAGCTGGTATTGAATTACATGCAGCTGGTATTGAACTACATGCAGCTGGTTCTACATGCGACAGGTTCTACATGCAGCAGGTCTTGAACTACGTCTGTTGGTATCAAGCTTTTGTTTGATTTCCAAAATGTTTTACTGTAGCTCTAGCAAATAGTAAATAATAACCATTCAGTAGACACTTTGTTGAATAACAATTAATATTTGAATTGGAAGTGATTCTTATTGCAACAATCGTATGCTTATAAATGATAAAATATTGATACATGTATAATCAACCAAATATTGAAACTAACTCTGCAAATGCGATATATGAAACATTTGGTCAAGATGATTTGCAAACAATCCAATGATCGAAGCAAAATTTAAAATGCATAGGATTTGTGTGAAGATAAAAAAACACAAGCGATATCATGGCGCCTTTTAACTGAGGAATATGTGGTCTGTGACGTAGCTATAAATAAAAACACTAAATAATTAATAAAGGTTAATATTTTTTGTTCTGTACTCAAATCGTACGTTGTTGTTTGTTTTTATCATTGACGGGAAATACGTTTAACAATGTAATGCATTAACAAATGAAAATAAAATTACATCAACCTAGATTGTGTCCTTTTAAATAACTAGCAGCATGGCAGCAGCAGCTGCGGTGCTTGTTAAGTGATGACAACATCACTGTCATTTACATTTCTCACGATGTTTTTCAACTTCTTTTTATAAAGAATGTTGTATTTTTATGAATAATGGATACACTTAATGTCTACTAGACTACTAGTATCATTGACACAAAATTCCTTTTTATACATCATTTAGTTCCGCTATAGACATAGACGGTAGACATGCCCACATTAAGACAACCTTTGACCTTAATATATGATAAAAATAGTATACATGGAACACAGACGGCTTAACACTAGAAGATCCAGCCCCATCCCACCCCCCCCCCCACCCCCAACCCCCCTCTCTTGTTTACACACACCCGACTTTAAATAAAGATTATTGTATCTTGTATCTTGTACGCAAAAAATATACACGCAAATTGTTTGTCCCTATAATATAGAGGTCAGTTTTGAAGAATGGGTTTTATCTTCTTCTTTGTAGGTCTACATGTAGGTCCAGATCGAAAATGGGCCGTGTTTGGTGAAATTTAATCGTTTAGACGAGCCTCTAGTTTGGCACTGCTGTCGGCTGCGGGCGACTTCTGTCCTATATTGTACGTGCGTCCTACTAACCTCCTGTTTTATCACATGCTAATAAAATAATACTGTAACTTGACAGCCTATTGCTGTATTAAAAGACGCCAATATTGTCAGTTAATATACACACTTTATTTACATTCTTGTTGTTCTAGATTAGACCTGTGCATGCAGTCAGAGATAACGATAGTTACATTCAGGGCATACTCCTTCCTTTATCTTTAATATTATATACACTGGTATAAGACGTGGTCAGTGTCTAGTTTCTCGTGAAAGAAAAAAACTGAGAATTTCAACACCATGGCTTTACTTAGCGACAAGGTATGCATTGTTACTGGTGCTACTCGTGGAATCGGTAAAGGGATCGCCCTTCAACTTGCGGAAAAGGGGGCAAAGGTCTACATTACCGGAAGGACGCTGGATTCCCCGAAAGACTCGAGCATCGGCGGCTCGTTACGTGACACTGCACGTGAAATTGAGGCTCGTGGCGGCACGTGCATTCCAGTTCAGTGTGATCACTCTAATGACAAGGATATCGAGCAGTTGTTTGAGACTGTTAAACGTGAAAACGATGGACGGTTGGACATTCTCGTGAATAACGCGTATTCTGCTGTTAACGCTATATTTTCATCCATGGGTAAACCTTTTTACGAACAGCCAACGTCAATGTGGGATACTGTTAACAACGTAGGCCTACGGAATCATTATATTTGTTCCGTGCTCGCTTCCCGGCTAATGGTTCCAAGAAAACAAGGACTGATAGTAAATATCTCTTCCGCTGGCGGCCTACGATACCTTTTCAATGCCGCTTATGGAATAGGCAAGGAGGCGTGCGATCGCATGGCGGCTGACTGCGGCTTTGAACTGCGTAAACAAAACGTCGCGTTTGTTAGTTTATGGCCTGGTGCCGTCGGCACGGAGTACGTTCTTAAAAAATATGGAGACAACGAGGCTGAAAAAATAGACTCTAACAAGGTTCCTGCAGGGATCCAAGATAGAAAGAAATGGTTAGACATATTCCAAAAGGGCGAGACTCCGGAGTTTGCTGGACAATGTATTGCAGCCCTCGCCATTGACCCTGACTTAATGGCGATGACAGGAAAAATACTGATGACGTTTGACCTTAAACAGAGATACGGGCTTCAGGACACCCCCGGCCATTCTCCGACGGACATTCGCTCGATGAAACGGGGGCTACTACAGGGCGGACACACCTTGATTTCGGCGCTGACTCCAGGATTTGTGCGCGTCCCAAAATGGCTGCTCTCTCTTGGTGGGAGTAAATTCTGAAGTTCAAGGACAAATGACAGAAATACTCATCATATCCGAATAGATGTTATCGTTAATAACCGTTATTTACATATCATTATATGGTATCGAGTTTTACCATTTTGAGATGATGTGTTAATGAAAAATGAGATCTTATGGCTATTGATACGTTCTTTCAATCGCTACATGTTAATATTGTACATATATGTATGTCCGTATTTATGCATAGTCATGTTTATTTCAATTGTATACGTCTTCATGTTCATATTTCACATTGAAGATGTAATACAACGTACTTTTAATAATGGCAAGATAGCATTGATGAATGAAGGCCAACTGCTCAGGCAGGAAAAGCTCCATTTTGCCGATCAAAATTACACAGAAAATTACCTTTTAAATGAGCGTTTGTCTGTTGCAGTATGCTTACTATTCAAAGTAATTTAAAAAAAAATAGAATAGAATAAAAATAATATCAAACCGATTAAAAAAAGTCTCTGTTTATAAATTGGTCCATAAATCAATTTAATGAATCAAAACAAATTTTGACTGTACCGTTTTAACGTGCATTCCGAGTTTAAGTTCTAATAATAATAAAAATGCTTTAAAATGCTACCACCCTCTACACGGATACAGTTTGTAGTTTGTACTATTGCTGCATCAATTGCAATCTATGTAGCCACCGCTGCTGCCGCAGCCACTTCAACCATCAATCCATCAATACGGCTACTACTACTACTACTACTACTACTACTACTACTACTACTACTACTACTACTACTACGACCACCACCACCACCACCACCACCACCACCACCACCACAACCGCAACCGCTGCCGCTCCCACTGCTGATGATGATGCTGATGATGCTGATGCTGGTGCTGATGCAGTTGCCACTGCCCCTGCTGGTGGGCAATTTAATTACCGGACATTTCTCTTAGGGGATACTGCGATTGCATGTCTGGCCAAAATTGGCCTTTTTAAATAGTTGCAGGAGGTTTTGAACTACGTGAGTCAGTATTGACCAAATTACAGTAGGTGTTGAACTACGTGCAGTAGTTATTGTGTCCTTGGTATTGAACTACATGTAGCTGATATTGAACTATTTGCAGCTGGTATTGTACTACATGAAGTAGGTATTGTAGTACGTATTGAACTACATGCAGTTGGTATTGAACAATTTGCAGTAGGTATTGTACTACATGTAATAGGTATTGCAGTAGGTATTGAACTACATGCAGTTGGTATTTAAAATGTATTGATTTCCATGTAGCAAGTCATAAACTTTGTGCAGTGTGTATTGATCTATATAGAGCAGGTATTGGAGTAGGTATTGAACTACATTTAGCAGGTATTAAACTACGTGCATTACATACTGAACTAAAAGGAGTAGTTATTGAACTACGTGCAGTACGTAATTAATTACATGCAGTAGGTATCGGAGGAGGATTTTAACTACATGCAGTAGGTATCGGAGGAGGATTTTAACTACATGCAGTAGGTATCGGAGGAGGATTTTAACTATATGTAGCAGGTAATGAACTACGTTAGTCGGTATTGAACTACTTGTAGCAGGTAATGAACTACGTGAGTCGGTATTGCTATACGTGCAGTAGGTAATTAACTACATGCAGTAGGTATCGGAAGAGGATTTTAACTATATGTAACAGGTAATGAACTACGTGAGTCGGTATTTTTATACGTGCAGTAGTTACTGAACTACGTAAGTCGGTATTGCTATACGTGCAGTAGGTAATTAAATACATGCAGTAGGTGTCGGAGGAGGTTTATTACTATATGTAGCAGGTATTGAACTACGTTAGTCGGTATTGAACTACTTGTAACAGGTAATGAACTACGTGAGTCGGTATTGCTATACGTGCAGTAGGTAATTAACTACATGCAGTAGGTATCGGAAGAGGATTTGAACTACTAGTATATGTAGCAGGTAATGAACTACGTATTGAACTTCATGTAGCAGGCATGCATCATGTATTAAACTTCATGTAGCAGGCAACAATCTACGTGAGCGGGTATTGAACAAGATGCATTATGTATTGAACTAAATAAAGCAGGTATTGCACTACGTGAGTCGGTTTTGAATTTCTTGCATCAGGTATTGAACTCCGTGCCGTTAGTATTAACCTACATGCAGCAGGTTTTGAACTACATGCACCAGGTATTGAACTACATGCACCAGGTGTTGAAGTAGGTATTGAACTACATTCACCAGGTGTTGAAGTAGGTACTGAACTAAATGCACCATGTGTTGAAGTAGGTATTGAACTACATGCACCAGGTGTTGAAGTAGGTATTGAACTACATGCACCAGGTGTTGAAGTAGGTATTGAACTACATGCACCAGGTGTTGAAGTAGGTATTGAACTACATGCACCAGGTGTTGAAGTAGGTATTGAACTACATGCACCAGGTGTTGAAGTAGGTATTGAACTACATGCACCAGGTGTTGAAGTAGGTATTGAACTACATGCACCAGGTGTTGAAGTAGGTATTGAACTACATGCACCAGGTGTTGAAGTAGGTATTGAACTACATGCACCAGGTGTTGAAGTAGGTACTGAACTACATGCACCAGGTGTTGAAGTAGGTATTGAACTACATGCACCATGTGTTGAAGTAGGTATTGAACTACATGTAGCATTTCTGAACTACGTGTGTCGGTATAGAAATACATGCATTATGTATTGAACTCGATGTAGCAGGTATTGAATAACTTGCATCTGATATTGAACTACATTCGGTAGGTATTGAACTACGTGTAGCATTATTGAACTACGTGAGCTGGTATTGAACTACCTGCAGTATAAATTGAACTTCATTCAGTAGGTTTTCAATTCAATGCAGTAGGTATTAAACTACATGCAGCTGGTATTGAACTGCACGCAGCTGGTATTGAACTACATACAGCTGGTATTGACCCACATGCAGCTGGTATTGATCTACATGCAGCTGGTTTTGAACTACATGCAGCTGGTATTGAGCTACATGCAGCTGGAATTGAACTACATGCAGCTGGTTTTGAACTACCTGCAGCAGGTTCTACATGCAGCAGGTTTTGAACTACGTGAGATGGTATCAAGCTTTTGTTTGATTTCCAAAATGTTTCTCTGTAGCTCTAGCAAAGAGTTAATAATAACCATTCAGTAGACACTGTGTTGAATAACAATTAATATTTGAATTGCAAGGGATTCTTATTGAAACCATCGTATGCTTATACACGGCCTCTAAACGCCAGCTCCACCAATTTACGGTTGTGCAAAGAAAAAGAGCTGTCGACACTTCCGTGGTGGAGCTGTGCCCTATGTTTACATGAAAAAACGTGAGTATGATTTATATTTTATTTGATAATTTCATTTAACGGACATATTTCGAAAATCGGAGAATGTGGTACCGTGTAAGAACACTTCTACTGCAGGCAGGTTACTATTTCGTTTCAATATTGTAAAAACTGTGGTGTCAGCAGGTTTTCTCCCGAATCGGACTTGTGCATATTTTGAGATCTGATTGCATAGCAAGTACATTTCGGTGCTTACACACCCCGTAAGAACATTCTCACGCATGCAATCATAACTATTATGTATAGTACCTATGCCGGAACACAACAAAACTGATAAGCACTTCTTAAAAAGGAAAAATGTACATATTTATAAAAGTGGTGGCGCTGTTGCCCTAGTGGTGGCGCTATCGAGTATGTTTTGCGCTTGAAGTAATATAAAAAGTTAACGCTTTTGGAATGAATACAAAAGTTGCTATATATGTTTATCATTCATTGTTATGCTGGTTATGCATACTTCTTGCGAAAACAAAACTCTGCGCGAACTACCTTAGCCATGTAACACAGACGACTTTACACTAGAAGATCCAGGGGGCGTCTCCCCCCCCCCCCGCCCCCATAAATCGTCAAAGTTTACTTTTTGTTTTTACATAGGAGAAGAAAAGTAATCAGTATGTCCAAAATGCACTCTTTCGGACTAGAAATTGTTAAAATTGTCTTGGGGGAGTACCAACAAATCTTTTTAAACTAAATAAATCTCGGTTTGGCCGGAGGGGCGCATGGCAGAAAGGTTACGCCCCCTCTAATGCCAACTCATGGATTTGCCCCTGTTTTATTTTAATTCTGTATATTTCCTGTGTCAGACTACTGATAATTTATTCGGTATGTAAGATTGGTCAGTGGTCAGCATGATAACACTGATAACAGTGGTTATTGTGGCGTAAACAAGTCCATATTTAACCCTTACACGGCTGTAATCTATATTCTCAATTTTCCATAAAACTATTATTCATGGAGTCATAAGAATGGCATAATTTTTCTTTGGTGTTACTCTTGAATATACTACTTTGAGAGAAGGATTATCAAAGTATGTAAATAATGTCATTCTACTATTTACTTCAACCAATCTCATTAAAATCTGATCCCCAATACACGCTTCACGACGTTACTCTAACGTAATGAAATGAAGTGAACGTCACGATATGATTTTAATGAGATTGTACTTCAACGAGTTTACCGTGTGTTGCATATTGATTTGTTGAATTTATGAATTTATTAAATGCATGTATACCAATGACTGATATGTGTATACTGAAGTACCATTCTATTTGCCTGCTTCTTATATTGATTACAACGAGTGTGAATAAAGTTATATTAACTTATGCTAAGTCACTCTCGTTGGCAAGAAGTTGCGCGACAGTGTGGTCTTGCGTTTTGGGTACACCCGAGTGCCAGGAGAAACCCCACTTGTCCGGCTTGGTGACCACCAACCAAACTCACATATCCCAAGGCCGGGACTCGAAATACTGTACGATGGTCTTTGAGACACTTGAATGTTACCATTCGGAACTGCACGGCCAATTTCCATCAAAAACAATGTCGGATGTATGCCAGTACATCATTAGAAGAAGTTCGTTAAATTTAAAATAATTATATTAATTAATTGTATTTTGTATACATAACTTATAATATATGACGAATAATTTCTTAAAAGTATGATTGACGAAAAAAGTTGTCCCTGTAACAATTGCCTTCCTTTGTTGTTGTTTTTTGTTGTTGTTTTTTATAATCAAGAAAAATTGAAATATCCCCCAAGGATGGGATGGGGGTGTAAAATTTTGCATTTATTGACATGAAATACTCACGGGGGTAAATTAAGCCCACCTTCATAAACGGTGCAAATGTGTACACAACGGGATTTGCGGCACGTGTATATGCACATATTTGCCCTTTGAGTAAATTTGCCCGGAGGAGGGGGGCGGGGCGGGCTCGAGAGTAAATATCGTCATATAATCGGCTTCTTAGAAAAGTCGGACGTCTCGGAACTCTGGTGGGACGTAATTCTCCTTAACTTTTTGACGAATAGTCACCAAATTTTACACTGAATAAAGCCAGTTAATCAGCACAATAATATTAATTTCTACATCTGACCACTATTTCCAATAAAGTTAATTCATTCATGTAGGGATATTTTATGTCTAGTATTTTATTAATATATATATATATATATATATATATATATATATATATATATATATATATATATATATATATATATATATATATATATATATATATATATATATTTTATTCATTAGTTTTATTTTAAGTTCCCATGATTTACATTTTGCATTGTAGTATTGTTTTTAATTAAGGACTTTTGGCTTTCAAAAATATAGTTTATCATATGAAATAGGTTTCATGTTGTCCATTAATGTCATACAACAACACTCCAGTTGACTTATTGCGTAATTAAATGGCTGCAAATACTTTTATCAAAGAATACCCTTTGGCCTAATTGAAGCCTTGTATCTATTTCACACAACAAGAGGTGTTGCTTCCACGCGGGTCATGTGACCCAAAAGGGCAATAGTGATCAATCACGTCATCATATGTTTTGTAATTGATCAGGGAATCGATGGTGATTGGCTGTTGATTGGTATTAACGCACAGCTTTCAAATATCTCCGCATTTCAAACAATTAAGTTACTTACCATTTATTCCTTAACTAAATAATACCTTCGAAATAAATTGTCTTACCGTGCTCTTTGTTGGCTAAATTTATAACTTTAGGTAAGACTTGTGTTGATGCTTTGTAACTGTTTGTAATTTGTAACAATATACTACTTCATATAATTTATATATATATATATATATATATATATATATATATATATATATATATATATATATATATATATATATATATATTAGCTGACAATATTATAGTAGATATCTCCAATTGAATGAGAGAGGTGTCTAATTAATTTGGAGATATATGTTTTCAATTAAAGAGCTCTTTAAGTTAATCGATTTGAAATAGCTTTAAATGTTCTTAAAGCATTCCATATATTTTCCATACATAAAGTCTTAACGGTGCATACCTACCAATACCTTGTCAGTTGGAATAGTTTTTAAAAACATAATATTTAAACTAAATTAAATGAACTATTAAATTCGGGCCATTTAATACTAGTTTCACATTTTAGTCAATTAAAGAGCTCTTCAAGTCAGTTGATTTAGAGATATCTGGAAGTGGTCTTAAAACATTCCATATATATTTAAAGTCATATTTCAAAGTATGACTTAAGTTGTTTCTTAGCATCATCTGTAAGATCTACATCATGGCCAATGGAGGCAATCATTGATCCTGATCACTTTCAGTTTTTGATCAAAACAATGAGTGGTGGGGGCTGAGGAGACATGAATGTTCTGTTATGAAGTTTGATGAATGCACGAACATTTTAAAACTGTTATGAAACATGCCAAAACTCTTTCCGACTTTCTGCTCACATGTTGTTACGATTTAGAACAAGTACGCGTAAACATTATCGTAAGTCAATAATGATTTTTGTATATCAATAATGATTGTTTTAATATACTCTCAGGTGAAAGCAAGGCAAAGAGATGGTGAAAATGGACAAAACAATAGACAAACCGTGTGATGAAGACATACCACTGCAAAGTAAAGAATCCAATGGCGAATTTACCACCAATGGAGGGAAAGGTCCTGAAGATGAAAGATCAGGTGAAGATGTGGAGGAGACTAATTGTGTTTTAGAGATGGACGAAGATAAGGTGCAGGATGGAGGATGGGGGTGGATGATTGTCTTCGGAGCGTTCATGGTTCATGTGATCATGGGTGAGTCTGCCAATATTTGAATTAGTGGGTGAGGTCAAAAGACGCCCAAACACGCAAGTAATGCACTGGTATAATGTGTTTTTGGGCTTTGCTCAACATTTAAACTATGTAGTAATGACCTAAACCTGGTAAAAAATTTAAAAGTCTAATTTAAAAAAAATCATGTGTTGTAAAGTCTTGGGGTGTAAACTAAATATAGAATTAATGCAAACACTTCAGCATCATGCTTGCTTAATTGCGTTTTTTTCAATTATTTAAACTTGTCCGTATGCATAGTGACATCTTTGTTTAATATACATATTCCGTTATGCCTTATTCTAATTATGAACATTTTATATTTTTTTCTTTAAAAAAATGTGTTTTGCAGTTTCTGTGCAATAACTACAATTCTGGCTTGCTTTACACGCAGGAGGATTCGATCGGTCCAGTGGCGTGTTTTACCTGCAGTTTAAAGAGAAGTTCAACCGCTCGGCCACCGAAACTGCCTGGGCACTCTCACTGTTCTCAACACTAAGGCATGCCATGGGTGAGATGTTCTGGTAATCATATAGCACATTCATCATAGATTAAATTGGTATTTGGTATGCATTGTATTGTAATAATTACAAGTAACCTTTTGTGCACTTGTTAAAATGTCTGTGTTGAGTAGGTATGGTTGTATTTCAATTGAGAGATTGAAGGTTTGAGCTCCACAAAAGATGCTTTATCATGAACAAATAATTGCAATACTTTGATTTTGAAAAAAGTGCATAAATGTATGTACATGTTTAAACATATATCAATTGTATTCTATTCATAATTTTGAAATAATAATATGTTAACTACAATTGTTTCTGGACGTCTTTGAATGCCAAGGTTGAACATAACAGCAATAGATAGTAATGAAACATTATACTATGTAATGAAAGCCGCATATTTCTCATTTAAAAAATATATATAATAGACCCCTATTTAAACAAAGCTTTAGTGGAGGAAATTCCCAACCTGGTTTAAGTGGTCACCTGTCTAAAGCACCCACTTTGACCTTTTCCCAAAGGTGGCCACTCACTACGGGTTTGTCTGTGTGTATATTTTCAAAGTAACCACATGTTCTTATAAATAAGGTTTAAGCTATGTTTTAAAAAGGCCATGGTGCTGCCGAAAAGGGACACATAACTTCACATGGACAAAAAGTGCATATTGTAACTTGAAGTGAATAATCTAAACATTATGAATATAACCGAGTATTTTAGGAATTGTGCTGAATTAAAGTCAAAGTAGGTTTCAATAGACAACTATGAAAAGTATTTATTAATAAAACATCATTTAGTCTTAAGCTTTTTATTAAACAAAGCAAATGATTGCCTATACTGGTCTCCATTTATAAGGGCTGAAAAGGGACAGGGTGGAGTATCCTTCCTTAAATCGTTAGATGATATCCTAATGTAAATCTAAATTATTATTCAGCTCCTGTAGCCAGTGCCATATTGAATAAGTTTTCCTGCCGGTTTGTGGTGATCCTGGGCTCGGTGATCTGTACCCTGGGTGTGCTGATATCGGCCTTCATGCCCGACCTGCCTTATCTATACCTGACGTACGGGGTACTAGGGGGAGTGGGCAGGGCCTTCGTGTATGCCCCCAGTCTCATCATGGTTGGCTACTACTTCAACAAACGAAGAGGTAAAACAACTGACAGTATGCATGGGTGTATTGATTTGCACAACATATCCAACCTACTCTATATAAGCATCCATTCTTATCATTATCATTTTCGTACACCAGAGTGATGATGCTATGTGTTTAGATTTATCATTATCAAACCTGTGATGAATGAGAATGATAATTTTATTTATAAGTTTTACTCAATCAAAGAAGTCTGCGAATTTTAAGATTAAAAACATGATACCTAACTTGAGAGACTTTTTATCAGAGTATTTTAAGTTTTTAATAACAGCACTTAATATATCAGAGCAAAACTGTTGTTGTCATTAAATTGCGATTAAAAAAATGTGTGTGTATTAAAATCAAATGAACAGGTGTTTGATGGTATTTATAAGTTTCTGGTTTAATCCTTTCAACTGTTGAATGCAAAAAAAGTGTTAATCGATCAATGATTTTTTCTAGTTAACTTATTTAATTTACCTAAGAAACAATTATCACAAATATATGTAAACTTCAGGTGTAGCGGTTGGTTTGGCCACCTCCGGAATAGGGGTCGGCTGTTTCGTGTTTCCTCCAGTGGTAGAGATCATGTTCAACCATTACGGCTTTCAAGGAACGTTCCTCATACTGGCCGGAGTCATGAGTAACTTTTTTGTTTGCGGCGCTTTGTTTAGGTCTCTGGAGATGCAGAAGCAAATTATCAAAACAGACAGGTGATGATGGGTGACAGTTTTTTGTTTGTTTTAGAATGACTTCAATTAGACGGAAGTGATGTGATTTGTATAAGTGAGAAAAATGAATCGCGAAAGGGATACTTTTTTTGTTATTTTAATGTTTTATAGACGTCTCTTTTAAGTTTGATAACCTGTCACTATGACATATAAGTAATGTTGTTTTTTTTTGTAGTTTTTTTTTTGTAATATTGGAGGTTATAAAAAAATATTGTATCACATTTTGGCTAAAAAGCATTCTCGTTTTGATAAAATCTGATATTTTTTTTTATTTTTACGGAATATTTGTTCAACTCCTTATTACAGCAAATTATTTCACGCTCTTAAACCATACTGTTCTTCAAAAATTAAACATGAACTTTTGAAACGTTTTAATTGTTCGCCTTCCCTAACCACACGGCAATATTGTATGCGAATCGAACCGGAAAAAAATGATTTATCGTACTAACACATTTACAAAGATTTTTTTTTTTACCAGAATCAAAAAGATGCTGGCGGAAAATCCAACAAAAAGACACTTGTTACCAGTTGCCATGGTAACACTAAAACAGAATTCTCAGCCATCCCAGTCAGCTGGGGGTAAGAAGACAAAGAAAAGAAACCTCTCTTGGAGCTCTCACTTTTCAAAAACTTTGGTTTCACATGTTTGTGTATACAGTTGTTTTTATACATTTTAGCTTTCAATTTGACGTTTGTATTCTTGCCAGCGTTAGCAAAAGACAAAGGTATACCTCAACTTGATGGTGCAATGTTGGTGTCAATCTTGGGCATTTTTGACGCCATTGCTAGAGTAGTAATGTCAACAGTGCTTGATCTAAAGAGAGTTAAACCTTACCGGCTTATAATCTACAATGCTGTCATGTTTGGAAACGCCGCAGTCGCCATTCTGATTCCATCAATGACCCAATTCTGGCACTTTGCGATGATGAGTGGATTGTTCGGCTTTTTGTCAGGAACTTACATCTCACAGAAGTCGGTCGTGGTGGTGGACGTTCTTGGGGTCAAATCTTTATCAAGTTCCTTTGGACTACTGCTCCTCTTTCAGGGCTTAAGTGCTTTTATTGGACCAACTGTTGGAGGTATGTACATGTGCTTCGGTTGTTGTTGTTTTTGAACAAATCTACCTGTTGACAAAATTAGCTTTACCAAGATCCTAAATTAAGCATATATACAAACCTAAATGATAAACTAAACAAATTAAATTAGCAGCTTGCTTGATTTTAGCTGAGATACATAACTTACTTGTTTGAAAAGGGGGACACACACGTTTGTTAATGATGGCTAGTCTAAGGGTATGTCAAGGGTTAATCTAGGATCATGAAACTTCAATGGTAGGTTGCGCTTGACCTGTATATGACCCTGTTGTTTTTAGGTCAATAGGTTAAATGTCAGGGTCAAGAGTATCATGATAAGTTTGTCCGCACCATAACACGACAACTGTTTTACCCTTGACATTGAAACTTGGTAGGTTTTCATTGAAAAGCAGATACCCATATTGATTCCGTTTTTTTTCATTTTAGTGGGTCGAAGGTTAATGCCACTATCATCGGTCTTGTGATAACTTTGTCCGCACAATAGTTTGACTAGGAGCATGATTCTTTAGTAGATGGCCCCTATTGTTATTGAGGTCACTTGTTTAAAGTTCAAGGTCAACAGTCTTATGATTACTGTGTCTACACATTAACACGACAACTGTTTGACCTAACACCACGACATTTCAGTGATAGGTTGCCACTGAAAAGTAGGTCAGATGTCTAGGTATCGGTTAAGAGTCTTATGAAAACTTTGGTTAACTGTCTAAACGTATGTCATAACATTCCTTAAAAATGTTCTGTAACCATTAGTTAAAGATGTAGTTCTGATTAAAATACCATAAGCAAAGCTCCCACATGTTTTGAAAAAGCGGCGCCCAGGCATTATGTTTGACAAACGTATCTTGTTAAGGTGAACAATCATACGTTTGCACTGCCTTTATTATGAACAAAATTCAGTTTTGTGATTGATCGCATGAATTATGGCCTTTTGAACTCATTACTTTCAGGTTTGATCAAGGATATGCTCGGAAGCTACGACATGGCGTTCTATTTTGGATCGATCGGTATCATTCTCGGAGGTCTAACGATGGCTGTGGGAAATGTGTGGATATATCGCCAGAAACGCAGGCAACGAGAAGCCGATAAACAGACAACGGACACAGAACTTACAAGACACGAATACCACCTGATACTTAATATTCAGAATAAATGGAAATATGTAAAATGTTTGAATATACGAATGCATATGGACTTACATTCCATATATTACTTTTTTAATTTCTTGAACAAACCTGTATATTATTTTATCTTGTCAACTGAAGTGAAAATGCTATTTATTTGTTGTTTGTTTGAACGACTAATTAGAGGATGAGCAGATTGTTGGTGTTTAGACTTAAGAATAGACACTCAGTTTATACTGTGAATGTATTATTGTGAACAGAAAGTGAATCAATAAAATTTTATGTAACATATTCTTACTGACTTAGAATGTAGCCTTCATTTTGATTGAGTTCTGTCTTTCAATTTATATATCAACAAAAAAATCATTCATGTGTTTCCGGTCATGCAGTTGGTACTGAACTACATGAATGGAATACAACTAGGTATAACCGTATTGAACTGCATGCAGTTCGTACATGTGTGTATGTTTAATTTCCAAAATGTTTTACTGTAACTCTAGCAATACTAAATAATAACCATTGGATAGACACTGTTGAATAACGTTTGAGGTATTAGCCGCGTAATACACACTTTTTTAAAAGCTTTAACCGACAACATAGTTATAATCACGGTACACTATGGGACTTTTATCCAAATTTTGAAGATTTTTTACCGTGAATTAAAAAAGTTATTTATGTTTCATTACACCCACCCCCAAACTCCAAGGGCTACAAAGAGCGACAAGTAAATATTTTGTCTATATTTGATTTTTTTTCGCATTATCAGATATTATGAAATAAACACAACAGTTTCTGGTAAAATAAACTTCAGTTAACAGAAAACTAAAGTTCAAACGAACACATTATTGATAAACATGGAAAAAAATCATTTTGATTGATCTTATGATTCTTCGGAAAAGATCAGTTTTTCGCTGTTTGAAAATATATAGCAGTTTTATAAAATTCATAAAAAATAGTTAACTATAAGGCAAGCTGCTGAAATCATTTTAGATATTATCTATGATGTCTATTGAACAATTTAAAAGACAATTTATGATATTTTACCGTCCAGTTTTGAAGAAAATATACATAATGTCATGTTACCATACATTTTTATAGCTAATAAAATGCTTAAAAATCAACCTTTTTCTTGTAAAAAAAGTATAAAGCTTAATTGGACTTATTCATAAAATGTACTCTTTCAAATAAATGAATTTTACTTATGATACTAACTCAGAATACAGAGTTTAAAACAAATGAGTGTACTTTTAAACTAAAATATGTGAAGAAACAAGAACACTAAGTGGGCTCGCCCCTCCAAAAATATCAGAGTGAAAGTTCTCAACTAATGTTTTTTTTAATATCATAACATGTAAACAATCTCTGTGGGTAATTTGATGTATATCTGTTTTATTTTGTCATTGGTATTCTAACAATTATTTTTTTTCACAATAATTCTTCACTCTTCAACATTTGAAGTTTGGTCTGTTCCCATGCGTTTGTACTTGTAGTGTGTGCACAGATGATAACTACTCAATGCTGAGTCAATGCTGATTTGGTTTTCATGCACCTTCAGGCACTTTACCCATCAAGAATGTTTAGTGCTGTAAAGGAAAAAAAGTTGTACTTTAAAGCCTTTCTAACTAATTAGTATAGATAATTATACTGCCATACATATACAAAATAGATATAAACAGTTTAATATTTCTCGACATTATTTTGAAAAAAACAACAACAGGCTGATACATATATGTATATATATATATATATATATAAAGAAAATTATTAAATTTATCAATAAAATTCATCATCATCATCATCATCATCATCATCATCATCATCACCACCACCACCACCACCACCACCACCACTTGACCACCATCACCACCATCACCACCACTTGATTATTGAATACAGTAGGTTTATAAAAACCAAGTCAAATATGTTTTATATGAAATACTCTCATCATCTCGATCAGATGCGACTGCCTTGTGGATGGACATGGCTGTCAAATCCGCTCTCAAGGATCCAACATAGTATTTAATGCAGGCTGGAATTCTTCATAACCCAGTGTTGTTGACTAAGTAATATTCAGTCATTTTCCTGCCTGGAAGAAATTAGACTTCTGATTATCAACCAGCAGAAACTACCACCGTAAAATACAAATGCACAAGTATTATACATTCTGCACTAATATCTGTTTTAGCCAAGAGTAAGGGTTGGTAGGCAAAAATGTGTAGTTGTTGTGCATATGGTTGATAATGATTCACAACAGTATGGGGTTTTAACGAGAACTACACCAAGCCAATGAATGTCGATAGTGTCCTAGCAGATGCGGCTTCAAGCCCCAAACCACATACAACTTTTTTTCACAGGTTAATTTTGAAAATATGCATTTTGTAAACAAATAACGGGTATGTACATGTATTGTGGTATGTTAGAAATAGGTCACGTACCAAAACACATCATTTTTAAACAAAAATTTAAGTCTAATATTTTTCTAAGATAAAACAATCAATTTAAAGATTACATACTCATATCATATCTTAAACATAAGTTGTGTACATAAGTACATATAAAAATATGTAACATGTACATAAGTACATGTAAAATATGAACATGCTGTCTAAACATTTAGCTAATAAAAATGATTTAAGAATTCCAAAGATAAATTAAAAAACAAACGTTTTTGAACACATCTACGTACAAAACTGCTCAAGGATACTTACATTCAGAGCCCTTTGATAAGAATACAGTATCCCAGTTCCATGCCGATTGTTGACAGTTCGTTTTTCCGAGAGAAAATCTTCTCTTACGCGTATATTTCACTTATAATCCATGTTTAACTGTAATGACTCAAATTGTTAGATGTATCGTAATCAACTGCCAGCGTGTACTTTTAGTGTTTATTTATTTTTAACGTATATTCATGAGAAAAACATCACAATGTTTCCAAATCCTACGATGTAGAAATTCCATTATTGACCTATGAATAGCCGGGAAATACCTTCTGTTTCTAAAAATAGCAACATCCGGTACAGGCCGAATACGCCCGATGTTCGTCGCGATCTGTCACGGCGAGTGGCGATATATGTCGATGTTACCCGATGTTTCCCGAGTTGTATTACATGGCTAATACCATCAAGAATCACCCGCAATTTAATCTAACCATTAAATTAAATTGCGGGTGATTCTTGATGCAATCATTTAACGTTCATAAATTATAAGATAATAATGTAATACATGTACAATAAATCAGTGAAACTAACCATGCAAATGACTTGCTCTCTAACGTGTCGAAATGTAATTATTCATTTTATGAACGTAAAGTACATGTGTAAACACGCCCCATATATGTATATTTATTTATTCATACATTTTGCTTCTGAACTTGCGAACAACACAATAATGATAACATTTAAGAGGCTAAATACTTCAACTCAACTATACAGTAAGTAATCCACAACCCGCGAGTTCGTAAACAATGAAATGTGTGGGCAAATATTTAGTAAAATTTGTTTCCTACAATGCACAGAATCCACTTGGGAAAGCGCAGAAACCCGGGAACGAAAGCCGCCAGTCTTTTGTAACCCGACATATTCAACAGGAACTTGAACTGTGTAAAGTCAGAAGGCACATGGCCTTCTATGTCATGAAGACCGTACTTTCTCGCAAGGTCGCAAGTAAACACAATCTTGCCGCTCATTTTCATAATATCTGGGTCAACAGCAAGACCAGACACACACTGACCAACGAACTCTGGAGTTTCGCCCTCGCTGAAGTTTTCCAAAGCCGTTGACGCTCTCTTATCATCTGGTTCCTTCTCAAGGGCTTCACTAAGGTTTGTTAGGACCGTCTCTGTGCCAACAAAACCTGGCCAAAGACTTATGAAGGCAACGTTGAATTTTCTCAACTCGAATCCGCAGTCCGCTGCCATACGATCACAAGCTTCCTTTCCAATGCCATATGCACAGTTGAAGACGTATTTCAGGCCACCTCCTGAAGATATATTCACAATTAGTCCACTCTTTTGCTGAACCATAATTTTCGCTGCGTAGACAGAACATACATAATGGTTTCGTAGACCAACGTTGTTCACTTCATCCCACATCGATGGGGGAAGGTCCCAGAATTTCACACCCATGCTATTAAAGATAGTATTGGCAGCAGAATATGCATTATTCACCAACACGTCCAGTCTGTTGTCGTTTTCTCTCTTAACAATGTCAAACAAACGTTCTATCTCGGCGTCTTCAGAATGGTCGCACTGTATGGGGATACACGTTCCTCCACGAGCCTCAATCTCTCTTGCTGTGTCCTTCAAGGACCCGCCAAATTTTGAGCCCTTAACGGGATCTAATGTTCTTCCTGTTATGTAGACCTTGGCCCCTTTCTCAGCAAGCTGGAGCGCGATCCCCTTTCCAATGCCCCTGGTCGCACCAGTGACGATACAAACTTTGCCAGCCAATCTGGACATCATAAATAACAGTCAATTTGTTGTTTTGAAGTTAGAGTTACCACCTTTTTAACTATTTCACATAAAATAGCACTATACAACACGTATAATGTATGTACGTGAGCGTTTAAATTGAACAAACTGTATCTTATGTTTTATTTTCGTTATTTCTTGTTTGGTGATGTGCATCAAAGGGACAGAACCCTTACAAAGAAAAAATAAGTAACAATTACGGTCACAAGGGAGATAAGCGTGCACATGTCATAAAGGTAATCATGTACTGACTACTATCGATAGCTTTTCGAGCGCGTTACTTAGCTTTTAGGATATGTTAAGTTTTTTCAGACAATAGTCTTCGGGCCTAATTTTTTTAGTTGTTAGGTCACTGAGTAAGTTGTTAGGAACAACCTATTCAAAATAAGAGACCAGCATTGTGCTGAAAGGTGTGTTTACTCGTAAAAATACTCAACTTTATTTGACGAGGGGGAGTTCGATTGAGCCGATAAGCGCCCTGGCAATAGTTGAAATAATGCGTCGTTGGCACTGTTGCGATGTCACCAACAACACTGTCATTTAGATTGTTCACGATGTTTTAAACTTCTTTTTCACCATAAATAAACTTTTATATGAATAATGGCGTCTTATATACCATAGTATTAAATAGAATGTGTTATTATACTGCCGTTTCATTTACATCAAACCAAAGTCTTCTTTGGACAATTAATATAGTTCCACCACCGCAGGCAAATAAAAAGAAAGACCTAGTTTTTCAATAATCATTTGTAATACAAATTATTTACAAATAGAGTATGAGATGATCAATGACAGTGGTTCAAGAAAAAAAGAAAAAAAAGTTGCGCGTCAATTTCCATCTGACATCACTTCAGAAGTTTCGTCAAAGCCATCCAGGCCTTACACAATGAAGCTACGGAGTCGTTCCATAATATGGATTGCACTTCGTTTTATCACAATTATATGCAAATATATACATAAACAAACTCATCTCATGCGTAAATTTGAGAAGGTCAGTCATATGTCCAATACTTCAGAATTTATTCCCACCAAGAGAGAGCAGCCATTTAGGGACACGCACAAATCCTGGAGTCAGCGCCGCAATCCATGTGTATCCACCTTGGAGTAGTCCAAGTTTTATTGAACGCATGTCCATCGGGGCATGACCAGGGGCGTCCTGCAGCCCGTACTTCTGTCCAAGGTCAAACGTCGTCAATATTTTTCCGCTCATTGGCATAACGTCGGGGTCGCTGGCGAGGGCCGCAATACACTGTCCAGCAAACTCCGGAGTCTCGCCCTTTTGGAAAAGTTCCAACATTTTCTTTTTATCTTGATACCTTTGTGGAACGTTTTCCGGGTCTATGGTGTCGGCCGCGCCGCCTCCGAACTTATCAAGAACGGTCTCCGTGCCGACAGCACCCGGCCATAGACTAACAAACGCGACGTTTTGTTTACGTAATTCAAAGCCACAATCCGCGGCCATACGATCGCACGCCTCCTTGCCTATTCCATAAGCGGCGTTGAAAAGGTAGCGTAGACCGCCAGCGGAAGAGATATTCACTATCAGTCCTTGCTTTCTTGGAACCATTAGCCGGGAAGCGAGCACAGAACAAATATAATGATTCCGCAGGCCGACGTTGTTAACAGTATCCCACATTGACGTTGGCTGTTCGTAAAAAGGTTTCCCCATGGATGAAAATATAGCGTTAACAGCAGAATACGCGTTATTCACGAGAATGTCCAACCGTCCATCGTTTTCACGTTTAACAGTCTCAAACAACTGCTCGATATCCTTGTCGTTGGAGTGATCACACTGTACCGGAATACACGTGCCGCCACGAGCCTCAATCTCACGTGCAGTGTCACGTAACGAGCCGCCGATACTCGAATCTTTGGGGGGATCCAGCGTCCTTCCGGTTATGTAGACCTTTGCCCCCTTTTCCGCAAGTTGAAGGGCGATCCCTTTACCGATTCCTCGCGTGGCACCAGTTACAATGCAAACTTTTCCATTTAATGGAGCCATTTTTTAAACGAAAAACTTGACACTACACCCGATCTATCTAAATAATAAATAAAGAAATGAGTACGTCCTGTATTTTAATTCACAATCGTTATCTCCAGAGTTCAGAATTAAGAATGAATGAACAGGTATAATCTGGAACGCCGCAAATGCAAACAAATGTTCAGTGAATGGCAATCTTGACCTTTCCCTCACATAATCAATGGTCGATCAAGCTACCTGTATATTAGAGGTGGTCAGCATTCGATAAAGGATTACCTGCTGTGTAAGTTGCCAAAGCTTTATGCCGTAAGCGTTGTCCAGAGTGAAATGGTGATGCTATTTACGATGGATATTTTGTTAACGGTTTTAAGAGTTTTCCACCTTTCACAATTCAACGTGTATTCAAATAAGTCCAGTTATTTAAAGCCTTATAACACAAGTTTATGTAAAACAAGGTTAATGTTATAATGTATTAAAGCTGCACTCTCACAGATTGAACGTTTTGACAACTTTTTAATTTTTTGTCTTGGAACCAACCAATTTATGCGAAAATGCATGGAAACCAGTTATATATGACAGCTGACAAACAATCAGATCGCAGATTTTCGGCATGTTTAAGCTCAAAAATTGATGTTTTATGCATTTTTCTTAAACCGTTAGTAACGCTTTTAGCCATTAAACATTAATTTGCGAACGGAAATATGACAATCTGCGACCTGATCATTTGTCAGCAATCTTATATCACTGGTTTGCAGATATTTACATGTTGCAGATTCTAGAAACAGACTATACTTTATATCTTGATCTCTTTGCATGCTGAGTATTCCTGGTCAGTTCGTTGGTGTACATTGCGTAGTGTAGTTCATAATAAATAGTTAGAGCACACTTGTGTTTCTTATTTATTAAATCACATTAGTGAACATTGAACACACACACTACAACAAGGAAAACAAAACATGGTGTCAGAAGTTATTTGTGGATTAACTAAATTTTGATTTGAGCAGTTTTACATTAGTAAATATGGAATTTAGTGGAATTCAAGCACCACGCATGGAATGGGACTCGACAAATCTGCCAGAAGCATTCGAAAAGTTTGAGCGTCACGCGAAGCTGATGTTCTCTGGACCATTGAAGGCGAAAACAGAAGAAGAGCAAGTGTCGTATTTCCTGTTGTGGATAGGCGACAGGGGAAGAGATATTCACTGTACGTGGAAAGACATTTCGGAGACAGATGCGAAAAAGCTCAGTACATTCTATGAAAGATTCAGAGCGTATGTACAACCAAAACTAAATCCTATTTTTGCACGTTATAAGTTATTTAATCAAACGCAAGAGAATGACACAATTGACGCATTCATCACTCGCTTGAGGATGTGCGCAAGGGATTGTAATTTTACAAATACAGACGAGATGATTAGAGACAGAATAGTGTTTGGAACCAATTCAGCAAAGTTGCGTGAAAAACTCATCAACATCGGATCTGATTTAACACTGGACAGAGCAATACAAACTGCCCAAAACCTCGAGTATTCGCAGGAACAGCTACGCTCAATGAATAAGGACGTGGACGTCTGTCGATCAAAATCGTTTGGACACAAGCCGATTATACAGCGCCGTCAGCAACAACGCAGACCAGTGACATCATCTTCAAGACCGGGACCAGGACCACCGAGACAAGGACGCTCGTGCATGAACTGTGCAACTTCACATACATTCGGAGCGTGCCCGGCAAAAGGGAAACAGTGTCATAACTGTCACAAATACAATCATTTCGCGAAGTGTTGCCGGCATGGAAAAAACAATGTGAATAGTGTTGACGATAATTATGAGGAGATAATCTGTGGTATTCAAGAATACAACATTGACACGGTAAGCACAATTTGTTCTACCGATCGTGCACTAGTCTGTCTGTCCCTTGGCCCAAAACAATGTCCTGTAAATTTCAAAATTGACACAGGAAGCGCAGCAAATATTCTTCCCCGCAAAGATTTTCAAGCGCTAGGTTTAAATTCCCCGTTAGAGCCCCCCTCTGAACGATTGACATCCTATACAGGTAATCGTATTCCAGTTCTAGGAAAAGTTCAGTTGTATTGTAGATACAAAGAAAGGTCAATCAACACATGGTTTCATGTAGTAGATACCCCTGCTGTGCCTCTATTGAGCCTGAAATCTTCCATAGATCTAGGTTTAATCGAACTGACATGTACCATTGATAAGCAGTCCTGTGAAAGTACTGGTCAAGTGTTAAACAAACAACAGGTGTTATCTGATTATAAAGACATTTTCACGGGAATTGGTGTAATTCCAGGGTCTTGCAAGCTTCATTTGAAGCAGGATGCTATCCCCGTTGTGAATCCTGCAAGGAGGGTACCTGAAGCATTACGTAACCGACTTCAGGAAGAACTGAATCGAATGGAGAGCGATGGCATAATCTCCAAGGTTAACACCCCGACTGATTGGGTTAACTCCCTTGTTGTAGTAGAAAAACCAAAAACTGGACAATTGAGAATATGTCTAGATCCAAAAGCATTGAATGACGCAATACGTAGACCGCACTACCCTATGCCGACACTTGACGATGTTACAGTACAATTAGCTGGTTGTTAATACTTTAGTCTTTTAGACATAACTCATGCTTACTGGAGCATTAGACTGGACGAAGAGTCGTCATATTTGACAACGTTTAGCACCCCGTTTGGTAGATACAGATTCACCCGTCTTCCTAATGGTCTCCGTTGTAGTCAAGATGTATTTTGTCAAAAAGTAGACGAAATCTTTGGAGACATGACAGGTGTCAAGGCTATTGTTGACGACATATTGATATATGGTCGGACAAAAGCAGAGCACGACAAAAATCTGAAAGCAGTACTAGACCGTGCCCGCGACAAAGGCATACGATTTAACGTAGACAAATGCCGCGTAGGACTGTCAGAGATACCTTATTTTGGTCATATGGTTACATCATCAGGGCTGAAAGCAGACACAGCCAAAATAGAGGCAATTGGGAAAATCGAAACACCCAAAAATCGTGCAGAGCTAGAGACATTTCTTGGTATGGTGACATATCTACAGAGATTTGCCCCAAATCTCTCCGAAATTACAAGCCCAATGAGAGATTTACTTAAGAAGGACATAGAGTTCGTCTGGGACCAACCTCAAATTGATGCATTCACAAAGGTCAAGCAGGTTATCACAAAAAGCCCAGTTGTAGCTTATTTTGATCCAAAGAAGCCAGTTTATCTTGAATGCGACGCTTCTATCAATGGGGTGGTGCAGCCATTATGCAAGATGGTCGACCCATAGCTTATGCATCTAAGACATTGACGCAAACGGAACGCAATTATGCAAACATTGAACGTGAAATGCTAGCCGTTGTGTTTCCATGTCAGCGTTTTCACCAATACATATATGGTAGACATCTAATTGTACACTCTGACCATAAGCCCTTGTCTGCAATCATGAAAATGCCTTTGCATGCAGCACCACCGTGTTTGCAGAGGATGATGCTTAGTTTGCAAAATTATGACCTTGACGTAAGACATGTGAGCGGGAAAAACGTTCCCATCAGTGATCTCTTGTCACGGAAACCTATGTCAGATAGTTCCGAAATAGAAGGTCTTGACCTTCATGTTCATACCGTGCTTTCAAGCATGACATATACTGACCGCAGTATTGAAAATGTGAGAAAGAAAACAAAGACCGACCTACAAATGCAGGCATTGAAACGGACTATAGTTCAAGGATGGTCAGATTCTAGATCTGATTGCCCAGAACTGGTGCATGAATTTTTCAATCACAGGGACGAATTATCAGTTGCCGATGACCTAATTTTCAGAGGTCAACCCTTGATCATTCCCAAGTCACTCAGACAGCACATGATTGAGCAAGTACATTTAGGTCATATGGGCACTGACAAAAGCCTACAGAGAGCCAAGGACGTGATGTTTTGGCCAGGCATGAGCAAACAAATAAATGACTTCGTTCTGAACTGTAAAATTTGTTTGTCACGCAGGAACTCAAATCAAAAAGAGCCCATGACAACCCACGACATCCTAAAAGGGCCATGGCAAGAAGTTGCCACTGATTTGTTCCATTTTGATGGAAATGAGTATTTAATTGTCGTTGATTATTATAGCAGATATTTTGAAATAGACAAGCTGCCTGGCACAAAATCATCGACTATTGTCAGAAAACTCAAATCACGTTTCAGTACACACGGAATACCAATACATATTTTCAGTGACAATGGACCTCAGTACACATCTGAGACATTCAAGACATTTGTCGATTCGTGGCACATTGAACATGTCACATCAAGTCCACGACATCCAAGTTCTAACGGACTTGCAGAACGTACGGTACAGACTGTAAAACGACTGCTAGTAAAGGCCAAAGACAGTGGTCATGACCCGTATCTAGCATTGCTAGAATACAGGAATACACCCATGTCAGATTGTAAGCAATCACCTGTGCAATTGCTTATGAGCAGAAGAACAAGATCTGTTTTACCTACAACAATATCTCAACTGCTACCTAAAACTGTAAACTCTAACATGGTAAGGTCAGCCATCCAAACATCCAAAAGAAAGCAAAACATATTATACGACAAAAACGCAAAACCACTTTCAAGGTTGCAAGTTAATGACTTAGTACGATTTCAAGTTGGAAAGATTTGGAAACCCGCTAAAGTAATCAGGATACACAATGACCACTCTTATGTAATCCTAACCCCTGATGGGAGTAGTTACAGGAGAAATCGCCGATTCCTGTTGAAGAGTAATGAGCGATTAACAGAGATAAATGATTTCACACCCAATGTATTGGCCAGAGATCAGTCAAGTACTGATAATGAAATCAACCCACAGGTACCCAGCTGTGCAAACTCTCAGCAGTCTAATTACCCTGCAAAGATTCCCCAAAACTCCCCTGCCCCTTATCAGACACGATCTGGTAGAATAGTGCAACCAAGTCAAAGATACAATCACGATGATTGGGTTAAATGAGCTGTTGTAATTATAAATTAATTAATGCATGAATATACTGTGAATAATATTTTCTATGATATTACATAGATTATGCAAGATTCAATATGACTATTACATCGATTCATTTAATAATTAATGTGTAACAATGATCTCTTTTATTTACATGTTTGGAATATTATTAACTATAATATTTACTTTTTCTTTTTAACAAAACAAGAGAGATGTTGCAGATTCTTGAAACAGACAATACTTTATATCTTTATCTCTTTGCATGCTGAGTATTCCTGGTCAGTCGGTTGGTGTACATTGCGTAGTGTAGTTCATAATAAATAGTTAGAGCACACTTGTGTTTTTTATCTATTAAATCACATTAGTGAACATTGAACGCGCACACTACAACAAGGAAAACAAAACATTTACACAGAAATTGGATCATTCCATGACAAAAAAATAAATATAAACAATGTTATCAAAACGGTGAATCTGTGAGAGTGCAGCTTTAAATACAAGTTGAATGAAATTTTGAATTCTCCAAGTCAGTTAAAGTCGAGGAACATGATCATGTACACCTTATTTGTTTGTAGTCTAGAAATAAAGTCAGTATGTCCATATTAATATTTCGAGCTGAATTTATGTATGCAGATCTACAATGTAATTGCATTCCAACAAAACCCTGCGTGTGTCAGTCTACATGGTGAAAAGGTCACCTTCTGTAGAACATCATATCAGGCTTTTGAAAAACTATTAAATAGTTTCAAACCTTAATCAAGATAGCAATGCTATTTGAAAACATAGTCATCATTTTATATGATATTAATTAATTCAGTCTAAAAAAAGAAAATACTTTAACAATATAATGGAAATACAATTTTAAAAGAACTTTAAGTTTTAATCCAAGTGAACAGAAATTTGCAGCATGATAATAAAAAAAAGAGTTAATTTTAATTTAAATAAAAACATTCTATGTTTAAATTTATAAGAAAATGTGGGCTAAAACACTCGCTGGCGAGGGCCGTGAAGGCTCTATATATTTATTCAAAAAGCACTGTGAGCAAGGCACTTTACACCCCACCCAAGCAAAGCACTTAATACCCCACTAAACCGGCCCAGCAAGGCACTTTACACCCCAAGCCAGCAAGGCACTTTATACACCCCAATCCAGCAAGGCACTTTACACCCCAAGCCAAGCAAGGCACTTGACACTCCAACCAAGCAACGTAGGTTACACCACACTCAGCCAGCCAGCCATTTTACACCCCACCCAAGCAAGGCACTTAACACTCCAACCCAGTAAGGCACTTCACACCCCAACCCAGCAAGGCACTTTACACTCCAACCCAGCAAGGCAATTTACACTCCAACCCAGCAAGGCACATTACACTCCAACTCAGCAAGACACTTTACACCCCAACCCAGCAACATACTATACACCCCAACCCAGCAAGGCACTTTACACCCCACCCCAGCTATCAATTTTACACCCCACCCCAGCAAGGCATATATACACTCCAACCCAGTAAGGCACATTACATTCCACCCCAGCAAGACACTTTACACTCCAACCAAGCAACGTACTGTACACCCCACCCCAGCAACGTACTTTACACCCCACCCCAGCAAGGCACTTTACACTGCAACCCAGCAAGGCATTTAACACTCCAACCCAGCAAGGCACTTTACACTCCAACCAAGCAAGGCACATTACACTCCAACCCAGCAAGGCACTCTACACTCTAACCCAGCAAGGCATTTTACACCCCACCCCAGCCATCCATTTTACACCCCACCCAAGCAAGGCATATACACTCCAACCCAGCAAGGCACATTACATTCCAACCCAGCAAGACACTTTGCACTCCAACCAAGCAACATACTTTACACCCCACTCCAGCAACGTACTTTACACCCCACCCCAGCAAGGCACTTTACACTGCAACCCAGCAAGGCACTTAACACTCCAACCCAGCAAGGCACTTTACACTCCAACCAAGCAAGTCACATTACACTCCAACCCAGCAAGGCACTCTACACTCCAACCCAGCATGACACTTTACACCCCAACCCAGCAACATACTTTGCACCCCAACCCAGCAAGGCACTTTACACCCAACCCCATCCATCCATTTTACAACCCACCCCAGCAAGGCACTTTACACTCCAACCAAGCAAGGCACATTACACTCCAACCCAGCAACGTACTTTACATCCTACCCCAGCCAGCCATTTTACACTCTAACCCAGGAAGGCACTTAACACTCCAACCCAGCAAGGCACTTTACACTCCAACCAAGCAAGGCACTTTACACTCAAACCCAGCAAGACACTTTTCACCCCAACCCAGCAAGACACTTTACACCCCAACCCAGCAAGGCACTTTACACTCCAACCCAGCAAGACACTTTACACCCCAACCCAGCAAGGCACTTTACACTCCAACCCAGCAAGACACTTTACACCCCAACCCAGCAAGGCACTTTACACTCCAACCCAGCAAGACACTTGACACTCCAACCAAGCAACGTACGTTACAACCCACTCCAGCCAGCCATTTTACACCCCACCCAAGCAAGGCACTTGACACTCCATCCCAGCAAGGCACTTTACACCCCAACACAGCAACATACTTTACACTCCAACCCAGCAAGACACTTTACACCCCAACCCAGCAAGACTCTTGACACTCCAAACCAGCAAGGCACTTAACAACCCAACCCAGCAAGGCACTTTACACTCCAACCCAGCAAGACACTTGACACTCCAACCAAGCAATGTACGTTACAACCCACTCCAGCCAGCCATTTTACACCCCACCAAAGCAAGGCACTTTACACCCCAACCCAGCAACATACTTTACACCCCAACACAGCAACATACTTTACACCCCAACCCAGCAACATACTTTACACCCCAACCCAGCAATATACTTTACACCCCAACCCAGCAAGGCACTTTATACCCCAACCCAGCAAGGCACTTTACACCCCACCCCAGCCATCCATTTTACACCCCACCCTAGCAAGGCACTTTACACTCCAACCCAGCAAGGCACTTTACACCCCAACCCAGCAAGGCACTTTACACCCCAACCCAGCAACATACTTTATGACCTACCCTAACCAGCAATTTTACACCCCAACCCAACAGGACACTTTACACTCCAACCCAGCAAGGCACTTAACACCCCAACCCAGCAAGGCACTTAACACTCCACCCAAGCATTGCACTTGACACTCCAATCCAGCCAGGCACTTTACACTACAACCCAGCAAGGCACTTAAGACTCCACCCAAGCATTGCACTTGACACTCCAACCCAGCAAGGCACTTTACATTCCAACCCAGCAAGACACTTTACACTCCAACCAAGCAACATACTTTACACCCTTACCCAGCCAGCCATTTTACACTCCAACCCAGCAAGGCACTTTACACTCCAACCCAGCCACCCATTTTTCTATTTTAGTATCATTGACCCTAGGGGCCCAAACGCATTCCCATGAAAGGTCTCCATAAACTCTTCATATATATCAAGTTTGGATACTATATGTCAAACCAAGCTAAAATAATTTGATTCAGCCTTAGTTGTGAGATTCAACTGTTTTTAATTTTTTAGTAACAGTGACCTTGACCCTTTGGGCCCTAATTGCAATCCCATGGAAGTCCTGCATATACCTTTCTTACCTACCAACTTAGGTCAAACCTAACTTAAATTATTTAGTACTTAACACTTATCTATATTTACTAACAATGACCTTGACCCTAGGGCCCCCATATGTTCTTCATTCAAACATGCAATCCCATTAATTAAAGGTCTACATAAACTCTTCCTATATACCAAGTTTGGTCACAATATGTGAATCCTAAGTTATTCAATACTAACCATATTTCTGTTTTTAGTAACAGTGACCTTGACCTTGGCCATGACTCTTAGAACCCCAACCACAATCCCATGAAAGGTCTCCATAAATTCATCCTTAAAATATATAATTATCAAGGTTGGTCAGAATAAGTCAATCCTTATCAAAGTTATTCAGTACCAACCATTTTTTTATTTTAGTTACATTGACCTTTACCCTAGGGCCCATACGCATTCCCATAAAAGGTCTCCATAAACTCTTCATATACACCAAGTTTGGACACTATATGTCAAACCTAACTAAAATAATTCAGCTCCTCCGTACCAATTAAGGGTCAATATGAATTTATGTTACCTTATTGTGTGATGGCTACTGTTTAAAGAATGAAGGCCATTGAATGAACAGTATTTGAGATCTGAGTTAAACTCAAAGTTGCCAAACATTTTAAGTTGATCAAGGGCAATAATTTGTATTAAGGATATGGAGTTTTGTGACCTAATTTTGTTATGGCCGTAAAAAATTGTGTGACATATTTCAATTGAATAAACGGTATAGAACGTTATTTATTAGTGAAAATCCCAACTTGACCCAAAAGTTTAACCTACGCAATGTGCCCTAAAACATAAACTTAAGTTCCTAAGACAATCAGGGGCCATAATTTGTTTTTTAGGATAATACGGAGTTATGTAACATCAATTGTAAGCTGATCGTCAATAATTATTAAGTATTAAGTCAGTTAGATAAAGGATATAGAAGTTATTTGTAAAAGTCCCAACTTGCCCTAAAACTTTAACCAGATACAGATGCTGGGGTGAGTAGTTTAGCCTCCTTATTCTTCAAATAGTCAAGCTAAAAATGTAGGTTTTATTCATATGCTCCTATTTTTGAAAAAAAGCAATGCTAATACAAAGACACATGAACATATGATGTTAAACATGAAAATTGAATTCATTCTGTATTTCATTAAAATACACACTTGACAATGACAGAAGTTGAACACGATGATATAACGGCAGTCTTTTCACATGGATTTATTACATGCTTTCAGTTTCATAATGATACAATGATTCAATAGAAATGCCTTAAAAAAAAAACAATTGATGAAAACCACTTGAGATTTATACAGTTAAATATAAATACAATTTGTAACAAGAGATGTTTGTCAAACATTATGCCCCCCCTGAGCGCCATGTTGTCAGGATTATATGGACAATTGAATGAAATATGCATGGACCGAAATGACAGCTGATTTGTTGCTGTTTTAAGATTATGACCATTAAAGTGTGAGGATAAAGTGTGTTATGACCGTCATGACCTTTGACTCTATGAACTCAAAATCCAGAGTCATCAGCTGGTCACCAGAAACCTAAATGTCAAGTTTGAGGGCCATGGGTGCAGGCATTGTCAAGTTATCACAAGACAAGTTTTTTTCGTTCAAGGTCACTGTGACCTTGACCTTTGACCCGATGACCCCTTAAATCATAAGGGGTCATCTACAAGTCAGATGCAACTCCAAGTCAAGTTTGAAGGCCATGGGTTCAGGCATTGTTGAGTTATCACTCGGACAACCTTTTACCATTCAAGATCACTGTGACCTTGACCTTTGGCTAAAATCCTAAAATCAATAAGGGTGATCTACTGGTCACGCTTAACATCCATGTCAAGTTTAATGATCATAGGTTCAGGCATTGTTGAGATATCAGTGGGGGAAGATTTGTTAACTTTTTTGCGTTAAAGGTTACTGTAACATTGACCTTGGCCTGATGACCCCCAAAGTCAATAGGGGTCATCTACTGGGCAGGCCCAACCTTCATGTCAAGTTTGATGACCATAGGTCCAAGAATTGTCGAGTTTGCTTTCAAGGTCACTGTGACCTTGACATTTGACCCCTAAAATCAATATGGGTCATCTACTGGTCAGGCCCAACCTCCATGTCAAGTTTGAGGGCCATGGGTGCAGGCATTGTTGAGTTATCACTTGGACAACCTTTTATCATTCAAGGTCACTGTGACCTTGACCTTTGGCCCAATGACCCCTAAAATTAATAGGGACAATCTTCTGGCCAGGCTCAACTTTCAAATCAAGTTTGAGGGCCATGGGTGCAGCCATTGTCAAGTTATCACTCGGATAACCTTTTACCATTCCAGGTCACTGTGACCTTGACCTTTGGCCCAATGACCCCTTAAATCAATAGGGACCATCTTCTGGCCAGGCCCAACCTCCAAGTCAAGTTTGAGGGCCATGGGTGCAGGCATTGTCAACTTATCACTCGGACAACCTTTTACCATTCCAGGTCACTGTGACCTTGACCTTTGGCCAGATGACCCCCCAAAACCATAGGGGTCATCTCCTGGTCAGGCCAATTCTCCAAGTCAGAGGGCCATGGGTGCAGGCATTGTCACATTATCACTCGGACAACCTTTTACCATTCAAGGTCACTGTGACCTTGACCTTTGGCCTGATGACCCCAAAAACAATAGGGGTCATCTTCTGGTCAGGCCCAACCTCCAAGTCAAGTTTGACAGCCATGGGTGCAGGCATTGTTGAGTTATCACTCAAACTACCTTTTACCATTCAAGGTCACTGTGACCTTGACCTTTGACGCATTGAGCCCAAAAAACAATAGGGGTCAGCTACTGGTCAGGCCCAACCTCCAAGTCAAGTTTCATGGCCATGGGTGCAGGCATTGTCACATTATCACTCGGACAACCTTTTACCATTCAAGGTCACTGTGACCTTGACCTTTGGCCTGATGACCCCCAAAACATTAGGGGTCATCTACTGGTCAGGCCCAACCTCTATGTCAAGTTTGAGGGCCATGGGTGCAGGCATTGTTGAGTTATCACTCGGACAAGCTTTAAAATTATTTTACCATTAAAGGTCACTGTGACCTTGACCTTTGACCCGATGACCCCCAAAATCTATAGGGGTCATCTACTGTTCAGGCCCAACCTTCATGTGAAGTTTGATGACCATACATCCAGGAATTGTTGAGTTATCACTCGGACAAGCTTTGGTCTACCGACGGACCGACCGACGGACCGACCGACCGACCGACATACCGACATGCCTGTGCAAAGCAATATACCCCTCTTCTTCGAAGGGGGGGGGGGGCATAATTACTAGTATTAAATGAATTGCAACAATCATGTAAAAACAAAATTATATTTCCAATACTAACAGATGAAGCACCACTATAAATTCCACAAATATTATTCAAGGTGAAAATCAATGATTAAATGCCATACATGTAAGTCTAAATGCCACAGTTTCAAATGAGATTCAGCTAAGTTAAATGATTACAAAACAATATAAAAAACTATAAGCATTCTATTTTTCATATTTGCTTTCCAGTTTTGAAATAAAACATACTTTGTTTATCATTGTAGTGCATTTGTATGACATTTCTAAACATCATGTTATGAAGTGAGTTTACATGTTGAATGTCAATATTTCTTAAATGTCATTTCCACTCTAGCTGTATATTATATGTAAGGTCACATTCAGATAGGAGTAAGGAGAGAGGTAAATCCATTCAGCTATTTCCCCAATCCTTACAATGATATATATGTATTTTATGTGTATTATCATAAAAATAATGTTTAAACTAAATCTAGATCACATAAATAATGACTTTATATCCAAGGCATCCTGAATGAACACCAACAGTTGAAATCAAGTGTCCCTTCCTGAAGTTAGATGTCCAAAATTGTCATTGATTTGTCCATTAAAGCAGCAGTTGCCTGTTTTACCAAACTTTTCTCAAAGGCTTTTACTGTGTTTCCAGAGCTTGCTTACGAAAATAAAAATAAGCTAGCTATAGAAATGCTTCCATGTCACAGAATCTTTCACTGTTTTATTGTGTTAACAAAGCCTTTAAAATTAGAATCTGGAAAAATGGCAGAAACTCTTGCTATCTTCTCATGACATCACAGAAATTCTCGATGGCTTTTATTGCTTCTCCGGGCAAAGTCGTAGGTCCATACACACATATGAGAATACCATACGGGAGATTACACACAGTAAGTCCTCCTGAATCCCGGCTACACGTTGCATATACACTGAAAATTGTAAATCTTACCAGTTATTTGGGACATTTGAGTTATAAATAATACATTAGTAAGAATATAGCTTGCATAAAGACAAAAAAGAGTAAACTTGTGAAAACATTTATATTTTTTATACTCAGACCTTAACTGATTGTTTCATTAACAGTTCGTTGTTCATAATAAGTCACAATCAATCATTGAAAATAATCAGAAAACCTTTCATTCAATAACTGATTATTGATAGATAAAAAAACGTTTGTAGTACAATTCAGAATGTAAGTGATCTGGGGAAAAAAATCTGATTTATTTATCATGGCGAAAATGTTACATACATTAAGTTATGTTTTAATACTGAAGACAGAACTATAGTAATAAAACGCCCGATGGAGCAAACCCAACATTGGTCTGTTCTTGTTTTGATAGTTGAAAAAGGTGCATAACTCATCATTATTAATGATATTAGCCAGAGTAGTGCAACTTGCTCTACCTGTGTGTATTGCCTCAGACAAAATGTGTACCCAGTTTTATTCATACTTTTTTGACAGATGACACTCTTGATGATGACCCCAAGGTTATCACATTAGCCCAAATTGTTTTACCAGAAAATA
Source organism: Mya arenaria (assembly GCF_026914265.1). Lineage (NCBI taxonomy): Eukaryota > Metazoa > Mollusca > Bivalvia > Myida > Myidae > Mya > Mya arenaria. The sequence goes on along the minus strand of NC_069132.1, from coordinate 35,046,421 downwards.
GAAATAAAAACAACAACAACAAAAAACAAAATAATACAAACCTTGAAAATGTTCTCTGATATGTTTTAAAGATCCATCCCCTTCTCTTGGGTGGAGAAATGTGGAAGTCTTTGTTTGCTAGACCCTCGGATGAATATCTTTCAAACAAGCTAAGGAACTGCTTCACTTCTTCCTGCAGAAAGACAGTGTTGCATTTCAAACAAAACATGTTATTTCTTAATTGATTTATACCTATTTGTTTTAGCTCAATTTCGAAGACAATAGTTATGAAACACCTTTGAGTCGTTTCCTGGGCAGAAACCAGCCTGGTGTTCTTTTTGGGATGCCAAGAGCATATTCCCAGGTGCTAAGTGAACCCACAACCTCTTGGGTGAGAGGCGGACACAAAGACTACTGTCATTCTCTGGTTAAAAGTTAGTAATTATTTATACAAAGATTACCCTTTCCACAGAACTAACCTTTGATCAACAAAAGTAAAATTAGATAAATATTGGCCAATAAATAAATGTTTTGGCTAATTTTGACCAAACTAAACAATTGACCAGTTTTATACAATTGATTGCAGTGTTTAAATGGGAACTTTTTTAAAGAGATAACAAAAACAGGGCTACATGTATTTTTTAGGCATGATCATACACACTTTTCTAAAAAAGAAGGAGGAACGTACATGTACAGTGAAACTGTACTTAATGATGATTTAAGGTCAATCTGTCAGCCCACATCTTGCTTGTGTTTAAAAAAAAATACATTGTACTTCAATAAGTCTTATAAACTTTTATGACCATTTCACTAACCTGTGGAAGATGTTGTAGATCTCCAAAACTGTACATGGTCTGTCCCTGTCTGGTCAGTAACAACACCCCACTAACATGGCCAGTATTGATAAGTCCACCTGTGATTAAAGAAACTATATGTTTACCAAAAAAATAATAGAAAATGGAGTAATGACACTTTACTTGTACATTGCCAATAGACATTCAAGACTTCTTGGTATATATAAATTTATTAAAATATTCAAGTGAAATTTAAATATTACGATTCATCTGTTCAATTACATTAATAATTAAGTGCCAAGAGTCAAACACAAAAAATCTTAATTATATGAAGTTATATGGAGCCACATTATAGAATTGGCTTTCAGCCTTCAGGGAAATTTATTTATCACTGGGATATTTACTGTAATTAATGTTTCCCATGAATCTGCCGATACCATCGACTGTTATAAAAACTTTTGGCGTCTGTTTTTAAATTAACTACAATATTGAGTGTTCAGAGGTTCTTTTTATTATTTTGACATTTCTTAAAGTCATAAAATCTTCCAAGGACTCGTTGAAGGCCAGTCAGGTGGACAAAGTATCCAGTATGTCATACGTCCAGGCTAGTCTAAAATAATAGACGTGTTATATGGAATTCTTCCAATCCCTAACGTTTATGCAAGTTTGTGCAAAACCCGAGGGTGTTTGAAAAATATTAAAATTGTATTAAGTGAAGTATTTTATGGTTGAAATTGATCATAAAGGTTTATATTCATATTTTACCATGTAAGCGAAAAGTTATTTTGTACAAAACAATCATTTAATGCATTAAAACACATTATTTACCTTTCCAATAAAACGAAAGTTGACTGACACAGACAACAATTATGCCAAGCAGAACAACTCGACCCACTCGTTATAACTCGGCCACCTCCAACAAGCTTCGAGACAGACCTCGTAAATACAATCATAACAACTTGCCCATGGCCAGACCTCGTAAATACAATCGTAACAACTCAACCATGGCCGAAATGTTCCGATTGTTTTAAAATTGTGCCCTGAAGCCTTGCAGATGCCCTTCATGTATATATTGTTATGTTTTGACAGAATGAAATGAAGAAAACCCGTCAAACTCATAATTATTTGTTGGATATTTATTTTTTGTGTACGGAATTAATATAACATAACATTATCTGGTAATATTTCTTGTTTTTATGATATTTTATATATATGCTTTAACCCGGAATCCTGATCGGAATAACTACCCACTTTTCATACAAAACAATTTGTACATGAAGGATTTGCCATATCAAAAATCATAAAAAAAATCCGTCAACGTACAATCATTTGGACTAACGTCCAAGCTAAACATCATTAAAAAAAGAAGCCTGGACGGCATTTTAGATTGACTACCAGTATGGACTAAGATTGGACCTAGCAAAAAACCTGTCTACCTGTAATGAACTTCTCGAATCCAGTTGATGCCTGCATATTGTCATTGAATAACAGTCAAGCGCATTTGCCTGGAAGAAAAATAACACAGTTATGATTTCCTTCAAAATATTAAAAAATTCACCGCATGAAAAAAACATGAAAATTTGTCCAAACCACCATGTTCGTTTAATCATTCTTATTGAAAATGTTATCAAACTTACACTTATTCTAAATCATCACTGATCAGTCTTTTTATATTCATGGCTTAAATGTAAACAAGGGAAGCAACTCTTCATGTTCTACGCAAGCGTCTTCTGACATGGAAGGTTATGTTTATTGTCAAGGGAAGGAACTCTCAATACTAGTGCGTGCAGCGGTCGTGCAGAACACCAATTCAATGTCAATGTTCTAATTTATAAAAGATCTGAGACTTAATACATATAAATGGAAAACAGGCGGCTTTATTTAGAAAGGCAAGTTTGCTTACACTCATGTTCAACTGTTATACATTACTGAGGTTTGCATTATTTCCTATTTACAAAATATAATAAATTGATTAGTTGAATAGATTATAGCATTCTATTATATTATAATATTAAAGTTCTTGTACTATATCATTATACAGATAATCATTATAAATTATGATGATTATGAACTGACGAACTTGAGTACATTTAGTGAATGACAGAATGATCATTTGAGTCTACAATGCTGATACAGCACATGAGCCTGAGATTTATATCAATACAGTACATGCCTTGACCTTATGTATGTATTTCTTTAAACCTTGTGGTCTAGGATAACTGGTGAAAGTGCAAGCACTTATTTCCAATGGGGTCCTTTTGTTTTTATGCTGAAGGGACAGAATGTGGAAGAGACAGTGGTGGGATGCAAGGAAGTCCAGATGCGATGCCCTTGCTCTTTTTTCAAAGAGACCACTAGGTTCTTGTATGTGCTCGGTGTAAAGCAATGATACACGGTATACAACTTTCCTGGGTTAAACCAGTACTGAGTACCCGACTAACTTTCCAAGCACTTACCCTTTAATTGCCCAGCGCTAGGCAAGGGAGCTATTTGCACCAATGTTTAACGTATGACATGGTAAGGGATCAAACTCTCAACCTCCCACTCTGTATGGCTCTGTATAAAAACCTTAATCACTAGATTAATGACCTTTTCATGACGTAACAGCTGTTCTAATTTAAATGAGTAGCACATTTATATAAATATAATTATATATCGGGCTCTCAACAAGTTTCAGTTGAACCTTCTCAATTAGTAATGTTACCAACCAGCTCCTACTTATTCTACTTAATATTCACTGCTTTTCCAAATTTGAACTGGCCTAATTGCCATTTAAACCGTCCATTTTGGCGGGCAGCAAGTTCTTATTTAGAACACTGTTTATAAAAATACATGTATACATAAAATCATTTTTAAAATGAAGTCTTATCTGTGATATGTATGATGTAACCATTTAAATTGCATTGTTAAGGTGAAAGGTACAGAGTTATTGATTTTTTTAGTTGATGGTTGTCCACATGAATAATACATGTTTAAGGATTTTTTTTAACATTTGGACGTTTATTTGTTAAAAGACTCTATATGATGGCTATTTACATGGACGACCGCATGATTACCTTTTAGTAGCCAACCCAAAAATGTGGCTGCCAGAGTGTAAGGTTAAATCCAGTTATCTAGTTCCTATGGTCAAATTATTCATCTGACTTATTTTGTAATTAATCAAAGCCTTCACAGACCACAGGTTTTAAAATGTTTCAAAATCTTGGATGAATATTTATTTCAAATGATAGTTTCAGGTCAAAACTTAAATGTGTTACTGTCCTGAATGCAATTTTTTAATTGACCAGGTAGAAATAATTGAAATTGAATGTAGGAGGGTGCAAATATTTTACTTACTTTCATATTGTCAAAAGAAACAGGTATGAATTGGTGTATTTTTAAAGAAACAAACTTTATCTATTTCTTTTATCTTTTTTTATTTATTTTTTTATAACATTCTCATTCATTTTGTAGGCAAAATGAAAAATTTCACTTTTTTCCCCATTCATACAGGCCCTGACCCCATTTCCAAAATGATGAAAAAACATGTGACTGCTGTTATAAAACATGCCATCATTTTTGTTCTGTTTTTTTCTCGCAAGGTGTAACAATCTAGATAACGTGAATGATCTACATATCTGTATTGTAAGGTGTTTGTATGACTTTTGCAATCCATTTTGAACACATATATATGCATATTGATATAGTTATGTAACAAATTAATTCAAAAATGAATATATGATATATATCTTATTATAAACAACATACTGTCTAATCAATTTTTATTTTAATATTGTTTCAGGTAAGGAAGTAAGGCAGAGAGATGGTGGAAATAGAGGAAAAAATAGACCATCCTTGTGATGAAGACATACCACTGCAAAGTAAGGAATCCCGTGGCGAATGTTCCACCAATGGAGGGAAAGGTTCTGAAGATGAAAGGCCGGGCGAAGAGGTGGAGGTGACCAATATATTGATAGATTTGAGCGAAGATAAAGTACCAGATGGAGGATGGGGATGGATGATTGTCTTCGGAGCTTTTCTGGTTCATGCACTCATGGGTGAGTCTTTCTTACACCCATCTAATAGCATTGTGTCTGACAACATTAATTCCTCACAGACAAAGTTTGTAGAGGGCTATATTATTGGAGTCACCATTATGTTGGTCAGTTAGTTAGTCGTTCAGTCTAATCTGTCTATTGGCAAAAAATTATGGAGTGAACTTTTCCGGAGATTTAGAGTTATCAATCTGATACTTGGTACACATTACATGTACACTTGTCATGAAATAGTTTTAAAATTGATAAAGAACTTCAAAAAGTGATAAGATTGAGGTACTTGACCAGTTTCAAATTACCGTAATGCAAACATTTGAGAGTGTTCAGTGCAGCTTTTTAAATTGTTTAAGCTTTGCTGTGTCCATAGTAACCATATTCTCGCATAATGCCCATATTTCAATGTGAACAAATTGTAGAGGTGTATTTATTTGTATACTGTGACCACAAAGCCACAATTAAAAATAACTTTTTAACCATTGCAAACCATTGATTTGTCCGGGGACTGTTTTTTTTCTTTTCCCCTTAATACCGTAATTGAAGAAATTTAATATTGGATAAGTTTGCAACATTTTTTGGGTCACGGGTATATTAAATTTTGTAGAATCGGTTAGGTTAGGCCAAATAAATTCATTATTAAAGCTGCACTCTCACAGATTAAACGTTCTGACAACTTTTTTATTTTGTGTCTTGGAACTACATGTAACCAATTTTTGTGAAAATTCATGGAAACCAGTTATATAAAACTGCTGACAAAAAATAGATCGTAGATTTTTATATTTCTGTTCAAAAACTAATGTTTTATGCATTTTTCTTAAATCGTTAGTAACAGATTAAGCCATATAACATTAATTTTCGAACGGAATTATGAAAATCTGAGATCTGATCTTTTGTTAGCAATCCTTTATCATTGGTTATCATTAACGCATAATTTGCTCTTTCCAAGACAAAAAATAAAAAAAATGTTAAAATGGTATATCTGTGAGAGTGCAGCTTTAATGTTGTCAGATTCTGGTTTATTTTTCTATGCAGGAGGGTTTGAGAGGTCCAATGGCGTGTTTTACCTGCAGTTTAAGGAGAAGTTCAACCGCTCGGCCACCGAGACTGCCTGGCTTCTATCCATATTCTCAACACTTAGGCTTGCAATGGGTGAGTTTAATACGTACATCTTGTACATGTTTGGTTATTGTAACAATGACAACTTTATGTGCACTGTGTTTTATTGTTGTGTCAAATTTTGCAGGAAACATAAATAGACAATATATGCCATTGTAACCAGAACACAATGATAAACTAACTATAATACAAACAGACGATAGGCGTCTGTTCCTGTTGAAATGTCAGATTCAATTAATTGTTTGTGTATATTGTAAAGAACCTCATGCTTTATTTCTTTATATGTGTCCATAATGTTTTTGTTTCTTTCTATGTCTATACTTTGTATTGTATATATTTGTAAAGCTATACTTATCTTCACCTGAAATCAAGAGATGTATCACCTGAGAGGTTAAAGGTTGAAGCTCAACTGAGAGGTTAAAGGTTGGAGCTCTATTCAGAGACCTATGCTTAGTCTCAAAAAAATAAACTGCGAAAAGTACAGCGGTTTAATTTTGTTCGAAAATTGCTGGAACATTGCTGAAATGCAGGGATTTTGCGTGACCCCCCTCCCCTCATCAGGTTTTGAAGCAATGAGGTGACACTAATAGTCAGGTTTTGTGTTTTGAAACACCTGTATAATATTTTTCTTAAACATGTGTATTGAAATTATTCCAGGTCCTGTAGCCAGTGCCCTATGTAACAAGTTTTCCTGCCGGTTTGTGGTGATCCTGGGCTCGGCGATCTGCACCCTGGGTGTGCTGATCTCAGCCTTCATGCCCGACTTGCCCTATTTATACCTGACATACGGGGTACTAGGGGGAGTGGGGAGGTCCTTCACATATACACCCAGTCTCATCATTGTGGGCTACTACTTTAATAAAAAAAGAGGTAAGATTTGTAGTATGCTGTATTTGATGATATGGGCCTACACAGATCTGTCCTAACTGTCCACCCATTCTTATCATCGTTGGGTTTTACTAAAATAAAAGAAGTGGTTATGTGAATTTGTAGAATAACAAAACCTTTATATGCGCATATTAGCCACGGTAAAATATTATTATGTTTTAAATGTTACCTGAAATCCGACAATAAACAAATATTGACTTAACTTAAAGCCTTTGCTGGCTGATCAGACATATTCCCGGATTTATCAAATTTATTATCAACAAGAAAGTTTTGGTTTGTCTTTGTTTTTTGTACATTGTGTGTCTCTAGTTCAATGTCTGTTAGACCTGGGTCTTCATTAAATTTTAGGTTACTGGGCTCATCCATGTAGTTTTATTATGCACCATTCAGTTACAGTTTTTAGCTGAAAAAGGACTTATTGTCAAGTGGAATTTGATAATCTCATGTGTCTTTGTCCAACTTTCATTTATGATCAATGCTGATGGTAAACTTGGTGTAGAGTTTTCAAACTTGTTATGACCATTGTGACTTATAAGTATATATCCTCTTATAGTTATTTGCTCAATAGGTCAAAGGATAAGGTGACATTAACAAGAAGAATTTAGGCATACATGTATCAGATTCACAGAATGTTAAATGTGTTCAGTTCACGCCAATTAGATTTTAGAAACTGAACATTTTTTTTCTGACTTGCTGCATTTATTGCAACAAACACCTTATGAAAACAATCCAATATTTATTATGTTCAATTACAGGTTTGGCGGTTGGTTTGGCCACTTCCGGAGTTGGCATCGGATGTTTCGTGTTCCCTCCTGTGGTAGAGATCATGTTCAACCACTATGGGTTTGAAGGAACGTTCCTCATCTTAACCGGAGTGATCAGCAACTTCTTTATTTGTGGCGTCTTGTTTAGGTCACTTGAGCTGCACAAGAAAATTATGAAACAAGACAGGTGAGGGGAGGTAACTTTTGTTTAAGAATGGTTGGGGCTAGTCAGTAATACAAGGGTTTTGCGGTCAGTTCAAGAAATTTCACATTTAGAAAGAACAAAATTTGTCAAAAATGTTACAAATGAAATAAAGTACAATTTACATTGATGGTAGAAACAAGGTGTATTTTTTCAAACGCTATCTAATTATATAGATTTAAAAAATTTCAAACTTTTGACGGTTTTTGTTCTTTTTATGTTAAAATTACGCAGACTTCCAAAACATTTTTCCTTGAATATGTACTAATTCGTTCTTGATTTTGAAGTTAAGCTATTTTAAACTCAATTTTTACTGTTAATACTGTATTTTACTTCAGAGCTCCGTATCAATTAGATATCAGATAGTCATAAACCGTAAACCCCTTCCCCACTGAGTGCTCAGGTTCATTTGTAAAGTTACTGTTAGAATCAATGCACTAAAAACGAGGGTAATCCTGGAAATATACGATATTACGTCTAACGATCTTTGTTGAAACAGGACCCTGGAGCCTGCTGTTCTCCTGTTTTCTGATATTTAATTTTGGGAAAAAAAACGCAATTTTAAGTGTAAGCAAAGCAAGCTGAATAAAATCTGATTCATCCTATTAACACACAAATATTTTATTTTTTTTGCAAGAATTAAAAAGATGCGGAAAGAATGTTCTACAAAAGGCGAACCAGTTGAAAATTTGTTACCAGTTTCCATGGTAACCAGACAACAGAACCTCCTCTCATCGCAGTCAGCCGCCAAAATGTCATCCTCAATCGAAATAACTGCAAACTACAAAATTGAAGCATCCAAGACTTCTATATTTAGGAGAAAATTATCACATGTGAAAACAGCTATAAAAGGGAAGGATAAACCAAAAACAGAAAAAGAAAAGAAACCTCTCTTGGAACTCTCACTTTTCAAAAATTTTGGTTTTACCGCTTTGTGTTTACAGTTATTTTTGTACACTTTAGCTTTCAATTTGACGTTTGTTTTCTTACCAGCGTTAGCCAAAGAAAAGGGCATATCTCAACTAGATGGTGCGTGGTTATTGTCAGTCTTGGGCATTTTTGACGGCATTGCTAGAGTAGCAATGTCAACAGTGCTTGATCTAAAGAGAGTTAAACCTTACCGGCTTATTATCTACAATGGGGTCATGTTTGGAAATGCCATAGTCTCCATAATGCTGCCATCAATGACCAAATTCTGGCACTTTGCCGTTATGAGTGGATTGTTTGGCCTTCTGTCAGGGACATACATTTCACAGAAATCGGTTGTGGTGGTGGACGTCCTGGGGGTTGAGTCTCTTTCAAGCTCCTTCGGACTACTGCTCCTCTTTCAGGGACTCAGTGCTCTTATTGGGCCAACTGTCGGAGGTACATACTGCTTTCAGGGTATACATTTGTAACTGTAGTGTGAAAAGCCAGGCTTTTCATCTCTCCTAATACACATTTGTTTGTTGTTTTCAAATCAAAAGTTGTTTCCATATATTATTCATGTGTGTCATAAAATCTGTGTAAACGTTTCATCATTTCTAATAGGCTAACAATAACCGGTTTTGAACTAGGTTAAAATCAGGCATTTCATGGCTTTTGGCACTCTAGTGACACTGGCGCTTTAATCTTTTTTTGTTTTGATCGATTTATTTTATTTTTCTAATTGAGATATAATATATTGATTATGATAATTGTAATATTAAATTAAAATAAAATTATTCTGATATATTGCATGGACATTTAAAACTTGTACATTTCAGGTTTATTTAAAGACATGCTAGGAAGCTATGACATGGCGTTTTATTTTGGCTCAATTGGAATCATTCTTGGAGGCCTAGTGATGGGGGTGGGAAATGTATGGATATATCGCCAGAAACGCAGGCAACGAGAAGCCGATACACAGACAACAGACAGATGAAAGACATGACAACTAGAACCCATGATAGATATAGTGATTATACATATGATACATGACAGTTAACTTAGTGAAAATATATTTAAAGTAAATTATGTGGGCATACATGTACAAATGAGCATGGAATTGATAAAAGAATGGTCTAGTGGTAATGTTGTTCAACTCGCCCTAGAGGTTGGTCTTCGAGGCCCCCCTCCCCCCCAGTGAAAAGTTCTGTTTTCTTCTCAGAAAGGACACATGTACTGGTTTAAATTTACCCTGGAAACAGACTTGAGAGAAATTCATATCAGCTGACAGCTGTTTTCACAATGGAGCTAAGGGCGATTCCAGTAAAACATATAACGCCAGGGGGGGTGGCAATTATTTAAATAGTATATGGTTGGGTCTTTTTTCGCCCTATTTGGACCCCGAAAGGGTTAATTTGCTTCTGTAGGGGGGTGGGATATTTTAAAAGTGCCTTCCCCCGGGGTTATATGTTTAAATGGAATAGCCCTAAATAAATTAGAAAAAAAAAACTTTTTAATTAATGTGCATGGATTTGAATACTTTTGTTAAATAAACTTGTTTTATTACCTACGGTTAATTAGACAAATATTCTGTAGAAAGATTAAGCATAAGGTCCATCAGACAGTAAATAATTTGTTGTTTACTTGGGAGAAGATGTGCAGAGGTGAGAGAGAGATTTGGAAAAAACCTAGAGAAAAGAAACTGTGATGTTGGGATTAATGTGATACTTTTAATGTATATTATGAACGGACTGTGTGCAAAATGTTTCTTTGGAACCTACTTTAATAGTCAAGATCTTTAGTCCATGACTGTTGACTTGTAACACCTTATATCTCTTTATTGTGTTACCGCTTTGCACTAAGCCAGCAAAATGTGTTGTACTGGTGTTGTAAAAGTGTTGTATAGGTGTTGTACTGGTGTTGCACTGGTGTTGCACAGTTGTTGAACTGGTGTTGCACAGGTGTTGCACTGGTGTTTTACAGGTGTTTTACAGGTGTTGTATTGTGTTCAGTCTTGTCTACAAACATCATTATTAACTGATCAATTTATAATATTTTACATTCTTGATCAAAGAAGCTGATTATCTCCTTTTCAATATTTTTTTGTTAGATCTACTGACCTTCCTTTATAGTTGTAATGGTTTTTGTTTGGTATACGGAAAAAAAACATTAAATGCTTGATTGAGAAATGTATTTTAAACATGTTACATTGTACATGTTTAACCCATTTCATTCTGAGACCCAGTTAGATATGATACCTTGAATATCTGGGCATTTTCCAATAACTGATAAGCCATCTGCCTTTTTATGACCATTGTGTTGTATAAACACTAATAACTTCTTTATTATTGGTACAAGACCCAATAAAGATTACATATTTGGAAAGGAAATAAAAATATGCACATGTTTATGTAAGTTTTATTAGCAAATGATTTTAAATAAATTATTTTTTGCAAGTTAACCAGGTGATGATGAAAAAAAAACACCAAAAAATAAATATGCATAAATTGAAAGCAAAAAAAGCACACATAATTTTTTTCAAATGTCACATAATCCAATGTATGAAAGTTTCTAAATTAATCTGTCTTTAAAATGCAGAAAGAATTATGCATATATTTCAAATCTATAAAAAGTTATGACAGTTTATATCATCCCATGTCCACTTCGGAGCAAATCGGGCGGGTGGATGTTCATCGCGATGTTGGTTGGAATAGCAGTTTGAATCCTCGACCAGTAAGGTCCAGAAGTCTTGCCCCCATAACAGTTTTATTGAAACAAAGTGATGTAAATTACCTGGATTTAGGGTATGGTTTGATAATTCATGATCAAAAATTGTAAATTACCATGCATTAACATACTGCAAATTAGTATTTAGTATCATCCACCTGAATTTATTTACTGACTGTCTCAATTTTTCATGACTCTCTTTTTGTATGTATTTATATCATACAAGACTATTCTTTTGATATATTGAATTTGTCCTTAAAGGATATTAGGCCATTTGTGTATTGAAAGTTTTACAAAACCAGTGTTAGTTTAAACATTATATATTTTACAACAATTGTGAAGAAAGTTATGATAACTTATACTAAGTTTATCTCGTTGGCACGATGTTGTGCAGGGTGTAATCTTGTGTTGAACTTAAATCATGCAGAAGAGCAAGAACTTATAATGGTAACCGGGTATTGAATATATAGTGGGTTTATGCTGTTGAGTGTCTGCCTGCAGAGCGAGGGGTCATTGGTTTAATCCCCACCAGATGTACAAAGCAAATTTGCATATATTATCACATTTGGCGCCCTATAATATATTCAATACCCGTTTACATATGTTAAATGTACCGTATAACAATTATCCAATTATCGCACATTCCATTTTCACCTCATTACGTATTTTTTTAATTGCAAAAGATAATGTAAAAAGATTACTTATTAGTTCTGTGAAACAGTTATGATATTATATTTTTTAATGATATAAAACATCACTGTTTTATGTTGATACCCTTTGGTAGCCATTTTTTCAATATTCTGTATAAATTGATGCTGGTTTTAGAAATGTTTCAAATTGATATACATGTGTTTTACATATCAACTTAGAAGCTATCTTATTATCATGTATTTAACATTATACATGTCCTAAAATCAAGAATTTCTTGAGCATCGGTGGTGCTGCAGATGTGTCTAGCAGGCGTGTTGCCCGAGTCCCACCACAAACATCTGTCTCTTATAAAGTCGAACATTGTATTTGAAGAACATTGTCATTGACATTAAGTTCAATGTTATTATGGTGTTTGTTAATCATTATTAAATTATTTTATATATATATTTCAATAAACAGATTGATAATATTCACTGCATTTTTTTAAAAAAAATTTGTATAAGTTAATTTTGTATTAAAGATTATTATGTCAAAATGTATGGAAAGGAAAATCTTTAGATTACTCCGACAGTCAAATTAATGCTTGGTTTTGAGAGTTTATATTTACCATCTCATATTTTATTTCTAGTTGTAAGGTCCACCAATACATCCAAGTATTGCTAATGTGACCACAAAATTTAAGCAGAAAATATTTCTGTATATGACCATTAGGCATCATGGTACAATAATAAAAAAAACACATGATCAATTGGGCTTGCTTAATACATGATGGTAGACCCATTATTATGCTCCGGAATTTTTTGGGGAGAGCACAGTCTCTGCTTCGTTCATCCCACTATTCGTCATAGGGCTATTTCTCAGCAACTACACCTGAATTCAATGAAATTTTATATGCAGCTTTTCTTACGAGAGAAGTTGCACATATTATTAGCACACTCTGGTTCAATGATTTTCTTACAAAGTTATGGCCCTTTTGTCTCTTTTTAATGGAATAGAGGACCAGTTTGTCCTACTATTAGTGTTCAGACTATTTCTATGCAACTACTAGCTTGAATGCAATGGAAGTTAATGGGAAGCTTGGGATATTTATTGAAATCCCTTAATACATAATTATATAACTTTCTTTGAATGGGAAAGAAGCCCCAAAAGATGCTTACCTGGTTAAGGTTATATTTAACCCAGTGACATGGCTTTTAATATGCCATAACCCATATACTGACTTGACCTTGACATTATAAAGGTAAACCTAGACATGTAAGAAGAAATGACCGATATTAGACAGTGACCTTGGCATTAGACAGGTTTAAAATGAAACAAAATCTTTTCAAGATTAGGTAGGACATTTGATTGTTTTCATTAGATGTAGCGACTGACCGGAGTAGACTAAAAATGAACCATATTCAAATACATGAGTTATTGAGAGAGATGAACAAACCAGTCAAATATCATTAATAGTGAATGAGTATTCAGACACAGAACATCATAATTGTTATAAATTTTAATTCATAAATAAAATTTGCATAGATACATGTTGCACCACAGAATATATGTTTAACACAAGAAAATAGAGGTTCTTTTTGTATAAAAAACACTTTTTTAAAATGTTATTTGAATGCACTAACATGCACATTTTAGTCAAATACATGTACTTATCGGTTGAGCATACGGGTAACAATTTAACATATATTCTGAATATACATAAACACTGGAGTAGTCAGACATAAAGATTATGCAAAAAGAAGACGGGTACATTTAGGTATCTTATAATCTGTTGCCTTGGGTAAGTTAATATATACCAGTGGAAAAAGTAATTGTTCATGGAAAGACCTATCCGTTCTCTGAAGAAATCCAGGGCCCATGTTTACATACATTCTCCTGTCTCACTCTTGAGTTCAGATTTGTACTAAGAAGAAAAAAAAAACTAGTCATGATTTTCATAAATATATAGCTTTTCGTCGGCACGCAGTAAAATATATTGGAATCTCACCCCGAAATAAAAAAATATTCCATATTAAACAGGTTTATTATCATGCACCACTACCTTTGCCACTGGCATTTTTACAATTACAATAAAAATTGGCACCATAAAAGCCACAACCAATAGCATAGCACATACATGACGTAATGGGTAAAAACACCAATCCCCAACACACTTTTTGATAATAATCTCAGTTTCCTGTACAATATACGGTACTTCACACTGTCTTTGGTGTGTGCTTGAACTCTTCAGGTGCTCTCAAGCTGAACTCAGACCAGGATCCCTGTAAATAGGATCAATTAATTAATAATATTAATAATTAATACAATCTCAAAAGCCATATAATTTGTAGAATGCATTTTAAGCTGCCTTAACAAAGTACTGCTACAATTTCAAGGCTGCTAACCTTTCTTTTTTTCCATATTAATCAATTCAATGTATTACTGGATTAAATATAAAGTTTAATTCTCAAGTTCTGTAAGTTTAACTAGAAACTGATTTACCGACAATCATAAAATGTACCACATGTACTGGAGTCTGATAACAAGTTCATCACAAACAAATGCAAACATTTATCTGTTTGAACAGGGGCTTTAGCTCCTTGTTCGTTTTCGTTTTATTAAAAAGTTGAGGTCTTGCCATTGTGCAAACACTTAAACATTGGCAATAAAGCCGTTTCAATGTATTTGAATGGAACTTAGTATACATGTTGCCAGAGACAATATGCACATATACAGCAAGGCTAAAAACACTGACTTTAAAAATGTTGAGTTGTGCCCCTTTATTAAATGAAAAAATAAACACTGGCATACGTTTCGAGTGGCTCTTGTTTTAACTTTAGGATTGGCTATTTTTTTGCATGAGTTTGTGAGTGCAAGCTTGCCCACCTGTTCTGTTAAAGCATTATCTCATAAAACAAGCTTGCCCACCTTGTGATTCAGCAAATAACTCTATAACCATTTGAGATATTTCAATGAAATCAGTCCACATGTACAACATGGCCAAAATCTCTGACTGTAATAATTATTGAGTTATGCCCCTTGTTTGACTAAAAATAACAGGCGAGCATTGGTGTTCACTTAAAAGAAACTTGTGTCCATAAAAAAAAGTTCATACCAAATAGACAGGTACATTTTCCTTGCCCAGAATCTGAGCAGCGGCTGCAATTGCACAGGCAGTCATCCCCCGTTGACAGGAGGCAACTATTGGTCGACCCAGGTCCACGCCCCCTCGGTCAAACACTGCAATAGGGGACACTTCTAGGGTCATCTTATAAATAATATAGTATTGTAAGACTAATTAAGGCATCTAATATACAATAATATGAATTTAGGATGCCTTGTGACCTGATATTATTTTAGTATCTTTTGAATGGGTTTAATGAGTAGAAAAAGGATTATAAAATAGCTGTTAGCTTATAGATCATATAATCACTCTCGCATTAATTTCCTGGGTAGGAATCAGTACCGGACCGGTGTCATTTTTGGGAGGCCATGAGAAAGTACCCCTGGTAGTGGATGTAAACCGCTACATCTTGGGTAAGAGGGGGACACCTGTTTCACTAGACCACTCTCACCCTTAAGAGCAGTCATTTATTTTACATATTAGCTATCAGCAACTCATTAAAATGAAACCAAAATTATATAAGGTCATCAAAATTTCACATAATAACCAATGGGCAGATGAGATGAAAAGCTTTAATATTGGACATCTTAATTCAATAAAATAGTGGCATCACAGTTTGAAATTAACTTATAATACCTTTCAAATACTCTTCATTTTCTGTTTAGAAATACACATGTATTATCATATCATGACTATGAGCAGAAAATCCAGCAATTTTCATCTTTATCATAATTATTATGCCCCCAAAGGTGGGCATATTAAAATCGCACCGTCCGTCCATGTATCCGGCTCAATAACTCGTGTCTGGGCTGTAACTTTCCCTTGTATGGACAGATTTTAAAATGACTTGCCACATGTGTTCCACATACCAAGACGACGTGTCGCGTGCAAGACCCGTGTCCCTACCTCTAAGGTCAAGGTCACACTTAGTGTTTATTCACAATGGAGTGCTGCATATAAGGACATAGAGTATAGGTTGTCGTGTCCGGGCTGTAACTTTCCCTTGTATGGACAGATTTTAAAATGACTTGCCACATGTGTTTCACATACCAAGACGACGTGTCGCGTGCAAGACCCGTGTCCCTACCTCTAAGGTCAAGGTCACACTTAGTGTTTATTCACAATGGAGTGCTGCATATAAGGACATAGAGTATAGGTTGTCGTGTCCGGGCTGTAACTTTCCCTTATATGGAAAGATTTTAAAATAACTTGCCACATGTGTTCCACATACCAAGACGACGTGTCGCGTGCAGGACCCGTGTCCCTACCTCTAAGGTCAAGGTCACACTTGGTGTTTATTCACAATGGAGTGCTGCATATAAGGACATAGAGTATAGGTTGTCGTGTCCGGGCTGTAACTTTCCCTTGTATGCATAGATTTTAAAATAACTTGCCACATGTGTTCCACATACTAAGACGATGTGTCACTTGCAAGACCCGTGTCCCTACCTCTAAGGTCAAGGTCACACTTAGGTGTTTTTTCACAATGGAATGCAGCATATATAAGGACATAGAGTATAGGTTGTCGTGTCCGGGCTGTAACTTTCTTTTGTATGGACAGATTTTTAAATGACTTGCCACATGTGTTCGACATACCAAGCTGAAGTGTCACGTGCAAGACCCATGTCCCTACCTCTAAGTTCAAGGTCACACTTAGTGTTTATTCACAATGGAATGCTGCATATAAGGACACAGAGTATAGTTTGTTGTGTCCAGGCTGTAACTTTCTCTTGTATGGACAGATTTTAAAATAACTTGCCACATGTGTTAGACATACCAAGACGATGTGTCGAGTACAAGACCCAGGTCCCTACCTTTAAGGTGAAAGATACACTTAGTGTTTAATCACAATGGAATGCTGAATATAAGGACATAACAGGTTGTAGGTTGTCAAGTATGGGTGGTATTTTTTTATGTTCAGAGGCAATTTAAAATAACTTGCCATATGAATTTGACACGTAAAGGCGAGATCAACTTTTCATGTACTACCATGTTCATAAGTCATTGTCACATTCGGGGGGCATTCGTCACATACTGTGACAGCTCTTGTTTACCATATTGAAATCAGTTATTGACTTGTATCTTTGACCAACTGACCTCAAAATCGTTAGCTTTCATTTGCTGGTAATGATCAACCTGCTTACCAAGTTTGAGGTCCTTGGGCCCCAGAGTTTTTCAGTTATTGATTGGAAATTTCAGCTCAACGTCACAACAACCTTTAGCTTTCAACAACTGACCTCAAAATCAATCGGCTTCATCTATTGGTCATAGCCAACCTGCCTATCAAGTTTGAGGTACATGGGTCCCAGTGTTCTTTTAATAGTTTTTGATCAGAGACTGTGGGGAAGGAAGACAGATGGACAGATAGACAGAAGGTCTGTTACTATACGCTGCCCTTCTGGGGCATAAGACGACTCTGATACAACTTACAAGCTTTAAGTTCAGCATCTGGTTTCAAAGTCCCATCCTCAGCAAACATCTGTTGAAAGTCCACATGTTTTGCACCCTTTAAGGTTCCACCACCTTCAGCTACAAAAATATGCTAGTTTTAAAACATTTTAAATAGGATTTCTTCAAATTCAAATATATATGCATGCAAAGCACCAGTGTATCTCTATTTCATTTATTCAATAATATAAAAATTTTCAAGCACATTTTTTTACCGTCATGATTTACTGACTAGATTCATGTCGGCTAAATGCCAACAATATCTAGCCCATGCAAATCACTTAAAGCATGGCCAAGAGAGATGCATGATTCCATGCAAGCACGTATGCACATACACCGAACCGCAATTGTGGCAACTAGGCCAAGCTCATCACGAGTGGGCGTAAAAATAAAAAGAATGAGATAGATGCTAAGTCTACCTCTCGTTGAAGAAGTTCAGTTTTCAAGCCACACTAGGGTCCTATTTATTGAATAGATTGATCTTACGTTCGTAGAAACAAACCAGTTTTTATATGCCTACAAAATCAATTTACAAACACTCTAAGGAGAATTATTGAGACCTGTTGATAATGATAAGTGTTATTTGAATACAGCTAAATGGGATCATTCATATTTTGCCTCAAAGTGGACACCTCAAAGTGGACACCTCAAAGTGGACACCTCAAAGTGGACACCTCAAAGTGGACATCTCAAAGTGGACACCTCAAAGTGGACACCTCAAAGTGGACACCTCAAAGTGGACACCTCAAAGTGGACACCTCAAAGTGGACATCTCAAAGTGGACACCTCAAAGTGGACACCTCAAAGTGGACACCTCAAAGTGGACATCTCAAAGTGGACACCTCAAAGTGGACACCTCAAAGTGGACACCTCAAAGTGGACACCTCAAAGTGGACACCTCAAAGTGGACACCTCAAAGTGGACACCTCAAAGTGGACACCTCAAAGTGGACACCTCAAAGTGGACATCTCAAAGTGGACATCTCAAAGTGGACATCTCAAAGTGGACACCTCAAAGTGGACACCTCAAAGAGGACACCTCAAAGTGGACATCTCAAAGTGGACACCTCAAAGTGGACATCTCAAAGTGGACACCTCAAAGTGGACACCTCAAAGTGGACACCTCAAAGTGGACACCTCAAAGTGGACACCTCAAAGTGGACATCTCAAAGTGGACACCTCAAAGTGGACACCTCAAAGTGGACACCTCAAAGTGGACACCTCAAAGTGGACACCAGGCCCAAATTTCACAAACAAGTTCCATGCCTTACAACAGGATTTAGTTAAGCTCATTATTATTTCTTCAAAGAATGTTTGAAATATCCTTATTTTGAAAGGTTTAAAGACTTCAAAGGAAATCATTTTTATGGTCAACAGGATTAACTTGTTAGCGGCATTTTAAGTAAATATTTTGGCTTCAAGAAATCAGATAATAAGCTTGTTACGCTAAAACTTTTTAAGAAATTGGGCCTAGAACTGCTCTTTGACCAAGTAAAAGACTTACACAAGTGCTTGATTCCTGTAAGCTTATAATTTTTTCCATGATTAAGCTTAAACTAGAGCTAGTTCAGGTGGTTGACGCAACCTTGACCTTGAAGGTAGAGACACTGGTCTTAAGGGCAACACATTCTCATGCTATGGTGATCACTTTTGCAAAATAATTTCAAAATCTGACCATATTTGAAAAAGACATGGACTGGACACAATCTATCAGTAAGGCTTATATAGGAAAACATATGAAATTCAAAAGGTTGCTGTGACCTTGACCTTGAAGGTAGGGACACAGGTCTTTAGCACCACACCTCTCATGCTATGGTGGTCACTTCTGCCAACCAATTTTAAGGTCTGATCATGAATGAGAAAAATATGGACTGGACAAAAATGGGACGGACTGAAAGTCCATACCAAGTTCAAAAGGTTTCTGTGACCTTGACCTTGAAGGTAGGGAAACAGGTCTTAAACATGACATTTCTTCATGCTATGGTGGTCACTTCTGCCAAATAAATTTAAAATCTGACCACAAAAAGGGACAGACATGACCATGTGGTTCCAATAAAGCTCCAACTTCACTTGGTGAAGCAGAGGAATAATAAATATGATAAACATTAACATGTTCATCTTCAGAATATGTAAACACTGAGGGTCCTCAAAGTAAGGCTTTTGAATGAAAATGCTTGTATTTTTTTGTATAGTTTTTTGCTTAATAATTGTTACAAGCCATGTATGTTTGTGAAATTATAATTTTGAACAAGCTTAGCAATGACAGGGGTCGTCTATGCAGTGTCAAATCCACTACCTACCATCCGTTACATTTTTGCTTTGTTCTCCCCGGGCATCAACAATCTGTTCCCGTCTCGTCTCAAAGTTTCTTATCACATCATCGTATGAGCGCAGCAAATTCTTGTCCAACTTCGCCACAAAGTCTGACCTCTGAGAAAGTTAAATATAATTCTAAACATAATCATTTGTCATTCTTTTATGTTGTCTATTTTAAGATGCTATGGAAACATATATGTATATAGTATGTACTAAAACAACATTTACCTGAATTAGAATATTACGGGGTATACATCACATTTCCTAATTATAGCTTCTGGTACCCCTGAAAATGTTATTTCCCTAATAGTTAATTGTGTAAGATGTACAAATATGTGACGTCGTCAACGAAAATAAGTCACATTGAGGTATTCAAGTTAACAATAAAAACAAAAGTTAGCTAAGAAATTTCAAAACAAACTTATACCGTATTATACTGTGTATAGGACGCTAGCATAGATAGGAAGCAAGCAAAAGAACGGGTAAAAACCCTACCATAGATAGGATGCAGTGGAAGAATGTCAAAATCGGAGCTGAAAAATCGGCAGCTACCGTATTTGTTTTGATGATTTATTTTTAAATCATAAAAATGGCAAAGCTTAATATAAACCATGCAATATTAAAAAGCAAAATCATATGCCATTGTGTTTCTTTGTTTATTTCATGTAAATAAGTAAGACATAATGAGCACCAGAAGTAACAGTAGCACAAGTAACAGCACAAGTAACAGCACAAAAAGTACTGTGAATATCAGTTTGAAAGAATACTTTCAGCATTCTTTGTTACTCTTAAAGACATATTATAATGCTTTCGAAACATGATATAAAGCTGAAAAAAGTTTGAATTATGATTGAAATTTCTTATGAATCCATATTAAAATGTTTCCTGATATTTATCTAAAATGTCCTACCTCTATCTCCGGTTCATCTGTGGTGACATCATATCCATCCTCCAGCCACTTGCGTAGACCCCCGTCGAGGACTGACACATTACGGTGACCATATAACTGATAACAAAACATTGTGAAAATTGACATTTAATAGCCAGAAATCCCAGCACTTACTCAAATTTTATATTTAACTCAAGAGTTTGAAATTATTGATCCCATATACCTGTACATTGATAATTTGTTGACGACCAGCATTACCGGTAATGTGAAACAATTTGTCTCCATTTGAATTTTTAATGTTTTAAACATTTCATCTTTGTCAGAGTGTCTACTACATAGTATACTTGTATATTATGCATATATTCATTTATATATATTTTTGTTTATATTTGTGACAATTTTTGATGATTCAATAGTTTTTAAAGCCTGGAAAAAAAACGCCCTATTGTAATACTGATTATCATTCATATATCATAAGGCAAAAAATCGACACACAGTCCTTCCAGCAGCCACTAACAAAAAAAGTAGGAGGTTTTCTAACAGAAAAGAAGGAAATAGTAGGAATATTTTTTACAAAAAATAAGGAAAAGTAGGAATATTTTTGTTTAAATATGTAATTATTAATAGCTATTAACTTACCTAGAGGAGATGTTTTAAATGCAAAATCATACCATTCTATATGCTACATTGAATATTTTAGTGAATGATGCTTGGTCGGTTTCTGTTGCTGAACTGTGTGGGTGAAAAGATGATGCACGTCAAAGTGGAACATGTTGCCACACCTTTCAACAACAGAAACCAGCCAGTTTGACATCTTTTGTTCATTTTCTGCAAATAAAACAAGCACAATGATCAAACTTTAATATTTTTGTGCACTTTATTTTAAAAAAAGTAGGAATAGTAGGATTTTTTTAGAAAAAAGTAGGAAAAAGTAGGAAGCTGTTAAAAAAAGTAGGAAAAAGTAGGAAAAGTAGGAAAAAGTAGGAATGCTGGAAGGCCTGGACACATATAATGCAACTCTTTTCCTAACTCCCTTAAACATGAATATTCTGTGTTCAAACATACCCTTAACATCCACCATGTTCTATATGCAGCCTGTGGTAGACTGCGATCATACGCAATGACATGTGTATCTGGCCAGATTCCTAAACCCTGTACGTAATCTGTAAAACAGTTGATTTCCGGAAGGTTTACTGGAATCTCTGGTGTGCTCTGTGTGCACTTGAAGATGTTGAAATGTACTGACTGTGGAATATGTCCTCTGAAATTAACACAATGGTGTCATTCAACCATCAATTTGACAGTAAATAGATTACATTTCAAAAATATATTTTACCTGGTAGCACATGGCTATTGATGTATACCTGTAATCCTACAGATTTCTTTGATCACCTCTTATATAAACAACCTCAAATAATTAACTAACTCCCATTCGCATAATGTTAATTGACATACCATTTTATAAATGATATGTGACATTAGGAGAGTTGTTCAGAACATTGTTAAAGTTAACAACATTGTTAACTGGATCATTGTTAACTTTCAAACCTGTAATACACTCAAAGTTTCATGGACACACATGTGATCTGCTGACATTGGCACAAATATTGAGATAACTAATTCAGCTATGCTTGTTTTATCTAAATATGTGAGTACATAATAAATTATAAAAGTTAACAACCATTATGTTAACAACGATGTTAACTTTAACAAAGGTCTGTACAATTGGCCAATATTATGTAATAAATATTTTTATTGAGGTTTCAAATGTAATTAATTTATATGGAAAATCTTGATTTCAAATAAATGAAATTAAAAAATTGTTTAAAATATTTTTTGGAAATCTTCATATTTCTACACAAGATTATAAACAATAACTGACATTTGATCATTTTAAATCATTTCATAAACTATTTTAAAGTGGTATTTGGTACGTTCATCTTAGATAAACAAGCTTTGTACAGTGAAAGTACATATAATAAGATCATACAACTGGTATCCTTCCTTGTACGTGTCAACATCTCTATCATATGCAAAAGTTGTATCCAAGATCCGTAATTTTTTTGAAGCCTTTAACTGTGAGCCAATTTGCTCACGTAACCAGTTGGTTGAAACGACCGTCCAAATGCGTGACAAGACCATACTGAAAAAAAAACAGGATATAATCCACTGGCATTAATAACAGGTCTTTAAGGAAACTTTTTTATCACTTTAGACATTTATATGTTTCCCTGTAATAACATACCTACAAATGTAGCTCATAAAATATAATGAGTGTAATATAGGCTTTAATCCCACATTAAATTGACAAAAAGTAATAAATCACTGTGAGGAAGCAAGAATTGTTATGTCACCACAAATACGGTATGTAAGACCACAGCAATCCTGACACAACAAAAGGTATGTTTTTTTTTTATATTTTTGTTATTAAATTTAATCAAATTAAAACAAGACCTAATCTATGGTATGCTACATGATTTCCGCTTTCATGTGGTATACTGTCTGTCATTCTTCATGTTGTAGTTTTTGAGAACATTCAAAAACAAATTTGGAATCGACCATGCAGACGACCACACATTTTGTTAATCTTGCAAAAACAATGATAAATCCGCTAGCTTCAACTGGTTCTTTACAAAAAGATATATAAACAGTAAATATATACCATTTACCATACCTTTTCAAGGCAAAATGATGTTTTAAAAGAAATCGTACAATATTAAATTATGCGAACGACCACTCTCGAGAAGTTTACACTTTTTTATCTAATTTTGATAGGAGCGCGAATAAAGCTTTAAATACTTTATTTGTGAATATGTATGGTATATCTTTTAGATGGAGAGTCAACAACCTCAGGTCTACAGATATTGTGGCAAGGTCCTTGCGAACATTTCCACACTGCGTTAGCATTAAACAACACATATCAGAATGGGAAAGGGTTATATGTGCTGTGAAAAGATTTTCCACAGCAGGGCAAGCTTGAATAGACACCGGTTAGTTTATACAGAATAGTTTATATTAGAAACCTAAAAGAAGAATTGTTTGGTATAAGTCAGATCTGCAAAACCTTTATTTTGTTTAGTAGTATGACAAAACTGTTAGCTCGTCTATCTTATCAAATACGTAAGGCCGAAACCAAGTTTTCGTCGTCAGCTTTGTCGTCGTAGTAACGTCATAATGTGTCTTTTACTTGATCATATTTAACACGAAACATTGTATATGTGTTACCAGTGAAAATAAGCCAAAGTATAGCGTGGCTGTTTTTGTTCCTAGAAAGAAAAAAAAATCTAGCGGTGTCTTATCTTCTTGTGTTGCTGTTCTTTAATAAGCAATATTGGGTCAATGTTGCTTCGTTTAAAGTAAAAAGGTCTAATAATTCAAATGTTCCATTCTTGTCGACATATTCTAGACAAAGACTAAATTTAGTATATTATAATTATGATCGAATAATTTTTTTTATAAAATGATATGCATTTACTTTTCAGATGTCATTTGCATGGCAAGGTGAAGCCCTTTGTTTGCATAAATTGTGAGAAGTCGTTTCCAACCAATGCTGATCTTCAAAAGCATATTTGACATGAACAAGCTGGGGTGTAACTGTCACACGAATGTGGGTTGTCTTTCTCAGAAAAGTCAAGCCGGAAGGCACATTTGGATATGCACAAGGGGGAGTCAAGCCTTAAATGTCCAGAGTGTGAAAAAGTGTTTCGGCACCGGAGCAGCCTTTCCAGGCATAAGAAAATTCACAAAAACAACATGAATTATTACAATAATGCTCTATTTTACGTTTGATTTTTGTTCAATTAATCTTAAAACTATTTTTCCTGTGGTAACATGGTCATTAGAATATCATATTGTATTTTCTAACAATATTTTGTTTTTGAAAAGTAAACGCCTTAGGTACATAACCGGGAAAGCATTTTCAGAACTGTTTTAGTAAATTATTGCTTTTGTTAGAGGCAATGGGTTTTGAACTTGACTATTCGAAGACTAAGGAGAACTATCCTACTCATCCTAGCGTCGATGTCAAACCTTGGTTAAGGTTTTGCATGCAAGTCATTATCACAGCAAATACATGTTTTGCATTGAAACTTTATATATATGTTATAAACTATACAACCTACTTAATTAATCAAGCGAGATAACTCTATCTTGCATATAATGCAAATTATTGCCCTTTTATCATTGGACATAAAAATTCTGGTTAGGTTTTGCAGAGAAGCACAGATAGGTTACGATCTCCGCAACTACTTGATGTGTTGTTTGGAGACTTAATTCATTTGTGGTAGATTTGCATGTATTACCAAAACTTTGCAATCTAAACTTTAAAGCGACCAAATAGTTGAGCGTGCTGTCTCTGTGACAGCTCTTGTTATAAAAGATCATTGTACTGTGATTAATTTCATTTTTGTGATTGTTTTTTAGAACTTTATTAGTAAATTCTTAGTTTAGTTTGAGTCGATGGGTTTGCATAAAAGATTATTGTAAGGTGATTAATTTCACTTTTTGTGATTTGCTCTGTGATAACATTTTTATGTTTAAGTTTTGCATGTAAACAGCCTGATCAGTATTACATGCTATATCAATCTTATAAAATGCGTTTGTTTCACAAACAAATGCTGACATTTTTTGTTTTATATTGATGTGATTTATACATTTATTTATGTATTTTTAAAATAAACACAATGAAAGTTTTTAACTATCAGCTTTATTGCATTAATATATTGCCATATAATAACAATTATTGCCATATAAGTGATGATACAGAATAATGGCACAACACATATTTAATCAGAAACAAATTTGTAATTGAGTAATGACTACACATGTCATTCGCCGGCTATAAATGAACTACCCAGTAGCATTAGAAGTTCCATATGATCATATCGAAAGTCAACATTGAATGTTTAGGATTCCCATTTTGGATGTAACTAAACAAATTTAGTTAGTTAATTTTAGGTGCCATCGTTCATAAGGTTCCATTTGATGTTAAAATTATCAATAGAAAAAAAACATTGACATCACGGTTCAAATTTAATTTTAAAAGTGTGGTCATTCGCCTTAAATTCTTGAGTGTCGTCGTTCGCATAATTTGAATAATGCCTTCAAAAACATCAATAAGCCTTGCAATGGTACTCTGATATGTGTTTTTGTAAAGAACCAGGTGAAACTAGCTGTTTTATAATTGTTTTTGCGATATATGCAAAATGTGTGGTTGTCTGCATCGCTGATTCAAAAAAATTTATTGAATGTTTTCAAAAAACTACCACACCAAGAATATCTGACAGTATACCACATGAAATCAGAAATTATGTGGCATACTGTCGGCTAGGTCTTGTTTTAATTTGATTCAAGATAATAAAGAAAACATCAAAAACATATGTTTTGTTGTCTCAATTTCTCTATGGTCATTCACATTTGTGGTCACATGATTTTTTTGCTCCCTCACAGTGATAAATCATTTTTTAATATTGATAATGATTCATTAACCCATTCTTTATTACAGTTTTAATTAAAAAGACACATGAACTTTTGGATTTTAAAACATGTCTATATTGATAACATTTTATCAGTTAATCTTAACATGGGTTTACAAGCACTAGTCCACCTGTTTTCTTGTCTAATAGTAATATTATATTCTAATTTTTTGATGGTTTTGTGGCTGAGGCATTTAGACAAAAGGTCAATCAAGCGTTTCATATCAGGAATATTTACACCTCAACTTCCATTCCTTAAATGAACTGCCTTTCGGCAATTGCGTTCATCAATCGATTAACGCATACATCTTCGGATATGTTCGGGTCGCAATTCATCGCATAACAATATACATGAAAACTATTGATCTTGTTATTGTTTGTATTGTGTCAGCAGGTCCCGTAAAATATAAATCAACATTTTAGAAAGTGCTAAGATATTATATTTTAAACGTTTTGTTGCCTAAAGTGTTTCAATTTTACATTTTAAAGTGATTTCCATGAAGGGTGCAAGCACTAACTGGTCATTTGCTCGCTTGCGTTAATACAGCATAAATGGTAGAAAATGTGAGTAATTGTTATACAGTCGAAACTTGTTGGCTCAAACTCCAAGGGACCGGCGTAAATACTTTGAGCCTCGAAAAATTTGAGCCAAGAGAAATTGCTTACCTTCAGTATAAAGAAATGCGGTCCTTTAAATCCAGATTGAGCCAACGAGGAATTCGAGCCAAGCTAGTTCGAGCCAACTAGGTTCAACTGTATTTACATTTTTTATGTATTAAGTATTTATTCTTATAGAAATGTAACCGTCAACATGTTTGTATAAAAAAAAGCTGATTTTTGTAACTTGGTATAACATAGGTTAACTGACATTGCCCTTATCCAATAGGAGCACAATATGGAAATAAACAATGACATCATAACTCCTTGCATTTCATACCATATGAATATCAAGTTTTACCTTTACAAGGACTAGGGTAATGTGAATATATTAATATTAACTTTATACAGCTACTGATATTGGAACACTGGCTCTAACAAGTAAAAAGAAGAAATAAGCATTAATAATGTAAACAATGATCTATGGATTGTTAATTTATACGATTTTTTGCTAAAGTGAAAAGACACCAGAACAGAAGATTTAGCATGATATACAGTAAGGACCAAGGTCTGGTTATGATACAGATTGTATCTTTGTTCTATAATTGACTCTTATAAATAGGTTAAACAGTAAAATACATTGTAGTCAGTTCTGATAAGAAATTCGTTAAACATGTCATTAATATAATAGTGGAATGTACCCTTATGCCTTTCTTAGTTTAAGAATAAAAACTCAATCAACGACTGAATGCATAAATGACAACAGTGTATTTGTATCCACAAAAAAGCAATCATCGTTGATTTAACTGTATCTAGCTTGCAAAACGCTGGCATAGCGTTGAAAACCTTTACTTTGAATCAGTTTGCCAATTCTTGGTTTATTTACATTTTTTCTTACCTTAAATTCCGAATTCTAAATTTTACATGTAATAATATTTTGATACGCCGATCTAAGATGGCTGCGCCCATATGTTGACACATGAGAAATAGAAATCATTCCTCATAATGGATCAGAGAGATATTTTCCCTCTGGAAATAGCATTGGTGACTCAGAAAATATCATTTTCTCATGATATTGAATGTAAGGACATAGATTTGTACTTAAAATTTCGTTACAAATACATTAATTGATTGTCAATACTATGAAGATTACACACCACTAATTTATACATTTCTATGTAAACAGGCAAAACTTCAAATTGGAAAAAATGTCATTTCTAGCGTTTAACGTATATGACAATCATGCACTGCCTTATTAATTCAGTTCAAAACCAATCAATTTCAACTTAAAAAGGTATGTCACGTCTCTCGTAAGAAAATGCAGGTGTAGACACTAGTCTAAAATAATAGACGTGTTATACGGGATTCTTCCAATCCCTAACGTCTAAACGGGAATGTGCAAAAAACGGGGGTGTTTTAAAAATATTGAAATTGTTTTGTATATTATGGTTGAAATTGATCATAAAGAGTTATATTCATATTTTGCAATGTAAGTGAAATGTTATTTTGCACTAAACAAGCATTTAATGCATTAAAACAAGTTGTTTACCTTTCCAATAAAACAAAAGTTGACTGACACAGATAACAATTATGCGAAGGGGAACAACTCGATACAATTGTAATAACTCGGCCTCTTCCGACAAAACTTCGAGATAGACCTCGTTATACAGTCGTAACAACTCAGGCCATGGCCGAAATGTTCCGAGCGATGTTAAAACTGTGCCCTGAAGCCTTGGCGGTGCCCTTCATGTATATATCGTTATGTTTTGACAGAATGAAATGAAGAAAAGCCGTCAAATTCATAATTATAAGTTGGATAAAAAAAAATTGTGTACGGAACTAATATCAAATAACATTATCTGGTAATATTTCTTGTTTTTATGATATTTTATAGACGCTATATGCTTTAACCCGGAATCCTGATTGGAACAACTACCCACTTTTGATACTAAACAATTTGTACGTGAAGGATTTGCCATATCAAAAATCTAAAAAAAATCCGTCAACGTACAAGTATTTGGACTAGTGTAGACACTAACCATTTTTCCAAGGGATCCCGAAGGACACTAGTCCATATAAACAGCCGCTTCAGAGTCTTCGCCAATTTTTTATTTGGCGACTCTACGCGTCCATAACCCACTTGTTGTTTTCCTAGTCAAGAATGACAGATCCCAGCGCTAAGTATATATTGAGCGGAAAGATATCGGGCACCTGCTAGATGGTTTCAAAATGGCGATGATTTATTGACTTGTGTTTCATAAAACACTTAAGTGTAATAAGTAAAAGGTATGGGCTAAAATAAAAAAAGTGTAACTTTTGTGTTTTAATTTAACAGTGAAGTGTTGTGGGGTAATAGTTGAAGAATATAAATATGGTACTGCTTAGTTGACTTGTGGTGTTTAGGGAACAAAATGAATATCCAAATGTCAAAAAAGTTCCCTTAACGCGCATTATTGTGGCTAGAAGGACACCAACATTTGAAATCAGGTGTCCCTTCATGAAATTAGGTGTCCCTTCCACTTTTTACATTTTTGAGCCTGTTTAATATTTGATTCAACATATAAATACCACAGGTGCTCGTCACATTGACTGGATACAATGATACATTTTTTTTTCATATTGTTTTATTTTTAATATTTTTTTTTATTTTTATTATTTATTTATTTCGGTCAAGATAGTGAATACATGTCATTTAATAAATTATTCCACAATTTTTCATGAAAGAAAATTAGTTTTTTTTATGTTCACCTTATATTTATTTATATATTATACTAATTTTCTTTCATGAAAAATTGTTGAATAATTTTTTACATGACATACATTCACTATTTTGACAAAAATGAATAATAATTCAAATATAAAAAAAAAAAAAAAAAAAAAAAAAATGTCATACTGTATCCAGGCAATGTGAAGAGCACCTTTCATAAATACTGTGTCTTTTACTTTTTAATTTGTAATTCAAGTATACACCATATTATACATGTTTTTGGCAACAGCACGTAATGAGAAGTAAGTAGCACAATGTCAGACATGTGAACCTCTGGCAATGGCAGAGAGGAAGATTTGGGTCTCCAAGTTGGTTGATTTAGTTCAAAAGCGGTAGAATGTCTAAGTCTCTTGTTTTCAGTCAAAAACAAAGATGGATACAATGTAAGAAAAAACTCGATGTTGTTACTATTCTTAGACTTAGGGTCTTGTCTTATGTCTCTGGCCTTATTGAAAATGTAAACAACAAAACAGAAGTATTAACCTGCATGTGCACTGTGAAATGACCTGTTTATTCATAGATTCATGACGTAACAATAGTAAAAAAGCCAGCCATACTTTCGCTTTGGTGACTGGTGTGTGAGAAGTATTAATAATAATATCATTTTTACATGCACTGTCAAGAAACTTAGGGCGACCCAAATTTAGATAATAGATTAATGAAACGCTATTTATTTACTGATACTTAGCTTTAATTAGTTAGAAATGTAAGTGTCCCGACGGAATACCGGACTTAAAGGTTCAGGTATCCCTCCCGAAAAATTGGTCTCCTCGGGATCACGGGACCCTGTTAGTGTCGAACACTGAAATGCATTCATTTTGATTTTTGTAGTTAAATAACTTAAAGTTAAATAAACTTATTTACTGTTAATTTTTCACTCAAATATCGCCACAGAAAGATGGTCAGATTTCAAATGACTAAAAAAATACCATTTTTCTATTTATTGGTTAGTATCAACACATTGCAAACTTATTGAAGTAATCAGCCAAACTCATTATTCCCACCCCCACCCCCACCCCCACCCCCCACCCTCTCAATACAATCAACCCTAAATATACAAGGGCGTCACAGAAAGAAAATTTATAGTTTCATGTTTGGGAATCTGGACCATGTTTAATTCATTGTTTCTGATTAAGGCCAAGCTGGGATTTTAGCCCTTGTACAATTGGTTTGTACTCTGCTAGCCTTGAATATCCAGTAGTATTTGTATTTTTGCAGGTGGTGTCAAATCTGCAGTTGAAAGTTTCTGTGCCGGGAACTATGGAGCTGTTCTACAGGAGCCTTTTGTCTGCAGTTTGTTCACTAAAGACAGCCAAGTGGATCTTGAAACCATGGTACAGTCTTCTGTCAGTGACTACTTAAACGATAAAAACCAGGAAGAGCTTCCCCAGAGGTTAGTAAATAATTACTTTAAATTGTATACTGTTGCTAGTAAATAATTACTTTAAATTGTATACTGTTGCTAGTAAATAATTACTTTAAATTGTATACTGTTGCTAGTAAATAATTACTTTAAATTGTATACTGTTGCTAGTAAATAATTACTTTAAATTGTATACTGTTGCTAGTAAATAATTACTTTAAATTGTATACTGTAGCTTTCCAGTACTTTAAACACTATCACTTCACCTGAAATCTGAAATTTCCATCCACAATCTTATATTGATGCCAAGTTTGTTTTCTAGCGAGAAAAGGTGGTTTAAACCACTTTAGGGTACATGTAGTTGTTGAATTTAAGTTTAGGCATTTGATCTAATAAATGCCAGTTATATATCTTAATAAAAATAATGAAATTGCTCTAACATTTAAAGTTTATTTCTTGTAAACATTTTTGCATAATGCCTTCATCAGTACATATGATAAACAATATCAACAGGAAGTTACGTCAGCGTCATACTTATCACTCAAGTTATATATCTTGCAACTCATTCAACATAACATGCATTGGCATTGGTTTATTTTAGGGAGTTGGAGTTATTGTTAGTGGGTGTGTCATGCCTGCAGCTGTTTGTTCAGAACAACTGGCTAGGACCAAGACCCTCTCAGTTCACACCAAAACATCTCCTCCCAGAAAACATACAGGTATTGTGTGATAAAAAAAAGTGAATTGCAGCTTCTCATGCAGTATTATCATGAAAAAATATTTTCCATGACTCCAAAATAGTTTCAGTTGAAAAGAAATTTAGCTCATGTTAGCAATGGCAATATGCTGTGTTTAGTAAGGCCCATCACTCTTATTAGAATCATTATTGAGTTATGTTCCTTTGCCAATCGAGGTGAAAATGGTCGAAGGACTGGCATCTCCCCACACTGTTCTTTTTTTATATTCAAGAATAAAAGGATAAATCATCAGATGTAGGCTAAATCAGAAGTACAATGATATCTTAGTACCTTTAGGTAATAATTTGTTTGCCCATTTGTGATATTTTTATTCTCAATGCTTATCCACCAACTAGGTGGAGGAGGATGACCTGCGAATGTGGCTTGAGAACCAGCTGAGCGTAGACGGGGAACCAGTGTATGGACTCGCCACCTTTCCACAGTTTCTTTACCTTGCACGCGCAATTCTCACACACTGTCAGCAGAAATGCTCCCATCTCAGGGTATATACTTTATTATTCTCTGTTTAGGCATAAAAACTACATGTTTATAAACCTTATTTAATAAACACATTCATATACATTATATGATACATGTTCTAGATAACATGAATATTGAGGCATTTTAGCTCGACTATTCGGTTAAAGTTTTAGGGCAAGTTGGGATTTTCACTAGTCCAATACCTTTCATTCAATTGAGTTAATACTTCACACAGTTGTTCAGGGCCATCACATGATGAGGTTAGATAACTCCATATTATTCTTTACACAGATTATGGCCCCTGATAGACTTTGAAACTCGGGTTAAAGTTTTAAGGCAGGTTGGGATATTTATAAGTAACTTCTATACCCTTTGTTCAATTGACTTAATACTTCACACAGTTGTTTAGGACCATCACACAATGAGGTTACATAACTCCGTATTATCCTTAATACAAGTTATGACCCCTGATTGTCTTAGGTTAAAGTTTTAGGGCAGGTTAAAGTTTTAGGGCAAGTTGGGATTTTCACTTAAAACTCTAATACCATTCATTCAATTGACTTAATACTTCACACATTTGTTCAGAGCCATCACATAATGAGGTTAGATAACTCCATATTATCTTTTATACAAATTATGGCCCATGATTGACTATTGGACTTAGGTTAAAGTTTTAGGGCAGGTTGGGATATTTATAAATAACTTCTATACCCTTCATTCAATTGACTTAATACTTCACACAGTTGTTCAGGACCATCACCCAATGAGGTTACATAACTCCATATCCTTAATACAAGTTATGGCCCCTGATTGACTTAGGTTAAGGCAAGTAAAAGTTAAGGGCAAGTTGGGATTTTAATAAAAAAAACTTCTATACCTCAATGCACTTAATAAAAAACAAAATTATTTACGACCATCTTACAACAATAAACTCCATTTTAACCCTAAATACAAATTATGTCCCTTGAAATTTTTTATTTTTATTTTTTTTATTTCTTTTGACAGGCACATTTTTACATTCTTAACCAGTTTTTTACCAAGGGAAAACAAGATGGGCTATACTATATGGTCATTGATTTTTTTTTTGATTTTTTTTTTTTGATTTTTCTTTTGAAAGGCATATTTGTTTATTCTTTACCACATTTTTATAATGGGAAATCAAGTTATTTGAATGACTTGCGTCATTTTTCGGGTGGTGGGAGGGCAGCATCAAAGTCACCTTATGTATTGAATAATTTTAGTTAGGTTTGACATAAATAGACCAAACTTGGTAATATTACATTGTTATTGTATTCACTTCTAAGTCAAAGCGGCGAAGTCGAGCGTGCTGTCTTACAACGGCTCTTGTTCTTATTTAGTTCAAAGATTTTTAACATAATCAAACAAATGTTTTATATATCAGGAAGGTCTGACTCTGGGGGAGAATTCATCAAGTTACTAAATTATGAAAACAAAGTTAAAGAATGTTTATTTGATTTTCAATGAAAAACAGAAATAAATTACATTTAAGTTTGAAATGTTCTGTTGAGAGAAAGACATTGTAAATATGCCTATTATTCCACAGACAGTTGACTGGTGGCTGCTACGGTGCACCAGTATACTCCAACAGGTCCTGGATGACAAGTGTAACACACTCAGAGAACTTGTCACAACACTCATTGACAATGGTAAGGATGGGAAAATCAACCACCGTTGTTCTAAATAACCACTTTCCATTTCACTTCATTTTAAGATAAGAATCCAAATGTTTTGATTGGACTGTAAAATAAACTGGCTAATGGACTGAATGGAATGACTGAGAGGTGTCCAAGAATAAGAATGATATCGAATACAGCCCTAGGTCACCATTTCGAGTACAAACTATAGAAATAGGAGTTGTGTCTTGACATTGGGGCCTATGTTAACTTTTGATGCCTGATGACCCAATAAAACTTGGGTATCAATAGAAAGGGTTTTGCTTACTGTACCAGTACTAATTTTTCTATCGAATTTTAATGAACTTATATCATTTGATCAGGGTCTTCTCAATGCACATTCTGATTGGTTGACTTTCAATAGCTCCACCTACTGGTGATGTTTCGGTAATTTGATGATATACAACCCAATTATCGGATTAGGAGATTACCAATTATGAATGATAAATAATTATTGCGATGTTTTAACTGATGGGACAGTGGCCAAATATTTGTTCATTGACAGATTTCAATGTGCTAAAATTGTCTGCAAAGTAAATTTCGCTTTGATGATAAAAATGAGCGAAATCAGGGAATTTTAGGGGACCACTTCGCCAAAGTCGCCCTCTCGCGAGAGCCCTGTAATATGTGAAATAAATGCCTGAAATAAGGTATCAGTATAGATTAAGTTATTGCAATCTGTATATTATGTTTGTTTGTAATTGATCTGAAATGTGTTGGGAAATGACTTATTTAGCAATATTTCAAGGTTAAAAAAGCATGTGTGTGACTCTTAACTTCTTGGTTTAATGTACACATATTCGTTCAAAACATAAAACCCTTTCAAATGATATGAAAATAATAAATGGGCATCCGAAATTGACATCATTGTACAGTGGATACAATTTTTTCAAATAGATGAGTGTATTTCATACAAGGGTATGAGGATAGGCACTTCTTTTAATAGGTTAATAGGTTTTTATGAGCAATTCATGGCAAGTTATTGTAAACTTAAGTGTTATATCATGTGTTACAGCAAAATGCTTTAAAGTTAAAAGTTGAGGTTTTATTTTCATTTCAGTTTCAAAAATTGAGCCATTGATGACAGATGACAAATACAGGTACACATTTCAATCAGTGCTTCAATAAATTATTTGATTTAGAGTTAAGAATTTACTGTTTTGTGAAGATCTACTTAGCAAATAACTTTTATGATTAAGCTATGACTTTGATGAATATGAACTGAAATGTGTTTGAATAATCTACTTGTATGTAAGCTATAGCATGTCAGTGCTCCAGCTAAGCATAAATACATGTAGCATGGCAGGGCGCCTTCCTGCCCTTTTACGGCGCCCTGCTGCCTTTTAGTACACCCCACTGTGCCATTTTCTTTGATAGAGCTGCCTGTGATGATTAGTAAATTAACACAATAGGCACATGTCACATGTTCCAGTAATCATAATTTGCCCCAAAGTGTGTCTTAATTCGCCAGGTGATTAGCGATGTATACACAGGAGTGGGCAGTGCTTCTCCCTTGTCAGGTTTTCTTTTCAGCCAATCAGCGTTAAATGACACTGATCGTTAATTGGTGTACAGCAAAAAGACATTTACATGTGTACTTTCAACTGAGTTTTGATAATGATAAATTTGACCTCTGATTCAATCGCTGCAAAATCGAGTGTATACAAAGTACCTGTAATCAAATGTTGTCATCCACTTCAGGAGTGTACAGCTGGAGTTTTATATAGAGGCTGGCCTGCTATCCCACTCATTTTACTGCTACAAAGAAGCACATGAGTTGATTAACACAGCTCTGAAACTGTCCGGGCTCGATATACAGCTCACAGGTGTGTACCTACTAAATATGGCTTCATGAATCTCTTGCGAACCTGTAACTACTAGTGTTGTATAATTGTACAAAGTTTAAAAGTGATTATGGAATCAAAAAAGACAACTTTAATCGATCATTAAATCAGAACAAATTGAATAACTACTTGCTATAACAATAAATGCATGTTTGTTTTAACAACTTTTATCATATGTCATTGTCATGTATATTTTTTAAGATTGGCCTGACATATTGAATGACACAATTAAATAAGAACAATTGTACATTCATAGCATTTATTGAGATATTTTCAAAAACTTGTGGCCTATTGCTTTCGGGAGACATCACGAGATCGTGGTGCGCATGCATGAGATTGGCGCGTGACTTGAAACAACCAAAGCATAGAGAACTGCTTAGCGATCACGGAGTCCCTAGCAGCACGTGATTACCTGCTATTTCGGCCAAAATAAATATAATAATTATATTCAGAATTTTTTATTAAAAAAAATGAAACTTTACATGGAAATATGATGTTTTTTAAGTTAAAACAATGTAGTTCGATGAAAATTATTATTGATGAAATTGTCTGAGCTGGATATACAACTCACAGTTTCATGCTGAATTAATATGGCTTCATGATTTTCATATAAACAAGGATGATGTGCCATAGTTTATGTGCTTTAGGTTATAATTAATTTTATGGATTTCGTTGCAATTTAGCTTAGCCACTTTAAAAGAGTGTCTTGCTCCAGTTTGTACTATGTAGTACTATCAGTGACATTGAAATCACCCCTCAAGTCCATGTTATTATGAAATCAAATTAAAGTATGTTTATCTTACAAAATTACACCAAAACATTCATATGGTTGGCATTTTTTTTTCATTTACACTTTATCAATTTAATATTTATAAAATTTGAGGCAAAATTCTGTTTCCTATTTTTTTTTCCCCCCACTGAGATACACAGAAAATAGGGGTTTGTGCAGATTCAAATCTAAACAAAGTTCAATGTCTGTCTATGCTTGATATGTTATGAAATGGTATACAAGACAATAACATAAGTAGAAGGTGTTTTTAGGTGTTTTAAACATTGCCTTATTATCCCCCGCCAAATCGAAGATTTCGGGAGGGGGATATTGTTTTGGCGTTGTCCGTCCTTCATTCCGTCCATCCGTCCGGTACCATATTTTGGTAGGCATTGATCAGAAATGTTCAAACTTGGTCAGAATGTTCCACATACCAAGACGACGTGTCGCCTGCAAAACCAGTGTCCCTACCTCAAAGGTCAAGGTCACACTTAGTGTTTATTCACAATGGAGTGCTGCATATAAGGACATTGAGTATAGGTTGTCGTGTCCGGGCTGTAACTTTCTCTTGTATGGACAGATTTTAAAATGACTTGCCACCTACGTTCCACATACGAAGACGACGTGTCGTGTGCAAGACCCATGTCCCTACCTCTAAGGTGAAAGATACACTAAGTGTTTATTCACAAGGGAATTCTGAATATAAGGACATAACAGTGTAGGTTGTCAAGTATGGGTGGTATTTTTTTATGTTCAGAGGCAATTTAAAATAACTTGCCGTATGTATTTGACACGTAAAGGCAAGATCAACTTTTCATGTACTGACCTTGTTCGTAGGTCAATGTCACATTCGGGGGCATTCATCACATACTGTGACAGCTCTTGTTTTTTATTTCAAATAGTTGCAATCAAGCTCAAACTCATATATATATATATATTTCATCAACAATTGATTTCCATTCCTTGACTTAGCCCAATCAGGCGGGGGATATCAATTCAATGAATTTGCTTGTTTTAATGTAATTTTGAATTAAATGTAAGTTAATTTACAGATTTTGGACTTTCTGATTTTCTGATTGCTGTTTTCCGAAATAAAATGTTCATTTAGGTTTCAACAATTCTGTTAAATCATGTAGTCCTATGCTTACAGTCTGACAAACAAAGCTTTAAAAAATAGAATCATTTGAAAAGAATTGTCTACTTTCTTTTGAAAACAGGTAAATTTAGCACAGGTAAATTTTTGAGATTAGCATCAACTTTACACATACATGTATAAATTAAGGTGGTATCTTTAGTGTTAAATCTCAAAGATGTCCTTTTAGGTTCAAATAACTTACAGCAATATTTATCTTTATTCCAGGTGCATTGGGTAAGCGAACACGCTTCCAGCAGACAGACAATGCTCAGCTGCTTCTTCAGGTTACAAGATTACCGGTAGAGGGAGATGGTTGCCAGGACAAACAACTTGTTGCTTCGGGTAACAATCTCATGCCAAAGGTTGGTGTTTTTGTTTACTTTTATAGTCTATTTAATGCTAAGGAGCTATTGGCTTAGACCTTTGTTTAGTTTAACACAAAGATACCGAGAGTATTTAAAACAGAACAAATTTTATTATAATTATTTTTTCCTTTGATTTAAAGAGATTTATTGGTGAAATAAAAATGATATTGCACTGTTCCAAGTGAATCACAATTTGATATTTGTCACTGTTATGAAATTTAAGCCTGATATCACTCGTAAATCATACCTTATCTAGCATAGAGCTGAAACACAATTTCAACATAATTTTTTAACTGACGTAATATCTGCATACAAATTGACATGCTTTTATTAACTGTCATTTTATATTCTTCATTAGGCTTATAATAAACAGAAAACACCAGTGAACACCAAAAGTAAATATTTCACAAGTGGTGTAGCTTTTGGTGCTCACTTGTTGAAATATTTTGCGATCTTACACTGAAACAAACAATTATTCTCTATTTATTAAAAATGATCATCAATGTGATATGAAATAAAATTTATATCTTTTCTTGAACTAAAAGCTGAGAAGCAGACTATAAACTTAGGTTATGTTTATTTGAGCATTTCTTAGATTCAGTTGTCAGTACTCTTAAGCAATTTTAATGGCTAATCTTTAATCATTTAATTTCCATGACTTTGACAGGCTTTGAATCTGGATGATGACACTGTTCTGGAAGCCATAAACTTCACAGATCCAGACGGCCAGGAGGTGGTGCGGTTGGCTGATTATGAACAGGCTCTTATTCTTGGGCTAATGTAAGGCAAATGCTAAACTTTTCCTTTTTTAAGAAATTTATATATATATCTTTAAGGGTACATGTAAGTAGGTGACCTGATATGGGATATACAGGCTTAGGAAACCATATGGATTCTTTTGCCCCATATATCCCATATCGGCTACTTACCCGTAACTTATAATTTATGCATATGTGAAAACTAAAAAAATCACCGTCTCACCGTCTCTTGTCAAAACCTCCTCCTATGCAATCAATATCTGAAATTGTAAAAGAAACGTTTGAGCAGCAGTAACATAAAACTGCTATCAAATAGCCTTAAAATTGGCTTTAGATTAAATTTAATTTAGAAACACAAGTATTAAAACATTTATTCCCTAAAATTTTAAGTTACCCCAAATCAGTGTTTTCAGTAATAATTTCAGTAATAATAATATAATGATTCCTTTTTAAACCTGTTTGAATGCTTTCAGGACTCTCCTATTTCACAGCCCTGGGTCTTGAGCAAAACTCTGAAAGTCCAAAGCATTACTCTATGCACATATTACACAAAACAGTGCATTCCCATGATGGATATATTCAGGAATAATGGGTTCTTCTTTGCATTCCCCCTTGCCAATAATATCATGTGTGTGTGTGTGTGTGTGTGTTTCAGGGAGGACTACAGACGAAGCCGGGCTAGCGGAGATACGCTCACAGAGGAGGAGATTCTCACTTACATAACTGTACGTGTAAAGGCTGAGTTTTGCTTCCTATAGTACTCAGGGCTATTCCATTTAAACATATAACCTCCAGGGGGAAGGCACTTTTAAATTATGCAACCCCCCTACAGAAGCAAATTCACCCTTTTGGGGTCCAAATTAGCGAAAAAAGACACCCACCCATATTCTATTCAAATAATTGC
Organism: Mya arenaria; assembly: GCF_026914265.1. Taxonomy (NCBI): domain Eukaryota; kingdom Metazoa; phylum Mollusca; class Bivalvia; order Myida; family Myidae; genus Mya; species Mya arenaria. The sequence continues at coordinate 35,006,721 of NC_069132.1, read as the reverse complement.
CTTCCCCCCGTGGGATATATGTTTTACTGGAATAGCCCTCACTAAAGTTCTGCCAAATTTAAACCTTTTTATATAAAAATGCAAAATCCATGACCTGAAGAACCCATGAAAACATAAAAACACAATGTTAATGTTGAAGAATTTATTTTGTTTGAAGAATTTAGACTTAGTATTCTAGGGATTTTAAACATATGGATGACTTGCGGTCAATTGACATGACAGGGATTGGTCGTAGTCTTAATATTAATGTTTTTTTGTACCAATGAACAGAGTGTAAACGGTGTCATACCGGGACAAACAAAATGACATGTGGACTTGGCTTCATTAGATTCCTTTGCTAAACTATTTCAATAATTACGGAGTCAGATTCAATCTGATTCTAGTGTCTTGTCATTTAGTGCCAAAAGTTATTTTTCCTTTATTTTTAGATTGTCTCTTTTGATGAAAAACATCTGCAACAAAATCAAAAAACATCTGCAACAAAATCATAGCTCAGGAGTTATAGATTTTTGTCCTTTGGAATACTCATTAAAATACATTGTATGCCTCAAAACTAAACTTCCTAAAGATCAACTATTATTTGTTTTGAAAATTGTTAAAATCATGAAATAATCCAGACATTTAACGATATGACAATGTTCAACAGTACGAGACACACATGTCCTTCATTGGATACGTGAACAGTATCAATGTAATCTTTTTTCTCCAGTTTGTATTGAACAAGATGGAGAACTGGTCAGTTGCCATAGCAGCCTTGTTGTTACGTTCGAAGCTTGAGAAGGGCAGCAGACGACGTGTCGAGAGATCCATGAGGCAACTTGAGGTTTGTGAATAAAGACAGAGTTTTTCAGTATTTTACTTTGAATTAAGGTTTTTGTTTTCTTTAGATTATTATAGATGTTCAGATAAATACAAAATGTTATAGGCAGCCTTAGTTTTATTCCCCTGTAGGGATTCCATTCAGTCATGGCCTGGCAAATTGCGCGGATATTGATGATAGGTTTTTATTGAGGGAAAAGGCGCAAGAACATGTTACATCACATGTTATGGTCCTATGGCCAGAAGCATTGATATTGAAAAAAAATAATAGCTGATCCATTCAAAAGAAATCAGTATTATAATGAAATATTGCCAAAAAATCAACTTTGTGCCTAAAGGCCTTTGATATTGCAGATTTTGTATGTCCCCTAAAGGTGTTTAATTAAAATCACACCCACAATACATCCGTCATTGATTCCACCTGTCCTTTAAGTTTACTGTGTCCAGGTTGTAACTTTGTTGTGTATAGAGGGATTTTAAAAATACTTAAGAACAGAAGAACACAGCCATATGTTCGGTACATAAAGACACTGTGTCACTTTCAAGACAAACCTCTTACATCATCACTCCCCCCCACTTGTTGTGTAAATGAATTATGAAGTATTTAAATGTATTTTTCTTGTGCAGGAGCTGTTTAACCAAACAATGAGGGAGGAACCATCTGCAGGTCAGAGGTCACGGCTGTTCTATGCAGCAAAAATCCCCCCTGTATGGGAAATACAGGTTGGCAAAATACCAGAATGTGTATATTATGTCACATCTGTTCTATGCAGCAAATATCCACCTCACCCTGGGAAATACAAATTGGAAGATATTCTACACCAGTACATGTATTTTTTGGCTGTTCTAAACAGCAAACATACAAGTTGGCAAGCCTTACGCCATTAATACATGTATATGGTGTACATGACTTGAAAGACAATTACTATTGACTGACTTCTGGGTAGGCCCCAGTTTGGGGATAATTATAACCTGGCAGCTTCTTTGTTCAAATGCATACATCATTTAACTGTAAATCAAACTAAATAAGTGAATGGAGAACAATTTCAAGCATTGTGAATATTGAATTTGCTTTACTGTTAAAATATGTGATCAACTTCAGAAGCAAAGTCTATGCTATATATTTACGGATTTATTTATTACCAGTTCTGCAGTAAAGTTGTTAGGTTAGCAATTCTTTTTGATGAGTTCTGTGTTTATGTATTTGATTGGTGAATTAAGTGCAATGAACTTTACTTTTCCCTTTGGATGCAGAGGCAACTGGCAGAGCTGTTACTGTCCCTGGGAGCTGTGGGGTCAGCACTTGAGATTTATGAGCAGCTGGAGTTGTGGGAGGATGCCATTGCCTGCTACCAGCGCCTCGGCAAGACAGAGAAGGTTGGTAGTGTCTGTATTACAGGCTTTTATTTTATGGTTTGAAAGAATTTTGTACTCATATCTACATGTATGTTCAAAATACATTCAAACATGGAGTACCCTTGAGTAATGTTTTCAACATGTTTTTCTCTAAAATAAGCAATTTATCATCAATATCGAAATTGCACCTGATTTCATCATATAACTTCCAGCGATTTTTTAATGCTGAACAAAATGGAAAATAATTCATTCCAAAATACTCGGTTCAAATTATTGGTACATTACACTGTCTATCAGTGGATTTTAGTTAGTTTGTTTGGCACATGAATTCGTTTTTAAATTCAGCATATATTATAAATCTTATTACACTGATATTTAGATCTGAACTTTTTCACTGTGAAATTTGATTCGAAAATATTCATTACTTCTTCAACATATACCATCTTTTCTGGGCAAAAAGAGGTCCCTAACCAGTATGGAAAAATATCTCCTGGAGCTATTTACGTTTTGTGTTACATATCATTAATTAAAAATTTACCCCATTATATAAAGAGTTATGCATTTTGTACCAGGCAGAGACTGTGATACGGGAGCAGCTTGCTGTGCACGAGACCCCGAACCTTTGGTGTTTCCTTGGCGACATCACGCGCAATATAGAACACTATGAAAAGGCATGGGTCCTCTCCAAGCACCGCTCAGCCCGCGCCCAGAGGTGTATGGGGTACCTCTACTTTGCTAAGGAAGAGGTAGGGAGAGGCTAAGGAATGTCAGGGTTTTAGGATGACATGGAACACATAAAACAGGATTTAAATACCGTATTTCCTTACTGTGTGGACTATACAGGAAGAAACCTTGTATAGATACAATTTCATGTTTTAACTTGAAGATGTTTATTAAGAATGCCTAAATTGATTGTACAGAATATAACAATATTTTATTTGCTGGTAATAAATTTATGTACCTCACTTAATATAGTTTTGCTAATTATCAAACAAATGAAAGTTTGAAAGAGGCAGCCTCAGCAATGTTAGTCTAAATAACCATCTATTATACGTTATAGTTAATCAGTTTCAAATAAACCAATCACAGCTAAGTATTTCTTGCCCTTTATTTTAGCTATTGTCATATGTGACAGAGTTGATATGTTTATTGTGCGGTAACGTTATATTTAATGATTCAACTTTCCAGAGTTTCAGTTATCATCATTCGATAAATTGTAAGCCCGTTAAAGTTCACTTATTACAGCGAATAAATTTGTTTAATTTGAGATACATAAGCTATAGCCTAGATTCATTTACTATTTCAGTATGACAAATGCGTGGAGTGTTTTGAGAAGTCTCTTGGAGTGAACGCTTTACAGGTATTGTGTAATTTTTTTTAGAAAAAGCTCTTTTAAGACTGCTTTATTAAGTCAATAGAACAATTATACATACCTTTTAGCTTTAAGTTTGAACATTTTTACCCGTTGTTTTAACTGTTGATTTGCTATGAGAAAGGGGTGAGAGTAGTCTAGTGGTATAGGTGTCCACCTCTCACCCAAGAGGTTGTGGGTTCGATCCACACTAGGGATACATTCTCATTACCTCTCAAAAAGGACGTAGTACTGGTTTGTGCCCAGGAAACAGACTTGATAGTGATTCTATCAGCTATCAGCTATAGTCAAAATCGAGCTAAAATAAATTAGTATATACTAAAGGGGGTAGAGTGGTCATCCAAGAGGTTTTAATTTGATCCCCATCATAGCCTCTTATATTGGACACCAGTACTGGTTTATACCCAGAAAACAGACTCATGTGTAATTCAGCTTTCGTCACGATGGAGCTAAAAAAAATAAGTATAACATAACTGACATAATTCCCTACATTTGTCAGGTGCCTGTGTGGTTCACCTACGGCTGTGCTGCAATGGCTGCCAAGGATTTCCAACTGGCTACGAGGGCCTTCAAGAGATGTGTCACCATCGACTATGATGTAAGCGTAATAGTTACACTATTCTTTTAATTGCTCTCAAAAACTTTCTCCATTTTCACATGAATATACATTTTGTTAGAGGGCATCACCTTTGTCCACATAATTAAGCGTAAACAGTAACTGGCAAAAATCAGACAGCATCAATGAGTAATGGTTTCACAGAATAGTTATGTTAAACCCAAATTTAATGCCCTTATGCACTCCTATTAAATTGATTCCTAGATGCAGTTTGGTAATCTTATAGCCTAGGACTATTCCTAGATGCAGTTTGGTAATCTTATAGCCTAGGACTATTAATGACAAGTCAGTATTGATTTTTCTGGTTTAATACTGGTAGACCATGCATGCCATACTGATTAATATCTCTGAACGTCAGGATTTCTAAATTTTTGATTGTACAACAGACTGCAAGTATTATGTTAAAATGAAGGCATATTGTAGCACATTACTGGTATTTAGATGTAACAAACATGTTTTACCTTAAATAAAACCACAGAATGTTTGTATACGTGCATGATTGCTGAACATGCACTTGTCACTTTACAGAACTTTGAAGCTTGGAGCAATCTAGCAACAGCCTATGTCAAGTTAAAAGAAAAGTAAGTTATTTTTGTGTATTTTTTGCTTGTCAGTTTTGTTTCTTTCAAACCAGAAAGTTGGGTCTTGATGGCGTTAGAGGCGTACTAAAACTTGAACATAAGCCTAAACTGTACAAATATATAAACCTGAAATTCGAAGCACATGTTAACAGTGGCAACACCCAGTGGTATCAAGGCCCAGAACTCTGGCTTGAATAAAGTTGAGTGATGCCCATTTTTCAACTGTAAGAAGAAAAATACTCGCTCCATGGTGCCTTTTTTATACTTTCTTTGTAATTAATACTTCTGAACAAATGAATTAGCCTGTTGTACACCATTATTTTGTTTCTTACTCACAGAAAGAAAGCCTTTAAGACGCTGAATGATGCCCTGAAATGCAACTACGAAAACTGGAGAATCTGGGAAAACTACTTGGTGGTATGTAACCTGACTTTTGAATCTTTCTTACATTGAGAATATTTTTCTGTTTCAGTGTAAGATAGCAATATATTTCATCGAGAAAGCACTATTAGTTATTTTTAACAAATGGCCTTAACACCTGTGAAATATTTTATTCTGGTGTTAATTCAAGGTGAAATATATTGCAATTTTACATTGAAACACATAGTTTTTATCTTTATTTCATTGAAAAAATTTAGCCAAATAATGTCATTTTTTTCTTACCAGCAATGTGTGCATTTACAATGTGTTTTTTTTACAGTGAAACAGGCTTAAATGAGAGACGGAGTAATTTTAGTAAAACCGATGAAAAACAAGAAACAAATTGTATTGTATAATGATTGCTTAAAAGAATAATCAAACATTTGCGATGTTCTTTAAGTTTGTTAAGAAATCCTATCTTTATAAGATTGTTACACTACAAGAAGGACATGCTTTAATATATATTAAATGCCTTTTTCATTCAAGCTTGAATGATGTCATAATTCGGCTGTATGACAAGTATTGTTGTTAAGTTTACCACATAGCTTACTTCATAAACTGATACCTTTTTTCAAAATAATTCCAACATAAAATAAAAAATAAAAAAAATTGTGTACCTACATTTGCTAGGTTGGCACAGACTGTGGTGAGTTTAGTGCTGTTATCCGGGCATACCACCGCCTTATGGACCTGCGAGATCGCTGGGTGGACGAGCAGGTGCTTGGGGTTCTCGTGCGTGGCGTGCGTGAAAATATTGCCGATGCCAGCGGAGTTCGACTGAGCCAGGTGGAACAAAGTCTCAGAGAGCTGTTCGGAAGAATCACCTCAAAGGTGAGACTGAAAACAGTCTATTGTTCTACTTCTCTTAAAAGATCCATGGAGCCCAGATAATTTTACATGTAACTGCTGCCTTCAAACTAATTTGGCAGAATATACTCCGCAATTATTTGAAAATGGCATGATTCATTTTGCACCAAAAAGATGGTCAGTTTGTACTGTTTGAACAGAGAGTTCAAAGAGTTTTGTTTGTCACCGAATCATAAACTTAAAGCTATGATATTGAATTGGTACGTTTAAGTGAAGTAATGCATAATGTACATGTTTCCATGATTTGTGGTGGGGTGAGCCTGCCTCATAAGTATTAAGTTCAATGTGTTACATGAAAGTATATGCCAGTTAATAACTGTAGTCAGTTTCTTTGATGTGGGAAGTCGATGGTAAGGCTTTAGGTGTTACACTTTTTTCGAACATCTCTTGATAGATAAGGGTAGACATAAGGCCAAATTGAATGCTTCAAAACTTGAACTGCTTTGTTCCGTTTCAAACTGTAGTTTGAACTAGTGTTAAATTTGTCTTATCTTAACAAGAACTTCATTTCAGTAGTGTTAGGTTTATAAGATTGAAATGATACATGATACATGTTTTATGGTACTTATTTAATAAGGGAGTATGAATGAATGACTTCCTCTAACAACTTGTATATAATTCATTAGCATATATGTAGAAATTTCTATTAGTGGACTACATCTGGAGAGTCATGTTTTGATTTGCAGGTGACCGATAATGCAGAAATTTGGAGATTGTACGCAGAGTTGTGTATAAATGACACAGAAAAGGTTTGTAGGCTATCATTGATATCTTTCTCTTCGTTTGGGTTTTATTGATGCTTATTTGTTCTATGTTGTAGAAGTTACTGTGTGCTAATTCTTTCTCTCCCTTTTGTGTCGCCTGCCAAGCATGGTAGACATATCGATAACTTTGTTCAAGTCATATTTTCGTTTTTAGCTCTATTGGCCTTTGGCCAGAAGAGCTTATGCGATGGTAATGTGTACGTCGTATGTGTGTCTGTGCGTCTGACTGTGAACAAATTGCTTGTGAACACGATACAGTCTTCAGTTTTGATTGTATCTCGATGAAACTTGTACAGTATTTAGATATCCATCAGAGCTCGGTTTCTTTTGAATACCAGCCAGATCCGCCCATGCATGCCTAGATTATGGGCCTTGAAAGTATAAAAAAAATGCTATTTTTAGCTAAGCCTATTTTTAGCCAAGTCTACATGAGCAAAGTCTATTTTTAGCCAAGTTTACATGTAAAGTCACAATTGCTTGTGAAGGTTTGTTCAAATTATGTCCCTGGGGTCATTACTGCAAACCCAAACACTAAAAGTGAACTATATATATGTTGCCTATTACTCAAACGTACATGTTCTGGATTGAAAATGACCACAAGAGCCATGTCAGTAGAGCATAGGCCCTCATGGGCCTCTTGTTGATCATTGTTTTGAAAGTCTTGCTTTAGAGTGCTTAAACTTTGTATGTACATTGGTCGTGGTCAGAAGTAGATCCTTTTGATTTTGGGGTCAGTATGTCATAGGTCTAGGTTGTGGTGACCTTTATTAGAGAATGGGTTTCTGATTTACAATTTGTGAATTACATATAATAATTGAGGAGTCGTCAAACTTTCCATGCATCATGCCGAGTAGATATCCCGTATTGATTTTGGTGGCATTAATTCAAAGGTCAAGGGTGTTGTAATCTTTTCCTTATTAATAACTGATAATGACTTGTAGAATCTGCTCATTTTTTAAGCACATTGGCCATGACCAGTAGCTCACTGCTATATAATAAGTTATATCCCTTGATACATGAAAGAAAAACAGACAAGCATTTGCATCCTCATGCGATGTCTGTGAGTTTAGTTGTGACTTAGATCATAAACGATTTAAATGGTTGCTGCGACAGATGTTGCAGTTTCTCCAGAAGAGTCACCGGTGTGTGCTGCAGACGTCTGGTTGGGAGAAGGTAGAGGACAAATGTAAAGAAACTGCAAAGCAGTCTCTCCAGCTAGCAGACGGTGAGTTTATGCTGAGGACTTGATTGTTCGGAACCTGAATTGAAATTGAGTAACTGAAAGCAACATTTTAGTGAGACATTTATATATTTATTGATGTTCAATATTCAATAACATTATTAAACACTATTAAAGCTGCACTCTTACAGATTAACCATTTTGACATTTTTTAAATCCTCTGATTTTGGCATCAATGCCTTCAATTCAGTTATATAGACCACAATTAATCACAATATAACAGATGTCAATTTATTTTGAATACTGCCGAATATTTCATTTTTCTTAAAGGGTTAGCAATGCTTTCAGTCATACAACATAAATTTTCAAACATGAATATAAAAACCTGCAATCTGATCCTTTTTCAGCAGTCTTATATCACTGGTTTCCAGACATCTTATAAAAATTATCTGCACAAAAGTTGGTTCATTCCAAGACAAAAAATCAATAAGTTGTCGAAACAGTCAATCTGTGAGAATGCAGCTTTAAAAGTGGCTGTTTGAAAAATCCTTTTTATGCTTGAAATATGAACGTATAATCTTTGCAAGTAAATAATGAAATTATAACAATAAATTTTACAGCCTACTATGAAGTAAGCCAGAGTACCCAGAATTCTACACAAGCTATTCAAATGTTGTCGTCTGCTAAACTCATGTTACGAGGAGTTTTCACAAAGATCAAGGTAAACTTTTTTTCTCATTTATTTTCTACATAGGATGTTTACATAAAAAGCAACAAATATGATATTTTGTAAACATACCAATGCTGATCAAGGTCATTTATATTTTAGACTGCTTTGAAATTCTATACACAAAAAAAAATCTTTTGTTGGGGCCTATTAAGCTTCTTGATTTATCTCTGCTCATGCTTGATGTTAAAAAATTAGATTGCAATAACTTAAATTAAGTTAATCATTGATGTCAATAGCGATAAACGTGTTTTTAGCTCATCTGTTTATCGAAAAATAAATAAAGGTATTGTTATTGCCTTTGCGTCGTTGTCAATGGGCGAAACTTTAACCTTGGCCAAAACCATTCAGTATATTGAAATGGAGCTTGGTACACATGTTGCCAGAGACAAAACACATGTAACTGCAAGGCCCATAACTCTGGCTTAAATAATTGGTTCGAAAGCCCTTTTTTGGCTGAAAAACAACTGGCGAAAGTTGGATTTTGCTCTGTGGCTTTCTTATTTATTTATTTTTGCATTTTCAAATTTTTATAAGCAAACAACAACCATAGAAAACATCATTGCTTCTAAATAATCCATTTTCCTATATATATTTTACAGCAACATCATACTGACCCTGTAACTAAAGAGATCCCATCAGAAGACATACGTGTCGTCTGCTCACAGCTCGAGGACAAGATGGCGGTCGTTGTAGAGAGGCTAGACACCCTCAAACAGGGCTCCTGAATTATAATGTTCAAATGCATTGGAAATGAAATAAACTTTTTTCTTAAAATGATCCAATTTTTGCGTAAATGTCTGGAAACCAGTTTTACAAGGTTGCTGACAAAAGATCTGATTGCAATTTTTCATATTTACGTTTCAAAACTGATAGTTTATGGGTTAAAGCATTACTAATGCTTTCAAAAAATGAATTTTATTGCAGTTTTCCAAACACCTGAGATCTTTTCTTTTGTATGTTATCTTACATTACTTAATTGAAGGCATTGATGTCAAAATCAACTGATTCTGAGACAAAAACTAAAACAAAATTCCTGGCAATGATGACGAACCAACGGTATGGTGTCAATGATTGTGTTCCACCTGGGAAATCCTACTCACAGGTTCTTTAAAATTCATTACTAACATACGGTAGAACAGTTGGCTTTAAAATGCCTTTGTCATGCAAAAATGGACTGAAAATGAAATTCATGGACATTCATTTGGAGCCCAAAGTGTTTTGTCGTTTTCCCTCACCCATCATTAACATTTCTATTGTTACCACTGTCAACATTTAAGACGTTACCATTACTACGTGATACCAGAATGTTTAAAATCAAGGTCAAATGAAGAGTTGTATATTTAAAAAAAGAAGATCACCTTCTTGAAAGGGTTAAGCAAACTAGTTGTTACGGATTCACTGAATCGGTCAGCGCAAGACTTTCATGTAGATGGGTCATGATATTCCTACCTGACAGTTGAATGTCGTCTTGTGACAGTCCTGTTGTTGCCATCCTCCGACTGACAGTTGAATGTCGTCTTGTGACAGTCCTGTTGTTGCCATCCTCCGACTGACAGTTGATTGTCGTCTTGTGACAGTCCTGTGTTTGCGATTCCCCGACTGACAGTTGATTCTCGTCTTGTTACAGTCCTGTTATTGCCATCTCTCGACTGACAGTTGAATGTCGTCTTGTGACAGTCCTGTGTTTGCGATTCTCCGACTGACAGTTGAATGTCGTCTTGTGACAATCCAGTGTTTGCGATTCCCCGACTGACTGTTGAATGTCATCTTGTGACAATCCAGTGTTTGCGATTCCCCGACTGACAGTTGAATGTCGTCTTGTAACAGTCCTGTTGTTGCCATCCTCCGACTGACAGTTGAGTGTCGTCTTGTAACAGTCCTGTTATTGCTATCTTCCGACTGACAGTTGAGTGTCGTCTTGTAACAGTCCTGTTATTGCAATCTTCCGACTGACAGTTGAATGTCGCCTTTTGACAGTCATGTGTTTGCGATTCCCCGTCTGACAGTTGAATGTCATCTTGTGACAATCCAGTGTTTGCGATTCCCCGACTGACAGTTGAATGTCATCTTGTGACAATCCAGTGTTTGCGATTCCCCGACTGACAGTTGAGTGTCGTCTTGTAACAGTCCTGTTATTTCTATCTTCCGACTGACAGTTGAATGTCGCCCTTTGACAGTCATGTGTTTGCGATTCCCCGTCTGACAGTTGAATGTCATCTTGTGACAATCCAGTGTTTGCGATTCCCCGTCTGACAGTTGAATGTCATCTTGTGACAATCCAGTGTTTGCAATTCCCCGACTGACAGTTTAATGTCATCTTGTGACAATCCAGTGTTTGCGATTCCCCGACTGACAGTTGAGTGTCGTCTTGTAACGGTCCTATTATTGCTATCTTCCGACTGACAGTTGAATGTCGCCTTTTGACAGTCATGTTTTTGCGATTCCCCGTCTGACAGTTGAATGTCATCTTGTGACAATCCAGTATTTGCGATTCCCCGACTGACAGTTGAATGTCATCTTGTGACAATCCAGTGTTTGCGATTCCCCGACTGACAGTTGAATGTCGTCTTGTAACAGTCCTGTTATTGCTATCTTCCGACTGACAGTTGATACTGTCGTCTTGTAACAGTCCTGTTATTGCTATCCCTCGACTGACAGTTGAGTGTCGTCTTGTAACAGTCCTGTTATTGCTATTCTCCGATTGACAGTTGAGTGTCGTCGTGTAACAGTCCTGATATTGCTTTCTTCCGACTGACAGTTGAATGTCGCCTTTTGACAGTCATGTGTTTGCGATTCCCCGTCTGACAGTTGAATGTCATCTTGTGACAATCCAGTGTTTGCGATTCTCCGACTGACAGTTGAATGTCATCTTGTGACAATCCAGTGTTTGCGATTCCCCGATTGACAGTTGAATGTCGTCTTGTGACAGTCCTGTTATTGCTATCTTCCGACTGACAGTTGAGTGTCGTCTTGTAACAGTCCTGTTATTGCTATATTCCGACTGACAGACGAGTGTCCTCTTGTGACAGTCCTGTTATTGCTATCTTCCGATTGACAGTTGAGTGTCGTCTTGTAACAGTCCTGTTATTGCTATCTTCCGACTGACAGTTGAGTGTCGTCTTGTAACAGTCCTGTTATTGCTATTCGCCGACTGACAGTTGCATATCTCCTTGTAACAATCCTTTATTTCGATCCCCCGACTGACAGTTGAATGTCGTCTTGTGACAGCCCCGTGTATGCGATTTCCCGACTGACAGTTGAATGTCATCTTGTGACAATCCTGCCACTGCGACCCCCCGACTGACAGTTGAATGTCGCCTTGAGACAGTCCTGTTATTGCGATTTCCAGACTGACAGTTGAATGTCGCCTTGAGACAGTCCTGTTATTGCGATTTCCCGACTGACAGTTGAATGTCGTCTTTTGACAGTCGTGTTACTGCGATTCCCCGGCTCACATTTGAATGTCGTCTTGTGACAGTCCTGTGTTTGCGATCCTCCGACTTACAGTTGAATTACGACTTATAGCAGTGCGCATTGTAAATGTGATCCCCCACTAGTTTGATTGCTATGATTCACTTTAACTTGTTTGTACGAGGTCGTTGACCGATATGGTTGAAGTGGTCTGGTCAAAGAGTAGCGGTGCTGCAGCGGGATAAGGTTCCGAAAATGAAAATCATCCATTGTTAAATAGTACATACTTGGAAATAATGGGTTTATTGCGAGTAATCTCAATGATATTTATTAAAATATCTCATCATTATCAAGCCATGAATGTCCATCATTTACCATTCAATCAACGTAAAACCTTTGAGTTTAACAAAATCATTTTCACAAACGATAAACTTTAAAATTTGGATGCTAATCACGGCTTCCATGGGATACAGATTACAGCATCAAAATATGCTCTACTTTATCACATTTTAATATATCGAGAGTAATGCGTTTACGTCGTATCAGGCATTCTATCTTTGTACTCACATGCTTTAAGCTATTAAACAGTCACATATCATCGTGCATGGCTGGCTGTGAGTTTTCTGAATCAGATATTAGGGAGAACAAAGTGTATAAATAGCAAACAAATGAAAAGCAGGTCATGATGAACTTTATTATGCCACAATAGGTCAAGGTTTGCTTTTGAAAAGTTAAAAGTGAAACAAAATGTGAGGTGGTATTGTTGTTCTGGGACTTACTTTAGATGCGCCACACAAGGATAGCTATAACAGCAGCTTGGTAAACATGGTAAGAGAGTTTTTATCTTCGTAAAGGTAACACGCTGCTTTAGTGTAATTTTATGTTAAAGTGACATGTGTTTTATCCAATGCCCACGTCATTGACGAAATTCCGATGTAATTCAATTGGAGAAAAGGGATGGTTACTTCTTCAGGTGTAAAGTGTAGACATGTCTACATCGCGTAAAACTCGTAGGAAAAATGGAGTACGTGCATTTTAATCGTTGGAATAACAGGATTTTAGTTTACTTTTCATAATTCGTTTTAAGCACTAGGATTTTCACATATTGATTTGATTGTTTAATACATGTAAAGCTTGAAAATATATAAAATATTTTATTTGTTTCGTGAAGGTCGACAGACTGACGGATAAAGATGTCAAAGGTAAGTAACTGAACCTCTAATTCTATTGATATTAGAAAAAAAATGGCATTTTCAAAGCATATTTCTGTACCGTCATTAATTTATGAATATGTATCAATACGCTTGTATGCCTAGTATATAAATAGGAATAAATACAAGGGAACATATGTTGAGGCCGAACAAACCAATAAGCTACTATTCACATACACGTCATGATGCAGGCCTTAAGGCAACATATGTATACATATATATACGCATGGTAACACGATAAAGCGACCCATTAGGTACAAAGTCAATGCGAATCTTTGCTACGTACGCACAAGATTACATTAAGTCTGGTTTTACAGCTTATACTTGAGCTGAAATGATTAATAGTATCAAATTAACCAGATCGGAGGTCGTTACATTTCCTTTTAACTAGAGTCATGGTTTTTAACGCCCAATGTTTTCCCCTAGCTTTTTAATATTGATCTCCGAATTACAAATACAATCATGCTATAACTCTTAGGGGATTGTCGGTGTATGTTACATAATTATGGCAAATCGATAAAAAAAATTTTGCAGGAACATTGTTTAAATGCGCTGTTATCGGAGAAAATATCAAACACCTACGTTTCGCATACATGGTTAGGTGTTTATTATCAAACCACATTTCAAGTTGAATTAACTCCAATAGAACTAGATTTAGTTGCTGTTTTAAAATTTATGTTGTGATAATTGCAAAACTAGTATTGGAATTTGACTGGAGTCAACGCAAACCTATGTCCCTTTGCCATTAAAATGCAGTAGCAGATCGAGAGGGCGCATTTGGCACCCCACCCCCCCTAAAATCATCCGAGTTTATTTTTTATTTCAATAATCTATAAGAAAAAAGTTAGAAAATACGCCCAAATTGCACCATTCCGGACTACATCCTGTAAAAATTGTCGTGGAGGATGACCCCCCGCCCCCCACCAACACTTAAAACCAAAACAATCGGTTCTGATGGAGAGCGCAAGTCAAAAGGTTACGCCCCCTAGTTACGCGCCGTCTAACTTTAAATCCTGGATCCGCCCCTGAAAAGGTGATGGGACACCTGGTGGGATCTCGCCGTAATTCGGCCAATGGTCGCGGACAGACTCTAAAACATTAGCACCACTGAACGGGTGCAACATTAGCTCACACAGGAAAACTGACTTAAGAATCATAGTCCTCCAGACTATTTGACACATAAATACAAACTTTCGGCCTTGATGCAAAATTAATAATCTCACCCAGAAATCATAAATTTTAAATCAACAATTATGTTGTTAACTGAGGATGCATCTGACTATTTGTATATACTTATATGCATGCTGATTTTGTTGATGATTACTCAAAATGTTTTATAAAAAAGGTTATATCCATCTATATAGTATCCCAATGTATTATTCATGTTCGTATATTTCATATCATCGGAGAGGGTATATATCCTTTGTACTCATCTGTATATATGTTCATCTCTTACCTTATGGAGGAATAAAAAGTATATCTATCTATCTATCTCTCAGAGTACAGGCGAGTGTTTGACGAGTACAAGGGCCGGACTGGGGAGGTGGAGTACAGGCACCTGGAGAAGATGCTGAACAAGCTGAGCCAACAGCCGGACGAGTTGGAGATGGAGTCCATCTACGAACACCTCGACATTTACTGTGAGTATATATAGTATGTTCATGGGGGCCAATTATATCAACACACATGACCGTACGATTGCTTTTTCGAGTAGCTATACCATCTATTAATAAAATACTAATGTCTTTTTGGTCTGTTAAGGCAGAGTGTAAAATTATGCTTTTGAAAGTTAAACTTTCAACTTAAATTGTGAAACTCAAAACGTAAATCTTTTTTTGCTTAATAAAAATGGTTGATCGTGATTATCATACAGACAATATTCCTTATAAAGTCCAAAAATTACATTAAACAGTGCACAAATTATACCGAAACAAAATTACTGAGCTTAGCCTAATCCTGCTATAACGGAATAAAGGTCTTTCGAGAAAAGAGAGCCAGGTTTCAGAGCCGAAGATACGTGGAAATCGTTCTAGAAGACAAGGCAAGGGCAGGGCTGAAACTTATGTTACTATAATTTGTATACAAACCCTTTTTTCATCTTTTCTCTTGTGGTTTCTTTGTGAATGTACTGTATGTATGATTTGAACGTTTTGATGTTTTCTAAAAAGAACACTATAATAATATTAATCATACACAAGCCTCGATTCCAAGCATTTGAACCATTACGGATCTCATTGCGGAAATTGTGCACGAGAACATATTAGGCTGTCCCTCGTCGGAAATCGAACAAATAACAAATCGGAATCCTCACGCGAGTCTTTGAACTTTTACACAAATAGATCTATGTACATGCATGTGTGTTTATCCACTGAAATTATTCAGATTTATTTATTAAGATTGCTTTTCTATGCAGGTAATGGTTCTATAAGTTTTCCGCACTTCCTTACGCTAATGGCGAACCGGTTTAGCGTTGAGGTACTGGACACTAAAGCGCGCAAGAAGCGGCAAGAAGCAGACGACTTGCTCAGCGAGATGAAAGAGGCTTTCAAGGTCTTTGACGGGGACGGCAACGGTTATATTAGCCAAGGTAGGCTGCGATTTGTTAAATACATGGCGTCCAACTATTATTTCGATTTTGAAGTATTTAGTATGGTCAACTTGTTCCTGATGTTCAGGAAACACGATCCACATTTAAAGATTTATTTTAAAAAAACACACACTTGCATAAGTGTTGGATGGACTTGCGGTTATCTGGTCTAGCTACGTAACATCTTTGGTTACTTGCCTTTTTCCTGACGTCGGTACATTTCATGTTTCATTTAAACGTGTAAGCATTTCATGTTTCGTTTAAACTTGTAAGCATTTTAGCTATTCAACATATGTCACTAGCGGATTTAGACGGGGCGTACCCGGCGCGCACCTCCTCTAAGTTTATCAATTTTTTTATGTCAATATCAGAGAATTGATATGAAAGGTATGCACTGCAATGCACGAAATTTTCTTTAGGAAGGGGCGTAATTTTAAGTTGGCATCCAAAAGTGCTTCCCCTTTAACGCCAAATCCTGAAACCGCCAATGCATGTGTAACACTTGTCCGCGCTATATTCACAATAGTATCATAATCAAATGCCATGGGCTATATTCGCCAATAAAGACATTCAAAAATGAAGTCCTTTTTGAACAACTTGGGCTCTTGCAGCGGAGCTAAAACACACGCTGTACAAGATGGGGGAGCGACTGATGGAGGAGGAGATCGAGGAGATGATGATGGAGGCGGACACGGACGGCGACGGGCAGATCAGCTTCCCAGGTACTGCAGTACTGGTCCCTATACCACACACATACTCAAGCCATGTTCGCACATCATGATTCAAAATAAGTTATCATCAAAATACTCCATGATAGAATGCGCTTCAAAAACGAATTAATTATTTAAAAAAATGTAATGGTGCTATGCGGTTATTTGGTAAAAAATGAGTTTTGCTTGAGAATTTACTTCAGTACTAGTATGATATTGGGGCCTGGGCTATTTTGAGTAGTTAACAAAGCATGTGTGTAACTTATAACTGTATACATGAACCTATTTGAAAAAGAAAGTATTTGGTATAAATTGGCATAAAATAGGTGGAATAAACTACGCCGTTGCTTGGCTTAGAAAATACCGTACAATATATACATACATCATGTTACAATTATTTTCTCCAAACGAAAGTACGCCAATCCTGTGTTGTATACCAAAATGGTGTTCAAACCATCATTAAGATGCTACCCCATTATTTTAATCGCATTACTGTACATTAAAGTACCTTGTTGCAGAGTTCTGCCGGCTGGTACGAATACAGGAAATGGAGGACAATCCCGGAAGTCAGATGAGTCAAAACATAAACGCCACCCCCAGCCAGATCGCCTCAGCCCTCTCAGGAATACAGGAAGTGGATGACTAGCACACATGCACGCGTGAGAGAACATATTTGGTATAAAAAAAAACATGTTTTAATGAAAAGTGGAATTTCACATGCGTGAATCTGCCGTTTTGGGTCAAAACGTGCGTTCATGCTGATTCAAATTTATGCTAAATCATTTCGTGCACGATATCTGTATAATACATCCATACATATGGAGTCGTTGGAATAAGGGTAAAGCCCGACATCATTCAATTTGGAGTATTGGGGCAACGATTAGTCATTTAGTTGCCCACAATGACCGGATGGGTTATGGGCTGCGGGTAAAGGGCGGTGGAATGTACGAAGCTCGGGCTTCAGGCCCCAACGCTTACCCGCACCCATGTAGGATGTTCATTTTAATGTACCATACTTTAGCTTTGAAGTATTATTGTGTTTTGAACTTGCTGTATTGAGGCTGACCCCTCCCGCCATTATTGGCACGATGTCGAATTTTTAATGAGTACTCAGGTTTCAAGATGGTGGAACTCAAACTCAGAAACTCAGAATTTGTCATTATCTGGCCCCGTTGGGGACCTCAATATAGATATATATGTTGTTTGTCAGGCATGATTCAGGTAGAAATTAAAGAGAGTATTTGGGAGAGCTATTTGTATTTCTAAAGGGGCCCCATCCACAATTTATAAAATTTACAATACTAATTTATGCCACCAACTGTGCAATCACGTTCTCATTCATCAGAGGTTTGATAATGATAAATCTAAATTATGTTTGCATAGCATCATCACTCGAGTGTATGCAGTGTATGTCGAGAATGCGCAATCAGTGTTTTAAATATTTTGATTCAGTTGTACTCCGACAACCATTCCACAGTAGTATGATACTAATAAGAGTGACACCTTGTTAACAAATAGTTGTGCTAGATCTGATTTCGTCAATATATTGATCAAGTCTTCGATATTGTTCAATGGTTGTCGGGTTAGCGCGTGGTTAGCGCACTCGCTTCTCACCAAGGCGACCCGGGTTCGATTACCGGCCGTGGCGCATGTGAGTTTGATGTGTGGTCACCCAAGCCGGACAAGTGGCTTTCCTCCGGGTATTCCGGTTTCCCCCCACAACACAAGACCCCACTTTCATGCAACATCGTCCAACGAGAGAGAGTGATTAATATAATATTGTAGTAACTTGTTTCACAATTGTCGTAAAATAAATAAGTTTAAACTTTAAGTCATGTTTAATAATATTGTCCTATATTGAACGCTTCAAGAACAAAATTATTTTAAAATGATCATAATTGCACCTTGTCGGGGAATGTCATTGTTATCATTACTCACTTGTGAAATATGATAAGAATATCGTTACTGAAGGATTATGATTCTGGTAAGATTACTTTTAAATAGTTCAAGCTAAGTTTATATGTATATAAGCTTTTATATTGTTTTCTTATTATGTTTGAAATACGGGATTATTTGTTGCGGCAATAAATCTACATATTTGTCTCATATGATTGTGTATTGTTCAAATGCCAGATATTTTAGCTGCCATTCGTTGATATTTATTATATTGTTACACCATTTAAGTGCGTACTGAAATGTTTATATGTGTCAAAATAATCGTTTTTTAAATTAATTGTTCTTTTTATGATGTAAGTATGTTACACTATAATTGTGTTTTCTGACTTTACATACAAACAGTTTATGTTCTGGTACCGGTGTTATTTTTCGACTTCTTTTGTTATGAGAAAAAAAAAATGGAAAAATAAAAAATGTCAATAGCCTGATACTGTGTTGTGTATGTTACTGAGGTGACCATATTTCCCTATATAGGTATAGACGGGTGATAATTGTCTATTCTCATGTTTCTTTCAAAGGTGCCTTACTACCTAAGTACCGTCAACGTATATTGATGTGCAGTTAAGGAATCAGATACATAATATTGTAAACTGTGGACGCCAGGTGACCGTGTATCATTTGAAGGATTTTGCGTAAAGAATAAAGAAAAAGAAAATCTTAAGGATGCACTCATTTTCCCAATTGTGATGCACCACACTTATAATAATTGTTTTAATTTATCGAAAATGATGAATAAATATCGAAAAAGCAATGGTTCTTATAAAGGATACCGTGTTTGATTTGAAAGAAATGTGCAGAAAACGCGGTATTTCTACCTTATGACACGATAGTTGATCACTGTAAATATTTGAGGATCAACCAGTCATTTAACATTTGTGCGTTTATAGCTATTAAATACACGTTTTCAATCTTGTTATCAGTAAGATTTTTTTCCATAAATACATAATTTGGTAAGTTCTTAAAGTTTATCACTCAAAATTTATGTTTGTTTAAAATACATGTGTATGTATTGATTTTAAATATGTGTATTACTTTAACCCTTTTTCAAAAAAGTTGTAAAAAACCCTTAGAAGATTGCGAAATTTCAATTTCGGCTGAAATGAAGAGCAAGCTACAAGCTGTATTAACTTTATCTATAACGAATATATTTCAAATTTAAGTTAATATCAGCAAGAAAATACCATTGAAAGGGATGCCAAAATAATATATGGTCACCATGCAGACATCAAAATTTACCGCACAGGTGAAAGGGGTTATCAGAGATCTAGGTTATTTATGGATCTAATACCTTAAAGGGATAAATAAAAATGCGTTTGTTTGCCTTTATCTTAAAGCAAAATGTTATTGCGTTTAAAGATTGGCTGTATATGTTGGGATATTAATAGACGAACGGCAGATTCAAGGTTAAGCCAATCAATGCAATAATCGCAGAGCGTTTCTTCAGGACTAGTCGTCTATTACTGAAATTAACGGCAATTTGGATAATGTAGCAAAAATTAGCCTCAACTTGACAAACCTTTCTTTATTTGTACCCGGCTCAGGTATATCGGTCGATACTAGGACGATTAGGCGGACATTTTCAAAGTTCTTCATCTGTGTGTTGCAACTAGGGGACTTATCACGACCATGGTAAGTTATTAAATGTTGTTTTAGTTTTACATCATATTGACATTGAGTCACAATAATGCCAGAACATAATGCATTACATTTTCAAGTTCTCTGCATCTTTAAATATAAAATGAATGTTACATAAACACTCGTACATGCGTGTAATTTTGGGGAAAAGGGTAAAATGACAACTGATTCGGTTTATTACAGTAACTGTACACCTTTTTGTGTTTAACTGTTTTCTTACTAAAATTTCTACAGCATCACGGTCGATTATAAGTATTTTACATCATGTCACGTAATACTCGTATAATAACAGTATAATACATCGTATATTTACGGTATTTAAGATATGCCAAAGCTATACTAGTCATCTTTCTTCTGTCAATTCTATTCGGTGTCAAATTATGAATTTTTTGAACGGGCGGATGTTTCCATGACATAGTCATTTCAGTCAAACATTACAATGCATTGAAATTAAAAAAAAAATGTTTGCATTAGCCCATTTAATATAGATCTGAATGTTAAAGTTTCATTTTTTATTATCATTTTATACGGTGTAAAATTATAAGTTTATAAGGGGGAAGAAAATATGTCCATGCCAAGCAAACATCATAGCATGTATGTAAATATTCCTGTAAAAGTTTCAGTCACTTTCAATTTCACTTTATTACGTGGTAAAACTATGAATTTTCAAATTGGAGGAAAATATTTCCATGACATGCATTCATCATTAGCAGGTACATGTAGATCTGCCTGTAGATATGTAGAGTCATTTTGTTTCAGACAATTTCAGTGTGATAAAATTCGGGGTTTTTTCCATAACATACATATATACATCTAAAACTGCCTATGTTTAATAGAGCACTATAAACTCGTCGATTTTCCCCAGTGTCTAGTTTTTCTTCTTGCAGGCTAAAGTTGAGATTACAGACGAGTTAAGGGACGGTAAGCAATTGTTTTACTTAAACATCCAAAAGTACAACTAAAAATAAAAATACTTAGCGAAGAATGCATAAATGGCAATAATAATTTTCAGACGACAATGGACACCATGGTCGTCGGTGTAAATTGATACACTTAGCTATGATGAGTTTGATTGTTTAAGGCTACCCAGATGATTTGATTAATATCAAGTGACGCAACCAAAATAAATAATTTACTTCCAATTCAAAAACGCAAATGTAAACAATACATTGGTATTCATCTCTGAGTTATTTATGGTCGAACATGAGTAGTTAAGATAGATATATGGAATAGCTATTAAATTGTGTCTGAAATTTCAGAACTGTTTATGGTCATGAGTATTTACATGCGTCATCAAAGTTTGTTTGTTTGAAGAGCACAGCCATGTATCCCTTTTGATTGCCAAAATATTTGCATGCCACGTTTGATCGGGACAATAGCTACAGGAGTTTTTTTTTATTCTGACAGACCTGTTTATTTTTGCCCAAATAAAGCGTATGAAAAATGATAATGATCAATATTCAAAGAGACATATATATATAGGACAAAGACAAAAAGAAATATTTTCGCATTATTTAGATGTCGGTGGGGATTCAGGACTAACGCAGTCTAACCCTAACCCTTTATTATTCCAAAATCGAATCCCCTAAATACTCGATTTCGTTTCCTATATAACACTTAACCACAGGGTGTTGGTGATATGGTTAATATATCGACTAAAATATAGCCGATACGTTTTTAATGTATAAAAGATATATGTTATTTTGTATGTGCTTTCTATGGAATATGTCACGCCATTCGGAATGTTTGTCACGCATCACTTCTAGACGCACGCACCAACAGCAAAACACAAGCAGGCACACACACAAACACACGCGCGCGCGCACGCACGCACACACGCGCACGCACGCACACGCACACGCACGCACGCACGCACGCACGCACGCACACACACACACACACACTAAAGCATCGATGGTGTTGGAGATGTGCGTCTGGCAGGAATGTCAATGAACACAAACAAGAGTTGGACTGGCTTGAGATACCTGGGTCACTCAGAACCCTTCCCTGACTAGATGTATAACTATTTCGTTCTATATTTCGCAGAGTATCGGTCGGCGTTCGACATGTTTGATAAGGACGGGGATGGGACAATCACGACCAAGGAGCTGGGCACCGTAATGAGGTCACTAGGACAGGACCCTAGCGAACAGGAACTCGTTGACATGATTAACGAGGTCGACATGGACGGTAAGCACGCCTGGGAATCGATAGCTTCATTTCAGTTTACTGAACTTAAAATGGAGAATAGTTAATAAAGTTTTCCGGTGTTTAAGTTGTTCAGGAGTGCTAAGGAGAAACTAGCCTACATATTTTATCCAAAATGATTTTAACAAAAACAGCTGCATCAGTAAGTTTACCAAACTATTGTAATTCTGCCGGCTGTCAAATCTTTTCTAAACTCCAACATAACACTTGTGTGGCAAAACACGAATATCATTCAGGCAAATGAAGAAAATTGTGTATACACGAGTACGTCAAATAAATGCAATCTTTTGCAGGCAACAAGACCATTGACTTTGACGAGTTCTGTTTGATGATGAAGAAGCGGTCGTCAGAACAAAATGCTGACGATGATCTCAGGGACGCCTTTAAGTAGGATACATAATAAAAAATGCTTTCTCTCGGATATAAGCAATGCACATTAAAGAAATGAATGTCATATAAATTTTAGAATTTTCACGGTTAATTGTCATGAGGTCTACTTTCTTGATGGTAGTGCATATTTTTAGGATTTGGGATTATTAAGTCCATCTGCCCGGCCGCCTTATAGAACATATAGGTTGTAGACAGCTGTCAGTACTTTAAAATGCATCCACCGCCCTTATTCTCTCCATACAGCGTATTTGACAACGACGGTAACGGCTACATTTCGATGTCGGAGCTGCGCCAGGTGATGATAAACCTCGGGGAGGAAATGACTGACGAGGAGGTGCTCGAGATGCTCAAGGAGGCCGACATCGACGGCGACGGGCAGATCAGTTATGATGGTTAGTTTGGGCCGATGGCAATGAGTGTATAATTATGTCGTCGGCGACGGACAGATCAGTTATGATGGTTAGTTTGGGCCGATGGCAATGAGTGTATGATTATGTCGTCGGCGACGGACAGATCAGTTATGATGGTTAGTTTGAGCCGATGGCAATGAGTGTATAATTATGTCGTCGGCGACGGACAGATCAGTTATAATGGTTAGTTTGGGCCGATTGCAATGAGTGTATAATTATGTCGTCGGCGACGGACAGATCAGTTATGATGGTAAGTTTGGGCCGATGGCAATGAGTGTATATTTATGTCGTCGGCGACGGACAGATCAGTTATAATGGTTAGTTTGGGCCGATTGCAATGAGTGTATAATTATGTCGTCGGCGACGGACAGATCAGTTATGATGGTTAGTTTGGGCCGATGGCAATGAGTGTATAATTATGTCGTCGGCGACGGACAGATCAGTTATGATGGTAAGTTTGGGCCGATGGCAATGAGTGTATAATTATGTCGTCGGCGACGGACAGATCAGTTATGGTGGTAATTTTGGGCCAACAGCAACAAGCATGTATATAAATGGCGACGGGCTTAACTGATGTGAAGGTGAGTTTGGGCCGATGGCGTCGAGTAAAGATGTCGTCGGCGACGGACAGACGGCGAACCTTGAAAATGAATAAGGGCCGACGTTGACGGTTAGATAACCCAAGGTGAGTTTGTATTACCTGGTTATGTATGCGACCAGTTCACTTAATTGTTAGTTTGTGAAGGACAGAGAAGCTACAACAGAAGTCAACGGACAGATAGCTATGTCGGTGAATTTTGGTCGACGGCGACAATCAGCTTTGAATGCGAGATGAGTAATTTGGCGAAGATGGGCATATTGTTTATGAAGAGGGTGTAGTTTTACTTAATAAGATTAGCTTTCACATTTAGTTAATAAATGGTAGATACATGTACAACGTAATGTTTGTAAATCTGTATACTTCTTTCACAATTTTATATTGCAGAGTTTGTGCGGATGATGACGAATAAAGACTGACCATATACCTGCTACAATGCCTTCTAGTGATACAGTACATGAACACTGAACATTTCAAGTGTTCCTTACATTTCACAAGTGCCATTGCCAGACATTCCCTGGGGTGCGGCTGTAGTTTTATTGACACTTGAACATGAACATGTTCATCATCATTTTCTGCAATAAGGATCTCGTATTTAAAGTTTTTAAATTGACTGTATGACCAATAAGTGTGTATCTGTGCTTGAAGGTTATGTTTTTCTTGTGATATGTCAAGTGCCGTGAAATTATATACACGTACATTGTTAATTGAGGTATTAGCCATGCAAAGGATTCTTTTAGTTTTTAGGTCGATTTATATTTAATATACGTGATCTGACCAAATCAACCGATTTGCTCTTTAACATTTTTTTAAATGTGTATATTATTGAAACAAAATAAATATACATGTACGTATTTTTGTGTGAATAAATACATTCAACAATTATTGCACCTCACTGAGATCGATATGGTGATTAATCGATCCGATGAAGCAATATCGACCTCCTTCAGTCCAACGTACTTGATGTCCTACATCTGTGTCTGTCCTTTACCTCAAGGATAGATATAATTATACTCTCCATGTTTGCCCTCCCGAGTCTCTGATTCAACAATTATACTTGATGCATGTAAATATGTTAAATAATGGGTAATATCAATTTGGAATATCACCGTTTCAAGCAGTTCAAATACCATTTTTTCAGCTAAATTACTTAAACACTTGAAACATTGATAATATATGTATACAGACATAGAGACATGCATTCATATAGAAACCACGCTATCTACCTGAGGCATTTATTTGTCTCGTGTTTTTCAGAGTTGCTTTCGAGAAAACTCCAGGTTTCATGGCAATGGCCTTTATGTAAAGAAAGATCACTATCAACATTAAACACTGCCCCATTTATATCGATGATGTATGCATTTAAATGCTCTACCATCAATGTGTTATATTTCTATGTGGGCTGTCAACATGTTCAGTCAGCTTGACCTTGACCTTAATGAATTTAACAAGAGTGCCGCGGAGCGGTGAGTCTGACCTTGACCTTAATGAATTTAACAATAGTGCCGCGGAGCGGTGAGTCTGACCTTGACCTTAATGAATTTAACAAGAGTGCCACGGAGCGAACACAAACGCTCGTCTGTTGTTGTTACAATGGAAATAGGCACTACACTAAAAAAGTATTAAAGTCAGAGGTATGGAAATTTGCCTCAATGTGATTATTGTCTCGTGCAGGATAAGCACCAAGGTTCATTTGAATATTTTGTAAGTTGTTTTTAAGACGTGAGCAAGAGTCAAGTGTTGTACACCGATGATGACGACGCCAAGGTGACGACGCCAAGGCTAAGACAGTTCCTTGACACTTTTCTCTTAAAAACAAACACATACGCTCTAAAATAATCGAACATATAAAATCTACATTCCGCCATAAACATCTTAGATGCGAGTGGTAAATTTTTGTCCGTCATGTACATGAATCTTTTGTGTACATCCGTCTTTGTCCTTAACCTCAAGGTCAACAACTCGCACATACTTGACATATATTAATTAGTTTTCAGTGACTTACCTTACTTTATTAGCCTCCCACCATTTTGAATACGGCTTTGCACATGTCGTTACGTGTGTCGGAAGACCAAACCTTGTCCAAATTACTACTGAATGCTTGTGCACAATGTCTTTCAATTTAGTAGAGGATGGTCATGCGAAGCAGATGACGCCTATTGAGATCAGTAAGTCAAAGGTTACAGTGACCCTGAACACAAAAAGCGTGTCCGATTGATTACCCGAGTATGATTGGGCCTTAGGTCCAAACCGGGTAGGAGGGTAAAGATAAACCCTATTGTTATGGTGGGCAGCATGTCAAAGTGAGTGACGCTGAACATCAAAACCTTTTCTGTTCAATATAAAGACAATGCTTGGACCTATGGTCCACAAACTTGGTGGGGAGGTTAGCCATGACCTATATAGCCCTATTGATGTTTGCATTAACAGATCAAAGGTCAAATTCACCAGACTGACCAGTCATTGCCATCATTCAAAACAGGTACATGTATTTTGTTGTGTTTACAATGTTTTAAAGTAAAATTTCGCCATTGTCATATTATCATGAATATTGATTACTACCTTATTTGACCTGCTAGCAGTTATCTGTATACATTGCATTGCCCATATTTGTAACTTCATATTTCCCATTTAACTGATTCACTGTTGTAAGGAGGATGCATTCATGTTTTTATGTAAACTATTACTCACTTATTCTTATAACAACATTTAGAACTGGTCAATGACTATATCAAATATCTTCATCCTTGGAAGCGATGTTGGTCATAAACCTAAACAACTCACAAACAATTAATGCAAAATGAATCATTGGCTGCCTCTTATAAGAGGGCATACATGTACATGTTTTACAAACATCTCATGTTGAATTTCGTTATTAAAACAACTTAAGGCGGTCATTTTTGCACAATTGCCCATTTTTCTACCAACTTTTTCTTTTCAAGAAGCTACCATCAATACTTCATACAACAAATGTAGGCAGAAGTTAAGAAAAAATAACAACACTGACTAGTAGATTTAGTCTAATGTAGACATGTTGAAATACTAGTAGCTAGTTTATTGCAAGATACTATAGATGTTATTACCAATATTAGTAAATACAGAGAGCCTTATTGGTTGCAACATCAACAGTTAAATCATTTAAAACAAGGTAATTAAAGCTACACAAAAGTGAAGCAGTTAACATAACAAGCATTTAAAAGGTAAGTCTTGTCGAACACTTCTTGAACTTAAATTGCCTTTTGCAATTCAAACACAAATGTTGTGAATCATTTACAAGTATTTCCAAACAAAGTACCCAGTTCATAATCATTTGCAGTGAAAAACTATTCCTGTCAGTTCCTGCCTCTGTCCCTACCCCCTCTCCCTCCCCGCCCCCCTCTTCCTCCTCTTGGGCCCCCTTGACCCCCTCCACCACGGCCATAACTGCCATCTTGTTGACCACCTCTCCCACCGCCTTGGTAACCACCACCTCCTCCTTGGTAACCACCACCACCTCCCTGGTAGCCACCGCCTTGGAAACTTGCATCACCTTGGTAGCCACCACCTATTAGATAAGGAAAGTAACAGGTAGGTATATCCTGAAAAATTTGACAATTTAAACAAGGCCAAAAAAATTAATGCCATATGACAGTGTTACCTAGTCATACCTAATTTATAAACTGTCATTGATTCAAAGCCTTCATTCCAAGCTCAAGCTGTATAGTAAAACTGAGATCATTCAAACAGGCTGTCATACGATCAACTGGATCAATCAAGCTCCGGGCTTAGTCCCAACCATTATTCCTTCTTTTTTTATATAAAATATGCTGGAGTGAAACATAAATAAGTCAAGGACTCAAGCACACTTGCCAGTCCCTAATATACAAATCATGTGCAAAACCTTATGATTACCTCAAGGTCATACATTCGCACATTTCTCAAATGCATGTTCCAAAATAAACAAACAATTGTCAGGCATTAAAATGTTCACAAGCTTTAAATATTGCAATGACAGATGAAAAGAATTTGATGAGATGTGAAAAAAAAATAACACCAATTACGCATGTTTGCTATTTACTTGACAACGGTATTTGAGACGGAAATTGTGAGAAGTTAATGATATGATTCTAATTGTGAGAAATGTAAATGAGAAATAAACAATTGAATAAACCCCTACTACACTGATCTATATTGATATTATGAATCAACAGTTCAGCTAGACAGACATGATGCGCAAATCATCCATCCTTGAATTTGCAAAACTTAAGTCTGACTTAAATATGCACGGTCATATTCCAATGACGCTTATCGAGAAAATGTGCTTTTTTGTAAAAATAAACCTTGCTATTTATTCACCATTGATTGCATTTTTTCATTTCACATTTGGGTCATTTGAAACATGGGATCACTCGGGGCTTTAGCTTGGGACTAGGCATTCTCGAGCGATCGCAGTTTTACTGTATTTTTTTAAAAACACCTAAATTAGTGCAAAATAATCTAGTCATGTCAAGATGTTTCCACCATACAAACTCAGTCAGTGCAAAATGTGCATGCTGAAAGGCCTTGCACTTAAAATATCTCTATTTGTCCTACGGAAATTCTTGTACTTTTTGGGCATTGTATAATAAAAATCTGTAACAGAATGGTCTTTCAATTTTTATTTTTGAATTCTCAGGCCAAAATGGCCTGTGATTTAAAACTCTTTTTTGGTCAGACTCTAAATCTAAAACTCACAATTATTTTTACTAAAAAGGGAGACAACCTACCTCCCTGGAACCCTCCAGTAGCAGACTGGGGACGGCCATATCCTCCACCCCCCTGGTTCCAGTTACCCCCCATTGTGTCCCCTCGGTTGTTGTCCCAGCCCCCCTGCACCTTGCCTCCCCGACCTCCAGAGTCAAAACCACCACCCCGACCACCGCGACCTCCTCGTGAACCTGTGGAAAATATACAAAGGAATTATTGAATATTTGTTAGAAATATTGATTAAAATGATCATCACTATGCCACAATTAATCAATAAATTTGTTTGGTCTTACCCAACTGACAAAAAAATAAAACAATCATAAATTTTTGGGGGGTTTCTTTTTGGCGAAAAAGGGGCATAACTCAACAATTATTAGAATAAGAGCATAAAGTTTCATTAAAAGTCAGAGTTATAGGCCTTGCTATGCATGTGAATATTGTCACAGGCAACATGTGAACAAAGTTTCATTTATATATCTTAAATGGATTGTGAGTTTTGGCAAAGCTTTTTGCACAACGTGGATGACAATTAGGCTATTACTATACCTCAATTTATTTTCTTAAAAAAACTGTTTTTGGGGTGCAAAACAAAGCTGACAAGGACAAAACCAAGGCTTTCACAATACCTTAAACACATGAGGTAATATTGGAATTCAATTCATATTACTTAACAACCTTTCAGAAAGACACACATGTAATATAGTAGAATTTAAGCAACTTACTTTGAGGCCTCTGGCCCTGGGGTGCGTCTTGTCTCTTCATGAAGGATGGCATTTCTGGTGGCGGTGGTTCAAGTTCCCAAGCGCGACCCCCACGGTCCGAGACCTGCATTTGTCAAATATAAAACATTAACTAAAACTCCAAGCAGAGCATCACAATTCTACACTGAGACTTCTGGTCCTTGGGAAAATCCTGTCATTTCATGAAGGACAGCAATTCTGCTGGCAATGTCTATAGCTTCGGAGGTGAACCTTCATCCATTTTTTTCATATATATACAGGGTATAACTCAAAATATATCATAGCATGAGTGAATTTTTATAATAATCCTACGTGCCTAGTCATTGTTTACATGTGAA
Organism: Mya arenaria; assembly: GCF_026914265.1. Taxonomy (NCBI): domain Eukaryota; kingdom Metazoa; phylum Mollusca; class Bivalvia; order Myida; family Myidae; genus Mya; species Mya arenaria. Next base: position 34,977,097 of record NC_069132.1, on the reverse strand, counting down.
CCAATTTTGCTGGGAATATCCAAAGAGTTCACAGGTTTTTCTCAAAATTTAAGTTAAACTAGAGCTATCACTGAAGGTGATTAATACCCCCGAATGCCGCCTCTCATTATGATTTATCATTGTATGAAGTTTTATGAAATTCCATCTAGTAGTTTTCAAGTTACTGTGTGGACAAAAGTTTGACAAAAAAAAAACCACAGAAAAAGGCAATAACTCTGTAATTTGCTAAAATAGTGTAATGATTCATGTACACTGAACTCCTTCTCATTGTGCTGTACCATTGTATAAAGTTTTATTACATTCCATTCGGTAGTTTTCAAGTTATGCTCTGGACAAGAAATAAGTAACAAAGGGCAATAACTCTGTAATTGGATGAAATAGAATTGCGGTTCCTGTACACTGCACTTCCTCTCATTATGATCTATCACTGTATGAAGTTTTATTAAATTCCATCCAATAGTTTTCTAGTTATGCTCCGGACAAGAAAAAGTAACAAATGGCAGTAACTCTGTAATTGGCTGAAATAGAATTGCAGTTCCTGTACACTGCACTTCCTGTCATTATGATCTATCCCTGTATGAAGTTTTATTAAATTCCATCCAATAGTTTAAGTTATGCTCAGGACAAGAAAAAGTAACAAAGGGCAGTAACTCTGTAATTGGCTGAAATAGAATTGCAGTTCCTGTACACTGCACTTCCTCTCATTATGATCTATCACTGTATGAAGTTTTATTAAATTCCATCCAATAGTTTTCAAGTTATGCTCCGGACAAGAAAAAGTAACAAAGGGCAGCAACTCTGTAATTAGCTGAAATAGAGATATGGTTCTTGTGCACTGCACTTCCTCTCATTGTGCTTTACCATTGTATTAAGTTTTAATAAATTCCATCAAGTAGTTTGCAGGCAGTCAGAAAAATGGCCACTTCACTTGACCTCACAGAGCTGTCTGCTAGTACAGACTGCCAGTACATTTCTTTCAAATATTCAAATAATTTACAATCAAATATTGCTAAAATTTACAAGATGGTTTATTGAATGTATCATATCCATATCTTGTGAATTTCAAGTCTCACAAACACTTATAAATACTACTTTCAAATAAAAAAATTCATAACTGGCAAACAAATTCAAATTTCCCAGCAATGTTGATTGACAGATCTTGAAAGTTCATGACCCTCTAACAGCCAACTGAATTTCACTACCAATTCCTGTTTACTACAGGTTTACTATCATAGTATGAGGATGTAACTGCCATATGGTGGGAAACATCCATTATCTGGGGTGATATATACTATCAAATGGCTTATTATAACACATTTCGTGGAAGTATTGGTCGAAGTATATGAGACTTTATTTATCTAATCTCAAATGAGAAACAAATGGACAAATTCTTCTGAACCACTCTATCAGAATCATATAACACCCGGAGCCATGTGAATGTTTACAATCACAACTGCTGACCAGAGCAGACCTCATAAACCCGATTAACCACGCCTCCTCTGCCAAATAGGCTTAATTGCTGTCCGGAGGGATATTTGGGGTCATGCACCCAGGCCTTTAAGTTATGCTCCAGACAAGGTAAATTACAACGGACCGACCGACAAACCGACCGACCGATCGACCACAGGGTGACTCCAATATACCCCCTTCAAACTTCGTTTGTCGGGGGTATAAATGTTTCAATATTGTTCATAGTGACAAATTGAGTCTCAACTGTATTCATAACCTTAAATGTCTGAGTGCTATGGATTTATACATTGGGCAGGTATTTATGCCTTTACTAGCATGGATGAAGGATTTCTCAAGCTATATGGTCAGATAAAGGAACATTTAATCATCTTCATACTTTAAAATGTGAGAGGAAATGCATTACCTAGTTGCGCTCTTAAAAAATGAACATATTTTTTTTACTTACATTTTCAAAATTCAAGTAAAAAATGAGTTTCTGTAAGTTACTGTTTAGTGTTTACGGTACTCAATATTATATAGAATTAGTAAATTTGAAGGAAATTTTGATTGAAAAAATATATATAACCAACAAAATACCTGAAAGGGTTGCTTTAAGGGTAAATTACCTTTGGTATCAATATTTTGTTAAGAGCAGTTTTTGTTGCTTCCCTTGCAGTACCACTGCTAGTTTTCTCAATCCGCGTTAAGTCTGAAATAAGATTAAACGCCATGATAAAATGAATTTACTGGTAAACTTGTATTCTACAGGTGTAAGAAGGGTAGTTTCTCCGAAATATGCGACCCAAAAGCACAGGTGGAAACTGGCTATGAGCATTGCCAAGTAACCTGCAACTGATTGCAGTTGATTAATAGGGAGAAATTTAGAGAAAATTGCTGTCTATGATTCTGTTGAATGTTTTTTATACGTGTCCTAAATTTAAATATTAAAATTCAATATTGTGTAATATTTATTAAAATATGTTAACAAATGGCATATTGTGGCTATATTAGACACGCACAGCAGGTGTCTTTTTGAGGACTCTACACACTAAATTCGAGCCAATTCACCCAATTCAGGGAACTTCTTAAAGTCCATCAAATTTGATAATAAGTCATGTATAGAGTCATGAAATATTACAAGTTGACTATGCTTGTCACAATTACCCATCACCTAAATGATAGGCTGATTTGAATGTCTGCTACCGGCCAATCGGCTATCACTATCCACTAAAAGCGTGGGTGCATACACCGCCTTGTATGTAAATTAAGAAAATGGTCCACTGAACACTTGGTTTAACATCTCAATACAAAATTGTCATCAACTAGATTGAGAAATGTTTCACTCTGTTAACCATGTAGTTGGTATTTAACGTTCATTATACAATAGGGTATGGGTTTATATACATCACGTCAGCAGTATGGGAATGTGCACTAAGAACAACCAGCGTCAATGTTATGCTTTTCATGGAAACAAATTGCATTTTTTAGAGTAAAGGTAAGCATTTTTCAAGTTGCAGAATTTGAAAATTCAGACCAACGCAAAAGACCCCATGCACAGTAATAAGGGCATGCGCGTCTAATAAAACATTTTTGGTACATCAACTGCCTACCATCTCTTGCAGACAAAATTTGTGGAACTCCAACTTCTGTTGTAGGTTTTAACATTTTTCTTATTGGTTGATAGGCTTCCGCTATTTTGTTTTCTAATTGCTGAAATAAAAAAACCCATGTCTTTATTGTAAGTTAGAACTGCATTTTTCATTTAGATATTGAAATTAGTAAGGTACATAAAAAATATATTATAGCTTTACTATTCAACTACGAAGCTAGCAAGATTGACCTCTTGTTATTTTGTGATATTATATAATAAGCAGAAAATTGAAGCAGTACCTTTAATAGTTAAATGAAAACACAAACAAAAACATGCAATGAGCAATCTTTGACATATCAAAGACATGATCAACAATATGTTAATATATTTATCTTTATAAAGGAAAACAATATAATGTAATATTCAGAAATTATGGCCAACATATGACCTATAACAAACCTTTGCTTTATCTGACCACATGAAAGACTGTATAGTGACATCAAGCCGTTTTAACAACATGTCTCTTCGAATGCGATATTCGTCACTCAGGGCAGAGTTAATCTTATGGACCAGATCCCACTGATTGTCTGAAAGCCTCACTTTAAGAAGGGGTTTTCCAAGGGCATCTGGGTGCTGGCCCATAACTTCTTTGATCTAAAATAAAATAACTTATTTTCTGTTTGACAGCCTCACTTTGAGGTGGGGTTTTCCGATGATACATCACTTCCTTGATTTGAAGATGCAAATTCCAAAAAAAATAATGTTTTATTAACTTCACTTTAATAAGGGGATTCCCTATTTCATATGTGTGATAGCCTATGATATAGTGGCCTACTTATGTAAATGCCAAATCAAATAACAATATTTCCATAGTTTGACAACCTCAATTCAAGGAAGGGTTTCCAAACTGCATCTTGGTACCGTAGTTGCTTTGATTTGAAAAGGCCTCACTTTGAGGTGGGGGTTCCCAATTTAGGTCCTGGTGCATCACTTCCTTGCAGATGAATATGATAATAGTGTTTGATTTGTCTGACAACTTCACTTTGAGAAAGAGTTACCCAATTGCATCCTTGTACTGGCTCATGACCTCCAGGCTTGGCAAAATAACCCATTACAATGTACATGTATGACATAATTAAAAATTTGATTTGTTTGAGAGCCTCATTTTGAGAATGGGTTTTCTAATCATATCTGTGCATATGACTGCCTTAAAAGGCTTTCTCACCTTAGCTTCCAGTTTGCTGAAAAGCTGGAAAGCATTGATGTTGGCAGGAGGTTTTGGGAACCCAAGAGCAATCAGCATCAGTTTCATGTGCTGCGCAGTATCACTCTCATACTGTAACAAGGAACCACATCTCAAGATAAAATGGGACATTTTGAACCAGTTTTTGTTTTCTTGGTATTCAAATAGTTTACCTAAAAAATGTGGATAGGATGGGGCCACTTGCTCTAAATGACAGTTATTAAATGTTCAAGGTTATTGATATTAAAATGAAAAAATATAATGAGTTTTTAGGGGAGAAATGATCCTTTTTTGCTGTTTAAGCCATTATTTTTTTTAAATAACATTAGATATAATAATTATTAATAATATGCAAAAAATATATGTTTTGCCTACCCCAGGGGTTAAAGAATTTGACAAAATCAATCCATTCATTGTGAACCTTTTTTCAATGATGGCCCGTATATATACCTTATATACATGTAATGAGCAAACTTGAAAGTAATCAAACATGGATTAACAACTGACAATTGACTGGTGCATAACTTACAAAGATGCTGAAAAGAAACCTTATTTAATAAAATACTGTCATGCAAATATAAAGAGAAATAAATGATAACAAGGTCAAAAGCATGTTTCGTATTGTTCATAATTTACCCCAAGTCTTCCAATGAGTCTAGGATATCGGCATAGGTGTCCATCGAAATCTGCTTATTTCTTACACGTTTTTTTGACAGTTTGAGCTCGTCACATAAACCTATGCCCAATGGTTAGATTAATTAGGTAACAACAATAATAGGGTGCAGGGTTTTACCCACAATCCAAGGGGCATGAGCGAACTGGCTCCTTTTACAGAACATTTGGCTTTCACCCTACTACAATCATACATATATCTCACCTGGCTGGCTATTTCACTAGGTGTGGTAGGTTCAGAACTCAGGGCGGCAGGATTATTGCAGGCCAACATTCGTACAGCCTGGAGCTCCGTGACCAGGAAATCTAGGACAACACATGTGACAATGGATGAAGTTTTCTAGGACAGACAGTTTTTCTATAAATGACCCCTGCATATAAATGTAAAGTCATCACCCGCATATCACTCTCATTTTATATTATCGTCTTATTTATTCTACTTTTATATTGTTTGTCAAATAACATTGATAGTCAATGTAACAAAACAAAATTTTTGAGTTTGAAACTGATGATTAAATAAGTACTGAAAGTTTTAGCAATTTTGGTGAATGAAACCATGTGGTCAGTGCATGGTGTTCGAATTCTGATTAGTAATGCATTGAAAGGATATATATGGTCATCACTGCAATATAGATATATAAAAGTTTCAAAATAACAAATATTATGGTTACCTACTGTAGGAGTTTGTAGTAGACATGTTTTGTCACTAGTCCCTGTGTGTTTCATATTAATATAGTGTGCTAAGAGTTGGTAGTGGGCATGTTTTGTAGCTAGGCCCTATTTGTTTCAAAATCACTAATAGAATAGTTACCTAGGAGTTGGTAGCGAGCATGTTTTGTCACAAGTCTCTGTGCGACAGGTCCATCATTCAGTACGGGATAAGGACAGCCTAAAGTTACATGTGCAGGAATTAGTTACACAAAAACAGATACATGGGTCACCTTTTATCATTTGGTTTATAAACCTATATATATATAATTTAGGTGCAAACAAGAATTGTGACCACTTGTTTGTGTATTGAGTGTCTCTAGTATCACAAAAGAAGAAAAGCACTAAGCCAAGGCATTAAAATGTTTAAAAGTTTAAATCATTATTTTATAATAGTTGATTTTAAATGCATTCTTTATATCGCCATTGCTTCTTGGGGGGTGGAGGGGGGTATATAAGATATATATTCCAAGACCAATAAAAGACAACACAAAGAAGAATACAAACATCAATAGATGTATAACAATGAACCAATTGACAACATTACCATAAGCTCTTAGGAAACTGCTAATTTCCATCAGAAAGTAAGAGGCATCATTAGGGCCAGTTACTGGGTTGACAGTTTCCTGGAGTCCAACAAAGTCACGGAGCTCCTCACATAGCCAGGAGACAAGTGTTGTGTACTCCACAGACTCTGGACCACCTTCTAGAGCCTTTCCTAACAGGGCTTCTTGTAGCAATTCACCGTCATAACTGTAGTAAAAGGAAACTTTTGGTTACTGAGGTAAAAAAAATATAACAACATTATATTAATCTCACTGGCATTTAACACAATCTTGAGTGTTGTCTTATGTTGTGGAGGAAACAGGAGTTTGAAAGGAAAAACAAGTTTGGCTGAGTGATCACAAACCAAACTCATATAGATTTACTAAGATGCATTGTTGAGTCAGCCTTAGGCACTACAATGTAGGTAAATGTCATAAGTGAAATGAAATAGAAGTGACACCAATTCACTGTCAAATCCAGACATTTGAAGACTAGAAGTCTAATGTTCCCGGGATCATTAAGTCTGGAGCCAGGAAAATGAACTTCTTCTGTTTCAGTTATAAAGTATTTGGCTATTTCCAGGTTCCGCTGTTACAGCTTTAATTTCTTTAGGTTGATATTGTGTATAATTTAATATTAATGTTATGGTTTTAGTATTAAATGTCTAAACTTAGCTGGTAAATCATAAACTGATATGATAGAAGTAATATGCTTTATGGGTCACTTCCTTTTCTAAAGATTAATGAACTTGACACCCCTACTCTGTAATGTAATTTATATACATGTATAAGGTTCATCCATGAGAGTTGTTACAATGCATCATTTCATTTTCGTCATGTGATGTTAGTTTATAACTAGAAATGTGTCCATAGGACACGGATGCCCCCACTTCGATTTTTTGTCACAGAAAATAAGCCATAATGATTATTCAGGATAATCTGCACATATAGGATAAGTTGAGTTGAGTTGGGTTTTACGGCATTGCAAGACTGTATAGGTTATATGGCGCCATTCAGGCAGGAAAAAACTTGTTGGATCCACATTGGACACATACTTTTCAAGAATTAGATTGGAAACATATATTTTTGAAGTATTTTTGGCAAAAAAGGGCCTTAACTGCTAAATGACTAAAGCGATTTCCATGACTATCGAACTTGATCAAGATATTATGGTCACAAACATGTGTTTAAAGTGTGGTGAGGATTGGACAAACAGTTTTCAAGAATTAGATTGGAAACATATATTTTTGAAGTATTTTTGGCAAAAAAGGGCCGTAACTCCTAAATGACTAAAGCGATTTCCATGACTATCGAACTTGATCAAGATATTATGGTCACAAACATGTGTTTAAAGTTTGGTGAGGATTGGACAAACGGTTTTCAAGAATTAGATCGGAAACAATCTTCGGGACGTACGTACGTACAGACAGACCGACGTACGTACGGACAAGGGCAACCCTATATGCCGCCACTTTGTGGGGGCATAAAAAAGCAGTGAAAGGAATAGTAAGTGTGCTTCTAGAAGCTGATGAAAGAGCATCACATAAATATGAAGGGAAACTTTGAAGTTTCTTTTTGTACTGTTTAGAGCAGATTCTGAACTATTGGAGACTTGGAGAATTAATGTGGAGCATTGCAGTACAGCTTCTACTTTTCAGGTTCAGACACCCGTAAGCCTGGATCATTGCGATACAGATGGAACAGGGTCAATGGTTTGAACCCCTGTATGCATGCTTAACAATTAGGACTGTTGATTTCACTGATATATTGTGAGACTAGTTTATAAGCATTTTGTATGCTGGTCCTGTTGAAGATAAAGTATAGGTGTTGCAGTCTTCCTGTTGGTATGTTCCGAGTGAGGCTTTGGATAATTAAACCTTGATTCTTGAACCATAATAATCATTTCCAACCATTTTGTTTTGTCAGTAATCATTTTAATCAAGTGTATATATTTCTCATTACATACTACATTTCTGGGTCAAGGAAGTCTGAGAAAAGGTTTATGGTTTTATTTAAGGCCGAGCTACATGTAACTAGGGAAGAAACATTACCGAAGAAACAGAGTGAAATACAAGAGATCCTTGAATACTTGAGAAACAACCATTTAGGGAACATAAATAAAAAAGTTTCTACTGATAGCTTGTGCCTGAGACTGATTACCTTCAGCTTGCATCGAAATTTGTGTAAGGTAATCTTGGGTTAAGGAATAAAGAAGTATTCTTGCTAAATTAGTTTAGTGTATGTAATGTTGTCAGTGTAATGTATATAGCAGACCCAAAACGGGATGGTTTAATATAGCTTTATTTCATTCATACTCATACGCACACGATCTCGAATCTAATCAATAACTGAACTATCAACATACATGCAACTGTTAGCCAGAGGCGGGCTTATCATACACAGAGGCGGGCTTATCAATACTGGGCTCTGATTGGCCACTACAGTGTAATGCACCAGTCAATTGCAACCACGCCCCCCCCAGGTCTGGGGGTATATCGGGGAAAAGGGCCATATTTTTACCTTTCAGGCGTCCCCGCAGTGCCGGGTGAATGCGGTGGTTTTGCCTTACCTAGGGTCCCTGGGGTGCAAGGGCATTTGGCGGGGATTTTACCACCAGTTCGTCTCCGCAGGGCGGGCATTTCACCCGGGGTTGGCTGGACCGAAAGTCAAAGTCCCCGCTATTCCCCGGACCTGGTGGGGCCGTGGTTACAATTGACTGGTGCATAACTTACAAAGATGCTGAGAAGAAACCTTATTTAATAAAATACTGTCATGCAAATATAAAGAGAAATAAATTATAACAAGGTCAAAAGCATGTTTTGTATTGTTCATAATTTACCCCAAGTCTTCCAATGAGTCTAGGATATCGGCGTAGGTGTCCATCGAAATCTGCTTATTTCTTACACGTTTTTTGACAGTTTGAGCTCGTCACATAAACCTATGCCCAATAGTTAGATTAATTAGGTAACAACAATAATAGGGTGCAGGGTTTTACCTCAATGTATCATAAACGTATGCTAAAAAAGCGTTTAGGGAGGTAGATCAATTTGTAAACATTCCATTTCTCGAAATTATTTTGTAAGTCACTTGGTCTATTTTAACTGTTATATCCCTTAAATATGTACTAAGAACGTTTTTTTGTTACTTCCTTGAAAAACAAAACATGAACCCTGGGGTTAATGCTGTAAATTGGCATTTATTCATGATTTGGGCATGTTTTACTGACATAAAAAAATATCAGTTTCGAGAAATTCTAGATTTACTCATTGTATGGTCAACTGTATAGAGCACTTCCAACAGCTTCATTGTTGAACTAGCTGTTGTAAGGACGCTGATTTTGTCGTCTGCATATATTCAAAACTTTGTTCAGACATACACTCTTTCTTTCACTTAACATCATAATTTTAAAAACCTGCGTATAATCTGTAATTTATAGATACACTTTTAACTTTCTTTTCTTTAAAGTTGCTTTGTATTAAACTTTTGTGCATTTTGATATTCGGATTTGCTATGCAATCAATTACATTTCAGGTTGGCTTTCATACAAAATGTTGACTTTAAAATCAAAATCAATCATTTCAAATGATGTGTAAATTTATGTTTGACTAGTCACCTGATTATAGAAGAACCAAAAGATTCAAGAAATTAGGGTGGTATTATTGTTTTGTGTTATTATTTATCTTCAAATGAATGTGTCCAGTATTGTGACAGGTGTGTGATTTTAATGCCAATATTTTGGGCTGTAATTTTTCCAGTTAGTTCTGTCTGTGTTTGAAGGTTTGCTGTTGGAATGCAAATTCCCTGTATAAAAATGATACCAGCAGCCGCAGCACCTGGCTTCTGCTTAAAACTGTAGTTCTTGGAATCTTTGAGTTCTGGTTCTATGCTCTCTCATCTTCCGCTAATTTTTAAAATAGGCACTAGTAAAAGCCAAGGGTCTTTTAATAAAGGGCTAGAGTTTTGTATACCGATTACCCAGTCATTGAAATAAGTCTTTTGGATAAACAAGCTTGAATTTTAATTTCTAATACACAAGTGCCTGCATCAACATCAAGCCCTGCTACATAAAATAAGGAAATGAGAAATATTTTGCAATATACAGGTGTCATCTTGCACTTGTTCTATTTATCATCAGAGACCATACAGGACTTCAAAACTGAATGCAGATACTACCTTTCACGCCCAGATGAGACCACTATCTGGAAAATAGTGTTTTTTTATAACACAACATTTAAAAAAAAACATTTATGAATGCCAGTTTGATCTATTAGTGTAGATTATTGTGTGTTGTTAACTTGTGTGCTTGCCTTCCAACAATAGATTTTTTTTTTAACAAATTACAGAACCAACCACCTAGATTTATCCTAAAAGATGACAACCCTGTGGGATCTTGCTATTGAGCAAGCAGGCAAAGACCAAGGTATTTTGTTCTTTTGAACAAAAAGATGTGTTTAAGACAAGTCATGTAGGCCACAATTTCAATGGCGAGTTCATCATTGTTATGTAGTCATAGTATTATGCATAACTTTTAAGTTTCAAACATTTTCCTGGGACTAGAAAATCTTACCGGTAATGCAACACATCCAGTGGCATTGTTGTGTATATTTAAAATTAAATAATGCTTTTTTAATAATTCATGTCAGATGAAAATTTATACTTCTTTGTTCATCTTAATTATGAAATTATCATCTGCTTTTATTCAATATAATATGGTTATAGTTGAGGCGTTACATGTAAGGCCAATTTGCATTGACAGTATGTCCAAAATCATTATTGATCGTCAGCAATAGTCTCACAAGCCATTTCAATTAATGATCTATTTGTTTATTTATGAATTAAAAATAAAATATATAACAATGTTTAAAACTATTTGGCAAACTGCATTTACATGTTAACAGTACGTCTGTAGTAGCTAGTAATACCAGTAACCTATCTCCATTTTTTCCATGCACAGATGATGGAAAGAATGCCGAGGAGAAAAATCTCTTCATTGTTGGAGCAAAGAATTCTGTAAGTAAACAAATTCATGTACCAGAATAAAATAATATGATAGTTTAAATAGTTCACATACATTGTATATATGTATAACAGTATTTAACTACACATGTATTATAAATCGAAAAAATGCTTCAATTTTGCTGAGTTAAAGGGTTTCACTTGGTGAATGGCAAACATGTAGCAATTTTTGGGGGAAAATATATCCTTTGACCAAATGCAAGTATTGCCGATCGTTAGTTGTAGTAAAACTGAGTTACTAAAAGCTTGCTTCATGCATTTCTTTTAATGATCAAGTCTTTTGTTTAAAGCTTGGAACTGCTTTAGTAAAGTCATTGATTACAATTGATTATAGGTGCTTGTAAGAACAACAAGTATTTGTTCATTTTTTCTGAACACTTTTTTAGAAATAAGAAAAAAAGTTGAGTTATTGTCATAGTCTTAGCATCATTGTTTTCAGTGTGCAAAAACGTAACTTTATAAGAAACATTCAAAATATTAAAATAAAACTCTTAGTACACAAGTTGCCAGAGAAAATATGCATATCCAGCAAGACCCATGACTCTGGCCTTAATTATTCTTGAGTTATGCCCCTTTTTTCCACTAAAAAATAACAGATGAGCTCTTGGGTTGGCTTTGTTGCACTGTTGTAATTCAAGCATTGATTAAAGTCTCATTGTGTAGTTTGTAAGTACATTTTATGCAATCAATATTTGGTTATTTGCAGGGGAAGACTTCAATTATTCTCAGATTTTTAGAGAGGTAAGACTATTTTGAGAAAGCAAAGAAGACCTACATGTATACAGTAACACTATTGGATGCTGAGGGGGTAGGGGGAGGAGGGGATTGCACCTAACACACTTGGGTTGAGACCCAAAACCCATAACATGTTTACAGTCTCTTATTCATCTGTTCCTTGGGAAGAGGGTACAAAGTTACATGAGTGTCGGGCATCCCATCTAACCTCAAATCCTGGTGTGATAATCTTCTCAATATTAAAGCAGAAAGTCAAGATCAGTTACTCAACATGTCATTATAACTACATGTAGTAGGCGAAGAGCAAGACAGACTCGTTCATTTTAGTAGTTTTTGTTGTATACTTCTAAGTAATAATGTATTTCCTATTGCTTAAAAACACAAACATGATGATAATGATCATTATTATATATACAATTACAAAATGCTGGTATATCATAATGTAAAATATACATGTAGTATCTAAATTACTTTGAATCATTACTAATCCATAGTACAGCGATAAAATCAACTATCATTTAATAGTCAAAATATACATTGAAGGCAACAAAATGTAAATTATTATGCATTTATGTTAGATTTAAATTTATTGTATAAACAGAAATGAAGCACCAAAGCCCACAGTTGCCCTGGAATACACATACGCCAGAAGATCAAAGGGACATAATATGGTATGTACATCTATTTGGTCGTGTTTTATTACTGCCTTGTCATGTATAAATACCATTTTGCGATGTAGTTTGAAGTGTATTAATAGCTTAAATGTCGTATTTAAGTTAGGTTTTGTGATAAGGCAGCACTTATTGCATATCTTTATAAAGCAAAGACAAGGCAGCAGTATTTTTAGTTATCTTTGCTGCTACTTTGGTTTAAAAAATAATTTTTCATCCTCTTACCTAAAAATATCCCCTATTAACCAAACCAGATCTGCGCAACCTGCTAACAACCTGATTCAAATGGATTGAATAAGGTTGTTAGCAGGTTTCGCAGATCTGGCTTGGGTATTTTTTAAAGTTTATCCAACACTATGTTTATTAGTTGGTCATATTTATCCAATAATTTCTGTACACTAATGGCATTATTTGTAGGCCCAAACTAGCCAAAAGATGTGTATGGTTCAAGAATAATTTATGTTAAGTAAACTTCACTCCTCAGGCAAAGGACATTGGCCATATCTGGGAGCTGGGCGGGGGAACATGGCTGTCTAAACTCATGGATATTCCCCTCAATGCCGACACGCTGGAGTAAGTGTACAAAATAATGGGCTTAGTTTACTTTTTAGCTCATCTTCTGAACACAAAAAAATGTGGAGATATTTATAATTGCCATAACCTTGTTGTTGTTGTTGGTGGTGGTGGTGTTGTTGGTGTGCAACAATTTCTATTGACCATTACCTAAACACTGCTCAAGATAGTTACATGAAACTTTATATACAAAGAGTCATTGGCAATGAGTATATGTGTAGCAACTCAAATAACTTTAGTTAGACCAAGTGAGAAACGCAGACATGACTTCGGTAAGCTTTTGCTTGTGTGGTAACTGTATTATAAGTACATAAAGCACTTAGAACAAATGATTGCTTTTAAACATGGCTCCAAATAAGATGTTGTTGTAGAAGTAAAAAAATACCTTTATTGATGTGTTGATGTTGAGAGCAAAGTTGGAGAAATATGTGAGGAAACACATGCTGGTAAAGCAATATTGCTTCCCTTATTCCATAAAGGAACTTTTTTATAATTTGTAGACTAATCCATTTGCATTTTAATACAATATCTTTACAAAAAAGATATTGCTTACTTCGAGGTAAAGGCTTTTTTAGTGAATAAAAAGCATCCTTGATGAATAACCCTATTAATAATGATATACTTTGTATTTTAGGAATGGAGCGGTGATGATCTGTGTTGACCTATCTAAGCCAGAGGAGATTTGGTTCACCCTGGAGTCTCTCCTGGCCTCATCCCGGGCTCGTATAGAGGCAGCCATTGCAGATGCAAGACAAGACAACCCAGGTATCAGGGAGGCACTCCAGAAACGGGCTCTGGCTCGTGTGGGTGAAGATCATGCGGACAGAAACATGCTGGACCCTTTTCCGGTGCCCCTTGTCATTGTTGGCACTAAGTATGATCTCTTCCAGGTAAGATTTCTTTATTAACTAAAAATGTGAAATTTAAACCCTTTTTATATCCATTTAAAAATACATATAACTATTTTGGGTTATGTGTTCAAAAAAACCATTATTGTTTTATAACAACAACTTGATATTTAAAGAAAAAGTTTTCACTAGACACTAGATATAAAAAAGTCATTGTTTTCACTGCATGAAGCTTTATAAATAAAAGGGATAATCAAGAATGTCTGTTTTCTGACTAATGTATGGATACTTGTCGACTTCAAAATGTCAGCATTTGCACTTTCATGGAAATTTTACACCCCGAAAAATAGAAATTAAAGGTTAAATTTTAAGTTGTTGTTTGCCTGTTTAGTCAACAAGGTGATGTCAAAAACTTGATTCCGTTCTAAATTCTATTGTAAGGTAATTTCATCTTGGGTGTTTATTTCAGGATATGGATTCCGAAAAGAGGAAAGTGATCTGTAAATCCCTGAGATTCGTGGCTCACACAAATGGCGCAGTGTTACAGGTAATCAAAGTTTTATAGATAGTCTAGAAGCTTAAGTCTTACCAGGGATTTTTTTCTGGAATTTTGGGAGAATGACCAATACCCTTGGTATTGGGAATTGTTGATAAATAATTCTTGGGATGTTTTGAAATACATGTGTTAGCAATTTATTTGTGGTCTTTTATAACTGAAACAATGATTTTTCAAACAGTTATTTTTACAACTTTTTAATTGGGAATTTTAATTTTTGACCAGGCCTGGTCAAGTTTGGAATTTAAAATAGCAGGGCTAATGACAATTTAAAAGCTAAGTAATAGTGTAAGAATTTGGACTTGTTGATTCTTATTTTACATTATCATTGTTGACACATCTATAACTTACATAACTTAGCTCATCCCTTTTCATTTTATATAATTTGGAATTCTCTGTAGGGGAAAGTAGGAGCAGAAAGTGTGAAAATAATAGATTAACAGGTTTTACTAGTATGATAAAGGCAATTATTAAAACCCAGGCAGCTGTACAAGTGTACCGTACAGATGTTTTATGTGAAATAAAAGAGTTTAATGTTCTTGAGTATGAATGTATTTAATATTTAAGTATATATTTTACAATAAAAGCTTTTATTGTCTTCTGTACACAGTGCATACACCTGCCCTACATATGCCGTACCCATTGCTGTTCACCTAAAGTACACTTTGCCATACACATTGCCATAAACATTGCCTTACGTATTGCCTTACACATTGCCATACACATTACCTTACACATTGTTATACACATTACCATACACATGCCTTACACATTGTTATACACTTTGCCATACACATTGCCATACACATTGCCATACACATTACCATACACATGCCTTACACATTGCCATACACATGCCTTACACATTACCTTACATATTGCCATACACATTACCATACACATGCCTTACACATTGCCATACACATTACCATACACATGCCTTACATATTGCCATACACATTGCTTTACACATTACCTTACACATTACCATACACATTGCCATACACATTACCATACACATTGCTTTACACATTGCCATACACATGCCTTACACATTGCCATACACATTGCTTTACACATTACCATACACGTGCCTTACACATTGCCATACACATTGCTTTACACATTACCTTACACATTGCTCTACACATTACCATACACATTGCCATACACATTACCATACACATTGCCATACACATTGCTTTACACATTGCCATACACATGCCTTACACATTGCTCTACACATTACCTTACACATTGCCATACACATTACCATACACATGCCTTACACATTGCCTTACACATTACCTTACACATTACCTTACACATTGCCATACACATGCCTTACATATTACCTTACACATAACCTTACACGTTGCCTTACACATTGCCATACACATTACCATACACATTACCATACACATTGCTTTACACATTGCCATACACATTACCTTACACATTACCTTACACATTGCCATACACATGCCTTACATATTACCTTACACATAACCTTACACGTTGCCTTACACATTGCCATACACATTACCATACACATTACCATACACATTGCTTTACACATTGCCATACACATGCCTTACACATTTCCTTACTTATTGCCATACACATTACCATACACATTCCCTTACACATTGCCTTACACATTACCATACACATGCCATACACATGCTTTACACATTACCATACACATTACCATACACATTGCCTTACACATTACCATACACATTACCATGCACATGCCTTACACATTACCTTACACATTGCCTTACACATTACCGTACACATTACCATACAAATGCCTTACACGTTACCTTACACATTACTATATACATTGCCATACACATGCCTTACACATTACCATACACATTACCATACACATGCCTTACACATTACCATACACATTGCCATACACATGCCTTACACATTGCCTTACACATTACCGTACACATTACCATACAAATGCCTTACACATTACCTTACACATTACCGTATACATTGCCATACACATGCTTTTCATATTGCCATACACATTGCCTTACACATTACAATTCACATGCCTTTCATATTGCCATACACATTGCCGTACACATTGCCATACACATACACATTGCCATACACATGCCTTTCATATTACCATACACATGCCTTACACATTGCCATACACATTGCCGTACACATTACCATATACATTACCATACACATGCCATACATATGCCATATACATTTATTTCAGTACTATACTACTTAAAAGCAACAATTAATTTACAGTACTGTGGTACAGCAGACTAGGGGTTAGTAAAAGCCAATGGCACATGTGATTTTTATTTCCTACAAAAATAACACTGGGTTGGGTTGTTTAGTTTTTCAGCACGAAGATTGAACAACTTGTTCAGAAGGCGAGGGCTGTGATTACCAATCACCTGTTTGGAACCATTCCCAGGTAATTCTCTACCTTGTCAATTGTAAACACATGGGATGAGCATTGCACCTGTTAAAGTTGACACAAGCCTTAATTCTATATAGCAGGGATGAGAAATAGGGCTTGTTCATCAAAGTTTTGTTTTGATGACTGTCATTGCATAATAGGTTTTATATAATTTAAACTGTTTAAGGCAATGTGTAAGGCATTTATTGTACAATGATTGTGAAATATGTTACAACAATATTATATGTACATTGGCATGATGTTACATGAGAGCATGAGCATGTGGTATGGGGTAAACCTTGGTACCAAGAAGAAACCGGCATTCGCTCTGTAGTGCTCTTGTTTTAAAATAGATTGTGTATTCAGAACTGTGCTCTCATTAAGAATTGCTTAAAGCAACTCCAATATGAAAATGACATGACATCTTGAAAAAAATCCCTTCTTTTGGACCAAATTTGTTTTCACAGAAATGCATCTGAAAACACATAATTATTTTACTCTTTGATACTGAAATTGCAGGAAAAAAAAACAATTAAAGTATATAAAACACACCTAGTACAGTGAAGAAAAAGTTAGAAAAATGACAATAAAACCGCTCACCCACATGGACTCTTACATAAGCTAGGGGATAGTTTAACCTGTAAGACTTTAATTGAAAAGTGTTAGTAACGTTATTCAAAGCGTGTAATTAAAAGACAATATTTGAGCATATATCAACATATGTTGCAGGGTTCCAGCTGTCAGCATCTTATTTTTAACACTCCTAATGATTGTCAAACTTTATTGTGTCATAAAAAAGTGAATTTTACAAAACATGAGCTAGTCCCTTTAAGATTATTCAGAGAAAGAGACAAAATTAAATTAAGCTGAAATGTATTTAAGGGCCTGCAACATCTTCTATGGAGAACTTTGTACAGGTATTGAATAAATGCATCACTTGATGTTTATGTATGGTACATATCGGGAATACATGTGTCAAACATTGCTTTTGGTTTGTTTGCAGTAAGGTACTACAGACAGAATATAACAAACCCCTTATGGTTCCAGTCGGCCTTGACTCACTCCAGGCTATAGGTAAGAAGTACTCACCTTACAACAAATGATCAGTTAGGCTGCATCAATCTTAAATAAAATTGCAAAAAGATTTGAGCTTAAATATGTTGTACAAGGGAGCTAATTGAAAATAAAAAGCTTCCGAATTGTTTAAGACAGGATATATCAAAATCTTTTCTCTCCTAAATGATTTTTAATTTATCATTTAGAGTGATAATCCTGAATAATTATATCCTGTTTTAACTCCCATAGATTATTCACTGTAGATAACCGTTTTAGTCTTCTTGGAGATTTCAGAGACATTTGATAATGTTTAATAATACTTTCGCATTGTTTGATTCAACATGGTTTTACTAAGAACAGTGTTTTTAAGAACAGTTTTTAATGTAACTTTTTTATTTTAATTTGGTGATAATTGGAAGTAGTAAGTTTTTTTGTGGCCTTTAAGTTGTAAAAATTAAAGCAAACTTCTTTTACCATTTTGCACGGCTTAGATTTTGAGGATATTTTGTTTTAATAATTATAAAATCTAGCAAAAAATATAAATAAATACTTAACTACAATCTCATTAAAATCATAGCAACATCATGAAGCGAGTATTGTGGATCTGATTTGAATGAGATTGACTTGACTATATACATGTAATCTAACTCTATGAGCACCCTCTTGGAAGAATTCCATTGTACTTGTTAACCTTGCTGTCTTTTTGTAGGAAATGTTCCATTGTCAGATAAGGACGTTGGGCGGGTTAACGCCAGGTATGTCAGTATAGGATTGTGATTATTTGGAGTGTGTTGTCTTTGTTTTTTGTCCATGCTGTTGATATGGGAACGGTTACCAGCAGGTCGAGCATGCTTATGTTCAATAAGTTGGAAGTAAGATATAGTACAATGGTATTTTATATATCATGCCTCATTAAGAACGTTGCAACACTATTGGTTCAGAATTGGTCAGGAGGTGACCCTATATTTTTCCATGTTAGGTCAATAATTAATAACCTACCAAAATGGCATCTATTTCCCGATTCTAATGCAAAAATAAAACATTTCCCATAAGTTGATCACTGTAAACAGGTAATACATTAATTTATACATTAATTCTCATATCAGAATGGTAACCACTAGGTAGAGCTTAATAGAAAATCTTATAATTCAATAAGTAGTATGCTTATTAAAAGTTATGGGGTTAGAAGTTAAAAGTTATGGGGTTAGTAGGTGACCTGATATGGGATGTACAGGGCAAAGGAAACCATATTGGATGAAAGCTAACACCATAATGTATATATCATTTTGACAACCAGTTAACATTGATCAATTTATGGGAAATGCTTCATTTATTGATCAGAATAAAAAAATAAGACATTTTGGTACAATAAAATTTAGTGTCCCTGTATGGAAAAATATGGGGCTGCTAAGTGACCATCCAGGGCAAATGGCAATGCGTGATTCATGTTGGAGGCATGATATATGGAAATATTGTTATTATTTATTATCGGAAATAATCAGAGGCCATTTTGATTGATAAATTATCAGAAATAATCAGAGGCCATTTTGATCAATCATCAATTTCATTTTAAAAATGGAAAAAATATTGTTGCCAACACTTGCAAAATTATAATGAAAATATAAGATAAAAAAAATACCTTCCAGATCATTCAGCAATTACTAAATTTCTAGCCCACCGTAACTGTCGTGATGTAATACTTATTGTTACTATGTTTTTGATTAGTATTATTATATTTAAAACAAATCCATTAAATTCTAGAATGTCATTATTCAGATTTTAATGAAAGAGAGTGTTTTGTAATTGTTTAAAAACGATAATTGATATTCCAAAAATTCCTTATTGATTAACTCCTACTTAGGAGGCAAATGAACAATTTCGACAATACTCGTTCATCTTTTTATCGCTAGTGTCAATACAAAAAGTTTTGTTTGCTTCTTTCAGGAACCCTGTGGATTTATGGAAACATTGTTTTACAAGCTATTTTCCACAAACAGTAAGTTAAGGATGTTTTAAGTTCATATCATCAGCATAAGTGTTCTCTGACATGTTAAATGTTTAACGATTAAAGATGCACTCTAACTCCCAAATAAGCAGTACCACAGTTTACACAATTGATTTGATTTACCAAAAAGTATGAATGAATATCGAAAATAATGGTTCTTATGAAGGAAACTGAAAATTTGAAAGAAAGGTGCAGAAAACACGGTATTTCTACCTTTTTTTATCTCCGTAAATCTTAGGACCCACCAGTAATTTAATAATTGGGCATTTTCAGTTATTAAATTCAAGGTTACTATCTTGTTATCAGTAATTGTTTTTTTCCTAAAATGCATTATTTTGTAAGTAGTTCAACGTTTATCACTCAAAATTTATGTTTTTTATACATGTGTATGTATTGATTTTGAAAACAAGTACCACTTTAAAATGGGTCTGTACATGTTGGGAATGTTGTACATGTAAAAATGAAGAAAATTGCTCAAAATGATTATTAACTATTTTTACCATACCTGGTTCATTGATTTCGCATGTTTCTTTGGTATTGAAGGACTTCTAAGCTACAAGTAATACTTTTTACAGAACACTGATAACCCATCTAAGGTTGAAGACCCCTCCAAGGACCCAAAATATGCTGAGCCAGCAATAGACACGCTACGGGCACAGAAGGAAGAGGTTAGTTGATAAGGCTTTGCGACTTGGTACGTAAGTGTATAAGTTGACAAGCTTTTATAATCACTCAATTTTCATAATGGCTGACATTACTTTGGTTTAAGTTCCATTTCATGTGTCTGGCGTCTATAGATAGTGCTTATAGTAGCATTGGAATCGTTTTGACCTTTTCCCCTTATTAATATAGAAGTAAAAAAAAACAACCTCAGCTTTGTGCATGTACTCTATGTTTACATGCACATGTACATTTAAGTCAGATTTTCATAGTGATGTTAAGTTCTGGGGCTGTATTCAATATTATTCTCATACTTATCCTTAGGCATGCCTCAGTGCTTCCATGAAGTCTATTGGCAATGAAGTACAGTATGTGTATCTGTTTCTGTGTAGGAGTTGGAGCGATACCGGAGACAGTCTGAACGAAGATCGCAGAAGACTCGCTACGATGATGTGGCAGCTTAATGACTGTGATATCAAGTGGGTTTATATCTTAAGATGGAAAATTTACTATTTAATCTTTAGTTGTCTGACTTTTTTGTTTTATAAATGTATTTGGCGCTTCAGTGAATGTGTAAATACATCGTAAATTTATTCAAATGCTTTATGCACTCGATTTGAATATGAGTACAGGTTTCAATTTCTTGGAAAATCACATGCATCACAAGCTTAGGTAGTTTATTTCATGGAACTTAAGTTTGATTTTACTAAATAAAAATGAATTCATCGTGATTATCATAGAGAAACTTTTTTTTAAGTCCGAAAACTCATAAGAATGTAAATATAACACAAATTGTACACAAACGAAAATAGTGAGTTTAGCTTAATCCTGTAATAAGGATGTTTCGAGAAAATGAAACCTGGCCAATTTATGTTTCATGAATTCCTCTAGGTATGGACATGATTCTATGTTTTATGTTCAAGTGTTAAGCATTGTATGTACAATATAAAATAAACACTAGTTTCTTTTCCTTCTATATTTGGAACTACTATGAAAATCATAGTCTGATGTTTGTCTCAGACTCTCAGTTCAGTTTACATAACCCAATCCATGGGGTGTAAAAACACTGACATCGTGTGACTATTTTGTTTCATTTCAGGTACAGACCTCATGCAGAGAAGCATTCCCGTCCATGTTTGAGATTTATTATCAACGCAAAGATGAATAGTCATCTGTTTACTTTGAAACTTTAGAACATTCTTGAATCTTGGAACGTTTCTGTTCACGGAAGCTGGAATAAATTGTTCTTTCCGTTATTTCTGTTAAATTATTCTTATTAAATGATATTGTTTCAGTTTGAAAATAAATGAATTAATTCACTATGATTTTTGAGAAAAGGTGAAAAATTAAACTTTCGTCAGATCATGTATTTCAGCTACTGTAAGGCGTAAGAAAATGGCTTTGTAGAAAACCTCTTGAAGGTGTTTGCTCACAAAAATGGCAAGTCAACCAAACCTTTTACTAGTTTTCAACAAATGTGATAAACAGCAACTCAATTTGCTTCAATGTCAGATTTTTCTGTCCAGACCGGAAAAACATGATGGATAACTTTTCTTGGTCTAAATTTTTATTTTTAGGAGTTTTTCAGCAAACCCAATTTTATCAAAAATGCCTGCCTGGTGTGCAAAAAAATTGCGTCTGCAAGTAAAATTACTATCCCACATGTCACGTTACAAGATCCAACAACATACATCATTATTTCTGATTTGATAAAACACCTAAATTTTCTACCGTCAATGTATATTTCATTAGACTTATTGTGTACCACTTTTCATATGTATATGGTAAAATTCTGTGAACTTCAAGAACAACCCTCGTGCATTTTAATTGATTCAATATAAAATCATTTTATCTGTGATAAAACTGTACAAGTTGTCATGACTGTATTTCCATATACATGTATATTAAATTATTTATATCAATCTAAAATAAAAATGCAGAAAATTGATGTTGTTTTTTATTGACCTTTAATGAGCAGTTGAATAGTTAAATCTTTAAAAAGTGCTTCTATATTGATATATAAACCATATTTAGTATAATTTAGATAAGACCTTAAAAACCTCAAAGATCATAGCATCCATGTATGCCTTTGACTTCATTTTAGAACCATTATTCTTCTACTGGACAGAATAACTCTAAAACATGTACTGTTGAGCAATCCTAACTGATTTACCAGTTGTTTAAGCTATTCCACAGGATTTTGACCTCCAATACCATTTACCAATATGGCACTGGCTTGCCTCACAGGTGGATTTACCTCCCATGTTCACTCTTTCACAGTATCCAATGTATAACAAACAGTGTCATTATTATTCATTGTCAGTTCAATAACTTAGTGGCTGTAGGCCATCCTTGAAAATCACCCATGCTGAGGTCCAAAATATCTGGACATAGGAGTGTTTAAGAACTGTGTGGGGTAAATGTGGAGACTATAAATGAAGATGTTGGATTCTGTAATGGCCCAGTAGTATGCAAATGAGCAGATACAGTCATGGGTGGGGTATGTAGTGGTTATTCAGTTCCTAAGAAGGTACTTCTCATGGGACCGAAAGGATCAGGTAAATATTTTTATTATTTATTTTTGTGTATTAACTGAAAGATGATAATGATTTATGATGATGAATATTTATGTTATAATGATAATTGCTACAGACTAATATTTAATGGAAGCTGTGTTTTTAACCTTATTATAGTATAAAAGATTATTAACATTTTAATATTTCCTGGAAAATGATTTGAAATAAACTTTTATAAATAATTACATTGAGAAATAATTATTAACTTATTATTTTTGTATAAAAACTAATTTTCAAAAAAAACCAAACTTAGATATATTATTGAATTCAAAATCAATGTTGTAATGAATAAAATCATAAACTCAACTTAAAATGATAAAATACAATGTAACTTCTTAATTATTTTTAAAGCTTTTTTATTAATGTTTGAAACTTTAGTATAATAATTGCAATTTTTTATGAAAGGCAAGACCACCTTGCTGTATGGCTGGTGTTTGCCAGGTCAGGAGACTATGGCGGCGCCCACACAGAGTTTCAATGTTGAGATGGTGTACGGGGTGCGCAATGGGCAGATGCTTCTCATGTGGGACATCTCCGACATATCAAGACGTCGACAGTTCTACCATGGCACTGAAGGTGTGTACTTGTTGTTTCTTCCACAGGGTTTCTCATCATTTTTTTTCTTTTACCCTTTATATAATCTATAGATCATTAAAATATGGGGTTAAAAAATTGTGAGAACCCCCTGTGGTTTCTTGTAGTCATTTAAAGACATTTAAATGGACAAGCCTGAATTATGATGCAAATGTTTAGCTGAAAAAAAAATCAATTTTGTCCGAATTCTCATCACTTTCAATTTTTAAACATTTTTGAATTTTTCAATTTTAAATAAAAAACATTTGAATATCTATACTTTGCTGGCTAATATGGCAGTACATACTTTGACCTATTAGAAGTTACAAGACAACAGTACCAAAATGTTGTAGGATGTACACACCAGGAAACTAGTGTTATTTGTCATATTTTCAGCACTGGTTTACCTCCTCGATGCCAGTGAGCTCAGTAATCTGCAGGAAGTACAGGCCGACCTCCGAGTCCTGCTAAGGGACCGTGACATGAAGGGCCTCCCGCTGCTCTTTGTGCTCAGCAAGGCCGACCTTAACAGTGAGTAAATGCTTTGGTTTTACCGTATTTATTAGCTCTTCCGTTTTTTGAAGAAAAAAGTTCAGATATTTTGTTACCCTTGGTTTTGGTGTAGTCTACATTTTCAGTTTTGGGCTACAACTGATTTTTTTTTTAAATATTTAACTGAAACTTTGTACACATCTTACCAGGGAAAATATGCTCATGTACAGTAAGGCCAATAACTCTGGCTTCATTATTGTCAAGTTATACCCCTTGTTTGAATCAGAAAAACAGAGGAGCATTGGCATTTGCTCCTCAGTGCTCTTGTTTCATTGACTGTTAGGTTTTCAACATGTAATAATACAAACAATTAAGAAGAGACCATTCTTTTAAGCATATAGGATAGTGCAGTCAGTCGCCCTTGAATATGATTCAAATTATATGTGAGCTTTATAGATCATATTAAAGGTATTCGTTCATGTAGTATAGGGTCAGAAATCTAAACAAAATGCTTGTTTCAATGATAAAACATCACCAAAAGTTTAAATTAGAGCTGTATTTTTTTTTAAATATTTATAAAGAATTCATCATAAGGATAATACAAAAAAAAATCCTACTGGTCAAGTTTCAATTTAGATTGTTAAGTTTGAACATTTTGAAGTTTTTTTCATATTTTTTTTATATGTAAACATGTTATTTAAGAAACAAATTGATAAAATTCTACGTAAAAATAAAAAAAAATAGTAAAAAATTGTTTTGTAACCTTCCTTTTATATATCATATCATCGTAGCATCATTATGGTGTTATTTGAAAATGTAATCCATGCAAAACATTATAATGGTTAATCAATATGAATTAAACATAGAAACAATCTGATGTGAATATAAAAAATGCACAAACACAGCTTTGCGTCCTAATGATGGAGGCTTACCTGGTACCTTGAAAGTAATTTGAACATGGTAGCATTTCAAACTGCTGTAATGCATGGTTAAATATTGAAAGAAAATGTTTTGCACAAATAGTATAGCTATTATTACATCCGCTCAAATTTTCTATTTTACATTTATATGTTTTTCAGATATGTACTCAATACCAAGCATCGAGAAGGAGCTAGATTTGGAAAACATAGCGGCGGACAGAAAATACGACTGGGCAACAATACGACAAGATGAACCCACAACATTCCAGGTTGCCTTACAAAAACTATGCAGTCTTGTTTACTCAAAATGAGCACAACTTTCTCAAAGAAGAAACTATGCTCAACTTTTTTTTAAAAAGGCGGGTGACTTGATACAGAAGACTTATCTGTTGCTCTGAGCTGATATTAAAGCAATTTCTTGTTAAATCCGAAATTAGCCAAACTTTCTCAAAGAAGAAACAAGGCTTTACTTTTTATGAAGAAAGTTGGATGACTTGATATGGAGGGATTAAGTGTTGCTCTGAGCTAGCAAATTCTAGCAACAAAGTTGAATAGCAATGAACCAAGATTGGTTTGGTCTCAAACTCAATGTTCATGTTGACCAAATACGTAATTTGGTATGCAACTTTAGACCTGAAGCTAATATCCATGAAACATATTGCATCTGTCATCAATTCAATGGTCTCGTGTTTGTCATGAGTGGTTACACTAGTATGACTACGAAGAAAAGGCAAGAAACATTGTTAGATGACTTTGAGAATGGAAGCTCTGTAAATTATTTAAACATGTAGGTCATGTTCATTTATTGTCTTTTATACATTGTTTATTTATATTTTACAACATCCATGTTTTGTTCATGGTTTGAGAAAAGAACTGATGCAATAAATTCTTAAAAAAAATATATATGTTTCTCAAACTTTTACTTTGACTTATTACCGGTGCTATTTGAAAACTGAGTAAGCTCACACAAGGTGATAATGTGGAGCAGCCCCCAGCAGTGTAATGTACAGGAGTCATGCATGCAGGTGACCAATATCTCCAGCTGCCCGCGAGAGTCCAGGAGGCTTACTTGTGCTAATAGGTTGTTGGTAGCAAGCTTTTTTCTTTTAGCTTTTCATGATGTTTCCATTTGCATTCAATGTTCACTGATATTAATTTTCAATGTGTACTACAAAACCTGCAATGTGAAAAAAAAGGTTTTAAAAATCAGGGAATAATCGCAAATTAAGATTTAAGGTATCAAGAAATATGTACAACTTTGACCTTCATTTTGTTTTTACAAACTCGAAAAACAACTCGAATGTACATATGTGCAGGATCTCTAATTTAACTGAACTCCATCACTGTATGTCATTCTTAATTGCAGTTATTGAGCTAAAAAGTTGTTTTAAGGAACAAGGACCTTTTAACCTTATCGCTAAAAGTTCAATCCCAAGATGCATTTCCACATACCAAGTTTAATCACTTCGCATCATCAGCTCTAGTTATTGATAGTTATAAACTGTTTTCAGTATTTGTGACCTTGACTTAACCAGCCACAAAGTCATATCAGGGTATGTCTCCACCTGAGCTTGCTTTGTAGTAAGTTTCATCACTATACCCTATTCATAACTAAAGTCACAACAACTATGGACATTACAGCCAAAATTTTGAAAAACTTGATAATCGGCCAGAGCGCTTTAGACGACACAGAGCTATGGCCCTTTAATTGTGAAATAATATCCAAATTGACCATACTTAACCCTTTCTTATCCAATCTCTTTCAACCGCCATAATTATAATATTTTCAGACAAAATGTCTCGAACAAGTTCAAAGTGATACTCATATTTAAAATCAATACATATATATATGTATAACAAACATAAATTTTGAGTGATAAACCTTTAACTACTTGCTAAATAATGAACTTATGGCAAATACTAGTTACTGATAAAAAGATTGTGTGTAACATGTGATGTCAAACAAGGCCGACAGATCCATTCATAGAAAAGCATGCTCGACCTGAAGGGGTCCACTGGTCTCACATACACTCAAGTCTCTATTCACACAGAGCCCGGGCTTTGCTAATTTGCATATTACCTACCAAGTAAACATACATACTATGAACCTACTTCCATCTATAATGGAATGTTATACAGTAATACTTTGAACGCACATCCACCTACTACAGCAGACTGTTACGTGTGTATTTAAAAGCTAAAAATGCACAACTGGTGGGTCCTAAAGGATTTATAGTGATTAACTATAAGATAGAAATACAAGGTATATAAGTACCTCGTTTTCTGCACATTTCTTTCAAATTAAACAAGGTATCCTTCATAAGAACAATTGTTTTTGATATTTATTCATGCTTTTCAGTAAATTAAAACAATTGTATTAATTTAATTGTCACAGGTTCATCTATTTCGAGAGTAAGACTAAAATCAAATGTCCAATCTTTACAGAAATTGGTAACATATTGTGTACAGACATACCAAATATATCTCAAATTAGCTAAGTAATATCCATTTCCTTAGATTGTCTGTTATCGATCCTCCTATACTGATGACTCCATCAACTGGCAAATAAGATATCATTTGCTCCATTTGACTCCATCTTTTTTACATCCTATTCTCATTTAATCAACTGGAATTAAATTGTTGCCTTCCACACCAGAAATTTGCAAACAGAATTAGCAAGCACATGCCATGTCTTGACAAGTTGTAATGTTTCTTTGTAAAATTAGCAAGAACATAACATGTTCTTTGTAAAGAAGAAATATTTTTGTAAGCCAAGTCAATGACATGTACACTAAAAAAGATCAGTCTTTATGAATATGAGGCACATGGGCAGACACATTCTTAGGAGAAATTGATTACAGCTATCAGAGGAGTGATGATTACCTGGACACTCTGCCTCAGGACACAGGAATGTTAAATTCATCAATTTTGTGGTTGATGTTAATTGCAATAAAATTGTGGTTTTGTGTTGTTGTTCTACAGGTTTTCATCAGAACAAAGGGGCATAATTTCTCTACAAAACATGTTTGCAATCTTTTTATGTTATGACCAATTTTATATCAACAATTACTAACCATGACACCAGCATATTTTCATCAAAATATTTTTCTTCTCTTGTGCTTTCCATTGGCTTATCTCTTGGAAAGTTGTGAGGGAGGTCTGGTAAACATCTTTGTTCCTTATATAGGATTTGAAGACTATAAACAGAAATAATCAAAATAATAACCTTCCTAGCTGCTCTCCGAATTGGTCTTACACACAGGAAAAGGTGAAAAACATTTCCAATTAATGAGCAGTGAAAGAAGATAACAGCAACACCAAGTGGGGTTGTTTTGTCACAGATTTTAGCCACACAGGAGTGTTGGACAAGATGACCACTAGTATATTGTTTCAGTGTTCAAATATTCATCTCCAACTGCTGAGCTATTTGCTTGGAGGGTCAACTTGCATAACGATTAAAGCCAGTGCTACTTCCAGGATGTTTCTTTCCAATGTTATTTTTGTAACAAACAACATGATTTGATATTTTATATTTTAATACTACTACTCAGATCATATTTATAACACAACACTTATGTTTTTAAAAATAAAATAAAGTACAAGTATAAATAATGTGTATCACAGACATATATAAGATTTCATCAATGTTTTACTTTCCAAATTACATTAAACAATCTGAAATACATTAAACAATGTGTGAACATTATCTGGAGCCATATTCACCTTCAGTCTGAGAAAGAAGCTGAAAACTGATAATCTTAATTGCGTTGTTACACTGTTATGGGAAAAATAGTGGTCGAAAATTTTGAATATTTGTGATATAATCTTAATTCCATAGTAACATTGTTCTGAGAGGAGTATTGGTCGGAAAATATTTGAATACCTTATTACTGTTACTTTCTCATTTTTTGCTACAAAACTACAACATCAATATAACATGTTAAAAATATTATGTTTATTTTAGCATTGCTTTTCTGCTATTGAAACCAAGTGAAAATGGGCCAAGTATTCTATGATGAATAAATGCCAGGACACAGAAACAGCGAACTGATTTAAAATCAGCCGTAGAATTCATAAAAGTCATCATCATCTTCTTCTTTCTTCTGTGTCATTTGTCCAATATCCACCTCTGTGTCTGTATCGAGATCTGAGCTGATCATCCCCGCTGGAAAATAAAACAATACTAACATGCTAATTGTGATCCTTTAAAGTCAAATATCCCTGAAATACGTTTTTTTTTTCATTTTCACCTGCTGAAAGCAGTGTACCCGTATACATAGTTTTCACTGATGAATACAAAAGTTCCATGATGATAATTGCAGCACGTTACGTTATTTCCTGATATAAAAAAAATGTATATTAACTTGTTCAAAAGGCATTGGTAATAAGTTGTGATGATAAATTAATGAACAGGGGTCTTCATTGGAAGGGTCTTCATTGGATGTAGCTATTCAGATTACTCAAAATAAATAACAGATCTCTACAGTGAATAAAGTCAATGATGTATGACCATAAGATTGACTTAGGTCACATGTTGAATTCACCCCTGATATCTTGATAAATCAACTAAGAGGGCCTCTAATGTATGAATCAGTGATGCATGAAGTACAGCCAATCCATGTGACTCATAGTCCTCATTCCGAGTAACAACATTGCCGTTTTCCTTCAAGGGCGTTTCAAAAAAGGTGCAACCTGCTTAGTGGTTTTCCATGCGGTATTTTTCCACATTTTGTTATCATGGTTATAACAATACTGCCGGGGGGGGGGGGGGGGGGGGAATTCCAGGATGGTTTGAATTATAGGTTAATTCTGTCAATTGAGTAATGGTTTTCAATATAATACTGATGTTCTTTATTAATTTACACATGCCAATATACTTATGATTGATAAAAATCTTAACTTATATTAATAACTGATATTAAAAGGAGACTTGGTCAAATTTTAACATCCTATGAAATTATTTGATCTATCAGATCTTCTCAGACCACAAATGCTTTAAAAATGATTTTTTTGTAGTTTTCAATATTTTAACGTCAAGTAGAACAACGATCTAAATTCTGTAATTTGATTTCGTCAAATCAACGTTTGTTCAATAAACAAATTATTGAAAAAATACAAAAAAATGCTTTGCCCATGCTCATTTCCGTATCAGATTTTCAGGGTTTTGTTTGGTATAAAGCAATGACAACTTTGGAACTTTGATGAAGTTCTAATTTTCATTTATATTTCTTTGGCAAAAACAGCCAAAAAAAAGTCAGCAGTGTAAGGAAAATTTAATTTTACACCTAACTGCTCAAACTTGCAATGCCAAAAGATTATTCTTCAATCCAGGTGCACATAATTATAATTAAATCTATAAAAAAAATCTATGGAAATTAAGCACCAAAGACATTTTTTAGATGGCACTAACAGTTATTAGTACAAAAAGTTGTTGCCATTTGAGATCCACGCCAAGCCTACTCAAACACGAAAAATTTATGTAATAGTATTTAGCAACGTTATCGCTTCGACATTGAGTTTAAAATACCAGTCATGTTGACATGCTAACACTCTTTCTGCACTTATAGAGAGAACCATTACCAAGAATGAATACAAGAAATGCAACATTTCAGAAAAGCTATAAAAGAAGGTTTGTTTTTATTATTTCTCCAAAACTGAAATGCAGAAATTCCCTGTCTGATATTGAAAATCTTCATACATTTTTTCCCTGTCTGATATTGAATATCTTCATACATTTCTTCCTTGTCTGATATTGAATATCTTCATTCAGTTTTTTGCTGTCTGATATTGAATATCTTCATCAGTTTTTTGCTGTCTGATATTGAATATCTTCATTCAGTTTTTTCCTGTATGATATTGAATATCTTCATTCAGTTTTTTGCTGACTGATATTAAATATCTTCATTCAGTTTTTTTCTGTCTGATTATGAATATCTTCATTCAGTTTTCTGTCTGATATTGAATATCTTCATACATTTTCTCCCTGTCTGATATTGAATATCTTCATCAGTTTTTTTGCTGTCTGATTATAAATATCTTCATACATTTTCTCCCTGTCTGATATTGAATACCGTCATTCAGTTTTTTTGCTGTCTGATATTGAATATCTTCATACATTTTCTCCCTGTCTGATATTGAATATCTTCATCAGTTTTTTGCTGTCTGATTATGAATATCTTCATACATTTCTTCCCTGTCTGATATTGAATGTCTTCATCAGTTTTTTGGCTGTCTGATTATGAATATCTTCATACAATTCTTCCCTGTCTGATATTGAATGTCTTCATCAGTTTTTTTGCTGTCTGATTATGAATATCTTCATACATTTTCTCCCTGTCTGATATTGAATATCTTCATCAGTTTTTTTGCTGTCTGATTATGAATATCTTCATACATTTCTTCCCTGTCTGATATTGAATATCTTCATAAGTTTTTTTGCTGGCTGATTATGAATATCTTCATACATTTCTTCCCTGTCTGATTATGAATATCTTCATACATTTTCTCCCTGTCTGATATTGAATATCTTCATCAGTTTTTTTGCTGTCTGATTATGAATATCTTCATACATTTCTTCCCTGTCTGATATTGAATATCTTCATACATTTCTTCCCTGTCTGATATTGAATATCTTCATACAATTTTTCCCTGTCTGCTATTGAGTATCTTCATACATTTCTTCCCTGTCTGATTATGAATATCTTCATCAGTTTTTTTGCTGTCTGATTATGAATATCTTCATACATTTCTTCCCTGTCTGATATTGAATATCTTCATACATTTCTTCCCTGTCTGATATTGAATATCTTCATACAATTTTTCCCTGTCTGCTATTGAGTATCTTCATACATTTCTTCCCTGTCTGATTATGAATATCTTCATACAATTTGTCCCTGTCTGCTATTGAGTATCTTCATACATTTCTTCCCGGTCTGATTATGAATAACTTCATACAATTTTTCCCTGTCTGCTATTGAATATCTTCATACATTTCTTCCCTGTCTGATATTGAATATCTTCATACAATTTTTCCCTGTCTGCTATTGAGTATCTTCATAATGTTTTTCTTGTCTGATATTGAATATCTTCATACAGTTTAGTCCAAGCTTCTAAGAGCAGTTTCTTTATCATAAGGCACTTGTTGAGTCTACGACAGATGCTCCTTGAAACTCAACATATCCATAACCCAAATTGGGCCTAACTGGTTAATTTAGTATATAGCATATTTTTCTTGAAATCATCTCTATTGGAAAGATAGACATGAAATCTAACATAGTGATAGAAAAAATCATACATCTTAAACACCTGTTTTACCAGATAGCTTCAACACACTCTAAATGATTCTGGCAGCCATTTTAACTGCATTGTGTGTAGGTAACTACTCTTAGCAATTACTGCACCACTTTAAATGATGACCAGTCAGCATATCAAAAGCAACAATAGTCTGTTTACAGTATTACAATTTTTGGTAACTGAATTATTTTTTTAACTCAACAAGGGACCCTGGTAATTATATTACATTACAAGAGCACCACCTGCGCAGGCTGAACGTTTATCTGATTTTATCCTTTTACGCTTTATTTATTTCATATTGTACCTTTGATAGTGAACAGGTATTCCTCAGTTTGAAAGTGAAAGCTTTGGTAGTTTGCTTGTAAGTGACTCTAGCACAAAACTTAAAAAAAACAGACTAGCTTAAAATTACAAAGTCCAAAAATACTTAAATATCCCCCAACCTCCCCCTACCTTTCCAAATATGTGACTTAAAAACCTGTTTGATATATTGAAGTCAATATCCATTTATTGTCTGAGAAAAAAAATGAAATCAATCCAACAAAAATTGAAGAAGCTATGTCCAATTCTCAAAATCCATCAAAATTTATGTTTTTACCCAAAAACCCCAGGTGAGACTCAGCATCTTTAGGGTACAATGTGAAGAAGGGTATTAGATGAACAAGTTCCACAGTTTCAAAGTGATAGCTTTGATAGTTTCCATGTAGGTGACCTAAACCCAAAAGTTAACCAAAGCACCCGACGTTGACAATCAAGTGACAACAATAGTTCGTCATTTTTTTTCAAAAATCAGATGAGCTAAAAATGTATATATTCATAATTGATATGTTTGAGGATGATATTAATGACGTTTGTTGCTAACCAAATGACGGTAATAATGTGATATTGCTATGATGAGGATGATAAAAAGTTTGCCCATACCCAAAATACATTTATAAATAAAGTTATGAACCAATAAAAATATAGAGAAAGATTATGTGAAAGTAAAAAGTGCCTTGCATTTGTAAACAATGAATAATGCAATGTTATATCAATAAAATGACAACATGAAATGGATGATTGTGCAATTTCTTACTCTGTTTCACTACAAATATGAAAGAAAAAAATCATATCACAATAGTACAGATAAACAATTTCACAACTTTTAATAAACATGATGTTGTAGAGGGCCTAGAAAATGTTTAAAGTTTCTACATCTATATAAAAGAAAAAACATCACTGATTAATAAAGCCAGCAGCAAAATGTGTAAAACTGGTTAATTATTGGGTTGGGTCAAAGTTGGCTAAATGTTTAACGATTGCTCAATATTTATCCGAAACATATTAAAGCTGCACTCAAAGATTGACGTAAATGTCATGAAACCAGTTATACAAAACTGGTGACAAAATATCATATTGCAATGTTTGATATAAATGTTCAAAAATTTAATGTTTAATGGCTAAAAGCGTTACTAATGCTTTAAAAAACAAAAGGCCCAAAAGGGCCTATGCTCTACTGGCTGGGTTTGTGTGGTCAACATCACTGTTTTCGAAAAGAACCAACCTCTTATGGATATCTGAATACTGTATCAGTTTCATCGAGATACAATCAAAACTGAAGACTGTATCATGTTTGCAAGCATTTTTTACACAACAGCATTTTTTTTATACTATCAAGGCCCATAATCTAATCATTTCAAGGCCCATAATTTAGGCATGCTTGGGCAGATCTAGCTGGTTTTCGAAAGGAATAGAGATCTAATGGATATCCAAATACTGTATAGTTTCATCGAGATACAATCAAAACTGAAGACTGTATCGTATTAACAAGAATTGTTTACACAATAGCATTTTTTTATACTTTCAAGGCCCATAATCTAGGTATGCAAAGGCGGATCTGGCTGGTTTTTGAAAAGAACCAAGCTCTGTTGGATATCTAGATACTGTATGAGTTTCATCGAGATACAGTAAAAACTGAAGGCTGTATCGTGTTAACAAGGAATTGTTTACAGGCACACTGATTTTTTATACTATCAAGGCCCATAATCTATGCATGCATGGGCGGATCTGGCTGGTTTTCGAAAGGAACCGAGCTCTAATGGATATGTAGATACTGTACAAGTTTCATCAAGATACAATAAAAACCAAAGGCTGTATCGTGTTAACAAGGAATTGTTTACAGACACATGGACGCATGGACGCATATACTACGTACACATTACCATCGCATAAGCTCTTCTGGCCTTTGGCAAGTAGAGCTAAAAATGAAATTTTCGGCAGTTTTCCAAACTAATGACATCTGTTCAATTGTGAGTTATCTTTTATGACTGAATTGAAGCCATTGATACCAAAAACAGCTAATTCTGTGACAAAAAAAAATAAAAAAATGTCATTACTCCTAATCTGTGAGAGTGCAGCTTTAATAACCAATCAAATAATTCAAATGTGCAAACTAACTTAAAGACAACCTATGGACAATTTATACAAGTGGCTGCAGTCTGGATTTGGAAGAAATTGGTATTTACTTTAACCATTATATATTTTACAATTGTGAAGGAAGCTATGATAGCTTATACTAAGTCACTCTCGTTGGCATGATGTTGCGCGAGAGTGTGTTCTTCTGTTGTGGGGGAAACCGGAGTACCCGGTGAAAACCCACTTGTCCGGCTTGGTGACCACCAACAAAACTCACATGCGCCCAGGCCGGGAATCGAACCCAGGTCGCCTTGGTGAGAAGCGAGTGCGCTAACCACAGCGCTAACCAGACACCCTAATTGGGTATTTGGTAACTGTTATCGCCATTAGGGTATCATACTAAGAACTTTCCCTTTTTGCTTACGATTTTCCTAAAACAACAACAGACAAGATAGAAAACATATCCATTCCTTACCCAGTTTCCTTTGTTGGCTGGAGCCCCCTGTAGATCCCAGCACAGACTTCAAGGTGCTGAAACAAACATGTTTAAACATGGCCTAAAGTATTGTGTTTAAATATGAGGAAACTACATTCAAACATGGCCTAAAATATTGTTTTCAAATATAAGGAAACATTATATTCAAACATGGCCAAAAATATTGTGTTCAACACTAAGGAAACATTACATTCAAACATGGCCAAAAATATTGTTTCAAATTATTATCAGCAATTTCATTTTCTAGATGTCAGTATTGTGTAAAAACATACTTACATTAAATCATTAATTATTGCAAAATGCATTTCAAGATTACACTAGTAGTTTAAGAAAAAGGTTTTTTGTTGATAAAAAAATGTAACTGTTTACTATACATAAATCTATTTATTTAAACTCAAATTGATCCTACCGGCCTTTATATAAACATAGCTTTAGTATACATGTATCATGAAGGTTACATTTGAAATTTTAAAATTTAAAACATCCCATTATATAGTGAAACTGATAAGTAATCCTATTACCAGTAACTTACTATAGAGAAATAACTAACTAGAAAAAATGTACATTCGATATTAGTAATATTCATTAGCATGTTAAGCATGTATAGTGAGTAATATAGCACAATGCATTAGTCAAATACATCCACTGTTAATTTTAGTTAAAGACAATGAATAAACGTTTTGTGCTGAGTGATGGAAATCTTACTTAAATAATTATTCCATAATCCTCAAAAAATAGCAATTGAAAGCACTATGAATAAAAGTATTTGCAGGCAAGCAGTGACTAGCTAGATATCTCTGTGTATCAAGGTTATAAATGATAAAATAAAGAGAAATGATGATCAAAGAATTAAAACACA
Organism: Mya arenaria; assembly: GCF_026914265.1. Taxonomy (NCBI): domain Eukaryota; kingdom Metazoa; phylum Mollusca; class Bivalvia; order Myida; family Myidae; genus Mya; species Mya arenaria. Next base: position 34,940,723 of record NC_069132.1, on the reverse strand, counting down.
GGGGTAACGATAATATGTAAATGAATTGATGCAACACCATTTTTTTTCTAGAATTTTTATTTGATCAAATAGAAGTTCTGCTCACCATCTTTTAAAAGCGTAACCCATCCACTAAGCCTTACCCATCCACCAATAACTTTTAATAAACAACCAAATAAAACTACATTATGGGGTTATATGTGACCTTAACCAAAACAAGGACAGGGCTAAAATAACAGTGAAGCAACACATGCACCGGTACCTTTGTTGTTGCATCCCTGTGGGAGCCCCTGTTGGAACATACACAGGAGGCCCCAAAGGGGAACTCAAGTCAGACAGAGGCTCCTGCTCATGTGACTCATCATGTGACAGGTCATGTGACTCCTCTAGAGGGGCACTAGTGGGGACTTCTACTGGGGGGTCAGTACGGGGTTTACTGGAACAATTACAATGAGAGAAAGAACTGCAGTTAGTAAATGAAGTGCACACATCAGTCATGAATATATGATGAATTCTGAAACAAATATCAAAACATGACTTCTACATACATATTTTAATCACAAACTTACAAACTTTTGCAGTTCTCATCTGATTCTAAACTTTATGCGTAGAAGTCATATTCTGGTTAATGTGAAAGTTTAATTAGAATAAACATAGCCTGAATCAATATAGGTAGAGAAATATCGAAGCTCAATGAGAATTCACTCGAATAAAATACATATAAATGTTTGCAAACAGAAGTGATCAATTAATGTGCATGAAAATGACATATAAACACTAGCTGCCATATTTTCCGTAACATTTTTAAGTTGATTTATGAAAAAGTATATTTGAAGCAATTTTGATAGAGGAAGGAGTTATAGTTAGATTATGCTTTGAATGAATAAAGCAAAAGATCAAGTCTGATCAATGTAAAATGCTATCTAAATCCGTCCTATTTCATCAAATATAAAACTTTATGCTTGAACAGTGCTAAATTGCAACATTCAGATTTACTTCATCTGTCCTAATAAAACAAGAGCAATTTAAAGCCACAGCTCATCTTATTTTAGTCAAACTAGAGGCATAACTCAAAATTATTAAGGCCAGAGTTATGGATCTTGTTTTACATGGTTGGATCATATCTACCAACATGTGTACCAGTTTTTTTTGCATATCTTGAACAGGTATTGAAATATGCCCAAATGACAACAAAATCAAGGCTATCATAAAACCAAGACTGTTTTCCTTGACGGTTTTGAAAATCTGTTTTTGGAAAACTTGGGCAACTATACATGATATTTGGATAATTATTGAAAGTTGTCTCCTGATAAAAAAGGCTAAAACTTGAATAATCTGCCTTGGAAAGCAGGACATGAATGAAATGTCTCATTGAACTAGTGTTTGAAAATGAACTCAATATTTCAGTCTTATATAGCATTGAACTTTATATTCTCAATCCACCAATGGAAAGTGCAACATCTGTAGGTTGACTTCCCACATCAAAGGAACTGACTGTAGCCTTTATTATGTGGCATATATTTTGATGTAACACCAGGAACTAACTACTGAAGAGGCAGGCTCATACCCCCTCAAAGCATCACAACATGTACATTTTGCATTGGATTCATCACAACAGACCATTTCAATCGTAGATTTAAATTTTACAAGAATGGAGAGGTGACAAACGAAACTCTAGAAGTAGAAAAATGGCTGTTTGAATCGCTGTGAGGTTGTACAAATTTACTATCTCTTCAATGCATGATGGCATAAAATATGATCATGCTTTGTTTAACTGATTGACGAGTAAATTTCCATGCAAACAGTAGTAAATGGTTTCTTTAAACGTGAGTATAGCAACCATTTTTACTTTTACACCTCAGTTTGGACCTCCAAAACAAAAGCTATAGTAGCTTTGGGTACTTTTCTGAAACATACTTCACTATAAAAATCCTTTAAAATCAAATTGTTAATTATGATGTTACTATGGTAATGCTGTTTTTTGTCTATAATGCATAACTTAACAAAACTAGCCACACTCGATTCACTCTCGTTACAATAGCACTACAACACGATTAAAAATTCAATCATTGATAAATAAAAACATAATGGAAAAATGATGATGTTCCTGCAGTGATTTTTAGCATATATTATTCTATATGCAAAACTGCAATCCTATATTTTAGCAAAAAAAGATACATTTTATCTCACCCTCACTAAACATAGAAATATCTGTCAAAATAGTAATTGTAAAAATACCTATAATAAACCAAGGTATTTGGAAGGCACTCAATATATAACTAATCATATGTTATTACATAACAAATACTAAATAAATATTAAAGTTTTGAGGTGTCTGAAAAAAAATGTCCAAACTCGACATAATCCGACTGATGTGATTTTTGGCTTGGTAACTCCATATTGCTTTGGTATCATTCATTTGAAAGTGTTTTATGTATGAATAAAAACATGTAAAATTTATATCAAAATTGGTATTACAAACAAGCTGTTTTGAAAGATGGCCGTATGTTTTTTCGTCTCCGATTTCGGTTGAAATAAAAAGCAAAAATATACACTGGAATAACTTTATGTACAATGTATTTTCAATTATTTATTAACATATTAGAAATCAGCTAGCAATTCCCATTCAAATGATACCAAATTGTATTAAAATAACAGATAGTTAGTCAGTGATTCATTTTGAAATTTGCATGAATGTTTCCATGGGAACACATATTCTAGAACAAAGATTCCTGGACTCCATTTTAATAATGATCATAAGGCTTCAGACTATTCATTTCCAGGCATAACAATGTGTATGGTGAAAACTGCGCTTCAATGAAAATATAGTACATGTATGACATTTATCATGTAGATTCTGCCGGTTACTAAATAGATTTCCACAAGCATTCAGCATTGTAAGGTTTACGGTTAAGACATTTTATTGAAACAAGCCTCTGAGTAAAAACGAGAGATTCCAATGAATAGTTTAGTGAACAAATTACTTCCAAATAATGCATCTTGCTGTTGTAATGCATTTGTCAGAATAATGAGGAAAAAAAGTGTAGAAGACTTGGGATGGGCAGCAAAATGAATCACTGAGTTAGATGAGCATTGTGACAAGTCTCAAATTTCTTGTATCAAATAGAGAAAGTTGCTGAAAGATAAACTGTAAAACATTTCACAAAAATCATGCATGGAATGGCCTAAACTCAAATTCAAACAAGAGCACCCAAAGCCGATGCCAATGCTTGTTTTAAGTCGGTAAAGGGGAATAACTCCATATCATAAAATTAAGTTATGGTCTTACTTTACATGTGCATGACTTCATCGTTTATTGCAAAATGTGTCTTTGCTTCCATATCAATATTTTGAACTTGTTTTTAGCTAACATAACAATTATATTTTTATAAGCTGCTGGCTATGACAATACCTCATTTTTTTTTCCTTCAAAAAACAGACAAAATCAAAAGTTAATTAGAACTACATTGAAAGAGGTGTTAACAGAAAGGCCTGACTACTGGATTGGGAATCAGCTTGTACACTCTCATCAGGCATAGTCTAAGAAACTTGTATTATCTGAGACCCTCATAACTTACCGTAGAAATAATAAAAAATAAACTTACTAGATATTTACCGGTAACTAGACATAAGACGGCTGTTCAAGAAGTTCATTTACTTCTTCAATAACTTTTAGATTTAATTATATATGTGGATAGATAATGTTTGGACAGGAAAAATGCAAAATATACATTTTTTGCCTATCATGAAACAAATGCTATAATTACACTCATTTTTTTTTAAGAAAGACAATAAGTAAAGCCATTTAATGCTAAGGCGGTGCACACTATACCAGATTAGGTTCCACTAAATAAAACATTTATATTAAATGGCTATAGCCTAGTTGAACATCCCTCGTACTAGATATTTTGATGCATTTAATAAAAATTTGTTGTTGTTTTTTAAATTATTTCTCGGAAACTTAAACTTGCTTTTAAGCCATGTTACTTTCAGTGAGAGTGTACTAACTTGATTTAATGAGGCCATAGGAAATACACGGCTTACCTATTTTGACTTCGTGGAGAAAAGGCAAATACAAGATTGTCTTTCCCCGCTTTCCTATTAGATGTATCGAAACTAAAATATGGTGTAATATCTAATAATTGGATGCAGTTTAATTTGATTCAGCATTGTCCTATCCTTTAACCACGAAGGAACTCCATTACAAGTTTTCGATTACTGGGGTTGGCCCTGTAATTTCTATTGTATACCGTAATTACGGTAAACATATGCAAACTTAACCTTCATTTGTTAAGTTAAGTAACTGTTACAGCATAAGATCATTACAACAAATTCTAAAGTGACAACTATTTGCCCAGCGTGAGATGAGATGGCTAGAAGGGAACATTCTCTCAATCAAAGACACAAATCTCTGCCTTAACTAGGGAAACAATATAGAATAACACTGCCTCCTGTAAAAAACAACCTTATATCAAGCTAAGATATCATGCTTAAATAATCATCAGTATTAAGCTAGAAACTATAGGACTTTAAAACACCTATCAATATGTTATGTGTCTAGATGTTGGTTGAGAACTGGCAAGCCAAATTTCTAAACCAGCATGGTTATCACAGGCCCTGTGAAACCGCCACCTAGGAAACAGACGGTAAAACTCAACCTTTTTTGGCCACAAGTTTTGTTTTAATTCTAGAACACCTTCGATCATCTGAGACATAGAATTGATAGGCGCTTTAGTTACATCCTGATAAGCCATGTCGGCTTGCTCACCTGCCGGTACTGCGAGGAGAGAGGGTGGAGGCCACCTGTTTCTCTAGCTCGTTGTCCGAGTTGTCTGTGTCGTCATGTTGTGGCGCCACCTGCTGGCGGGGCAGTGTGCCACTCACTAGAGTCTTGTAAGCCTCTGTCTCTGTAAGGTATTCGAGTTTATGTGTAGGTTTTATTAAATGTAGAAGCATCAGTTCTATACATGCCATTTTTTAATTTTTGTGTTTTATAATTTATCAGTGTCAGTAAAGTATTAGTAAAGAATCAGTAAATTTACTTTTGCCACAAATGAAAATATCAATCATGTACTTGAATAAGAAAAGATATATTTTTTATAGAAAAAAACAAAAACATAAATGCATTTATCTAGATTTTTTTATATTTATTTACAGTGCACATGTGAAAATTAAGAAGGATCTAAGTAAGTCAAAACATAATATCATTTACGTATGTAAAAAATACATATTTATTGTAGATATATAATTCTTAAGTTTGTATGTGATAGAAATATGAATGACACATGCAAAAAATGGCATATGAGCAGACAGAAATTTATGTCTATGATTAAGTACCAGAAATCTATCAATAACTGATGTTCTGAGAGAGACAACTCATTTATTCAGTTTTGTCTATATAGAATACACACAAAAATCTGAAAAAAGTATCCAAGTATCTGTGATGAACAAAAGCATTAAACTAACTGGAAAAAGAAGGAACTTAAACAAGTAATTTTTATCAGCAATGTTTAGAAAACTCTATCAAGCAAGCGAAGCATAGGTTTTCTCCTTACTTAAAGAACACCTTACAAGAATACATCATTACTAAAATGTGTTGCATCAGGGAATTTTCAGCTCAAAGTTGGAAGCTTGTATTGAAAAAGAATAGGTATAATTTCATTGAATATGTTTACAAAGCATTTTTGCCATTAAAATTGCAATTAATTTTGAATTTTAGAACTTGTTTGACACATTTTTTATTAAATGTCCTAAAATAAAAAAAAATGTTTTCATTACAATTATTATCAACTGAATGTTTTAGCATTATATAGTATAATATCATAACATCAGCCTAAGCAAGTTGGAGCCACTAGGTTAGGTCTTAAGACGAGACCATGTTGATAAATTTCAGGTAAGTACAAGATTTCTACGGGAAAATATCGAGCACTACAACAGCTATTGGGGAGGGTTTCAACCTTATCCTTACCATTGAGTGGCACTTTAGGACCATTATCTGTGGCCATGCTTTGAGTGATCATGCTCGATTCATCGTCACTGAAGCGCTTGCTATCAACAAGACTGCCAAACTTGAGACGTGGAACTGTTACCAAGGGGAATCAGAAAAAACAAAACCACAACATTTAGTGACAAACAGCTAGTGTGAGGTCTACCGCTATTGTACATTCTATTGTACATTCTATTGTTATCTGAATACCACTTCAAAGTTGTTGCTTTTTTCTTTACATGATAAACATGCTGTTTAGTTTTGCTTACATCAAAAATGAAACTTGACAAAAGAGCAGATGAAATTAAAAAAGTCACAAAGAATTTTCAAATTTTGATTTGAATAAAAGATGAAAAATAATTAACTTGTTATATAGTTCAGAAAGGTAGATACCTGGCGAGTTAGGTTTTAAGCAAAACTGTTACGGCCACTGATGTACAATTATGTGAATTTTGGATGTCTGGCGACCCCATAGTGTTTTGATATCATTTGAAAAGGTTTATTGAGTAAAGAGGGAATAGAATTCATGAAAAAATATATTACAAACAATCCTTTTTACCAGTATGTGGAGAGATTACAAACTGCAATCACTTTATATATAATGCTTTTTTCAGTTATTTATTTTATATTAAGTACCATACTCAGCAAGCAATTTCCTTTCAAATAATACCAAAATTAAATGCAGTTACCAGGCATAAAAAGTTAACATCATTTATTTTTAACCAATGGCTGGATGAAATAATAAGCTTTCTGCACATCAGATATGTTATTGACCAAACAAAAACAGTAAAACTTAGGTTACTTTTTCCATGGTATTCAGGTTACAAATAATATACCATAAATTTCAACATTGATGCAAACATAACAGAATTATAAAGCATGCCTTAACAGAAGAGCAAATGAAAGTTTTTCTAAATAAATAAAATTTCAAAGCATTTGTGAAAATTTCAAAGCATATGTGAAAGTTTAAACGTGACTTTTTGCTGTGTAATTACATCAAAGCTAAAGCGCTCAGTTAATGTTACAGAAAGAAATGGACATTTTTTATGTGAAAATGAAGTTACTGGACTTAAAAAGAACATCTGAAAAAGTAAGTCACTACATAATATCTTATGTTATTAAGAGGAACATCAATTAGACTAAATCTAAATGAATACATTTTAAAGATCAGCTGTAAATTTCTGTCAATCATCATTCAGAAATGGAGCCTAACTCAGCAGTTATTGAAGCCAGAGTAATGGGCCTTGATGTGCATTTGTGTATTTTCTCTGCCAACATGTGTACCAAGCTTTATTTAAATATCTTGATCGATTTTTGAGTTATGGCCAAGGTTTAAGTTTTTGCATGATGTCGCTGACTTCGACACCAAACCATTGACAATACCTCCAAAAAATTCTTTCAAAAAAAATGCGCTAAAAAGTACATAAAAAGAAACAAATGAAATAGTAAATATGTTAATAAGAGGAAGTTTAAGCACTAAGCCTACATGTAAGCATTTTCTAGATCAGCCATTAATCTTATGAAACTTTCAATGAAACTCTCCATGAAACAATGTATGACCAAGGTCAAAAAATAATCATAAGAAAGACGACAACAAGAAAAGCAGTAAGGAGCATGCTAACTAATAGTTAACTATTATAAGCAATACCTGCATAGTTGAGGTTTTCATATACAACTGAAATTCATACACAACAATAGTGGAATATCTATCTATATATCTATTGATACGCAATGTTATATAACATGGAACTATTTCATGGGAAAAGTGGTTTCAATATTTTTGTATTCATTGGTTTATGCTTTTGTTTCCACCACATAGCTTTCTAACTATCAGATAAGAAGGAACTTGATTTCGGACACAAGGGGCCATGATTATATACAGTCTCAAGTCCACATCCAGACTCAGGAAATCACTTTTATTAATTTACAAAGAATCATCATTATTCCATTAATTTTACAAAAGTGAAAGTGAAAAATAGTACAATGTGGAATAATAATACAATTCAGGTTAATTAAGTTGGCCACAAAACTGATCTAGAAAAAAAGTTACAATGGAGTGCAGATTTGCAACTTGACTTGAGACTGTTCATAATCATGGCCCCAGGTATTTTGCAATATAGCACTAAGCTTTCATTAGCAAGCACTTCTCAATAAAGCTCTCAGATAAAATATATTTTGTAAAGCTTATCAAAAGCAGGACTCATATTCACTAATGTCGTGAATTAGAGTTTCAGACTCAGACTCGGTAAACTGAATTCTTAAATGTTTTAAAATATCTATAATCTAACTAGTTTTCACAAATGATATGAGCCTGATTGTAGAACAGGTTATTTGCTATAAGGTGTCAACCTTTGACTCAAAAGCTTGTGGCTTTCGATCCCCATTAAAAGTATTTTCTCATGGCTTCATAATGGACACAGTACTGGTTTATACTATCAAAGACATTACCTGCATTATAAACTAAACTAAAGCCCCCCTGTGCCCTCACCTTGTCCCTGCTGACTGGAGCGGGCGGTGTCCAGGGTAATGCTATCTCCTGGCCCAGGGGATGTCCGCCCCGCCCCGTTGTGTACTGGCCCAGTCCCTGAGCGGAGAAGGCCCTCGAGAATATCCTCTAGCAATCTTACTGCCTGGAATGTATGTATGGCATTTACATGTACTGGGATATGACTGACCTGGCAGCTAAAAGGCTGATACCAATTCAGCAATGGGTACCAAATGCATAAATTTGACTTTTTTTAATCAGTTTAAATTTTATTTTGTCCCTGGAGCCATTTCATCCATGGAAATCTGCGAATTCACCAACAAAATCACATCACTGATGTACCGGAAAACTACTTATTCTTCAATATATACTTTGAAACTACACAATGCATTTATTTTGTTTTCCCATTGAATATCTCTAGCCAACAACTTCATAAGTAATACATATATGATGAAACATTTCATCACCAGGGTTTTGGAAAAATATAGGTTATCAATATGCAATCCTCTATCATACCAAATGAACAGCTCCCAAAATATAATAGTTACTTAAATATACCAACTTCAACACTTTCACAATCCGAAATATGTGTTAGTTACCTGTTCTTGGTAGTGTGAGAGTTCATGGAGAAGACAGGGTACAAACACATGAGCAACTTCCCGTGTCCCCATTACACGGCCACGCACCAGCAGCAGGAAATGCTCAAGGAGGCGGGACCACAGGGACTTTGCATCACGATGCAAATTATCTCTGAATAGCGATGACGAAACAAAATTATTCATCTGTAAACATACTCTGATATGGGCAAATGAAGTAAAGTAAATAGTTAAATAATATACAGGACACACAGTAAAACTACAATCGTTCCAGGATGCTGTGGCCTGAGCTAAAACCTCGAGTGATCCGATGTTTCGTACAACCCAAGTTTCCATTTAAGTCTGTTATGAAATGTCTTACAATGTTTTATCAAAGTTTGAAGACATCATACCGGTTGTTTACTTCGGCACCATTTATGTTAATATGGCCTCATGTTAATCATGTAGTTTTGTGCATGAGCCGTGTATTTGGGACCGGCAATGGTGCTTGAGCCTACTTATTTAGGTTTCTATCCATCATCAGTATATTTTATATGAAAGAAGAAGGGATAACGATTGGGACTAAGCATTGAAATTGACCGATCTCCAGTTCTTAAATGATCGCCTGCTCAAACGATGGTAGTTTTACTATACATTCACTGTTATTAGAATTTTGATCAAGTCATGAGCCAGAAAATGTAAAATTTTAAAAATTCTGGCAACATTACTGGAAGTCTATTGCTGTATTTCAACTAAAGTTTGACAATTGTGTAAGTGAACTAATAAATTTGTCTTTTAATGAAAGCATAAAAAATTAAATTCGAACCATCACAACAAATGAGAACAACTAGTACCTGATGTTTGCCTCAGTAAGCCCAGGTTGCAGCAGGAGAGTGTCAGAAAGCATACATCCACCTGGAAGCCGGTGCCCAACTAGGGCTAACTGTTGTAGTATGACCATGCTTACCAATTCACCGTCAAGACTTGAAAGATCCCCATTACTGTTGGCCTTGCTGTTACACAAAATATACCAATCAATAAAATATATACAACATTTTAAGATCAGTACCAATAATTAAAGATCAGTACAAATAATTATGACCTATTTAAGCACCAACACAACAAACCACAACTGTGCCATCCTTGCTATGAAGTCAAGACAAGTACATCAATTACTTAAACTTTAATATTTCATACTAAACTAATTTTCAGTAAATGAATTTCGAACATGCAATAGATGTTGTTGTAAATGAGCATATTTACATACTGTATGACATGTTTGCGGTAGTTCTCATCTGGATTACGTGTCCGATAGTATCCTTCCAGTGCCAGTGCCTCCTGCAGATCTGTCTCTACGTAAGCCAGCAGCCCCATAAGGCCTGACATTGTGATTTCTGCATGGACTGGGCTTGGAGGCCTGTAAGAAAATAAACATTTACCATTAGATTAGTCTATAAACTAATGGCTCTTCCCTTTGAACCACATGTTGTAATTGAAAATGACAGCAACGTATTGTTTGCACAACAGCAACGAATATTATCAAAATTGGACAGTACTTAATTATTTTTCTTTCAAAGAAAGATAAGAATTGAGTACTTGTTTATTAGTTCTTTCAGATGTTTTTTGTTTGAGAAATATACCAGTAGGCTCAAGACCACAGTTATCTGCCCCCCGTTGACCAAGATCCGGATGTGAATACAGAAACAAAGAGTGCTTGTGTTCAAGTATCAATATTTTATTAAAATTGAATGAAAAAGAAGCAAAAAAATGTTCTTTTTGCAGAGAACTTGACTGAATTTGACACTCTATTGCAGAAATTGATAGTTTTCAATGTAAATATTGGAAAAATCATAGCTTGTGGAAGTCTGAAAATTAGTTGTTTGTAGCCGATTGACTCCCTGGCGGAAGGGTTATGTATTTGAACTCAATTTTGACAGTCGGGTCAATGGTCAACATGGTGTTTTCTTGTGATTATATTTTGTGTCTTGAATTTTTCTAGAGATGCCATGTCCTTGTTTTTCAATTGGGGTGTGTATAAAGTCAAAAGCCAGGTTAGTGTCTATATGAAACATATAGTAAAAATAACTGTGGTCTCTCGCCTGATATAGAGGAAGCTTTTGGAGGGGTGGCCTATTTTAAATTGTTATAAATTCTTAATTTATACAGCTATCTGGTTGAAATTTGGCCAGTTGACAGTGCTTAGCCATAGAATATTGGTGTTTGAGTATGAAATGTGAAAATCTTATATTACATAATATAAATTAATAATATATAATTTTCTTATATATTTTTGACATTTTTAAAAAAAACTACTTTCACTTTCAATTTAATGTTTGGAAATAGTTCCAAATGATGGTAACTAATGAATGAAAGCCTCACTTTCAATTCCAAAGTATAAATGGAGGGATTTTTTTAACATAGGAAGCAGACCCAGGAGGAACTGTCTGTTGAAGACCCCCCCCCCCCCCACCAAGCTGCCCACCAGAGGTCAAGCTGTACTTGGTGTTTGCCAACATGCTGTAATTTGTAAGTACTTCAAGATAATATATTAGAAAATGGTATCCAAACTGAAGTACAAAGTGAGACAGTTTGGTCATAAAAGCCCATTGAGACTGTTTGTTCCATTCCTAAATGAATTTCTTTCATGTTGTCAATCATTTCTGATGTGGCTTTGATAATAATATTATTTTCTAATGAAACTGCTGACTTGTATCAGTCTTTGGTCTGTATTGTGCATCTATTCACACATTTTGTTTGCTCTTTTAAGCAAACATTACACTAATTGCAAATTCTATAAGCAATTAAACAAAACTTACTGCACATAGGATGCAGAATGATGTTTTATTTAGTGTGCATATGATTTTCAGCTTATGGACAAGAAAACATATACTTTAACAATCACAGCAACACAATGAGATCCCAATTTTAAAGAAATAATGCCACCTTTCATTAATTCATTCTATCAATCATTCATATATATTCATTAATTCATTCATTTATTCAGTTTATTCATTGAAAAACTTGACATTTCTCAAGGCAAAATAAATAAAAAGTGAGCAGTTTTCATAAAGAATAGAGCCTTTTCCCTTAATGCATTAAAAAACACAACCTTAATACAGTATAAATGTTTTAAAACCCCTAATTTATTGCTTATTTTAATAGCCAGCCTGGTTGCTGTAGCCACAGAGGAATTTTCAAGGACAAGAACCAGTGCTGGTAAAACTGTGGTCTCGTGTGGTTTTCGATACCGGCTCTAGGCAAGGATTTTCAAGAAAGGAATACCATCTCCAAGTAAGAAGAAATTCTAAGCATGTCTGGTTTGAATGCTTGCAAAATGCATCTGGGTACTCAATAAGATGAGATTTACCTTTGAGTTGTTAAAAACTGATTGCAAAATGTCCAAAAGACTATATATTCTATTAAATTTGTCCTGAAAATCTTTGAATTCATGAACTTTTCTGCATATTTATCACATTTATGACTATATTAAAGGTTGTGTATGCCTCAAATGAGTGTTTACAGGCCTTTTTCAAACTTTAACAGTAGTGGCAGATAGTTTTATTTGTGTAAAACATTGCTTTTGTGTCTTGCTTGCAGTTCATGATGTGCCAATAAGCTCCAGTTAGCTGCGGCCTTTTCCCCAGGCGGTAGTCCTGCAATCTAAATCCAGGAGATGCAGCTCTGAATCCAATATTTCAGAAGAATGAAGATGTTAGTCAACTCTGTAGTACTTGTTTGTGTGTAAATGATTCCATTGAGTGAGATTTATAGCAAATCAGGTGTAAATAAGCATCTTATAGACAATAGTGAAGTGCTGTACTCTGAATTTAATGCCAAATCTAGCCTTCAAAACAGATTCTTAAAGTATTTTTTTTTTAAAAATGGGCATAATAATGCTACCTCTGCATTTTCTACATCATGTAGCCACCTCATACATGAAAACACTAGCAGTTGTCATGAATCTTTAAGTTTTGGTGTGTTTTTTGCCATTTCCTTTGTTGCGCCATTTGTCCCGGAAGCCAACAATTTGGCATATAGTGTTGTTTAGACTGTCTATTAACACATGATCACTAAATTTCTTGTGTTAAACTGGACAGTTCTGTTACCTTTGTATATAAGTGGACCAGAAAAGCAAAATTTTGACAAGTTGAGGCATTTCAGTTTGGCTCTATGTCATTTTTTATATAAAACACTAAGCCGATGAAGTGGAAAAACCTTATTTTGCTTAGAAAAAAATCTTAAAAGAGTAGGCAGGCCAGTTTTGTGGTGCTGTTCTATAGACACCATTAAAAGCTACAAGGAAAACTTTACTTGGTCAAATTATTCCAATGCATAAGGAAATAATGGCTCTTCAAAGGTTTGCGGCTTAACATTTGAGGGAAATGGCTGTTTCTGCTTTTTATGAAAATACCACAGGTGCTAATACTTGTCTCATTCATTTAGTGTTTGATATATCATTGCCAAACTTTCAGTATGTGTTGCATATAGCCTGAAGCTGAACTATAGGAGTTTTGAAGTCTGTTTCTGAAAAAATGTTGCTTAAATAGGCTCAAGACCACAGTTATCTGCCCCCCGTTGACCAAGATCCGGATGTGAATACAGAAACAAAGAGTGCTTGTGTTCAAGTATCAATATTTTATCAAAATTGAATGAAAAAGAAGCAAAAAATGTTCTTTTTGCAGAGAACTTGACTGAATTTGACACTCTATTGCAGAAATTGATAGTTTTCAATGTAAATATTGGAAAAATCATAGCTTGTGGAAGTCTGAAAATTAGTTGTTTGTAGCCGATTGACTCCCTGGCGGAAGGGTTATGTATTTGAACTCAATTTTGACAGTCGGGTCAATGGTCAACATGGTGTTTTCTTGTGATTATATTTTGTGTCTTGAATTGTTCTAGAGATGCCATGTCCTTGTTTTTCAATTGGGGTGTGTATAAAGTCAAAAGCCAGGTTAGTGTCTATATGAAACATATAGTAAAAATAACTGTGGTCTCACGCCAGTACTACTCGGAGTATTCAGGGGGAATAATCCAATCATAAGCAGATGGAAAATTTCTCATGTCATAAACATTAGCAGCCATATACTTACTTCAATCTGAAGGCAGTACTCTATGTATTTGTTTATATTTTTGAATAAAGGAATGAATAGCTTGTTGAATAATATATCTTAAAATCTTTTCATTACTTCACTAATTTCTGGTATCAATTTATCAACTAGTTTTTCAACGTTTTCATTTTTGATTTATATTTGATAATAATTTTGCCAATCAAATAATTTTACTTCCTTAACAACTCAGGTAAAAATTTTCAATTGATCTTACTGGTCTGAGATTTCATCCTCATCCTGTTCGGGGGTGGGTGAGGGAGGTTTGGCCCCACCCCTATTCTCCCCTGCCCCACTGGGTAAGTCAGGTTCTTCCTCAAAGTCGCTAACATCTTCATCTGACACCGGGTCCATTGACATTGCTGAGGGATTCTGGACTGGCTCTAAACAAAACAAATATGATTTGTGAGAGATATTCTGGAGTCTGATAAAGTTTTATAATCTCAAGGTCGAACCTTGGTTTTGCTACTAGTAACAGACAATGGTTATTGTCATTAAAGAGATGAACTCATCTTAGTATCATATTTTGCCATAAATAATATCATTTGTTAATGACACCATACATCCATTTTGGTGATAAATATGTACCAAAACTAATTTGTATTTTAATTCATTATACTTTCCTTGAAAATAATGTGTTCATTTTAAAAATATAGACACAGAAGCTGTTTAAATAAACATAAGTGTATTTTTTTTTCAATGTTTAAAATAAACATACAATATTGATAATTTCTAATTCAATCATCCATAACGGTTGTCCTTTTCAATTTGACATTGATTATGAAATTTGTCGGATTATCCAACACTATCATTACCTACCATTCTTCTGTCTCACAGTGACACTCTGTACTGGCTGGTTAATGGGCATGTCTACCTCCTCACTATAACTGACACTGTGTATGCTGTTGTCTCGCTCCGCACCCAGCCAGCTCCTTCCTGCACTGTCTGGGCGCCCACCTTTCACTGGGGAGCCCGCATCAGTTTGAACACTCGGCATATGGACGGTCACTGACTGAGGCATGGAGACATTGGTCTTTCGCTGAAAACGATGATTTAACAATGTTTGTATTTTTGTGATCTCTACTTGAACGCATGCAGCAATACATTATAGAATGTTACTAACTCAAAGAATGTAACATTTTTGAATAGATAAAAACATTTTATGTGCAAAAACATATAAACAGCTTTGAGAATTATGTTTATAAGAAAACAACAATTTTGTGTGACAAATTCTGAAAGAATTAAACAATTTCATTTTTTTGCTTGAAAAAATATAGAAATGTCTATTCATTGGTTTAGACCCGAGTGGTTGGTAGTGTTTTTTTGTGAAGAATGGGGGGTAAGGTGACCATACGAGGTAATTTTACTATGCCTCCTCAGCAAAAAATCTTTGCAATGTCGGAGAGTTGTTCCTCAGATGGTCTGTCCGTCAGTCAGTAGACCTTGTTTTGCTGCACAATAACCAAAGACCAATGATAGACAAAGAACAATGAAACTTCATTGTTAGCTTGCTCTTGACTAGTAGTTCACACGATTATATTTTAGGTCAATATGTAAAGGTCAAGGGCACAGCCAACAGTGTTATTAACTTTGTATGTATAAAAACTTGTTTGACCAAGATCCATAGAACTTTATTTGGAGGTTGCCCTCGACCGTTAGATGATCCCACATTTACTGATCAAACTCTTTGTGGTTTTATTCCACTTTAAAAGTCTATCCTCTTTCATACCTCAGGTTCTCTCCTTATATCCTTCAAGTTTGTATATTCCCTCTCAGGTGCCTCACGGGAGTAGTTCCCCTGTGGGGCCCCACCAAAGGCAGCAGGAGCAGGGGGAGGGGGAGAACTGGGGAGGGGCGGAGCATCCACATCAGACTCTCCATTCTCATCACCATAAGAAACCTGGAACTAGAAGTCTACCAGTTCCAATTCTTCAATGAGCATCTAGTAGCCATCTACCAATATGGAAATCAATTGCAAACACAGCCAAGTGAAAATTGTATCTACAGTATCTACAGAGTGTTAAAAGTGTATTCTCATCTTTTACAAAACCATGTTTTAAGTCTAAAGCAAAAGCAGTATCAATTTTATGAAAAAATAATTATAAATAATGTATTTTCAAAAATGTTGCATGTTTTTGCTCTGACTGACATGTTACTTGAACAATATTGTTTTAGAATCACTTTGACAACTGCAAAGATGTACAAGAAAAATGGTGGGTTAAGTATTGTCTACAAGTGGATAGATGTCATGTTTGACATAGGTAAACATCATTGACAGTGCTGGATAAGCTTACCGTTCCCTTTTGAAAACCAAGTCTCTGTACCTGTGTAAGGAAAGCCTCCTGGTGTTTGGGATTGGTCTGTGGGCTGTCCCTATGAGGATGGGTGGGCGTGGCCTGGTTTGACCCCTGGGGACTGGGGCGGGACTGCTGAGAGTAGACCTGCTGCTGTTGTTGTTGCTGTTGTTGTTGTTGCACCTTAATGTAAAAAATTGAGTGAGTATTGTATGTACTTCAGTTAGATAACACATTGAATGAACAATGATTGTTTCAAGTTATGCCTATGTTGAATGTTCAAAAAGTAATAAAATACAACAGTGACAATGTAGGTTAAAAAGCTGTTAAAATGTTTTCAAGTGAGTCCTTCGGACCAATCAAACACAAAATATCACCTTCAAAAACACTTAGAATATTTTTCCTTGACCATTTCTAAGGTCAACTGGACTGATACTCTGTTTCACATTAGTAAGACACAAAGTCTAATCAGTCTTAATTATCTTTAAATTCTAAAAAATAAGAATTATTTTTTCACCTTACATTAGTTTTATTCTCCTCCATGAAAGTTCCTTACAAACAGTGTTTGAATTCTAAATGTGATCTAATTGACTACTAGTAAATAATACAGTAGACTAAGTAACATACAAATTGTCACCCTAGTGCAATTCCTAAATAATTACATATAGAAAAAGAAGTAGTTACTGGGTTATTGCATTAAGGTGATGAAATCTTTAAATACAACAAGGGTTACAGTTACTGCTAATATATCCATCTGTATTAAAAAATTAAATTGTCTATACTTCAAAGCATTGTTTTAAACCATCCTAACCTGTTGCTGGTAGATCTGTTGCTCCCTCTGTTGTTGTTGTTGCTGATAGTGTTGTTGTTGCTGATATTGTTGTTGTTGGTGTTGTTGCATGTATTCCTGCTTCTTCTGATGAACAAGCTCCAGCCACTGGGGATAAGTTCTCTCTATGTAGTCAAAGTACTGTTGCTGAAATTGTCAAGATTGCGCCAAATATAAGTATGAGAAACATAAAACATGGTGTTGCTGAAATAGCCAGGAGCACAAAATGTGTAGAACATGTATGAGAGACTTGAAATATGGTGTTGCTCTAATAGCTGGGAATCCATCCAATTTAAGTGTAAGTACAAGAAACTTAAAACATAACGATGCAGAACAGCCCCGATTTTGTCACATATAAGTACCAGAAAATAAAAAATAAAAAGATTCTGAAAAAGCCTGGATTGTGTCAGGTATAAGTACAAGAAAATTAAAGCAATGTGGATGTAAGCATCATATGGTTCAACCATATTATAATAAATAAATTCTCTATTTACTTCAGATTCGGTATTGATCAAAATGGAAGGTTGAAAAATCATGAAATAGCTGATGACATTCTCAAGAATTACTCAATAATTGAAACACATAACAGCATACTATTTTTGCAGAGCTGAATCCAGTAATTAATAAGATATGACCTTTAGATATAATTCAGTGACATATTCAGATTAAAACCAATAAGTTTCACAACGAGTATAATCACTCATGTTCATGCAATTTAAACCTTGGTAAAGATGTTTATTGAATGATTCCCTAGACAGAATATTTTATGAAGTTATGCACATGAAATTGTGAAACTTGAAGCATTTTCAATATTTCAAGTTTACTGGGGTACTTTTGTAATTTTAAGAATATATGAGTAACTGCATCAAAATTTGGGAAAATTCAATGCAAGTGTGAATTACCCGGAATAGAACCTAGTCAAAATTGGGAATTCTGTATGCATTTTAAAGAAATTTGTCAAAGGGAATAGTTTGCAGTATCTGATCCATGAGCTATATAAAAAAAATGCCTGCTTTAACACCTATGACAGCTAATGATACAGGACCATGTACCTTCATATGTCTCAGTTTCTCCCTTCGTGCCTCGAGACTTGCCATGTTTGCTTCCATTCGGTCCATGTCTCTAAGCAGCTGGGCGTTACGGGCACGACTACGCTTCTCGTCCTCGCAAATACGCTTCCAGTAGCTCTGTAGCTTTACTGCACGCAGTTTTGACCTGAATTTGGGATGAATTTAATAAACATGGGCTGTAGACATGGATGCATAAAATAATGCAGTTTTTAGTTACTATCATGACTATTTTTCAAAACCAAGTTTTCAGATACAGCCTCTAGCATATATGTTGTATATACAAACAGAATAATTGCAGTGTTACCTACATATATATGTAGTTCTTGTGGTAAATATTTTTTGTAATCATACCAGGAAATATTTAGGCAATGCCTCATTTTAAACAAGATAATGACATAATTATTTTTAGAAAATCAAATGTAATATTATTATAATACACCAGTAACAAGTTATGATGTTATCTGAAAATAACCCTTTCTTTGACAATATATCAAATCAACGAGATCATCAATATAAATACCAATAACACCATTTGCAACTAGAATACAGGCACAGTAGGATTGCAAAGATTTAAACTACACAGGAATTGAATAAACATCCAAAAGCCAAGAAAAAATGCTCAGATCAGAGCACCAGTAAAAGAGATAGGAGTTGCAAGCAAGATTCATTTAGATGAAAAGAACTAGTAGAGATTATTTTTTAATTGCAACATCAATAAAACACTGCATTTGCCATATTACAAATTGTTGTTGGAGTAATGAATGCTCTCCTTCTGTGAAAAGCTTTGGGTGGATACATCTAATTCTTGCATTCTTGTTTAAAACCTTTCAATTGGATAAACAGTGGTTAAAATAAATAATAGCCCTGCATTGGTCAATTTTTTTTTCGGTAGTTCACAATATCTTAACTTTATGTAGCCAGGCTTGTTACAACTTTATCAGCCTAGTAGTTGCGCAAAAATTTCAGCTTATTTCATTTCATTAAAAGTCTTAAGTTAATGACTCAATGAATGCAACATGTTTCTAGTTAAACTGCAAGTTATCAATTTAGGAATATTCTAATACTGGACTTCTTTATACCGAGACAGTCATTGAAATTAGAGTTTTAATCAACAAGCCCATCTTACTTTGCTCTTGGGCTTTGAATACAAGTCTGGCTCCATGTACAATCTGAATTTTGAACAAGTCAAATCAAATACCATACTGCTTCTCAGTAGTGATAGATGTGTAAGCCTTTTGGTTAATACTGAGCAATAGCATAAAATATTTTTATTTTTTTTAACAGAGAAATAAATCAAATAAAAAAGCAATTAATTTCATATGTTTAAATAATTGATTATTAGTACTATACTAGAATGTACTTACATGTTTTCATCAGACTGGCAATAGGACTGGAGTTGTGCTTCAAGTCTTTTTCTTTTTTGTTCACTGAAAATGTATTGGTAAAGTATGATCATCACTTTCTGCCTGCAATGGCCTCAACATGTATAAATATGTTCAGAAACAAGTATTCTGACATACATTTTACGATAACAAGTAGTTCAAGTACACAGCAGTTAAAAATAAAAATTGGTTATAAGTGAGCGAATGGTGGTAAGGAGTTTAAACAGCTGGTAAATCCCAACAGGCAGGTTGAGAGCATACTTTGGGATATTAAAAGGTATTAAATCATGAGAGATGTTACATACATGTAGGACCCTAGGGATGTTAAAAAACCTGTCCGCAAAAGGAATCAAAGCTAAACAACAAACTTTGCCAGTTATCTACATTTCATGGGTGATGTGGACCCGTGGATTTGATTTAGGTTGTCTCCAGGTTTACTCTTCTGGGTCCATATTCAAAAAGCATCTTAGAGAATATTTTCAACTTAGTGAGAATTTCGTAATTTTTGACATCGTTTATTTTAAATACCCGCTACTTTTCATAAAATTTATTCATATGCATATAATGTTTAGACCATTTTCTTGCGTATTTTCATATTCTTGGTGTACATGTACTTACATTGTTTGTTTTCTTAAAATTAAAATTAGACAAAAGGCAATTTTTCACTAAGTTGAATTTTTTTTTATTAAGATGCTTATTGAATACATCCCCTGGTGTCAGGAGTAATAAAAGGTTTTGCTTAACACAGTTGGTAGTGAGTGTTTTGTTATTGGTGTGTAAATTCTGCTCGAAGAGCTTGTTATATTCAATAGATCTGTGCCCTGAATGATTTACAATACACAGACCTCTTGTGAAATGATATATGAGAAAAATGGGGACAAAACTATTGTTTATGTTTTCATCGAAATTGACGTATCTTCATAATTTTGGGATTTTTACATGTTTTATCTTGCAAAAAGTTGCAAACATTTGTCCATTGCAAACGACTAGTGGATTTGGACATTAAAATCGAACAGTAATGTAAAGAACAACATATAAAATATACAAATGCATTAAAAGCTTAACATATTTTTACTTTTCTTGAATAGAATCTTGCAAATCTTTCTGCTTTTGATAGTATTCAACGTTGGAGGACGCCATTTGTAAACAAAGTTTAAGAATCTCATGCCGAAATGTTGTCTGAGGTTACAATCAACTAATTTTAGACAATTGGACCAAACACCTCGCCGGGCTTATTCCTCTTAATATGTTTCCTGTGTTGATCGTAGCTATATAAATTGACGAATTTCATTATCAGTTGATTTACTCTTGTTGAGATAAAAGCGTAAACAAGAGAAAAGAAAACATATATAGAATAATTATGTACCTACATACTTATTTTTTCATAGTGAAAACAAGTTCGTTCATAGATGTCAGAAGAACCATTTGCTTTAAAAAAATATTAAAGCTTTTTTCTTTATTTCCAACCGTGATGATAACAATAATCAATCTGAAAAAAAGACTTGTCGTGAATACTATAGACTGTATGGTGGGAGTGCTATGAAGGTCCAGGCTATGTTAGATGATTTTTAAGATAAGGATTAAATATTACTTTTTCAAAAAAAAAAGCTTGCCAAATGGATGATAAGCCTTTAAAGAGAATCGTCTTTAATGAGACATGTTCCAGAGGCCATGATTACGAACAGCCTCAAGTCTGAGTTCGAACTCTTATTTTCATGGTAACTTTCCTTCTACATGTATATTAGAGTATTAATGATGGCATTTTGTGAAATTTATCACTTTTTAAATTTACCACTATTTTTGTTAAAATATGATTTTAAACACATTAAAATACTTTTTTGGGTGTGAGTCAGGACTCGGACTTGAGACTGTTTTAATCAAGACCAAAGATGCATACCTGCTGCATTTGGAATTGTATACGCAAGTACACATACGATATGAAAAGGTACTTTCATTACCGATAGTTTAGTCTCAATATGTTATACGGGGTGGGAGCGGAGGATTTTATTAAGAATAGATAATAAACGCATATATATATATATACACACACACACATATATAACGCCCGTGCGTACTGGAGTTAGACTGGTACCCTTGTTCTCATTTCTTCAAAAAGTAACGTAGGATACCAGTCTATACTGGAGTATGCCTAAGTGCATTGCCTTGTTTGTCTAAAATTTAATTATGTTTTCCTCAACCTTGGTCCGAAACATTTACATTCTAAATTCTTTTTAATACAACACCATGGTAAATGACAAACTTGAATGGAATCTTAGTGTTCGAAATTATTTTTGTCCAATGATATGGGTGTTGTTATGAATGAGTTTGAACGGTAAACCATTATATAAGGGACTTTGAAAAAAATATGATCGAGTTTAGAATATACGAGGATCGACTCATATTTATAACATACCAGGTACATGCAGCAGTTTAACGGGATATGATATGCATACATACTATGATTGTCTTACAATTTATTGCTTTTAAACAAATCATTTTGGTATGTTTACCATCAACCTGGTACATTTTTTTGTATTTATGATGCCTGTAAGCTTTCTGTATATTTTCAATTTATTCAGAAGAAGGGCAATATATTAAAAAAAGCAATGCTTCCGTATACGTTAAATTTATTAGATCACATTCCACTCAGTTGGGTATTAATCTAGGGGTGGAAACGAAATGAAACTAAGTGACATTAAACAACGATGCAGATAGAATCGTTTCGCATTCCCCACTCGAGATTTTCTGATTAAACAAACCGCTATCAATAAATTTCACTGACGATATGAAACTACCATGGAAATGCCATAAGTCAAGTGGAAAAATTAGTTTAACTGGTAAAAATTAATTTAACTTAAAGCTTGACGTATATGATATGACAAATTGTCATGTTTGGAGATGAGCGGTAATGCCAATACAAGTGTTACGACTGATAATTTGTTTAAAGGGATGTTCTTGTCTTTATATTTTCTATTTTTTTTTATATTCAGACACTAAAGAATAAATATCTTAACTTAACTAATAATGAAAGGGTCGACAAAAACGATAGCTAAAAAAAATCTCAAGAACGATAAATTGTCCTTAAAAAAAACATTCAAATGTTTGACAAATTTCACTGCAATTAATAAGCTCATGTTCCCACGCGATGCTCAAACTGACTTGCCAAATATTACCGACTTTTTTTTCGCTCTTCTTTTTTCATTATAAGGTTAACATTTATTGAACTTCTTTCATTTTTTGACCGTCTTACCTTTGAAAATTTAAAAACAACAACAAAAAAACCCATAAATATGTAACATTTCATTACAAACAAAATTGAAGCGTATGGGGCTTTAAGAAAATGAAAGGATGGGCAGAAACTCCGTGCCAATATATAACAATCAGCGACTCATAAAGCCGATCACCCACTTAGATCTCCTTGGATTTTGTCGGGTTCTTCCACATAAGTGAACGCCAAATTTGATAAATATTGAAAGTAATCTATTTCAACGTTTATTTAATGGCTTTCAATTAAAAGCGGTTTCCTTTGATATCTTATATTTTAATATATAAAAAAACGAAAAAATATGCATGCGCATAACTATCAAGTTTTTTTGTTTGAAGATTAATAAGGATTATTTTCAAGGATAAAGGAACTCTAACTATAAAAGAAGATTTAAAAACATAACTGATAAGAAGACACTTGAAAAAATAAGAATTAAGAAGAAAGTGTCCGAAACCTCCATCTTGAATTATCGAGCCTGGATTAAAATTACAAGGGGACAATTAATAAAAGCAATATTGCGTTTAGGTGTTGGAAAGTGATTTATTGTAGATTACAGTGGCATTAACTGGTGTTAGATTATAACGTTATCTGTAATAGTAAATGCATAATCTCATATATTATATAAACAACTACAGATGTTATGAACAAAAAATAAAGTACAAAATAAATATACACCAAAACAGAAAAGCTAAATTGTTTGGAAAACTAGCAAGAGAGTGTACATTAAACTGAATAACTCTGGATTTTACAAGCACATAATGAGTTTAAACCCTGACCTGGGGCACTTGTATCATGACAATAATATAAGCAGCGTTTTTACCAAACTTGATGTTCAGGAAAAACTTCGAACGCGTGAAATAAACGCCCGGGAGTCAAAATATCTGGAAAAGTATTCGAAGGTGATCGATCGCGCAAGTAAAGTGTGTCAACGCCGAACTGAGAAAGAGAAACGGGAAATAGAGACCCAACTGCGTGACATACGATGGAGAACGCCAAGACTCACAACAGCGTTACGTCAAGAGAGCGAACGTGAACGAGTAAAGAAACATGCTCATAGTTCGATACCAGAGGTAAATGCATCTCATGAAAAAAGACTTGTTCTTGTAAGTTCATGGTCTGTTTATTCCAGTTCAAGAGTAAAAAAATTCTCTGCTTTGGAATCGAATCGCTCGTCAGAAGTCAGACAAAGTTCCCGTCTTGGGAGTAGCGTGTCGGGGCGTACAGCCAACTTTACGAAACAGACAAAAAACGTGACCCGTGCTCTCCATCGGCTGTACAACCGAAGCTTTGAGAGGAGGTCTCAGCAACAGAATATGACCGTTCTAGACATCCTCGGCCGCGAATCGCGAGAGGAACTTGAGAAGGCGTTGTTTGCGTTACGGGGAACTCCAGCTGGCGATCTCATCGAGGACATATTGTGCAATAAAGAACTCGTGTCCAAGCAGGAATTTAAAACACAACCGTCTGAATCTGTGAAACAAGAAACGAATGGCACCATGTACGTTGCAGGAATCAGTGACGGCTCGAATTCGGACAGCGCTTATGGCAGTGGACATTTGCCAAAGATCCATAGTGCTAGTGAACCGGATATTACACTGGATTTTTTGAAAACCATGCCAGTGAAAGGTGTCGGAACATTACGCCCGAATTTGGGTTCCAGTGACATTCGCAATTGGTTGGATAAAAGTGGTAACCTTGTAACTAGCGTGTTCGAGCAAGAAGATGCGCATCAATTGTCCTCCGTGCTCGGTAATGCCTCAGACACACAGCCTGTCGCTGCGAACACTAAGTGGACGGAGATATTTAAGACACCAGAGCTATGGCGACAACGAGGCGGCAAAGTGACTCCAGCATCGGCCACCCGCCAGCCGAGAACAGTCAATCTCGTGACACTGACTGGCAAACGCCGACAAACAATGCTTAGACGTTAACAATGCTTATCATTTTATGTATGTAATATTTGATTTTTTTGTAGAAACAAAGTCTATTATTTTCGTATCAAAAAGTAAAAAATTAGAATGCTTTGTGTTTTCAATAATTCCACCGTATTAGGTTGATTTTCATTTTTAGTTTCATACATTCGGCACGATACATATAAGCAATTTATGTCTATCTCAATTCGATCACATCAAAAGAAATACTGAAAAGTCGCGTGTGTATTGTAACAACCCCAATATGTTCATTGAGTTGATTAATCATCGAAGCACCCGCGGATTTTATTACAAGAGATATCATTAATTATAATTTCGCTGAATATAAATATGAAATATTGAACACTTTCGTATTACAAAGGGGCATGTGTCAAGTGGACCCTATTGATAATGTGAACCACATAACCAGCCCATTGTTCAACTGTCTGTTCAATTTTAACTTATGAAAATATTTCTTCCATTTGTTTGCTTTCAACGCTCAATGGGAATCGGTCCGAAGTTTGCGAGATTAAACCATACAGGGTTCAATCAGAACAGCAAGAAAATCTCAGATTTCAGAAATCAGAAACGAAAACGTTAATATATTCAGAAAGAAAAGCGCATGCTAATCCATTAACAGTGCAACTTTTTATCAAATACTTAATCGCTAGGTTCAGCTTTGGGAAAACCGGCGAGTATTAACTTTGTGATTGTTATCAACGTTGTTAACTTCATCGTTGTTAACTTTCAAATCTGTATTGCTCTGGAAGTTTCACGGATACATTTAAGATCTCCAGTGCCACTATCAATATTTGGGACAATGCTTTAGATTTACTTGTTTTATTGAATTATCTTAAGGGATGCTTAATGATCTTTTTGACGTTGTTCCCGTTCAAGTTCAATGTTGATTATAAATATCCCCTTTCAGATTTTTAATTTCCTTTTTAAACTGGACGAGGGTGCGGTGGAGTTGGGCTATAATTATAGTTATACGCGCGGGCAGACCATACGGTGTGTTCCCACTTTTCCAACCGATAATTTTTCCTAAAGAAATTGTAGGTGGGGTTGGGGGATGTATTGTTTGTGGTAACAATAGAGTTGATAAGTGCTGATTGGTGAAAATAGTAGACTGGCCCCATTTTTTATTTAAAAAGTTTTAAAACAGTTTAGCATGTAAACAGCATTTTTGCTATCATATACAGTATCAGAATGCATAATAAATGAGTTTAAATCACAATGTCACAACGAGTGTTCATTCTTTATTTTTAAATAAACAATACTCAATACAATCAATAGTGGTATCAATATATAAGCACATAGCACATATTGAATATTTCATTCATTAAACATTTTATTTTTTATTCTTTTATAAACATTCTGAAAAACATCACAACATAATAAAACAACAGTATATACCTATGTACATGTCAGTAAGGAACATATTGTCCAAGGTATTATTACTAATATTTATACAGTTTTATACATAAAGCACATTCAATGTAATTTAACTAAGTGTGAGACAGCATCAACATAGGACATAGTGTCCATCTCACCCATACTAAGTTGATTTGTTTCCAGATAAGAAAATATTTTGGAGCTTCTTTAACTTGGGAATTTGCTGCGGAAAAAACAACATTAATAAAGGTTAATACTTGTTTTTGTCTGTAAACATATCATGGTCTGATCATTAAAGTCAAGTGAGTTAAACATGAGAATGCCTTAAAATAAGAATAAATATAAAAAATGCATCAACCGATTGCCCTTTAATGCTGCACTCTCACAGATTTACCGTTTTTATAACTTTTTATTTTTTTGTCTTGGAAAGAGCAAAATTTTGCGTAAATATCTGCAAACTTCTAACGGAAATATAAATATCTGCGATCTGATTTTTTGTCAGCAGTCTAATATCACTGGTTGTCATGGATTTCGCAAAAGTTGGCCCGTTCCAAGACAAAAAATAAAAAAAAGTTGTCAAAACGTTCAATCTGTGTGAGTGCAGCTTTGACATTTATGACACCTCATCATGGCTTTTTGTTCAGTTATCTTTAAAAAAAACACTTTCTTTCGGAGAAAGTTAATACTTATATACGATGTGTGCACCTTCTTGTGGACAAATCACAACTGAGTATTGCTGTTGCATTTTGTATCAAAAAATCACGTACGCATACATTGAGCTGAGAGTGTTTTGTTCAAAAAAGCGATGGCAGATATTCAGAATAATATGTCACATAAAGGAACAACAATTAGAGGAAAGTGGCATCGAACATTGTCATGGTTGAATTTCAGATCACTATAATTTTCCTTGCAGTTTCCATTCTCTAGAACTGTTCAGAAGTAAAAGAACACGGGAAAATAACAATAAAGGACATAATGCTGCTACGTATAAAGTAAGAAATAATTAATCTGATGTTTTGTAAAAGATTATTAAGAGTCAAAACCAATACTTGCCAGGCCAGTTTTATGGCGAATTAGCTAGATACCCGTTATATATACAACGATATGTGCGTATATTGTCATATTGGTTTAATGTTGCTACCACTGATAATATTATTATTAGATCTGAATATACTCAAGCTAAAGACTTGCATGATTGTGATAAAGGTTGTCGTAATTGGGTGTATAACATAAGAAAGATATTAAATGATCTTGGTATCAGTTATATTCATGATGATATTCACACTATTAATGTTGATACATAAATGCCAGTCTTTTGATGTAGAATAGACGATGTGTTTAAACAAGATATGAAAATAAAATCGAGCGTGGCGCCCTTCGACAAATTAAGCCATCCGATCGAATTGTATATGTACTGTACATTCATGTATAGTAAAATATTCGGTCCATTTAATCCAGTTCGAGCCAACGAGGAATTCGTGCCAAGCAATAATATGGAGCCCTGTATAAAAGACACTTACTGATATTGAAAATGCAATAATTGTTGATCAGTAATCCTATAAAATAACAAGAAAACAACATTTGATGATAAATTAATTTAAGAAAAATAATATTCCTATTGAAAGAACATGAACGCTATGATAATATAAGTTTAATATATTTTAAGGATTAGTAGCAAGACATTGTAAGTTCAACTAAACAAATCAGAAATTATAAAAGATACACGATGAGTTTTAGGACTAACCAGGGACACCTGTATCATGACAAACATTTAAGCAGTCTTTCTATTACGCTTGATGCTCAGGAAAAACTTCGAACGCGTGAAATCAACTCACGGGAGTCAAAACATCTGGAAAAGATCTCAAAGGCGCTCGATCGTGAAAGGAACATGTGTGAACGGAGGCACGAGAAAGAACACCGAAAGATAGAGACCCAATTGCGAGAGACTCGATGGAAAACGCCGAGACTTACATCGGCGTTACGCCAGGAAAATGAACGAGAACGTGTCAAGATGCAACGTTTACAAAATTGCCGTGTAAGCAATTTTTTACCCGGGATAAACCCACCTCAAAATGGCAGATTAGTCTTAGTTGGTTCGTCGTCTGTATGTTCGAATTCTATGGATATAAATCGGGAATTTAATCGTCCCTCGGATCCAAGACAATATGCGCTTAATAAGAGGAACGTTTATAATGCTGCGTCGACGCTCACATGCAACTGTTCCAAAAATACAATGAACGTGATCCGAGCTCTCCATCGGTTGTACAACCGCCGCGTTGAGCGGAAGTGGGAGGAACAGAATACGACCGTCCTGGATATTCTGAGCCACGAGTCGACAGAAAAACTGGAAGAAGCATTGTTTATGTTGCGAGGAACACCTACAGGCAACTTAATCGAGAACATCTTGTGCGGAAAAGAACTCGTATTCAAACAAACTATTGAAACCCAACCGCCTATCACCAAGAACTTAAAGAAACAAAAAGCTCTTGGCGAACCACACGTCTCGAAAAAAGGTGACAGAAAAAAATCAGATTTTTTTTGTGCATTTTTGCCAAGGATCTCCAGTGCAATGCAACCGGACAGAAGCTCGCATGTGAACCGAAAATCCACGAGGACGGAACACCAAATTGACGGTAACATTGCAAGTAACGTACTTGAAACACAACAGTTATCCGTCCTCGAAAAGGCATCAGTCCCGCAACCTGTCGCAACGATAGCTAAATGGACGGAAATTTTTAAACCACCACAAATGTGGCGACAACAAAGCCGCAAACTGGGTAAGGCCTTGGCCACCCATCAATCGAGTAGCGTCAGTCTCGTGACTTTGAGTGGCAAACGGCGGACATACATGCTAAAACGTTGATTATCTGTTCTATGTATTGCCATGTATATTGTGCGCGGAGTCAAATTAAAGCAGAAACGTTTCGCTACCTTTCAAACGTCTTTACTCATTCATATACATTAATAATTAGTTAATGTATATGTACATGATTGTTTCAGATAATGAGCTCTATTTGTACGTGTTTACAGTTAAAACATATTAGCCTTAATAAATGGGTTTCCAATTTATGGCTACGTGGCCACAACATCCCCAGTTAAAAATGTGCCAAATGTCGCTAAAATTTCTATATCTGTACACAAATCATATGCTTTTTTCTTTGATCAATTAAGTCAAATGAGCTATTATTAATACGTAATAATGCATTTAAATAAAATACTGTTTATATCTATCAAGCGTAACGTATATTGTGTCCCTTCAAAGTATTCGTGTATTTTGCATTTCTTTTTTTCGCATAAAGTGAAGGCAGTTAAAATTTGATGTTTTGAAATGTGAAACGAAAATCACATTAAGTTACACCAAATAAAAATAAAGTGCTTTCTGAATTTTCCTTGGTTAAATTTTCGGTAATTTTATATATTTTCCTTGTAGATTCCATTGTTTTATTAAGCTATTAAAAACAAACAAGGAAAACATGAAATGTTGTATGTTTATGATATTTACTGATTTTGAATACGGGGTAATTGTTATGCCACTATCTCATGAAATAATAAGAATTTAACCGACTGGAAAATAAACTAATTTAAAAAAAATCTAATTTTATCTGATCGTAAGTACAGAAATGTCTAGATATTATGTGTTTAATGTACTGAAATGATAAGAAGCATATCATTGAAAGTTAATCTATACACAACAGAAATTAATTATATTTAAGATGAGTTTAAACCGGGGACAACTAGAACTGGAACGCTATGATGATATAAGTTTAATATATTTTAAGGATTAGTAGCAAGACATTGTAAGTTCAACCAAACAAATCAGAAATTATAAAAGATACACGATGAGTTTTAGGCCTAATCAGGGACACCTACATGTATCATGGCAAACATTTAAGCAGACTTTTTACTACGCTTGATGCTCAGGAAGGAAAAGAACATGTGTGAACGGAGGCACGAGAAAGAACACCGAAAGATAGAGACCCAATTGCGAGAGACTCGATGGAAAACGCCGAGACTTACATCGGCGTTACGCCAGGAAAATGAACGAGAACGTGTCAAGATAGAACGTTTACAAAATTGCCGTGTAAGCAATTTTTACCCGAGATAAACGCACCTCGAAATGGCAGGTTAGTTTTAGTGCGTTCGCCGTCTGTCTTTTCGAATACAATGGATATAATCCGGAATTTAATCATCCCTTGGATCCAAGAAAATGTGCGCTTAATAAGAGGGACGTGTATAATGCTGCGTCGAGGCACACATGCAACTGTTCCAAAAATACAATGAACGTGATCCGAGCTCTCCATCGGTTGTACAACAGGCGCGTTGAGCGGAAGTGGGAGGAACAGAATACGACCGTCCTGGATATTCTGAGCCACAAGTCGACAGAAAAACTGGAAGAAGCCTTGTTTATGTTGCGAGGAACACCTACAGGCAACTTAATCGAGAACATCTTGTGCGGAAAAGAACTCGTATTCAAACAAACTATTGGAACCCAGCCGCCTATCACCAAGAACTTAAAGAAACAAAAAGCTTTTGGCGAACCACACGTCTCGAAAAAGGGTGACAGAAAAAAATCAGATTTTTTTGAGTGGATTTTTGCCAAGGATCTCCTATGCTATGCAACCGGACAGAAGCTCGCATGTGAACCGGGACTCCACGGGGACGGAACACCAAATTGACGGTAACATTGCAAGTAACATACTTGAAACACAACAGTTATCCGTCCTCGAAAAGGCATCAGTCCCGCAACCTGTCGCAATATAGCTAAATGGACAGTCGATGGAAAATTTTAAACCACCACAAATGTGGCGACAGCAAGGCCGCAAAGTGGGTAAGGCCTTGGCCACCCACCAATCGAGTAGCGTCAGTCACGTGACTTTGAGATGCAAACGGCGGACATCCATGCTAAAACGTTGATTATCTGTTCTATGTATTGCCATGTATTGTGCGTGGAATCAAATTAAAGCAGAAACGAAGCAGAAACGTTCTGATACCTTTCAAACGACTGTGCTGGTTAATTTCGATTTGCAGACTCCTCTAGCAGCTACAAGCTACCAACAGGCATAGACACATGTCATATCACTAATCTTTATATGTGCCCAAATCATATGTTTTTTTCTTGATAATTTAAGTCAAATGAGCTAAACAATAATGCATTAAAAAATAAAACAAATGTTTGCATCTGTAACGTATTTTGTGCCCCTTTAAGTTATTCGTGCATTTTGCTTTTCTGACCACGTATATAGTGAAGGTAGTTTAAGTTTTATGTTTTGAAATGTGAAAAGAAAACCAAAATTAAGGTACACGAAATAAGAAGAAAGTGCCTTTGGATTTTCACTTGGTTACATTTCCGTAATTGTAGATATTTTCCTTGTAGATTCCATTGTTTTATTAAGCTATTAAAGAAACAAGGAAAACATGAAATCTATGTAAATAATTTTTTTTCAACAGAATGGAAAATAAACTTTTTCTTTTTTTTAAATATCAATTTTATTCGCCCGTAAGCATAGACATGTTTAAATTACTGAAATGATAGGTAGCAGAAAATAGTTGAAAGTTCTACTACATTTTTTGTACACAATTTAGAAAATAGTTATATTTAAGATTAGTTTAAAGTTTAAACAGGGGACACCTGTATCACGACGAACATATAAGAATGTGTGAAATTAACTCTGGGAGTCACAATGTCTGGAAAAGTAGTCAAAAGCTCTCGATCGTACAAGAAACATGTATGGGCGGAGGCTAGAAAAAGAAGAAAAGAATGAGACTCATTTGCGAGAGACTTGATGGAAAACACCGAGACCAAAATCGACTGAACGTCAAGAGAGTAAACGTGTCCAGATAGTGTCCAGATAGTGTCCAGTGTCCAGATAGTGGTTTTGGGAGTGGATTTGTGCCAAAGATCTTTAGAGCTAGAGTGATTGTGATGCAGAACTGTTTGAAAGTAAATGTGCACATAAAGATGAAACCGGACAAAAGCTCCTGAGAGGAACTCAATTCCACTGACGTTCGCAGTTGGCTTCAAAGGGGTAGTGACGGCAGCCAAGTCGCGTATTCACTGCTCAGCATGTGTCGTCCTGTCTAGAAAAGGCATCGAACATGCAATCAATTGCACAGAGAGTTGAATTGACGGATTCCTTTACGCATCCTACGCTTTGACGATAACAAAGCATCAGTAAGGCTCAATGGAAATGAAAACGTATGTTTTCTGCCCGTTACGGATATTTGTGCGTGCCAAAGTAGCCACAAAATAAAAAATAAAATGTATTGACGCCACATCTGTTTTATTTCGTCACATCTTATGCTATTATGCCCAACTGATATACTATGAAAAATATTGTCTGACATGCTACTTTGTCTAACATACATGTTATAATGTCTTACATATATGCTATTATGTCTAAAACGTCGTATTAATACTGTGCCAATTTGCCAATGAACCTAGACACCTTGCTATTCTAACGCTCGCATCTAGACAGAAGGATGAAACTGGTTGAATTCTGCAGTCATACAGAGCAGGACAAACACACATGAACTAATTGCGTGTTGGTCGAATTGACATTTTATTCTTATCCAGTGAACCGATTTATGGAAAATAAAGTACACATTTTAGATTAACAATTTGACATTTACTTGCAAACAAACAACGCGTGTCAATATAGTCTTTAATCATTTAAAAACATACTGAATCATCACAAGTCAACGTAGCTATACTTAAAAACAGACAATTGATTTATATAATAACATCATCTATATATTGAGAACTTTGCAATACTCGTGTTTTTCTTTCGTCAGAAGCATGATACAAATAGGTTGCGAATTATTTGAGAGGTCTTTTATCATGGAAAGAAATATGTAAACTTTGTTTGACCAAATAAAATGCCACAATGATGGTCAATTTCACATTTAAATAAAACGTCAACATAGAACACAAGAGAGTAACATAAAATCCAAAAATCTTGGGTGAGTTGCTTAATGTATCCGATGTACATTTATTGAATTAAAGATGCCTGGTGACTTTAGTTTGGTATTATATTAAAATAGTTTTATAGGTAGAAAGGTGATATTTAAAAGGCATACCGAATGTAACATTGCAAACATATTTTTGGCTTTGAACGAGGGCAAAATACACCGCTACACGTCCGAATTTATTTGAATTACAGAACAAAATTACAAGCAATGCTGTTTGAAATAATACCACTATACCGGCTCACTGAAACAACATATCGACTCACCGAACCAACATATCGGCTCACTGAAACAACATATCGACTCACCGAACCAACGGTATCGACTGACCGAACCAACATATAGGCTCACCGAACCAACATATCGGTTCACTGAAACAACATATCGACTCACCGAACCAACATATAGGCTCACTGAAACAACATATCGACTGACCGAACCAACATATCGGCTAACTGAAAC
Organism: Mya arenaria; assembly: GCF_026914265.1. Taxonomy (NCBI): domain Eukaryota; kingdom Metazoa; phylum Mollusca; class Bivalvia; order Myida; family Myidae; genus Mya; species Mya arenaria. The sequence goes on along the minus strand of NC_069132.1, from coordinate 34,907,020 downwards.
AACATATCGACTGACCGAACCAACATATCGGCTCACTGAAACAACATATCGACTCACCGAACCAACATATCGGCTCACTGAAACAACATAACATATCGGCTAACTGAAACAACATATCGACTCACCGAACCAACATATGGGCTCACTGAAACAACATATCGACTCACCGAACCAACATATCGGCTCACTGAAACAACATATCGACTGACCGAACCAGCATATATGCTCACTGAAACAACATATCGACTCACTAAACCAGTGTTTTCAAAGACGATATTTGAGCAAATATCAACATTTGCTAATGGATTCACGCTTTTGGTATTTTTGTTTAATGATTTGCAACACTGATCAAGTGCATTTTACAAAACATGAGCGAGTCACTTTAATTAAGAGAACTCTTTAACATCATTATTCAGATAGATATGAAATTTTTGACACAATGAATTAAATACGATATAAATCCGAATATAAATGTAACTCATTGTAAGCAACGTAAAAACAAAAGTGGGCTGATAGGGACCATGGCAAAAGGGGTACTGGGCCGAATCGATCCGACTTCCGGACACATTCCCTTGTAAAAAATCTCAAAACATGCTTGATATGTTGGATTTGCAAAATTTTTCAAATAGAACAGTACATTAGACCATTGTGTGTCACCTTTAAAAAAATTTGCTCCGGCTCCTAGCCTGTAAAAGTGACACTTACTCTCAATCAATAAATACACATGTATAACAAACCTGAGTTTTGACTGATAAACCTTTAACTACTCACTAAATAATGCATTCATGGGAAATATTAATTACTGATAACAAGATCGCAACCGTGCATTTAATAATTTAATAGTGGAAAGCGCAAAAATATTAAATGATTGGTGAATGCTAAGATTGACTGTGGTCTACTATAGTCCCATAAGGTAAAAATACCGTGTTTGGTGCTCATTTCTTTCATATTAAACTCGGATTTCCTTCATAAGAACTATTGTTTTCGACATTTATTTATCTTTTGGAATATTGAAACAATATTATTAATTGCGGTAAATCTTATTTGGGAAAAAGAGTGCATTTTTAACATTCATTTGAACACGTGGGTGTTAAGGCTTGAACACTTGTACGTTTAAATGTTTAAAACTGAAAGCGTCCGTACGCTTAAACCGCCCGGTACATTTGCAGTGTAGTCTTGAAACTGTATACATGTTCGTATAATCGGGCCTTTCACTCTGGTTAAAATCGTTACGGAGTTACGTTTCTTTATCAACTTGGGAAACAAGCTTTAATTCGATCTCTGTAATACACATAAGACTGTATATGCCATTCCGTATATGAATTTTAATACCATATATGCAAAAATTTCACGAAAATACATAAAGTTTTATTACAAAAAACACTTAGTACATGTATAATTATGGAGTATAATTCAAATATCTGCTTCCATGCATTGTATTTGATTATATTGTGTGTAGCGTACATGGATCTTCGCCAGGGGGACGTTCTCATGGCCTCCAAAAATGGACATCATTACTGATTTCTTCCCTAAGTCACGTACTCGACTAAAACGTAACTAAAGAATGCTTTTTGTAGCTGGTCATAAGCGACTTCAATGCGAAAATCGTTCGACACTCACGTCCGCTCTAGATACCTGGCTGGCTTTGGCACAATGGAATATAAGTATCTTCCATGGCCAAGAGTGTAAGATAGGTTCATTCCGACCCGAGCGTAGGGTGTTTTGCGGAAACGAGGTTAACCGAGTTTCCGCAAAACACCCTGCGCGAGGGTCGGGATGAACCTATCTTACACGAGCGGCTATAGTAGATGCCTTTTCTCCCACCTCAGTTAAACAAAATTAAGTAAAAATGTAGTTTTTGCTGGAACTCTTTTGTGCTGAGTGAAAATAATTGCGTATGGACATGCAATAAATCGTGGTTGTCATGGATATGCGCGCAATGATTCAGATTATGTTAATAGTCAAACCGGTCTTTAAATAGTTCTAAGGAGAGTGAAGCATTATTTCTTAAAAGTTGCATGAAAACTGTTTTATGGTGACATTTGAACCGAGAAATAATTTATTAGCGTTCTAAATATTGCCACAAGACAAGGTTTCCATGATGTTACAGACGACAGTCTTCAACAAGGGAGGTAATTTCAATGTGGTGACCATTAAAAAGGACTTTCATACGGGCATTTTATCTTCGCCCGTGGGCAAGATAAGAATTTCTAGCATGGTTAAATTATTGGATCTACTTATCTGAGGTGGGAGAATTAAATTTACAATGCCATCGAAGAAATGCCAACAATACTGATTATCTTTGCTAAAATTCCTCATACACTAACATTGCCACAATATGAATGTGGACTATTATTTTTTTAATCATGAACTAAATTTATGAGCTTGGCTTTGCTCGGGGTCCACATGGCCGCGCTGCCGCTACTTGCACTGTTACCCGAGCCGCCTACCGTCGCACTGGCATTGACCTTTTTGATTTTGATAAGCATTTTACTTCCGTTTTCGGAGACATCTAGGCTGACAGGTGACATACTGAAGGACCCAAAATTGGGCTCAAACCAAATATGTCGCGAAGTATCATACGTCGTGATGGCGTCACGGCGGATGGCGTCACGGCGGGGTCACGGCTACATGTATAATGCAATGCGGACAGACATTCGTAAGCTCAAACAAACAAGCAAAAGCGGTTATCAAGTTAGTTGCACTTATCATGAACCGCTCCTTTATATAACAGTGTCGGGGTAGGAATTCCAAAAGTCCACCACACTGTTGCTTAAGGAGTATTTAATGTTGTCTTGACATAAACCGTCATTTTTTGCTCGGGTTGCATCTGGATTTTAAATGTTTCATGAGTTTTATTTCGGCATCTAGCCATCTTTTAAACGTGTATGTCAGTATCATTGGAAAGATATGTAAAAAATCTATTTAAACACTGAATTACGTGAACGCCAAAACTTGTCATTTCTGAGTCGGTTTCTCATTGGGACATTCGGAGCTCCTCGGCCATTTTATCGAAAACAACCTCGGATGTATTTGGACGGTTTACATACTCGAAAAGTGGTACGTTTAAGTCCGCTGCAAGTAGATCGCGTAGTAATTTTATTTAGCAGTTAAACTTTGTGACTTAACTCTTGGGATTCTTAATTATGTTTGCAATAATACAATTCAATGGCAATCAATTTCGACTTTGATCAATAAATACAACTCTAAAACACTACATTTAATTTATGATATAATTCAAAATTTTACGAACTACTTCAACTGATGTACCTGCATACATCCAAGGTTGTTTTTGAAAAAAAAATGGCCGAGGAGTTCCGAATGTCATTGGGACAGATTATGTGATCGAATTTCGAAACGGAAGTAAATTTTAGACTGTACCAAAAATGGCAGCGGTGCGTGGTGTAAATCTGCTGCAAAGCGAGCTTGAAAAAGCTAAGGAGGGTTTGAGAGGGCTTGATGATAACATCAGAAAGCTAACAGGAAGAGATCCAGATGTACCAAGGTAATAATGATTTCATTATTGCATTTAAGATTGTACCGCTTTATGACATGAATTCATTCGGATATTGATATTCGGATAAAGTGTTTGTTTACATTATATTTGTAATGCGTCTTTATCACCAATCATAAATTGTTAACGATTTAAGGACACAAAGGCATAAGGTTTTACTGCCATGCTCATGATAGTTTTTTACTAAAGTATATACAGAGTTACAGATGAGGGCCATAATGGGCGTAAATACACCTTGAAAATCTTAAAATAAAAAAAAGCTGTTTGTACCGGAACGATTAAAAAAATGAAATAGGGTGTAACGTTCTCCTGAGTATTTTTTACTGTTCTAGCTATCCGCTTTGACTAAATGTTAAACCAGCTTGTTTAAATCGATTCACTATCCTAAGAGACTTGCGGAAGGCTATTAGCAAATAAAGCAAAGTAGTCAAGATGTTGAAATTAATCAGGACTTGTAATTTGCTGAGTAACATTTAATTTTTTTGTAAAATCTTAAATAATTATGTACTATAAAAGTTCATTAATTAAAATAAGACATTCAATTTTGTAATTAAATGTTCAGTACACTTTAGAAATCGCCATCACACTTTAATGAATGACCCAAGGGTGTACCGTTCTCTTTACTAGATTGCATAAGGCTGAAAAATACACTTTAAGTAAAAAAATGATCTGTAGCTCTATATATAAAAAAGTGAATTTAACATTGATGCATTTGTTGAAATAAAGAGGGAAACAAAATCAGGGCTTGCTAAATTCTGGATTTTATGTAGCACAGCTTTTTGATAATTTTTATTAAAAGCACTGGTGTTATAATGTAGGCTTGTCCTATATTACTTTTTGTTGATGTTGCAGGCCGCAGGGACCAGCTCGTAGAGTCTCAGTGGGGAATACATCAAGGGAATTTCAACCCAGGGGAGAAGGCAACACAAGGATGGCTGAGAATCGCTTATTCAACATTGCAAGGTTCACTTTATTTCTAGCATTTTATAATATTAGATATGAATAATATTTCTTTATTGAATAAAGGGAACTTAATTAGCATCACATTTATAAGCATTATCAAAAAACAAAGTTGTACTAAGATCTTCTTTTCCAATTTTATAACATTTGGTGTTTATTTATTTTTTAATTATCCCTCTGCTCATTGAAACTTAAGCCTATGGACCATTTGAAAAAAAAACAACTTAATTTGTAATCTTCCAGAAAACATCTTATTAAATAACACCAAACACTAGAGCATTATAAATGTATTGACAATTCAAACATATTCAAGTTCCTTATAAATCAAAGACAAATAAACTAGTAATTAATTTAAGTAGACATATCAGATTCCACAAAAACAAGCGAAGTGCAACAAACAAAAACTTAAACCTACAATCATTAATGCAATAAAATATTTCAGATAATACAGAAAGTAATGTCAGTTACTTATCACTTTTGACACCAAGAATTACATAAACAAGAAGAAAAAAAACTCCACCAAAATAAGTTCAACTAAATTAACCATGCTTTTTTTCCATTATTTATACCTTAAAAAAACACAGCATATATCAGAAAAAAGTTTCAACATAATGACTCCATACAATAATACTGCCGTAAATACAAATAGAAAGTCAACGTACATTACGTGGTAAATAATTATGTATTTTAAAGTTATGATACTGCCATCTTTAACAATTTGAAAACAGGTAAAAAAATAAATTAATAAGAGTTTGAAACTTTGAGATGATTTTTGACATTTGATCTGTACATATCGTCACATCTTTTAACAATACCATTATCATCCAGAAGAGGGATTCAACCAGGAGACCAGCGACCCAGACCAAGTAGAGGAGGAGCCTTTGCAAGGTATTTCACTATTTTACATAATTTGTAGTAGCTTTTAATTAGTATCTTGTAATTGTTGTTTTCATGTCCCCTGCAAAGAATGGCAGAGTAAGCTGCTAAGCACTGTTTAAATGAGAGAGAAATTTAAAGTGGTCATTAGAAGCTTTTTATAATATTTAATGAAAATTCATCTGGCGATCCCATTGCTGAAGACATCAATGTGTATGCTTTAATAATAGGTATTATAAATACTGTTGGAGTTTTTTTATGATTTATGTGAACAATGATAACTCTTTTGTGTGATTACAGACTGGGTCCAATGCGTCGAGGTCGAGCACGAGGACAGGACAGCGGGGATGAGGAGGACACCAGAAACAGAGTAGGGCTCTTCTCTTGTTATTACCTTGAAGTGTTTTCAGAAAAAAACCCATTTTACCAGTGGCAAATGCTTATGTATAGCAAGATCATAAAACATGAACTTTATAATTAACAAGTAATGCCCCTTGATTGACAAGGGAATGAGCATTTGTCATCTGTTTGCATTGGTCTTGTTTCTGACTTGGTCTAGGCCTGGTTGCTGATCATGGCTAGGTAAATTTAAACCTGTTTTTATGGAGCCCTACAAACTTAAGTACTGTATTCCAGTACTTGTAATAATGGTCATCTATTAAATGAATACTGAATTTAACAAGCATGATATCATATACAGTTAAATTGAGAAATCAATATTCGTAAACAAGAAGTATTTCAACATGAATTAACTTTGTAAAAAAGAGAAATACAGCATTATTTTTTGAAAAATAATTGTGTTAAATCAAAACCTGGAAAAGTTTAATTGAAATTTTCTCCTGCCATTTAAAGTAACTTTTTTGCATTTTGTCACATGTTGCCTTATCCTGAAATGACATGACTGTATGTTTTAGCCCGCTCTCCAGTCATCAGTGGTTGCCACTACCCCCCGGGAAGAACGTTCAAGAACAGTCTCAATTGAGGCACAAAATAAGGACAGCAGAGGACAGGCCAGGTTTGTTTTCCAATATCAATAATGACATGCAGGCTGTGTTGATGGTTTTTATGTCACGTGTGTAGCATGGTAGCATGCAGGGTTCATATTTTATGACAGCTGTGTCGGCATGGCTATCAGGCGCGGTGTAACACCAACATTTAGACCCACTCCCAATATGAAAACATGTACTTATTTCCTAAATGTAAAAAGAACATTCCCAAACTGCCATTTAAGGAAAATCTTTCAGAGTTGAAAAAGATAACTGCATGAAATTGAGATCCTGAAAAGGTTTTGGTGAGGAATGATTTAGGTTTTTCTTACAGGAACAAAAGTTACGACAGTCTTTCACTGTCAATTTCTTGTATCATTCCTGTTACATTTTTAGGAAAAATAGGAATTCCAAATTATGCCAGTAATACACATGATAAATTGTTTTCCAAACAGAAAGACCCAAACCCTTGTCCTAAAATGGTTGGAACAAAACATGGAATAGAAATTATTAATAAAATCTGTTTAAATGTAGGAGGGATATAATTTCAATTTCTGAAAAAAAAATTGCAATAACTGTCTGATTCAGTTTCTTTTTGTAAACATTCCTTTGAATGCCAGCTTGTTAGTTTATATCCTGATACAGAACATACCCGGTAATTATATGTAAAATATGAATTTGAACCTTGATGAGTTTTGTATTTTTCATTACAGAAACAGAAGAATGTTTGGCATGATACTAGGAACGCTTCAGAAGTTCAAAGATGAGTCGAAAGAATCTAAAGATAAGGTAATAAAGGACGTTGTTACAAATTTCCTTTTTATGGAAATCAAATTCTTCAGAAATGATACAATCTACTTTATACACATATATATGACCTTAAAACATGAGCCCATTAGCCCAAGGCAGGGCTATCAATTGCGCATGGGGCAAATTTTGACCCTTTAAATTGATATTGGAAAACAAACCTGGCCTGTCCTTTAAATTAGGAAATTCTTTTTTTGGCTCTGCAAATTCATGGGTGAGTGTCAAAATTAAATTACACTTAGAATAAAAAAAAATAGAAATTGAAAATACTCTTAAGTCTTATTTTCACTGTAATCATTAATTAAAACCCTGTGCTGGATGCTTTCAGGAAGAACAGAGGGTCAAGATAGAGAAGAAGCTAGAGGAGAAATTCCTGCAGGAGAAAGAAGAGATAATTCAGGAGAGAAGAGAACTCTTCCTGGAGAGGCGGCGCAAACAAGTCCGCATTCGTACCATCGAACAGAAGATGGAGATGGTTCATAATGTAGGTTGAATTTGATTGTATGCTTAGTTTAAACATTATATATTTTACAACGATTGTGAAGTAAGTTATGATAACTTATACAAAGTCACTCTTGCTTATTATTTTTTCAAAATTAAATAACTGCAAAACTGTTATGTTTATTCATTTATTATCTATCCTATCATATAATCTGGAGTAAAATCAAATAATCTCATTTCGAGAAATGAGATTACTTGATTATTCACTTAAATTTTCAGCATGAAAACTGGGAGCGAGAAACGAAGAAGTTACAGAACTTTATCCTGACTAAGGCCAAACCCTGCTTGTTTTACATGCCCAAAATCCTTACAGAAGATTCAGAATCTAAACTGGAGGACACCAAGTCAGCTGTTGATGGTAAGAATAATGCACTCACTCATTGTTCTTTGTATTCCCTAAGTCATATTCAATAAGGTTCATGTCCTTAGACATGCCTAAGTGATTCCATTCAGTTTAATGGCAAACTTATTTTACTGTCCTATGAAAAGTTGAAAACGCTTGAACTCTATCCTTAAAGTTAAGGTTAATCTAAGAAGCTTTTTGAATACAGCCCACTTTCAGGTCACATTGAGGGATTGATTTTGGGTAGTTTGATTTTGTCTCACTCTGTTTTTATGAAACATTTAAATGCTGCATCTTGTACATGTACATGCCTATCTGGCAGGAGACTTGGTTTACACATAAAATTATATAGGTTTATAAACCTGTAGTACCAAATGTGTAGTACCGGTAATCCAATCATGAAATATTTTCATAACCAATAAAATTCATTCCACTATGTTGCAGCTATGATAGAAAACCGCCGCAAAAAACTTGAAGAAGAGATCAATGAGATGATGAGCCATGTGGGAGGTGACAAAGACGATGAAGGGGAAGACGACGATGATGAAGACGATGAGGAGGAGGATGATGGTAGTGGAGAGGAGGAAAGTGGGGGAGAGGAGGGGGTGAAAAGAGATGGGAAGGAGAACAGGGAGAAAGGGGCTGGAGAGGGGGTGGAGGAGATGGAGGGGGTGAGTGTTAGTGAGCGTGAATTGAGGGATAAAGAGAGGGAGCAAAGGGATCGGGACAGGAGGATGAAGGAGAAACAAAGGGAGGAAAGGATCAGGGGAAGGCATGTGAGTAAGGAGGAGGTGGTGAGGGAGGATAGGAGTGGGGGAAGAGGGGATAGGAGTGGGGAAAGGGAGGATAAGAGTGGAGGGAGGGGGGAAAAGAGTGGGGAGAGGGAGGATAGGAGTGGGAGGAGAGGGGATAGGAGTGGGGAAAGGGAGGATAAGAGTGGAGGGAGGGAGGATAGGAGTGGGGGGAGGGGGAATAGAAGTGGGGAAAGGGAGGACAGGAGTGGAGAGAGGATTAGGAGCAAGAGTGGGGAACACAGGGAGAAACCTAGAGAAAGAGATAGGAGACATTCTAGGTCGAGGTCTAGAAGTAAGGGAAAACATAGGTCGGGGAGTAGAGATAGGCATAGGTCAGGCAGGAGAGAGAAGAGAGATAGACATCGTAGTGAGGATGGATCTAAGTTAAGAAGAAGGTCAAAGGGGGAGGGTTCTGGTAAGGCTGAGAAAACTTCAAAAGTGTGGGAACCAATGGAAGATGAAGAGGAGGAAGAGTTTGTGGGATCCAAAGAGCAGGACCCTATCAAAGAATCAGGTGATAGTATTCAGAGTCGAATGTTAAAAATTGCAGGTATTGAAAGAGTGCCAGGAATTTTGGGAAAGAATGATGCGAATGAGCGTGGGAAAATTGGGGAGAATGAAAAACAGAATATGTCCGCTGAAATCCCTCGATCAATAAAAACCAATTCTGAAGATGAGCAAAATTTTGTGGACTCTGAAATGAGCGAGGCTGTCAAGTGATGACAAGTACATAAGTATTGTTTTCGGGGCATGTATATTATTTCAAGTCTTTGCTGATGCAACTTTTCATTACAATATGATTTCCTCATTTATTTAAAACATTGAATTATTCACATTCATAAATTAAAACAATAAGCATGTTTCCCAGTCACTTTAAATGGGCAAAGTAATGCCATGATATCAAAATTTCAGAACTTAACCAAAGGATGATAGTAAATTGTTCAATCTAATTATTACTTAGGTTTTGTTTTACACCTGGTTGTAAATATTTCAAAAGCATGGTTTAACATGTACAAGCTTTCGCTATAAAAAACAACCTTAATTTTTGTAATAAATCAGATAGATGCTGAAATACCATCCCAGCCTAGGTTAAAATGAAAAATTTCTCTTTACACCTCAAGAGGTAAAAAATGTTAATCTTAAAAGTTTATTGATAAAAGGCTTTAAAGAATTGAAGTACCGGTACTGATAATAAAAACTTAAGAGCACTTACCTTTGGTTGATGCCATGGGCAAGATGATCATTAATTACAAATGAATTACAATAATTATGAATTTAACCAGAAACTGGTATTTCATGGGTTTTCACACACTGGGGCCCATACTAAGATTCTTGGGGTAAAAAGCTTTAAAAATAGTACTCCTGATTACAACAATCCTGCAGTAATGATATGAGGCCATTGGTGCACTTGAGGGTTTAAATTTTAGCTTTTAAGACTTTTCAATGGAAAATGTACTTCCGGAATAAGTAAAATAATTTCCATGCGAAACCTTTGAATTTGACGTTTTCATCTGACAAAAAAATAGATAAATATCCTTGATTTTGGCACCAAATTTGTAATACCTGCTGCACAAATGTACAGTCTAACCCTGTTGGCTAGAATTTGCCTGGCTTGATTTCCTTATTGACTTCGATTTTTGCGAAGCTTGATGTATTTTCGGCGGACCCTGGGAATTCGAGCCAACTGGGTTCAACTGTATATGATACAAATCATTAGCGCTTTAATATAAAAAAAGTAATCTATATTTAAACAGATGCTTTTTATTTTATATATATGAAATCTTCCCCCTTTATGTTTTTCAGCTATTTTCCAGCACTATTTCATTAATATACATGTATGTATGTATTGGTATGTCAGTTCTAGAAATTCAGAGCCTGAAATTTCTCCTTCTTTCAGCTAGGGTGATTTTAAATCGACAATATGTTTAACATGTGAACAGTCTTGTACTAATGTACTAGGAAATAATTACTGGTATGAGGAAATTATGCAAGTATATTGAACAGTGATTAAATGTCTGGTTGTAATCAACCGCACATCTCAGTTATATAAAACACAACTATGTCTGTTCTTTAATGTGTTTTTTTCTTGTTTCTGTAGAAAATCTTTGAATAAAGTCTGCTGCATTTCATCTTTTATTTCTGAAATTCTCAATGTTTTTTTGTTTTATTTTGATAAATAAACTGTCTGCTAAACTTGCAGTTGTTCAAATGATTATCATCTTAAAGCATTTTCAGATTTTATTTATAATACAAGGGAATGATATGAATTTATTTTGCATCATTTTATTTTTTAAAAATAAGCAACATAAAAAAACATACTAAAAAACTAACATTTAAAAAAATGCTGTCAAATTTTCTTTTCGTCATTTGCAACTGTTGTTATGTACTGTAGATATAAGATATATTTGTGTAAATATGTTCATTGTAAATAACTCTTCTTTTGAGCGTACATTTTAATAAATTTCAATTTGCATTTGTTTTGTTGTACATTTAGTAACCTCGGTCCAGTTATCCTTACAAGACTTGCTCTGATGACATTGCCAGATATTTTATTTCATCAAAATGGTTTCCTGCCAAGGCCATGTTGAATAGTTTACTTTATTGTGATCTTCAGATTCCTAATATATGAAGATATTATTGTCAGATTTCCCACTAATATTAGTTGTCTGTTTTTTTGGAAGAAAGAAAGTTGGGGTCGTGGCCTTAATGTTACTAAAATTACCACAAGGCAGAGTGGCCAAAGGGTCATTAAACAGAAGTTACTGAAGAAGTTCCTTGTTTGTTTCTGGACGTGATATACAAAGAAAAAAATATTGTGACCCAGTTTATTTCAGATTGCATGCATAAAGGTTCAGTAGAAGAAGGGATTGGTCAAATTTTGACAGTTGAAGAGCTATGACTTGAGTAACTGACAAATTATAAAACTATTCAAGACATTACTATTATCATATGGAAAATACAAGTTTAATTGGTTTAATATTGTCAGTTTAAGGGTCGTAATTTTAGAAGTAACTAATGCAGTCAGACTGGTTATTGAAATTGTGTGTTATTATGCCCATCAACATATTGAGCAAGGCATGTCAAGATTGGATGAAATTAACTATGTTCCCATAGTGCTGCCTTGTTAGAAACAGTGCTAGATTTAAAATGAATAAATTGGAAGATGACTTGTGACCTTGACCTGCTGACCCCAAACTCAATATGGCTCATACAACAATACAATCGACCCCTTTAAAGCTTTTTAACCAGGTTTGCACATAGTTATTAGAATGACAAACGTCATTGTTCAGGCAGACGGGCGTCAGGGCGGCCGGGCGGTGTCAAACTCACCTATGAAACAATATCTCCAGTTAGAGTTGACATATCTTGACCAAACTTGGTCTATACAAAGATTTTATGGATACCTTTCATGGGATTGCGTTTGGTGTCCCTAGGGTCAAGGTCAAGGTCACTGTTAGTAAAAACAGAAAAACGGTTGAAACTGAATAACTTTAGTTAGGGTTGACATATCTTGACCAAACTTGGTCTATAGGAAGAGTTTATGGATACCTTTCATGGGATTGCGTTTGGGGTCCCTAGGATCAAGGTCAAGGTCACTATTACTAAAAACAGAAAAACGGTTGAAACTGAATAACTTTAGTTAGGGTCCACATATCTAGACCAAACTTGGTATAAAGGAAGAGTTTATGGATATCTTTCATGGGAGTGCGTTTGGGGTCCATAGGGTCAAGGTCACTGTTACTAAAAATAGAAAAATGGTTGAAACTGAATAACTTAAGTTAGGGTTGACATATCTTGACCAAACTTGGTATAAAGGAAGAGTTTATGGATACCTTTCATGGGAATGCATTTGGGGTCCCTAGAGTCAAGATCAAGGTCACTGTTACTAAAAATAGAAAATGGTTGCAACTTAATAACTTTAGTTAGGGTCCACATACCGTGACCAAACTTGGTATAAAGGAAGAGTTTATGGATATCTTTCATGTGATTGCGTTTGGGGTCCCTATGGTCAAGGTCACTGTTACAAAAAATAGAAAAACAGACAAGGCTGAAGTTCTTCTGTCAATCATTGAAAACCTGGTTTCGTCGCATTGCGGCGTTTCTTGTTAAGTTATTGTGCTGACATTAGGGGTCAGTCTACTAGTCAAGATGATCCACCTCAGAAGTTTCATGGCCTTATGCCAAACTGCATTATAAGTTCCTATGCTGACTAAGTTTTTACACTGTTGATGGAGCCTTGCTTGACCTATTGACCCCCAAAAACAATTGGGGTCATACATAGGGAAAGTACAACCAACCACTAGTTTTCTCTTCATAGGTCAAACTATTCTCCAGGCAAGGTCTACTGCCCAATAAATCATATGACAAAACATCTAACCAACACTTAAACAGACCTATACATGAACAGGAGTCAAGAGGTTTGATTGTTAGCTTGGAAAAAGAGTACAAAACTGATACTGCCGAGATAGTTTATTACAAATAATTGGTTACATATATAAATATATCTATGAAAAACAATCTGTTAATACACTGAACAACATTCCGGAAATCAGAGAAATAAATAAATAAATAATGGTTAACAAACAGATTTAGAAATATGTACCGTAATGTATAGAAGTAAATCAAAATTTATATTGATATTAACAGTTATGGAAATTAGCACAAGCCATACACTGGTAAAATGCTTTACGGGCTTGCTGAAATCCTGGATTTCGTATAGCAGGGCTTGTTGATTTTTTTTGTTCCAAGCACTAGATTAAGATTTTGGGCTTGTTCATCCAAAGTCTAATTTCGATGACAGTATTAAAAGCATAGTTGATATAAAGATCTTGTCAAAAAGAAAAAGCTTACAACAAACATCAATTTCATGAGCAATTAAGATCAATCTCAATTTGATTATCCCCTTAGTAAATCTCATAGCAGTCATTTAATCTGTCTTACTGTCAAGCATACATAATATCAAAGTTGCTTGGTTCATTTCAAATAGCATAATACAAAGAGTGTGTTCTTTTTTTCGCAAATAATAACATGATTGAAATAAATAAAACATAAATCAGTTCAGAAAGCAAGTTGGCAATGATATTGTTACTGTAAACTTTCAGGATGAAAGCTTTAATTTATAATAAAATTGAGTTCAGTTGAATCATCTGTCAGAAATAAAATGTGACGGTTTTCTCAAATATACTTATGGACGGACATGAAAAAGCTAATAAAAACATATTACAGATAACTAAGTTGTTAACTAGATCCTTTAATATATTTCATTACCAAAACATGTGCATGGTACTTAAAACAAATTGAAGAGTCTATAAACTCAAAATCATGTAACTGAAAGCAACAATTCTAAGTCTTCTTAAATTAGTACACAAAATTATAGCCAGATTTAGTAGTTAAATGTATGTTTAACATCATATGATGTGAATAAAAAATGTAAGCCAACAACCATGAAAATATAAATAAATCTTAATATTCAACATAAAAACTCCTTTCTAAGAAGAATGACATAAAATCAACCATTAAACCAATTGAGTATCTGGAAATTGATGTCCCAAATCAGATTACAATAGATTTTGGAACAAAGATTTTTTTTTCTTTTAAATAATTCAAATCCACATCTGCAATTGTTTTTTCCAGAGTTGACATGTGACAAGTAAATCTCTTCATTGGTTGAACAATTATGAATATTTATAACCAGGTGGTGCATTGGCATACTAATTGTCAATGAAATAAGCACAATTTACATTAAAGTTTGAACATATAATTAGGAACACAGATATACAGTAATACACGTATAAGTAGACAACAGAAAATAAACCCAACAATTCTGATTGAAATAAAAAACAAAAATAATCTTTAACAAGTGTACGTATACAAGAACAAAGAAACGCCCATTACAGCCATTTGAATACATGAAATGCGATTTTACAGGATAATTTAGCATATATGTTTGGTTTACTAACAAGATGGTATGAATCACATGACTTCAGAGTATAATATGGAAGTCAGCACAATTGAAAGGTCATTTGTATATCAACATTCAACTGAAAAAATAACTTGTGTGAGAAAACAAAATATATATGTTTGTGAATACATAACATTTTAATCATTTCTGGGGTGATATTCATAAAACTTCTTAAAAGTAATTTCCCATCTTACAGCAAGTCATTACCCCAACATGTTTATAGTCAATATTTATACATGAATATTTATAGTCAAATTCAAAGAAAATTACTTGTCTTTAACATTTAACTATGTACTTTCAATGAAGTCAATGATAATAAAGTATTTCAGAAATCACTAAGTCACTATATTGATACTTAACTTAAAAATTGACTTTTATGAATATCGTCCCTGGATTGTTACCATGATAACATGTCCTGTTATGATGAATCAGAGTACAATTGCTCGAAAATGCATTCATTTGTACAGTCAAAGCTCACTATGTCGAAGTCATTGGGACCTTGGGCAAGACTTTTAGATAAGGAACATTCGATATAACTGCAATAAAAAGAATATAACTAAACCGAAAAATTTGAAAAAAGTTTGACATAACCAGAATGTCCCGATTACAGGGTTTGACATAGCGAGTTTCCACTGTATGGATAATATTGCACATCTATACTAAATAACAATTCCTTACGTGAATTAATAAGTGCAAGAACAACTACAACTGTTACTGTTAGTGTCAACACCCATTCCCAATCAGTGAATAGCAGGTTACATATGTATACTTCATAAATGATAATAAACAAAATGACTTGTACCCACACTCCAAATGAGAAGAAGAATATGAAAAAAAAAACTTTTCCAGAATTAAAAAAAGTGACGTTAGCGGAAATGAGTCCTGTGGAAGAAGTCTTGTAATCGAATTGAAAAAAGTTATTATGATTGGTTTAAATACTGCTTAGCAACCATTTACAATAATGTCAAAATAGCTTCAATAGTCTGCAAACAGGGGACAATATTTCACAAACAAGAGCATTGCAAATAAGATGCCTAAATTCATCTGCATTTTTCAGCCAAAAGAGGGCATAACTCAACAAATGGTAATGCCAGAGTTTTGGGTCATGGTACAAATATCTAGTCTGTCAATATGTGTACCAAGTTTCATAAGAATATCTTTTCCCTTTTTTGAAATATTGCCAAGGTTAAACGTTTTGCACCTTGCTGAATTTAACCAAAGCTATTACAGTATAATACCTAAACTTTTTCCTGCAAAAGCTGAAAAATTACCTCCACTGAACTCATTTTTACAACCCATGCCAAGTGAGAAAATGATGAAAAAACATTGAACACAAGTGTTACAAATTATCATAATCACTCAATAATATGAACGGTCAAATTTAATTTGTGTTCAGAAAGTAACATTGCATAATCAAATATGCAAGATTCAGCACCATAATCTTAACAGCAGTATAGATTGAGAAATAAAGCTCTTGACATGAAAACCAGAGAAAAAAAATCCTTTTAAAGCTCTATACCAGATACATCACACAAGATAAAAGACACCATTCTTAATAATATACTTTCAATTAACTTCGTACAAAGCAATTGAAAGTATGTGTTACAAAAATAAAATATATTATATATACGTACATGTATATGTTATTTTTGAATAGATTATATGGACATGACAAGAAACCATTACTTGAAACCATTTACAATGTTCAAGTAAAACAAAAGAAAAGAAAATCAAAATATCGATTCCTTAGATTTTAACAAACTCATCATATCTGATTATATGCAAACAGTCGCTTAAGTAGCAAAAATTTCACACTGTTTTTCTGTTTATGTTTATGAAAAGCTAACCAACCTTTGTAAATTCCAGTCTAACAGACAGCACTAGTATACAGACTACTAACATGGATAATGTGAGTCACTATCCTAAATCATTCTTCATTTCTTTACATGGGTAACGCGATTCGCTTCACTGAATCATTGTTCATTTCTTTGCATGGGTAACATGATTGGCTACACTGATTCATTGTTCATTTCTTTACATGGGTTTCGTGATCCAATACTCTGAAGCATTGTTCATTTCTTAACGTGTAAAACCACAACCTTCCCACACAGTTCCTCTTCAATACCTTTATCCGGAAAAGCATAGTTCTCTTCATCCCTGAGCCTCTGTGGGTCTATCTCGATCAAGTTACAACAGCTTTCAACTAACGTCTTGGCATTCCAGATTCCTGTGTATTTGCTTTTCCCTTGTTTAGCATACACTAGAATGTACGAGGCGGCTTCTAGGGGATTTCTACAGGCTGCTGAGTTTGAGGTAGTCACTGCGCCAGCTGTTTTCTGAGACGAAAGATTCCCCACACTGTGACACAACTTAGTGTTTTCCTTCCCATGAAGTTTGGGTGGCTCCGCAGGCAAAGTCCGGGCCGATATGGCTCTATTAGACACAACAGCACCTTGTGGACGGGCTGGAACAATGGCCGATAATGCCCGCGGGGTTATGTTGGGCTCTGCAGGCAGAACACGCCCGGTGTTGGAGGGAAGAGGCGGTATGGAGCAGTGGTATAGGTTGGAGAATTCAGAGTCCTTCTTAACACTGCCAGTCTGCAGTCTTGTTAAGATCTGGTCATCACTGATTGCAGCAAAAAAGCCTGAAAGACATTAATTATGAATTGAATGATAATCTTCTATTCTGGTTACCATCCAACTGATACTGCAAACAGTACTGATAGCAAAGAAATCAATCGATCCAATTTAGTCTTGGAGGACCAAGTTATACAAGTTTATATTCATGGAGTTTCATTTTATTGACAAGTGGCAATAGAATAAGAAATACAGACTTAAACAATATCAAATTGAATTCTAATAAAATACAAACTGTCTTTGCATAAAACGTTTGATATTATTTATTTGTATTATAAGTATACTTGTAATGACAGATCTGCAATATTCAATAAATTGGCGACAAAGTTGTCATTCCACAGGTTTTAGACAAAAAATAAAAATGTGTATAATACATCTTACCGTAAGTGTAAGTTTAAATAAAAGTATAATACATCTTAAGTGTAAGTTTAAATACAAGTATAATACATCTTAAGTGTAAGTTTAAATACAAGTATAATACATCTTAAGTGTAAATTTAAATACAAGTATAATACATCTTAAGTGTAAATTTAAATACAAGTATAATACATCTTAAGTGTAAATTCAAATACAATATAATACATCTTAAGTGTAAGTTTAAATACAAGTATAATACATCTTAAGTGTAAGTTTAAATACAAACTTGCCTGTAACAATTGCCCAATGTGCCTTATGACCCTTCTTTAATACAGGAACATAGTTCTTGTCTGGGTCATACGGCACCAACAAAATGTCGCCCCTGGCAAGACAGTTGAGAAACTCCCATTTCCCACTAACATCGCGAATGTCCAGTACCGAGGTTTTACATCCGAAGGCAAGTCGCGCCAACTGTTCCATATTGTTTGCTGAAAAATAATCATGATCTTCTAAAAGATCAAAATTGGATATTAGGCAAAATTCCATGCAATATGAATTAAAAACTTCAGATGTCAATTTTCAAGTAATGCACTATTGCGCATTATAGTATAAACCGACTGTAACTGTATTATAATTGGACACAAATTATATTTACACAACAGGGACACATAGAAAAAATCGGAATACTACACTCTTTTCACATTTGAAAAAGACAGGGACTTTGGCATTGAACTTGGAGAGCTTCTTCTTCAAAGACATAACAACTGTACCAGCTTTATGCTGTACAATTTCTAAGCTGACTGATTCATCTTTAGCAGAGAACTTAGTTGTGTAAGGATTAGTTTTGTAATGTCACATAAACTTGACAACAAGAGGCACATCAATGCCTGTGCTCCACTGGCCAAAAGGTTCAAGCAAAGACCACCTAACGAACATTTTCGTCAAGTTTCATAGAAATACAATCATCAATTTTTGAGGAGAAGTTATTTAAAAAATTTTTTTACTTTAATAGCTCTGGCTGCCATGTTGTGCAGTGGACCGAAATGATTTGGGCAATTTGAGTAAAGGAGCACCAAACAAACATTTCTGTCAAGTTTTATCGAAAAAAGGTCATCGGTTTCGACGACAAGTCGTATAAAGTTTTTTTTATTTTTTAGCTCTGGCAGCCATGGTGTGCAGTGGACTGGAACCATTTAACAAATTTTGGTTAATGACCATCCAAGGAACATTTCTGTTAAGTTTCATCAAAATCTGATCATCGGTTTCTGAGAAGATGTTCTTTAAAGGTTTTTCTATTTTTTTGCCCTGCCAGCCATGTTGTGCAGCGGACCGGAACCATTTGAGCAACTTTGGTTAAGGACCACCCAAGGAACAATTCTGTCAAGTTTCATCAAAATCTGCCTATCCGTTTCAGAGGAGATGTCGTTTAAAGATTTTGCTATTTTTAGCTGTGGCGGCCATATTGTGCAATGGACCAGAACCATTTGAGCAATTTTAATAAAGGACCACCCAAGGAACATTACTGTCAAGTTTCATCAAAATCTGCCGAACCGTTTCAGAGGAGATGTCGTTTAAAGATTTTGCTATTTTTAGCTCTGGCGGCCATATTGTGCAATGGACCGGAACCATTTGAGCAATTTTGGTAAAGGACCATCCAAGGAACATTTCTATTAAGTTTCATCAAAATCTGATCATCGGTTTCTGAGAAGATGTTCTTTAAAGGTTTTTCTATTTTTTTGCCCTGGCAGCCATGTTGTGCAGCGGACCGGAACCATTTGAGCAATTTTGGTTAAGGACCACCCAAGGAACAATTCTGTCAAGTTTCATCAAAATCTGCCTATCCGTTTCAGAGGAGATGTCGTTTAAAGATTTTGCTATTTTTAGCTGTGGCGGCCATATTGTGCAATGGACCAGAACCATTTGAGCAATTTTAATAAAGGACCACCCAAGGAACATTACTGTCAAGTTTCATCAAAATCTGCCGAACCGTTTCAGAGGAGATGTCGTTTAAAGATTTTGCTATTTTTAGCTCTGGCGGCCATATTGTGCAATGGACCGGAACCATTTGAGCAATTTTGGTAAAGGACCATCCAAGGAACATTTCTGTTAAGTTTCATCAAAATCTGATCATCGGTTTCTGAGAAGATGTTCTTTAAAGGTTTTTCTATTTTTTTGCCCTGCCAGCCATGTTGTGCAGCGGACCGGAACCATTTGAGCAATTTTGGTTAAGGACCACCCAAGGAACAATTCTGTCAAGTTTCATCAAAATCTGCCTATCCGTTTCAGAGGAGATGTCGTTTAAAGATTTTGCTATTTTTAGCTGTGGCGGCCATATTGTGCAATGGACCAGAACCATTTGAGCAATTTTAATAAAGGACCACCCAAGGAACATTACTGTCAAGTTTCATCAAAATCTGCCGAACCGTTTCAGAGGAGATGTCGTTTAAAGATTTTGCTATTTTTAGCTCTGGCGGCCATATTGTGCAATGGACCGGAACCATTTGAGCAATTTTGGTAAAGGACCATCCAAGGAACATTTCTGTTAAGTTTCATCAAAATCTGATCATCGGTTTCTGAGAAGATGTTCTTTAAAGGTTTTTCTATTTTTTTGCCCTGGCAGCCATGTTGTGCAGCGGACCGGAACCATTTGAGCAATTTTGGTTAAGGACCACCCAAGGAACAATTCTGTCAAGTTTCATCAAAATCTGCCTATCCGTTTCAGAGGAGATGTCGTTTAAAGATTTTGCTATTTTTAGCTGTGGCGGCCATATTGTGCAATGGACCAGAACTATTTGAGCAATTTTAATAAAGGACCACCCAAGGAACATTACTGTCAAGTTTCATCAAAATCTGCCGAACCGTTTCAGAGGAGATGTCGTTTAAAGATTTTGCTATTTTTAGCTCTGGCGGCCATATTGTGCAATGGACCGGAACCATTTGAGCAATTTTGGTAAAGGACCATCCAAGGAACATTTCTTTTAAGTTTCATCAAAATCTGATCATCGGTTTCTGAGAAGATGTTCTTTAAAGGTTTTTCTATTTTTTTGCCCTGGCAGCCATGTTGTGCAGCGGACCGGAACCATTTGAGCAATTTTGGTTAAGGACCACCCAAGGAACAATTCTGTCAAGTTTCATCAAAATCTGCCTATCCGTTTCAGAGGAGATGTCGTTTAAAGATTTTGCTATTTTTAGCTGTGGCGGCCATTTTGTGCAATGGACCAGAACCATTTGAGCAATTTTAATAAAGGACCACCCAAGGAACATTACTGTCAAGTTTCATCAAAATCTGCCGAACCGTTTCAGAGGAGATGTCGTTTAAAGATTTTGCTATTTTTAGCTCTGGCGGCCATATTGTGCAATGGACCGGAACCATTTGAGCAATTTTGGTAAAGGACCACCAAAGGAACATTCCTGTGAAGTTTTGTCAAAATCCGCTTATCAGTTTCAGAGGAGATGTCGCACGCACGCACGCACTCACGACGGACAATCTGTGACGACATAAGCTCCATGGCCTTCGGCCAGTGGAGCTAAAAACTAAATGTGCTCTACCCATCTGGTATTGTTTGGGCTTTTTAACCTTGTCAGTAATTTATGTAATATTGTGCGTTTTTTTCAGAATATATTGTACCAAGTATGATATAATTTTACATTTTAGACACACACAATGACCCCTTATGCTTCAATAAACTACATGTTATACCTGAGAACATTTCCCCCTGCTTGGAGAAGCCCTGGGCCTGACTGATGGTGGTCAGTTGGTCAAGGCTCACCTCCCGCTGCAGAATGGATTCCCCCATCGCCAGAGCAACCAGACCACATCTACACAAACAGAAACATTGTATGTTTGATACAAATATATATATAACTACAATTTCATTGTTTTAATTTAGCACATGTAGATTTAGTTATACATTTTGGGCATGTTTGACTTTGCAAGAAATTATGTTAGGGTCATATTTCATTATTTGGCTAAATATACTAGTGGGTTTTTGTAAATTTTGTCACTGGCTTTGGTTCTTATATTCTTACATGCGTTTTTTCTGTTGTTATGGATTTTTTTGCATACTTCACTGAATTACGGTATTTATGCATTTTTCATAATAGATAAAGAGTTTTCAATGTTCAGCTAGGTTCTTACTGTGGTCCACTTTGAATAATAGGTTCCACTTTCCTTTGATACGAAACACAAACATAGTTTTCTAAATTGTCTCTGAAATAAAATGGAAAAAAGTTGGAAGGCAGGTTTGACACAATGTTCAGACAGCCTAATAATCATCAATTTAAAACTGACTTTATAAAAT
The DNA here is from genome assembly GCF_026914265.1 of Mya arenaria. NCBI lineage: Eukaryota > Metazoa > Mollusca > Bivalvia > Myida > Myidae > Mya > Mya arenaria. The sequence goes on along the minus strand of NC_069132.1, from coordinate 34,884,980 downwards.
TACATGTATGGTATTGCTATAAATGAATATGAATATATACTTATTATAGAGTAACAACTTAAACATTATTTGTTCTTATTATATAGTAAAAACTTTTATTGTTTAATCATTCATTTATTTGTTAAGTACAAGATGAGGAAAATATTTTGGCCTTAGAATAACAGGGTGTATACCATTTTACTATATTCTTTATAAGACTTATTGGTTACAAATGTGTATATAATATACTAACGGTATAGCACTGCAAGCATATGTATAGGCCCTTTGCCCTTCTGCTTCAGGTTCACAGCTGATGGCTGAGTTGTTGACATCTGTTTGTATGCCATTTGTGGTTGTGTGATAATGTGTGCGGGAGAAAGGTGGAGGAGGGGGGACTGGAGCCAGTGGGGGCGGGGTGAACAGGGTGGGCGAATACGTAGAATCCTCATCTAGCTCACTGGACAGCGAACTCATCTTGCTAGCTGCTGAAATGGTATACAAATTGTCAACATTTCTATTTATAGCTTTAAGACGAATAACTTCATCACTATTCAATTATGAAACTTTTGGGACTATCATGTATGACTAAAAAATAAGGAAGACATTAATAGCACCCTCCTTTTATAAGGAATCTTGTGACCCAGTCCTGTTACATGTTTGACAAAAGTAGAACTGTTGCCCAAGTCGGCTTTAAAAGCTCTCCAGAGCTTGTGTTCTATATGTTGTAAACCCGACTTTATAAATAAATATTCCTTAACTTGATTTGCACATTAAAACCGGTTCTGAATTGTGTGTTCACTCTCTGAGATCATCATTGGCATGTATGTATTTCTGACTATCAGCATTAAACACCTTATACAAGCACCTTAAGCACATGACTGTGTTGATCAAGAAAACAGATTTCAGGTTTTATTCTGCACTACCTGAGGCAACGACCAATGACGATGTATACAAGCACACTTTTGTCCCCTGTTTAAGTGAAATTTAACTGAAACTCCTTATTTGCCAACATTAGTAATTCTAAAATGCCGTCAAGGCTTTTTCTTTTTTTTAATGATGTTTAGCCTGAACATCATTAAAAACAGAAGCCTGGATGGCATTTTAAAATGACTAAAGCCAATATATGCCTCAATACTGATAATGATACAGTGAAGTATATACAGATGTTCGATGTTGGTCGCTGGTGGATGTATGATATTTAGAACTCAAAATATTTAGAATAAAAACCGTATACGTATATCTAAGGACGCTATCCATATTAACCCAAAGAAAATGAACACTGATGAAAAACCTATTTTGATGTAAAGACCAACATATTAACTAGCCTTTGAGCTACTGAGGACGACACATTTGTCATTAATATATCGACGAAACAAAGTTTACTGATTATAATTCTGTGTTTGTTATTTCTCCATTGGGACAGACTTCTTTAACAAGATTACTAAGGGGAGGATACTTCAATGAGTAGCAGACAATGCGTTCTATAAAAACTTCATGCAGCGGTTACTTCCTATTTCTACGGAGGATGAAGAATCTTGGTTGGCAGCCATGTTTTAACTTTACATAGAATTTGACCTCGTACAATTTAAAACTAATATTCGTATTTCTACTATGTGGCTGTGACGCGTAATATTTACGTCCACGTGGGTTGACGACAATAAATATGGAAATCGTTGACTGCCACATAGCATAATGGACGATCGAAGTACAGCATTCGATAAATAATTGTAGCATGCCCAAGATGTCTGCGCCCACTCCAAATCATGAATTTTGACAAGATACCATATTTTAATATGAAAATAGGTCTCAGTATGTTTTCAGCACTTGCGTTTGATTTTATTCATCCGTCTGCTCGTAATATTTATATGTTGCACGGACGCAGACTCTTTACAGGAAAGTCTGGTGCAGGGAAAAAATCTAAAAAGTACACAAGGACGCTGAATTTGCCCAAAACTCAGTTCCCAATATCATTGAAGGATGCATCAACGAGAGAAAAAGAACTCCAATCGGTCTGTGAATAAGTTTTGCCAATCAATAAATTGAATTAGTTTTTGAACTGCCATTGGATGTCATTGTCTCTGCAAGGAAATATATCCCGGAACAACGGGTTTTCGGCCGCCTAAGGATTATTTACAATTTAATCATAAATAAGTGATAATAAAAAATAAATGTTTGTGTGTACCATTTAAAGCAATCATTCATCTTTCAAAAAACAAAAAAAATAAGATCTGGCAAACCAAAACAACACGATTTTAAAGAAGTATTTTACATGTGAAATCATTTTAAACGAAGGGTCTAATTTGGCATTAATTAAAAATGACAAATTGGTGTTGTTTCAAGTATAACTGAAGTTTTTTTAACACTTCCATTCCCATTCTTTTTCAAATGAAGTTTTCTGACAGTTCTACTGTTATGGTTAACAATTGGAGCTTATTTTTACCGGAAGTGACGCAAAATAGAAGTGTTTTACACATTTTCAGGAGGCGGTCGAAAATAGGTTGTGGTCGAAAATAGGTTGTTCCGGGATACATCAATAGGAGCAACCACAGGGGCAGAGATGGTTGTTATGACACACCCAAATGACCACACACCCTCATGTTTTTTGAAACTGCTTTTCTATAATATTTGCTTTAAAATTGTTAGTTATAACTTGCTACAGTTCCCCCACCATTATTATTAAACCTGGGATTTATTTATTTTTCATGGGGGGGGGGGGGGTCATAGGGTGTGTCATAATAACACACCTGCCTCTGTGGGAGAAACAATATAGAGATAAATTACTATTAACATATAGATCTGTGATTGAATAGATAGATATATTGAATATATAGATAGATATATAAATAATAGCAATTCTCTGTGATTTACAATCAAACATATTTAGATAAAAACTTCATATCTTCAGTCAAAATGTCTCCATTTTTGTCAAAATTTCTTTAACGAGATTAACCCCATTTTTTTAACTAAATTAAGATATTGAGCAGTTTAAGTAACTTGTGAAGATGTTGCTTTGTCAAAACTGGGGACACATTTATAATTACCAACATCATCATCAGTTTATATGTGATTAGTCCAAATAATTGTACGTTGACGGATTTTTTTAGATTTTTGATATGGCAAATCCTTCACGTACAAATTGTTTAGTATCAAAAGTGGGTAGTTGTTCCGATCAGGATTCCGGGTTAAAGCATATAGCGTCTATAAAATATCATAAAAACAAGAAATATAACCAGATAATGTTATTTTATATTAGTTCCGTACACAAAAAAATAAATATCCAACTTATAATTATGAGTTTGACGGCTTTTTTTCATTTCATTCTGTCAAAACATAACGATATATACATGAAGGGCACCTGCAAGGCTTTAGGGCACAGTTTTAAATCACTCGGAACATTTCGGCCATGGCCGAGTTGTTACGATTGTATAACGAGGTCTATCTCGAAGCTTTGTCGGAGGAGGCCGAGCTATTACGATTGTATCGAGTTGTTCCCCTTCGCATAATTGTTGTCTGTGTCAGTCAGCTTTCGTTTTATTGGAAAGGTAAACAACTTGTTTTAATGCATAAAATGCTTGTTTAGTGCAAAATAACATTTCACTTACATGGTAAAATATGAATATAACTCTTTATGATCAATTTCAACCATAAAATACTTCCCTTTAAACAATTTCAATATTTTTAAAACACCCCCGTTTTTTGCACATTCCCGTTTAGACGTTAGGGATTGGAAGAATCCCGTATAACACGTCTATTATTTTAGACTAATATGTGATATGCCCTGTTGACCTACATGTGTTTGAAACAAACAAACTAAATATCATCATCATCATCATCATCATCATCATCATCATCATCATATTTATCATCATCATCATCATCAACTCCATCATCATCATCATCATCATCATCATCATCATCATATTCATCATCAACTCCATCATCATCAATTGTTGTATTTTAATAGCTTATGAGAGAACAGCATGATACATTTTTTACAATTTATCCATTTGGGCATCTGATTTGACATTATGCAATCCCACACAATCAATAATGTTATTACCTTTGTTTCTCAATCTTCCTTTTAGCTGTGTAGATTTGGAAGTTTGTATGAATGGCAGAGACGCCATAACAGAGGTCCTGAGTTTATCTTGCATGATGGGCCTCCATATGCCAATGGCAAACCCCATGTTGGCCATGCTCTTAACAAGGTGAGCATGTCTTTAATATTTTCTTATTACGGTAACATGTATATCAATGTTTGTGTATAACTTTTTGTGTATTTAAAGAAAAAACATTTGAAAAACATTCAGTTTTATTTTTGAACCTCACTTTGAACAATATATATTATATAACAAAAATATTGTGTTGATTTATTTGCATTTAACTGTTGCATTGAAGTGTTTTACTTGTCATCATATAAATATGACAATAAATGTTAAAATGCATTTAAAATCCCCAGAAAATACTGATAAGTTTGCATTTGTTGTGAAGTGTAATTATTGATTACACTATTAAGTTATTTTCAAGTGCCATTAATGATGTTTCAGAGTTGTTAACAGTAAATTTACCATGGACATGTTAATGGAACAGCTATAATAAAATAAGATATTGATAGTTGCATTTATTTTTTGGGGGGAAATAATTTTACTGATTTTGCTTTTGGGAAAATTACTGTTATAAGTTCCAAAGTTGGGAAAATAAGAAAATGGTTATTTTTCTTTTAAAGTTTGGATATACTTTTTCCTAATACCTGGCCCCTAGTCATCACAGATGTGAACTTTCAATGATTTTTGCTGAAGTGGTTTGTAGTGAACTTGACATAGCTTTTACAATTGTGGTTCTGTGTATGTGCGTGCGTAAGTGTGTACATCCTTTATCTTTGCCATGCATGATTGGATTTAAAATAAAAATGCCATTAAGGTTCAATATGATGAGGGGGTGTGTCATGCACAAGACCCAGATCTGTACATTAAAGGGCAAGGTCACACTTAGTTGAAATGAGTACTGTTGATAGGACTTTACCTCGTCCAGGCTGGAGTACTAAGCATTACAAAATTGCCAATAAATTTGACATGAATGTTTATGATGATGAAGTACCCAAAAGGATGATTTGGCGATGGGGGTGGTTGAATTCGACGATTTTTTTCCTAAGTTTGCTATATATATGTATACCACTTTTTATCTGTACACATATCGCATGCTTTTTTTTTATCCTTTATTTTATCAAAAATAAAAGAGTTTAACATAATAGTGCATCAAGTGTAATCTATATTGTACCCCTTGAATGTATTATTAAACAGAAATGAAGGAAACACTCTCCAATATGGTACAATTTGATATTCAAGCATTGTTGTTTCTTCAGGTCCTGAAGGACATTGTCAACCGTTACCATGTGATGCGGGGCCACAGAGTTCACTATGTCCCTGGCTGGGACTGCCATGGTCTGCCCATTGAGCTCAAAGCTCTACAGGGGAAGGCTCACCTTAAACTCACCCCCTTACAGATCAGAGATGAAGGTAAATAAAGTGTCCGGATGTTTTTATGTGTTAAAATAGGCCCTATTGTGGCCATAATCAGGTCTTTTTTAAGACATCACATTCGTCAGAAATTTCCAACCCATTCTCTTATGGCAAAATTTCGTAAAAATCATGAAGAATTCCAAATTTTGACATGTAACAATTCCTAGAAATTTCATTTCCAGTTCAATTAAATTAGCAATAATTTTCCCTGAGATAAAGCTTCTTCATAAAGTACCTAGAACAATACTTGATTTTATTGTTCTGATGTGCAGATGATTATACTCCCTTAACTAATGGTGTACTACTGTATTTCAACGATGAAGACAAGTAATGGCAGGTTCTCTGGGCTGACACTGAATGGAGTTGAATACCCTCCCTGAACTAACAGTTACCACTGCAGTTCAACTATGAATGCAAATTAGGGCAGGTTTTTCATTATTGTGGGTGTTATTCAGACTCAATATTAAATATGCACTCTTACTCCCAAATAAGATTAACCATAAATAATTATAATGTTTTGATATTCCAAAAAGGATGAAGAAATGTCGAAACCAAAGGTTCTTATAAAGGATTACGAGTTTAATTTGAAAGAAATGAGCATTAAACACAATATTTCTACCTCATAAGACTATAGTAGACTATAGTAGACCACAGTAAATCTTTTAGCATTTACCATTTTTGCACTTTCTGCTATTAAATACACAGTTACAATCTTGTTATCAGTTATTAATATTTTCCATAAATGCATTATTTAGTAAGTAAGGTTTATCAGTCAAAATTGATGTTTGTTATACATGTTTATATATTGATTTTGAATAAGAGTGGCACTTTAATACATGGTATAGTGAAAAGATGCCTGTACTGATATCATTGCCCATCAGGGCACACTGTACCCTCCATTACTCGTCAGTTTAGTTTATACTTAATTTCTTTAAGCTTAATTGTTATCAAATGTTAAAGAAGATAAGAAACCATTAATGATATCTGTTTTGGGACGTCATGAGAACCTCTTTGGTGGGATTTGAACACCTTTACCGCTAGTCGCTAAACCACTCTCATGTCCATAATAACAGTCTTACGAAAACTTCCTCCACATGTCAAATCTCTAATTACTTGTCCTCACATTCCTGAAAAACTTGTTGCAACTATTATTAATGCTCAGGTGACATAATGTTTGACGGACATCTTTTGGTCAGAAAAGTTTAAGCAAATGGTTTTAATACACTCACTTTTTCTTGTATAAGAACTTTTTAACACAAAAATATTCATTTAATATCATGCAGCTTTAATCATGTGTATATATTCTAAAATTTCAGCACAGAAGTTTGCTGAGAGTGCTATTGAAGTGCAGATGGAAGGATTCAAGCGTTGGGGCGTAATGGCTGATTGGGATAAACCTTACTTCACTTTCAACCCACAATACGAGGCAGCACAGATTGACATATTTTCAAGACTACATGAGAAAGTACTTATCTTCATTTTGTTCAGTGTTAGAATTTAGATTTACCTTTAATTTAAATAGATCTTTGATGTTTTCAATGAAGATGACTTCGCTTTGATGTTTAAAAAAAATAAAGTGGCCGCATGTGTTCCAGAAAATAAACCCAATATTGGTGCCATTTTTCAGATTTTTAGTGCATGTGGTGTTTGTAGTCTAAGGAAAGATGTTTAGTTATCAAATTGATCAGATTCTTAATTAGGATTGTTACTCAGTCAAACAACTCAAAGATCTGAAGCTTTTCATATGATGTATTACTAATAAATTGTTGATTATTTGGTACCATTTCAGGGTTATATTTATCAAGATGTAATGCCAGTTTATTGGTCACCATCCTCTAGGTATGTCAGTGTGTTAAGTATAGATCTTAAAGATTCCTGAAGCCCCATTTCATTAAAGGTAATTAGTCGTAACTTCATAAATCTTATATCTGTAGGAACATCCAAGATGGCAACTTGGTGGGGGTTTTCATTTCCTCAACGATGTTTTCTTTACTAGTGTCCAAGTATAGCTCTTATAAATATATAAAAAAATTAACCAAAATATGACACTTTGATATCATAATTGCACTCTTTGACTAAATTCTTTAATGAAACAGGCTAATGTAACATATAAAAAAGCTGCAGTAGTTTGTTGTGAGTCACACAAAAAAACAATTTATATGAAATATATCTAGATACTGGTCATTTGATGTTTTTGCCAATAAATTAAACAAAGGCTTGATTAATATTTACGATCAAAGACTTGATTAATATTTACGATCATAAGTTATGATTTGCTTAAAACTATCCTCATCAATTAAATGCATGAATTCAACTCAGAAAGTAAAGCTGCCACAAGTCTAGGCAGGTATTGATGTTCATCAATGAAAGCAGATTACTGCAGTTTACTGATGCTCCGGCATATTTCAGAACTGCGCTAGCCGAGTCAGAGTTGGAATACAATGAGAAACATGTTAGCACATCTGTGTATGTTCGCCTGCCTCTAGTCAGAAAACCTCCATTGCTTAGTACAGGTTAGTACCAATAACTAACTTTGATCAATACTGATTTAACCTTGTAACAATTTTACGTTGATATAGTTCTAGCGAAAACTGAAATTGAAACAGGTCTGCCTTTTCAGTACAACAGTTTATGACTGCAGTCAAGACAGCTTGGCAGCTATTGACACTAATGGGTTATTGAAGAATATTCAGTTGTAACATTTGAATTCATTGGAAAAAGAGTTGTCTCCCCTGCTTCATGCATATTCATTGAAACGAGATTTTCTCAGTGCATCTTCCATGACATACATGAAGTATAAAGAATGTAAACCGGTGCCGACGCTGCCCAAATTCTAAAAGCTTTATAAATATGTAAACACAAAATGTTGGAAAAGGTACCATCTACATAACAAAATTTGGTCATAACTGAGGTTATTGAACATTTTTTGATATACCGTACAAGATGTAGACATGTTGAGGAGTGAGGAAACAATTCATATTCTAACAATGATATAAGGTCACTGACCAATAGCATACTGGTCGGCCATTTTGCATGAATGCATGTAAACAAAAAACATGTGTTTATTTGAATAATCATTTTTGTTTGAATAGATAATAATGTGTATGCTGTCATATGGACTACAACGCCATGGACCTTACCAGCTAACCAGGCTCTAGCTTATGGAGAAAACATAAAGTAAGTTGTTGTTACACACATCATTTTGGTTTCATTCTTGTGATATACTTTGTGCCTCATAACAATCAACATTGAATCATTTATTTAAAAGATTGAAGTTATTAAAATGACTGCGTTTTGAAAACTAGAAGATTTATGAACAATTTTATTTAGATGTATACCTTTAGTTGCTTTAACACCAAGTTTTGAAATAATTTTGCTCTTTTTCATCAGTTTTACACACATATTTCAGCTATGTTTTACTTAAAGAGACTGGTACGTCAGATGTGTACATTTGTGAAGACAGCTTTGCTGAAAAACTAGCAACCATTACTGGAAAGGATTTTAAATTGATTGAAAAAGTACAAGGTGAGATGCTGTTGCTTAAAATCAATATGTTTTTGTTCATTGAACCAACCTTCTTTCTTTGATAAGATAATTGTTACTTTTGATATTAGGTGAAGGTCAAAAGGAAATCGTACTGATACTTGCATATGTCTCTTTGCTTCAAAACTGCTCAGGTTTATTCTCATACTCAGTTTGTTCCCATTCAGGAAGTGACCTGGAAGGTGCCACCTACATGCACCCATTGACCAATGAGGAGCTGCCGTTTCTGCCAGGAGGTCATGTGACTGCAAATAAAGGCACGGGATTGGTCCATACAGCCCCATCACATGGCCATGATGACTTCCACCTGGCTAAACAGCATGATATAGATGTTGTAAGTTGTAATCAATCAGTTGTAGCACAACCGTGGTCTAGTGGTAAGACACTTAACTGTCAACCCAGGACCTGCACCTTACCACTAAAAATACTAACCATCTGCAGAATTTGATGTAAAACCGGGCTCCATGTGAAAGTATTATACACTTATGTACACCAAAGAACAAGAGTAGCTTAAACCATGGTTAAATTCTGTCTGTCTGTCATATACTACAAGCTAACAAGACTGATACTCTTAAGGGCATCATAAAGTAACGTACATCCCCCACCTTCAATCAGAGACCAGTAAGGTTTTTGCTAATATTGTCATCCTTTCAGTACGGTCTTAACTGTTATGGTAACATGGTTTCAATAGATGTCCACCTCTCACCAAAGATTGTGGTTCAAAAAATAAAGTTGGAACTGCATGGTTTCAGAGAAGTTTTCAGAGGTCAAAACACCTATTAACACCTCTGCTATATGGAGTAAAAAATCCCTGTCTGAGATGAATGATTGTTGTATAAATGCCTCTATTCTCATTCAGCGTGTGCTGGTGGATGACAACAGTTGCTATACAGAGTCTGCTGGTTCCAAGCTGGAAGGGAAGCCAGTGCAGGGGGAGGCAACTGAGAACACAGGTATGTCATTGATTGGTTGGATACTGTCTGGTATTATGGTATTATGTAACTTGACCTATCACCTTTTGACCTCAACTGTTTCTTCTGGTTCCCAGCTTGCAGGGAAGCCAGTCAGGGTGCACAACTGCAAAGTGGTATTAAGCATAATTGCACCCAAAAGGGTATTTGGTTAAGAAATGTTTTGTTGTCAAAGGACAACATTCATTAACCAGCATGTGTATAAGTGAAAAGCGTTGTAATTTATCCACATGATAGTTATACCGCAGTTGAGCTCCGCCTTCTTGTTATCATTCAGATATGGGAGTTAATGAATTATAGACAACAACCAAGGAAACCTTATCAAACATGGTGCAAGCAGTAATATTAGTTTGTTAATATGAAGTAACAAAGACAAGTTCTTTTTTCAATAATTTTAAATGTTAATATATTGTATTAGCTGCAAGACTGTTTTCAGTTTAATTTATTAAATCATGTTATTAACAATTTGTATCTTTCAAAAAGTTAATGTTACAAAATGTGAAACATTCCGTATATCAGGTTTGGATGATTTCTTGTCCATTTATCTCTTCTTGTCATTTTAGTGTTAGAGTGCCTTGGGACAAGCCTGCTTCATAGAGAGCCTTTCACTCATAGTTACCCTTACGACTGGCGAACAAAACTACCTGTGATCATCCGCACCAGTCGGCAGTGGTTCATAGACACACGGGCACTTCATGACAAAGCCATGGTTTGTTTAGATGAATGTTTTGTGACTGAATCGTGCATGTTCATGAAGACACCTGATTCAAATTAATTCTGATATTTTGATCTTTAAGTTCTCAATGATGTAAAATCAGTACAGTTCGTTTTTGTCTTATTTTTTGCTGAAAATCTGCATGTGATATGATGAAACTGAAATACATAAAAACTTGAGAGAGTTTTAACTTCATAAAAAAGAATGCTTTTACTGTGCATTTTCTGCTCTTTTGTGTGTTTTATGCTGTTTTTTGGGGCTAATGAGCTGTTCTGAGAACACATTCAATAAACACCTTAGATTTAACTTAGTTTTATGAGTAAATAATGAGTGTTGTGGTTGGACTGTAACATAAATTACCCAATAGATTAAATGGAATTACTGAGGGATGTCTAAGGATGGGGATATTGGATATGTTCCATGATGTCCACAAGGTTTTAAAATTTGATGATGATAATGGAAAACAGAAACAAGTTTAAAAAATGACTCATCATTTTCTGTTTTTGTCTCCACAGAAGTGTTTGAAGTCAGTGAAGGTAGTTCCCTCCCACCTGGAGGCACGGATGGAGTCTATGCTGGGGGCCCGTACATACTGGTGCATCTCCAGACAGCGTGTTTGGGGTGTGCCTATCCCTGTATTCTATAACAGACACACGCATGAACCTCTAGTGGATAGGTGGGTGTAAAAGATTTTTAGTCTAATTTTGGGATGCAGGTGTACATTTTTATGACATCATCAGTCAATCTAAGGTCTTCGGCCTCAGTGAGAGTATAAGGGTTGTGTTAGGTGGTTGGTGAAAGTGCACTGACATAATGTCACTCTCATTCTTAAACATGTGTCTGTGTATAGCAATGTCAAATGGGACCCCTTTGAACCTTCCTCCAAAAAGACGGTTAATATTTCTGAATGGTGTGGCAAGGGATTGAACCTGCAACCCTCTGATGGACGGTCAGTTGTCTTCAACAGATCTGGTTTGTATGGATGTTATGGTATTTAATAATGGTTTCTGTTTTGACCAAAGGCATGTAAATAAATCAATGTTCACTACCTTGGGTGGACAGTCAAATGCCTTACAATTAGACCACGGATCGCCAATGGGGTAGAATGTATTGATGTAATGGTATTAAAGTATAGTACTGCTTTAACCAAAGACACCTGTAAATAATCAATGTTCACTATCCTGGGGTGTTTTACCATTAGACATTGGATTGCTAAGGGGGTAGTATCACTAGCAGACAACGCGAAAACTTTTTCTTCTTCACAGGACATTGCGACAGGTAAACACTGAAAGTTTACCTGTCGCACCAAATTTTTACCTGTCGCAATGTTACAAACAGTATTCAGTAACATCAGCCTAAACCTTGATTTTAAGCCTCTTTTTTAAATAAGTTTTGTAATTCCCCATTATAACAGGTTTAGATCTTTTTGGTTAGATTTGTCCTACAGTACTATAATAAATTACAAAAAAAAGCCAAACATAATGTAAAAAAATCAATATTCGGATCTTATAAATGTCATAATTTTTTTCTTCCCTAAAATGCCTCCTAAAATAAACTCATATCTGGTTCGTCTACCCATGAAACAGCTAGATCTTACTCTTTTAATTCATCTTTAAATTAAAGATACAATAGGGTTATAAAATGTAACGAATTGTACTACAAGTCAAACTCAGGCACAACATTTATGCAAAAACGAAAGTAGAGTTCTCGTTATTGACAATGTTAAACAGAGCAGAGAGAAAGTCAGCTCGGTATATTAATCATCATATTTAAATTAACACGATTGCCGGGAACCACTACATACGGAATTTTGTAATTTCCGAACATTTCCGTAAAATAAAAGTATAAGAGTACCAGCTGAAATCGGAACCTTACGCGTTTTATCGGCTTTTACGGAAACATGTCGAAACGGGGTTTACAAATAGTGAAACACGGATTAACACGCTGAATAATCATGATATAAAAATAACTCTGAACATTTATTTAGAAACTGAAAGTAAATTTTCCGAAAATTAAACGGTGCTGATTTTAATTTTTCACCGGAAATTGTGACCGACCAAAACAAAACTTTCGTCGGTCAAAATTGAAATATACCGGACATGTCGGACTGTCCGACGTCTGCACTAGTATGTATTGATGTTATGTTTATAAAGTATGGTTCTGCTTTTACCACAGACAATAATGTTTAAAGGTCCTTTTATACGAAATCATACCGTCTATACATACACTTTGTTTTACTTTCCAGAGCCATAATATCCCATATCGGTGAGCTGATAGCAAAACAAGGGTCTGGTATTTGGTGGTCTCTGCCTCATGAAGAACTCTTACCACAGTTGCTTCTTGACCAGGTATGCTCATACTATGTTTACTGTACAATTTAATTTGCATTATATTAAGTGAAGTTCAACTTGCTAAGATTTAAAATTCATAACATGATATTCATAACTGAATTGCTATCTATTGTTCAACAAACGATTGTGGGAAAAAAGCATTTTTCCTTCACAGATCTTGTCATTTTTAGCTTGTCTGTTCCAGAAAACAGTTGAGTTAAAATCATTTCATTGGTGTGGTCGACATTCAAAATTAGTTTATGAATACATACCGGGTACACACAATGACTACATGTGCAGAAAGTCCCATTAGTCTGTCTTAAATATTTTATGATATGGTTATGCTCCTTGACTGACTGCAAAAGCAAATGATAGTTTGCTTACATTTTGGTGCTCTCATTATTATTTCCACCAAAGGGTCAAATATTTGGCGGTGACCCAATACAATTTTTATTGATTTCTGATTACTTATATGTTATTAAAATGACCGAAAAACCATTGAAATTAAAGTTTTTCCGATTTGTTTTCTTTATTTCAACTGAATTGGGGTGTGAAAAGACCTATTTTGCAATCAATTTTTAAGACTGAAAAGCTTGTTTGTACTTTTTTCTTCTGGTATTATTTATACATATACTTTCACTAAACATCAAACACTTTCAAATGATACTAAAATACTATGGCATCTCTAGGCATCCAAATAATTGTACATCAGACACCTTAATGTAGCTCTCTGGAGTCCTACATGTGTGTTTAACTTGTAGGGAGGCCATGGCGGGTGTGGCAACTTTGAGAGATTCTTGCATGTGTGTTTAACTTGCAGGGAGGCCATGGCAAGTGTGGCAACTTTGAGAGAGTCTTACATGAGTGTTTAACTTGAAGGGAGGCCATGGCAAGTGTGGCAACTTTGAGGGAGTCTTTCACTTGTATGGAGGCCATGGCGAGTGTGGCAACTTTGAGAGAGTCTTACATGAGTGTTTCACTTGTAGGGAGGCCATGGCGAGTGTGGCAACTTTGAGGGAGTCTTGCATGTGTGTTTAACTTGTAGGGAGGCCATGGCGAGTGTGGCAACTTTGAGAGAGTCTTACATGTGTGTTTAACTTGCAGGGAGGCCATGGCGAGTGTGGCAACTTTGAGAGAGTCTTACATGTGTGTTTCACTTGTAGGGAGGCCATGGCGAGTGTGGCAACTTCGAGAGAGTCTTACATGAGTGTTTAACTTGTAGGGAGGCCATGGCGAGTGTGGCGACTTTGAGAGAGTCTTACATGTGTGTTTAACTTGTAGGGAGGCCATGGCGAGTGTGACAACTTTGAGAGATTCTTGCATGTGTGTTTAACTTGTAGGGAGGCCATGGCAAGTGTGGCAACTTTGAGGGAGTCTTACATGAGTGTTTCACTTGTAGGGAGGCCATGGCGAGTGTGGCAACTTTGAGAGATTCTTACAAGTGTGTTTAACTTGTAGGGAGGCCATGGCGAGTGTGGCAGCTTTGAGAGAGTCTTACATGAGTGTTTAACTTGTAGGGAGGCCATGGCGAGTGTGGCAACTTTGAGAGATTCTTACATGTGTGTTTAACTTGTAGGGAGGCCATGGCGAGTGTGGCAACTTTGAGGGAGTCTTACATGTGTGTTTAACTTGTAGGGAGGCCATGGCGAGTGTGGCAACTTTGAGAAAGGTGGGGACATCCTCGATATCTGGTTTGACAGCGGATCCTCGTGGGCAGCTGTTCTTGGTACGTGATATTTGTTGTTTGGGTCCATGAATGATATATCAACTGGTGTCATGCATAGCAACTAATATATACATGTACAACTGACTATAAACGGAGTAGAGACAGTCTCCATATCTGGTTTGACAATTGATCTTCATTAGCGACTGCACTCAGTATGTGATCATTGTTTTGTTACGCTGTTTATTATACCCCCACAAACGAAGTTTGAGGGGGTATATAGGAGTGAGCTTGTCGGTCTGTCTGTCGGTCTGTCGGTTTTCATGGTTTCCGGACGATAACTCATGAAAGGCTAGACAGATTTGAACAATTTTTGGTACACAGGTGTAACATCAGAAGATACAGGTCAAGTTCGGGGCTGGTTGGGCCAAGGTCAAGGTCACTGTTACTAAAAATAGAAAAACGGTTTCCGGACGATAACTCATGAAAGGCTGGACAGATTTGAAAAATTTTTGGTACACAGGTGTAACATCAGAAGATACAGGTCAAGTTCAATATTGGGGCTGGTGGGGCCATAGTCAAGGTCACTGTTACTAAAAATAGAAAAACGGTTTCCAGACGATAAATCATGAAAGGCTTGACAGATTTGAAAAATTTTTGGTACACAGGTGTAACATCAGAAGATACAGGGCAAGTTCGATATGGGGCTGGTGGGGCCAAGGTCATGGTCACTGTTACCAAAAATAGAAAAAACGGTTTACGGACGATAACTCATGAAAGGCTAGACAGATTTGAACAATTTTTGGTACACAGGTGTAACATCAGAAGATACAGGTCAAGTTCGATATTGGGGCTGGTTGGGCCGAGGTCAAGGTCACTGTTACTAGAAATAGAAAAACGGTTTCCAGACGATAACTCATGAAAGGCTAGTTTTTCTTGTCAGCAGTGTATCATCTAAGTTACCCAACAGATTTAAATAAAACAATACATGCATGATAAAAGAAGATGCAGTGTGCAGTAACCTTGGAGTTATGGCCTCTTTTCAAAGGAATGGTTTGCCATTCCTGTGTCCAGGCGGCATTTGGGGGTATTCGTCACTCCTGTGACAGCTCTAGTTTGTTTAGTGAATAAACATGAACATCAACATCTAGAATGTAGAACATAGTATGAGCCGGACAGAGACAACCTCAATATCTGGTTTATTTATTTCAGCCTATGGCTAACAGGCAGTTGTAAACATGGTTGGTACTGACCGGTTTGTGGGCTGGTTCCAGTCTTTTCTTCTATATCTGAACAGGGCACCACACAGGTTAATGTCAACTATTTATTCTAGCCCCTGGCCAGCAGGCAGATGTATACATTGATGATTGAGGGAACCGGCTAGTTTAGGGGCTGGTTCCAGTCATCATTTGTTTTTAACTGGAGTGATGAGGGCACCACACAGGTTAATGTCAGCTATTTATTCCAGGCTCTAGCTAGCAGGCAGATGAATACATTGAGGGAACTGACCATTTTGGGGGCTGAATCCAGTTTTCTTTTTTCTGTAACTGAATAGGGCATAACAGGTTAATGTCAACTATTTATTCCAGCCCGTGGCCACCAGGCAGATGTAATCATGGAGGGAACCGACCAGTTTGGGGGCTGGTTCCAGTCTTCAATCTTCTTTAACTGAACAGAGTATCACACAGGTTAATGTCAACTATTTATTCCAGCCCGTGGCCAGCAGGCAGATGTATACATGGAGGGAACCGACCAGTTTGGTGGCTGGTTCCAGTCTTCAATCTTCTTTAACTGAACAGAGTATCATACAGGTTAATGTCAACTATTTATTCCAGCCCGTGGCCAGCAGGCAGATGTATACATGGAGGGAACCGACCAGTTTGGTGGCTGGTTCCAGTCTTCTCTCCTTACATCTGTTGCTTTACATGACCGAGCACCATACAAGTGAGTTCGTACATGTATGCATTTTTTTCTGTCTCGGTACAAAATCACACTCTTGACATTGTTATTTAGCAGTCCCTGGTGCAGAGATTTTTCTTGCAACACCTTCTTTTTCTGGATGCTAACATATGTCACCTCCCCTTTTTCCACAGGAGTCTGGTTGTCCATGGGTTTACAATGGATGAGGAGGGGAGAAAGATGTCCAAGTCACTGGGAAATGTAATTGACCCAGACAAAGTCATACATGGGGGAAAGGTAGTGTATTTAACAGATTGTTTTTATTTAAATTTAGTTATTGTATCTTTAATGTGGTTTTATATAGAGCAAATCTCTCAATTCAAATTTTCAGAATTAAAGATTTCATGGTATTGTGCAAAACCATTTTGCTTAAGTTAAAAGAAACATGTAAGAGATTCAAATGCAATTTGGTGCATATGTTGTCGAGACAATACGCACATTTATAGGAAGGCGCATAGCTGTGACTTTAATAATGATTGAGTCATGCCCTTGTTTGCCTGAAGAAACAAGAACACATGAGATTGGCCTATGCTCCGCAGCTCTTAAAAGCCTTTTGTATGAAATTCATTTGATTTGAATGAACAACATGATTTTTTTAGAAAAATAAGGCGAATATTTATTTTTTTTAAATAATGTTGAACACATGCAAATGCATATAAGTAGCTAAATCTAATTTAAGTGTAATTTACAACAGGACCAAAAGAAAGAGCCAGGGTATGGGGCGGATGTTTTGCGCTGGTGGGCGGCAATCTCGAACCTACAGAGTATCAGTAACATTGGCTCCACCACGCTGGATAACATACGAGAGGAACTGTACGGGGTAAATTCACATATACCTGTGTGTAATTGGAAATAAGCTGAATATATTTAACCGGGAACCAGTTGTCAGTCAATGGCTTAGTCCATCAATAAAAGAATTGATAGGTCACTGGCCCAAATGACCTATCTGTATATGATGTTTTGTCAATTGCCCTACATTTGGTCATGTGTATTTTGTAGTTACGGGGAACATTGAGGTTTCTACTGGGAAATGTAAGCTGTCGGAATGATGGACCCGTGGTAGAGTATGGGTCTCTCTGGCCCCAGGACAAGCTACTTCTATACAGACTTTACCAGTATGCCAGCAAGGTATTTGGGGTGGTATGCATTGTAGATAAGAAATTTAAATATAAGAAAGATATTTGGAATTGTGAAATATTCAAAACCCTTTCAGGTTTTTCTTTTGAATTGTCAACTACAGACAGAACAGACCTACAAAATGCCAAACAAATACATATAGCCCGGAATTTCCATAACTGGGTTTTCCCATGGCGGTTCAAATAAATGGTGAATTTCGAGCTATTGAAATTCATGTTACAGACCAATGACTCCATTGTTTCCGAAGTAACGTGTGTATATTAAAACGGTATAATTTTGTTTGTACCGGAGGATTAGCTTGGGAAAACCAGAATATTTATAATTCCGGGCTTAAAGGGACTGTGTCACAGATTGGCACCAAAAAAAGTTTTTTTCTGTAACAAATCTCAGGACAATTATCTAATAGAATGTGTTACGCTTTGATATCATAATTGTAAAAAAAGTACCAAAATGTAAAAAAAAAAATTGTGTCGGAGACCGGGTTCGAACCCGCGTTGCCAAAATTGAAGACCAGCGTCTTACTCACTGCGCTACAAAGGCTTATTCTAATTGGGTGACATCATTAAGCTATACACCTGCCTCGGTAATATCACGTGATAACACTGACTAGCCAATCACGCATAAGGAATGAATTCTACCTGGTAGACATACCCAGTAATCTTTTTTAATGGAAAAATACGAAATAACTGCTAAACTATGTGGTACTTCAGTTAGTAAGTTTCAATGCATTGTACACATCGATGCCAAGTTTATGTCAGTTTTCGACAATTTTCTTTTTTTTTCACTATTTAATCAAACGTGAGACAGCCCTTTTAAACTATTGCCAGTTATCAATAAACTTTTCTTTATTGCACTGGTGATTATGATACCAAGGCCAACTGAAAGTTCATGTCCATGTATTCCTTTGGTATGCAGTTCTAAAAAAAGATTGGCCTGAAAAATCACAGATATTTATCAGGCTGGACGATAAGGCCCTACCGAATTTAATCTATGTTAAGCATCAGGGTCCAATTTAAAAACATATTTACCTGGTTGGAAAAAAACAGAGTGTCATAAAAAATACAAATCTTATTCCCATTACCAGAAATGCCCTTTGTAGTAGATTCTATCAATGTGAATCATAAAGAAAGCATCATAATTATTTTACATATGCAGGTCAATGTAACTTTCCCTGCATATAAAATCCTTCTTGACTCAAGTTATTGTTACCGTATTTTAATAACATAGTTCTAGAAAATCTACTTGAGTTATTTAGATTTTGGTTTATTTTATTTTGTAAGTTAGTAAAACTAAATATAGAATCAATTTGGCCTGGCCTATCTATGTGTTTTATGCATAAACAGCGTGTTTGGCTTTAACAGGTGGATGGCTTCTATGAGAACTATGAGTACTCCAAACTGCTGCAGACCACTGTACAGTTCTGTACAAATGAAGTGTCCAAGTTCTACTCCACACTAGTCAAAGACAGGTATATTTTTATTTTTTCAAGTATTCTTAACATGGGTAGTCCAAATAGGAGAACAGTTTACAGTTATTTCAAGGTTTTTTGGGTAACAGTCAAAACTGTTGTTTAAGGTGGAGGGGATTACATCTGAACTGTTGCCCGTGAATGATAACAAGTCTTTGACTGTTACCAAAATGACAATGAAAATATCTGATCATTATTTTAATTAAACTAAGTGTTAAAAACATTTAAAAATGTTATTGACACGCAGTCTAAATCTAAAATTTGGAAATTTCCATGATGTCATAGCGCGAGAGGGGAACAGTTCACGCTGATGACCAGCAAATAGTTCCGATCCAAGACAAATTGATAGCTTTCATGTAAAACAGCAAAAAATAACAGATTTGTACTTATATAACAAATCGGTTTATAAAAACCATTTCTTAGGAAACAAAATCCATGTGCTGATATAGGTGAATTACATTACTGTAATACCACTCTTTTCATGTACACAGGTGTTACTGTGATACCACCGACAGTGCAGGGAGACTTTCCAGCTTAACCGCTCAGTGGCACGTGCTGCATGTGATTACTCGTTGTCTAGCCCCTGTGTTACCCCACCTTGCTGAGGACCTTTATCACAATTTCCCTCCTGCAAGGCACAAACAGGGTATGGTACTCTAGTGCTTATACCTCAGACAAACAAAGTGTAAGACGGTATATTAAGATTCACCCTCTGGTTGGTTACTCGGTCTGTTGCAATTTTTCTTGTCCTGAGCATCACTTGAAATCTACGTGTTGAAATTCAGATAAACTTTATACAATGGTAAAGCACAATGAGTGGAAGTAAAGTTTACATGGACCATAACCCTGTTTCAGAATTACATAGTTATTGCCCTTTGTTACTTATCTTGTCCAGAACACTACTCAATATGTGATATGAACCATGTTTCTATAAGACAACTAAAATTACGGGGGCTTTTCTCAACATGTGTATGTACATGTAAATGCTTGTATATTTAGACGTTTGGAGCATCTTCCAGACCAGGTGGCTAAATTTACCCACAGAGTGGAACAACCTGGACATTGAGCACATAATGCAGCCTGCTCTAGACATCCGGGACCATCTACATGATATCATCAATGACGAGCCATCAGTTGAGTTTGATGTGTTTATCTACACCAGCCAATTGCTCCATTCCCAACTCAGTGTAAGGCAATGATAACTGCATTAAGTTGTCTGTTTTTCGAGAAGAAGAAATCTAGGTATTGTCTTAGCCTTGATGTTGTGGTTGCCTTTGGCCAACTATCATTAAGCATATTTTGCAAGGGTCATTACTCTGGTTAAAATAATTGTTTACAAGCATTTGATCTGGAGCATCCTTGTCTGGTTAGAATACTTGTTAGTAAGCACTGTTATCCGTTTGCTTCATCCTTGTCTGCTTAAAGAATAATTGTTTTATTATTATTTAATTGTTTGTTAATAAGCATTAACATCCATTTGCTGCATCCTTGTCTGGCTAGAAAAATTGTTTATATAGCATTTGCATTCATTTACCGCATCCTTGTTATATAGGTTATGATTGGTAATGTTTTCATCTTTATATTAAATACAGTTTTTACAACTGCAGGAGTTTCAGCAGGAGAAGACGTCTAGCTTCTCCCCTCTATGTGAACTCCTACAAACTGCTAGCACCGCGCTGACGGACGAGCCTCTAAATGTGATACCAGACAATATTCAACTTGTCAACGGCATCTGTAATGTCCATATGAAAGGTATTTTCCTTACCTTGGTCACTTATTAGAATGGTTATTAATTAACGAATCACCTTCCAAACAAAAGAAACTGAAACTAAATATTGCATTCATAATCTTTGATTCTTGTTATAAAAATATTTAGAGTTTAATGTAGCTTTTTTTATTTTCTAGCGCCTGTTACTCAAAGGAATATGTGAAGTTATTGTCTTAGCCCTTAAGTCATTGCTGTTAGCATCTGTGTTTTCAGCATGAACTACACATTTAACTAGGACACTACACATCTTTTTAGCATGTCCCATAACTCTGTCTCAAACCTTAGTTGAAATATGCTCCCATATCGACTGAAAATAAATGTAGTGGTCAAAATTAGCACAAGCCCTCAAGGCCTGTACTGGTAAAGTGCTTTCCAGGCTTGCTCAAAACTCTCGATTTAATAAAGCGGAGCTTGTTGAAATTTGTTGATGGCTAGCACTAGTTTGAGGTTTTTGGCCTGTTCATCCGACATTCCAATATAATTGCCTGTAAATGCGCTCAGGCATTGGTATCTGATTGCAATGCTCTTCAATGATTGCAATGCTCTTATTTCTTTATCCTTACCCATATCATAAAAATATAATATGTTTACAGATGGGTACCTGTGTCCGGAGAAGTATGTGATCATCCTGAAGGACACAGATAGGTACGTGTGTGAGCGATGTCGGAGATTTACTGCTGAGAAAGCGGGTACTCTGTGTGGACGATGTCTCAATGTTCTATCCACAGGATGGGACTGATTTAGACTGGCTACTATTAATGGTTATGTTGAAGATTTACCTCAAAGAAAGCAGCAAATCCATGTGGATGATTTCTTGATGTCCTATTTACAGGATGGGATGGATTTTGTCAGAATAACAAGTTTACTTATAAGCATCTTTTTATTTTCATATATATTTTTTTTTATACATGTTGACTTTAAATAGATCTTCACTTTGCATTTATTTTAACAAATTTCCCGATTAGTGAAAACGTGTTTTTGTTTTTGAATTTTAATAAAGTTCATTATTGAATACGTACGCAATTGAATGCATTTTGCGTTTAATTTCACTTGTTAATAAACTGAAGTTGTGAAAAATCAAAAGCTGTGAAATTGAATGGTGCTACAGCATTTTTTTCATCTTGTGGTCTGTGAATGCTACAATGGTTTAGTGAAGGAGACAGACTTAAGATGACACGACATCAGTTCTTCTCTCCCCCCTGTGCAATGTTCACATAGCTGCTCTATGTTCTGACCATTGATGAATTTAAAAAAGAAAAGCGTAAGTTTCGTGTATTATAATCGATAGCATTATCAAGAGTCGGATAATATGATCAGATATGTATAATTGATATGACATTTAATTGAGGTATGGCAAGACTTGTGGCCTCGAATGATACTGTTTTTATTTTTTAGCTTTTCTTTGTTGTTTTTAGGGAGTTGAAGTATTAGTCTGCGTTAGTTGTGTTATTTTCTTGTTGTCATCGGCAACAGTATTTTCCCGTTGGCTGTAACTTGAAAATTGTTTAAGATATTGAAATGAAACTCTGTACACCTGTAGGCATATATGAAGCAAGTCCCATTACTCTGACTAAAATATTTGCTGAGTTATGCCTCAAAGGGCTTGGACAAATTGACGAGCATTGGCATTTGCTCCTATGGCTTTTGGTTTAATTTTTTTTATACCTTGTCACTGCCATGATTCTTGTGCTTAATTTAACATTTTTGTTAATGGATTTTGTTTACATTTGTGTTAAATGCAATATTATTATGTTACTTTTTAAGTGTTTTTTCAATAAAGTTAGATTATTTTACCATTTTATCTTTGTTTATTTTTCATGTTAACCCAAATCATATATGTGTAGTAAGGAATTTTCTTTACACATTATTTTGTCATAACAAAGAAATGTATTCTTTGAAACGAAAGCCTTATTCTCAGTTGAAGTGGCAGAGTGGTTAGTGTCAGACTCTGGATTGGAAGGATCTTGGCTCATTCCCCTCTTTGGTTTTCATCGCTTTTTAAGTACTAAGTACCCAGGCCCTAATTTCTTGAAATATCTCAAGGCCCTTGTAACAGGATCAAGCATAGCACACAGGTTCTGCTTGGGTACAATTTAGGTTTTATTCTCAGAAATATTTTTGAGATTTCAAATAAAAATACAGTATGTTCAAGATAATTAAAATGAACGTTTTCAGTTTTCATTTCATACAAAAGTTTAAGTAATTAAATTGGCTTAATAAAATAAGACATTTAAGCCTGTAATACTAAAGATTTTTCAAGAATTTGGAGCCAGGAATGGTTAATGATAAGGGGTTTTTAACATCTGATAATTTTCAATCCTGAGATTTAGCGGGGGCTCTGTTCGAGCATGAGAGATTTATGCCCAAAGCAGAGTATAGGTACTAAAAACCTTCTTTTTAATGATTTCCAACCCCTTTATATTCATTTTAAGCATTCTCATTCACCAGAGTGATGATGCTATGCATACCATAAGATTTATCATGATCAAACCTCTGATGAGTGAGAATGATTTTCAGATACTTCCCATTTTTAATGCAAATATCCAAGCGAAAAACTATCTTGAAAACTATACAATAACAGTCTGAAGCTCTCAATCCTGATTTCAGGATAAAAGGAGCTGTACATCAAATTGGCATCAAAATTTTTTTTTTTCTGTAACAAATCTCAGGACAATTATCTAATAGAATGTGTTACGATTTGATATCATAATTGTAAAAAAAAGGACCCCCCCCCCAAAAAAAATTTGTGTCGGAGACCATGTTTGAACCTGTGTCGCCAAAATTGCAGTCCAGCATCGTATCCACTGAGCTAAGACGGCTTACTCCAATTGGGTGACATAATTAAGCTAAACACCTACCTCGGTAATATCACGTGATAACACCGACTAGCCAATCACGCATAAGGAATGAATTCTACCTGATAGACATACCCAGTAATCTTTTTTAATGGAAAAATACGAAATAACTGCTAAACTTAAATAAATTGTAAACTATGTGGTACTTCAGTTTAATAGTAAGTTTCAATGCATTGTACACATCGATGCCAAGTTTGTCAGTTTTCAACAATTTTCTTTTTTTCTGCTATTTTATCATACGGAGTACAGCCCCTTTACTCCTGAACTTGAGAACCCATGAATGGTTCTTTATCGCAGGCATATAGAATATTTCAAATTTTTGTCACTATAAAATCTCTGAAGTTTATGTTCCTTGCTCATCTTTGTGTTGTAAAATAAACCCTACCTTACCTACCCTACCTAGACTATAGTATGTTTGGTTAATTTCTTCATGCCAAACAGCACTATCTGAAAGGTGGTTTTATAGTTTATTCATGTCTCATATGTACACAACATGACAAAACATAAAATACAAATATTTAAGAGTTCAGTGCACATCCATTCATAAAATTGAATTACAGGAGACTAAAAACACATATCTCGACATTGTTGATAAAGGATAAAAACAATTACCGGTAAGTCTATTCTAAAAACTTAATCTTATCTACATGACTCATTTAAGCTAAGAAACTATTATACATATAAAAAGATTATCACTTAACTACTTGTACAAAGCAGGTTTTGGCGGTTAATTTATCAATATCTGTATCTGAGAGTAAAAAAAATACACTTATGTACATAATCCATGTTAACAAACTCAACATTGATATCCTTAGTAGCTTTATCATAAAGTGTATATAAGTGGTTGGTAAGCAGAGCATTTAGTGAACACATGTAATTCTGACTCAACATCTTGTTTACGTATAGGACAGAATCTATCGTTCACATATCTGCCAGTCTCCAGACGAAGAGGTGCTACTCCGCACCTAAACTTAGCAAGTGCTGTTCTATATTTTACAGGCATTGGAATTGATACATAGGACTCAGTTACAAATTAAGATTTTAATAATTGATATGTTCTCAACTCCTATCTGCCATGTCCACTAGGACCAGTTGCACTGGTTATACAGTTTTCCATGTATTAACATATAAATCCATGCTATTATTTTCAACAAAATCACAAAATCTTTTCAATGAGAACTGAGAATGTGTAATTAGCAGATTTAACAAATCTTTTTTTTTCTAACTGTTTATAAATATATTACCAGTTTTTGCATCTAGGACTTGCTTTTTTATTACAGCATTCATATATTTTATAGTTTAATCTAGTTCTTTTCATACTGTGTGTTAAATAACTTCACTTAGGAAAACTGAAATGCCATTATTCTTAGCCAAAAAAGGAAAAATAAAAACATACATAAACAAATTTATTTCATTTATTAAGCTGCCCTTGTTAGGAATGCATTTTACATATAAACAGTCAGTAACAAAATAATATTATTAAAAAAAAACATGAACATTATTCTTCATTTCATTTCAAGCTTAAAAAGAATTTCAAACAATAGTGGTATAATTGTATATCATTTAAGTTCATAAACAATTCTTTGATCATCTCAAAGCATGAGAACAAAATATGTTCAAGGCTGGTTTTCAAACTTACTGGGGATATTTTTTATCCGTAAATAGTGCAGCCATGGTTTGAATGGTTTGGAGAAAGAATGGTCAGTTGGAGAACAGACAAGGTCACTTAGGTCAACTTATGACCATTAAAGGGCAATAACTCCAAAAATTACCTAAGGGATCAGTTGGGCTATTACTGAATAATATTGGTAAAATTATGATTGAAAGTGGCCATCTTCGAAAGAAAGTAAATACAGTCAAATTGGTCAATTTTTTAATACTACAGGGCTATAACTCAATGCAATCAGGATGGTTATGAAACTTATGAGAAATATCTTGCCAATAAACATGTCCAAGTTTGGTAAAGATTCATGAAAAATGGTCAACCTTGGTGAGGCGCTTGCTATGGGTAAACAAAAGTTAACTAAAACAAGCCAATGTAGGTAGTCCCAAAAATGTGTGGATTTTGTTGTGTAATAGTAATGCTTACAATTAAATTACAATATCATTTGTGGATTACAGGGACATTCAATGATCATTGGTTGACCTGGTTAACACAAAAAGCCCATGACATTGTTTGTGATACTGTTATTGATCAGTTGACAAAGCAAGGAACAGAATATTTTGACTTCCTTAACAATAGGCAAAGGTATTACTTAATATTAATTCCGGAAATTGATTAATGCATTACTGAAGGTATTCTCAGCATGTTTCAAATTATGTCTATTCATTGAAAGATTTCACCATCCCATTTAACTCTTGTATTTTATAATATCACGCAAATCCTTTCATGCCCTCATGGTCAATAACATAAGGCACAGTCAACGGAGGTAGGTGTGGGGCGTAAACTATCTCCATCTCCCTGACAACGGTTTCCAAGGGGCCACGGGCACTTTCCTGCTGGATGGTCAGTGAGCGGTCAGTCCGGGTCAGCATGATGCGTGTGGTCACCTGGCTTGACCAGGACAGCCCCAGGGAGGGGATCAGCTGACGACCTTCAGGTTTCATGGAACTGGTCACCTAAGGGTTGAAGTATTACGGTAGTATTAGTTTCATTTATGAAGAAGATACAAAAACACCACAGGGACAAGCCTTTTTAGTATATATCTGTAACTATAAGTTATGGAAAGAAAACCTTTCCTGTAATCAAGAAATCAATTATCATAAATACTGATAAAAGGTGATTTTTTTTTTGAAGAACAATGCAGATTTATTTGTGTCCGCCCCTTGGAAAATCTCTGGTAAAATCTTCAATAAAGATTCCTATAGTTTCTGTTTGATGAACTTATCCCTAGCCTTTTTATGTACACTATAAATTCTGAACATTTATACACATAGATATTAAGCATGTC
Organism: Mya arenaria; assembly: GCF_026914265.1. NCBI lineage: Eukaryota > Metazoa > Mollusca > Bivalvia > Myida > Myidae > Mya > Mya arenaria. The sequence continues at coordinate 34,858,122 of NC_069132.1, read as the reverse complement.
TGTTTGGTGATGGTATTTTGATAGCCTTGGTGTTGGCGTCTGTTTCAAAAACCAGTCTATTATCATGAAACAAAATATACATGTTACAAGTGACAACATGCACATGTGTAACAATCCAAAAATTGTTAAGGAGTTATGCCACATGACTGAAAAAAACATACAAGAGTTGTCATCAGCTTGCAAAGATGTGAGTTCACAAAAAAAGGGGTACCAGCAGGACTGTAATTAGTCCTATAAATTTAGATAGTTACAACAATTTTACAGTCGACTCTCAATTTAATTTCATAATTTTCATATGAATGTGTCAGCTATATCTCTTACCTGGTTAATACAGACAACAGGAATGTTGTATTCATGACTGTGAGTGTAAAGCAGGGTACCAAGAGCCCCGATGTGCTGGGCCCGCTTGTACATCTCGTGCCCCTCATAGTCACTACGGAAATGGGCCGCTATAGAGTCAACCACAATCAACTTGATGGCCCCAGATTTCAGCAACACTGGAGCTTTGTGGGTTAAGCAGTGCATCAAGCTATCCTGAATTATAAACAATATGAAAAACCACTGGAGCATTGTAGGTTAAGCAGTGCATCAAGCTATCCAGAATTATAAACAATATAAAAAAACACTAGAGCTTTGTGGATTAAGCCGTGCATCAAGCTATCCTGAAGTCTAAACAATGTAATAAAACACTGGAGCTTTGTGGGTTAAGCAGTGCATCAAACTATCCTGAATTAGTAACAATGTCATTAAACACTGGAGCTTTGTGGATTAAGCAGTGCATCAAGATATCTTGAATTATAAACAATGTAATAAAACACTGGAGCTTTGTGTGTTAAGCAGTGCATCAAGTTATCCAGAATTATAAACAATGTAATAAAACACTGGAGCTTTGTGGGTTAAACAGTGCATCAAGTTATCCAGAATTATTATAAACAATGTAATAAAACACTGGAGCTTTGTGGGTTAAACAGTGCATCAAGCTATCCTGAATTATTAACAATGTCATAAAACACTGGAGCTTTGTGTGTTAAGCAGTGCATCAAGTTATCCAGAATTATAAACAATGTAATAAAACACTGGAGCTTTGTGTGTTAAACAGTGCATCAAGCCATCCTGAATTATTATAAACAATGTAATAAAACACTGGAGTTTTGTGGGTTAAACAGTGCATCAAGCTATCCAGAATTATTATAAACAATGTAATTAAACACTAGAGCTTTGTGGGTTAAACAGTGCATCAAGCTATCCAGAATTATTATAAACAATGTAATAAAACACTGGAGCTTTGTGGGTTAAACAGTGCATCAAGCTATCCAGAATTATTATAAACAATGTAATTAAACACTGGAGCTTTGTGGGTTAAACAGTGCATCAAGCTATCCAGAATTATTATAAACAATGTAATAAAACACTGGAGCTTTGTGGGTTAAACAGTGCATCAAGCTATCCTGAATTATTATAAACAATGTAATTTAACGCTGGAGCTTTATGGGTTAAACAGTGCATCAAGCTATCCTGAATTATTATAAACAATGTAATTTAACGCTGGAGCTTTATGGGTTAAACAGTGCATCAAGCTATCCTGAATTATTATAAACAATGTAATAAAACACTGGAGCTTTGTGGGTTAAACAGTGCATCAAGCTATCCTGAATTATTATAAACAATGTAATAAAACATTGGAGCTTTGTGGGTTAAACAGTGCATCAAGCTATCCTGAATTATTATAAACAATGTAATAAAACACTGGAGCGTTGTGGGTTAAACAGTGCATCAAGCTATCCAGAATTATTATAAACAATGTAATAAAACACTGGAGCTTTGTGGGTTAAACAGTGCATCAAGCTATCCTGAATTATTATAAACAATGTAATAAAACACTGGAGCTTTGTGGGTTAAACAGTGCATCAAGCTATCCTGAATTATTATAAACAATGAATTAAACACAGGAGCTTTGTGGGTTAAACAGTGCATCAAGCTATCCTGAATTATTATAAACAATGTAATAAAACACTGGAGCTTTGTGGGTTAAACAGTGCATCAAGCTATCCTGAATTATTATAAACAATGTAATAAAACACTGGAGCTTTGTGGGTTAAACAGTGCATCAAGCTATCCTGAATTATTTTAAACAATGTAATTAAACACTGGAGCTTTGTGGGTTAAACAGTGCATCAAGCTATCCAGAATTATTATAAACGATGTAATAAAACACTGGAGCTTTGTGGGTTAAACAGTGCATCATGCTATCCTGAATTATTATAAACAATGTAATAAAACACTGGAGCTTTGTGGGTTAAACAGTGCATCATGCTATCCTGAATTATTATAAACAATGTAATAAAACACTGGAGCTTTGTGGGTTAAACAGTGCATCATGCTATCCTGAATTATTATAAACAATGTAATAAAACACTGGAGCTTTGTGGGTTAAACAGTGCATCAAGCTATCCTGAATTATTATAAACAATGTAATAAAACACTGGAGGTTTGCGGGTTAAACAGTGCATCAAGCTATCCTGAATTATTATAAACAATGTAATAAAACACTGGAGGTTTGCGGGTTAAACAGTGCATCAAGCTATCCTGAATTATTATAAACAATGTAATAAAATACTGGAGGTTTGCGGGTTAAACAGTGCATCAAGCTATCCTGAATTATTATAAACAATGTAATAAAACACTGGAGCTTTGCGGGTGAAACAGTGCATCAAGCTATCCTGAATTATTATAAACAATGTAATTAAACACTGGAGCTTTGCGGGTTAAACAGTGCATCAAGCTATCCTGAATTATTATAAACAATGTAATTAAACACTGGAGCTTTGTGGGTTAAACAGTGCATCAAGCTATCCTGAATTATTATAAACAATGTAATAAAACACTGGAGCTTTGTGGGTTAAACAGTGCATCAAGCTATCCAGAATTATTATAAACAATGAAATAAAACACTGGAGCTTTGTGGGTTAAACAGTGCATCAAGCTATCCTGAATTATTATAAACAATGTAATTAAATACTGGAGCTTTGTGGGTTAAACAGTGCATCAAGCTATCCAGAATTATTATAAACAATGTAATAAAACACTGGAGCTTTGTGGGTTAAACAGTGCATCAAGCTATCCTGAATTATTATTAACAATGTAATAAAACACTGGAGCTTTGTGGGTTAAACAGTGCATCAAGCTATCCTGAATTATTATAAACAATGTAATTTAACGCTGGAGCTTTGTGGGTTAAACAGTGCATCAAGCTATCCTGAATTATTATAAACAATGTAATAAAACACTGGAGCTTTGTGGGTTAAACAGTGCATCAAGCTATCCTGAATTATTTTAAACAATGTAATAAAACACTGGAGCTTTGTGGGTTAAACAGTGCATCAAGCTATCCTGAATTATTTTAAACAATGTAATTAAACACTGGAGCTTTGTGGGTTAAACAGTGCATCAAGCTATCCAGAATTTTTATAAACAATGAAATAAAACACTGGAGCTTTGTGGGTTAAACAGTGCATCAAGCTATCCAGAATTATTATAAACAATGTAATAAAACACTGGAGCTTTGTGGGTTAAACAGTGCATCAAGCTATCCTGAATTATTATAAACAATGTAATAAAACACTGGAGCTTTGTGGGTTAAACAGTGCATCAAGCAATCCTGAATTATTATAAACAATGTAATAAAACACTGGAGCTTTGCGGGTTAAACAGTGCATCAAGCTATCCTGAATTATTATAAACAATGTAATAAAACACTGGAGCTTTGCGGGTTAAACAGTGCATCAAGCTATCCAGAATTATTATAAACAATGTAATAAAACACTGGAGCTTTGCGGGTTAAACAGTGCATCAAGCTATCCTGAATTATTATAAACAATGTAATTAAACACTGGAGCTTTGCGGGTTAAACAGTGCATCAAGCTATCCTGAATTATTATAAACAATGTAATAAAACACTGGAGCTTTGCGGGTGAAACAGTGCATCAAGCTATCCTGAATTATTATAAACAATGTAATTAAACACTGGAGCTTTGTGGGTTAAACAGTGCATCAAGCTATCCTGAATTATTATAAACAATGTAATTTAACACTGGAGCTTTGTGGGTTAAACAGTGCATCAAGCTATCCAGAATTATTATAAACAATGTAATAAAACACTGGAGCTTTGTGGGTTAAACAGTGCATCAAGCTATCCTGAATTATTATAATCAATGTAATTAAACACTGGAGCTTTGTGGGTTAAACAGTGCATCAAGCTATCCTGAATTATTATTAACAATGTAATAAAACACTGGAGCTTTGTGGGTTAAACAGTGCATCAAGCTATCCTGAATTATTATAAACAATGTAATTTAAGGCTGGAGCTTTGTGGGTTAAACAGTGCATCAAGCTATCCTGAATTATTATAAACAATGTAATAAAACACTGGAGCTTTGTGGGTTAAACAGTGCATCAAGCTATCCTGAAGTAAAATGAAATAAAACACTGGAGCTTTGTGGGTTGAAATACAATTTCTGTGCCAGAATAAGACATGTTTTGTGGCAATTAAAAGGTGTCAGAGTGCTAGCCCAGATTTAAGAGATGTTAGCACAGTCTATCCAAACGGATCTTGGAGAAATCCTGAATATAAATAAAACTTGTCAAAGACTGTAGACCAAAATAATAGTAGTACTACAATGTATTATTATGGTCTACAACGATTGAACAGTAATAGTTAAATATTCAGAATTTGTCCTAGGTCCATTTTGGTCGACTGCTCAAATAAATTAACATTAACATGACTTTTGAATGGAAACTTTAAATATCTGAACAACATGTTGTTTTTGAAATAACATCAAACATATCAACATACTATAAGGAAACATGACATGGAGCCGCCACGATTGGAATATTTCTCACTTTTGAACCAAAGCAAACATGTAAGAGCCCTCTATAAACAAATTCTCAAGAGCTCAAGTTAAATTCATGGATTATTTCTGTAAAACAAACATGTTAATTACAGAGGGTGGACTCAATCAATCTTTAGTCTCATGCCAATTAATAGTAAAATATTTCAAAGAACAACATACAAAGTCTGGCACATGCTCTATGAAGATCTTGTCCCCTAGGTTACCATGGGTACACAGCTTCTTCCCATGCCGGCTTGTGAAGTTCTCGATCATCTGATACAGCCTCTTGCTTGGAAAGGCATCCTCGGTGCAGATGTACAGTGTACCTGGAGTAGACGATATGATTTATCATAAGTTTGAAATACATATGAAAAATATTTTTAAGACCTCAGCTAAGGCTTTATATTTCCTCATTTACATTTTTGTTACCTTGGGTCAGGGGCTGCTCCTGGTGGAACGTACAAAAAAATGTACCAATATTTTGTTAATAAAAATAAACTATTAATGATTGCATGCTTTAAACTTATTTTCTATCAAGACATAGTGTAGATAATGATAATAGTAAAACTGTAAAATTGTTATCAAGCCAGTAGGAAATGTCTAACTTTCAAAGATTTATTTTTCTTTAGGCTAATGCATATTTTCTTAAACTCCCCAGCACAGCACTATGTCAGCGAGTCTTACATAAATTAACAGACCTGCATTTAAACCCCCATAAAATGGAGCCAGTTGAACAGCAAGTGAGAGCTAAAGAGCAAACTGGGTATTCCCACTAACACTCTCTTTAGATATCTCTGTAATACCCAGGCACAGGAGACCCTTTTACCAGAGGGATAAATATACATGAACAAACCTGCATCAAGGCCCCCATAAAGTGGAGCCAGTTGTGCTGTGAGTGAGAGCTGCAGAGCAAACTGGGTCTTCCCACTAGAGCTCTCTCCAGATATCTCTGTAATACCCCTGCACAGGAGACCACCTGAGAAGTATCAGTGATTAAAAGTTAATTTATGTGTCAAAATATTGACTGGCAATATCAAATATAGAAGTAACAAGAACGCAGCTTATTGCTAGCAATATAATATGATAGTCCACTATGCCTACTGTTGCCATAGTGAAAATAATGCTGTTTCAAATTTCCTTTCCATTTTTTTTCCAGATTAATTACCTTTTAGCCCTCTATCTACATACCAAGTTGAATTCACCTAGCTCATACTTTTTGAGTTATGGTAACATCCAGTTTTTCTGGACAAACACAGAGGGATGGATGGAGGGTAAATCTATTTTGAAACTGGTAGGGGATGACATATATTAATCTTTATTAAGAACAATTATGTATGGAATTCATCCTGACTTAAGCAAGCTAAAATGTACAGTATAAGTTAAAATATTTCTTGCATGAATTTCAAATTACTCAGTAAATTACTCAGTATGGTAAAACAGCCAATTGACTTATGACTGAATGATGAAAAAGTATGAGATTAAGATCGAACATGTCATTCAAAAAGCAATAGCAGCTTGAGCAGATGCCTTGTTTATTTTAGTCTAACAACAGGTTTAACTGTACAATTATCAAAGCAAGAATTAAGGTCCTGCTACACAATAAAGGTTTTGCATGACAACAACAATCCCGAGGACACAAAAACAGACAAGCTAAAAACCCTTAAGTACAAAATAACCTCTCAATGCTTGATCAAGCACACCACATCCAGTTGTAAGTCTTTGATTTTCCCTTGGAGACTTGTGTAATTCTAGAGCTGAAAGAAAGGAGAAAAAAGTTACCTTACATAAAAACTTCACGTTCCTAATTTCTTGTGGCAGTCCTTAAAAATGTTTGTTGAATCGCATTGTCTCAGAAATATATTAGCTGCAGCATTCAAAATATGAAATAAAAGAGAGGTTGCAAAACATGACAGGCACTTGTACATGTACATATAGATACAAGATCATGCAAAATCTTCAGAAGAGTCTGAAAGCCATTTGCGAAATTACACATTGAACTTGTAGACATGAAATAATTTGATGTCTTTTCACAACAATAAGCACAATTATTTTTACATTATCTCATATTTGTATCAGTTCACTGGTCAATGTTTCACAGTTTTTAAATGGCCATGCATTTTACTAACCAGTAAGCTGATAAAACAGATTGTTTCCTGGTTGCTCTTTTTTTGTCATGTACATCATTATGTACATGTATTTGAGACACAAGATTTGATGAATTAACTTTTAACTTCATAACAAAAAGTAATAACATGTAAAGTGTAAACAAATACTTTATAAAAACACTTCCTTTACCTGTTACAGGTTTCAAAACACTCAGTTTTTTAGCAGCTGCAATCTTAATAGTTTGAATATCTTCTGCCCCTAGATTACCAACCGGTTCAGTTAAATACAGGATGGACTTTAAAGTTGTTAATCGACCTGCAAATACAATATGAAAGACAAAACTGACTTAGGATTGCATGAATTTTACTGTAGTCCAAAACAATGTCATTGTTTACATTTCAATATGATCGTGTATGTAAGAAAGCAACCTACATTTTAAGCCAATAAAATTGCAGATAGGCAATCATTAAGTACTAAGTTTAATCATTAAGAGTTTCAACTTTTGCGTGTATTTAAAGGTCCGCCTACTGTCACTCATCCGATACACACTGTATCATACTTGCGTTGACAATGTGTCAGCCAATGAGGTAGTATTCTATGACAATTGGATGACCTGAAGCCTCGCTAACTCCGCCCATTCTTTATCATTAAAATGTTACTTCATGTCATCTAATTATTAAGTTAGAGAGGCACAATAACCACTTTAGGCACAAACTAAGATTAAGAAACTATGTTTAAACTTTAAACAATTTTAGTCATTGTAATTTAAATCATATAATCGATAAGGTGGTAGAAAATGGTACTTGCTTCTTCTTAATGCATTCTTTAATCTTTGTTGTACATCTAAATCGTCAATTTCTGACATATTTCAATAATTTGATGTATCTTTATTTCCCGCCATGTGTCAACTATAAGATTTATATCGTTTGTGAATTTCGCAAATGCTTCCTTGGCGTTCAATTTTCTTTAGCTTGAAAAGGATTATATACTTCCGGTAACTTGTCAATTTTTACGACGAATTCTATTTTTCCACATTTTCTATTTAATTTGGGGTTTACACCAAAGATTTATCCTTTATTCTTAATATAATTAATTAAATTGTTGAAACACTCCATATTTTGTATGATGTTTGGGCATTTTACGATTTGGTAAATGTTTTATTGTAACTTGAGTTAACTTCGGATAAAACGAAGCACAATTTATTTTTAGCTCAGTAGCTGCCTTTAAATCAATGACACAACCAGATTAATATATTTTCTTCATCTGAACTGGAAGGATCTTTTTAAGTGCCTGCCTTTTACCTTTATTTGATGTGGTATTAACTGTTTGGTCTTAAATCATTATATTTTATAATATCTGAGTGAGTGCTAACTTGTATTTATCTATTTCAGATCGTCTACATAGCCAACATTATGTCATGTCATTTGCTTCCATGCATTCAGCTGATTGATGTTTGTGGACTCCAGGAATACTTATTTCCAGATCTTAGAGGCTCAATAAAATCAAATGTGAAACAGAAAAACAAAGATACTGCAGAAAAGGGTATGAAAATAAGCAATTTTTGTGGATTGGGTATAAAAGACTGGCCAGATCGGATGGATTCCAGACCATCGCAATTTCCAGTCCAGAAATTGTTGGGAAGTCTTCAGAATTTCGATTTGGTATAAAAGACTGGACAGACCGGACCATTTCCGTACCAAAGCATAATAATAACATTTAATAAATATAACAGCTTATTACATATTAGTATCAAATGCATAATACTTGATAATATTTGGATAGACACCATGTTAACAATATTTTCATTAAAAAGAAACCCCTACAGAGAAAGGTACATCAAAAATAGCTCAAATTAATCAGGGACCTATAACAAACCTTCTGCCAGAATAAATGTACAAGTCAAACAATAAGCAATTGTACTTTTGACGCTAATTACTTGGCTATATTTCACGGAACCTCTCCGTTAGAAATAGTAATAATTGTTTGAATTTGCCTCTTTTGTACAATATCAAGTATTTGTGATCATTATCTGAAACCTATGTTTGATCATTTGTAATTAGTTAACATGAAACAGACGACATTTAATTGTTGCACCATGTTAAAACGTATTGTAAAAATACAAATTGTATTGAAATTATAAATGCACCACAATACAATAAGCATATTTTCACATTTCAATACACCTTCCAGATAGGCCAGTCTTTTATACCCGACTTTTTTTTGGGGATAGATACGCAGATTTCGGTTGATTTCCATTGGTCCGGTATTTGTCAGGTCCGGCCAGTCTTTTATACCCAACCTTTTTGTGCATATGAAAAAGAGCATTATTTACCTACATTCAATGTACATACACAATAAAAATTAAAAAGGAATCCATGGATCTGTTCATTTTACTTATTGTCCTTTATTGTGGCTAGGAACTATAATGAGCCTTTAGTTGTCATGTATTTCATGGTGCATAGCAGTTTTTTTCACTGTCCAATTTTGGGTTGATTTTGCACCCCTTGTTTACGTCATAAGAAGAGGCAGATGGCTGGGATGAGGACTGGGAGGATTGGGGAGAGGATGCCGAAGAAGAGTCAAGGGAAACAACTCCGGACACTGATCAGGAAGGGGAGGCAACTTCAGAGGCCCACCGCTGGCTCCAGGAATGTCTTGTATCAGTTTCACCAGCAGCTGATCTCATAGCTGTCGCCAGGAAAGACAAATTGGTGCTTCTGTCACGTAGGTGTTTTTAATTGTTTAATTGTTTGTGTTGAATATAATTTTTTTACAAGACTTGTCAATGAAATTAGACTTATGGTGCAACAAACTCTAATTCTGCCATTAATTTTTTACTTTACATAAGAATAAGTAGTGTCACTGTTCTGTAAAATTCAGCTTTTGAACAGGCATGGCAAATGTGGGGATTGGGGATTTGTGCTTATCTAACACTCCTTTTCTAATATCAAGTCACTACCCAGTGGTAGTTTGTGTTATATAAAATAAAAGTTTTCAAGCAAAGAAACATGTGGTAAAAAAAAATGCTGTTTTGACAAGTACGAAAAAATGAAGTAATTAAGAATTTTTTCTCATTTCTCAGCAAAGTACAATGCTGACAGCAGAAATGAAGAGGTGATGTCACAGTACCATACTGTCTGGTCAGGCTCAGTGGTTCATAATTCAGAGTAAGTACTCACTTAAGAATACCTATATTCAGGCAATTTTTCAAACATGTTTAGCATATAAACACCTGTACAGATCATGTATATCTCTGAAATTGTCATTTTTGTGTCGATTTGAAATGCAAAATCAAATACTGTTTATTTCTCTTTTTTGAAACGCTGTGGTTTCATTTTGCAGCACATTTGCAGTATATGACTAATTGACAATGTATCAAATAAAGTACCCAAAATGTAGTCTTCAAGCCAAAAGAGAAGAATTTACAAGGAGCAGGTGATAGTAGTCATGGTCCTTTACATTGCCTTCCAGAAGTGAAGCACCCAGATGAGGCTAGACTGAATTTATTCATTTATATAAGCATGCTACAAAGTTGATCATTATCATTAAAGCAATAAATATTCTCAGGGAGCAGGTGACAGCAGTTATGTGCCTTCCTCTTGCCTCCCAGAAGAGAAGCACCCAGGGCGGGCCAGACTGGACATGTGTGCTGTTGGGCTTCTCCAGTGGTTTCCTCAGATTCTATACAGAGGTCAGTTGTTGAATAACTTGTTGAGGATATGATGTGATATCTTTCAACGTTTTCACTCAGTAAGCCATGAAAGGGTAGGAAATCACTTGGGTAATATTGAAATGATGTGGTATCATTTACTCAGTGGATTAATTTCAGGATTAATCAAAAAATCATTTGACATATGCATTTAAAATAGTAAAAAGTACCTTGAAATGGATGGCTTTGTAACAATCACAAATGGGGTATAAGCCCCTCTACCCTGCAGCTGCTTTAGGCCTATGTCCCTCATACTTTATTTTCAGGATTGGGATTTTTGATTGATTATTGTCCCTGCAATGATAACACCTTTATATATGATACTATAAACTGTCTGGCGTAATTTGATAAAAATTGTTATTATATAGATTCTTTGCTTAATTTCTAGTAGGTTTTGCAGAAACATACAAAGCTGTATGTTTGTGCTCAGATATTATTTCTATATTAATGCACATCCATTTTTAGCTTTATCTGTTTTTTGAAAAACAAATAGGGGGTATTGTGATAGCCTTGGAGTCATTGGTGTTTTTCATCATAGTACACATATTCTAATCATGGTCATAACTCAAAAACAGTTTAAGCTATTCAAATAAAACTTGGTACACATGTTGCCAAAGATAATACACATATATGTATAGCATGGCAAAAGAGTATTGTTTACAAATCACGACTAATTAAGTCATTATGTTGAATTTTATTAAAGTCTGTTGACTAGCATGATGTTGCATAGCAGATTGTTTCAATAATGCATATATATTTTTACAGACTGGAACCCTGCTTCTGTCCCAGAAATTGCATAATGAACCAGTCCAGAAGTTGAAATGTAACACATACACACCCAAACGATACCTCGGTATTGCTGAACAGGTAATTGATTTGTACTATATAATAAAATTATGGAGCATGTAAGCTCTGTCTGAGTTTAATAATATGCACAAGTTATGAGTTTGAATACTTGCAAAAAAACAGGCATGCATATGAACAGAACATAACAAAGCGCAAATGCAAAACTTGTCCATAGGTTCATACATATTTTGTCATATTCAGTAGTTAAGCAGGAAGCCAAAGTTTGGAATGAAAAAGTAAAGGTAACTTAAGATCCGGATGAAAAGAATTTGAAACAGACAGGTGCACATGTTGGTCTCCATTAGATTAGGAGGGTGCTACCAAAAAACAATAGGGTACAACACCCTTTCATAACTGTTCAGCTAAAACTCTATAGCAGTGTCAGTGTAAAAAACCTTAAATCTTGGCCATAACTCAATCCTCACTCAATAACCATTAATGATTTTCAAGGAAAAATTGTATAATGACAGTGATAGACAACTGTATGGTGAGTCTATCTCAACAAAAAGAGTGTTGCACATTATTGTGAATTGTCATGCTACTTTAATGTTTTACTTGACAGCATGAAGAGTTGGTGATTCTGTACAAGCGTGTGCTGGTCACCATAGACGGCTTCAGTCTCTACCAGGCATTGAAGGCCTGCAGGAACCAAGTCGCTAGAGGTTAGATTTTGAAAATGGATATTGAAATCCAACTTGTCTTTCTTAGGGTACCCCTTTGGCTACACATATGATTATTGTTACTGGATAAATAATTCATGGCATTTTCAATTGGTCTCAAACCATTTGTTGTGCGAACTCTCTGTAGTTTATGGCACCAGACATTTTTAGGTGTGGGTATATATTAAGATTAGAATTTCAAGTATTATGACCACAAGAGCAACTAAAATCTGTTCAGGTCACTGGTTTTGTGACATTCAGTGCTCCAGCTAGCCCGTTTTTCAATGGCGCAGCGCCCGTGCCCCTTTTCTTACCGCCCTGCCCCCTTTTTGAGTAGTGCCCTTTTCACAAATGCTCTATTAGCCCCAAATATCCCGTTAGTGCCCTTTTTACTATTGAAATCATTATAAAAGATTGACAGCCCTTAATCCGCTGTCATAATTGAGACAAATTACGTAATACTTATGATAATAGTGTTCCCGCTAGGTGTCACCATGCCCCCATTGATTGCTTAAAATATGCCGTACTGCCCTTTCATCTTTCCATGTGCCTTGACCAAGTCATATGACAGCTAATTGTGTATTTGTGTAGTGAGCAGACGACCTGTGTATTCATAATCGGTCATCTACTAATCCGATAATTAGGAAGAGCCAAATAGGGAAACATCGGCAGGAGGCGTGCCTATTGAATGTCAGCCAATCAGAATATACATTGAGAACTTGTTCAACCAATGATGAAAGTTCGTAAAATGCGATAGAAAATGCGAAGGGATGGTGAAAAATGTTGTGAAGCACAATTAAATCTTTTAAAATAATTGTTTATTGTATTGTACAGACGAGACTTGCCATTTTCAACATTGTTGATTTGAAGCAGACGACACTGCCGATATGTAAACATAAGAAAGGTGGCGCTAATACAATCAAATACATCACCTTTTCAGTAAATGTTTTGAAAGTTTATTTATAAAATATTCATGATGAAAATTTCTTTGTAATCCACAAAATTATGTTGATGCTTTATTTAGTATTTACTTATCATGTCCACGATCTTGTCAAAATTCGCCGAAACCGCCATTTTATCAGAACGATTTTCGGAGTTATTTTATCAATGTTCTATGTTTAATAAGTGATTTTTTAAACCAGGGTAGTGATTTTTATTGTCATTTTATTCTAAAACATCAGCATATTAAACATTATTTTACCAAAGACAATTAAATAACAAACAGGCTGAATGTAACATTCGTACCCAAACCCGATCGTACCAAACTAAGATTCGTCCCCTATATTTATTTTTTTGTGTGTATCTATTTATTTGATGTTTAACTGTGGTTGTTTTTGTCTTCATCTTACAAACTTTTAAAAGAAATATTTGACATTGCACTAAAGAAGATGCCAAACAAGTACAATCATACTACCACAGACAAAAAGACAAATTTTAATTTTGATATTAAAACACACCCTTCTCAATTTTGAGAAAAAACAACAACACCATTATGTATAAGTCTGAAAATCATGGAAAATGTTTTAAATTGAGTATAAAAACAAAACAAATTCTAGGGGGAGACCCCCCCCCCCCCACAAAAAAGCAAACACCTGGTGGAGACCCCCCCCCCCCCCCCCCCACAACCACCCCAACCTCTACACGACTCATGTAGCTTGCCCTTTTCAAAACTCCACCCTGCCCTTTTCAAATCCTGGCTGGAGCACTGGACATGGTTGGTAAACCCCCCAAAAAATCTTTATTGAATAACAATTGGGTATTCCTCTAAATTAGTTTAATTATGACTGTTAACATGTGAATTTGCTATTGTTATTGTTATAGCAACAGCAAGTGGTGAGACTAGCCTGCAGCCTCCACCCCTGGCGTACAAGAAGTGGGCCCCTCAAGACATGGAGTCTGTCAGTGATACACACACCACAGGTATACAAGTACATTTAATTGTTTTTGCTTCATCTTACAGTATTATAATAATGTGAGACATGTCATGTTTTCAATATCAGCCATCTGGTAAATCTTTCAAGATGCCTGGCAATTGTGTATGCATGGTTTGGCAAGATGAATGCATGCTTAAACTGATTCAGAATCAAGCTGTAAATTATTACAAACATGTACTTTCCATCTGGTCTACAAACACCCATTAGCTGGAGTTTTTATGTAATCAAATGTAAATTTAATAATTCTGTTTTTATTCTAAGAACATAAATGAGATAAGTTATAAGATGAACACTTTTATAAAAATATGTCAACAAAGAAAATTAATAGATAAAAAGAATTAAACAATGTGGTGCAGCAGGAATCGATCCTGTGTCTTCTTGGCTTGCATTCGGGGATTATATCCACTGCACCACAGTAGACATATATTCCATAGGGCTTTATGGAGGATATAAACACAATGTATAGTTGAAGCTAGAGTTGTCAACATTCAAATGTCTATGTTTATGTTAATATATAGGCTAGTATGTACTTTTCCACCAGGAATGCACACCCCAAACCCCTTTGACCAGATGGTTTTAGCATCATTGAACTCCCACACAAGTGCTATACGGACCAACCCTCCTGCTGCCTCCATCTACCTGATGGCCGGGGTCGGGCCTTACACAGGATTCTTTTATGCCATTGAGGTAGGCCACATATTTTTCTTTCCCTTTTATATTTATGGATTATTTAAAGTCTACTAATAATTTGGTTAAAAAAAAAATAGCTGAACAATTATGATTTTGATTGTGTCGCCTGCGAGGCATTCACATTGGGATTACTTTGTCTGGTGTCTTTGTTTGCGTCATAACATTTTCCTTTCTGATCAATGGAAAATTAAGGGCACTTTCATTTCTAATCGTTCACTTTTGAACAACTTGGTGTAGAGTCTTCAAACTTGGTATGCACACTCGACATGGTCAGTAGATGATTTGTGTTTTACTTTTTGGGACAATGTGACCCTAACTAGAAATATTATCAGTGCTTTCATTTAAGATCAATTGCTTTCGAATGACTAGGTATAGAGTCTTCAAACTTATTTTGGTCATTGTCAGCAGATGCCCCCTATGGGTCAAATTCAAGGGTCATGGTGACTGTTACTAGAAGAATTATGGGCAAAGGTGATACATTTGATTTTGAGAATATTCATAAACTGACAGTGTTAATCTCTTTTTAGACCCGTTTTATTGATCAACTACATGCTAATGTATCCTTTTGTGTCCTTTTTTTCAGGGTAGCAGTCAACCCATACTGTCTGAGGTGGCATTTGCAGTTGCCAGTAAACTCAAGTCTGCTATCATGTCGGCTGCCAGGTACTTCTTTATTTATAAAAGATAGTTTGTTTCAAATTCATAAAAGATATTTTGTTTCAAGTTATCAAACTTGGTTTTAGGAGTTCTGGATATGGTAGTCAAAATTTAATACTTAGTATGCCAAAATATCTGTAATTTATGTTTTAAAAGCACATTTTTGAAATTAACATGTACTCATCAAAATTGGGAGAGAGTGGTCTTGTTGTATTTATGCCTGCATTTCACCCAAGTATTTTATGGGTTTGAGCCCCTACAGGGAATTCCTCTCTAGTCCTTAAAAGGACAGTACTAAAGGCTTATGCCTAGGAAATGGACTTGAGACAGATTCATATCACTTTATAGTTGTCTTTGCAATTGATCAAAAGTATGTAATGTAAATTTTGGAAGCCTGGTGACCACGTATTGTTTTGCTATTATTTGATAAGGGTTTATTGAGAGGAAAGGAATATATAAAAATAAAAGCAAAATAAATATTTAAAAAATGCTTATTTTGTCATGGAATATTGAAAAATCGATCGTTTTATGTCAAATTTCAGTTGAAATAAAGAACAAAAATTCAAACTGATGTACCGTAACTTTATTAATAATGTTTTTTGGGCATGTATGTGAGGTGTATATGAGCGGTTTGCAATACACTTTCAAATGATACCAAATTATACGGTGTCTCCAGACATCATAATTTTACATTAATACCAATGGCTCAATGAAATGGCAAGGTGTTTTTATATCCAATACCTTAAACAGATGAGTACAAACTGATTGACAAAAGAGACCACACATGCTGAAGATTGTTTAAATTTTGCAATTTGAGTACCATTTCTTTTCATTAAGGCATAGTTTGTGAGGTTTTAAATTTGCAACAACATTATTATAACAAAGACAATCTTTGGTTAAGTAATTCTTCACTTAGGTTTATATTCATGACATGGTTGAAAAGCAAATTGACACAAACCCTTATAAAAACCCTGGGGAAATTTGTACACATAATGTCGTTGTTTTGTTACTTTCAGTGGCTGGTTGACATTTGGTTCAAAGAGCAAGGCTGAGGGTGCTGGGGAGAAGCAACCAAAGATCGAACCTGCCACTCCACTGCCCCTAAAGTAAGAGTCTTGTTCAAAAGCTATTGTCAATAAATTTTGGATGCAAAATATACCAAAGTATGAAATCAATAGCCTTGGTCTGATTCAGACATATTTCCTTTTTTATGATACATGTATAAAATTTGGTGGTCTATGGTGTATTTAATCCAGGTTCGGCTTGCCTGATCAGCGAAGGGCAGGACTATGTGTAAGTCTGTCTCCGAACAACACCTATGCTGCCACCACAGACAGTTTCGGTAGGGTAATACTCATAGATGTCGCTCAAGGTGTCGCTGCAAGGATGTGGAAAGGTTAGTGTTTCAGTATATCGTAGGCTTTAATATGCAGAATCAGTTTTTGACACTATGTAGATGTTGTAGCAGTATACAATTTATGAAAGGTTTTCTCAAAGAGACCATTGCTGCAAGGGTTAAAGTTGTTATTTTGAAAAAGTTATTCACATAGATTAAAAGTGGCTTGCTCAGCATGCCAGACACATAAAATCATTTTGACTAGTGTTATTGTTGTCTGCCGTGTCAAACTTGCATTTATATTCCCAAACTTAGACATTTCTTCTCAAACTAGGTAGTAATGCTTGGATGCATAATATCTGGACTGAATTCTAATTATACATTTACCTGAATGAAATGATGGACCTATTGAACCTTGTTTCATTACCAGTGCTAATCTTATAAAAAAGAAACAGCAATGAATACAATCTCTCATGTATTCCCAATTTTGTCACCATGGTTACAGGTTACCGTGATGCCCAGGTGGGGTGGGTGGAGGTGAGGGAGGAGGAAGGCCCCCATTCTGCCAGCAGACAGTCCCGTAGTGCTCAGTTCCTTGTTATTTATGCTGCTCGCAGGGGTATACTTGAGGTAATTAGCCTTACCATTGAATGCATAATACACATATTTAATTTTTAAATGATCAAAATTTAATGGTTTACTTTGTTATTCTGGTCACTTCCCCTAAATTATATTTTAAAAAATTAGGGCCATAGTCACTAATATCTTAAGACTGAATTTAAGACTCAGGCTCCGAAAACTGAATTTTTGATTGTTTCAAAATATCTTCTTGATATAACCATATTTTACAAAGGTGTCTGTTTGATTGTAGAACTGATTATTTGTAAAAGGTTCAAAAACTTATAGCATCGTTGCCTCTATAATTGCATTTTGACAACAAAACTAAGATAGTTCTTTTCTGAGCCTCAGTCTCAAACTCCAAACGTAAATGAATACCGGCCATGGTATTTTCTATTACTTTGCTTAGCATACTGCTATCAATGAACGATGTAAACCATAATTTTTAATTTGAAAAAATAATAGAAAAGGACACATGCATTATATCCATCATTTGTCCCAGATATGGTTGGCGGGGAACGGCCCACGTGTGGCAGCCTTCAATGTGAGCAAACACTGTCAGCTTGTGTCTATATCGCACGGGATTCTCGGGCTTAACAACGTCACATGCAAGGGCGTGCGTATCAAGGCTTTCCAGGTTGCCCTCATTGAGCCGAATGGTACACTGAAGACAGTACAGGTGCCCTTTCACCTGGCTCTAAGGTATGTTTCTTGTGTGCATTTGGGTTGTAATCAATATACTAGTAGTCCTTAGACATGCCTCAGTGATTCCATTAAATCTATTGACCAATTGATTTTACTGTTAAGACCAATCAAAACATTCAGATTAAATTGTTTAATTTAAGTCAAATTTTAAGTGGCTCTTCAATACTGCCCCATGTCTTTTTCAATTATTCTGGAGACACTTTCATGGGACTGATTAATATTATGGCTTAGTTCTTCCTGGTTGTTATATTCTGAAACTAGGAACTTTCTGCCGTGTCAAATATGCAAGGTTTAATAATGACTCCAAGTATACAAGAATTTTTCATAAGTCAATGCAATTTACAATCAGAAAGTTTACTTCAATGTTCAGTTTAACATAAGCACTTGACAATTATCATTTAAAGTGTGCAAATCTGAAGTCTGCAGTCAAATGAAAGCATGGATCTGTATTTTATGATATGGTTCATCTTTCACATGCAAGTTCATATAGTATGACCAAAAGGTAATTCACCAACCCCTGCTGTTGCCTGTATGTCATGCTTTGAACCTCGTGCCTGTAAACGGGATCATAGCTGATTTGTTGACTGCAGGGCTTGCCTCCGATGATTTCATGGTATAATTAATTAAGCAAAATGTTGGCAAATTGAACATTGATAATTCAATAGCACCAATTCCCAATATCTTGTTGTCAGATAGACATTTGTTCTTGGATCTTTTGTTTTCAGTGACAGAAACAATAAGAGGGTCAGGGACATGCATCTGCTCAAGAAACTAAAACAAGTACTCAAAGAGAACACTGAACAGTCAGGTATGACTTTATAAGGGGTAATCTTATCAATGAACATATCGTATATACTTTTCTTCGAATCCGTTACTCTTGGTAGCTTCGAGATATGTTTTAGGATTTGATTTGTCTACGGATTCGCGGATTTCCATGGATATACTGGTCCCTAAGGGACAAAAAAAGTAAATTGTTTTGGTTGTTACTTTTATTTGTTTTGGTTGTTACTTTTATTTGTTGTTAGTATTGACACTGTAGTTTGCTTCAAAGGATTACTCTCAATGGTGCTTCTAAAAAGCCAGTTTTGCTTCTGCGGTAGGGTGCTTCACCCCTTTTGACCCCCATAATGGGCCTAAAGTGCATTCTAAACTAGGTCAGTCACATTACAGAGTTTGAAATAAAAAAGAAATTGTGACTGCACATGTATTTCAGTTTGAAATTTAAATTTGATGACTTTAATAGTATTTCATTGAAGTTTCTTGATCTTTTATCTTATATTTTGTCAGATACTCGTTTATAAGTTGTCCCTGAATTATTGAGTTTAAGTGGTTAATCGCAATGTGTTTATTGTTTGAAAATCTTCATGTATTTGTTAACAGCAGGTTTCACGTGAACCAAATATTGTAACCTTTATGTTCATATATAAGGGAGTGGTATGATTGTCTTGTAAATGTATGTGATTATGGTCATATATCATTTTAGAATCGCTCAATGCGCAAGTAAGAGACCTTCTCCTGAACATCCGGATACCCAGTATTGCTCAACAGGTACGCTCTAGTTGTTGACATCAATATGTCTTAGATCATATACATTTACTCAACAAAGTTGAAGGGGAATATTAAAATGCCCTCCATGTTCCATGCAAGCGTCCCTTTATTATTCCCCTGTTTATTGTTTTTTTGTGTCTGCTTTATATCTCTTATTGGAGAATCTAATTAAAAATAATCACATGTTCTTCCTATCAAGGCGGTGTCTATAAATCTAGGTCAAGGTTACTATATAAGGTCTACCATTTCAAAAGTTTGAATCTTGATTTCATGTGTGCTTAATATCCCCTACTCCACTTCACTAAATATACCCCCCTTGGAAGAAGAGGGGGTATATTACTGTGCACTTGTCTGTCAGTTGATCAGTCATTTGGTAGACCAAAGCTTGTCAGATTGTTGACTTGAAAATGCTTGGATGTAAGGTCCTCAACCTTGACTAGGAGGTTGGGCATGACCAGTAGATGACCCGTATTGGTTTTGTGGTCAAAAGTCAAGACCAATGACCTTTAATGTTAAAAGCTTGTATAAGTGATGTCTTGAAAATGCCTGCACCCATGGCCCTCAAACTTCACATGATGGTTATGGGTGTGACCAGTAGATACCCTTTTGATTTTAAGGTCATCAGGTCAAAGGTCAAGGTCACAGTGACCTTGAATAAGTAATAAATTGCCAATGCCTGCAGCCATGGCCCTCAAATTTGACATGAAGGTTTTGAGTGTTACCAGTAGATGACCCTGTTGATTTTATTAATTTAAGGTCAGTAGGTCAAACATAGTGATATTGAATGTTAAAACTTTATGAGAATGCCATATTCATTTATTCCCTGATGCCATGATGATACATGTTTATCTGCAAGTATTAGTTATCATCTTAAAGTGATTAAAATCACCTGAAATGGCAAGCTTCAGAAACTGTCATGTCACCGACTGCTAGGTCATGGGGTTGAACATGCGTATTTCATCCTTCCTTACTTCCTACATATCGTGTTCAATATTGATGAAACTTGTCATATGTGTTTCACTCATCAATTTGATGTGCATCACCTAGCTTTGTATGGGGCTGGAAAAAATAGTTCATACTGCCTTTAAAAAAACTTCTTTGTGAATATTTAAGTAGCATTTTAAAAGAAAATACCCCGCTGATATTTTTGTCATTTTGTTGCTATTTTGTTAAACATGTATATTATATTTTGTGTAAAATATTTTTTTCATTGATAGTTAAAGTTTTAGCTAGCTTAAGCATGATTAATTTCAATATACAGTATTGATGCTTAGTGTTCATTGTCTTGAACATATTGTTAAATGTTCTGTTGTTGTAAAATTATGGGTTTTTTGGCATTCATGTACCCGGTATATGGTATATACATGTACATGTTTACTTTATTCAGAGATATATCATATGCTATTTGTAGGGTGTGGACAAAGTTCTAAACACCTCATATCTCGACCCAGATTTCATGGAAGGCATCGTAAAAGCCTGTACGAAAAGACTCAAAGTTGCAGGTAAGATGTTAATAATTCAGAAAAAACAGCATATTGCAAAAATTGATCAATTAAAGTTTGATCGCGTTTTGTGTGTGTTCATGCTATAATAACATATTAGGGGACACAAGCAAATTCTATGACACATACTAGCATTGATGCTGCAAAATCACATGATAAAATGTGATTAATCCTTAAATGGACTTTTTAATTTATTTTTCATCGAAATTAAACATTGTATTTATTGTTATCGACAACATACTTTTGTATAAAAGAAAAGCGGATATTTTAACATCATTGGTTAAATAACTTCAAGATAATCCAATCAGAGCACAATATTAACATAAACAATTATGTCATAACCCCTTGAAATTTATACAATACGATAACGGTATCAAGCTTTTCTATAAAAGACTAGCCGATTATAAATAATAATATTTATTGTAAAAGTAAAAGAACATGATATGTTTGCATACATGTCATATATCATAGTTGTGCATAACTTCTTCTAGATGGTCTTTGCTTGGGTCTGCAAAAATTCTTAACTGTAACCTTGGCGATAATTAAAAAACATGAAACTTGGTACCATCGTTGCTAGAAACCATACACACATGTTAAGTAAGAGCAATAACTCTTGCTTTAATAAGTGTTGATTTTTGCCCTTATTTTAACTGCAAAATAAAGGCAAGCATTGAAAACACTGTTTTAATAATTACATTGTGAATAAAGCAAATGGAATGGCTATGTTTTCACTGATTCTTATAGTGTCAACATATTTATTTAGTTCAAAGACAAACATAGTAAATGCCCATTGTACACTTATAACAGGAGAGGATGAGGGGAATATAGAGCGACGCCTGTTTCTGCAGTACTGCCACCTGCAGGAGACACTTATCCACACATATCGCGAGATCAGACATCTGAAGTCATCCAAAGCTGCACCTACAACTGACACACAGGTTAGTGACTTGTCCACAAAAACTGTGAGATAAGCCATCTGCAGGTCCTCACACCTGCACCTATACCTCACACACAGGTAATCAATGAATCATACACACTTACTGTAAAATCAGCCACCTGACACACAGGTAGGTGACTATTCCTCACATACCGCATAGATCAGCCACTTTCAGGCATCGGCGCCTGCATCTACACCTTTAAAAGTTTTTCTAGTGGGAAATGTATAACCTGTTACTGTTAATCCTTTTTATTCATTCCAGAGCCTAGCTGACTTGCTCGGCCTGCAGGAGAGTGAGGCAGAGCACCTGTCATCCCTGGTGGACCGTTACCTCGGTGTTGCTGGGGCCGGCAGGTCCGGTGCCCATGTCCATTTCCAGGATGATATGGTGACCAGTGCGGCAACGTTCCTTGCATGTTTTACATGTACACCCCATACAACAGATACAGGTTCTGCTGGGGCCATAAGCCTGTCTAAAGATCTTCCAGATGAGAAGAAGTTAGAACTAGGTGGGTGATTTTATGAAAGTTATTCCTTAATTGAACTAATCCTCTAGACTTAAGTCTTTTACATCCTTTGGCTGTTTTTAGCTCACCTGTCACGTAGTGACAAGGTGAGCTTTTGTGATCACTCTTCGTCCGTCGTCCGTCCGTCCGTCCGTCCGTCCGTCCGTTCACAATTGCTTGTGAACACAATAGAGGTCACAATTTTGACCTAATCTTTATGAAACTTGGTCAGACTGATCATCTCTATAAAATCTAGGTCAAGTTCGATATTGGGTCATCTGGGGTCAAAAACTAGGTCAATTAGTAGAAAAACCTTGTGAACACAATAGAGGTCACAATTTTAGCCTAATCTCAATGCAACTTGGTCAGAATGGTCATCTCTATAAAATCTAGGTCAAGTTCGATATTGGGTCATCCGCGGTCAATAATTAGGTCACTAGGTCAATTAGTAGAAAAACCTTGTGAACACAATAGAGGTCACAATTTTAGCCTAATCTCAATGCAACTTGGTCAGAATGATCATCTCTATAAAATGTAGGTCAGGTTCGATATTGGGTCATCCACGGTCAACAACTAGGTCACTAGGTCAATTAGTAGAAAAACCTTGTGAACACAATAGAGGTCACAATTTTAGCCTAATCTCAATGCAACTTGGTCAGAATAATCATCTCTATAAAATCTAGGTCAAGTTCGATATTGGGTCATCCGCAGTCAATAACTAGGTCACTAGGTCAATTATTAGAAAAACCTTGTGAACACAACAGAGGTCACAATTTTGACCTAATCTTTATGAAACTTGGTCAGACTGATCATCTCTATGAAATCTAGGTCAAGTTCGATATTGGGTCATCTGGGGTCAAAAACTAGGTCAGTAGGTCAATTAGTAGAAATACCTTGTGAACACATTAGAGGTCACAATTTTAGCCTAATCTTAATGCAACTTGGTCAGAATGATCATCTCTATAAAATCTAGGTCAAGTTCGATATTGGGTCATCCGCGGTCAATAACTAGGTCACTAGGTCAATTAGTAGAAAAACCTTGTGAACACAATAGAGGTCACAATTTTAGCCTAATCTCAATGCAAATTGGTCAGAATGATCATCGCTGTAAAATGTAGGTCAAGTTTGATATTGGGTCATTCACGGTCAATAACTAGGTCACTAGGTCAATTAGTACAAAAACCTTGTGAACACAATAGAGGTCACAATTTTAGCCTAATCTCAATGCAACTTGGTCAGAATGATCATCTCTATAAAATCTAGGTCAAGTTCGATATTGGGTCATCCGCGGTCAATAACTAGGTCACTAGGTCAATTAGTAGAAAAACCTTGTGAACACAATAGAGGTCACAATTTTAGCCTAATCTCAATGCAACTTGGTCAGAATGATCATCTCTATAAAATCTAGGTCAAGTTCGATATTGGGTCATCCGCAGTCAATAACTAGGTCACTATGTCAATTATTAGAAAAACCTTGTGAACACAACAGAGGTCACAATTTTGACCTAATCTTTATGAAACTTGGTCAGACTGATCATCTCTATGAAATCTAGGTCAAGTTCGATATTGGGTCATCTGGGGTCAAAAACTAGGTCAGTAGGTCAATTAGTAGAAATACCTTGTGAACACATTAGAGGTCACAATTTTAGCCTAATCTTAATGCAACTTGGTCAGAATGATCATCTCTATAAAATCTAGGTCAAGTTTGATATTGGGTCATCCGCGGTCAATAACTAGGTCACTAGGTCAATTAGTAGAAAAACCTTGTGAACACAATAGAGGTCACAATTTTAGCCTAATCTCAATGCAAATTGGTCAGAATGATCATCGCTGTAAAATGTAGGTCAAGTTTGATATTGGGTCATTCACGGTCAATAACTAGGTCACTAGGTCAATTAGTACAAAAACCTTGTGAACACAATAGAGGTCACAATTTTAGCCTAATCTCAATGCAACTTGGTCAGAATGATCATCTCTATAAAATCTAGGTCAAGTTCGATATTGGGTCATCCGCGGTCAATAATTAGGTCACTAGGTCAATTAGTAGAAAAACCTTGTGAACACAATAGAGGTCACAATTTTAGCCTAATCTCAATGCAACTTGGTCAGAATGATCATCTCTATAAAATGTAGGTCAGGTTTGATATTGGGTCATTCACGGTCAATAACTAGGTCACTAGGTCAATTAGTAGAAAAACCTTGTGAACACAATAGAGGTCACAATTTTAGCCTAATCTCAATGCAACTTGGTCAGAATGATCATCTCTATAAAATCTAGGTCAAGTTCGATATTGGGTCATCCGCGGTCAATAACTAGGTCACTAGGTCAATTAGTACAAAAACCTTGTGAACACAATAGAGGTCACAATTTTAGGCTAATCTTAATGCAACTTGGTCAGAATGATCATCTCTATAAAATCTGGGTCAAGTTCGATATTGGGTCATACACAGTCAATAACTAGGTCACTAGGTCAATTATTAGAAAAACCTTGTGAACAAAATAGAGGTCACAATTTTAGCCTTATCTTAATGAAACTTGGTCAGAATGATCATCTTAACATAAGCTAGGTCAAGTTCGATATTGGGTCAACCCAGGTCAAAAACTAGGTCACTAGGTCAATTAGTAGAAAAACCTTGTGAACACAATAGAGGTCACAATTTTAGCCTAATCTCAATGCAACTTGGTCAGAATGATCATCTCTATAAAATCTAGGTCAAGTTCGATATTGGGTCATCCGCGGTCAATAACTAGGTCACTAGGTCAATTAGTACAAAAACCTTGTGAACACAATAGAGGTCACAATTTTAGGCTAATCTTAATGCAACTTGGTCAGACTGATCATCTCTATGAAATCTAGGTCAAGTTCGATATTGGGTCATCTGGGGTCAAAAACTAGGTCAGTAGGTCAATTAGTAGAAATACCTTGTGAACACATTAGAGGTCACAATTTCAGCCTAATCTCAATGCAACTTGGTCAGAATGATCATCTCTATAAAATCTAGGTCAAGTTCGATATTGGGTCATCCGCGGTCAATAACTAGGTCACTAGGTCAATTAGTAGAAAAACCTTGTGAACACAATAGAGGTCACAATTTTAGCCTAATCTCAATGCAAATTGGTCAGAATGATCATCGCTGTAAAATGTAGGTCAAGTTTGATATTGGGTCATTCACGGTCAATAACTAGGTCACTAGGTCAATTAGTACAAAAACCTTGTGAACACAATAGAGGTCACAATTTTAGCCTAATCTCAATGCAACTTGGTCAGAATGATCATCTCTATAAAATCTAGGTCAAGTTCGATATTGGGTCATCCGCGGTCAATAACTAGGTCACTAGGTCAATTAGTACAAAAACCTTGTGAACACAATAGAGGTCACAATTTTAGGCTAATCTTAATGCAACTTGGTCAGAATGATCATCTCTATAAAATCTGGGTCAAGTTCGATATTGGGTCATCTGCGGTCTACAGGTGAGCGATACAGGGCCATCATGGCCCTCTTGTATACTGGTGAATACGGATAAAACAAATTTTTCTTCATAAACCTGCGGAATAGTTGAAAACAAAACCATATTTATGTTGATGGTGTCCAATAGATGTATACTGAAACTTACAAGTCAGCTTACCAACAATATACGAAGTTTGGTACAGCTATTGTGTTGCTTGCGAAGCAGGTGTATCGTCCGCAGAGCATAACTGACACATAGAGTTACTTTGTCGGTCGTCATTATTGTCAACACCAAACTTATGTATCGAATCAATAACTTACATCTTATTATTAAGTCTTCAAACTTGGTTTGCAGTTGAGGACCCCTTTTAAATTTGTGTTTAAAAGGTTAAAGGTCAAGGTGACCTTTACTAGAAAGGAAAAATTATGTGTGTTCATGACAAGCGACTTTTCCGATTCGCAGAATGCTATTTATAGTTACACTGTTGCCTTGCAGGTAGTTTCCTGTTTGAGAGCTGCGTCAAGTACCAGGGTTCCCCGAGTGATGTGTGTGCTGTGATAAAAAATAGCGGAGTCCCTCTCACAGATATAGGGGTAGTGTACATAGTTGTCTGTTATACATATCGGTGACTGGAGATTTCTTTACTTTTCTGAGGGTTTTATTTGCTAGTCTGTTTTTTGAAGAAAAAAAGCATTTACACTAGCCATACCTCAAAAACATTTCAAGAAATTCACATGAAACTTATACAAATGGAACATGAGACATTGTGCACAAGTGTTGCAATGCCCATCAATCCAACAAAAAACAACTCTAATAAACTAGAGTTAGCATCTGCTTGCATTGCGATCATAACTTAACAACAACAAAAAACACAAGAAAGGCCCTCAAGATTTAAGCGATCTACAACATCAAATAACATGGACATTTTATTGTTTTATTTTCTTCATTTTGATGTCACTTTTAGCAAATAGGTGTTTTACATGGGATATGCTTATTTTATTTAATGAGAACTAAGGACAGTGTAATTATTTGGAGAGTGAACAGATTTAAAAAACTGGTAGTTTTATTACTTATCAATTGACAGCATTCAGTAGCTTTGATGATAAATGCACAGCGTGAATACTACCTGAACCAACTTACTCCCAAACCAAGGTCATTTTGAAAGCCAATCTAAAGTTATTTTGACAATTTCAGCACCTGTTAATGTGGACCTGGGTGAGTGAAGCAGGCAGGACAGTTGACCAGCTGCCTGGACTTTACAATCTGCTCAAGATCATCTCTTCTAACATCGGTATAAAAAAATAAAAAATTGAGTATCCTTGTGTTTCTTGAAATATCATCATGTCATAATGTTAAAAGTAATTTCTGATTTGCCTCCTTTAACAGGGAAAGCATGCATAGTTGTTGTCTTTCTTCACTGTAATAGAGATAAAGAAAAAAACTAATGTTTTGGTTTGGCAGCTAAGGTTAACTCATTTAAATTCTTTATGTACAGTCACTACAGTCAGTACAGTGTATATGTATTTTTTTAATGTCCCTTGTATTAACCGCATGTTAAACTGAAAGATATATTAAGAATTTAAGATGATCAGGAAAATGCAGAAAATGCAATATTACCAATTTTACTTTAGATAATCATTCTAAACAGAATATGATTAAAATAATTAACTGTGTGCTAAAGATTATACAATTTATTCAAAGCCCATTTCAAATAGATCTTGAAATTTATTTTTTGAAAATGAAACCATATTTAACCTTTTTTTCTCACCATTTTTCCACTATCAATTGTAAAATGAAGTAAAGTTACAAAAAACAATATTGCATTTACCGTATGCTATCTTCTGCTTCAGATGCAGATGTAATGGCATCAAGCTCAGATCAAGAGTCCTCCTGGTGGCATGGTTTACGAGAAATGTGTAGCCATTCTTCCCTCTGCCTCTCATCCTATTTGGGCTCTATGGTTTCCAAGGCTGTTGCCATGGAAATGTTGGGACTGGCCCCTAAAACTGAGAATAGGGACCAGGATCTTGCGGCAAAGGACCCAGATGCTGACACTATAAGTATGTGTGAAACCCCTTCACCGGTTGTTGAGAAATCTCCAAGTCCTACTGAGGAAATGGCAGAAAGCACTCCGGTTGACATAGAGGCTTGGAATTTGCTTTGCAAGCAGCTGGAAGATCTGACTGATATAGACTGCTTCCTGAAGCTCAGTTCTTCAGAACATATGCAAGTTGTGAACCAGTCAGAAGAATTGAAAGTAAACGTGGCTGCTATGCTTGATGGAGGAAAAGGTAAACAAATATCCATAAAAATGGTTGATTTGATTGAATTTTGTTTGTTAGGCATGCTCATAGTTTAAATCATGAAACGTTACAAAAAACGATTAAAAAAACTGTACATTTTGGCAATACATTTTAATCTTGTTATCCAATTTGAAGTCAAAATTACCCCAGATATATCAAGCTGTAAAGGAGTTTCTGGTCCTGTCACAAAGCCATGTGATGCATGTAGCTCCATTGGACCCACACACATGAAACTTAATAGATATGCTGGTGAGCATTTGAAATGATAAACCATTAATAAGGGTGACGTTTCTTTTTGTCCAACAAGAGTTATAACCCTTGACTTAGTAAAAAGATTTTGAAAAATGTCACAAAATGTGTTACATGTACAAGTAGAACCCAAAGCATTGGACCTACACACATGAAACTTCAAACTTAGGAATGTTGCTCAGCATTAGAAATTGTGCATCTGCAATTTGTGTTACATTTCACATTGTTAAACAAGAGTTATGGCCCTTGACTTAATGAAAATTTGTCTGAAAAATAATGTGGTGCATGTAGCTACAAATGTAAAACTCTGAAGCACATAAAGCCTTATTGGTGAAAATAAAAAATTGTGCATCTACACTTTGTCTTACAATAGTTTGAGCCTTTGACTCGATGAAAAATGGTCTGAAAATTGTTATGATGCATGAAGCTTCAAATATATTGGATGTACAAACATGAAACTTCATAGGAATGTTGCTCAGAATGGGAAATCTCTGACATAACAATAACGCAACATTTAATCATTCCTATGTCCAGGTGGCATTTGGGGGTATTCATCACTTCTGTGATAGCTAAAATGTATGGTGTATTTATGAATAAGTTAATATAGTAGCACATATCGAAGGTTTGTTTCCAGTTTACCGATCCAGGAGGAGCATTCCTGACAAGTATTAGATCTATTTCATGATACATACATGTATATTCAGTGTATTTACATTGCTGGTTACAGGGTGTATCAGCGAGATAGTTGCCCGGCACATAGCGAGGGTTGGTTACCTGCCACAGGACCTCTACAAACCACTTCAAGAGGAACAAGCAGGTCAAGCCGGGGACAAGACCTACTCTGCCAGTGAACAAGCTGTCCTTGGTAATAATGATTTGTTACATGCAATGCTTGGTTTAGATTGGTGTTTTCCAAAGGCTTACATGAGTACTGCTTCAAGCAAAACTTTGCAAAACCATTCAACTGTATAGACTAAGTTCAATGAAGAATTTTTTTATCAATTCTTTTTGTATGATTTTTATTTGAAAAGAGCATATACATATAAACATTATGTTTAACTATCCCCAGATGCCATGGACAGTCTACGGCGGAGATTCCCTCATAGTTTGGAGAATGACACACTATTCAGTAACTGTTGTTGGGAGTATGCTGTCCTTTGGAATAAACTGCCGGAGGTATGATGGGTATTTTTGTGCCGCATTCCTTGTGATGTAACTGAAACAGATGTCTGAATTACATATCATGCATGTTGCATTAATTTTCTAAAATTTGTTCTCAACCTAGATGAGAAACAAATTAGTTTTGACTTTACAAAGTATAGTAAAATGAAATGTTTCAGTAAGAATTCACCATCTTGTAATATCAAGCCATCATGTTGTAATTAATATTTTCTGCAATTTCTGATAGCCCTATGCTTTGTGTGTTTTGTTTCTTTGTTAACTAAACTTAAATTTAATTGATGATGAAATGTGATCTCTAAGTTCTTAACTGATTACTGCATTGTATGATTCATTACTATTTGCTAATGTGCTTCTTCAGGAGGTTAATAATTTCAAAGTGGCCTTGGACTATCTTCGTCTAATCCAGAATGCCATGTTACGACAAGGTAAGCATTGAAGTGTACATGATAATTCATTTTTAGCTAAAAAAAAATCAAGACATTGCTGTAGTGTTGGTGTCGTCGGCAGCCGCCTTGTTGTGCTAAAAAAAATCAAGATATTCAAACGACACTTGGTATACACGATACTAGAGACAATACAAAATGGAGACTGCCAGGCCCATATTTTTAACTTACGTAAATATTGAGTTATGCCCCTTTTTAAACTGAAAAAAAATTCAACAACAGACAAACATTGGATGTTTGCTCCGTGACACACTTGTTGTTTAATGTTTTTAGTTTATATTTATATTATAAGTTGTTCATATATTTCACTGTCAAAACCTTTACATGTTTATTTCTTAATAGCTGTTTTGTTTCAAATTGTCATCATAGACAAGCTTCAAATGTTAAGACAGAATTTGAAAAGATAATTTATGAACGCTTGAACTTCTCAATTAGATAAACAATAATGAGGTTACACTGAATCGCATCAGTTACCATGTTAAAAAAAAGCAACAAGTATGATACTACTTTCAATCAAACGAAGAGATTTAAACGGTATTTACGTCTGTATAACTGGCTGTGAGTTTTTTTTAAGTGGTCACCAAAGCTGGACAAGTGGGTTTGGGTATTGGTACTTCGGTTACCCCCCACAACACAAGACCACACTCTAGCATAAAATATTGCCATGAGCGTGATTAATATAGTGTTGTAATAACTTGTTTCACAATCATTTGAACAAAAATTATAAGTTTACCTGCCTGTCTTTTTGTAGGTGTGTGTAGTTTGATGTGGCACATGTTTACGGGGAAAAAGTTCCAGGCTACTGCTCAACTCATGGAGAAAGTAAGATCTTATAGGCATTTCTCCTCTGCGATAATAAAATTGTTCGACCGATTCACTGAGAATTGCATAAAAGCCAAGTTAAAACTATGATGAAGGATAGGTAATTCTTTCATATTAAAGATTTCATTCCATAAAAGGGTTCAACTGATATTTATCTTATGACGTTTTAAATCTATCAAATATTTCTAATGTATTTGTTTTCCATGTTGCTTGCTTATTTCTTGAATAAAGAAATTCTTATATTATTTTCAGGTTGGAAAGGTCCCAAAGGATAGACTTTGTCGCAAGGTAAGCTCCTTGTGTAACATTTCCTGTATGGCATGTACAGTAATTATTACAGGTGAATGAAGTTTGCAAAGTAACTGAACACCAGCTCAATCTAGATATAAAGGAGGAGTATAAAATTACAATTTCATAGCCCGGAAAAAGCCCAGAATCATCCAAATATAATTTTTTTTTACTAGGGACAAGTAGAAATTGCATGGCTTTGTATTTGATGCTTTGATATTTGAAATTGATCACAACGCTCTTTTCCCAGGAGATAGGGATCAGTGAGGTGCGACTGGGCCTGTTTGTGGGCGGGGTAGTCGACTTCCTGTCCATTGTCATGGACGCCAACTGTGAGACGAATGAAGTGCCTGTCTTCAACCTGGAACAAATCTGGGCACAGGTGAAAGGTAGGAGTGGAATAGTTAACATTTCAAATACTTGTAAAACATCTTATAAATACATATACAAGGTTTCCTCTGGGTTCTGAGAAAGTTGTCGCCACTTTTCTACCAGGGATTAAGGCTCCTGGGAATTCAGCATTTTAAGAGCCTTAGATTGCTTTTAAACATACTTCAAATTCTTGTAAACATCCTATAAATACATATTATATGGCATATTGACAATGCTGTATTAAGCATGAGCTTGAGAATTATGATAATAAATTTCCATCTTTTCCATCACATGGCTATGGGTAAATTTGCGGTTCATTAATTATTAAGATATGGGTATGCAACATGTACATGATATATTCCACATCATCGCATTCCTATTTCCAGGCAGTGTATCCCTTGTGGAACTTGCCATTGACCAGAAGGGGACCAACTACGGCCTGCTGACTGTATTTCATCAGTTGGCAACGCTCATGCAAGCTGTGATAACATTCAACATGAAACCTGTCAAGGTTCTTTCTCTGTTCGACTCAAAGGTAGGCAATTAACTGTATGGATAACATTATGACTAACACTTGGACTAATTTGATATTGTGTAAATGACATTGCATAGCTTGTTTGTTATTTAAGATATAAAATATGTTTAAAGGTGCACTCTTACTCCCAAACAAGCACTTTTTAGCAGTACCACAATTAATACAATTGTTTTAATTTACCGAAAAGGATGAATAAATATTGAAAACAATGGTTATTATGAAGGATACTACCTTATGTTTAATTTGAAAGAAAGGCGCCGAAAACACGGTGTTTCTACATTATGAGATGATAGTAGATCACTGTAAATCTTTTAGGACCCACCAGTCATTTAATATTAATGTGTTTGCAGCTATTAATACATTGTTACAATCTTGTTATCGGTAATTAATAGTTTCCATAAATGCATTATTTAGTAAGTTGTTAAAGGTTTACTCAAGTATCACTCAAAACTTATGTTTGTTATACATGTGTATGTATTGATTTAAAATATGAGTGTCAATTTAAACGAAGACTATGTCTTGGATTCATACATTTTTCATGCAAACTCACGTTGTACATTGTATCATGCAAGCTGGGTTCACAGTCAACATTCAACCTGTACAGGTTCTTTCCCTGATTGACTCAAAGGTAATCAAGGTCATCCATCAAACATTGTTTGTTTGCAGTGGTTTGGCCGACTCATTGAGAATGGCGATACTTTTTTAGTAGTTGATGTAGTAAGTAGCTAGTTTGTTTTCCCACCCCAATTCACCCGTGTGCTGTTGGCGACCTCATTGACCTCCCTCCATATTTGTGGAAGTTTACTGTTATTAATGCCTGAACTGCCCATGAATTGAATTAATGATTAACCCCGGTGATACAGCGAGTAAAAATTCGAATTTGAATTAGGAAGCCCATATTCTTTACAATACCACATGTACATGTATTTCACTGAATATAATAGTGGCCAAACTACAATTTCATTGCCCGGAAAAAGCCCAGATTCATCAAAATTAGATTTTGAATAGGAAAGGCCTCAAAAGTCCACATTATTTACCATACTGCATGTACATGTATTTCACTCTACAAAATTGTAACAAAAGTACAACCCCTGGAAAAAGCAGAGAAACAAATTTCTCTTTATGGGCTTGCGTCAGTAGAACATTGACTGCCGGTTTTACACAATGCCTTGTTCCTATTTCAGGGTCGGCATTCCCTGAGCCAGGATCTGCACAACCACCCACTGTTACCTAACACCAACATCGACTCCTCTATCACCGTACAGAGAAAACAGGTGTGAAATATGGGGCAGAATTATGATGCAAAATGTTCAGAAATATTACATAAATTTAGCTTTTTCCACAATCATGAAATAATTGACATGATACTGTTTAAGAAATAAACGCCAGGACAAATAGTGTTTGTAATCTTAGATCAATAGCTTATTAATTGTTAGTTACATAAAGCACTGGTTTTTACCAGTATTATTTGACAATTATATTTGCTTATTTTTGACAAGATGTATGACTGTAGGGTGATAATGTTTAACCTTATTAAAAGTTTTAATAATGCAGCCACAATTCAATTAATAATGCAGCCACAATTCAATGAATTTCATTAATTTATCAAAATAAAATAATTTTAGTTCATGACCCGAGTGATAACCCAGGCTGTTATAAAGATGCGAGAGTCCTGTCCCCTGACTTTTTCTGCCATGGAATCTGGTTCCCCACCCAACACGACAACATCCAAACTCAGGCTGAGTGAAGCTGGGCGCTGGCCTGAGGTCATAATGACTCTGGCGGATCAGTTTGGACAAGATGTGGACTACTTCAAGAGGCATTATGTCTGTGAGCTCTACTCCGCTGGTTTTGACAGGCTAGCAGACGAGGTATGGTACTCAGAAAAAATAGGTATGACAAAAATGTACATTCATGTATTTGCTATTGACTTGTAAAAGTTCACAAATTAAAAAAAGTTTATAAGTTACTGTTGTGTTTGACATCAATTATTTTTTTCATTTGTCCAAATCTTGTCTTGTATGTTAAGTCTTGACAACATAAAATGTGAATTTATTTGTCTTAATCTTTTGTTGTATGTAATATGTCCTGCCAATTCACAATAAGTTTTAAATTACCTATCAAAGCGTGTCAGGTATTGGTGACAGTGAATGAGTGAGCCACTTGGCACACAACTGCTGACCATCGCCGGCTAGAGGGTGGCTTACAAATATATCTTGCCTATCTTATCTTGCGTCAGGTGTTGGTGACAGTGAAAAAGTGTGAGTAACTTGACACAAAACTGCTGAAGATTGCCTGTCAGAGGGTGGCATACACATTTATGTTACCTATCTTATATTAGCTGTTGGTGACTGTGAATAAGTGTAAGCCACTCAGCACACAACAGCTGACAATTGCCAGGCAGAGCGTGGTATACAAATCTTCCCTATGTTATCTTTTGTCAGGTGTTGGTGACAGTGAATGAACGTGAACCACTCGGGACACAACTGCTGACCATTGCCGGCCAGAGGGTGGCATACAAACTGTCAGTGATGGATGCCCAGATGGTCGTAGATCTCATGTCCAATGTTAACCCTGCCCTGTCCACTTGGCTCAAGTCTATGGTAATGTGAATTGCATGTTTTAACTTACATTTTAATTAATAACCCAGATTTTTTTTATAATTGTACATGTGTATTTTAAATCTATAGTTACTTTATTATTTAAAGCCAATGGTACCCAGTACTTTCACAGATTTATATATTAATGGTTATACACTGTAAACAAAATTCTTTCAAATAATTTGAAACTGGCTGATAAAACCTGTCCATGATCAAGTGCATTTAAGACTCATTTCTAGAATTGCACATTTTATAAACCATATTTTTTTTTTTTAGAAATTCAATGTTTGACAAATTTAAGCAAATAAGACAGGGACCACATATTTCACATATTTCTCTATAAAGCCAGGCAGCTCAATTCAAGGTCAGTGATGAACTATGAAATCTCTTCTTCAGTGTTACATAGTAGCAAAAAAATACACATAGTGCTGTCACTGCCGTGTACATTCAGATACTATAGCAAACAAATGCATATACACACCAAAAAAGGACAGACAGACAGACAGACAGACAGACAGACGCATGTTTCAATGCATAGATTTCATATAGAAAGGGCATTCTTGGCAACATAGGTACTTTTTATTAGTAAAAATGAAACCTTACACATGGCAACGATCTGCAAAAAACTGTGCTTTCTTGTTACTTTCAAAATACCCTTACTGGGTATTTAAATACAATTTTCTATTATTTGCTTCAGAACTGGGCGCTCCTGCTGCAAGCGGAAGTTGACAATGCTGACATTGCATCCTTGGTACGGCACAGTGTTTCCCTGCTACCGGAGGGACACCAGCAGTATGAGCTAGCTGCTGCATTGGACACCCTAACATGTGTTTTGTGATACCTCGGAAAATAGTGGTCTTGCTGCCTCTCGATGTGCTAGCTTGTTATGTGTACTCATAACCCTTGGCTTAGCGGATGTGACTTGAATGTACAGTTTATGCCTGGTGAAAATGAACTTGAGTTACATAAAACAGATCTGATTGGTTCATTTGATCTATAATACAGCTTACACTTCCTTTAGTAAATCAAGTACAGTTTACACTTGGTTAAGTTGAACATAAGTACAGCTTACCAAGCTTGGTCAAGTTGATTTTCAGACTTAAATACAGCTTACGCTTGGTTAAGATAATCTTATATATGGCTTACACTTCGTCAAGTTGATCTTACGTACAGCTAGTACTAGGTAAGGTTTACCTGGCTTAATCATGTTTAAGATTGCACTTATATTTGTGCATGTATTTTCTATGTTGACCATAAATGAATACTGAAATACTTGTACACATTCTTTAAACCTTTGTCTTTATGCTCTGCAAACTACCCTTCACCAAAAAATATGCATTTTACCAAAATGCGCTTATGTGAAATGTGCTTAAAATGCAGAAGAAATGGACTTTGAATGCAGAAAAATGCGCTTAAGTGCACAAATGTGCTTTTTGTCCGAAATAAATATGCTTTTAGTGAGTAAATGCGCTTCAGACACAAAAAGTGCACTTTTTTCTAGTTTTAAATTCACTTGATGGGAAAGAATACTCAATACAGTGCCAATACGGCTGTGTTTAATGCAGATAAATGTGCATTTGATGCGTTAAATATCGTTTCAGTGTGCAGAATACTATTATATGTATTGTTATTCCCAAAAATAGGTGGCATGTGGAACACACATAATCCATGTAAGCCACTTGACCTCTACATATATGACTTAGTCTTCTATACTTATAGCTTACACATAGCTATTCTGGAAATAATGTGATTTATGTTTTTTTTATGAGACAGGTTGTAAAGTTAAATGTAATACTCTGCCAGCCTTTGTGAACTTGGCTTTGGTGTGACATTGAATGCAAAACTACTCAACAGGTCAATATAATTACTTTTTCTATATCCAGAATTTGAGCGGTAGAAATGAACTAAGAAAGTTCCTCTCATTGTATGTAATACGTATGACATTAAAGTCAGCAACAGTAAGCATACAGAGAAAAATGACCAAATATTAAATTATCAGTCCGTATTTGGTTTGGCATCAGATGTTATATAAGGGAACCGTTAGCAGTCTTTTCATATCTAGCATGTCCTTACAAAGGAAAAAAATATTATTTGCGATGGAAATTCAAAGATAACTTGACGTCATTAGTATGTCATTAGTATCTCGTGAGCAATAAATTGTTGGTGTTTCAAAGCGTTGTTTTCATGGAAGAATAAATGTTAACATAATTTGTTTTATTATAGAAACATGTGGCTTTAGAGACATCTGCTAATTCTATACCTGTTTTC
The DNA here is from genome assembly GCF_026914265.1 of Mya arenaria. Lineage (NCBI taxonomy): Eukaryota > Metazoa > Mollusca > Bivalvia > Myida > Myidae > Mya > Mya arenaria. Next base: position 34,820,967 of record NC_069132.1, on the reverse strand, counting down.
ACAAAAGTACTCAAGTCGCAAAACTAATTAAACAAAGACCTTCCAGCTACCATGCCAATTGTATATTTGGTAATTGTTTTGTTTTGTTCTGTATTTTCTATGCAAAATTCTTGCCCTGCAATTTTCAACTTATTTTGACTTTTTTCATATGTTCATAAATAATAATTATATTGTAAAACATGACCAGAATTTACAGTATGAAACTGTTTTTTATATGCATACTGAATACAATTTCTTCTTCTTCTATGCAACGATATGATTGATGTACATTTTGCTTTGGAATTTGTTCAAGAATGCTTGTTTAAGATTATCTTATCTTATTATATTTAAGATTTAATGCTTGTTAAGATATAAGTTCATCGCATGCTAGGTGTTTATTTATTATCGCTTTAGGAATTGATTCTGTGCAATATTTTATGTTTTATTTTTGAGTCAAATATTAATGTGGACTATAATTGAAATAATGAAATTGTTCTGATTTTGAATAATAAAAATATAATGAAAATGTTTGTTGATTGAAATTGAAAATAGTAAAGAAAAACTACACAATTTCTTATGCCTTCTACTCTATATGAATACATAGAGACGACACATAAAGACATTTTCCGTTGTTTTCGATGGAAAATGGCCGAGGTGTTCCGAATGATTGCATGAACATTAAAATAAAAAAAATATCAAAATTGGTTGAGTCACCGTCTTTGAAGTAGTTGGCGCGAAAACGTTTGACCACACAACTGGCAATGTCCAATAAGTAATAGACACGGCACCGACAGCTCAATTAATTGAGATGGTACACAAGTGTGTGTGTGTGTGTGTGTGTCAGCTTATTATACTCGCACTTCTGCCTTATGTTCCGTTAAGATTGTTAGTCATTTTAGATTTTTGGAGTGCACATACAGAATTTAACCCTGGTTAGAGCTACCATGGTTCTTAAACGTATACCAGTGTATAACACTGTCACACGGGAACCCCCATTTAACGTCCCTCCCGGAAGACGATTAGTATTTTTAGTGATTCAACGGGTAAACGAACCTGCGACCCCTGAATTGATAGTCACGTGTGTTACCACTAGACCGCAGATCCGCCTAACAATCAGCGGCGTATTATTTAAATAGGAAGTTGTCAATGACAACTTTCAATAAATAACGTTCGGTTTAAGTGAATAGCGTTGTGCTGTATCAGCACGGTAGGTATAGAACGATTATGCCCATTATACGATTATATCCCCAGCAGAACTGTTAAAAACGTGTCTTTTGTAAGCGGACCACCGTGCACGGAATTTCGAGTAATCCAACTAGCCGATACATTGTCTTTAGAAAGGCAATGATAATAATCTGATGTTTATCTTTGGGATAAATATTTCTATTTATCTATTAATAAATCTGTATTTATTTATTTGTTTGTTAATGCATTTTTTGCAATACACTTATCGTAGTATAAGTCAGATACAGTCTCGTACTGTATCTATAACTTATACTTGTTGCCTTTCAGATATGGGACTGTACAATACTGTTTGCAAAACGATTTAGCGGCATAAACGGTACAATAGTTACTGGATAATAATTCTCAGTCCGTAGTTTGTTTGGCATCAGGTGTGATATAAGGGAACAGTTAGCAGTCTTTTCATATCTAGCATATCTTTACAAATATTATTCTTGATGGAAATTCAAAGAGAGCTCGACTTCATTGTTGACTCGTAATCAATAAATTGTTCAAATTCAAAGAGAACTTGACGTCATTAGTACCTCGTGAGCAATAAATTGTTGGTATTTCAAAGCGTTGTTTTAATTGAATAATAAATGTAAACATATTAAAGAAACTTATAGCTAAAGAGACGCCTGAGTATTCGTTACCTGGTTTCATCAAATGAGTCTTCTTCTTATAGCATTATAGCTTGATTCTGAAGGTCTAATCGCGCCCTAGAATTGCTGCATTATAGCTTGATTCTGAAGGTCTGGCCGCGCCCTAGAATTGCTGCATTAAAGCTTGATTCTGAAGGTCTGGCCGCGCCCTAGAATTGCTGCATTATAGCTTGATTCTGAAGGTCTGATCGCGCTCTATAATTGCTGCATTATTATTTATAGCTTGATTCTGAAGGTCTGACCGCGCTCTAGAATTGCTGCATTATAGCTTGATTCTGAAGGTCTGGCCGCGCCCTAGAATTGCTGCATTATAGCTTGATTCTAAAGGTCTGATCGCGCTCTATAATTGCTGCATTATTATTTATAGCTTGATTCTGAAGGTCTGACCGCGCTCTAGAATTGCTGCATTATACCTTGATTCTGAAGGTCTGGCCGCGCCCTAGAATTGCTGCATTATAGCTTGATTCTGAAGGTCTGACCGCGTTCTAGAATTGCTGCATTATAGCTTGATTCCGAAAGTCTGACCGCGTTCTAGAATTGCTGCATTATAGCTTGATTCCGAAGGTCTGGCCACGCCCTAGAATTGCTGCATTATAGCTTGATTCCGAAGGTCTAGCCGCGCCCTAGAATTGCTGCATTATAGCTTGATTCCGAAGGTCTGGCCGCGCTCTAGAATTGCTGCATTATAGCTTGATTCCGAAAGTCTGGCCGCGCTCTAGAATTGCTGCATTATAGCTTGATTCCGAAGGTCTGGCCGCGCTCTAGAATTGCTGCATTATAGCTTGATTCCGAAGGTCTGGCCGCGCCCTAAAATTGCTGCATTATAGCTTCATTCCGAAGGTCTGGCCGCGCCCTAAAATTGCTGCATTATAGCTTGATTCCGAAGGTCTGGCCGCGCCCTAGAATTGCTGCATTAGAGCTTGATTCCGAAGGTCTGACCGCGCCGTAGAATTGCTGCATTATAGCTTGATTCCGAAGGTCTGGCCACGCCCTAGAATTGCTGCATTATAGCTTGATTCCGAAGGTCTGGCCGCGCCCTAGAATTGCTGCATTATAGCTTGATTCTGAAGGACTGACCGCGCCCTAGAATTACTGCATTATAGCTTGACACTGTCACATCTCCAAGGGTGATTTAAATAAACTTTGAAGTCAACCCTACCGCTTGGTGGGGGTATTCGCCAAAGGAGTTTAACAAAGTTCTGAAAATCCGCTTGTTGATGTTGACAGTCGTGTTCAGTAAGAATGCAAGAATGTGCCAACGTTTTAACATACAATATATTTGTATCATTGGTCAAATGATGATCCAGAACAAGTTGCGTAGGTAGAGTAATTTTCGGGCGGATCACAGTGGAACCTTACTTAATTACCTAAGGAACGGACTGATTTTCAAAAGAGCTTCCCATTGGAAAAAGACTCAGTTTACCAATGGAAAAATAACTTTTCAAGTCAATATCATAGAACAAAATATGCGTAAGTTCCATCTAATCGCATTGGTTTAAACCACTATTATCCCAAGTTTTGTAGAAGGTGGACCCCCAAAGCAAATAAAAGGTAATTTAAAAGCATATTTTGAGGGTTCCTGGTAGTCGGGGCTCACGTAATAACTTATCCCCCCCCCATTTTCCAACCCCTAAAACGCAATCTCTCTAACGTCATATCATGGATATGCCCATTTACTTTGATTCTTGAGGAGATGAATGGAAAACAAATGGCATTGTACAAAATACATTTTATCTGAATACATAGAGACAACAAATCATATGTTCAAAAGACGAACACAGTCAAAGCATGTTTGCAGACGAATCCCAGGTATAACAAAAGCACCACGTAGAACATGTCAACGCCTATCTATTTTTTTTTCAGTATAGAACAACCGCTATGATTAAACTGAACTATTTTCAGTCAAATGTCACTCCCCATACACATGTGCATTGTCAAAACTTTACATGTACACCAAGTTCCATATACTATCTTGGACGGCTTCCGAAAATAATCAAAACTAAGGGTTTTGCATGACGCCAACTTCTACGACATCATGGCTATACCAGTATGTAATGCACCAGTCAATTGTAACCACGCCCCACCCCCAGGTCCGGGGAATAGCGTGGACTTTGACCTTCGGTCCAGCAAAGCCCGGGTAATATCCGGGGACGGGGACGACCTGATGGTAAAATCCCCACCAAATGCCCCGCACCCTAGGGACCCATTCTCCGCTATATTTGCGCGAAGACAAAGCCACCGCATTCACCCGGCACTGCGGGTCCACCTGAAAGGTACAAACACGGCCCATTTACCCGGCTATCCCCGGTATACCACCGGACCTTGGGGGGGAGGGGGGGGCGTGGTTACAATTGACTAGTGCATAAACATGCTGTTTTCTAATTCAGACGAGCTCACACACACATCGAACCATATGAATGTTTAATACTGACCGATAAATGGCATGAAAAGAGCACTACATGCAGATTGTACGTCACGCAATCATACAAAGATATGAGTATATGTATAAAAGTAAATTACTACCGTAACGACATAAAATTCGACAATCATAATTATTCAAACATTTCCATAAAACAAAATCATATATAATGCAGTTATGAAGAAAACACAACTACAATTCATGTACCATTCAGAACTCCTCAGCCATTTCCTATCGATAACAACCTCGAACGTATATGGACGGTTTACAATGTCAGGAATATTTACATTTAACTACGATGCATGTAGATCGAGTAGTAATTTCAATTTAGCAATTAAACTTAATGACTAAACTCTTGGGAATCTTAATAATGTTTGCTATGATACACGTTTATCGGCAATCAGTTTAAACTTGATATAAAAATACACGTTAAAAGACTATATTTAATAAATAATTTTAAACAAAATTTTACGAACTACTTATACTGTGTACCGGCATGAATCCGAGGTTGTTTTCGATGGAAAATGGCCGAGGAGTTCCGAATGTTCAAGTACATGTATCAGAGGACATCTAATGCTGATAACAATATTTTTCTTCTAGAGTATATAATACGGACCATTTTGTTTTGGGCTAACCCGTTGTCTATTTCCGCGTTTCATTGAAATGCTATGGTACATCATTATCTAGTTTTAGTAAGCATACTGTAAACAAAATACAGTCCATTAAAAAGTAAAAAAAACAAACAACAAAAACAACAACAATATATTTCGAGACTTTTCTTCCTATTTTTGCAAAATTCAAACAGTTTATGATAATCGTTTTTATTCATCTTCGATATCTCTGCTTACCAAAGTGAAGTTCCTTCTTAAGTGGGTTTGCTTCGGTTTTTGATATACATTTAACTGTAATTAATGCAGTAAAACTACACTAGAATAATCACCACTCTTTTTTTAATAAATTACTGATCAGCTTCATAAAACCAGTAAAAAGCTCCAAAAATAACCGCTGTCTAAGTTGTTGGGGGTTACATGTCTTCAGTAAAGGTTTGAGTTAAAACATGTCTTTTTCAAAAACTACTTTTTGTGTACTACGTCATCCAGGTTTGTGTACTTAGTACGCGTTTAAAGTGCGTAGTCGATATGCAGGATATAAAAAAGATATCAACGTCATACAGGTATTAGAAGAGCTGTGGGGCCAATCTAGATGTCATTCATCGCAGGTTTCGCGGCATTTTGGGTACAAAATTACTCCTTTGGCGAATATCCCATCAACCGATGGGGGTAAAACTCCCCCTTTGGATTCAAAATTCTGTTTAAGTCACACTTGGGGATGTGACGGGGTCAAGCCATAATGCAGCCATTATAGGGCGCGGGCAGACCTTTATAAACTCAACAACAACAACAACAACAACAACAGGTATTAGAAGGCTCGAGGAAGGTACACAGTAATGACATCTAAGTTACAATTCACTACATATATTTAAGAGTCTGTTCTTATAGCACAAATGTTAAAAAAATACCGTTTCAAATGCTCGAAGCATAACAATTCAGGGTAAGGTAAAAGTAACATTAAAAGGTAATTCCTCCAAATTGACGAGACAGCAATAACTGTTCAATACGGTCATAAAACAAAGCTCACATTTAGCAATGTTTAAAGTTACAAGTGACGTTGCGTAAGCAAACGCGGTTCATTGACGTAACGTTACAAGCCTCAGACTTCAACAAACGTGCTTTAGCAGATATGCTTCTTTGCTTCTGCTTTTTGCGTTAACACTGTATGTTAAAGCAGGCATGCATTTACTCCATTAAACGTACGAGTAGTATTTCGCAATCTCTCATATACCTTTAATATGAATACCTGTATAACATCTGTCTGAGATAGGTTGATGAAAAAATAAATGTTTTTTTTTTTTAATATTAAAACATTGTTATGTTTAACGAATTTAACTTAAATGATCAAAGCAAAACAAAATGATATGATTGTGTTCTGATTAAAAAAGTATTAGCTTTAATAATATGTATATATTTAATTAATAGCTACGTGACCACAAATCCACCCTTTTAAAATGCGCCAAAATATCGCTTAAACTTTTATCTGTACACAAATGATGTGCTTTTCTTTGTTTGAATCTATATTCAGCTCCTTTAATACGGTATAACATTGTAGATGACAAACAGTTGATCACAGTTCGTTTTGACAACTAGTCCAATAGCGTGGATATACTGGCGAACACAGCAAAAAGGAACGCTGCTACAGACGCCTGGAGAGAATTTCCGCTTCCGGTCGATCCATGGTTTATCTGTACGTCAAGTCGAGTCACAGATCCATCTATTACTTTGAAGGCTTTGCTTGTCGTGGTGTTGTTATAATGGACCTGAAAAATGAGAACCAATTGGCAGATAGTAACGTGAACAATGTACAGGACTTCAACAGTTTTACTGACATTTCTACGCTCAGCGCGTGAAAATCAATATAATTGGATAAGAGTATGTTAAAAATATGATATTATTATTTTTCACTATACTCTGGTATAAGAAGGTGTTAGACACTCTGACGACATACGCTGTAGGTAATAGTTACAACACCTAAGTCTCGAGTTATTGAAATTATACACGAACGTTTCAGCGCGAGTGTGTGGTTTCAACCACGACGCTACCGGGTGCTGTATTTGTTATGTTCCATATAGTCAAGGACGACGTTCAATCAATAGCCTTCGGTATAAGTGCATTCGGAACTCCTCGGCCATTTTTATTGAAAACAACTTCTGATGTATGCCGGTACATCAGTTGAAGTAGTTCGTAATATTTTGAATTATATCATATATTAAATGTAGTGTTTTAGAGTTGTATTTATTGATCTACGTTTAAATTAATTGCCAGTGAAGTGTATTATTGCAAACATAATTAAGAATCCCACAGATTCCCAAGAGTAATGTCATAAAGTTTAACTGCTAAAAAAATTACTACGCGATCTACTTGCAGCGGACTTAAACGTACCACTTTTTGAGTATGTAAACCGTCCAAATACATCCGAGGTTGTTTTCGATAAAATGGCCGAGGAGCTCCGAATATCAATAGCGTTCGGTATAATCGAAAAGCTTTGTTATTATTCTGTACGGTACTTATAAAACGGTTACCCCAAATATATATGTTATCGTTCCGATATGGGAGATCATGTGTAGACGAATACGCAAACAACACCCTCAAAGACACAATCATTTGATAGGAATGAACCCCTTCTTTCGTGTCATATGACCTGAACTACTTATTCATAATTTCAAATATAGAAAAATATATTTATTTTATGCTAGATCGTTGGTAGGAGTGACCCCCTTGACAAGTCTGAAGAAAAAATAAATATTTTTAGGTTAAATATCAGTAAACGTAGTTCAGGTATTCTAGCACACCGGATAGGCATTTCCGGTGAATTAAGCCGTGCTGGAAAACTCCATCTGGCATCCCCCCATGCCAGATGAGTCACGCGCTGTGACGTAATACTTTTCATTTCTTTTATTTTACATTTAATGTAACCATAATTATGACATATCAATAGATGAGTTCCAAAACTATTAACTTTACAAAAACACACCATCAAAACAAAACAAAATAACCCTTAAAAGACGTGATACTAAAGGAACTTCTTGACGTATGCAGTGAATAAATATTAATGCGCGTCATGACGTCAGCTAACATCATCGCACATTCTTTTTGGTGAAATTTACAAAACTGCGCTTTTCTATGCATTTTTTTTCACAAAAAAAGTGTAATTCAAGGTATGCTAGAAAAAATATCTATCATGTGTGTCCGTTCCGGATCGAAAAATCCGACCCTCGGGCACGCTGCGTAGCCGGTAACTCGGCAAGCCTCGTTACCTGGCAACGCAGGTGCCCTCGGGTCGGATTTTTCGATCCGGAACGAAAACACATGACAGATATTATAAATATGACACCAAAGCAGGAGTTCATTCCTTTCAAATGACTTTGCTCAAACATGGAACGCTTAGTTACTGAACGTTGTCAAAGTAAATAACCTTTATGACAACGCTTACAGTCAGTTTAGCCAAGTTCTGTGCTTACATTCAACGTGTATGATCCAGGCATCAAAAGACGGAAGTACTGTCCGCCATGTTTTGACATGAAGGGCACACCTTCTCGGCCTGAGATGGTCAACTCCGCCCCGTCAATAGCATTGTTATTTTCGTCCAATATGTAGCCCTTCACACCTGTAATGAAACATGCGAAAATGAGTGTGCGTTTTTTTCTAACAACCAAGGCAGTATACTGACGGCATGTAAAGTACAGAGTGAAAGTTTGCATTTCAATCTAGATCTATGTTAAAATTAACTTTAGCAACTAAACTATGCGTTTCTTACAGCTTTATATTTTGTTTCGACAATTGGCGGTTCAATGTGATGTTTGTCTTTGAAACTAAATTACCATAAGGTCGGCCCATTACAAACCTTTATGTGCCTCGAGGAGGTAGTTGACGAGGGCGTCCTTGTTGGCGGTCCAGAAACCCGGAAGTGTGTCCGCCTGGGGGAATTTGCAGCACGCGACCTCAAGCGTGATCTCGAAAATCCCCTCCTTTATATAGTTGTAGTCTTGCATACCTCCTGTAAGCAGAGTTGAGCAATCTGATTAAAATCGTGACGTCATAAGCGGTACGCAAGAGGATTTGATTACGACCAATATAAGGTAACCTTATCTCTTATAAGCTTGCATTCAAATCATTGGGCCAATTGTTCAGAACTTATTTTAAGTTGAAAACGTTGTTGAGGGCACCGTAGTTAAGTTTTAAACGTAAACTATTTGGCGATGGGTTCATATATTTATATAAAGTAAGTCTTGCTGAAGCACTTGTTCCAAATCTTGTTTGAAATACTGCTGTTCACAAGTGTTTCCGTGAAACTTCCAGAGCAGTAAAGATTTGAAAATTTACAACGATGATGTTAACAACTTAAGGCAAACTTAAATACGGCAAGTTGGCCATAATCATGTCAAGCATATCGCCTGCTCAAGAGGATTATTTATGTGAAATATCAAAACGATGAAGCATAAAACCGAAAAAGAAGCTTGCTCCGCAAAATGATGACAACATCAAATATGGCCACCAGTCAGCCATCATAAACGCGATTGAAATACGTTTCATGGAAAACACATCTAATCATAATGTTGAGTCACCGTGCGAATGTAGAATTAAATCCATGCACATACAAATTTCAAAGTTTCAATTCCCATACCATGTATTCACTCTTATTTAAAATCAATACATACACTTATATAACAACCATAAATTGTGAGAGATAAACCTTTAACTACTTACTAAATAATGCATTTATTGAAAATATTAATTACTGATAACAAAATTGTAACTGTATTTCATAGCTGAAAACGCAAAATATTAAATAATTGGTGAATGCTAAAAGATTTACTGCCATCTCCTATCATATCATTATAAGTTAGAAATACCGTGTTTCAGCACCTTTCTTTCCAACTAAACTAGGTATCCATCATAAGACCCATTGTTTTCGACATTTATTCATCCTTTCTAGTATATCTTTATATAGAAACAATTATATAAATTGTGGTAGATCTTAAGAGTGCATCTTAACGCAAACAAATAACGTGCATAAAAATCTTCTGAAAATTGGAATGGAACTAATGCACCAGTCAAGTGAAACTACGGCCCCTCCAGGTCCGGAAAAAAACGAGGACTTTGACTTTCGGTCTAGCCAAGCCCGGATAAAACCACCGCCCTGCGGGCACGAACTGATGGTAAAATCCCCACCAAATGCCCCCGCACCCCAGGGACCCTAAGTAAGGCACATTCCACTTGGCACTGCTGAGCCACCGGGATGGTAAAAACACGGCCTATTTCCCCGGCTATCCCCAGTATACCCCCGGACCTTGGGGGCCGTGGTTACAATTGACTGGTGCATAAATATACGTAATAACGTTACCTGCAATAGGGTACCAGTCCGCGCCGTTCGTTACGCCGTCCTGGAAGAAGTCCCCCGTACACTCCGTGCCGTTAAGGGCCGCCATTGTTTTGTGCGAACGGGCGTACGTGAGCGACAGGAAGCGGAAAGTGTCGTCATCCGGACACGGAGAAATACCCGATCCCGGAGGCGTATCACCTGCAATGGTTAAATCATATTGAGGAAAGGCTAAGATCTTAAAGAAATAACCCCAAAGATTATTTATAAAGTACAAAAATTATCATCATAAAGTAGTTTATAGTCGATTTCACTCTCATCAATAGTATATAACATATAAACTTAAGTAGTGCAAGACCGTACTGCTTTCGAGGTAGAGATCCCAAGGGTAGTTGGCGACCATGGCTCCACCGTGTAGGTTAGCGGACAGGACGAAGGAGTGTTCTGGCAGCCAATCCATGACCGCCTGTGTTTCTATTTGTACAGGTTTCACGGACTTGTCGAAGATGAGGTCAGGGAAGTTTCGGTTTAGATCCACGTTGTTCTTGTTCCCCCTGGAATAAGTCAACATCTGTGTCATAAATAAAGAATCTTTTTTTTTTCTAATACAACATTAGCTCGACAGGTTGTTGTGCGACATAACTGGTATCCACTACAAGAAACGTACATGTGTATACTTGTCTTGATACCAAGCGACATTTTATGTTACCATTCAATATTTTTAAAAAGCGATTTAGATGTGTTTTATTTAGCAAAGCTAATAGTATTTCCTTGCGACAATTTTTCGCCTTTATGAAAAAAGCAAGCCGTACTTACCACTTGAATGACGTCAGCGGCCCATATTATATTTTTGGCGAGGTCCGGACCAGCCAAAAATATGATATGGACCGCTGACGTCATATATAATTTAAATATATATTTATACTGTTGTGACGTGAACCACGCATATATTTTTTTAATTTAGCTTTACCTGCCGTCGTATCCCAAACACTTCCCGACGATACCATTCGAGTAGCCGTCTGGGTTCATTGTCGGCATGATGTGGACGGTGGTCGTGTTGAGGAACCTCGTCAGCGTCGCGTTTTGGCCATATGACGTCACAAACAGCTCTATCAGGTGGAGTAAAATCTCCCGACTGACAACCTGCGTCCATGAAAAGGGTGTTTTGTTATAATCATGCTCCTTTTACATATTAGAAGCATATAATAACGACTTAATAACGAAGGTAAGAAATCATATAGTCATCATCGGAATATATTACACAATCGGACATGTGTTTTTATTTCACCTCCCACTAGTTTCTGACCTTTTCATTGGCTAAGAGAAGTCACATGGTACCCACTCTTTTTCTATAGTGGGTCAGTAAAGTCATTAGTCGACAAAAACGCCTCGACCCCCATTAATTTCACAGACCCCCCCCCCACCCCAATTTTTCCGTAGTGGGTCAGTAACAGACCAAATAACTAATAATATCACGCCTCACACATAAATGACGCAACGCTATTGGTCCAGGACTGGTCACGTGGTGACCCCATATTTTTCCATATTGGGTCACCAATTTTATATCGTACCAATATCACGTCTTTTTTTCGATTCCGATGAATATTCCGATGAATAAATGAAACATTTAGACATGTTACAGGTTGTCGACGTGATATATAGGTTACAGGGTTAGTAGGGGACCGATATGGGATAAACGAGGCGCAGGATATGATTTCCTTTGCCCCGTATATCCCATATCGAGTCACCTACTAACCCAGTAACTTATACAATATTGAAGAAAAAACACACACAACAAAACATGTCAATGCAATGTTTTTATGGTCTATTAAAGCGATTGCAATAAAAATGTACACAATGTACATGGCAAAATAGGTTGTAGTTTAATCATGTGGAGATAACGTAATGCTGAATAAAGTAACAGTTCATGTATCAATAGATATACAAATTTATATGTATAGAAATTTAAATGTTATCGTTCAATAAATCAAGTGCGAATGTAAATATATATATTTTTTTCTTTTCTGAACGAAAATGTGCGTTCCTCTGTGGGTTGAGTTGTACCTGGGTTTTTCATTTGTAAAAAAAAATCTCGATAATTTTCTAAAAAAATCTTAAAACAAAGATAAACGCGAAATCTATTACAACCAAAACGTTTTTACCATGAAATTAAAGTAATGAAACGTAGAAAATATCATTCGGAGCACCTCAGCCATTTTCAATCGAAATCAACCTAGAATGTATATGGACGGTTTACAAGGTCAGAAATCTTTATATTTAACTACGCTGCAAGTAGATTGCGTAATTATTTCAATTTACAGTTTTACAAATTAAACATAATGTCTTTACTCTTGTGAATTTTAATTATTTATTCAATAATACTCTTTACTGGCAATACATTCAAATTTTGTTACACAAAATACATGTCAAAATACTACAATTAATTAATGACATTATTTAAAATTTTACGAACTACTTTTACTGATGTAATGGCATACACACGAGGCTGTTATTGATGGAAAATGGCGGAGGTGTTCCTATTGAGAAAATATATGGCCAGTCAAACAACAAGCTCTAATGCGCTTCATGAATGTGCAAAATCTGCATCTTATATCTATATCTTATATATGCATAATACCACGACAATTTTCTTTTTTTGTTTGGTTATTCGCGTTCTTAAACAATTGTAAAAAATAAACGTTTGAGCCAGTGGTGAATATAAATATAAATTTAAAATGAAATAAAGCGCAGCCTACGCCACTTACAGATCCCCACCTTCAGTCTTTTACCAGAATTTGATTGAGGGTTTACTTTCTTAAAACACTTAGACAAACCTTTTCACATATTACCGCCGCCTGATGACGCACTGTCAAAACATAAGTTTCATTTAAGTTTAATTTCATTTAAAATGGTGAAGAAAAGGAAAAGTTATTTTGGTTCAAAATCTTCATTTTAAGCAAAATATTGCCTTCCGACGTTGCATATATGACGTAATTTTTCACGTGGTATACACACACTGATATATATATATAATATAACTTATATTTTTTAGAATCCCCAAGGCGTTTAATTGGCCTACATAACGTATACTGCAACCCTCAAAAAAGTTTACAACGTACTTCGATATTATTCTCACTTATCATACATTATATAGCCAAATACACTGTTGTAAACACATAAAAGGATATCAAGTTTTCTATATTATTTACCAGGGCTGTACTTCAAACTGATGAGATATGGGAAGAATTCCATCTTTGAAGAGTTTTAGAACCCTTGACAAAATGTAAATAAATAAATGGATAACAAGTTACCTATAAAAAGAAACACAGCTGTACTGCGCACTGATAATATATGGAAACAATGCCTTTTTGAAGAGTTTTAGAACGCCTAACAATAAACACCATGGTCTTAAATTTATTTATGTTCTCTTATTCAACAATTTATGTTCCTATTCATTCACTGTTATAACCGTATTTAACCGTTTTATGGGGTGATCATTCATGAACATATAAAATAATAAATTATAGAAAACAAATTAAGTGTAAACTGTTGTTTAGAATGGTGTATCTGATGATCATAAAATTGCTTTCAGAATTCAAGCTGGAAATGCACTAATTGAGGCGAATGTGCTTGAAATGCTAAATGATTGTCTCAATGATATAATTGTGTGGATGACAAATTTTAAGTTGAAAATGAATAACTCAAAAACAGAAATTATCATGTATGGCACTAAACATCAGCTAGCAAAACTTAACATTTCAAGTGTGAGTGTTGGTGGATCATCAGTAAAATGTGTTAATAATGTCAGAGATTTGGGTGTACATATGGAAAGTACTCTTAATTTTGACATGCATATCAGAAAAAAATGTCAGATTGCGCATGCTCAGCTTAGAAATCTGAAAGAAATTCGTAAACACCTTTCACAAAAATCAACAGAGATAATGGTGAACGGGCTTATTCATTCTCATATTGACTTTTGCAATGGATTATTTACGGAAATCCCTGCCTATCAGATTAACAGACTTCAGAAAGTTGCGGTCATCCAACTACCGAAGTCCTCAAATCCCTTCACTGGCTACCTGTGAGGGCAAGAATTATGTTTAAAATTCTTGTCATTGTGTTCCGTATTGTGCAGGGAACAGCTCCATCTTATTTGAGGTCTTTGTTAAACCGTGTTCAGGGAAAATACAGACTAAGATCTTCTGATGACTTTCAATTTATTGTTCCAAGAACCAGAACCAGAATTGCTGACAGATCACTTGTTGTGGCTGGGCCAAAATGGTGGAATGCTCTTCCTAGAGACATAAAACACATTAAAAGTGAACTTACTCTTAGAAAGGAACTGAAAACTTATTTGTTTGGACTGTTTTATAATTAAGAGCCTACCAGATTTTATGTGTAAATGACTGTATATAGCCTTGTGTGAAATAGCCCATGAACTGTGTGAAGCGCAATCGAATATTGAACAATACTTTTTGCGCTATACAAATGTATTTGTATTTGTATGAATTTGTATTTGTATTCGGCCGTTGAAACCATTGTTTCGATTGATATTATTGAGACTGTTGTTTGGACTGGTGCAATTGGTTGTTGAAACTGTTCTTTTGACCAGTGTTATTGGTTATTGAAACTGTTTTGGACCAATATAATTGGTACGGTTGTTTGGACCGGTGATATTGGTTGGTGAAACAGTTCTTTTGACCAGTGTTATTGGTTATTGAAACTGTTTTGGACCAATATAATTGGTACGGTTGTTTGGACCGGTGATATTGGTTGGTGAAACAGTTCTTTTGACCAGTGTTATTGTTTATTGGAACTGTTTTGGACCATATTAATTGGTACGGTTGTTTGGACCGGTGATATTGGTTGGTCAACAGTTCTTTTGACCAGTGTTATTGGTTATTGAAACTGTATTGGACCGATATAATTGGTACGGTTGTTTGGACCGGTGATATTGGTTGGTGAAACTGTTGTTTTGACCAGTGTTATTGGTTATTGAAACTGTTTTGGACCGATATAATTGGTACGGTTGTTTGGACCGGTGATATTGGTTGGTGAAACAGTTCTTTTGACCAGTGTTATTGGTTATTGAAACTGTTTTGGACCGATATAATTGGTACGGTTGTTTGGACCGATGATATTGGTTGGTGAAACTGTTGTTTTGACCAGTGGTTGGTGAAACTGTATTGGAACGATATAATTGGTACGGTTGTTTGGACCGGTGATATTGGTTGGTGAAACTGTTGTTTTGACCAGTGGTTGGTGAAACTGTTTTGAACCGATGTAATTGGTATGGTTGTTTGTACCGGTGGTATTGGTTGGTGGAACTGTTGTTTTGACTGGTGGTTGGTGAAAATGTTGTTTGGACCAGTGGTTGGTGAAACTGTATTGTACCATTGTAAATTGGAATGGTTGTTTGAACCGGTGATATTGGATGGTGAAACTGTTGTTTTAACTGGTGCAATTGATTGCTGTTTGAACTGGTGTTTTTTGATAAAACTGCTGCTTGAACTGGTGAAATTGGTTTTTGAAACTGTTGTTTGGACTGGTTTTAGAAGTTTTTAAAACTGTTGTTTGGACTGGTTTAAGTAGTTGTTAAAACTGCTGTTTGGACAGGTTTAAGAAGTTGTTAAAACTGCTGTTTGGACTGGTGTCATTGGTTGTTGAAACTGTTGTTTGGACTGGTTTAAGTAGTTGTTAAAACTGCTGTTTGGACTGATTTAAGTAGTTGTTAAAACTGCTGTTTGGACTGGTGAAATTGGTTGTTGAAACTGATGTTTGGACTGGTTTAAGTAGTTGTTAAAACTGATGTTTGGACTGCTGTAATTAAACCTGTCGTTTAGACGGCTATCATTGGTTGATGAAACTGATGTTTGGACTGGTAAAATTGGTTGTTAAAACTGCTGTTTGGACTGGTTTAAGTAGTTGTTAAAACTGATGTTTGGACTGGTGAAATTGGTTGTTGAAACTGTTGTTTGGACTGGTTTAAGTAGTTGTTAAAACTGCTGTTTGGACTGATTTAAGTAGTTGTTAAAACTGCTGTTTGGACTGGTGAAATTGGTTGTTGAAACTGATGTTTGGACTGGTTTAAGTAGTTGTTAAAACTGATGTTTGGACTGCTGTAATTAAACCTGTCGTTTAGACGGCTATCATTGGTTGATGAAACTGATGTTTGGACTGGTAAAATTGGTTGTTAAAACTGCTGTTTGGACTGGTTTAAGTAGTTGTTAAAACTGATGTTTGGACTGGTGAAATTGGTTGTTGAAACTGCTGTTTGGACTGGTTTAAGTAGTTGTTGAAATTGATGTTTGGACTGGTGAAATTGGTTGTTAAAACTGCTGTTTGGACTGGTTTAAGTAGTTGTTGAAACTGATGTTTGGACTGGTGAAATTGGTTGTTAAAACTGCTGTTTGGACTGGTTTAAGTAGTTGTTAAAACTGATGTTTGGACTGGTGAAATTGGTTGTTGAAACTGCTGTTTGGACTGGTTTAAGTAGTTGTTAAAACTGATGTTTGGACTGGTGAAATTGGTTGTTAAAACTGCTGTTTGGACTGGTTTAAGTAGTTGTTAAAACTGCTGTTTGGACTGCTGTAATTAAACCTGTCGTTTAGACGGCTATCATTGGTTGATGAAACTGTTGTTTAGACCGGTGACATTCGTTGTTAAGACAGTTGTTTGGTCAGGTGTCACTGGTTGGCATAAGGAAATGTTAAGTTAAACAAAGATTGCGAATGACAAATGACATCTAGGGTCATTACATTTGAAACTGTAGTAAAAACTTAATTAGGATACAATAATATCTACAGCTGAATTTTGCACCAAGTTAGCTACATTTCCAGACAGTTCGAAACCGCGTTTCAGGAGCAGAACCATCAAAGCGAAACACTGCAGTGTAAAAGGCGGCAACGGACGGTTTCCGAGAGAAAGACTGTATAGCGCAAAACGGTGGTAAATTCTTGTGAACTCAACAGGGTGGATAAAACCATTCGAATTATGGTTACATACAATATTTTAAGTCTCGACAATATTTTATGAAAGGTCGTCGTATGTTACGACGTCACCAGCCAATGGACATTACGGTACATGTCGTTTACCCAAAATCCTAATCTTTGAAATCAATACATGCACCTTATATTAAAATGTTTGGATATTTTTTTCTTTATCCTTTATGTAATTTTGAAGCATATACAACTACTTTATGCGTACAGACCATTTTCGAGTTTCCCCATACTGTATAGCACGTACCAATCGGAATTAAGTTTCCAGTAAGGAACAGTTAAATATAAAATATGTAATCTTGTAGTATACTTATAATATAAACGTAGTACCGTTTTTTATGGTGAGTATAATACACTTATAATATAAACGTAGTACCGTTTTTTTTTATGGTGAGTATATTACACTTATAACATAAACGTAGTACCGTTTCTTTTAGGGTGAGTATAATACACTATAATATGTACTTTGTATCATCTCTTTTTTGGGTGAGTATATTACACTTATAATATGAACTTTGTATTATAATTGGGGGGGGGGGGTAGTATATTGCACTTATGATATGAATTTGGTGTCATCTCTTTTTGGGGTAAGTATATTACACTAGAAATATGGACTTGGTATCATCTCTTATTGGGGTTAGTTTATTACACTTAAAATATGAATTTGTTATCATCTCTTTTTGCGGTTAGTATATTACACTAAAAATATGAACTTGGTATCGTCTCTTTTTTGGGTTAGTTTATTAAAATTTTACTATGCATTTGGTAGTGTCTCCTTTTGTGGCGAGTTCATTTCACATATACTATGAACTTACTATCATCTCGTTTTGGGGTGAGTATATTGTACTTATACTATGAATTTGGTATCGTCTCTATGTGGTAAATATATATACATATTTAAGTTGGTATATTACCTCGTTGCCATGCATGTTCCCGATGTATTTCACGTGCGGACGGAGATCCGTGCTCTCCGTGGAGTTTCCAATAGCCAGAACCCACAGGGGCTTCCCTGCAAATAACCAGGAAATTCAATGGACGTTTTTAAATGAAGAAAATGTCAGGCATGGATCACATCTCACATTGTGTCAACACATACTTCTGTAAGGACTTTATCGCAAAATAATGAGCTCTGTTTGTATTTTGTTCATTTAAATGCAAACAGTTTTCATTTGAGTGGTCGAAATTATGCTTTGGTCGATTGGATGGCAGTATTTTTCAGAGCTGCCGCACATTTAATTCGGTGCATCAGCAGTCCGCCGTTGTTCGTGTTAATCAGGTGAATCGGTATATTTTTTTATCAGAGGCTGGGCCAAAAGACAAACTATAATCTCGACCAATAAGATGGTTAAAGGGTTGTTATTATTATGTTTTTACTAAAACGAAAACAATGTTTATGCGACATGTGTCAAATTTAACCGTTTAATTTGGTAAATACAGATAAACAATATGTCACTCTTAAGTAACTTAAACCGTATCAAAGTATCAGTAAGCAATTTCATGTCGAAAAAAGAATATCATACGTAATAAAATTTCAGATCTATCAATGTTTTGTCGAAATAAACAACACAAATTGTTATTTGCGACAACCTGTAGGCTAGAGATGTTCAGGTACACAATTTATTTTCCTAATGCAACGTTATACGTTATCATCAAAGTATCAATACATCCATCATTATTTCACAAAAGGCTCTCCTTTCAGAAGCTTTTAAACCACTAAGTATTAATCAAGTATCACAAACGTGATGACATAAGTACAATTTGGCTACGTGATAATTAGAAATGTGAGACTCGGGGAACGATTTATTACATTACGTTTCTTGTTTGGAATGAAATACAACCTTTTATGATATGCTTTCAAACGGTTATAGAGAATTATATGTGAAATAAAAAGGAAAGTTCACGGTTGAAACAGTGAAAATATCGATTTGATATTTCACTGTTTAAAATGTTAGCCCGCTCTCTTGCTCAAATCAGAAGTCAACGCACATAATGCTGGGACCCAATTTCAACAACGTAAGTTCCGGAATTATGTTACGCGCGCTTACATATAAGCTTACATTTTATATCATTTTTGAGCGAACAATAAAAAGGGGAAAAGCGTTTGTTCGTGAACACTTAAAGTGAATATTTAACTCAACAAAAATCGCTATATATCTTTTCCTAAACTCGTTTCAGATTTTTTTGTATTAAAGGGGCTTGCTTAAGTTTTTTTTAAAATAAATTTGATTTCACGGAAATGCATCTAAAACACTAACATTATGATTATTTATATTTATTTGATACTGACATTGCAAAAAAACAACAAAAACGAGTATATGAAAAAAACTTAAATATCAACGTTTGTTAAAGAGTTCCATCCGTCAGTATCTTAGTCTTACGGACACGTAAAATGAATTGCTACACTTTAATTTCGTCATAGGAAAAAGTGCATTTACTATAACATGAGAGAGTCCATTTAAATGGCAATTCATGTAAGATCGTAAACATCTACATCTTTGATAAAGATGAAAACAGACCTTAAAAACCACATCACTGTCACGTTTAATAATTGATAAAATAACAAATCAATCAGAATTTGAATTGTTTTCGGTTTATTTTTTAATGATGGATCCAGTAGCGTTGATGTTATAAGGGCGTGTATTTCAAAATACAATTTATTCCCACGCTGTTTAAAAAAAAAGATATAACATTAATTTAGTTTATGAAAACAGATTTTCATCAATAATTTAACCGCAAATGCTGAAAACATCGAAGTCCGTCTTACGATACGATCTTGTTATAACTCGATACATAAAAGCCTAGTAAATGCACTTTTCAAATCTCGTTATGTTTTTTCTTTAAAATATCGGATTCCATAAACTGAACTGACACTTCCGTCTCAACAGTCACATACACGTGTAAAGCAACAGGTTATTATGGTAACGATATAATTACTCATAATTGACGATATTGCACCATTTGTTTATATAATGGTGATTGAAAAGATACACTTCAGTTTGTTTGTGTCTGTTATGTGTATCGTTAATTGTATTCAAATAGGAATTATTTAGTAAGGCCTACTGTGTATGATGCAATTCATTGTTTTATGTATCTATGTATTAATTAATACTAACTTAACTATTAGAATTATGCACCAGTCAATTGTAACTACGGCCCCTCCAGGTCCGGGGAATAGCGGGGACTTTGACTGTCGGTCAAGCCAAGCCCGGGTAAAACCCCCGCCCTACGGAGACGAAATGATGGTAAAATCCCCGCCAAATGCCCCCGCACCCCAGGGACCCTAAGTAAGGCACATTCCCCGCTATATTTGGCATGACTATATTTGGCATGAATACAAAACCACCGCATTCATCCGGCACTTCGGGGCCACCTGCAAGGTAAAAACACGGCCCATTTCCCCGGATATCCCTGGTATACCCCCGGACCTTAGGGGGCCACGGTTACAATTGACTGGTGCATTACATTGAACCTTCTTTATTTTATTCTCGTTTCATTTTCATACATATCATGTTTATTATTGTATATATGCTTATGTTGTATAATAATGTTTTATCATGAGATGAGGAACAAATATTTATTACTTTTTTAAAAATGTTTTGAATGTTGAATCGAATTAAATGAACTCATTATTGGGAAACATAACACAATGAATTTGAATTTGCACTTTCGAGTGGACCAATAAAAATCGAGAATTGTTCAAATTGTCTGCCATTAATTTTACCTTGATCAATTCCGACGAATGCACTAAAACACGTGTCCTAGAGTAATTGCGGTCAGTCTGTGTTTCCACTAAGGCTTAAACTAGTGTCAGTTGCATATACTCGGTGTTTACATTTTTGTGTGGACCAATGACAATCGAGGATTTTTCAAATGTTCTGTTCATCTACAGATCGATTCTGACGAATGCACCAAACACAATAAATACGATAAAGTCAAATGTTGACGAACTATAGGAAATAGAGCAGACAACCTGGAATTGCGGCCAAAGTATGACTATTTCCTTTCGATCGCAAAAAAAATAAATAATTATAATGTGTACCGTTAAACGGAGTCGGAGGGAACATACTATACATGAACAGCTTTCCTCCCCGAAAACAGAGCGAAACTTTTCCCATTAAACTATTGAAA
The DNA here is from genome assembly GCF_026914265.1 of Mya arenaria. Taxonomy (NCBI): domain Eukaryota; kingdom Metazoa; phylum Mollusca; class Bivalvia; order Myida; family Myidae; genus Mya; species Mya arenaria. The sequence continues at coordinate 34,799,626 of NC_069132.1, read as the reverse complement.
TGAATGTCCCTTACCATTTCCAGTTGTCCCTATTTGATACAGATTTGTAATGTCGGGGTAGGTCTGGTTCACGGAGACGAGGTACGCTTCCAGGGCCGCGTTGTCATGGTGGTCGAAGCTCAGGGTCGCGTCGCTGCCAAGCAGGCTCGCCAACAACAGCAGGCATACCAGCATCGTTCTAGATCGAGTGAAGATATTTGAAGGTGAACGCCGTATGCTGATAAAGACTGGTCTCTACGAATGATGAAGGTACTTGCGGACAAAAAATGCCGACAGCGAAGTCCCGATCCTTATGCGTTTAAGATGAAGATAAAAGTCCGCTCACTATACGATGGATGGGCTATCTAACGTTGCTTGTGGTTGCTGGGCGAAGACTGAAATGGTATTTTATCATTGTTAGGTTTGTTTCAAAGCATTATGCGCAATGTTATCATATATTTGGACACCAAAACAGAAAACATACATCTCAATACATTACTGACCCCCTAAAATTGGGGGTACTTCATGATATGTGCAATATGTACCAAGGTGAGCCAGTAAAGATTCCTGGCCGGCTTCTTTTCACTATGTCTTGGGTATCGGATTTTTTTTTTCAAATTAATCGTTGATCTTTTCGTTCATTCATTTTACAAAAAGGAGTGTATAACTCTTTGGCCTCAAACTCGGACACCAGGCTTTAATGAATATGTACTCGGGTGATTCAGTCGATACGGACGAGAAGATTGACCTCAAGACTCAAACCTCAAAGATTGTCGGTCAATTATATTTAATTTCAAATATATGTTATTTCCTAAAGGTTATTGTTTTCTTTTGTGGACAAAATCGTGTACAAATAAGTGAATGAAAGGGTGAATACTTATTATCGTTGATCGTTGACAGTGAACAGACAAGATATGTTTATCTTGAACGAGCCAAATTGTTAAAGAAGAAAAGAAAACAACCGCGTTAAATTTCGTATTTCGTTTTCCTTGGCAAGAAACGCGTCGTTGAAAGAAACTCCGGTGATGCATAATTACAAAGTGCATCCCTTGGAATGTGCATATCATTAGTTTCTAAAAAGTATATCATCTTTTCATTATCTTAAAGAATGAAATAACTGTTGTTTTATAAATTGTTGTGTTTTATTGAGTGTCTGTCGGCGTGTACATGATGTTTATTGAAATAATTGGTATGTTAATTAAACATGATTTGTATAGAATAATTATATTCAAAACATCAAAAGTTCTTGTATAGAAATGTATAAGTGCGATGCAGATGTTTTATGATTTACCAAATGCATATTGTTTTTGTTTGTTTGTTTTTCTTCATAGAAGGCCACATTGTAATTATGATGTTGTTATGGTTGAACCTGTAATTATGTCATAATGTGTTTATGCCTTCTCTAAATAAAGATATTATTATTATTATTATTATTATTAGTAGTAGTAGTAGTAGTAGTAGCAGCAGCAGCAGCAGCAGCAGCAGCAGCAGCAGCAGCAGCAGCAGCAGCAGCAGCAGCAGCAGCAGCAGCAGCAGTAGCAGTAGCAGTAGCAGTAGTAGTAGTAGTAGTAGTAAGTAATAGTAGTAGTAGAAGTAGTAGTAGTAAATGTCAAAAACGTTGTCAACGTCATGGTTGTTATGTTTGAAATCTGTATTGCTGTGGAGGATTTCCGAATACACTTGTAATCTGCAGTATTGCTTACAAGATTTGAGACTACTGTTTTAGCTGTACTGGTTTTATTTGAATATATGAGGACATCATTAAAAATGCACCTTTAAAGACCTAGTTTTATCCTTCTATTCGTGACCCCCCCAACCCCCCCCCCCCCCCCCCCAAAAAAAAACACAAAAAAAACGTGTATTGTACACAGCCTCTGTGTATTGATCTAAATCTAATTGCCTAATTGTCTTATCAGATCTCCGATCTGAATATCCTGCTGTGCAGTTTTGGAGGTTTTATTATAGAAATGGACCCTAAATGGCTCTGAGCCAATAAACAAATAAACAGGACACTGGCCCCTACGGTGACATCAGTGCAATAGCAGGAGATGCACAGCAGGGGATTGTCATGCCAAACATTCCTCAAACTAGGCCTTTAAAAGTAAGCAACGGTGTCGTTAATCAAGTTGTAAACTTTTACAAAGAAGTTCTAACACGACATGTTACCAAAGTTATGTCGACTTGACGAGTTGTAACACGACATGTTACCAAAGTTATCTCGACTTGACGAGTTGTAACACGACATGTTAATAAAGTTACCTCGACTTGACGAGTTGTAACACGACATGTTACCAAAGTTATGTCGACATGACGAGTTGTAACACGACATGTTACCAAGTTATGTCGACATGACGAGTTGTAACACGACATGTTGCCAAAGTTATGTCGACATGACGAGTTGTAACACGACATGTTGCCAAAGTTATGTCGACTTGACGAGTTGTAACACGACAGGTTACCAAAGTTATGTCGACTTGACGAGTTGTAACACGACATGTTACCAAAGTTATGTCGACATGACGAGTTCTAACACGACATGTTGCCAAAGTTATGTCGACTTGACGAGTTGTAACACGACAGGTTACCAAAGTTATGTCGACTTGACGAGTTGTAACACGACAGGTTAGCAAAGTTATGACGAGTTGTAACACGACAGGTTAGCAAAGTAATGTCGACTTGACGAGTTGTAACACGACATGTTGTCAAAGTTATGTCGACTTGACGAGTTGTAACACGACATGTTGTCAAAGTTATGTCGACTTGGCGAGTTGTAACACGACATGTTGTTAAAGTTATGTCAACATGACGAGTTGTAACACGACAGGTTACCAAAGTTATGTCGACATGACGAGTTGTAACACGACAGGTTACCAAAGTTATGTCGACATGACGAGTTGTAACACGACAGGTTACCAAAGTTATGTCGACTTGACGAGTTCTAACACGACATGTTGTCAAAGTTATATCGACTTGACGATTTCTAACACGACATGTTATCAAAGTTATGTCGACATGACGAGTTCTAACACGACCCACGACATTTTGCCAAAGTTACGTCGACTTGACGAGTTCTAACACGACAGGTTAGCAAAGTAATGTCGGTTTGACGAGTTGTAACACGACATGTTGCCAAAGTTACGTCGACTTGACGAGTTCTAACACGACAGGTGAGCAAAGTAATGTCGATTTGACGAGTTGTAACACGACATGTTGTCAAAGTTATGTCGACTTGACGAGTTATAACACGACATTTTGTCAAAGTTACGTCGATATAACAAGTTATACGACTACATGTTGTCAAAGTTTTGTCGACTTAACGAGTTATACCACGACATGTTGTCAAAATTACGTCGACTTAACGAGTTATACCACGACATGTTGTCAAATGTATGTCGACTTAACGAGTTATACCACAACATGTGGTCAATTTTCTGTCGACTTAACGAGTTATACTACGACATGTGGTAAAGGATATGTCGACTTAACGTGTTATACCACGATATGTTTTCAAATTTCTGCCGACTTAACGTGTTATAACACGACATGTGGCCAAAGATATGTCACTTATTAAATTGATATGACGATTTTTTTTAATGGAACAATCAACTTGAACATGCTTTGTCGGTTTTTATTAAGGAATACGAAATTAATGTTTTCAGCATAATACCTGCGCTAGAATCTCTTTAATACCGTAGTAATGGTATGGTACCATCTAGTGTTTTGCCGATGATCGATTATAATCGACAATTGATCAAAAGGAGACAACGTGGGCCACAATCGATCGTGAAATTTTAACAATCGATTATAGAAACAAGGGACGTAACCGCTACCGATTATTATTTTTTTAGTGTTCTGAAAGAAAATGTTCTTGTAAAATAAACCGATTATCGATATTATTTTTTCTGTCCGATTCCCAACACTAGAACCATCTAATTTATAATATTTTCTTGTAGACTAGATGTAGCTGTATTGGATTAAAGGCTCATTTGCAACACTATTGAAGAACTCAAAATATTAAAAGATCCAACTTTTTTTTTAAATAGTACGAAGGTTAGAAATAATACGAATCCAATGAATTCAAACCTAACAAAAACAAGAGGGACAATATGGCCCCTGATATCGCTCACTTGAATTCCTGGAAAAACTAGGGAAGCAAGCTAGTGCCAAGGAAGTCATTGGATTCTAAGACAAAATTTGATTGCTAAGGAAGTACGTGACTTTTAATAGATAGGAGGCCGATGGTTGCTAACGAATGTGATGCGTAGCTAGGGAAGCAGCCTATGCTTACTAAGACAAATGTGATTGCTAAGGAATGTGATGGTTGCTAAGGAGATTCTTTGGTTATCATGGTTATTGAAGCAAACTACGGCTTTGTAATTCATAGGTTGCTGAGATAAAATATTGTTACAAACGAAATTTCTGTTTGCTAGGGGGTTCGGTAGATGCTGTGGTAAGTGATGTCTGCCAGGAAAGTATGGTTATACGATTATATCCCTAATAGAGCTATTGAAAAAGCGACGGTTGTATTAAAGCGGACCGTGCACGAGAATTTCGAGTAATCCTACTATCCAATATACTGTATTTAGAAAGGCCATGCTAATAATCTAATCTTTATTTTTCGGATTTTTTTTTTCTTTTTATAAATCTGTTTTTATTTATTTATTAATGCATTTTTTGCTCATTAATTTATTCTCGGTGCTAGGACAAACACTTTCGCCTCGGACAACATTTGTTTTTAATTGTTTTCATAATTTTAAGTCATATATAAATTAGTTTTATTTTATTTATTGATTTCAACATATAACTTCTTAAGTCAATTTTTAACTTTAAATGTTTTCATATGTTTAAGTCATATTAAAAGAAAAGTATAAATATTTTAAACATACAATTTTTTAAGTCTTCAATTGTTTTCATGTATTTAAGTCCTATTAAAAGAAAAGTCTAAATGTTTTTTTACATATAACTTGTAATTTCAATGAAATCAACGAACACGAAGTATTTCAGATATTATAAGGTTATTACAGAAAATACCCAGTGCGAAACTTAATTTAATAAATAGACTGAAGTTAAAAAAATGACTCAAGATGTTTTAAGAAGACCGACCCAGTCCGCTATCTCTAAACCTATTAACTTTTTGAATATGAGCAGTGTTATTTAACCTAATAAATACAAAACATCATAACGGAGTTTGTCAACATATGTTTATTGTTGTTTTATGTGAATTGAACATTCTTTAAAACAACGCTATTATTCATGTAGACACTTTCCGCTTTCATAAAAGAGTTTAAAATTCATATTTTATGCAATCGTTTTTGTTTCCTTTACTCGCGATTATTAACAAAATTAGTATAAACTTACCGCTAAATATGGTCTACAGCTGTTATTCCGTAATGCAAAACTATACGAATGCAATATTTAGTATCAAAGACGAACCTTTATCTCAGCGAACAGCCAATGACAAAGCTCCATCAAATATCCGTTTCATTTCATTATCTTTACACTCTATGCTTACAGTATCATAACGTATGCATTGTGTTTACTCTCATGAGGGTGGTGGAAAATGACAATCAACATGTTAAATGGACTAGACACAAGATGGTTCCAAAATCGGCAAATACTGTATTTCTTAAAACAAAGCTAGACTTGTTAATACGAGCTAATATAAGGCCGATAACACATCACTTTACGTGATTAAAAGAATATTTTGACCCGTTTTAAAATAGCGCATAATTGTTTCAAAGTTTATAATGTGTATTTTTGGCATGTGAAAGTCACGTGATAAGTATAAATATATATATGGACGCTATTTTTAAATTAAATGGTATTAACGTGGTAGACAGACCCAGTAAGTTTGTGAATTGGAGAAATACGCCAAAAACTTCTAAAGATACATGCGAAGTAAGCGATGTGGTACGCCAGTAAGTAAGATTCAATGATATGTACACAGCGATATCAATGTTATGTTAGTTTTTGACATTTGTTTTGCTGTTGTATCATCTAGTGTCAAGTCCCATTAAGGAATCCGACACACAAATAAGCTGGCTCTCTGATAATTCCATTAACCTTGATGTTAAATTTGAAAAGGTGTTTGCTTTCTGATTACATGTCGAGGGTGAATGCGAAAAGGTTCTAAGTGACATTTAATAAAGAAGCAGTTAGAACTTTTTCGCTTTCACCCGTCGATATTGTACTTCAATTAGGTTACTAAAGTGATGTTAAGCATAGAGATTTTATACGTGCTTTTGACATTAACTGGAAGCAGGCGTAAAATGATCTAGTTAGCAAACTTTAAAGGCCAAAAAAACCTGTTTATATTATATTGTCATAATAATTATCGTCAATTTTTAACATTTTCTTTTTCTTCTCATGACGCACTTTGAAATGGTATCCAAAACATTATTTGAGGGCTAAGGGCAAAACTGCGATTTTTGTGTCGGATTCATTAAATAAGGCCAACTGCCGTAAAAAAATAATATCAAGAAAAACCTATAAAAAGTTCTAAAATAAATAATTCAAGTGGTTAAATCGTTAGCATTAAAGTTGCTGTTTCCTTTTTCTTACTTTAATATCGCCAGCCAATTATTTTTACAAAAATGAACGCATATAGGAAGAGGAGGCCGATTATTATGGTGGTGATGATGATGATGATGATGATGATGATGATGATGATGATGATGGTAATGATAATGGTGGTGGTGGTGGTTGTGGTGGTGATGGTGGTGTGATGTTGATGATGTTGTCGTTGTTGTTGCTACTGCTGCTGCTGCTGCTGCTGCTGCTGCTGATGATGATGATGATGATGATGATGATGATGATGATGATGATGATGATGATGATGACGATGGTAGTGGTGGTGATGATGTTCTTGATGATGATGATGATAATGATAATGATGATGATGATGATTTTTAAAAACATTCTCCAAGCGACAAAGCCAATACATACGATATTTGGTAACCAACATTGTCTTAAGAGCCTCTACAAAACAAAGATGGTAATGACATTGATGAAGGAAGGCGGCAATAAAAGGTATTAAAAGGAAGGATATACATGGGAGCCACCGCGGCTACCGCGTGCACATCAATATGTCAACTTCACGAACAGTCTTAGGTGATGGCAGCGACAACGAGTAACGCTCGTCTGTTAAGAGAAATAAGTGTAGCATTCACATCGCTTTCAGTGTGAAATAATCAGAGGATGTATGAATACCGTTATATATGTGAACTAATTGACGACGGTTGTCCTCAGTTTGAATAGGTCTTTCAGAAATCGTATGCGAGTTCAAACGGTAAGTGTGATATTATCTTCAACCTACCATAGCTAAGTGGGTATTTATCGCAGTCTTGCAGTGAATGAAAGGTTGTCCGCCCGGTTAGCTCAATCGGTAGAGCGTTGGACTCTAAATCGGACAACCCGGGTTCGATTCCCGGGCGGACCAGGTCACCTCTGTTGTGATTGGTTATGAAATCCTTTCTACGACCATTCGCACTGTACCACTGCCCCTGGCATGTACGGAAGTTGTCGGTTCCTTGCAGAGGTGAAGGCACCTAGTACTGGTTCTACCCAGGATAGGTGTACGGTGGTTGAACTGTCACTCTGGGACCCTTCAATGTGCTAACGCCGGGACCCGGAGTATAAACTACTAACACCACCACCAATGAAAGGTTAAAGGTTGACAACAGCCTGACTCCGCAACAGAGACGAGCTCCATCGCACGCCTGAGGTCAGAGAACAAATCGATTTTTTTTATTATGAAAATTTAGCTTGATTTTTCAGCTATACCAAAACTTGGGACATTTCGTGCCCAGATATTTCGGACATATTTTACCGATTTCCCTATTTTGAGTTTACATTTCAGGCCTTTTTCTGCCAATCTCACGGATTAGAATATCTTACTTATTTTCAATGCCAAATATGTATATATTTTTTCCCAATTTCCAGAAGAAAATCCAAATGAGAAGAAATCACTGTCACGAAAGCCTGTCTTCTTGACTTACACCTAGCCCCTTAGCCAGGGTTTTGGCGCGGGAACAATTCATTCGGAACATTTGTGTATTTACAATTATAAATGCATATATTAGTCCTTTTGGGTGACATTCAAGGTTCTATACATTAATTTCACAGAGAAATGTTGTCCAAAATGATGATTTTGTTGAGTATCTTTATTCCATATATTGCCAATTATTACACGACTTGATATATTAGCAAGTACTTTGTCTAAATTGACAATAAAGTCCTAAAATCTCTTCCCGCTTCTGTAACTTTTACGTCGCAAAATTTCCCATTTTGTCTAAGGTGTTTTCCCCAAAATGGATAGAAAGAGCCCTGCATTTGGTACCTTTTGGACTTCCCCGATCTACTGGGATGTTTACCTTGATCGTTTACAACTCTTTAGTCGTAAACACACTGACAATATGTAATTCAATGTGTTGAATGTGAATTCTTTACTAAAAGCTATTCATGTAATTTGTCATTTGCATATCTTTAAAAAAAACTAAAAATAATTATAGGGTATCGCGGATATCAATCTAGTTATTTCAATGTAGACCACATTGCAAACGCATTGCATGTATATTAGGATCATTTTTCCATTAGATATCTACTGCATGCATCAGATCGACAACCTCGCCCCGATATCTGTGAGTGGCATGCTGATAGCTTAGAGCTTCGGTGATAATGACTGTACACAGTGATAAGGCTCACAGTGATTATGACTGTATGCAATGATAATGCTCACAGTGACAATGACTGTACACAATGATAAGGCTCACAGTGACAATGACTGTATGCAATGATAATGCTCACAGTGACAATGACTGTACACAATGATAAGGCTCACAGTGACAATGACTGTACACAATGATAATGCTCACAGTGACAATGACTGCACACAATGATAATGCTCACAGTGAAAATGACTGTACACAATGATAATGCTCACAGTGACAATGACTGCACACAATGATAATGCTCACAGTGACAATGACTGTACACAATGATAATGCTCACAGTGACAATGACTGCACACAATGATAATGCTCACAGTGACAATGACTGCACACAATGATAATGCTCACAGTGACAATGACTGTACACAATGATAAATGCTCACAGTGACAATGACTGTACACAATGATAATGCTCACAGTGACAATGACTGTACACAATGATAATGCTCACAGTGACAATGACCGTACACAGTGATAAGGCTCACAATGACAATGACTGTATGCAATGATAATGCGCACAGTGATTATGATTATGTTTACACTGATAATGGCTGTTCACAGTGATAATTACCGTTTATAGTGATAATATTCACACTGGAAATGGCTGTTCACAGTGATAATTGCAGTTCATAGTGATAATGTTCACAGTGACAATGGCTGTTCACAGTGGTAATTACCGTTCATAATAATAACGTTCACAGTGAAAATGTTCGCATTGGTAATGGCTGTTCACAGTGATAATTACCGTTCATAATAATAACGTTCATAGTGATAATGTTCACAGTGGTAATGGCTGTTCACAATGATAATTACCGTTCATAATAATAACGTTCACAGTGATAATGGCTGTTCATAATAATAACGTTCACGGTGATAATGACTGTTAACAGTAAAAAATACCGCCCATAATGATAATTTTCGCAGTGATAATTACCGTTCCTTATGATAACGTTCACAGTGATTTTAAATGTTCACAGTGATAATAACCGTTCCTAGTGATACTGTTCACAGTGTGACTGACTATCCACTGTGATGATATTCACAGTTATAATGACTGTTCGCAGTGATAAAGGAATTAATATCAGAATGATCACTCAAGTTACTAGTTTGTATTGAGTCCTCAATATTGTAAATAATATATCATGATGACAATGGCAAGTTTAATTATATTCTTCATATGAGGTCCTGTACTGTACTGTAGTATAAGGTCGATTGATGCCCTGTACTGTACTGTATTGTACTGTACTGTACTGTAGTATAAGGTCGGATTATGCCCTGTACTGTACTGTACTGTACTGTACTGAACTGTACTGCACTGCACTGCACTGCACTGTACTGCACTGTACTGTACTGTACTGTACTGTAGTATAAGGTCGGATGGTGCCCTGTACTGTACTGTACTGTACTGTACTGCACTGTAGTATAAGGTCGGATGATGCCCTGTACTGTACTGTACTGTACTGTACTGTACTGTACTGTACTGTACTGTACTGTACGTACTGTATTGTACTGTACTGTGGTATTAAGTCGGATGATGCCCTGTAATGTACTGTACTGTACTGCAGTATAAGGTCGGATGATGCCCTGTACTGTACTGTACTGTAGTATAAGGTCGGATGATGCCCTGTACTGTACTGTACTGTACTGTAAGGTCGGATGATGCCATGTGCTGTACTGTATTGTACTGTACTGTACTGTAGTATTAGGTCGGATGATGCCCTGTAATGTACTGTACTGTACTGCAGTATAATGTCGGATGATGCCCTGTACTGTACTGTACTGTACTGTACTGTACTGTACTGTACTGTACTGTACTGTACTGTACTGTACTGTACTGTACTGTACTGTACTGTACTGTACTGTACTGTACTGTAAGAGCCGATAATGCCATGTTATGTACTGTATTGTGCTGTCACATGATTAGCTGTTTTACTCTGCGTTGTACTGAACTGTACTGAAGTGTTGGATCATACAATGGCCTGTACTGTAGTGTATTCGCAGGAGCTATGTTGTACCGTACTGTACTGCAGTGTGTGGTCTTATGATTGCCTGTACTGTAGCGTACTGTCACGTGCTATGTTGTACCGTACTGTACTGCAGTGTGTGGTCATATGATTGTCTGTACTGTAGTGTACTGTCACGTGCTATGTTGTACCGTACTGTACTACAGTGTGCGGTTATATGATGGCCTGTACTGTAGTGTACTGTCACGTGCTATGTTGAACCGTACTGTACTGAGTACTGTACTGCAGTGTGGGGTCATTTGATGGATTGTACTGTAGAGTAATGTCACGTGCTATGTTGTACCGTACTGTACTGCAGTTTTGGGTCATATGATGGTCTGTACTGTAGTGTACTGTCACGTGCTATGTTGTACCGTACTGTACTGCAGTGTGCGGTTATATGATGGCCTGTACTGTAGTGTACTAGCATGTGCTAAGTTGTACCGTACTGTGCTGCAGGGGTGGTCTTATGATGTCCATTACTGTAGTGTACTGTCACGAGCTATTTTGTACCGTGCTGTACTGTAGTGTGTTGTCCTATACCTGTACCTGTACTGTAGTGTATTCGCAGGAGCTATGTTGTGCCGTACTGTACTGCAGTGTGGGGTCTTATGATGGCCTGTACTGTTTGGGGTCATAATTATGATGGTCTGTACTGTAGTATACTGTCACGTGCTATGTTGAACCGTACTGAACTGCAGTTAGGGATCATATGATGGCCTGTACTGTAGTGTACTATCACGTGCTATGTTGAACCTTACTGTACTGCAGGGAGGGGTCATATGATGTCCAGTACTAAGGTGTACTGTCACGTGTTATGTTGTAGCGTACTATATTGTAGTGTGGGGTCATTAATGTCCAGTACTGAGGTGTACTGTCACGTTCTATGTTGAGCCGTACTGTACTGCAGTGTGGGGTCATATGGTGGCCTGTTCAGTAGTGTACTGTCACGTGCTATGTTGTGCCGTACTGTACTGCAGTGTGGGGTCATATGATGTCCTGTACTGTAGTGTACTGTCATGTGCTGTGTTGTACCGTATTGTACTGCAGTGTTGGGTCATGTGATGTCCAGTACTGTAGTGTACTGTCGCGTGCTATGTTGAACCGTACTGTACTGAGTACTGTACTGCAGTGTGGGATCATATGATGGCTTGTTCTGTAGAGTTGTGTCACCTGCTATGTTGTACCGTACTGTACTGCAGGGGGTGGCCAAATGATGTCCTGTATTGTAGTGGACTGCCACGTGCTATGTTGTACCGTACTGTACTGCAGTGTTGGGTCATATGATAGTCTGTACTGTAGTGTACTGTTATGTGCTATGTTGTACCGTACTGTACTGCAGTGTGGGGTCATATGATGTCCAGTACTATAGTGTACTGTCACGTGCTATGTTGTACCGTACTGTACTGCAGTGTGGGGTTATATGATGGCTTGTACTGTAGTGTACTGTCACGTGCTATGTTGTACCGTACTGTACTGCAGTGTGGGGTCATATGATGGCTTGTACTGTAGTGTACTGTCACGTGCTATGTTGTACCGTACTGTACTACAGTGTGGGGTCATATGATGTCCAGTACTATAGTGTACTGTCACGTGCTATGTTGTACCGTACTGTACTGCAGTGTGGGGTTATATGATGGCTTGTACTGTAGTGTACTGTCACGTGCTATGTTGTACCGTACTGTACTGCAGTGTGGGGTCATATGATGGCTTGTACTGTAGTGTACTGTCACGTGCTATGTTGTACCGTACTGTACTGCAGTGTGGGGTCATATGATGGCTTGTACTGTAGTGTACTGTCACGTGCTATGTTGTACCGTACTGTACTGCAGTGTGGGGTCATATGATGGCTTGTACTGTAGTGTACTGTCACGTGCTATGTTGTACCGTACTGTACTGCAGTGTGGGGTCATATGATGTCCAGTACTATAGTGTACTGTCACGTGCTATGTTGTACCGTACTGTACTGCAGTGTGGGGTCATATGATGGCTTGTACTGTAGGGTAGTGTCACGTTCTATGTTGTACCGTACTGTACTACAGTGTGGGGTCATATGATGGCTTGTACTGTAGGGTAGTGTCACGTTCTATGTTGTACCGTACTGTACTACAGTGTGGGGTCATATGATGGCTTGTACTGTAGGGTAGTGTCACGTTCTATGTTGTACCGTACTGTACTGCAGTGTGGGGTCATATGATGGCTTGTACTGTAGGGTAGTGTCACGTTCTATGTTGTACCGTACTGTACTGCAGTGTGGGGTCATATGATGTCCAGTACTATAGTGTACTGTCACGTGCTATGTTGTACCGTACTGTACTGCAGTGTGGGGTCATATGATGTCCAGTACTATAGTGTACTGTCACGTGCTATGTTGTACCGTACTGTACTGCAGTGTGGGGTTATATGGTGGCCTGTACAGTAGTGTACTGTCATGTGCCGTGTTGTACCGTATTGTACTGCAGTGTGGGGTCATATGATGGCTTGTACTGTAGTGTACTGTCACGTGCTATGTTGTACCGTACTGTACTACAGTGTGGGTCATATGATGTCCAGTACTATAGTGTACTGTCACGTGCTATGTTGTACCGTACTGTACTGCAGTGTGGGGTCATATGATGGCTTGTACTGTAGTGTACTGTCACGTGCTATGTTGTACCGTACTGTACTGCAGTGTGGGGTCATATGATGGCTTGTACTGTAGGGTAGTGTCACCTGCTATGTTGTACCGTACTGTAATGCAGTGTGAGGTCAAATGATGTCCTGTACTGTAGTGTACTGCCACGTGCTATGTTGTACTGTGCTGTGCTGTGCTATGTTGTACTGTACTGTACTACAGTGTGGGTCATATGATGTCCAGTACTATAGTGTACTGTCACGTGCTATGTTGTACCGTACTGTACTGCAGTGTGGGGTCATATGATGGCTTTTACTGTAGGGTAGTGTCACCTGCTATGTTGTACCGTACTGTAATGCAGTGTGAGGTCAAATGATGTCCTGTACTGTAGTGTACTGCCACGTGCTATGTTGTACTGTGCTGTGCTGTGCTATGTTGTACTGTACTGTACTGTACTGTACTGTACTGTACTGTACTGTACTGTACTGTACTGTACTACACTGTACTGTACTGTACTGTACTGTACTGTACTGTACTGTACTGTACTGTACTGTACTGTACTGTACTGTACTGTACTGTACTGTACTGTACTGTACTGTACTGTACTTCAGTGATGGGTCTTATGATGCAGTTTAAGGTCACATGCTACCCTGTACTATAAAGTATTGCCATAAATACGGTATAAACCGGTCCTGTCATATACTGTTCTGTATTGTGCTGCTGTGTAAGGTCACATGCTGCCCTGTTCTATAATGTACTGCTTTTTATGACGGTATAAACCGGTCCTGTCATATACTGTGCTGTATTGTAAGGTCACATGCTGTTCCGTACTAGAATGTACTGCCATCATCACGGTATAAACCGGTCCTGTCATTTATACTGTCCTATATTGTCCTGGTTGTCCTTCACATTCCTATACATCAGTATTCATTGACAGCTGTGCATTATTCTGTATATTTAAACGAGGACCCAGTTGTAAAACTCATTGATTTCTCTATAGGGGTGAAGTGATTGTTTCACAAGTATACTGATATATCATATTAATAATTATCACTTGCCGCCTTGTAATCGATATCAGACACAATTATATTGATGTATGTTTTATATTATGGTTACAGAAGCTAATGGGTTATCTAGCGATATTGGATTTGTTATGAATCATATAAAAATCTAAAGAAATTACCTTTTTCAATATTTTTCTCGAAATATTGTCTTTATTTCAGATAACAAAGATGGTTGTTGTTGATAGCCACGCTTATCGCTTCCACGGTCATATGCACGAGTCAGCACCGCACTCCGCACGTGCTATCCAATGAATGCACCACAATTCCGCTCACTCATTTATCGAAAGACATTCGGCAGAACTCACACAATGTTTTAGCTTAATCCAAGTAAATTCACCACATTTTTTTCTACACCTGCTTACTTTCCAATAAATACGAAAGTCTGTTTTCAACCCACCTTCAATTCAGATTAACATCTAGGAATTATCCAGTAATCGAGAAGAGTATGGATAAACCGTGAATTTTATACATGCACATTTAACGTGCATGATTATTACCCTGTGTTGGCCATGTGTTTCAGGCGGATCGCGCGGTTGAATCCCGGGGGTAATATGAGTTCAGCGATCACTGCTGTAGGATTCACCTGCCTCTATCATCTCAATATTGATTGAATTCTCAAGGTATTTTGAACTTGACCTACTTAAATATCACTGTTAAGATTTTCATACTCCAGCACTAACCTCCGGCTACTGTTTTATTCGTCTAAAGAGCTCAGTCTCCGCGTCAATACATATCTTGGTCACTCACACTAATGCTAATTAATTACGATAATGCATAGCAATTAACTACGATAATACTGCTCATGATACCAGAATACTGATATACTTAGTATATACGAAGTATAATATACAATTAATGACAGGCCACAACCTGTCCGGTTTATTTTTGTCGTAAAAAATGACCTCATAACCAGACAGAAGCTTTTTATCAACGATTATCGAGTTAAGGTATGAACTAAACATGAAAGTACCTGCACTTCAACTTAAGTGGTTTATTTAACGTTGGTTATAGGATAATTAGATAATTACGCCCATCATCGTGTTTGCTGACAGCTGATTTGTTTTTCTTCCTTGTTGTTTATAAATGATGATGCCCGAGGTGATAGAGTTGATACTGAGTTTTATATAATGTTGGTGTAAACATATTAAATGAAACGGTTTAAAGTGGTAATAAAAATCAAAACGTACACATTTATAACACACATAAATACACATTAGTTGTCAGTGATAAACCTTTAACTACTAAAAAATGCATTTATGGAAAATATTAATTACTGATAACAAGATTGTCGTGAACCGTGTATTTCATAGCCGAAAACCATTAAAAGGTTCACAATGAGCCACTATCGTCTCATAAGGTAGAAATACCGTGTTTTGTGCACCTTTCGTTCAAATTAAACACGATATCCTTCATAAGAACCATTGTTTTCGATGTCGATTTATCCTTTTCGGTAAATTAACACGACTGTATGAAATGTGAACTGCTGATTAAGGAGTAAGTCAGTGCATGTTTAAATGACTATAGTACGTTTATTTCAATACCAATATGCCTACTATGTATTGACTTCAATGAAAACCGTGATGTTTATTAGCAGGATCGACTTCACTTTTACAAATAGAATTTCGTTCGCACATAGTCAGACAATATTTAATACAACTATGTATATTATATGGTATACCAGTGGCGTAGCTATCCCTCTATCCATGTGGATTCAAAACTGTGCGATGGCGCCGGGGACATGCCTCCTCGGAAAGTTTTGAAAACCATGGTGCAATCTGGTTCATTCTGAGGTGCCGCATTGACGTCGCGTGTAATCTTTGTCTTATACCGTTATTACAAACATTTGGGCACTTTAAATGAGTATTTAATAACCCGTCCTCAAATTCGTAGGCTACGTTTGTTTGTATCTTGTTAAATACTGGAAAATGGACAGTTTTAGGACCATGTAGTCAAGTACGAATACGGCACCTTTGGCTAATATTATTTTATTTCTTTGCCATAATCATATGGATTCAGCCACGTACTCGGCGTATACGCAGCTACGCGCATGTATACATATAAAAAACATCCGTATCAAGTATGATCGGAACTACCTTCTTCACGGATTAAAGCTGCACTCTCACTGATTTACCGTTTTGACTACTTTTTTATTTTTTGTCTCGGAATGAACCAATTTTTGAATAAATATCAGCAAACCAATGATATAACAATGCTGACAAAAGGTTAGATCACAGTTTTCATAATATTTTCGTTCGAAAATTTAGGTTTTATGGCTAAAAGCGTTACCAACGGTTTAAGAAAAATGAATAAAACATCTTTTTTTAAATTAAGTATCAGAATCCGCAATCTAATTTTTTGTCAGCAGTTTTAAATCACTGACTGGTTTCCATGCATTGTCGCATAATTTGGCTCGTTCTAAGACAAAACATAAAAAAGTCAAATTGTTCCATCCGTGAGAGTGCAGCTCTAAGATCGAACATTTGAAATGACGAAAAACGTATTTATTTTAGAATTTTTAATTTTCAACAACTAGCGAGCTCAGTATACATCATTTCATACAAGTCAGTCTGTTTGAAGAGGATTGCTTGAGGTTGAACAGAAATCGGTTCAAATTACATTTGCATTCAAAAGCAGAAGATCTAAAAAAAATAATGCCCTTTTTTGTTGTTTCGTGTTGATTGATTTTAATTTACGAACTAAGATATTTACGTATTTGTGAACTTAAGTCTCTAGTTTTCAATATTTAATTTATTTGCAAATATATTATCAAGAAGCCATCTGATATTGTTGGCTTAAAAATCTGCAACATTTTGGCCCAATAGTGTACTCAAATTGTGGAAAGACTTTTCTGTTTTAATGTGAACGGAATTTCAACAAATCTTCGGCTAAAGATTTCTTTGTTCTATTTACTCACCAACTCCTTAAAGCTACACTCTCATTAGCTATACCATTTTAACAACTTTTTTTTATTTTTGTCTTGGAAAGAATTTTTTGCGTACATATCTGTAAACCAATGATAAAAGGTTGCTGACAAAGATCAGATCGTATATTTTCATATTCCCGTTCGAAAATTAATGTTTTATGGCTTAAACCGTTACTAACGGTTTACGAAAATTCCATAAACATCAATTTTTTAACTTAATTATAAAAATCAGCGATCTAATTTTTGTCAGCAGTCTTATATAACTGGTTTCAATGGATTTTCGCAATTTTGGCTCTTTCTAAGACAAAAAATAAATCAAAGTTGTCAAAACGTTCACTCTGTGAGAGTTCAGCTTTAACACACCAAAACTTTTGAAATGGACCACCCCACTCTGTCGATATTAAATGGAATATTAAGTTTTGAAACGTGTTAGTTTTTGTCTTTTGCGAACGCACTTTGTAAAGTCGAAGTCTTCAATGACAAGGCTCTTAAATGTTCTAAATCGACGGTTTTAAAGATAATCATTACGAAACATTTGTAGACACGGATAAATAATTACAACTATGTGATTTACAGCAACAATATATAACAATGTAATTAAATTGTGCATCTCTATGGCTTATACATTTAATTGCAATTCATTAATATAAATATTGCATATTTGCATTCTTTTAACGCGTTTTTTTATAAGTTTTAAGTGTGTGTGTGTGGGGGTGGGGGGGGGGGGCATTTTAAAAATCGCCATGTTTGGAATTTTAGTTGATCATATACAACATGTGAGCATACACTTTTGTTCTGCAATTTTAATCTTCAAGAAGCAATTTATAGTCGGCTTAACATTTATACTGTTCTTAGAGTAATAACCCCAAATTCATATTTCTTCTAAATATGAAAATATTCTTAATGCAGCTTGGGACAATATACACACAATCGGCATAATCCAAAGTCTGCAACTTTGCTGACCAGTGAAGCAACATATACCATTGAGATTGAGTATTACTTCATGCAGAAAATTGAAAATAGTTTGATAGAAAACATACATGGATGCAAGCGTTTGTTAACATTCCATTGATTATAAATCGAAGGGAGTTAATCCAGTACCCATGAGAAACTATGCCTTCATTTTCATCACCAGTAATAGTATGATGCAACCTACAATGAAGTTGACAAAAAGTCGGACAAAAGCATATTTACCAATTTTGCAGAGAACAATGCGAGTCTGCATTTTACCTGACTCAAAATGGTCAAGTTTTTTGCATAAAAAAACTTGTTCACCGCTGTAGATGAAAACCGTTGTGTATACGCTCCTAAAACTTAAATCGACGAGCGTTTGATGAGAATGAAAATTTAGCATGATTTTTCAGCTATATTAAAACTTAGGACATTTCGTGTCCAGATATTTGGGAAATATTTTACCGATTTTCCTATTTTTTGTTTACATTTAAGGCCTTTTTCTGCCCATCTCACGGGTCAGAATATCTGACCCATTCTCCATGCCAAATATGTATATTATTCCCAATTTCCATAAAAAAAATCCCAAATGAGATGAAATCACTTTCACGAAAGCCGGTCTTCTAGACTTACTCCTAGCGCGGGGACAATTCATTCGGAACAATTGTTAATTTACAATTATAAATGCATTTATTAGCACTTTTGGGGGAAATTCATGGCTATATACACTAATATAAGAGAAATGTTGCCCATAATGATGATTTTGTTGGGTATCCTTATTCCCTATAATGCCAAATATTACACGACTTGATTTTTTCTCAAGTATTTGTCCCAAATTGACAAAAGGCCTCAATTTTCTTCCCGCTTCTGTTAATTTTACGTCGCAAAATTTCCCAATTTGTCTATGGTGTTTTCCCCCAAAATGGATAGAAAGAGCCCTGCATTTGGTACCGTTTGAACTTCCTCTATCCACTTAGATGTTTACCTTGATCGTTTACTACTCTTTAGTCGTAAATACACTGACAATATGTAATTCGATGTGTTGAATGTGAATTCTAAAAGCTATTCATGTAATTTGTCATTTGCATATCTTAATTATTTTTTTAAATAATTATAGGGTTATAGGGTATCGCGGATATTAAAACCGGTTATTTCAATGTAGACCACATTGCTCACGCATTGCAAGTATATTAGGATCTTTTTTTCCGTTAGATATCCACTGCATGCATCAGATCGACAACCTCCTCAACATATCTGTGAGTGACATGTCGATAGTTTATAACTTTGGTGATAGTGAGGGTTCACAAGGATACGGTTCAAAGCGATAATGCCTGTACACAGTGATAAGGTTCTCAGTGATAATGACTGTATGCACTGATAATGCTCACAGTGATAATGATAACATTCACAGTGATAATGATTATGTTCACACTGATAATGACTGTTCACAGTGATAATTACCGTTCAAAATGATACGTTTACAGTGATAATGGCTGTTCACAGTGATAATTAACGTTCCTAGTGATACGTTTTCAGTGATAATTACCGTTCCTAGTGATAAGTTCACAGTGATAATGCCTGTTCACAGTGATAATTACCGTTCAAAATGATACCTTCACAGTAATAATGGCAGTATACAGTGATAATGACTGTTCACAGTGATAATTAACGTTCATAGTGATACGTTCACAGTGATAATTACCGTTCCTAGTGATAAGTTCACAGTGATAATTGCTGTTCACATTCATAACTACCGTTCAAAGTGATACGTTCACAGTGATAATGGCTGTTAACAGTGATAATTACCATTGATAGTGATACGCTCATAGTGATAATCGTTTTTCACATTGATAATTAACGTTCAAAATGATACGTTCACAGTGATAACGGTTGTTCCCAGTGATAATGGCTGTTCACAGTAATAATTACCGTTCTAAGTGATACGTTCACAGTGATAATGGCTGTTCACAGTGAAAAATTACCGTTCCTATTGAAACGTTCACAGTGATAATTACCGTTCCTAGTGATACGTTCACAGTGATAATGGCTGTTCACAGTGATAATTACCGTTCCTAGTGATACGTTCACAGTGATAATTACCGTTCCTAGTGATACATTCACAGTGATAATTCCCGTTCCTAGTGATACGTTCACAGTGATAATGGCTGTTCACAGTGATAATTACCGTTCCTAGTGATACGTTCACGGTGATTATCACCGTTCATAGTGATAAGTTCACAGTGATAATTACCGTTCATAGTGATAAGTTCACAGTGATAATAGCTGTTCACAGTGATAATTACCGTTCCTAATGATACGCTCACGATGATAATGGCTGTTGACAGTGATAATTACCGTTCCTAGTGATACGTTATTCAGTCTAGTGTCATAGATCGTTCTGTACTGTTGGGTACTGTCATGTTCTTTATTTTACCGTACTGTACTGCAGTGTGGGGCCATGTGTGGTCTAGGGTCATATGATGTCATGATCTGTAGAGTGACTTCATGTGCTATCACTTTGCTGCACTGCACTGTACTGTAGTGTAAGGTCACATGCTGCCCGGTACTAGAATGTACTGCCATCAGCACGGTATACACCGGTCCTGTCATATACTGTACTGCACTGTACTGTAGTGTAAGGTCATATACTGCCCGGTACTAGAATGTACTGCCATCATCACGGTATACACCGGTCCTGTCGTATACTGTCCTGTATTGTACTGTAGTGTAAGGTCACATGCTGCCCTGTACCAGAATGTACTGCCATCAGCACGGTATACGCCGGTCCTGTCATATACTGTACTGTATGGTATGGTACTGTAGTGCAAGGTCACATGCTGCCCTGTACTAGAATGTACTGCCAGTAGCACGGTATAAACCGGTCCTGTCATATACTGTACTGTATTTTACTGTAGTGTAAGGTCACATGCTGTCCCGTACTAGAATGTACTGCCATCATCACGGTATACACCGGTCCTGTCATATACTGTACTGTATGGTACTGTAGTGCAAGGTCACATGCTGCCCTGTACTAGAATGTACTGCCAGTAGCACGGTATACACCGTTCTGTCATATACTGTACTGTATTAGAATGTACTGCCATCATCACGGTATAAACCGGTCCTGTCGTATACTGTCCTGTATTGTACTGTAGTGTAAGGTCACATGCTGCCCTGTACTAGAATGTACTGCCATCATCACGGTATAAACCGGTCCTGTCATATACTGTACTGTAACGTTCTGTAGTGTAAGGTCACATGCTGCCCCGTACTAGAATGTACTGCCATCAGCACGGTATACACCGGTCCTGTCATATACTGTACTGTACTGTACTGTAGTGTAAGGTCGGATGCTGCCCTGTACTAGAATGTACTGCGAGCATCACGGTATAAACCGGTCCTGTCATATATGCTGTCCTGTATTGTGCTGGTTGTCCTTCACATTCCTATACATCAGTATTTATTGGCAGCTGTATATTGTTCTGTATATTTCAACGAGGACCCATCTGTTAAACTAATTGATTTCTCTATAGGGGTGAAGTGATTGTTTCACAAGTATACTAATATATCATATTTATAATTATCACTTGCCGCCTTGTAATCGATATCAGACACAATTATATTGATGTATGTTTTATATTATGGTTACAGAAGCTAATGGGTTATCTAGCGATATTGGATTTGTTATGAATCATATAAAAATCTAAAGAAATTACCTTTTTCAATACTTTTCTCGAAATATTGTCTTTTTTTCCGGATAACAAAGATGTTTGTTCTTGATAGTCACGCTTATCGCTCCCACGGTCATATGCACGAGTCAGCACCGCACTCCGCACGTGCTATCCAATGAATGCACCACAATTCCGTTCACTTATTTATCGAAAGACATTCGGCAGAACTCACACAATGTTTTAGCTTAATCCAAGTAAATTCACCACATTTTTTTCTACACTTGCTTACTTTCCAATAAATACGAAAGTCTGTTTTCAACCCACCTTCAATTCAGATTAACATCTCGGAATGATCCAGTACTCGAGAAGAGTATGGATAAACCGTGAATTTTATACATGCACATTTAACGTGCATGATCATTCCCTGTGTTGGCCATGTGTTTCAGGCGGATCGCGCGGTTGAATCCCGGGGGTAATATGAGTTCAGCGATCACTGCTGTAGGATTCACCTGCCTCTATCATCTCAATATTGATTGAATTCTCAAGGTATTTTGAACTTGAACTACTTAAATATCACTGTTAAGATTTTCATACTCCAGCACTAACATCCGGTTACTGTTATATTCGTCTAAAGAGCTCAGTCTCCGCGTCAATACATATCTTGGTCACTCACACTCATGTTAATTAATCACGATAATGCATAGCAATTAACTACGATAATACTGCTCATGATACCAGGATACTGATATACTTAGTATATACGAAGTATAATATACAATTAATGACAGGCCACAACCTGTCCGGTTTGTTTTGTCGTAAAAAGACCTCATAAACAGACAGAAGCTTTTTATCAACGATAATCGAGTTTAGGTATGAACTAAACATGAAAGTACCTGCACTTTAACTTAAGCGGTTTATTTAACGTTGGTTATAGGATAATTAGATAATTACGCCCATCATCGTGTTTGCTGACAGCTGATTTGTTTGTCTTCCTTGTTGTTTATAAATGATGATGCCCGAGGTGATTGAGTTGATATGGAGTTTTATATAATGTTGGTGTAAACATATTAAATGAAACGGTTTAAAGTGGTAATAAAAATCAAAACGTACACATTTATAACACACATAAATACACATTAGTTGTGAGTGATAAACCTTTAACTACTAAAAAATGCATTGATGGAAAATATTAATTACTGATAACAAGATTGTCGTGAACCGTGTATTTCATAGCCGAAAACCATTAAAAGGTTCACAATGAGCCACTATCGTCTCATAAGGTAGAAATACCGTGTTTTGTACACCTTTCGTTCAAATTAAACACGATATCCTTCATAAGAACCATTGTTTTCGATGTCGATTTATCCTTTTCGGTAAATTAACACGACTGTATTAAATGTGAACTGCTGATTAAGGAGTAAGTCAGTGCATGTTTAAATGACTATAGTACGTTTATTTCAATACCAATGTGCCTACTATGTATTGACTTCAATAACCGTGATGTTTATTAGCAGGATCGACTTCACTTTTACAAATAGAATTTCGTTCGCACATAGTCAGACAATATTTAATACAACTATGTATATTATATGGTATACCAGTGGCGCAGCTATCCCTCTATCCATGTGGATTCAAAACTGTGCGATGGCGCCGGGGACATGCCTCCTCGGAAAGTTTTGAAAACCATGGTGCAATCTGGTTCACTCTGAAGTGCCGCATTGACGTCGCGTGTAATCTTTGTCTTATACCGTTATTACAAACCTTTGGGCACTTTTAATGAGTATTTAATAACTCGTCCTCAAATTCGTAGGCTACGTTTGTTTGTATCTTGTTAAATACTGGAAAATGGACAGTTTTAGGACCATGTAGTCAAGTACGAATACGGCACCTTTGGCTAATATTATTTTATTTCTTTGCCATAATCATGTGGATTCATACGCGTACTCGGCGTATACGCAGCTACGCGCCTGTATACATATAAAAAAACAACAACAAATTCATATCAAGTATGATCGGAACTACCTTCTTGGCTGATTAAAGCTGCACTCTCACTGATATACCGTTTTGACTACTTTTTTATTTTTTTGTCTCGGAATGAACCAATTTATGCGTAAATATCAGCAAACCAGTGATATAACAATGCTGACAAAAGATTAGATCACAGATTTTCATAATATTTTCGTTCGAAAATTTATGTTTTATGGCTAAAAGCGTTACTAACGGTTTAAGAAAAATGAATAAAACATTTTTTTTTAAATTAAGTATGAGAATCTGCAATCAATTTTTTTTGTCAGCAGTTTTAAATCACTGACATGGTTTCCATGCATTGTCGCATAATTTGGCTCGTTCTAAGACGTGAGGTTGTGAAAGAGGAGTTGAACAGAATTTGGTTCAAATTACATTTGCATTCAAAAGCAGAAGATCTAAAAAATAATGCCATTTTTGTTGTTTCGTGTTGATTGATTTTAATTTACGAACTAAGATATTTACGTATTTGTGAACTTAAGTCTATAGTTTTCAATATTTCATTTATTTGCAAATATATTATCAAGAAACCATCTGATATTGTTGGCTTAAAAATCTGCAACATTTTGGCCCAATAGTGTATTCAAATTGTGGAAAGACTTTTCTGTTTTAATGTGAACGGAATTTCAACAAATCATCGACTAAAGATTTCTTTGTTCTATTTACTCACCAACTCCTTAAAGCTACACTCTCATTAGCTATACCATTTTAACAACATTTTTTATTTTTGTCTTGGAAAGAATTTTTTTGCGTACATATCTGTAAACCAATGATAAAAGGTTGCTAACAAAAATCAGATCGTATATTTTCATATTCCCGTTCGAAAATTAATGTTTTATGGCTTAAACCGTTACTAACGGTTTACGAAAATTCCATAAACATCAATTTTTTAACTTAAATATAAAAATCAGCGATCTAATTTTTTGTCAGCAGACTAAAATAACTGGTTTCAATGGATTTTCGCAATTTTGGCTCTTCTAAGACAAAAAATAAATCAAAGTTGTCAAAACGTTCACTCTGTGAGAGTTCAGCTTTAACACACCAAAACTTTTGAAATGGACCACCCCACTCTGTCGATATTAAATGGAATAGTAAGTTTTGAAACGTGTTAGTTTTTGTCTTTTGCGTACGGACTTTGTAAAGTCGAAGTCTTCAATGACAAGGCTCTTAAATGTTCGAAATCGACGGTTTTAAAGATAACCATTACGAAACATTTTTAGACACGGATAAATAATTACAACTATGTGATTTAAAGCAACAATATATAACAATGTAACTAAATTGTGCATCTCTATGGCTTATACATTTAATTGCAATTCATTTATATAAATATTGCATATTTGCATTCTTTTAACGCGTTTTTTTTTATAATTTTTAAGTGGGGGCGGGGGCATTTTAAAAATAGCCACGTTTGGAATTTTAGTTGATCATATACAACTTGTGAGCATACACTTTTGTTCTGCAATTTTAATCTTCAAGAAGCAATTTATAGTCGGCTTAACATTTATACTGTTCTTAGAGTAATAACCCCAAATTCATATTTCTTCTAAATATGAAAATATTCTTAATGCAGCTTGGGACAATATACACACAATCGGCATAATCCAAAGTCTGCAACTTTGCTGACCAGTGAAGCAACATATACCATTGAGATTGAGTATTACTTCATGCAGAAAATTGAAAATAGTTTGATAGAAAACATACATGGATGCAAGCGTTTGTTAACATTCCATTGATTATAAATCGAAGGGAGTTAATCCAGTACCCATGAGAAACTATGCCTTCATTTTCATCACCAGTAATAGTATGATGCAACCTACAATGAAGTTGACAAAAAGTCGGACAAAAGCATATTTACCAATTTTGCAGAGAACAATGCGAGTCTGCATTTTACCTGACTCAAAATGGTCAAGTTTTTTGCATAAAAAAACTTGTTCACCGCTGTAGATGAAAACCGTTGTGTATACGCTCCTAAAACTTAAATCGACGAGCGTTTGATGAGAATGAAAATTTAGCATGATTTTTCAGCTATATTAAAACTTAGGACATTTCGTGTCCAGATATTTGGGAAATATTTTACCGATTTTCCTATTTTTTGTTTACATTTAAGGCCTTTTTCTGCCCATCTCACGGGTCAGAATATCTGACCCATTCTCCATGCCAAATATGTATATTATTCCCAATTTCCATAAAAAATCCCAAATGAGATGAAATCACTTTCACGAAAGCCGGTCTTCTAGACTTACTCCTAGCGCGGGGACAATTCATTCGAAACAATTGTTAATTTACAATTATAAATGCATTTATTAGCACTTTTGGGGGAAATTCATGGCTATATACACTAATATAAGAGAAATGTTGCCCATAATGATGATTTTGTTGGGTATCCTTATTCCCTATAATGCCAAATATTACACGACTTGATTTTTTCTCAAGTATTTGTCCCAAATTGAGAAAAGGCCTCAATTTTCTTCCCGCTTCTGTTAATTTTACGTCGCAAAATTTCCCAATTTGTCTATGGTGTTTTCCCCCAAAATGGATAGAAAGAGCCCTGCATTTGGTACCGTTTGAACTTCCTCTATCCACTTAGATGTTTACCTTGATCGTTTACTACTCTTTAGTCGTAAATACACTGACAATATGTAATTCGATGTGTTGAATGTGAATTCTAAAAGCTATTCATGTAATTTGTCATTTGCATATCTTAATTATTTTTTTAAATAATTATAGGGTTATAGGTTATCGCGGATATTAAAACCGGTTATTTCAATGTAGACCACATTGCTAACGCATTGCAAGTATATTAGGATCTTTTTTCCGTTAGATATCCACTGCATGCATCAGATCGACAACCTCCTCAACATATCTGTGAGTGACATGTCGATAGTTTATAACTTTGGTGATAGTGAGGGTTCACAAGGATACGGTAGTAGTTAGAAATTGATGGGAGTAGGATTCCCCAGGGGAAGTTTTACTCATAGAAATTGATGGGAGTAGGATTCCCCAGGGGAAGTTTTGCTCTTCAACGAAAATTGTGTCCTTGGAAGCGGGAAGACTCGTATTGTATACTGTGATGGTCCTTTACGATATAAGTAAAAGAATTGACAATAATGCCAGTGTGTATAAGTAAACGTGAATGAAAATTGTTGTAGAACGATAATGTTCTTTATAGTATAAGGGAAACAACTGCTATACTACACGTCGTGGAAATACGGAGAAGCGTTATTCTTCTTAATCACCGTTGCTGGGTTGCGTTAATACTTTAAATTAGTACTTGGTGTCGCTAATTACTGATCGTTTGTTTATATTTAAAGGCCAGGATTATAAAGACACTTTTTGTAGCTAAATGCTCATTCGATGTCAGACCAGTACCCTAATAACATTATCATGGATAATAAAGAGAAAGAAGACATTTTAGAGAGATATTATTTTGATGAGAAAAATCCCGCTGCTTACGCGGGTGCGCAAAAACTGTTTCGTGTTCTTGATGATAAATATCCTGGAATATTTTCTGTTTCCTACGTAAAGCAATGGTTAAACGATCAGGACGCTTACTCGCTTCAGAAACCGAGACGACACAAATTTAAGAAAGCGAATGTGCGAGTGACGGCTATCGGCGAGCAGCTGGACATTGATCTTTTGTCGATGTTTAACATAGCTGATGAGAATGATGGTGTACGTTATTTGCTTTGCGCCATCGACATTCTGTCCAGGAAACTGTGGGTGAAACCATTGAAAAACAAAACGGCAAAGGAAGTTTTAAACGCTACCAAGGACATGATGATTGACATTTCTCCGATAGAAATCCGCAAGGTTCGAGCGGATAAAGGTAGCGAGTTTTCTAATCAATGGTTTAGGAAATACATGAAGAATTTGAACATACATTTTTTCACCACAAACAACTCCCCGAAAAGTAATTTTGTAGAGCGAGTTCAAAGGACTCTAAAAGAGAGATTGTATAGAATGATGAGACACAAGAGAACTTATCGATATATCGATGATCTTCAAAATGTGGTCGTGAGTTACAATACAACTCCTCATCGAGGTTTGCACGGTTTAGCCCCTAATGATGTCAACAAAAGCAACGAAGCCGATGTGTGGGCGAAAATGTATTTGAAGAAGTCAAACAAGCCAATCGCCAAACCTAATTTTCACTTTAAAAACGGTGATCTCGTTCGCATTAGCTTCACTAAACAGCCCTTTCAGCGTGCCTATCAGGAACAGTACACCACGGAGGTGTTTAAAGTGTCAGGTCGAATTCTTAAGCAAGCCATTCCCATGTACAAACTGAAAGATTTAAAAGGTGATCGCATTCAAGGTTTGTTTTATACCGCTGAACTGCAGAAGGTGAACAAAGACGAAAACAGTTTATGGTTTATCGAGAGTATACTGAAGAAACGAAAAAGGAACAGAAGACGTGAATATTTTGTTAAATGGCAAGGGTTCCCCAAAACGTTCAATAGTTGGGTAGATGCTGATGATGTTGAGGACGTTGCGTGGAACACCAAATAATCATCATGGATAGGTATTTGTACATTAGAAGCGACGAAAGTAACGCTTATTTTTCGGATAACCAAGTGTATCGATTTAAAGTGCATCTGAGTGTACCATTGAGCTTGCACGGCAATTGGAAAGTGGCACTGACTGAGTTGTTTGCTTCCGAGGAATCTAAATTGAAAACGGCGAATGAAGCTTTATACGTTTACTCAGACCTTTGTAAAGAAAGCATAGTCCACGGATCTGAACAACCGCTGTTACGACGGTTGGAGAAAAACAATAAAAGAGGCTGGGACTATATTTTGGATACGCCTTATTACGTACCAGTAAAAAGGACAGAGGTGAGAGAATTTCTGATTTATATTAAATCGGAGAGCGGCACCTTCGCGACAGAGTTGAAACAGCCGGTGTACCTGACGCTTCATTTAAAGCAGTATCCATTCTTGTGAGAAGAAAAAATGACATTATATGTTCCTAATCCACAAAAGTGGGTTGATTTCTTTGATCGCGTTAGCAGCGGTAAAACGTCTTTGAATCAATCCGGAGGTGGGCGGCGTTTATCAGTCATACCAGTGGACTACTTAAAAGCGGTAGACGATAAAACTTATCCTATAAAAGCTGTCTTACCGGCGGAGCAAACGACAGCGCAAGCGAAGTCGGAGCTTGAAAGACAGGATATAAATCCGGCTAGTGTCGTGGATATGCTTCAGTCTAGCACAGGACAGCAACGACGCGGGACTAAACGCAAAAACAGCAACAAAAAGTCTCACAAAGGAACCAAGCGTCATCGCGGAGGTGGTAAGAAAAAAACGTATAAAACGAAGAAAACCTCGAGAAAGGGGTGTAAAAAGTTGAAAGGCAGCCGAAAAAAGGATATATTTGAAATTAGTTAAAAATATGTCGGTGTTGAATGAAAGTAAATTTAAAGAAGGACTCGTGTCGGAGCTGGCTTTATTCGATCTTCCGAGCACACAAACGAGTGTAACTAACATTTATGATGAGGAAATTCGACCTATGTCGCAGGCCTCTAGCGACGGTCCTTTTGAGTTCAGAATTAGCGGTCAGAACTCCATGGACTATTTGGATTTGAAAAATTCAAGGATATTTGTGAAGGTAAAAGTTACAAAGGCGGATGGAAGTGCCATCGGAGAGAAGGCGGACAATAAGGTCGCGCCTGCCAATATGTTTCTTCAGGCGTTGTTTTCCACCGTGGAAGTCACGCTTCAAAACAAGGCCACCATTACGTGCAACTACAACCCATACAGAGCCTACATACCAACTATACTGAAGTATGGGCGGGATGCTGCTGATAGCCAGCTTACCACACAGTGCTTTATCATGGACGATGCAGACTCTCCTGGTAATTTTGTTTATATCATAATGCCTTGACAAATAAATACTACGTTGTTTTTATTTGTTTGTTTTAAAATTATATCCTTTTCGATATCTCGCATTAAAATGTTATCTTTTTTTTTGTTTTGTTTTTGCAGGAGTTGTCGATCCTAATGGTACTAACAACGGACTTTTTCTGAGGAACAAATTAATAGCCCAGTCCGCGTCGCTAGATATGCAAGGATGTATATTCCACGATCTGTTCGATATGAATAGATTCCTGTTGAACGAGGTTGACCTGAAAATCAAGCTTTATAGGAGTCCAATAGAGTTTTGTCTGTGTGCGGCAGATGCGGTACCCTATCAGTTGGTCATTGAAGACATTTACATTCTCGCGCGAAAGATCCGGGTGAATCCCGCTGTCATTTTCGGTCATTCCAAGATACTAGAGAAGCAAAATGCTCTTTACCCCTACAATAAGGTGGAGGTGAAATCAGTCAGTATTGCATCAGGTTCCACCACGTACAGTTGGGATAATATGTACCAAGGCAGACGTCCCAACAAGTTAATCGTGGGGTTCGTGAAAAGTAAGGCAGTGAGCGGGGATATTAGTACTAACCCGTTTAATTTTGAGAACTGCTCCATTCAGCAAATCACTGTGTATTGCGACGGTCTTCCCGTCGGATCTAACCCGCTTAAGCTGGACTTTAGTGCTTCTGGCACCTCCACCATACGTGCCTACACCAACTTGCTTTTATCTAGCGGGAAGTGGAGGCAAGATGAAGGCAACCAGTTAGATAGAACTCACTTTATTGGCGGTTCTACGTTGTTCGTGTTTGAACTAGAGCCTGATTTCTCCCATCACGGAGAGTATTTGTCACTAACAAAATCTGGGAATGTACGACTAGACGTCGTCTTTAAGAATCCGTTATCAGAGCCTATGAGCTGCATCGTGTACAGCGAGGGTCCCGGCTATTTCGAAGTGAACAAGGAGCGAGATATAATTTTGTCGTAATGGAAACATCCCAACTGACATGTATGATCGATTGTGACCCCGTGTTAACAAAACGAGTGATTGGCGTTTTTCCTGCCGATAGACTACCGCTTGAACTTCCAAAGACTCCTTTCGGATTTATTGCCAATACGGACATTCACAGCAAACATGGTCAACATTGGTGCGGATTTTTTTGCGACGGTTTCGGGCATGTGGACTTTTTGGATACCTATGGTAGAACGCCCGGTCAGAATAGTTCGTATTTTCAACATTGGCTACGTATCAAAGCTAGCAAAGTACACACCAACCGTATTCAATTACAAAGTGATCATTCTAATGTGTGCGGACTATACTGTATCTTGTTTTTGCGTCAAAGACTACTCGGATACACCTATCAAACATTTTTAAACATGTTTGATGTTTCGGCTGTAGATTGCAATGATACATTTATAGCTGATACCATGTTTAACGCTTATCCATTATGTCTAGTGAATGAGTGGAATAATCATAATCAGATATGCGCTTCTTTATTGCCATGCTTGTAAAACTCATACGTTATGCATATTGTAATCAATAAATGAATAAAATATATGTTATTGTTTGCGTTTTTACTTCATTCATGAGACATGTAATAAAAACAAAACTATATGTTGTATATATTTATTTCACTTTGTATAAATGAAGAATGGCATACACATATACTATATTTTACATAAAACATTATAGGTCACAATTTTCTGCAAGGAGTGATTTTAAAGTCATTAATGTTAAAACTGTGTTCAACACCAATCGAGTATCTTTTTGAAAGATCCTTTTCAGATACGATTGTAAATGTCATTGCCTCCTGCGTTTCCATCGCATCTTTTGCATTAGGTTCAGTAGCGACTTTGTAATGTCCGTAAGCATAACTTTCTACTGCGTTTTTTAGAAATCTTTTATCATCGAATGCAGAGAGCCCCGTTTTTTGAATCGTTTCACCGAGTAATGCATGTCTGTGACTTCTAAGAGAGGACATGGACGAGATCCTGCTAGTTTCATCGAATAAAGTATTTTTGTAACAGTCATGTTTTAACTCTTTTTTTACCGTTACCTTAGTAATGCCTTTGGCTCTCTTAAAATCTTTATCGTTACATCGAAAGCTATACATTTTTGATCTAAGTCCCACAAATTCAGTAATGGGGCTTCCGTTGGTTTCGTCTTTCATTTTTCCTAGCACTTTTTTATTGAGATCACTTTGAAGAAAATGCCCCTCCGGGTAGTCAGAGGTGTCGAAGTACTCCATTGAAGCGTTCATGTCTTCGTATATATCGTCTGTATCGCAAGAAAACAGGAGGCTATCTAAAAAAACAACAAAAAAACACCAATCAGTTGAATTATTGAATGAGTTAGTTATCCGACATGTAGTACTTTCCACACTTGTTTTTACGCTTTACTTGTTTTGGTGTAGTTAAAAGATAACAACTATAGATCGGTTTATAACAAAGAGTATACGTTTTACCTGTATCCGTCATTTGTAGTTGTGTCGAGGCGTTGTTGTACTTCGTTTTGATATAATTGTACCAAAAGTCGTACATCAGACATTTGCTCAGATCTGAAGCGGAGAATCATAATACAGATAGAAGTAGTAATGATAAAATTGAAAGACAAAGCGCGACATTGTATGTTTTTAAGATAGTAATCTTCAACAATGACAACAAAAGAAAAATGTATTCATAAACGAAACACCATACCTAATACACTCATGCCACAAAAAATAGGTTTACATAAGCTGACTTTTGTCCTGTACAGTTCCACCGCAACCAAGTCTTCATTGAAGATGGTAGTATTTTTGTAGGCCGGTTTGGCAGTGACTTTTTGAAGTCTACCTTCTGTATGTACCAATTCAATATTCTTGTGGAGTCTCACGTTTTCCATGGTCTGAAAGGGTTTGAAAATAGTTATAGATTCTTCATTCACGCGGAATGTTTAACAGAAAAATAGCATAGCAGAGATGATTATAAAAAGTAAAATATATCTAATGAAAGACTTACCTTTCCAAACACGGATACATTCATCAGTTTGTAGAAATTTTTCTGGAATGCGGACGTGGCTATCTTACGCATTTCCGTGTTTTGATCAATGTAGGTCTTCATCCACGGTTCTTGTTTGAATTTGAGAATTCTATGAACGGCTTTGAGTTCCATGCCTAGTCTGATGTATAACTGTAGGTTTCTGTAATGCAAGACGTAATGATCTTTGTCTTCTAATGTGGTCAACAATTTCTCCACTTTACCGCGGTTTGGTAGAGGGTCCTTCTCAGATAATCCGTGCAGCTTTCTGAGCAGTTGTCTCGCATACGGAGAGCTCTTCGTTCGAAATAGCTCTTCGCACGGGGGCTAAAGGTAGGCAGTTATGACTATCGTGAAGACTTTCAGGGTAATGTAACGACACCTCTAGAATGTAACCCGTGTCACCTGCTTCCGGAATAGACATGACATCAAATGCCTCAATGTATTTCTGGTTCATGAACACAAAGTCACGTAGTGGAAGAGGTTGCACCATAGCCCAACCGTAGAGATTGTTTGCGTCTAGGTACTGTAGAAATGTCGTAGGTTGTAAAGGGTCGTACTCTCGCACATATTTGTTGTTTGCCTTTTTATAGCGATTTGATATCTGAGACACACCTCCGCGAATGCCGGCCTCTATCATCAATATTTTATCGATGTCCGTCAGCAACTCTAACTTAACGTCTGTCATTTTCAGACAAGCTGACCAAGATAGACCGGGTGAAGTGTAGAAATGACATGGATCTAGCTCGTACTGTTGTAAACACAGCTTTCTAAATGACTCAAATACATCGCTCAGTAACACCACATCAGTTTTCAGATACAGATCATGATACTCTCCTAACGAACGCATGTTGAACGTCTGAAACACGGTGCGCGCGTGTTCATAATCTTCATTCGAAATATGTTCTTTTTTGATTGTTGAATAGAATTGATCTTTAGACGGTAATTCTGACTCATCAAATTTATCGAAGGAGTCCATGTATTCGTACGGATAAACGCCCTTTCGAAGGAGTAGGTGAGCATGTGTTTCGCTTTCAGACAGCAAATGTGTGAAGGCTGGCAATCCATCTTGAGCTAGATTTTCGACCAAACTTTCTAATGAAGCGGGAAGGAACTGGAAACTGTCTATAAATCTCAGTCTATCTAGTGAAAAACTGACATATCGCTCGGTATTTTGAGCGATACATTTCAATGGATAGTCTTTGAAAAGACCGAGATTTTCGCAGAGAATGTGGGCATCAAAATTTTTCAGGTTATGAAATACGACGGGGATAAACTTTGCTTGTTTACAACTGAGATTACAGCTGTTACAGGCTGGTCCAATGATCTCCCCAGTGAGATGGTTATGATGTCTCACTATCCTATTGTAGGTCTTGTCGTAAGACGTGAATCGTGTTTTGCAGATACAACAATGAGTAGCATTTTCAATAAGATCATTATGTTCTTCAGTAATCTGCATGGGTTCAATAGTGGAAAGAATCTCTTGTATATCTTCTTGCTCTTTTAATAACGATTCGATGAATTTCTTACCAGCGTCTTCACCCCTATAAATCACAGAAGGTTTGGTGTATTGTTTATCTTCGCACACAACTTTATAACCGAAACCGCAGACCTCGAGTTTGCTCGTCGCTGTGGTAGCAGACTGTTCAGGATTTGGTGAGCAAGTGTGTAGTTTTCTGTTGATGGTTTCAAAATCGGCGTATATCACGAAAGGGACTGTCAATGTCTTTTCATAATCTTTAAATTCAAGAATATCGTTCTGACCGGCAATGGGAAGTTCTACCCTTTGGGCTTCATGCGTTGAACAATACTGCTCATGTTCTTGTAGTGACCTTTCCTTGCTAAATCCGTGTAGGCAGTAAGAGCAAAAATATAGTTGGTTGTTATGCGTCTTTGTGCGAGACAGAAAGCGGTTTAGATTGGTAATCAAACAATAGTGCGATTTTTCCTCGTGCATCAGCCACAATAAATTGACATGGTGCAAGCGATGGCGTTGCTCGGTGATTCTTAATGGAACGATTGACTCGTCCTCATAGGCAAAGACATTGATCGATATATGTTCATTTTGGCGTTCCACTTTCCGTATTTGCGATAAGGTGACGGGAAAGCTGATGCCAGACATATTTACTTCGTATTCGTATTGATAGTAATGTTCCACGCGTTCCGGTTCAATCGCTGTCGGATGTAATGACGCTATTAGGCAGTATAGAAAACACTTATCATCCTGGTTTTGAATATTTAATAGACTTCGACTCTTTGACAGCGATCTCGGTAAGGGTATATATGCGGAGCCCTTGACGGGTTTGTACACCACAGTATGGATTTCTAGTTTCAACACTTTTTTGATATACCACCCCGAGCCTTCACGAATGAATTTTTCCAGACTCTCAAACATTTTCTGCATCGCCTCATTTAAATCGTGTTCGTCTATATCATCCGCCGACAATGTTCTATAAGTTCGACTTCTAAAATATGGCGCTGTCACTACAATGTCTGAACCATCGTCGCGCTGCATTTCTACTTGCACGCATAGATTCCATTTAATACCTCCTAATGCGCGCGCGCGAGACTGTAGATAGGCCATGACTCTGTCTCTGTTATTAGCGAAAAATGTCAACACATCGTATCTTTCGTTTCCTCTGGGTTGCAAATATCTGTTTATCACTCCATTTCTTAAAGCCGATTCCTCATTTTGTTGATTCAAATCAACGTCATTGTCCTCATTATCATTTTCTTTTTCATCGTCATTATTGCGTTCACCATTATCTTCTTTCTCTATACTAGCATCAGACCCATCGACAAGTTGCTTTACACTTTGCTGATCGTATGGTTCGTCAACATTTAATGCAGCGGGGGTTGTCGCTCTTCGACCGCCTTGTTGATTTAAAGGATGGTTCTGACTTACATGATGAAATAATTCATCATAATTTTGAAATTCTCGTTCGCAATGTCGACACGAAAACTGAGTTGTGCACCTTCTCGGAGTTCGTTGATGTACCTTTGCCTTATGTCGATTGAGATTATATTCTCTCCCGAACGTTTTATTGCATAATGTACATGAAAACGAGGCAGATGTTTGTCTTTGTGGACGGTGTAATCCGTGAACCTTTTTCTGATGATTGCGCAGTTTTTCTAAGCGCGCATACGATTTATCGCATTGTTCACACTTGCGTTTGATCATATGACTCTGCATATGCTGTCGCCGTGCTCTTATAGTTTTGTAGTGTTTAGAACATATAACACATTTGAATCCTTTGTCTTTCTTTTTAAAATTCTGACTCTCTCTACGATTTAATTCCTTGTCACTATCATCCGATAAAGTATCACTCTGTTTCTTTTCCATTTTTGTTTACTTTTTCAACGAAATATTCAAAAAAAAAATATCCAAAATGTTTGAAGGTAAAGTAAAGTGTTTTAAGCTTTCACAACGAAACTGTCTTCTTCGACTGCCTCCATCGTACTGAAATATTCGTAATTTAAAACCGAGTATAATATAAAAACATCAACAATTTTTATAATTAACATCACCGGGAGGTGTGTCACGTCCTCGATATAATCAACACTTTTAATTAAAATCACCGAGATGTGCTTTTCATGACTGAAAGTTGAGAATTAAATGTCAGTTTTATGTGATGGATCATTAAATATGTATGAGAAAATTCGTAACCACACCTAGAGCTATTCAACATTTTATTTTTTTAATTAAAATCACCGGGAGTTGTGTCTTGTATTTCTTTTCATGATGGAAGCTCGATAATTAAACCTGTCAGTTTTATTTGAAAGATCATTTATTATGTATGAGAACATTCGTAACCACACCTAGAGCTATTCAACATTTTTAATTTTTAGATTAAAAATCACCGAGAGGTACGTCTCCTATTTCTTTTTCATGTCATTAAACCTATTCAACGAATCTGAAATGGCATTTATAATTCATAAGATCATGCACCGAATAAAAGTACCTTTAAATGGTGTAGTTAATCCAACGTTGTTTGACATTCTTTCCATCTCCCTTTGATTGTATACGCCTTCTCTCGTTCAAGCGCTTCTTGGCACCCTTTTCCTTTTTAACATTCGAATGTGTTAACCTCCTCCTATCGAAATGCATTTCTGAGAATGGTTTACGCACATATAGATTTGGTTTTTCTACATCGGCGTTTTCTTCGTGTTTAACTTCGCTATCATCCGTAGATGTTTTTTCTAAGCCAGACACGGACGAATGTTCGTCTCTTTTATCCGCGTTTTTATCACTGACAATATCATTAGCAACCGAGGATGTTTCGTTTCTATCTCGCAGACTGCCACCTCTTTGTTCAGATTCAAGCTTAAGTAAATGATCGTATTTACTTTTCGGCACCACAACCATTTCACGAGCCATCCTTCTTTCACAACAACTTGCTTTTGATGGTGTTGATAAATGGTAAAATATATTTGAAATACTTTAAAAGCAATTCCTTTCTCTTTTTCAACGAAATGCTTTTGCTTATAAACTGCCGAATAACAGTTTTATGTTTTGCCAACTGTTTTTTGTCTTTATCTGCCAGAGGATGATAACCTAGCATCAAATTATACACAATTTGTACAATAGCGTTTAACTGCGACTTGTCTATCGCTCTTAATAACACCTTTTTCTGTTTGATAGAAGTATTGAGAAGTAGACGTAAAAAATCCTTTTCCTTTTTAATTAACTGACTCATGTTGTCATACTCTCAGGTTGATACACTATCATTAACTGGCCGGGTAAAACGTTCGTTCGAAGTTTATATAATGAGTCGGAATGCGGAGAAAGATCGACCAGAAGATACCTGTATTTCTCGGCAGTGGCTTTCTTGTACGCATCCATAAAGTATTTGATCTGACCGGGAAAGATTTGTCGACCTAGCGTCTGTATTTGTAATTCATCTCGATTGTTTTTAAATAAAAAGAAATAGTGCGTGTTTAGACTAATGGTACGAAATTCGCGTCCAGGACAAAACGCATTTTGGCAAATGAGAAAGCAAAAGAACTTGAAATGATGCGCATATTTGCAATAGATGTCTACGACGGCTTTAGATTTCGCGCTTTCAATCATCAAGTCGTCAATCACCAAGATCTTTTCTCTCGGTTCATTCATGTGCCAGGTTTCAAGTTCAGTCTTTGTGGGTAGACCCTCGTAAAAGGTCATGTGCGGTATAGCCTTTTTCATGTCCGCAAACAAAGGTTGATAAACACTATAGCAATAGTAAATGGCTTTTATCGGTTTAGTAAAAGCTCCGTCAGTATGTTTTAAGAGTTGATACACGAAAGTACTCTTTCCCACATTGCTCGGACCTAAAAAATTAAGTCATAAAAGCTTAGCTAAAAGCTTTATTGGAAGCCTTCCATCGAAATCTAGTGCCTACTTCAATGAAATCTAGATCATATACTTTTAAAAAATGAAAAGTAAATCGATTCATAACTTCTTTAATTTAATAAATGTCATAATGTAATAACCCGCATACACGACTAACCTATTACTTGAGCCGTAGAGTTCGCTTCTAGCTTAACCGTACTCTCCATGTCTAACGAGATATCCAAATGAAACCAAACCACATTCAACGGGCTAATTTATACTTTTTTTCAAAAAGTTTTTTCCAATTCAAAAACAGACTCAGATGTTCTATATACTCTTTTATTGATTATATTTTTTCCTAACACCAATGAAAATATAGATATATACATAGCATTCATAGTTCATATAAATGATCAAGACACATACAGTAAAATCATCAAACAACGAGCACATATAAGCATCAAAGAACGTACACATACAACAAGATATAACATCATTTATCAACCTTTGCAAATGCCAGTTAGTATGCAACATTTATTATTTTTTTTGGTTAGTTTGCAAAGTTAACCGAATCTGTGATTTAACATGAGCAATTGAACAGTCATTTGTATCATTTTAGATTTCCACTGCTCACTTTTCATATCAGTTTCGCGCCAATCGTTACAATACACTTTAATTTGAACATGTTCAACACTTGAACAGACACGTCGAGAAGAGATGTTGCTTCGTTCCATTTCAATACAATATCGGATTCATCCACTTCAGCGAGAATGTCATCGAAATATAACTCTAGCTGCTGTTTATCCGTTAAGTTAAACACGTATGATCACTTTGCGATAAACAAGCATTTTGACAGCCGAAACACTTCTTTCTGAAAACAAGGTACATATTTTTGCTAATTTCTTTAGCATAGAAAAAGTCAAAATACGATTCTAGTAATGACACTTGACTGAGCTCCATATTTCTTTACTAATTTTTAAAATTTTAAAAATCAAAATTCACACTCGCAAATGCTGCAACGTCGTATGTGTCTCTAGAACAAGTCAGCTTTATATACGCACACTCGGGCGACCATTTCTTGTGTTCAAGATCGGGAATGTCATTGACTGCCCACTGGCTCACTTTAACGCCGCACGCGAAACATTCTACAATATCTCCTTCTTTCGAATAAATAAATCCCGATTTAGCTAGAGCGTATTTATCTTGATTCATCTGCTGAGGCCATGTTTGATAGGAAGATAAACGATCCTCATACTTCGCATAACTATTTCGTTTTAACCTGTTCCCAAAAAGTACAGTTTCACTAGAATTCATCTTGGTATATGAAATCGAATTACTCAAAGTTTTTACCAGCTTTCGTAGTCTTTATAGGTGGTTGGATTACACAGGTGACATTTGAAGTACGATATTTGATTGTGATGAGGATCGTCACATACGCGCTCTGGAAACACGCCACTTAACACGTCAATTGGGAACTCTGTGGATGCGACTGAACCGTCTGGACACGCACCACTTAACACTTCAGATGAAAACTCTGTCCATGGATTCAAACCATTGTGGTGTCGTATATTGTACTGATCGTGGCTGAACGTCAACTCCATTGATACCATTGTCGGTGGTGATACCATTTTCAGTGGCATGTTCGTCGTTCATTAATGTGCTTTCAAAGTCCCACGTATCATCAAGTCCGGAAAGACCAAGCACATTCTGCGGAAGTTCTTGAAACGCTTCAGATCCCCATGTCATTACCTTTTCACCTTGTATTGTATAATGCGTTACTGCATCACCTTGTACCGTGCAATGTGTAGCTTCCTGTTGCTTGTCAGACACTTTGTCTTTACATTTTTCATTACATGTGTAGAACTGATCGATCCACTGTCCATTGCCGATTTTAGTTTTGGTTTCCGCGGATGCAACTCATGATTCTGATTCTTCATAAAATGTGTCTTACTTTGCACATGACGACCAACGAAACAATCCGTGATCCATTTCTTACACGTGGAACAATATATATTCTTAACACCGCTCTTTCTGACTTTCATCTTGGCGTTCGCAACTTTGAATACTCTTTAGAGAACACCTTCATTTTATTCAACGCTAAGCTCCTCTCAATTTACTATCACGCATAGCTCCTCCCAGGAACGAGAGTCGTTGTTTTCTCATTGGCTCACAAAATGTCAGCAATATC
Source organism: Mya arenaria (assembly GCF_026914265.1). Taxonomy (NCBI): domain Eukaryota; kingdom Metazoa; phylum Mollusca; class Bivalvia; order Myida; family Myidae; genus Mya; species Mya arenaria. The sequence goes on along the minus strand of NC_069132.1, from coordinate 34,759,297 downwards.
AATAAAGCATCTCATAACAAAGCAAAAGAATCGTGTAAATTACTACCACAAACTATACATTTCCTACTTACAGTTACTCTATCAGACAAACGTTCTTCTACTAAATAGGTAGTTTGTCTCTTCATACATATGACACAACATCTCGTGTCATCATCTACGTAAAAGGATATTACTGCTGGCAAAAATAAGGATGGCGTTTTTGTTTTGTTTTCTAAATATTGTTGTAAAAGTTTAAGGGTTTATAGGAGCGCTAATTATTTCTCTGAAAACTGAACGGCCATGCTGGGCATTTCTTATAGGTAAATATATAACCGCATCAACAAGTCCTTGATCATCGATAAGTTCAATACATGTAAGAATAGCGATATAGTATTTTCGACACGAAATACAACGACACAGTTTTACAGCTTTTCTAGCTGTTGAAATATATGCAGAACGTCTCAAAACAGATATTCTTTCACTGTTACATATACACTGATCCATTTTCTATTAAAGTTAATATAGTTTAGCGCGTTGGTCTCTCGTCAATCATCTATCATTTACAGTCTAAAGTTGTTGCATCTAATAGGGATAATGACGTTTTACGCTTGTCTTAGCCGTATCTGTTTTTTGAGCAGCAGCAGCGGACGCAGCACTAGTCGTATCTGTTTTTTGAACAGCGACGTGTGTAACTCCTTTAGCATCCCCAGTTGTATCGCTAGAGAACCCCTAAAAAAATTAAAAATGGTTGGTTAATTAATACTTTACCGTTGATGAGATCATAAAATCAAACCTATTTAACAAAATTTAGGTGTGAAATAAATTTTATAATAAAAGCAAACAATGTTAATGCCTATAAACATATAGTCTACAGCTTCTAAAATAAATTTATTTCTATAAAATAGTCAACTACAAATAATGAAATACCAATACATATCAAAGAACAAACTAGTTCTACAGTTATTTACTTTAAAATTAATGAAAGCAAACTTACTTCGATCATCAACACTTCTTCTTCTATAGCTTGGATCGCTTCTTTCAGCTGTATAGTTTCCTTCCACGTCAACCATACGGATCTGGATTTCTCCTTTACCAGTTCGCCGTTTTCATAGACAGTATGATTCACATATACATTTAAGTATTCTCCATTTTTCTTAACCGTTACATTCTTATTAAAACCAAACTGTTTTCTAATCGGTTTGTCCATGTTCTTAAGAAAATAAATCTTTACAAGTGTTACTTTGTTATAAGTTTTTCGAAAAGTTATGGAAAAGCTTTAGTTCAAACAGTTGTCGAAAGCGATTTGAAAATGCTGTAAATTGCGCTGGACTTATATACGTTGGCTTAAGAGGTGGGTCTGATGTTGCTCACGTTTTTAATTTAAATGCAAATAAAGTCTTCAATGACTCCTTTGAAACAGGTAATGGATTCTATTTAAGATGTTATTTTTCATACATAAATATTTTGAATTGAAGGCGTCTCCTCTTTTATAGAAATTAGTTCTTTTCAAGACACGAAAATTCAATTTAACATCTCGACAGGTGTCATTGGGTTGATGACATTTTGATGAGGTTGTTGGCTATAGAGGTTCATATATATATATAAATGTAATAAAGATTACAGGCGTCTCCTCGTTTTTTAAATTAGTTCTTTTCAAGACATACAATTTCAATAGTACAACTTGGTGGGACTTCTATTCAATTGATAGCATTTTAACGAGATGATTAACTGTAAACGGTTATACCCTATATGTAAATGAAGTGTTAAATACACGGTTATAATCTATATGCAAATAAAGAGTAAAAATATGTGGTAATATATATGCAAATGAGCTGTTATTACATTTTATTTTGTACAGCAAAATATGTATCATCTAAACACTCCATTTAATAGGATGTTATTACACAGTTATTTTAATTAAAACGTAAAATGGATGATGAACAAAAAATGTTAAACTGAAAGAAATGTACTCTGCTAGAATATGTAAACGCCTAACTATTCACCTATATACAACTTTTAAAAAGCACCATACACGTTATTTAGTTTATATAAAACAAACTTTGCGAACTTTACGTTATAACAACTTTATGTTTATACCAACAGTTATGTTTCAAGAACTTTGGATGGAAGAATGCGGGGTATGCTATGAAGAGGCTGAAATTTACTTTAGAAACGTATGTCAATGTACATCTGTAGTGTGTAAAAACTGTTTTGAAAGGCTAGACAATTGTCCATTTTGTACAACAACAGATATGTTTCAAAAACTTTGGATGGAAGAATTTGACATTTGTAATGATGACAAAGAGATTTATTTTAAAAATACGTGCAATTGCAAATCTTTAGTATGACAAGACTGCTTTAAACATATAAGTAAATGTCCATTTTGTAGAGCTCTTATTTTAAAATTAAGTAAAATGAATGTGCGTCATTTCAACCAGCGTCTACTGAAACCATCATTTTATTCTCGGAACCAGCTATACCCGAAATCAGAGCATTACCCGGATTTTTTCCTTCAACATTTTTACCGCAAACAGAATCTAGATTAGCTAAAAACAATTGGAATTTTTGGTTTCATAGATTAAATGGATTACAAATTATAAGACCGACACAGCTTTTCAATCAAGTCACGTCCATATACTATTAAATACTGGTAGATTTGATATTCTTACTCAAGGGGGACGTTGTGTTAACAGAACAGAGGAATATCATTTTGTTGGAAGACAATTACATACATTTCAATCCTCTGTTCAATTTTAATAAGAAAGGAAGGACAACCCTGTCTAGGTAAAAACAAACGCGTATAGAAAACGCCAATTAGTTGTGTGTAACCTTAAAATCGATCTGAACGGGAAATAGCATTACCCGTTTACGACAACCATATACCGTTCTGGAAGGACTTTGTTTCCGGGTTTTTGCACAAAATAAATATTCTTAATTTTTGTTTCATTGTTTTGCTGCTTTCATAAAAGAACAAAGGTAGTGTCTGTACATATAAAAAAGAGTTGTGTCATCACGACCAAAACTCAGTGATAGGTGAATTGAACTATATGAGGACATTAAAAATAGTCAATATTGAGATGTAAAGAGACAGTTTCAGAGTAATCACATACATGAACATTTCAAGACTCAACTAAATTGACGAGATAGAAACCCAACCCCCCTAAACGTCGACTGATGGAGGTTCCGTCCACTGTTTGTGATGTCAACAACAGACAATTCTGTTAAAATGTGCTGCAAAAGTAATTTGCCATTTACTAGTTGTACCATAAACACTTTTCAATTGTTCAATTACAATTTTTATGTTCTATTAATCTTAAATGCTGTTTTCTATATAGAGTAGTTGTTGATCGGCTTACAACAAATTATATAAATGGTGGTATTTACAATAATAGTTCCGTTGTTGTATACAACCATACAAAATGTAAATAGTTTATAGATGTTTCTTTTAAAACGTAAAAATTTGTTTTATAATAACAAGTACATTTTTGCAGACATGTTCATGACATTCACCATGCTTTTGAACCTATCCAGGGTTAGAGAAACTACAAAGACAGTCAGCACACCTTCGGTCAAGACTAGCATAAAACTTAGTGCTTTGATCATGGAGTTTATGCATAAAATCTCCCCAGGTCAGCATAAAACACAACACGTAAGTTTTTGATGGGCATTTTAACTTTGAGCATTATAATTAACTATTATTGCATTCTGTATCATTTAATGAAACCATTCAGTTGCACTAAAACAACTAAGAAAATTTTGATGGAAACCAAGGTGTATATATTAACAAAAACAAATCTTTCTTCTGCTAGAAGATTAGAGCATACTTGTATAATAATAAGAGATAGTCCAACACATCAAACTCCACAAACACCACTGTCCAATCTGTTATTTCAAAATGTATATTCCAAATGATGTATATCAAACAACCACAGAACCCATACATGTATAACCCACCATATAAGCTGAGTTTTTTTTTTTATAAAGTTTTGTAAGCTAGACATATTTAAAGATAAACTAAGAAAAGTCTAGTATTCCCATGAAAGTGCTGCTGCTGTTTGTTTATCTAGAGTTAAAATGTAATAAATTATATCCAAGAAATTCCTAAATATGTGTAAAAATAGCTTATAAATTTATTATTATGCATGGCTTATTACATGTAATACATGCTATGTTTTCCTTGCCTTGTTACATTATCCCTCTTTATCATTTCAGCTCAGTCTCATCAACTCGCTGGAGGGGGTAGCTGCCATAATCATCATACTTTAAAATCTCATAATGCTGCACAAATGGAACATAATTGCATTAAACCAGACAAAAGTTGGAGGTTGCTGCTTTGATGTGGCACTGTGGTCCAGGATGGTTGACAATAAGGACTGATTGTGATACTGCATGGATGGTTTAAAATAAACACATTCTGTGTTCAGTTTTGTTTGACAATAATTAGAAAACTGTAAAGTTTGTTTATGCATCTGGGTAAGGCTCGCTTTTGTAGACTGTGGTCAGCTTTGGTTCCTAGCTCACATGTTATGGCTCATCCTTCATCAGATAGGTAAACATTGTTTTCCTGGAGGACATATGGTTGACTAACCTGTAAAAGAAAGGATCTTTAAATGTTTTATATACTGTTGTATGTTGTTCCTACTGAAAATTTATGTATTTACAATACAGAAGACAGAACAATCAGTTAATTACCTAATACTTATTAAAGCATTGAATGGCTTATAAAAAAATGGGTGTATCTAAAGGTCAGTTTTTTTTTAAAATAATGTATACAATTCCATTTACCTGTAGTAGTCATATTGTATATCATATTGCGTTTGTTGGCAGTCTATAGTTCCCTAGTTTCATGTATTTGATTGCAAAAATTGTAAGCTTCTTGTTTTTTTTATATTTGTTAAAAGCAGTATGTGTATTTGTTCTTTAGTAAATATGTCATTGATAATACAATAAAAAGTATAGAGACTTGATCAGAGGCCAAACATTTAACATATACCCCGTTAAGTGGCATAGGGGCATAGCCACACATTTGACAATATGAACACATGAACTAGTAACAACAACAAACAGAGCAAACAAAGAAAATGTATTTCATCATAAATATTTCATTCCATATTATGTTATATGGTTGTTTTGTATTTTAATTAACTATTCATTATAAAGTTTGTTTATATTTGTTGTTACAAAGTTGTGTGACTATTTCATATGTTTGACAAAGTTTCATGGTTGTTAATATTTTAAAAAATAAAATTCATAATAAAACATACCATTGTTTGTTGTTGTTTGCAACTCATCCAGCTGCTGTTTAATTTCCATTTGCTAAAACCCAAAAACACTCATTCTAAATATGGTTGCAGTTTATTAAGATAAACAAACAAAACAGTTCAACAATTATAGGACTAGGAGACAGGGTAGTCTTAGCATTATGCTAATGTTAACGTTTTTATGTAAGCTCCATATACGTTGACAAAGGTTCCTGAAACTTAAATTGATAACTTGACATTACAACCAAAATCAGGACTGACTCTTGGCTGACTCTGTAATTAAAGTGACTTTTTATCATTAAATAATGTGTCAACATGGTACTGGTTTTTTAACAGAATGTTATAAAATATGTAGCCCATTATGTCTTCATATGAACTCAAAATATGAAAAACAAAACACAATTAAAAAAATGAAGAAAAAAAATCAACTTATCTGGCAATTATTATTTTGGATCAACAAAGTCTTCTGCTTTCAAGATGTGGTTCTGAAAACAAACAAAAAACAACATAATCTTGCAAACATCGCTAGTTTAAAAAGGTGATGCAAACAAAAAGTGATTTCAATAAGAGTGTTTTAAACAATAGGTTAATGCAATACATAAAATGCAAAACAAAATACCTGTTGTTCTATAAAACTTCCCAATCCTGGCATAGGCAGGCATTTACTACATAAAACACAATTGTTGTATCATTTTTATATATATATTTTTATGATTTTATTCCAATCAGCTTTGAGAATGATTTCAATGTGAAAGTTAAATCATAAAAATGAAACCCACTGATAATGCTTCCCTCGACAGCTTTTAGTTAATATTTTAACAGTTGACACTCAATTTTTACATCATTTTTTTTTATTTAATTTTAGGGTTGGATACTTTTTTTAATTAAATGTGTAGGATACCAATTTATTTTTGAATACAGGGCGGAAATATCTCAAGAGTTATATCATTTTCTTCAAAGCAATTCAAAAGAAGTTAATTATATAAGTTTACATCATTTACATAATTTACAAAAAAAGGTAATTTTAAAGTTATAAACACCGCCCTTCAGGAATGCGTACTTACAAATATATGTGTTACTATTACAAATTCCTCCTTTATAAAAACTGAAGCTTATCTTGCAACTAAATAGCTCAATGGATCCAGCTGTTTAAAAGAGAACTAACTATTTAAAACAAAGCATAAATATATAGAGAAGTTGCTTCCCAATGTCAGTATTGATGGGTGATACAAACTACAACTTTAGCCGCATTATTTTAATGCGCTAGCACTTTCATCAAACATTTTAGCAATGACTTTTAAAACCAAAATAACAACGACTTACCTCAATTATACATATCATCGTGCTATGTAAGGCGTCTTAAGCCGATGTTTACTGGTGAGAGTAATTAGTAATTCATACAAATCTGCATGTACAGACTGTAAAAATGTGACCAATAACCCTCACCATAATCCGATAACTTTTCGTTGTGTCCTATTGCACAATACACACCGTTTAAAGGGTTTTCAAAGCGTTCACGATATTTGTCTTAGATTTAATTTTAATACTGTGTTAGTTTATGGTATGTACCTGTGTTTACCTGTATAGCTATTCTCACAACATATTATTTTTGCGTTGTCCTAGATAAAGTCCGTACATGACTGTACCTTGTTTTCAAGATGAAATTAACTTATTTAGTGCTAACATTAAAATTACTTGCGAGGTACAAGCTTAAAATCAAACATTGAAAGAGCATTTAGCTATACAAAGGGTCTTTATAATCCTCGCTTTTAAATATAAAGAAACGATCTGGAATTAGCGACAGCAAGTACTAATTTAGAGTATTAACGCAACCCAGCAACGGTGATTAAGAAGAATAACGCTTCTCCGTATTTCCACGACGTGTAGTATAGCAGTTGTTTCCCTTATACTATAAAGAACAATATCGTTCTACAACAATTTTCATTCACGTTTACTTATACACACTGGCATTATTGTCAATTCTTTTACTTATATCGTAAAGGACCATCACAGTATACAATACGAGTCTTCCCGCTTCCAAGGACACAATTTTCGTTGAAGAGCAAAACTTCCCCTGGGGAATCCTACTCCCATCAATTTCTATGAGTAAAACTTCCCCTGGGGAATCCTACTCCCATCAATTTCTAACTACTTACGGTTCAAAGCGATAATGCCTGTACACAGTGATAAGGTTCTCAGTGATAATGACTGTATGCACTGATAATGCTCACAGTGATAATGATAACATTCACAGTGATAATGATTATGTTCACACTGATAATGACTGTTCACAGTGATAATTACCGTTCAAAATGATACGTTCACAGTGATAATGGCTGTTCACAGTGATAATTAACGTTCCTAGTGATACGTTTTCAGTGATAATTACCGTTCCTAGTGATAAGTTCACAGTGATAATGCCTGTTCACAGTGATAATTACCGTTCAAAATGATACCTTCACAGTAATAATGGCAGTATACAGTGATAATGACTGTTCACAGTGATAATTAACGTTCATAGTGATACGTTCACAGTGATAATTACCGTTCCTAGTGATAAGTTCACAGTGATAATTGCTGTTCACATTCATAACTACCGTTCAAAGTGATACGTTCACAGTGATAATGGCTGTTAACAGTGATAATTACCATTGATAGTGATACGCTCATAGTGATAATCGTTTTTCACATTGATAATTAACGTTCAAAATGATACGTTCACAGTGATAACGGTTGTTCCCAGTGATAATGGCTGTTCACAGTAATAATTACCGTTCTAAGTGATACGTTCACAGTGATAATGGCTGTTCACAGTGAAAAATTACCGTTCCTAATGAAACGTTCACAGTGATAATTACCGTTCCTAGTGATACGTTCACAGTGATAATGGCTGTTCACAGTGATAATTACCGTTCCTAGTGATACGTTCACAGTGATAATTACCGTTCCTAGTGATACATTCACAGTGATAATTCCCGTTCCTAGTGATACGTTCACAGTGATAATGGCTGTTCACAGTGATAATTACCGTTCCTAGTGATACGTTCACGGTGATAATCACCGTTCATAGTGATAAGTTCACAGTGATAATTACCGTTCATAGTGATAAGTTCACAGTGATAATAGCTGTTCACAGTGATAATTACCGTTCCTAATGATACGCTCACGATGATAATGGCTGTTGACAGTGATAATTACCGTTCCTAGTGATACGTTATTCAGTCTAGTGTCATAGATCGTTCTGTACTGTTGGGTACTGTCATGTTCTTTATTTTACCGTACTGTACTGCAGTGTGGGGCCATGTGTGGTCTAGGGTCATATGATGTCATGATCTGTAGAGTGACTTCATGTGCTATCACTTTGCTGCACTGCACTGTACTGTAGTGTAAGGTCACATGCTGCCCGGTACTAGAATGTACTGCCATCAGCACGGTATACACCGGTCCTGTCATATACTGTACTGCACTGTACTGTAGTGTAAGGTCATATACTGCCCGGTACTAGAATGTACTGCCATCATCACGGTATACACCGGTCCTGTCGTATACTGTCCTGTATTGTACTGTAGTGTAAGGTCACATGCTGCCCTGTACCAGAATGTACTGCCATCAGCACGGTATACGCCGGTCCTGTCATATACTGTACTGTATGGTATGGTACTGTAGTGCAAGGTCACATGCTGCCCTGTACTAGAAAGTACTGCCAGTAGCACGGTATAAACCGGTCCTGTCATATACTGTACTGTATTTTACTGTAGTGTAAGGTCACATGCTGTCCCGTACTAGAATGTACTGCCATCATCACGGTATACACCGGTCCTGTCATATACTGTACTGTATGGTACTGTAGTGCAAGGTCACATGCTGCCCTGTACTAGAATGTACTGCCAGTAGCACGGTATACACCGTTCTGTCATATACTGTACTGTATTGTACTGTAGTGTAAGGTCACATGCTGCCCTGTACTAGAATGTACTGCCATCATCACGGTATAAACCGGTCCTGTCGTATACTGTCCTGTATTGTACTGTAGTGTAAGGTCACATGCTGCCCTGTACTAGAATGTACTGCCATCATCACGGTATAAACCGGTCCTGTCATATACTGTACTGTAACGTACTGTAGTGTAAGGTCACATGCTGCCCCGTACTAGAATGTACTGCCATCAGCACGGTATACACCGGTCCTGTCATATACTGTACTGTACTGTACTGTAGTGTAAGGTCGGATGCTGCCCTGTACTAGAATGTACTGCGAGCATCACGGTATAAACCGGTCCTGTCATATATGCTGTCCTGTATTGTGCTGGTTGTCCTTCACATTCCTATACATCAGTATTTATTGGCAGCTGTATATTGTTCTGTATATTTCAACGAGGACCCATCTGTTAAACTAATTGATTTCTCTATAGGGGTGAAGTGATTGTTTCACAAGTATACTAATATATCATATTTATAATTATCACTTGCCGCCTTGTAATCGATATCAGACACAATTATATTGATGTATGTTTTATATTATGGTTACAGAAGCTAATGGGTTATCTAGCGATATTGGATTTGTTATGAATCATATAAAAATCTAAAGAAATTACCTTTTTCAATACTTTTCTCGAAATATTGTCTTTTTTTCCGGATAACAAAGATGTTTGTTCTTGATAGTCACGCTTATCGCTCCCACGGTCATATGCACGAGTCAGCACCGCACTCCGCACGTGCTATCCAATGAATGCACCACAATTCCGTTCACTTATTTATCGAAAGACATTCGGCAGAACTCACACAATGTTTTAGCTTAATCCAAGTAAATTCACCACATTTTTTTCTACACTTGCTTACTTTCCAATAAATACGAAAGTCTGTTTTCAACCCACCTTCAATTCAGATTAACATCTCGGAATGATCCAGTACTCGAGAAGAGTATGGATAAACCGTGAATTTTATACATGCACATTCAACGTGCATGATCATTACCCTGTGTTGGCCATGTGTTTCAGGCGGATCGCGCGGTTGAATCCCGAGGGTAATATGAGTTCAGCGATCACTGCTCTAGGATTCACCTGCCTCTATCATCTTAATATTGATTGAATTCTCAAGGTATTTTGAACTTGACCTACTTAAATATCACTGTTAAGATTTTCATACTCCAGCACTAACATCCGGTTACTGTTTTATTCGTCTTAAGAGCTCAGTCTCCGCGTCAATACATATCTTGGTCACTCACACTCATGTTAATTAATCACGATAATGCATAGCAATTAACTACGATAATACTGCTCATGATACCAGGATACTGATATACTTAGTATATACGAAGTATAATATACAATTAATGACAGGCCACAACCTGTCCGGTTTATTTTTGTCGTAAAAAATGACCTCATAACCAGACAGATGCTGTTTTATCAACGATAATCAAAGGTATGAACTAAACATGAAAGTACCTGCACTTTAACTTAAGTGGTTTATTTAACGTTGGTTATAGGATAATTAGATAATTACGCCCATCATCGTGTTTGCTGACAGCTGATTTGTTTGTCTTCCTTGTTGTTTATAAATGATGATGCCCGAGGTGATTGAGTTGATACTGAGTTTTATATAATGTTGGTGTACACATATTAAATGAAACGGTTTAAAGTGGTAATAAAAATCAAAACGTACACATTTATAACACACATAAATACACATTAGTTGTGAGTGATAAACCTTTAACTACTAAAAAATGCATTGATGGAAAATATTAATTACTGATAACAAGATTGTCGTGAACCGTGTATTTCATAGCCGAAAACCATTAAAAGGTTCACAATGAGCCACTATCGTCTCATAAGGTAGAAATACCGTGTTTTGTACACCTTTCGTTCAAATTAAACACGATATCCTTCATAAGAACCATTGTTTTCGATGTCGATTTATCCTTTTCGGTAAATTAACACGACTGTATGAAATGTGAACTACTGATTAAGGAGTAAGTCAGTGCATGTTTAAATGACTATAGTACGTTTATTTCAATACCAATGTGCCTACTATGTATTGACTTCAATGAAAACCGTGATGTTTATTAGCAGGATCGACTTCACTTTTACAAATAGAATTTCGTTCGCACATAGTCAGACAATATTTAATACAACTATGTATATTATATGGTATACCAGTGGCGTAGCTATCCCTCTATCCATGTGGATTCAAAACTGTGCGATGGCGCCGGGGACATGCCTCCTCGGAAAGTTTTGAAAACCATGGTGCAATCTGGTTCATTCTGAGGTGCCGCATTGACGTCGCGTGTAATCTTTGTCTTATACCGTTATTACAAACATTTGGGCACTTTAAATGAGTATTTAATAACCCGTCCTCAAATTCGTAGGCTACGTTTGTTTGTATCTTGTTAAATACTGGAAAATGGACAGTTTTAGGACCATGTAGTCAAGTACGAATACGGCACCTTTGGCTAATATTATTTTATTTCTTTGCCATAATCATGTGGATTCATACGCGTACTCGGCGTATACGCAGCTACGCGCCTATATACATATAAAAAACAACAACAAATTCATATCAAGTATGATCGGAACTACCTTCTTGGCTGATTAAAGCTGCACTCTCACAGATATACCGTTTTGACTACTTTTTTATTTTTTGTCTCGGAATGAACTAATTTATGCGTAAATATCAGCAAACCAGTGATATAATAATGCTGACAAAAGATTAGATCACAGATTTTCATAATATTTTCGTTCGAAAATTTATGTTTTATGGCTAAAAGCGTTACTAACGGTTTAAGAAAAATGAATAAAACATCTTTTTTAAAATTAAGTATGAGAATCTGCAATCTAATTTTTTGTCAGCAGTTTTAAATCACTGACATGGTCTCCATGAATTGTCGCATAATTTGGCTCGTTCTAAGACAAAAAATAAAAAAGTCAAATTGTTCAATCTGTGAGAGTGCAGCTCTAAGATCGAACATTTGAAAAGACGAAAAACGTATTTATTTTAGAATTTTTAATTTTCAACAACTAGCGAGTTCAGTATACATAATTTCATACAAGTCAGTCTGTTTGAAGAGGATTGCGTGTGGTTGTGAAAGAGGAGTTGAACAGAATTCGGTTCAAATTACATTTGCATTCAAAAGCAGAAGATCTAAAAACATAATGCCCTTTTTGTTGTTTCGTGTTGAATGATTTTAATTTACAAACTAAGATATTTACGTATTTGTGAACTTAAGTCTCTAGTTTTCAATATTTCATTTATTTGCAAATATATTATCAAGAAGCCATCTGATATTGTTGGCTTAAAAATCTGCCACATTTTTGCCCAATAGTGTATTCAAATTGTGGAAAGACTTTTCTGTTTTAATGTGAACGGAATTTCAACAAATCTTCGACTAAAGATTTCTTTGTTCTATTCACTCACCAACTCCTTAAAGCTACACTCTCATTAGCTATACCATTTTAACAACTTTTTTATTTTTGTCTTGGAAAGATTTTTTTTGCGTACATATCTGTAAACCAATGATAAAAGGTTGCTGACAAAAATCAGATCCTATATTTTTTATATTCCCGTTCGAAAATTAATGTTTTATGGCTTAAACCGTTACTAACGGTTTATGAAAATTCCATAAACATCAATTTTTTAACTTAAATATAAAAATCAGCGATCTAATTTTTTTGTCAGCAGTCTTATATAACTGGTTTCAATGGATTTTCGCAATTTTGGCTCTTTCTAAGACAAAAAATAAATCAAAGTTGTCAAAACATTCACACTGTGAGAGTTCAGCTTTAACACACCAAAACTTTTGAAATGGACCACCCCACTCTGTCGATATTAAATGGAATATTAAGTTTTGAAACGTGTTAGTTTTTGTCTTTTGCGTACGGACTTTGTAAAGTCGAAGTCTTCAATGACAAGGCTCTTACATGTTCTAAATCGACGGTTTTAAAGATAACCATTACGAAACATTTTTAGACACGGATAAATAATTACAACTATGTGATTTAAAGCAACAATATATAACAATGTAACTAAATTGTGCATCTCTATGACTTATACATTTAATTGCAATTCATTAATATAAATATTGCATATTTGCACTCTTGTTACAACGTTTTTTGTTGTTGTTGTTTTTTGTGGTGGTGGGGGGGGGGATTTTCAAATCGCCATGTTTGGAATTTTAGTTGATCATATACAACTTGTGAGCATACTCGTTTGCTCTGCAATTATAATCTTCATATTTCTCATGAATATGAAAATATTCTCAATGCAGCTTGGGACAATATTTACACATTCGGCATAATCCAAAGTAATGGATAAATAATTACAACTATGTGATTTAAAGCAACAATATATAACAATGTAACTAAATTGTGCATCTCTATGACTTATACATTTAATTGCAATTCATTAATATAAATATTGCATATTTGCATTCTTTTAACGCGTTTTTTTATAATTTTTAAGTGGGGGGGGGCATTTTGAAAATAGCCACGTTTGGAATTTTAGTTTATCATATACAACATGTGAGCATACACTTTTGTTCTGCAATTTTAATCTTCAAGAAGCAATTTATAGTCGGCTTAACATTTATACTGTTCTTAGAGTAATAACCCCAAATTCATATTTCTTCTAAATATGAAAATATTCTTAATGCAGCTTGGGACAATATACACACAATCGGCATAATCCAAAGTCTGAAACTTTGCTGACCAGTGAAGTAACATATACCATTTAGCTTGAGTATTACTTCATACAGAAAATTGAAAATACATTGTAGTTTGATAGAAAACATACATGGATGCAAGCGTTTGTTAACATTCCATTGATTATAAATCGAAGGGAGTTAATCCAGTACCCATGAGAAACTATGCCTTCATTTTCATCACCAGTAATAGTATGATGCAACCTACAATGAAGTTGACAAAAAGTCGGACAAAAGCATATTTACCAATTTTGCAGAGAACAATGCGAGTCTGCATTTTACCTGACTCAAAATGGTCAAGTTTTTTGCATAAAAAAGTTGTTCACCGCTGTAGATGAAAACCGTTGTGTATACGCTCCTAAAACTTAAATCGACGAGCGTTTGATGAGAATGAAAATTTAGCATGATTTTTCAGCTATATTAAAACTTAGGACATTTCGTGTCCAGATATTTGCGAAATATTTTACCGATTTTCCTATTTTTTGTTTACATTTAAGGCATTTTTCTGCCCATCTCACGGGTCAGAATATCTGACCCATTCTCCATGCCAAATATGTATATTATTCCCAATTTCCATAAAAAATTCCCAAATGAGATGAAATCACTTTCACGAAAGCCGGTCTTCTAGACTTAGTCCTAGCGCGGGGACAATTCATTCGGAACAATTGTTCACTTACAGTTATAAATGCATTTATTAGCACTTTGGGGGAAAAATCATGGCTATATACACTAATATAAGAGAAATGTTGCCCATAATGATGATTTTGTTGGGTATCCTTATTCCCTATAATGCCAATTATTACACGACTTGATTTTTTTCTCAAGTATTTGTCCCAAATTGACAAAAAGGCCTCAAATTTCTTCCCGCTTCTGTTAATTTTACGTCGCAAAATTTCCCAATTTGTCTAAGGTGTTTTCCCCAAAATGGATAGAAAGAGCCCTGCATTTGGTACCGTTTGAACTTCCTCTATCCACTTAGATGTTTACCTTGATCGTTTACTACTCTTTAGTCGTAAATACACTGACAATATGTAATTCGATGTGTTGAATGTGAATTCTTTACTAAAAGCTATTCATGTAATTTGTCATTTGCATATCTTAATTATTTTTTTTAAATAATTATAGGGTTATAGGGTATCGCGGATATTAAAACCGGTTATTTCAATGTAGACCACATTGCTAACGCATTGCAAGTATATTAGGATCTTTTTTCCGTTAGATATCCACTGCATGCATCAGATCGACAACCTCCTCACGATATCTGTGAGTGACATGCCGATAGTTTATAACTTTGGTGATAGTGAGGGTTCACAAGGATACGGTTCAAAGCGATAATGCCTGTACACAGTGATAAGGTTCTCAGTGATAATGCCTGTATGCACTGATAATGCTCACAGTGATAATGATAACATTCGCAGTGATAATGATTATGTTCACACTGATAATGACTGTTCACAGTGATAATTACCGTTCAAAATGATACGTTCACAGTGATAATGGCTGTTCACAGTGATAATTAACGTTCCTAGTGATACGTTTACAGTGATAATTACCGTTCCTAGTGATAAGTTCACAGTGATAATTGCTGTTCACAGTGATAATTACCGTTCATAGTGATACGTTCACAGTGATAATGGCTGTTCACAGTGATAATTACCATTTATAGTAATACGTTCACAGTGATAATGCCTGTTCACAGTGATAAAAATACCGTTCAAAATGATACGTTCACAGTGATAATGGCAGTATACAGTGATAATGACTGTTCACAGTGATAATTAACGTTCATAGTGATACGTTCACAGTGATAATTACCGTTCCTAGTGATAAGTTCACAGTGATAATTGCTGTTCACATTGATAACTGCCGTTCAAAGTGATACGTTCACATTGATAATGGCTGTTAACAGTGACAATTACCATTGATAGTGATACGCTCACAGTGATAATCGTTTTTTCACATTGATAATTAACGTTCAAAAGGATACGTTCACAGTTATAACGGTTGTTCCCAGTGATAATGGCTGTTCACAGTAATAATGACCGTTCTAAGTGATACGTTCACAGTGATAATGGCTGTTCACAGTGAAAATTACCGTTCCTATTGATACGTTCACAGTGATAATTACCGTTCCTAGTAAAACGTTCACAGTGATAATGGCTGTTCACAGTGATAATTACCGTTCCTAGTGATACGTTCACAGTGATAATTACCGTTCCTAGTGATACATTCACAGTGATAATTCCCGTTCCTAGTGATACGTTCACAGTGATAATGGCTATTCACAGTGATAATTACCGTTCCTAATGATACGTTCACGGTGATAATCACCGTTCATAGTGATAAGTTTACAGTGATAATTACCGTTCATAGTGATAAGTTCACAGTGATAATAGCTGTTCACAGTGATAATTACCGTTCCTAGTGAAACGCTCACGATGATAATGGCTGTTCACAGTGACAATTACCGTTCCTAGTGATACGTTATTCAGTCTAGTGTCATAGATCGTTCTGTACTGTTGGGTACTGTCATGTTCTTTATTTTACCGTACTGTACTGCAGTGTGGAGCCATATGGTGTCCTGTGGTGTAGTGTACTGTCATGTGCTATGTTGAACTGTACTGTACGGTCTAGGGTCATATGATGTCATGATCTGTAGAGTGACATCATGTGCTATCACTTTGCTGAACTGCACTATACTGTAGTGTAAGGTCACATGCTGCCCGGTACTAGAATGTACTGCCGTCATCACGGTATACACCGGTCCTGCCGTATACTGTACTGCACTGTACTGTAGTGTAAGGTCACATGCTGCCCGGTATTAGAATGTACTGCCATCATCACGGTATACACCGGTCCTGTCGTATACTGTCCTGTATTGTACTGTAGTGTAAGGTCACATGCTGCCCGGTACTAGAATGTACTGCCATCATCACGGTATACACCGGTCCTGTCGTATACTGTCCTGTATTGTACTGTAGTGCAAGGTCACATGCTGCCCGGTACTAGAATGTACTGCCATCATCACGGTATACACCGGTCCTGTCGTATACTGTCCTGTATTGTACTGTAGTGCAAGGTCACATGCTGCCCTGTACTAGAATGTATTGCCATCATCACGGTATACACCGGTCCTGTCGTATTCTGTCCTGTATGGTACTGTAGTGTAAGGTCACATGCTGCCCGGTACTAGAATGGTCTGCCATCATCACGGTATACACCGGTCCTGTCATATACTGTACTGTAGTGTAAGGTCACATGCTGCCCGGCACTAGAATGAACTGCCATCATCACGGTATACACCGGTCCTGTCGTATACTGTCCTGTATTGTACTGTAGTGTAAGGTCACATGCTGCCCGGTACATTTAGTAATTTTCATCTGTGCACACACTACAAGTACAAACGCATTGGAACAAACCAAATTTCAAATGTTGAAGAGTGAAGAATTATTGTGAAAAATTCTAAATGTTAGAATACCATTGACTAAATAAAACAAATAGACATCGATTACCAACAGAGACTGTTTACATCTTATAATATTAAAAAGACATTACTTGAGAACTATCACTCTGACATTTTTGGAGGGGCATTACCGCCTACTTAGTGTTCTTGTTTCTTTACATATTTTAATTTAAAAGTACATTCATTGTTTTTAAATCTGAATTCTGAGTTAGTATCACAAGTAAAATTCATTTATTTGAATGATTACATTTTATGAATAAGTCCAATTAAGTTTTTTACAAAAAAAGGTTGATTTTTAAGCATTTTATTAGTTATAAAAATGTATAGTTACATGGCATTATGTATATTGCCTTTAAAACTGAACGGTAAACTATCATAAATTGTCTTTTAATATTTAAAATGATTTCAGCAGGTTGTCTTGTTATTAACTATTTTTTATGAATTTATACAACTGCTATATATTTTCAAACATCGAAATACTGCTCTGTTCCGAAGACTGACAAGATCAATCAAAATGATTTTTTCCATGTGTATCAATAATATGTTCGGTTTAACTTAATTTTTCTGTTAACTGAAGTTTATTTTACCAGAAACTGTTGTGTTTATTTCATAATCTCTGATAATGTGAAAAAAAAATCAAATATAGACAAAGTATTTTTAATTCACAGTAAAAAATCTTCAAAATTTGGATAAAAGTCCCATAGTGTACCATGATAATAACTATGTTGTCGGTAAAAGCTTTATAAAAGTGTGTATTACTTATACCTTAATTCAGTTTAAATAATTATGGCCTTTAAGAATTTGTGTTTTCATATAGATTTCCTGTTATATTGAGCTTTGTCAATTTGTGTTGTTGTTTTGTATTATGTACAATTATTACTTCTATTTCCTAACTTTTGTCTCATTTGAATTGTTACATACATGAAAAAAACACACACACTATTTTTAAAGATGCACTCTTACTCCCAAATAAGACTTATGATAATTAATATTATTGTTTTCATTTTTCAAAATGGGTTGATAGATGTCAACAACAATGCTTCTAATGAAGGATCTTGAGTTCAATTTGCTAATTAATAAGAATGAACATAAAACATGGTATTTCTGCCTTGTGATACTATAGTAGACCACAGTAAATCTTTTAGCAATCACCAATCATTTAATATTTGTCATGCTTTCTGCTATTATAAACAGGGTGACAAGCTTGTTATCAGTAAACGATATTTCAGTAAATGCATTATTTAGTAAGTAGTTATTGTTTTTCATTCAATTTGATGTGTGTTATACATACAATTATATGTATTGATTTCAAATAAGAGTTTCACTTTAAAGATGCTCATTTAAAGGTAATGAACAGACACACAAAAACTAGACACATTTGATACTAATTGTATGATTGATTATTGTTTTATATATAGGTGACCTCTGATTTGTTTTGGAGATATTCATAAATGGGTGTTATTCTTTATTGTCTTCAGTTTCTTATACATTTAAGGATTTTTATAATTGCTTTTCTGGTATATATTACAATGTAATTTAATGCAAATGAAAACACACTTTAAACTAGACACATTTGATACTAATGATATAAATGATTACTGTTTACATGTACTCTGATTTGTTATGAAGATATTCATAAAAGGGTGTTCTTCATGTTATTATACATTTTGGACTTGATTTAGTATTGCTTTTCTGGTATATATTCATTTAATGCACAAAGAAATTGTTTTAAGTGTTCAGTATCACTTTCACACATTGTTTACTATTATTTTTTTCATATTTGGCCTATTTATGCTTATATGTGCATTGTTGTATTTCAAAACCTTTGTGAAAAATAGCAACAGTATTATTTCTTTCATACATAGTCTGATACATATTCAGTTTGAATGCGTTATTGTTATCATATTTGAAAAAAATTGCCATTGTCCAATAAGACACATGCTGTTTTTGTGTTAATATCAACTAAAAACATCCATTTTCAACTCTTCTTTACTATGCAAATGAAGAAGTTAACATAATAACTCTATTGACTAGATTTTTATGCAATTTTACATTACATTTTAGTATTATTAAACAGCTAAAAACAAGGCATGTTATGTTATAAATGCATTTCATCTAGTAAACAATGTTCACTTTTTATATAACAGTTCAATAAATATGTTCTATTTATGTTTGCAACTTTACAGTTCAATAATTATGTTCTATTTATGTTTGCAACTTTCGGACGAAATGATAATGTTTATTAAAGTACTACACAAATTGTTATTTCATATCACTTATTCTTCCCTACAAGTTGTCATTCCAGCATGGTGACGTTGCCCCTCCTCCTATATGATTAGAACTGCAGTGTACATGAACAATAACTCTATTTCAGCGTATTGCAAGAGTTATTCCCTTTGTATCTTTTCCTGTCCGGAACATAACTAGAAAACTACTTTTTTGGAATTTCATTAAACATCATTCAATGGTTTTTAGCACAACGAGAGGAAGTGCAGTGCACAATGATTATAGCTGTTTTTAAGCTAATTACATAATTATTGCCCTTCGCCGCTTTTTCTTGACCAGAGCATTACTTTAAAACTACCTATGGTATTGAAATAAAACTTGGTATATGGGTATGTGGCAATGATAAAAAGTTTAGTGCACAAGCACCCTAATTCTGTCGTGTTCATTAATGTACCCCACCCCTAATGATTTGTTCAACTTGAAAATCTTCAATTTTAATGCTTTTGCCTATGTTGTCATGCAGAATACTACAAATATTTTGAGAATTTCATAGATGCGGTTCAATGCATCATAATATGCTTGTTGGCCTTGACATTCCTTGTTTTTCGACATATAACAAGTGCATAAACTATTAAACGGCGCCCTTTGATGCTTTGCATCAATGGTCTTTCTTGTATCTCTTAGAGTGATAGTCTGATACAATAAATGGATATGGATGGTTAAATGAACTTGTCCAAGATATAATGGCAAAACACGTTTTGACCTAACTTGTAGATAAGACCTAGATAAATTTGTTTGGTTATGGTTACATCCATTTCCGAAATAGGTAGGGTAGGTTTTCTTTTTATTAGGCTTTATAAATGTCATTTTCATCATTAGATAATGGTGTTAAAGTTATCTTTCCTGTATAAGCATTTAGGTTTTAACTACAAAGTCAAAAGCGATTAAACTTTTTTGGTTTTTCAAACTGACTATAAAACAGTAGTGTCGGCGCCTATTCTGTCGGTAGGGTCGGGTAACCCAAAGCAAATGTATTTTTATTGGCCTTAAAATTGGAAAAAGGGCTTCTAGTTTAATTGAGCTGAGAACTTATGCACCAGTCAATTGTAACCACGGGGATTTTACCATCAGTTTGTCCCCCAGTGCAGGCATTTTACCAGGGGTTGGCTGGACCGAAAGTCAAACCCCGACCTGGTGGTGGGGGGGGGGAAGAGCATAACTAGTCACAATTTCATCTTTTTAATACTTTCTGCACTGTGACATCCATTTTCCACTTTATGTAGGTTGAAAGTTCAAACATGTTTGGCGAGCTTTATATTCTGTATCTATGGTGAAAGCTTACACACCCAGAAAGAAAACTCTTACGACAAATGGAAATAAACTGACACACTTGTCAATAAGAATGTTTAAATCAGATGATGTAAGTCATTGTACAGCAAACTTCTTCCAACATCAGAACTGGGAAATCTGAAACATAAAACATTTAATCTTTATGCAACCAAACAAATCATGCAATTAATACAGTGTTGAAATTATATTTTAATTTACTTGTTCCACTATTCATTTAAAATTCTCATTTTAATCATCAGTAATAATAACAGAAGGTGAAGTCATATAAGGCATTCATATACACTTGACAATCATCCGAAAATACACAACGTCCGAATTACGTTAACTTCACTCAAGTCAAAATATTTCTTTCCAGGCAAGTGATCACCGAAACTCGAGTGTACCATTATATTATACATATAAATAGTGCTCAAATGCCGTTGTTATATTAACTTGATCAACAAAAGTAAAATAAATGGTAACCTTATAGCGTCCACTGGGCGCCGCCATCATTGGCCTTTGCCTGACGTACTGTATGAAATATCAGTAAGCAGGGAACCAGACTACTCGGCCATGGCAAAAAGGCTCCGATTGTTGTAAATCTAGCACTATACATGTACTAGTAGCATCTTTTCTCACATGTTTACTTTAGAACCCATCATCCAGGGGTTGTCAATTATTTTTTTATTAAATATTACAGGCCATGCTCTTTTGTAAACTTTCAGATTGAGAAGTGCCTGGATACAAGGCTAATATTGTTAACATCATCCGATACAATCAACTGGAACAAAGCTGAAATGGCTGCCTGACCTGACTTTAAAATCGGATGGCAATACATCAGACTAGAAGATTATAAGTATTGAGATGGACAAAATGAAACCTGAGCCTACCAAAGCTGACATATTGCACAAGAAACACATAAATGCAGGTATATGCTGAGATATTGAAATTATTTGTTGAAACTTCTCATTCATTTAGGAAGTTCAGTTGAAACAGAGTTGGCAAAAAATGAACAAAGGTATATACATTTTGAATTCTAATTCAGATGAGAACTTTACTGGCCAGCACAGAATGGTAAAATGCTAGTCTACCAACATAAATGTGCCTGGTTCGAATCAGTAAAGCTGATGAATGTACTGGTTGTGTAGCCAGGATGTGAATAGGTCTGCACTTGGCTGATAATGCATATCACTTTAAATGTTTAAGCTGCACTCTCACAGATTGTCTGTTTTACCAACTATTTTATTTTTATTTCTTGGTCTTGTAATGAATTATTTTATGCGAATTTCTGAACACTGGTCATAACAGACAACTGGAAAAAGTGGATCGCTGCTTTCTTATATTAATTCAGTCAAAAAAAGAAACTGAAAATTGGAACGCTGTTTTCTTATTTTAATATGGTCAAAAGATGATGTTCTATGCCAAAACTTTCATTATTAGGAGCCTTAATAGTGCTTTTAACCATAAAACCAATAGTTACAAATGTAAATGTAAAAAACATTATCTTATCTTTTGTCAGCAGTCTTATATCATCAGTTTTCATACTGCTTTTCATTAGCTTATTCCAAGCCAAAAAGTAAAAGAAGTTGTCAAAACCTTCAATCTGTGACTGAGAGTGCAACACTCTCACAGATTGAACGTTTTGACTACTTTATTTATTTTTTGTCTTGGAACGGGCCAATTTATGTGAAAATGCATGTTAACCATTCATATAATGTTTATATTTAAGTTCAAAATGTTTTATGCATTTTTCTTAAACCGTTAGTAACGCTTTAAGCCATAAAACCTTAGTTTTCGACCTGAAATATGAAAGTCTGCAATCTAATATTTTGTCAGTAGTCTTATATCACTGGTTTGCAGATATTTACACAAAAAATAGGTCATTCCAATACAAAAAATACAAAACTTGTAAAAACGGTAAATCTGTGAGAGTGCAGCTTTAAATGACTAAATGTTTTGATTTGACTCAATTATCACCTAAAATCTTTTAGTTTTGTGGCACCTAAATGGTTTGTTTTTAACAACATTACACTTGCATATGTATAAACTTTTGTATTAAAATTGAAAAAAAAATTGTATTTTAGATTGGAAGATTCATTCTCTGGAAAGTAGAAAAGGGCATGTTACATACTGTTATCACCGCCATGACAGAAACCATATTGAGGAGCTGGTTAACCTGTAGGAAGAATTGCGCTATTGGTTGGAGCAGCACTATTCTCCAGCCATACACCAGCACTTAGTTTGTCATAGGGAGCATGTTTTGAGCAGTTATAGAACTAACTATGCAGGTATGTCATAATCAAAATCTTCGTTTATACATTTTTTTTATAATTTAGCATCTGTTGAGAAGAAATTTATTTCTAGATTGAAGGCACACACTATAGATTGATGCCCCAAAATATATTTCTTATTTTAATGCGTTATCATGTCTAACTCATTTGACTTAAATGATCAAAGCAAAAGAAATACAAATGATTAATCTGCAGATATACAAATGTAAGCTTTTTAACTGGGGAAATTGTTGCCGCTTGGCTATTAATTAAAGAACATATTTTTAATTAATAATGTTTAATCTGTACACAAATCATATGCCTTCTTTGTTTTAACCATCAATGTCAAAGAGTCCAGCATGATAATGCATTAAATTGAAAAAAAAAAATGCATTAATTTATATGAACCCTTTAAAACAAAGACATTTCCTAAATCCAATAAAAAAATAATTAAATATTGATGCAGAGTTCAGTTAGAATATAATATAACTTTTTTTTGCAGTTGTTGCAGTGAAACTTGCACCAGTGTGTTTTCTGTGGAGATAAAGAGATAGTGTTCAGCAATGAAGACCCAACTCAAGATCTGACCTTGTAAGGCCAATATGAAATAACTGTGTGGGAAAATGGGAAAACCTGCAGTCAGGAATGCACGGAAATCATAAAAAAAACAGTGTTAAATTAATCTTGAATAACTTGACATTTATTTTGTTTGACATATTTATTAATGGTGCTGTGAAAACATGCTTTTTCTCATGGTTATTTAAATTTAGAATTGATAGGAGGGAACATCACTATATAGTTTCATGTTCATAGTCAGATTAAAACCCATGTACATGCCCAAATGGGCATTCCAAAATATCAAAATGGTCCTTGTTGTATGTGGTGTAAGTTAATTAACATAATAAACAAAAATATTTATTCCATTTCAATTTATTATGCCCCCTTCAAAGAAGAGGAGTATATTGCTTTGCACATGTTGGCCGCTACGCCCGTCTGATAGTAGACTAAAGCTTTTCCAGGTGATAACTCTACAATTCCTAGACCTATTGTCAAACTTGACATGAAAGTTTGGTTTAACCAGTAGATGACCCCTTTTGATTTTAGGGGTAATATGGTCAAAGGTCACAGTGACCTTGAACAGGAAGGTGTCAAACCATGTCTGACTGATAAGTTGACAATACCTGCACCTATGGCCCTCAAACTCAATATGGAGGCTAAGCCTGACTATTGGATGATCCTATTGATTTAAGGGGTCATTGGGTCAAAAGACAAGGTCACAGTGACCTTGAATGCTTAAAGGTTGTACTAATAATGACTGGACAAAGCCTGCACCCATGGCCCTTCAACAACTTGACTTTGGGGTTGGGCCTGACCAGTAGGTGGGCCCTATTGATTTGTCACAGAGACATTGAACGCAAAAAGCTTGCCTGTGTGAAAACTCGACAAAGTCTGCACCCATGGCCTTCAAACTTGAAATTTAGGTTTTGGGTGACCAGCAGAATACACCTTTGGATTTGGAGGTCAAGGTCACAACTCCAATATTGGTCATTAAAACTATGTTATTTACTTAGTCCCTGCTGCTAAGAGGATACATGTCTATCAGCCATCATCTGACTATAATTGAAAATTGTACCAACTACCAGATATTCTTGACAACATGCTAATTAATGCTGCAGGTTTGAAATTGATGACATTAGTTTTTTTCTTCAGCACCATGCAGATTTATTAACACTTTTATAATAAAAAGAAACTAGAAAACAAATTTTAAAGATATTAGTTTATTTCATGGTATGATGCCACAGCACCATGCATATTTGTTTTCACTTTTATATCAAAGAAAGTAACTCGAGCATAAATTTTGTAGATATGTTGACTCTGTTGATAGAAGTTCTAGGAGGCATTTTTAGGCTTAAAAGAGCATCATTTTAAAGTTATATTTTTATTATGTCCCTTGAATCTTGGGTATAGTTTGTATTGCATTTGCATTTTAAAGACATTGGCTTCATTCAACAGACCCTAATGAAATGAAGGAATGTAATTGCTTACTGAAACTGTTATAAGCGATGTCATAAATTGAAACAATTTTAACATAATGAATATGCATTTAACTAATTTAAAGCGGTTCAAACTTAGGGAACTTGAATTTGGAATTTTGTAGGGCATTGGATACATGATTAAGTAGGGCCAATATATTTGTGCTTATTATAATCACATTTATCCTTCTTCATCTACCTTAAAGAGTGTTCATCATTTGTATGAAATCATTTGATCACGTTTCATTTGAAAGAACTTTGCGGTAGTGTTTGCTTGCTTCAGTTACATCACCGACAGTCTTGCAGCGCTTTCAGCGCTTTGATTAGCACCAGTAATAGTATGATGCAACCTACAATGAAGTTGACAAAAAGTTGGACAAAAGCATCTGTACTAATTTTGCAGAGAACAAAGCGAATCTGCATTTTACACTCAAAATGGTCAAGTTTTTGCAATTTAAAATAAGTTGGAAGTCACTATGGTAGATGAAAACCGTTGGGTATACGCTCCTATAACTTAAATGGATGAGCGATTAAGCCATCGTCGGCAACCATATGCTGTCAAAAGTATTGAACTGAAAAGTCGGACCCAGTTTCAAATGCGTCTTTTGCCACCATTTTTTTTCTACGGGAAAGCATCTGTAACGTGCTTTCTGGCGTAATGAAACAAACACCATTCGACCCCTTCAGGGTCAGGCATGCTTTTCCCTGAAGGGATCTGTTGGTGTTTGTTTCATTACGCCAGAAAGCTCTTTGAGGTCGCACGTTACAAATGGTGGCAGCGGTGGGATAATCACAACTGCCGGAACGAAGTTGCCTTACCCTTAAGAGTCCCAGACAAAGACTCGGGACGAGTCTTCTCGGAGGGGAAAGTAATGTAACGGTCCGCTGTAGGCGGCGGATTAGTGAAATGGTCCGCTGTAGGCGGCGGATGTGCGTTCATAATAACGTTCCGTTAAAACGGAAGTACGTTCATACCGGATGTAAACTTGGTTGGTAATATGCAAATTAGCAAAGCCCGGGATCTGTGAGAATAGAGAAGTTAGTGTATATAAAGACCAGTGGACCCCTTCAGGGTCGAGCTTGCTTTTCCCTGAAGGGATCTGTCGGTGATTGTTTGGCTCGCACGTTACACATCTAGTATCTTGCGGGACCAATGGAACTTTTTTCATTTATTATTCTTAATTACGAGATGTTCCTAGCCAAAATCGCCAAAGGTAAACAACGTAGCATATGTAGCACATTATAGTCTGGAGTTCCTTCTCCTAACATTATCGGTACTGTAAGGAGTAGAAGTAAGCAGGGAACCAGACAAAGCGTAGTAGTGTATCCCAACACGCCAAAATGCCGCAATGCCAAATCATTTTAAAGCTCACCTTATATGACAAAGATATAGACCGGACACAAGATATCATCAGTCAGACTGCTGAAGCAAAATATATTAAGTTCAGAAGGAAATTGTGATCGTGACCTTGAAGGCTAAGGATCACAGGTCTTGTGTGCAACACCTCTTCATAGACATACTATGGTGGTCACTTCTGCCAAATAATATACAATCCGCCATTGTATGACAAAGATATAAACCAGACATATACTAGAATCAGTATGCCTTATATAGCAATACACTGTTGCTGTGACATTGACATCAAAGGTACACCGGTTTTAAGGGCGGCACTTCCTCTAACTGGTCACTCCTGCAAAACATTTTTTTCAAATCCGACCATGAAAATGTGGACTTGACAAAAACGGTACAGACTAACGGACACATACTTAGTTACGAAGGTTGCTGTGAACTTGACCATGAAGTTAGGGACACGGGTCTAGAGCGAGACACACCTCATGCTAATGGTGGTCACTTCTGTCTAAAATAATCAGATCGTAAATGAGAAAGATATAGTCAACAAAAATGGGGAGATGGGATCGACTCTGGTACAGACGGATGTAATAACACTTACTTGTGAAGCAGAAATATAATGAATACATTGAAGGTAAACAAATCAGGTACAAAGGTTGTTAAAAAAGTGCAAACAAACTTTCAGCAAAGTTATCCATGTTCTACCATTTATCAACACAAGCACCCAAAAGAAAACTTTGTCATTTCATTTTTAAACTTTAAACTTTTAATACTTAAACTTGGGTATGCGATGGGGGGGGGGGAGGTCGTTACGTGATTGTGTATATTCTTTTTGTATGCAAACATTCTCCCCCTTTTCATTTTCTTACAATGCTCACATACTGCAATATTGGTCAGAACAAGGAACATCTTGGAATAGGAACACACAGTAAATACATGTATTCCTAAAACTTCAATACGTGAACATTCTGAATAAATCCCGATAATATTTATGGCATTTTAATAAATGCCCGTTTTTCATTCAAACGGTGTTTGTTTTCCTTCAATCCATACTAGTTCGACTTCCCTGTTACATAACATAACTTTGACCTTGGACAATTACATAAATAGTTATCACGGCCTTTCTAAATACAATATTTCGGCTAGTGGAATTACTCGAAATTCTTGTGCACGGTCCGCTTACAACACTTCAATAGCCCTGCTGGGGTTATCGTTGTATAATTGTGTGAGTCGGAAGAGAAAGGCCAAATACACTACTTGTTGAAATTGATTGTGGCCCCGAGATAAGTACACTTACTCATCGTTCGGTATAACCCATCGAAATATCATGTGGCAATAACATTCCTTTTACATCGCGACCGAAATTTGACCCAATAATGCGTTCAGCCGCAGCGCGAGTCTAGTATTACCGTGTGTATTCGAGGAAGTGATAACGAAAGTAAACCATTTTCTGAAATTGGTCGTTGATTTTTCCAGTGAGTCATATTTATACGCACACATACAGTCCTGAGCGACATTGTTTATCACACTGTGGACTCTACCTGACCGTGGTAAGATTAAGCTTATATGATATACTCAATATAGAATAATTTATGAATTATATACGTATACATGTTATATATAAATACCCTGTTTTTAAAACTGTCTATCTATAAATAAATGTCAATCTGCGCATGTGCTTTCATTTATATAGAAGAATATTGTTTAATTCATTATACGACTTTATATACATTTATAAATTTCACTCAGTAGTGAGCAGAATAAGTTGTATAATTCACGATCGCCGGTTACGGAGCTACTCATATAATTCACGATCGCCGGTTACGGAGCTACTCATATAATTCACGATCGCCGGTTACGGAGCTACTCATATAATTCACGATCGCCGGTTACGGAGCTACTCATATAATTCACGATCGCCGGTTACGGAGCTACTCTAGGTATACTAGGAACTAGTTAGTACTGTTTTTCTGGATGACAAGGAGAACTATATCTTATCAGGAGAGACCTTATAAGTGGGAACACTGCATTTTAAAAAGAATATTTTTACAATTTTTTATTTAATTTTTAGTTGGTTAGTTGGTCTTTATTCATTTATTAATATTAATTTTAAATAATTATAATTAATTTATTAATATTATTTATTTATTTTGTTTTTTTATAGTTTTTTTTATATATATTTTTTGGTATTTTTTTTTTTTTTTTGGGGGGGGGGGGGGGTGTCCCTGCAAATTGGTCGACTTACCATAATTGTTTCTCTTAAATGTTGCATAAGGAGGTGAAATCTATGTATAATTTAGGGGGGGGGGGGGGTGCAGTCACAGTGGCTTGATTGCTTGATTACAAAGACTTAACAAAGTCTCATTAAAGTCATAATAATATTTCCAGTTTTGGGTATTTTTGAATTTTGTCAAATCTCATTTTATGTTTTAGGCAATGTTATATTTTTGATGATATCCATGTTCAAGTATGAGTAAAATATAATTTTGGCTAGTTGAACAGATTTTTATGACTTTAATGAGCTTTTGTCATCAAGCCACTGTGGTTGCAGGTATTGAACCTTGTAGCACTGTCCACGTTCTTGTGTGGAATCGTTTAGTAATATGGACTTACATTTTTTGTTCAAGTTAACGACTGCCGACTATATATACAACAGCGTGAGCATCAAAAGAGTGCCCAACTGTGTTTTAGGGACAAGTAATACTGGTTTAAATAAGGTATGTCCTTATGCTTACACTGTCGCTTTTAAGTTTTAATCATTAATGAACTCTTTCTTCAGGAAGCAGCATGCCTCGTTCGTACGTGGACAACGCGTATAACCGCAGCGTTGGGCGCGTTGGGATGCCTGTTGGCAGTATGGTTATTTCCAGGAGCAGCGGCGGAGGTGGTGGCGGATTCAGCAGCGGAGGTGGTAGCGGATTTAGCAGCGGAGGTGGTAACGGATATAGTTATGGCGGTGGTGATTATAGCGGCTATTCAGGGTCGTCCACCAAAGCGTATGTTGATAACTCGTACAACCGAAGTGTCGGACGAGTGGGTTTGCCTGTTGGCAGTATGCCAATTTCTAAAAGCGGAAGCGGAGGTGGAAGTTACGGCTCGGCGGACTGCTACGTAGACAATGCATACAATCGCGCAGCAGGTCGTGTAGGTATGCCGATGGGGAGCATGCCAATACACAAAGGAGAATCGGCGTCCGGAAGTCGCCGATCCTATGAGAGTTCGATCCCGGAGCTAGGTGTACGCTCGAACACCTACGTCGACAACGCGTATAATCGTTCTGCAGGCCGTGTAGGTATGCCGATGGGGAGCATGCCAATACACAAAGGAGAATCGGCGTCCGGAAACCATCGATCCTATGAGAGTTCGAGTCTGGAGCTAATTGTACGCTCGAAAACCTACGTCGATAACGCGTATAATCGGTCCCATGACCGTGTCGGAATGGAACGCGGTACAGCTGTGGTTAGCAAATCCGACAGGCGAAGCCCGGATACTGCCAGGTACTCCCGACCAACATCATCTACATCGGGCTTGTACACGGACAACGCCCAAAACCAGAAATTAGGTCGGGTTGGTCTGCCTAAGGGGAGTGCACCCGTCTCTAGAAAAGACCCTGGTAGTACTAAGGTGTACGTGGATAACTACATGAACCGGAAGCTGGGTCGCGTTGGTAAGATTGTTGGAACGGCCGTGTACCACAAGAAAACGGGAAAAGTTAGCAAGGAGTTTTACGCGAACAGCCCGCAGAATCAGAAGTTGGACAGGGCGGGGAAACCAAGAGGGTGCCGCCCGGTGTCCCGGAAATGCGGAATCACCAAGGGCATACCGAAGATGCTGGAGAAACTCCAGAATGGAGAAGAGGTACAGAAATAGCTTTTCCGTATAGCACGTTTTTAATTTAATATAAATGTTACATGTTTAGGTAGTGTCTGATGTTAAAATAAGTTTATACCATACCACTAGTAAGTTAATTAAGAATATCGCATATATGTATATGTTTTTGTTATAATGTTTTATAAGGTTTTCCGACGGGGTTTAAAGCTGCACTTTCACAGATTGAACGTTTTGAATTTTTGACAACTTTTTTTTATTTTATTTTTTTGTCTTGGAACGAGCAAATTTTTGTGTATATATCTGCAAACCAGTGATAAAAGACTGATGGCAAAAGATGAGTTCGCAGATTTTCATATTTCCGCTCCAAAATTGATGTGTTATGCATTTTTCTTATACCGGTAGTAACAGTTTAAGCCATAAAACATTAAATTTGGAATGGAAATATGAAAATCTGCGATGTCATCTTTTGTCATCAGTCTTTCATTACTGGTTTGCAGATATTTACGCAAACATATGCTAATTCAAAGACAAAAAAATATAAAAAAAATATGGAAAAACGGTAAATCTGTTAGAGTGCAGCTTTTATTAAAAAAAAGAGTTTTAAACGTGGAATTTGTCATTTCAGTTGGTGGATTTTGGGGACTATCGTGGTATTGACGACGACTTCTACACCGGTATATCCGAAAACGGATACCTGGAGCTGTTTGATCAGGCCGTATACCGCCTGAACAGACAGAATGAAGAGATGGAATGGAAAAAGGCCCACGGGGCCAAGCCAAAAACAAGGGCGTCCCTTTTGACGAATTTCCAAGAGAGTATACCGTTCTCGGAGCTTAGTCTAAGTCCTGAAAAGAAGATTGGCGAAGGCACGTTCGGGGAGGTGTTTCTGACGGAATGGAATGGAAGCGCCGTTGCCGTGAAGAAACTGAAAGTCACACAGTTCAGCAAGCGACTTGAGGATGATTTTAAGCGCGAAATTCTGACCTTCAGCGCTCTTGATCATCCAAGCATCGTTAAGTTCCTTGGCGCATGCGTAGAACGTCCGAATTTTTGCATCGTCATGGAGTACATGCAGATGAGTCTCTATGACGCCCTGCATACCGTGCCCGATATCACGTTCACTGAGACGGAACGTCTAGACATTATAACTGACGTCTGCAAAGGCATTCAATACTTACATTGTGAACGAATCGCACACTGCGACTTGAAAACCCTAAACATTCTGATCAATTACACGGAAGGGAAAACGTGCATCGCAAAAATCACAGATTTTGGCCTCAGTCTCGTAAAGAACAGCACGCAGTCAGGAACATCTTCAAGGGGCGGCGCGATCGTCTGTTATGCAGGCACGCCCCGTTATTCTGCACCGGAGGTTCTGCGAGGAGAAATGTTGAAGGCTTCGGACATGATGAAGGCCGATATCTGGTCGCTAGGTCTTGTCATTTTTGAGACTATTTTTGATGAAGAGCCATTCTACAATCTGAGCTTGATACAGCTAAAAAAGCAGGTTGGTGAAAAACGACTGAAACCGGAAATAAATGATGACATCATCGTTAATCCTGACGTCATGGCGGCATTGTTTCAGACATGGAGAAACGCACCGAGAGACCGCATTGACATCGGAGAACTTACTGAAGTAGTTGAGTTAGCACAGTATTTGTATGTTCAGTAGATACATGTATGCTCAAAAGGGATCATGATCATATGAGCATGACGAAACGAAGAAAGGGACCTCTATCACATGAAGATATTTACATGTATACATACACATGTGTAATCACGACAACATTTAACAGCACATATACATACTGAGCCTCGGAGGTCACAAAAGGGACATTATATCACATGATTTAGTGCACTGGATTTAATACATTTCAACATACACATACTGAAATCAAACGACAAATTGAGCAACGAGTGACGATCACTTAAACGTTTCCAGTGAAACATGAAAATACATAATGATTTTAATAGACAATTAGTATACATGTATACGGGCGTGTTGATGCTCTTACATTTCGTTTAAGGAAGTATTTCTTTTAGTTCCGTTTTATTCACGGTAACTTTATTCTGCCTGCATTAAGGCTACTTACTTTCTTAAAGCCGCACTCCCACAGATTGACAGTTTTGACATTTTGTTAAGTCTTTGTCTCAGACAAGATAACTCACGATGAAACAGATCTCAATTGTTTGGGAAAATGAATAAAAACTTCATATTTCTTAAGCGTAAATAACGCTTTTAGCCGCAAAATATTAATTTTTGTAAATAAGAAAAAATGCGATCTGATCTTTTGTCAGCAGTCATATATCACTGGTTTCTAGACAAAAACATTGGCTCATTACAAGACAAAAAATAAAAGTTGTCAAAACGGTCAATATAAGAGTGCACGTGTAAGATAGTTAATGATATTGTGTTCAAAGCGTTGTCATTGTACATGTATGTGTCATTATTATGGCTTTTCTTGCTTTTATTTTTATTGTTTGATTGTTTTTGTTGTCTTAAGAAAGTTTTGTTAAATGCTTTGTAATTTAATGTACCCCCTTGAGGTCCTAAATTTGTTTGTTTATAGTAACAACCCCATAAAAACTAGGCAGGGGAGAAATGGATGTTATTTCAATACTTTATGTCAAGATCTTTTTCCTGCAAATAGCGCTATTTCTTGCACTGTCAAAACATAATGACAGTTTATGCTGGGAAGACCGTTTTTGTGTTTTTGTTTTTAAATTACTAGGGTCTGCGACCCGAAACTCTTTTGATGGCCCGAAATTGTTTTAATGGCAAATAAGTGAAGCCGAATTCATTCAATCATATTGACGGTTTCTTGTGCATGCTCTTACATTTCGTTTAAGGAAGTATATCTTTTCTTTCCTTTTTATTCATGGGTATTTTTCTACCTGAATGAATGTTGGATGCTTTGTTAAAGCTGCACTCCCACAGATTGACAGTTTTGACATTTTGTAAAGTTTTTGTCCCAGAATCACCTGCTTTTGGTTTCAATGCCTTCATTTCAGTCATATGAGATAATTCACAATATAACAGATCTCAATTGTTAGGGGAACTGCATAAATACTTCACCTTTCATAAGCGTTAATTACGCATTTAGCCGCAAAATATCAATTTTCGAATGTAAATATGAAAAAAATGCGATCTGATCTTTTGTCAGCAGTCATATATCACTGGTTTCCAGACAAAAACGCAAAAATGGCTCATTCCAAGACAAAAAATTGTCAAAACGGTCAATATGAGAGTACAGCTTTAAGATGGTTAATGATATTTTGTTGAAAGCGTTGTCATTGTACATGTATGTGTCATTATTATGGCTTTTATTGCTTTTATTCTTATTGTTAATGATTGTGTTGTTGTCTTAAGATGCTTTGTTAGAGAGTTTTGTTAAATGCTTTGTAATTGAATGTACCCCCTTTATGCTTATAAGGCCTACAATTGTTTGTTTATAGTAACAACCCCATAATAACTAGGCAGGGAAGAAATGGATGTTATTTCAATACATTATGTCAAGATCTTTTTCTTGCAAATAGCGCTATTTCTTACACTGTCGAAACATAATGACACTTTATGCTGGGAAGACCGTTTTTGTGTTTTTTGTTTTTAAATTACTAGGGCCGGCGGCCCGAAACTCTTTTGATGGCCCGAAACTGTTTTGATGGCCCGAAACTCTTTTAATGGCAAATAAGTGAAGCAGAATCCATTCAATCATATTGACGGTTTCTTGCGCATGCTCTTACATTTCGTTTAAGGAAGTATATCTTTTCTTTCCTTTTTATTCATGGGTATTTTTCTACCTGAATGAATGTTGGATGCTTTGTTAAAGCTGCACTCCCACAG
This sequence comes from Mya arenaria, assembly GCF_026914265.1. NCBI lineage: Eukaryota > Metazoa > Mollusca > Bivalvia > Myida > Myidae > Mya > Mya arenaria. Next base: position 34,725,019 of record NC_069132.1, on the reverse strand, counting down.
ATTGACAGTTTTGACATTTTGTAAAGTTTTTGTCCCAGAATCACCTGCTTTTGGTTTCAATGCCTTCATTTCAGTCATATGAGATAATTCACAATATAACAGATCTCAATTGTTAGGGGAACTGCACAAATACTTCACATTTCATAAGCGTTAATTACGCATTTAGCCGCAAAATATCAATTTTCGAATGTAAATATGAAAAAAAATGCGATCTGATCTTTTGTCAGCAGTCATATATCACTGGTTTCCAGACAAAAACGCAAAAATGGCTCATTCCAAGACAAAAAATTGTCAAAACGGTCAATATGAGAGTACAGCTTTAAGATGGTTAATGATATTTTGTTGAAAGCGTTGTCATTGTACATGTATGTGTCATTATTATGTCTTTTATTGCTTTTATTCTTATTGTTAATGATTGTGTTGTTGTCTTAAGATGCTTTGTTAGAGAGTTTTGTTAAATGCTTTGTAATTGAATGTACCCCCTTTATGCTTATAAGGCCTAAAATTGTTTGTTTATAGTAACAACCCCATAATAACTAGGCAGGGAAGAAATGGATGTTATTTCAATACTTTATGTCAAGATCTTTTTCCTGCAAATAGCGCTATTTCTTACACTGTCAAAACATAATGACAGTTAATGGTGTGTTGACCGTTTTTTGTGTTTTAGTTTTTAAATTACTAGGGCCGGCGGCTTTTTAAGGGCGCTCCCGACAGGCGACACATCCGATTCGCGGAATTCTTGTTTTTTTAGGGAAATGTATATTTCTGGCAATAGCAATCTGAATTTTGTGCGCTATATTTTATGTTTTAATCTTAGCTATGTAATCAAACATGTATGTTTATTTGTATCTATTGTATTAAAAACTATTTTATATTGAAAAAGATGTTGTTATAAATTCAGAGCCCGGGAAAAAATTGCTAGAAAAGGCAGAAAAGTATTAAAAAGTACCTTGTCTGAAAATCCTATATAAAGCCCAGACTGATAAATGATTTTGTTTGATCAACGATCTTGCCGAATATTTTCCCTTTTACTATAATTCCAACTATAGAACACCCGTGTAAACTACATCCTTCATTCTATATAAATGTATATTGAGAATACTAGGTTAGTGCCGTGGATGGAGGAAGTTTATCTGGCAAGGCGGAGGAATATAAAATCTACAGCCGAGCCAAATAAACTTTCTCCATCCACGGCACTTACCTAGTATTCTATTTATTGCGCGGGCGCATCGGCGCCCGGCGCATATATTGATTGTTTTAGAAGTGTCCCTGGTGCAATGGGCTTGCGCATGCGGCGTTTTCATTGTTTTGATCGCGCATGCGCCGTTTCTTACCGTCCGCTCTCGGATAATTCCGAAGCAGTTCGCCATTAGACTGGTTCCTGTTCGATTTTGCAATAGAAGATTGGTAATCTTCTAATATGTGAAGCTTTGAAAATATAAGGCAAATTAAAACCAGAGATTTTTTTAAATAACTCTTTGAGAGAAAAAATATCATAAATGCACAGTTGTTGAGAAAACTTCTCTTTTTTTATTTAAATATTTCTACATAAAAGAATAAACCACGAATGCGCAGAATGTATCTTACAATAATCTTAGAAAATCGGTGAACCAGTCTGTTATCTGATTACCCGGTTATGACACGTACGGGTCAGATGCAAGCGTCCAGTAGACTAGGGATATCGAGGTCAACACGCTGGCGGTTGGGGAAAGGTATTTTCATTTTCTTGTTACGATGTGAACTGAAAAACTATTGTTATTTTATATATATCATTTTAAAAACAGGTTTCGTGTCTTTCGATTTAAACAGTAGCACGGTTTTTTTGCGGTATTCCTACTTTCATTTTGGACAACATTTGAAGGCTTTTCCAAATTGCGTCATTAAAACCTGGAATGATAGCCGTCCAATGAAAACGCTTCTTGCATTTCAGATATAGGCGAGTGTGCGGTCAAGGTCAAAATTGCGAGAGGGTGATTCGAAGAGAAATACCGCAACAAAAACGTTCGATTTGGACATTAACGCGTCTAACTGAATGAGTCACAATGGTAGGGATGATATTTCAAGCCCTTCTTTGTAATGCGTGCGCAAAGTTTGCATGTCAGTCTGTATGTAACGAGTTTAAGGTGATTTGTTCGTAGTCATTAAATTTTTGCATCGTTTTCATTATTCACCAGTTATTATTTTAGACTAATGCATCAGTCAATTGAAACCACGCCCCCCCCCCCCCCGGTCAGGGGAATGGTGAGGACCCTGACCATAGGTCCAGCCAATCTTGACTAAAATCACGTCCTGCGGGGATGAACAGATGGTTTAATCTCGCCAAATGCCCCCGCACCCCAGGGGCCCTAGGTAAGGCCCATTCCCTGCTATATTTAAAGCGAGACATAACCATCCCATTCACCCTGCAATGCAGGGCCACCCGGCTATCCCTGGTATACCCCCGGACCTTGGGGGTCGTGGTTACAATTGACTGGTGCATTAGTTTAAAATAATAAACATGTTTTACGGGATTCTGTCTCAATAAAATGTATATTTATGTTTATCATCCTACATTCCAGTTTCTACCACAAGAGTTGTAAATATTGAACAGAAAGGGCTTCATCTTCAAGATGAAAACTGCAAAAAATGTTGGCCCAACAATAATGGGCCAGGACTGAGGAGTTCCAAGAAATGAGTATTCTTCAGCCCACAAATATCAGTGCTGCCCCGCTGCCCAAAACCAGGTTTGTTCTCTTTCTTAGTTTCCTGTTAACTTTATGGTTTCAGAACAATAGCCAGCATTCATATTAAAAATGAAATCCCAAACCTTCTGCATTTTGTGTTGTTATGTAACACAACTAAAGCTAGGCAAATATTTTGTTAAGTTTTTAACTGCAACTTTAAATAGCATTGCTTTTGGTATTAACATTCAACCTTTAATAAAACAAAAACATATGGATGTTTCAATGCATTTCAATAAATATTTGAATGTATTTACAATTATTCACAATTTCATATAATGTTTAAAAAAATTAACTCTACAAGCTTACATTATTTCACAATATAATCTTTTTTTAGACATCATTTTGATATTTATTTCGCACAAAATACATGACCTATAAACAAGCCTTCCTAAAAATTAATAACATTTTTTCACTTTTTCTAACAAAATTGCTTAACTCAATAGCTGAATAAAGGAATGAAATCATTACTTGTATATAAATACTTAATCTTAATTATTATTCTGCAATTCATGCATCAATGTTTGATTTGTAAAACCTGATTCAGAATTGACATCAAATTGCAAATTACCTGTCAATTCACATTTCGAATAAAGCTTATGAAATCAACCTTGAAACCTAACAAATTCACCTCAGTTTAATGTTAAGAGTTATTTTATTTCTCATGTTTCATGTTATCAGGTCTTCAGTGCTACATTCACTTATCATGATATCATAACAAACTCCTTTCATATCTTTTTAGAGTGTGGCAACAAGTAAATGGACCTTGACAAATGTCCTCCATGTTAGAGCCAGTCCCTTACACAAGTGACCTACTTTTGCACAGCTGAGGTTGTTATCAAACGCAGCAGTAGGTATGAAATGCGGAAACTGTTCCAACTTGATCTTCAACAGTTGAGTTACTCCTCATCACAATACCTGAACTGAAAACAATCGGTGAAGATCCTGCACTTCACTTCTACCTCACAGTGCTCTTCCCTATAAACGCTAGAGGAAAGTTTGAAAATGAAAAACTTGTCATTGCAAGAAAGGACCAATTGATTCTTAACGAAACAACCTGCCTCAATGCTTTAGCTGACACTACATCAAGTCAACACAAGGCAATTTGTTTTTCTCGCAACCTGACCGGTATGTTGAATCTGATCAAAATTGTACACAACCACTGGTCAAGAATATAGAAATACAAGTTGTATGATCAGTAACCTAAAATATTCTTGAATATTTGAACATAATAAAAGAGTATTTTTTAAAGTTATACATATTGTGTGTAGTGTAGGTAAGATCAATGTCAAGGTTATTTTGGCTAAAAAAAAGGAAAATGAGTCTTGATTCATAACATCGATGAAATAGCAAGCCTTAAGTATTTTCGATAAAGTGATACATATATTTTGTGGTGATGTCATAACCTTGTTTCACTGTTTTTGAAGAGAAAACACATGTTATAAATATATTATCACATTTGTGTTTTTTTAGCTCGACTATTTTAAGAATAAGGTGGGCTATACTATTCGCTCTGGTGTCGGTGTCCGGTTCAAGTTTTAGGGCAAGTTGGGATTTTCACTTATAAGTCCAATACCCTTCATTCAATTGACTTAATACCTCACACAGTTGTTCAGGGCCATCATATAATGGGAATAGATAACTCCTTTATACAAGTTATGGCCCCTGATTGACTATCAAACTTAGGTTAAAGTTTTAGGGCAGGTTGGGATATTTATTAATAACTTCTCTACCATTCGTTCATTTAACTTAATACTTGACACATTTGTTCAGGATCATCACACAATGAGGTTACATAACTCTGTATTATCCTCAATACAAGTTATAGCCCCTGATTGACTTAGGTTAAAGGTTTAGGGCAGGTTAAAGTTTTAGAACAAGTTGGGATTTTCACTAATAAGTCCAATACCCTTCATTCAATTGACTTAATACTTTACACAGTTGTTCAGTGCCATCACATAATTAGGTATGATAACTCCATATCATATTTTATTCACATAATGGCCCCTGATTGACTATGGAACTTAGGTTAAAATTTTAGGGCAGGTTGATATATTTATTGATAACTTCTATACCCTTCATTCATATTATCCTTAATACAAGTTATGGCCCCTGATTGACTTAGGTTAAAGTTTTAGGGCAAGTTGGGATTTTAATAAAAAAAACTTCTATACCTTCATTCAATGCACTTAATACTTCGCATAATTATTGACGACCATCTTACACTTAGGAACATAACTTCATGTTAACCCTAAATACAAATTATTGCCCTTGAATGTTTTTTTTTCTTTTTAACTCTTCTTTTAATTTCTTTTGAAAGGCACATTTTTATATTCCTAACCACATTTTCATAAAGGGAAAACAAGATATTTGAATGACCTGTGTCATTGTTCGGGCGGGCTGGTGTTAGAGCAGCGTCAAAGTCACCTTATGTATCGAATAATTTTAGCTAGGTTTGACATAAAGAGACCAAACTTGGTATATGCAAAGAGTTTATGGAGACCTTTTATGGGAATGCGTTTGAGGCCCCTATGATCAAGGTCAAGGTTACTATTAATAGAAAAAGGGTTGGTTTTGAATAACTTAAGTAAGGATCTTCTAATTGGTACCAAATTTGGTATATAGGAAGAGTTTATAGAGACCTTTCTTGAGATTGTGTTTTTGGCCCCGAGAGTTATGGTCTAGGTCAAGGTCAAAATAGAAATATGGTAAGTACTGAATAACTCAAGGAAGGGTTGACATAGTGTGACCAAACTTGGTATATAGGACAAGTTTATGCAGAGCTTTAATGGATGCTTTTTGGCCCCCTAGGGTCGTTGTCACTGTTACTAAAAATAGATTACTGTTTCAGTTAAGGCTCACATACTGTGACCAAACTTGATATTTGTAGGAAGAGTTTATAGCGCGGACACGAGTATGTGTACTCTGACATTTAAATATCTCGTGTGACTTTGATCTTTATGGACCCTGGTCAATGTCACTGCTCATCGTCTCAATGAGGACAACATTTGTACCAAGCAATATATGGTAATCCATCAATGCATAAGTAAGCTATAGCACAGACACGAAATGTTACAGCCAGATGGACAGACAGACTGATGAAGTGTTTCTGTAATCCCCTCCCCACTCTGTGGCGGGAGATTTGAAATTTGATATTTATAAAATAGTGTACTTCCATTTTTGCCTATGTTGTGTTTTACCATTCTGTCAATATGTTAAGTGACAGTTGTGCCAATATCTTACATTATTTAATAACCTCATCATAATGATTACTTATCTTCCTATTGTTTTCTTAAATGTTCTGCAATTTCAATAATTATTTACAAAACATGTTCCTAAAATCAGAGACATTTGACAGTATTATAAGACTTCTCATTCAAGGTTTTGTCTATCTGAACACTGATGTTTGCATAATGCTCTGTAGATATCACTATGCTTTTGCTAAGTTTAATTCCCATTAATGTTTAAATTAATTTCTCATATGTACATATATTTAACAATGTTCTGTTTTTCAACATCTCACTTAAACAGTTACAAAATGTTAATTTACAAGAAATACTTGTATTTATATCACTATGTCATTTTGCCATGTCACCATTCTTTACTACCTGTTATGCTTAAAGCTGCATTCTCACAGATTTACCATTTGTACAACTTTTTTTATTGTTTGTCTTGGAAAGCGCAAATTTTGTGTTAATATCCGCAAACAAATGATTTAAGATTACTGACAAAAGATCAAATCACAGATTTTCATATTTCCATTTGAAAATTAATGTCTTATGGCTTAAGCTGTTACTAACAGTTTAAGAAAATTGCATAAAACATCAATTTTTGAACTTAAGTATAAAAATCTGCAATCTTTTTTTGTCAACAGTCTTATATAACTGGTTTCAATGGATTTTCGCAAAATATGGCTCGTTCTAACTCAAAAAATGAAAAAGTTGTCAAAACGTTCAATCTGTGAGAGTGCAGCTTTAACTCTGATGAATATATCATTCAATGTCTCTTTTATAGGCACTGACTCTCCATTTACAAACATTAGAATTCATAATGCTTAAAAAAGTATGCCTGTTTCAACTTCTCAACTTACCCTGCTTTTTTTTGCATGACCCTTAACCATTCTATTGTGTGTTGTTGTTTTTCATTTTCGTGATTTATGACTTTTCAAACTTTAAAAAATAATGGCCTTTTGGCTATCAACCATATTAGCAATGCTTATACTGATAATATAAAACTCCAGGCATATCATTTATAGTTTTGGGTTTGACAACTTTCAAATTTTAAGTTAGTACATCATTTAACAAATATACCTATATTCAACCCAATTCATTCCAACATTACAACTGAAACTGAGTCTTTTTAAGCCCCCCCCCCATGTAAAAGATATTTATCACCCTATAAATAGTTTCATTCAAATACTGTGCATTTGCATACTAGGTACATATTACTAGGTTTTCATGCATTTTCATTTATATTCTTTTCTTTCATACCTGTTCTATTTCATTGCTTATGAAATAGTGGCGGCATGTATTTTAGTATTGTATTAATTTGTCTGTGTGCATTCTTATTCCAAGTATTGGTCATAATGTATATGTCGCACTTACACCAAATTATAACAAATATTCTTTCTATTGTTTATTACATTTCAGTACAACTCTGCCATTCCCAGCATACATACTAACTCTGTATATTTTGTTATCATGCTTATTACTCTTTGTTGTATACAAAATGTATATAAAATGTCATATTGCTCATGTTCTTTCTTGTTTGTACATATGTTCACATTTCAGTAATACTCAATGCAGTATTTATTCTTATATTTCAATGTCATATTTTAAAGAATTGAGAAGTTTTACAGGCAAAATAACATTAACACATTTCCACCAAACTTTGTACAAATGCTTCACTTTTCATGTATTAAAACATATTCCTCACTTCATTTCATTGTAACCTATAATTTTCAGCACATTCTTCATAAATCTTTGGTGTCATTATATTTCCATACACATTAAGTGATCAACTTCCTAGTCATACCACTATCAACCTGCATCACATTCTGCTCATCATTCTTATATCTTATGCCTTAAAAGTGCATAATGCATGATGATTACATAATGTTTATTACCTATAAGTGTCAGTATATGCTTAACTTGTTTCCTTTGTTTAAAACAGACTGCATGCCTATAAATCATCTACGCCACAGAACAAGGAAAATGACATTAATAATGATGATCAGACTTCTTTCTTTCAGCTCATGTATAACCAACTTTTAGTTTATGTTAAATGTATTTTTTTTTTAATTGTGTTAAAATCTGTTACATAAGCAAACAGTTGTATGTGTTTTTCAGTTAGAAACAATGGATTTGTAACACTAAATTATAACGGTCAACTTGTTTGGCGAATTATTAGCAAAAAGTAAACATTGTTTTAAGCAGATGTCCTTAATTAGTTTTTTGAATAAACCTTTGGTGCTACTCCTGTTTAAAGTCAACATTTCACCAAAGTACTTCAAATTCTCAACGTTTCGAACTTTGCCCAGAATTTACCAAATCATGTTGGCATATTTAACATTTCAGCTATCATATCAGCCACTCCAAAAGAAAACCACCACTGTGGCCATGTTGTCTTTTATAAATGTGTGTATATTGATACAGTTCATGAATAAAGTTATTTGATACAATTATGGTTTCTGTCATAGATATACCATCAGTTGTACAATTGTTATTGTGTTAAGTTTCATTTTCATTTCAAAACAACAGCCCAATTCTGTCATCTTTTAAGTAACTTCATTTCACTGACATCTACAATCAATGTTAGTCCTTACCTCATTTACTTCGTTCTGACCCTACATATAGACTTGCATAACCAATAGTTGGCCCGCGCTAACATCCAATTGCTGCATCTTGCAGCAACTTTTGTACTTGTCCTGTTACTTTGTTTAATTAAACACTATAAATAACCTTATTATCATAAATATCTTTACAAGTAAGGGGAGCAACTGTTTTTCCCTGTTGACGTCATCACACTCGGTATCCATGTTTAAATCGCCTGCAAAATAGTTCTCAAAACTATTCAACTTTTTTCAATACGTTAATATTCAAAGTCAGTGCATTTTAATACGTCAATATCAATTCAAAACATAAAAAAAGAGATTTTAATAGTGCATAAACATGGATCAGTCTCCAAACATTATCTGATGATGTAACAATTATTCCGCAAGTCAGAGCACAGTACACAGGTCATGATTCAAGATCACGAGTGTTCACAAACAACTCCAAATGGATTTAATACATTTTGATAGTTTTGGATGCTCAGAACTGCACCGGCAAAGAGATCATTCATTTCTGTTGTAAGTGAGATTTTGTCATTCACCACAGAAATGGAATAAACTATCGACGAGTATCATTGAATGCTGTCTCACAGTTTCAAGCATTTGCGGGTGGGGTAAGACTTCACATCACATGTCGATTTTCAGGTCAATTGTTTGCCAGTGTGATTATTATGCAGATTGATTGGAGTTTATGGGCGAGTGATTGTTGAGTTCGGTTGGTGGCGGTCTATTGATAAGATACTGAAACATTATTTGTGCTTTTTCTCTGACATTGCAGAATAGAAAAGAAGTTCGTTTTCGCGGTCACATGACCACCTGACTATAGATAAACATCACAGGGTCTACTATCCTAATAAACTAAAGTTTACACGGCACCTTGCTATTGGACCGACTTGTATGCAAGTGACAGGATAATTTTAAAAAACGAGGGTCGGCGGCTTTTATTAGGCAGGATTAACACATTTTTAGGCCGAACTCACTTTTATGAAAAAAATATCAAACGGCAATTTTTACACTAAACCTCATTTAAACTGTTTTTATGAATCTAAGCATTTTTTATGAATCTAAGCATTTTTTTTATGAATCTAAGCATTTTTTTAATTTATCATAGCGTTCTTAACGCCTTTCCGCAAAATCAAGCAAGTTTTGTTTTAGATTCAAATACTTGTTAACAATAAAGTTCTGATTAAAACTGTTAATGATGTTTTATCATTGTTACAAGCATTTAGTTATCATATTTATGATAAAAAAAGGATGTTGTTTTATGCATTTTTCTTGAAGCGTAAGTGACGCTTTAAGCCATAAATCATAAATTTTCGAACGTAAATATGACAACTTGCGATCTGAACTTTTGTCAGCAGTCTTATATAACTGTTTTTCAGATATTTAAGCAAAATTGGCTTATTCTAAGACAAAAAATAAAGAAGTCAAAACGGTAAATCTATAAGAGTGTACTGTAGCTTTAAATCAAATAAAAAAATCTGAGGGAGGGGCGCAAGTCAAAAGAATACGCACCCTCGAGCGTCTAGACCTGCCCCTGCCTATTACACGTGAACGAGGCTCATTAATGGTGGTATAAAGAAAGTCAATACACAATATTTTGTAAAATTAGGAAAGCAATGTATATTTTTTTTTTCTATTTACATTATATTAAGGTTTTGAATAGTGTACTCGATTAAGAAGTAGAGAAATTTCGAGAAACTGGGCGGCTCCGATTCTTTCATTATCTCGTGTGATCTTTTGAAAGAAAGGAGTTGAGGTATTTGTAAATCTCTTGTATGGACGCCAGCGCCATAAAAAACTATAAAAGACTCATCCGACCCCCCCCCCCCCCCCCCCCCCTCGACCCCCGAAAATAGCAGCATCAAAATGTGATTAACATTTTCAAAAAACGAAAAAGCCTAAGTAACGCTTTGAAAGATGAATGACTAGTCACATGGAAAACATTTTGTTCAAATGAGTAATGCGTGGGGTGAAAGCGAAACGGTTCTATCTTCTTCTTTATTTAATGTCACTTAAAACCTTTCCGCATTCACCCCTCGATTATTGCAATTTGCGTTTTGGTCTTTGATCATAAAAGTAATAGAACTCAATTTGAAAATATGTAAATATATAAAAAGAATTGTCGTCAACACAAAACCGTAGTCACTCGATATCTTTATATTAAACAGGGGCGTAGCTAGCTTTCTATTCATGTGAATTCATAATTGTGCTACGGGTTTCGGGGGCATGCCCCCTCAGAAAATGTTGAAAACCATGGTACAGTCTGGTGCATTCTGGGCGTTCTGATGTGCTTTATTTAGTACTGGTAAATGGACAGTTTTATGCTCATGTAGTCAAGTACGCATAGGCCGATTAATTTTTTTTGGTCGGAATCAATTGGATCAATTGTATAGGCAGCTACGCACCCAAAATAAGTTATTTGACCATCCCAGCTTGCGATGAATTTTTTGCTAATTTAGTTCAGATACAACCACAAAATATTTTTTGAAAATGCTATGTTTATCCCTTTCATAAAATTCTACTTTTGGTTTCTATGTTATTATCTGGCTGTTACTCCGAAAAATGAAAATATCGACTCCAAAAATGACTCACTCTTTTTCTGAAATCAAAAGTACGGAGAATTGTATTCATTGGGTTTTGATACACGCGGAGTAAATAAAGAGATATGGTATATACTTTTTATTATTCTTACGAAAATGTCTGATAAAGAAAAAAATACGCCAAAGAAACCTGTTATTGAACATGTGGACCAGTAGTCACGTAGTGATCTAGATGTTAACATGGGCAAATATTCAAACGGGCACACGGACGGCCGAGAAGATGACCGGACTCCTGAAAACCTTACCAGCATGACGGTGTCACTCGATGCAAGCAGAACATCGGCACCGCGTCCGCCGGTCATGGGGAGAGCCCCGCACAGGTGACAGGGCAGCGAAGTGCACCCGCAGAAACAAGCAGCGATTTAAACTTGAATTTCGAGCAGGGGGCGCGGAGCAAAAGAGAACCGGATGCGCATGTTGTGGGCCGGACTATCGCGCGAGATAAAGACAAGGGACGAAATGACCACGTGCCGCCAACGAAACCTTTTGTATACAAAGACACTCCGCAAAACCGAAAGCTCAACAGAGTGGGACGTCCGTTGGGATCAACTCAGTACAATGCCGAGACCGGAAGGATACCCGCCGTAATGTATGTGGACAGCCCCATCAACCGGAGGCTTAATCGCGTGGGGCTACCGAAGGGAAAGGTGCCGGATACCAACAAAAGCCGTGTGACTGTGACCATACCTATAATGACGGATAAGTTATTAAATGGTGATGAGGTAAGTATTCTTTGTAATTTGGAAAGATATGTATACGTTTTGCATCTGTTCACTAGTAAATAAAACGGAATTTTCTTCCATTTTTTTCTAGTTTTTTTTTTTTTTTTAAATCTTCTTAAATCATGAAGACAACACACGCCTGACAGTCAGTCAGTGTCAGTCAGTTCATAGGCTGTACATAGGGTGATAGATCCAAAAGTTCCAAAAGCATAACTTAAAGCTGCACTCTCACAGATTCACCGTTATGACAACTTTTAAAAACAAAACAAATTGTCTTGGAATGAGCCATTTTTTTGCGTAAATATCTGCAAACCAGTGTCAAAAGACTGCTGGCAAAAGATCAGATCGCAGATTTTCATATTTCCGTCCGAAAATTAATGTTTTATGGCTAAAAGCGTTACAAACGGTTTAAGAAAAATGCATAAAATATCTTTTTTTAAATTAAATATAAAACTCTGCGATCTGTTTTTTGTCAGCAGTCTTATATGACTGGTGTCCATGCATGTTCGCATAAGTTGGCTCGTTCCACGAAAAAAAAGTTGTCAAAACGTTCAATCTTTGAGAGTGCAGCTTTAAGATCCTTTTAAAGACTGAAATTATTGACCTTAACACAGTTCAACTGCTTATTGAAATTAATTGTTAAGAATATACTTGTTCAAATGCATCTATGTATTTATGCATATGTGATGCACATATATGAACAACCCATAGATTTTATGAAACATATCAGTGTTATAAAGAAGTTGATATGGCTATAACAGACTTGTTGCCCACAATATAAGCATCTCCTATTGGCAGACGTGAAGTAATCCAACAAAGTCTCAGACACGGAAAGGAAGAATGTTAATTGTTTTTTTTCCGTCTTTAACATATAGCGACTTTACCATTTAATGAGGATTTCATATATAAAACTAAAAGGTCCTAGCCCTGATGGACATACCGCCTCACTTCAAAGGTTAGCCAGGGCATACAGATGCATAGACGGTCAAAATCTGTAAATTACATGTATGTTCTTCACCATCGGGTGCATTAAAAACTTGACAAGTGTAATATGTAAATAAAAGGTCTAAATACTGATTTAAGAATTGATGCTGAACAAAATCCTTCTAATTTCAGCTATAGGGATGGGCCTTAACACACGAGCAACCGATCAGTTTGACTTCCTGCACTGACTACCAAATAGTCATTCGGAACACCTCGGCCATTTTATCGAAAACAAACTCGGATGTATGCCGGTACATCAGTTGAAGAAGTTCGCAAATTTTTGAATAATATCATTAATTAAATATAGTGTTTAAGAGTTGTATTTATTGATCTCAGTTTAAATTGATTGCCAGTGGAGTGTTTTATTGCAAACATAATTAAGATTCCCAAGAGTTAAGTCATAAAGTTTAACTGCTAAATAAGATTACTACGCGATCTATTTGCAGCGGACTTAAACGTACCACTTTTTGAGTATGTAAACCGTCCAAATACATCCGAGGTTGTTTTCGAAAAAAACTGCCGAGGAGCCCCGAATGCCAAATAGTATCTACAGTAACATTGTGTGTATACCACGTGATAATTTGCGTCATAAATGCTACATCAGAAGGCAATATTTTGCTTCGAATGAAGACTTTAAACAAAAAATATAACTTTCCTATTTATTCACCTTTTTAAATGAACCATCTTGCGTCTTAAGGTCAAGTGTGTTTGTTAATGAAATCTATTTTAAGCAATGATAACACTTATGTGGACACTTCGGGTTGACCTACATAAACAAACAAATATAAGTGCACTTAATATAAGCAAGAACACAATCTCTTTCTTTGTAGTGTTTTTATCAATTATTCGTGTACGTTTCGTAATACTTCACTTTCTATCCACTTAAAACTTCTTAATGATCACTTGACGGATGTAACTAATGTATATTTTCAAAAAATGACCTGACTAATTTCGTTTCCTCGTCAACATAAATCGCAAAATATTGTGTGTGTTTTTTTTTAAAAGTTAATACGAAATATACGCTGATCACGATAAATAACAACACATTGTAAATATACCAAAACTAATTCTAGTTCTACGTCCTCTCCACGAAGGCTAGTAATAGGAAGTTCCGACGATGCTGCTGCTTCCTTTGCTGTTGTTGTTATTGTTGCTGTTTGCTTCTTCTGCTGCTGACTTTGCCATTGTTGCTTCCATTGCTGTTGTTGTTGTTGTTGTTGCCCGTTGTTGGTTTTGCTATTTGCTTTTCCTGCTGCTTCTTTTGTTGTTGTTGTTGTTGTTGTTGTTGCTATTTGCTACTTCTGCTGCTGACTCTGCCATTGCTGCTTCCGTTACTGTTGTTGTTGTCGTTGTTGTCGTTGTTGGTGTTGCTATTTGCTACTTCTGCTGCTTCCGTTGCTGTTATTGTTGTTGTTGTTGTCGTTGTTGGTGTTGCTATTTGCTACTTCTGCTGCTTCCGTTGCTGTTGTTGATGTTGTTGCTATTTGCTTCTCCTGCTGTTGACTTAGCCACTGCTGCTTCCGTTGCTGTTGCTGTTCTTGTTGCTCTTGTTGATGATGAAGATGATGATGATGTTGTTGTTGTTGTTTGCTTCTTCTCCTGCTGACTTTTCCACTGTTGCTTCCATTGCTGTTGCTGTTGTTGTTGTTGTTGTTGTTGTTATTTGCTTCTTCTGCTGCTGACTTTGCCACTGTTGCTTCTGTAATTGTTTATGTTGTTATGTTGTTGTTGATATTTGCTTCTTCTGCTGCTGACTGCCAATGCTGCTTCTGTAATTGTTTATGTTGTTATGTTGTTGTTGATATTTGCTTCTTCGGCTGCTGACTGCCAATGCTGCTTCTGTAATTGTTTATGTTGTTATGTTGTTGTTGATATTTGTTTCTTCTGCTGCTGACTGCCAATGCTGGTGCTTTACATCTCGTCTGATTTTCAAAAGGTATTGTCGTTGTCGTTGTCATTGCCGTCGGAGTCGTTTAGAAGCCTTAACTAGCCTTGTCACGTGATCTAGGCGCGAACACTCGAATTTTGAATGTGGAATAATTTTGGAATTAATTAAGAATAAAAGCTTTATAAAATTTGTTTAATGGTGGATTTAATGTATTTTAGTGCTTGGAACACATTCAAAATGAAATATAATGACTAAATCTAACAATAAAAAGAGAAAAGATAGAAAAAGTAGTGACAATGAAACCAATATCCGGAAAATATGTAAACAAAGAGGCCCGTCCGGAGATTCGGACACTGGAATTACATCTGTAAGCGACATTCTAAACAGGACTAATTCTGTGCTTTACGGTGATGAGAATTTAGACGGTAGTGTATTTTTAAGCACAGTTAGTGGAGTTACAAAGGTCAGTACAGCCATGGCAGAAAGCAGCAGTGAACCTACAAACCGGGACTTGTTGAATGTGTTGAATGCCGTGAATGGTAGACTTGAAACCGTAGAAAAAAAGTTAGGGGCCATTGAATCCTTAGAAAAAAGAATGGCATCTTTTGAGGTCAACATAAAAAAGTTGTGGGTAGCGCTGGATGACCGAGTGAAGAAAGTTGACGCGAGAGTAATACGTCTCGTAGACAAGGTGGAGGGGGTCGATATGCACGCGGCTGTCCTGACAGAGCGGATGCAGAATCTGGAAAAGGAGAGAGATACTCTGCGTGACGACGTTTCATATCTGCAGTCTCAATACATAAGAAACAACTTGGTTTTCACCGGGGTGCCCGAGGATAACACCGACGGGAACGAGCAAGCGGAAGTGACAGAGCGGAAGCTGCGTCGCCATCTCCAGGACGCCTTCAAGATCGCCCGTGAGGTAGCGGACAGTATTCGTTTGAGAGTGTTCACCGGTCACCAGGTTTCCCAGTTGCGGGCAAGACCAGGAATATTATTGCAAAGTTTTCCTTTTTCAAAGACCGGGAAATGGTTCGTAAATCATGGAAACAGCTTGATGGGACCCAGTTTCGAGTTTTTGAACAATTCCCCCCGGATGTCATTCAGAAGAGAAGGAAGCTGGTTCCCCAGATGAAAGAGGCGAGGCGGTTTGGTAAGAGGGACGGAACCGCTGTGAGGGCATAGGAACACGACGGCGGTGAGGTGTCCTTCCTGTCGTGGAACATCAATGGTTTAGCTGACTGTAAAAAAAAGCAATACTGATTTTACTGATTTGATAAGTTCATTTGATATTTGTTTTTTATATGAAACTTGGACAAATTCATCTAGTAACGTTAATTTAAGCGGTTATAGTTCGTTTAATTTCTACAGAAAATTTCAACACATAAACGCACGTAGAAATAGCGGTGGTATTGCTATTTACTTTAAAGACCATCTAGCAAACGGCATTCAAATTGTAAAAAAAACATTATGATAGCATTATCTGGCTAAAATTAGATCGTAATTTCTTTAATACTGAGGAGGATGTATATATTTGTGCATCTTATATATGGGGCGAAGGTTCGCCAGTTTAAAATACATTTAACGTAGATCTTTTTGAAATTCTAGAAAATGATATCACATATTTTTCTGAATTTGGTAAAATATTTTTATCTGGTGATTTTAATAGCCGTGTAGGCAAACAATGCGATTTTATTACACATGATAATGTTAATACTGTTTTTGACGACCTAGACTATGTACCTGATTATGCCTCTGTTGAAAATGTACATAATAGTCATGGGATTAAATTGCTAGATCTTTGTAAATCAACTTGTATTCGCATTTTAAATGGTAGAATTGTTGACAGTTGTAAACATACTTTTTATTCTCATAACGGATCTTCCGTAATTGATTACTTATTGACCCATGCATGTAACTTTTCATTGATATCCAACTTTACTATTGGCGATTTCTATGAATGGAGCGATCAAGCTCCAATACAGTTTTCATTATGTTGTAATAATTTTTCGAATAGTTACGATACATACACTGATGTTCAATTTAAATGGGATACTACTCTACGTGAACAATTTCGCACTGGGATTATTACAAAATTACCTGTATTCGATGATATTGTTGATAATATAAACTGTCCATATTCTTTTTAATCTGTTTGATGCATATGTTATGTCTATACTTAATTATGGATCTGAGGTATGGGGATTTTGTAAGTATGAATGTTTGGAAAGAGTGCAAAAAAGGTTTTGTAAATGGATCCTCAAAGTGAAATGGTCGACAAATACTCTTTCGCTATATAGCGAGCTGGGCCGGTTCCCATTGTATATTGAAAGATACATGCGATGCATTAAATACTTTGTTAAATTGTTTACATGCAAATCTAAGAATTGTATTTTAAGAACTATCATTTTAAAGGAAGTGAGTGAAGTAGAACTAAATCCTATTGTCATAAATTGGGCCTCGAATGTTCGAGATGTATTACAAAGCTCAGGTTTTAATGATATCTGGTTATTCCCCGAATCAGTGAATATGTCTGCATTTGTACCTCTGCTTAGAAATAGATTACGAGATATTTATATTTCAGAATGGAGAGTGGGTATGGATAGCTGTAGTTCATTAAATGTAATTACCAAGTTTCTAATTATATTTCTTTATTAGACAATATCAAATACAGACAAGTGCTTGCACAATTATGGCTATCTTCCCATAGGTTAAATATTGAAGTTGGCCGACATAATGGTATTGCAAGTCATGATAGAAAATGTACCTATTGCAACCTTAACGATATAGAAGACGAGTACCATTTCGTTTTAAGATGTCCACTATATGCTGATATTCGTAAAAGGTATTTGCCAAATTACTATTCAAGACATCCTAGTATGGAAAAATGTATTACTCTACTGCAAACAGATGATACATCTCTTCTGGTCAAACTAGCTATGTATTTTTTTAAAAGCTTTCAAAGAAAGAAATGATTATGTTTGAATACATATATGTTTTTTATAGAAATATTTATATCCTTGTACTGGATGTTATTCCATGTGTTTTGTATATGTCTAAAGATTAGTTGTATCTGTACTGTTATCTTTGCACTTATAACTATTTAGCACCGTGATCAAACCACTGTATTCTTTTAAAGTACCTTTGCCTAACATTTGCCTAAACGTTCCTCTATGGAGAGTAGAGAGTGAACACTCTCACATAGGCGCGATGCAAGCTGTTGTTGTTGTTTTTGTTGTTGTTTTTTTCACCATTGTTTGATATTGATAGTTGTACGAAAAAGCGGATTGGTTTGATAATGAATGTGTTAATGCACGGCGATTATACCAAGAAGCCTTACATATTTTTAATTCGAATAAAACCGATATCAATAGAGCTAGTCTGTGTGCACAAAAGAAGTCTTATAAAGATTTACTTCGTAAACAGAAAAACTTTGCTTATCGTCAAAAAATGAAGGATATTGAGAATTTAAGGTAAAATAAACCTAGAGAATTTTGGAAATTTAAAAAAAAAAAAAAATAAAAAATAAAGTTAACAATTGTAATATCCCTTTGGAAGATTTTAAAACATTTTTTAAAAATCTTAGCAACAATACGTTTGATTGCAAAAACGACGAGGCTGAACAGTTTTGTTCAAGTAATGATTTTGATGAAGATAACTCTACATTTCCAGAGTTAGACCAACCCATTTCTATTATTGAAGTAAGTAACGCAATAAAGCATTTAAAACGAAATCAATCGGCTGGTAGCGACTGTATATTAAATGAGTACTTTATTGAATGCGCTGACATATTAACAAGCCACTTATGTGATGTATTTAATAGCATTTTAGCGTCTGGTTTTTTCCAGAAAAGTGGACAGAAGGTGTCATCATTCCTCTCCATAAAAAAGGTTCTGTTAATGATGTCAATAATTATAGAGGAATTACACTTGTTAGTTGTTTTTCAAAAGTATTTACAACAATTTTATATAAGCGCATTGAGTCATTTTTTGAAGCTAATGCCACTATTTCGGATGCACAATTCGGATTTCGAAAAGGTTGCTCAACAGTTGACGCAATTTATATTTTTTATGTCTATTATGCAAAAATATATATCAATAATAATAAAAGATTATATGTTAATTATGTCGACATGTTGAAGTGTTTTGATAGTATTTATCGCAATGCTCTGTGGCTTAAGTTGTGTAAATTACTTAGAATAGTGAAATATATGTATGAAAATGTTAAATCTTGTGTGAAATCATGTTCATCTTACTCTGAATACTTTAGTTATGCCGTTGGCCTGTGCCAGGGGGAGGTTATGTCCCCGATTCTTTTTTCCCTGTGTGTAGAGGACTTAGAACTATACATGCAAGATAGCATAACTTCCGGTTTAAGTATTGATGACATTGTATTAATTATGTTGCTATTTGCTGACGATATGGCCATTTTAGGGAAATCGCCAGAGGAAGTCCAAAACCATTTAAACACTCTTTCCTCGTATTGCAAAGCATGGGGATTAAATGTAAATACATCAAAGACAAAAATAATGGTTTTCCGTAAACGGGGTGGAATACGTCTTAACGAGCATTGGACATATAATGGCCAAGCTATCGATGTTGTTGATAACTTTAATTATTTAGGTGCTGTGATAAATTACACTGGAAGTTTTACATTGAATCAAGAACATTTAGTTGGAAAAGCTCTTATAGCCATGAATACTTTATTATATAAATGCAAAGAATACGACCTTAAACCTAAAATATTTTGTCAACTATTTGATTCTTTTGTTGGCTCAATATTGAATTATGCCTGTGAAATATGGGGTTTTAGTAAGTCAAAAGAAATAGAATGTATACATTTAAAATTTTGTAAGCAACTGTTACACGTTAAAATAAACACATGTAATGCTACAGTGTATGGAGAACTAGGTAGATACCCTTTATTCATTAATCGATATGTAAGAATTATGAGATACTGGTTTAAGATTTGCAACAGTAATAACATTAAAATAAAGTCCGTGTATAAACAGGCCATTGATGACTGTAATAAGGGTTATATAAACTGGGTTTCTAAGGTAAAAAAAAACTGTTAAATGATTATGGTTTTGCATACGTATTTGATAACCCAAATATTGTGCATGTTAATGTACTTATAAACGAATTTAAATGTAGAATTATAGATACATTTAAACAAGAATGGTATGGTAATATTAGTAACAGTTCTGTTTTGGATATGCATAGAATTTTCAAAACTTCCTTTGATTGTGAAACATATTTAGATTTAGTTCCAAAGAATTTACGTTTATACTTTGTTAGATTGAGAGTTTCTGCACACCCTTTAAGAATACAAACAGGACGTTATGCACGTAATAATATACCTCGTAACGAGAGATATTGTTTATGTTGTAATAGTAGGGACATAGAGGATGAATATCACCTCATATGTATTTGTCCATGCTATCGTCAGTTACGCGTAACTTATATAAAACGATGCTATTATGTTAATCCATCTGTATTCAAATTCCATCAATTATTGGTATCATGTGATAAAAAGGAAGTTATGAATGTTTGTAAATATATTAAAGAATCATTTGTTATACGCAACTCACTTATAAATAATTTAACTTGATATAGTAGTTATGAAACATTCCCTCACTGCCAAAGTTAACATAATAATTATTTGTTATTCAATTTTCATAATATTTTTGCTTATATTTTATTTTATTATATTATGTTTGTAAGTTTAGATACGTGACATGTTTATATGCATAACTATATGTATTACGACGATGTACACAATCATGTATAAGTCGAATAAACTGTCTGTTCTGTTCTGTTCTGTTCCTTAACCTTGACCCTAACTCAAATGAAAACGAAGCGCTGAAAGCGTTTAAAGCCTGTAGGTGCGACAAATTTGAATTTAACGATTTTCAGGCAATAAAAAATGAAATCCGACAAATATTTTGAGTGCGGCCCCTAAATTGTAACCGATAAATGTCTGTCAAGAATAGGTTATGTAAATTGATGCAATTTGAATACAAATAGCTAGTTTCACATCAGTAAGTGATACACCTTTGTGTACTATGACATAGGAACATTTCTTTCACGCGAGTATATTTACACCTCAACTTCCATTCCTCAAATGAACTGCCTTTCGGCAATTGCGTTCATCAATCGATGAACGCAACATATTCGGATATGTTCGGATCGTAATTCATTGCATAACAATATAAATGAAAGCTATTGATCTTGTTATTGGTTGTATTGTGTCTGCAGGTCCCGTAAACTATAGACCAACATTTTTAAAAGTGTTAGTTTATTATATTTTAAATATAATGGTACCAGAAGTGTTTCAATTTTACGTTTTAAAGTGAGTTCAAGTGGCTGATCTTTTCCCGCGTTATTGTGACGTCATTTGAAAAAAATGTTTCCGGTTATAGTCGGGTCGTTCTATTAAATAGAATGGATAAGAACGGATAACTTAAAGGTTTTCTTAAATGTAATGAAGAATTTTTTTAACAATTCTTGAATGAAATAATGAACTATTAGTGTAAATATAAGAAATGAATTGCGGGGTTGATGTCATTATCGGGGATATGAACGCAATTGGGTTGGTCAAAGTACGCGTGGAGTCCTTCGGACTCCACACACATTGACCAACCAAATTGCGTTCATACCCCGATAATGACATCAACCCCGCAATTCATTCCTTAAGTAAAGTTAATTGAATGAAACCCGATATTGGCCGTTTTACGGCAGCGTCCTTATATCAAGCAGGGTCGTTTCCATTTTCCATCACCGATCATACCGAAAGACGTTAAAAGTTGGTACAAGTAGCTCCTTTGCCTGGCGCTCGGCATTTAAAGGGTAGTGTTTGGAAAAGTGATGTACTCAGATCTGGTTTAACCCAGAAAAGTTGTACCCCGTGTATCGGTGCTTTAAACCGAGCACGTAAAAGGAAGAAGGAGTCTCTTCAAAAAAGAGCTAGGGTTTCGCACCCGCACTCCCTTGTATCCCACCACTGTCTCTTCCGCGTGCTCCCCCTTCTGCAAAAACAAAGGAACGCGTTGGAAATAAGTGCTTGCACTTTTCACGGCTTATCCTTGACCGCAAGGTCTTAACAAATACATGCAGCACGTGATGACAGAGTCTCAACGATCATGTAAAGCAAGACCCATAACTCTGGCATAGTAATGGCAGAGTAATGCCCCTCAACAGACGACCGTCTGCATTCATTCAGTGATGGTATATTTAACTATGATGAGGATCTATGATTAAACGTTTTAAACGTATGAGCGGGAAAATGTCTACTGAAACTATCAAGTACTGACTGCATGTCCAGCCAAATACATGTATTAAAATTATTTCTTTAATAATTTCACGATTTTTATTTCTCTATTGTTTCGTCTTCCAGATGAAATCATTCAGCAGCAACCGAGATATCCGTGTGGATCTTCCGGGCATCTCTGAGGATACATACAAGGTCGCATTTGAACAGGCTCTGTACAGAATTTACCGGCAAAAGGAGGAGCTTGATTGGCTAAAAAGCAAGAAATCATTCGAAAAGCAGAACCTTACAGGAATGTCCTGCATTAAGGGGACCCTCCCATATACGGAACTTGAATTGCGAAGTCAAATCGGTGATGGCAACTTTGGCGATGTTTTCTTTGGAGTATGAATGGGCAATGTACTGGCAATAAAAAAACTTCGTGAGAAAATGGCAAACAAAAGACTTAGAGACTTCAGTAAAGAAATGGATCTCATTTGTGGTATATCACACCCAAATATTGTCCGGTACATGGCGTTCTGTGAAGAGAGTCCGAACATTTGCATATTCATGGAGTATATGTCGATGGCGTTGAATGACCCTTTACATCTGAGATACGATATTGACCAACGAAAACGAACGCTTGCAAATAATTCGCCAGATGTGTGAAGGTTTGAAATAGCTGCATTCACAAAATATGCCCCATGCAGACCTAAAACCTAAGAACGTGCTACTGAATTACAAGAAAGGCAAATAATGCGTGGCAAAACTGTCCGGCTTCGGACTCCGCCAAGTTAAAATTAACGTTGATGCAACGTCATCAGTAGCTGACGCCAAAATAACTCACAAGTCTGCGATTCCGAGATACTCCGCACCGGAAGTCCTGTCTCGGGAAGTCCTGAAGATACCGGATATGATGAAAGCGGATATCTGGTCGCTCGCGCTTCTACTCCATGAGGTGTTATTTGACGAGGAGCCATACTTCGACATGTCGTACACAACCTTGCTTCAAGAAGTTGGGACCAAGGGCGTCACACCCAAGGTTACCTCTGGTGTCCATATTGACCATACCGTCAGTGTTACGCAGAAAAGGGCTCTAAGCCTCAATCCGGCAGATAGACCAGACATTACCTACATGTGTCAAATATGGAAAAGAATTGACAGCATTTACAAGGACTATGCGTAGGGTATCTGAGTCTGGAGAACCTTCCCCTTACACTGTATGGAATATCAGTAAGCAGGGAACCAGACTAAGGGTATCTGAGTCTGGAGAACCTTCCCCTTACACTGTATGGAATATCAGTAAGCAGGGAACCAGACTAAGGGTATCTGAGTCTGGAGAACCTTCCCCTTACATTGTATGGAATATCAGTAAGCAGGGAACCAGACTAAGGGTATCTGAGTCTGGAGAACCTTCCCCTTACACGGTATGGAATATCAGTAAGCAGGGAACCAGACTAAGGGTATCTGAGTCTGGAGAACCTTCCCCTTACATTGTATGGAATATCAGTAAGCAGGGAACCAGACTAAGGGTATCTGAGTCTGGAGAACCTTCCCCTTACACGGTATGGAATATCAGTAAGCAGGGAACCAGACTAAGGGTATCTGAGTCTGGAGAACCTTCCCCTTACACTGTATGGAATATCAGTAAGCAGGGAACCAGACTAAGGGTATCTGAGTCTGGAGAACCTTCCCCTTACACTGTATGGAATATCAGTAAGCAGGGAACCAGACTAAGGGTATCTGAGTCTGGAGAACCTTCCCCTTACACTGTATGGAATATCAGTAAGCAGGGAACCAGACTAAGGGTATCTGAGTCTGGAGAACCTTCCCCTTACACGGTATGGAATATCAGTAAGCAGGGAACCAGACTAAGGGTATCTGAGCCTGGAGAACCTTCCCCTTACACTGTATGGAATATCAGTAAGCAGGGAACCAGACTAAGGGTATCTGAGAGGCTGCGGAAGTTGACTTGTTTTTGTTTGCTTGTTTTAATACTAATCATACATGTTCGTGTATGGTATTCGTAAAACAACCGCCAGAATTGCTTTGATGTCTTTGATGAATTCGCTTAGAGTATTTTGAGGCCAAACATTGCCTCGACTATGATTTAGTTGATTTAAAAAAAAATGTATTCATATAGCTAAAATAGAGGTTCATTTCTGAACAATAGTATCGTTTTAATTGTTTGAACTTTTTATTTTGTTAAATCATCTTTATTCATGAATATCTGCTAGGCATTTTGAACAAATCATTAAACACAAATTACATAACATTAAAATGTTAGCAAAGTCGTTCCCAAGGAGAATGGCGCTACCAAGTGTTCTATTGGACAGTGTTTAAACCAAAACATGCAAAAAAGCGCAGGGCCATCAGCCCATTTATTCAGACTTTGCAAAGTTTTATTAGCTGCCAGTTTTGCAGAATGTTGCGTCATGACAATGTTCTATTGTTTGTCTAAATAATATAATTGCACCTAGTTTTAATATGATCTGTTAGTAAACTTTGTTCAGTTCTTTCCATGTAATCCTTATCAGTCAGAACTTTGAACTTCTTACCATTGCAATTTTTTTTATGTTAAATGTTCATATATCGTATATCTTATATATCTGTATTAAAGATGGTATGTTTATGAGTATGACCTTGTTCTTTGCTGTGTCCCAAGGAGTCATGTATACTGATATGTAAAGAAGTAGGAAATCGCGCAACTATGAGTCCAAAAAGTGTACTGTAATGACTATTTGCTGGAAAATTCGTCCATTTTAATAATCATAATAATGTGCTATCTAGTAGTCAAGAAGTACTGGAAAATGCACCATTTCATCCAAAAAAGACAAAAAATTCTTCAAACGGGAGGGGTGACCCACCTAGAGCCCACCCATTGTCAGCCCTCCCAACACGGACTTGTCTGGATCTGGCCATGATTTTACTAGTAAATTGATGTTGTATCAAAACAGCTGTATATTTTACCGATTTAACGATTAAATTGCGCATGCGCGTAACTCATTTCCTTCTGGGCTATGGTAATATCCACAAAGAATTTTAGCTCAGACATTTAAATCGTATACCTCAATTTCTTCACTTATATATTACATATATATTACATACTTTTAAAACTTTTAAGTTAAACTTGGGAATGGTAGTTTATACGATAATTTTCAGCATCTCTGTTAAGTTTTGAATTTTTAAATTTCATTTAACCAGGGGACAATATTATCAACACTATTATGTATGATTTCAGATTCCAGTGGTAAAATAGCAAATCTTTTTGATATAGAAAATTGCTAAATTGCTATTAAAAATAGTGCAATTATTTACATTTTTTCTTGTAAAATGAAATGGTGTTTCTTTGTAATTTCATAAAAGTCCTTTTTTGAGTCTGATACCAGACTTGGTCTTCCGACTGTAAAAATGATATGGGAATGTTTTTTTACTACAATGCAAAATGATGTGGGATATTTTGTCCAACATGTCAACATGACATGGGATGTTTTGTCCACCATGTCAAAATGATACGGGATTTTTTGTCCACCATGTCAACATGATATGGATGTTTTGTCCACCATGTCAACATGACATGGAATGTTTTGTCCACCATATCAAAATGACATGGGATGTTTTGTCCACCATGTCAAAATATTTTGGGATGTTTTGTCTACCATGTCAAAATGATTTGGGATGTTTTGTCCACCATGTCAAAATGATATGGGATGTTTTGTCCAACATGTCAAAATGATTTGGGATGTTTTGTCCACCATGTCAAAATGATATGGGATGTATTGTCCAACATGTCAAAATGATTTGGGATGTTTTGTCCACCATGTCAAAATGATTTGGGGATGTATTGTCCACCATGTCAAAAAGATTTTGGGTGTTTTGTCTACCATGTCAAAATGATTTGGGGATGTATTGTCCATGGGAGGTTCTGTTCTACATTCGTTTAAAACAATAACTAAACTTCATCAAGAAAATATCATTGTCTGTGTATCGATAATATATTAAACTTTTTTAACCCAACATGTACTCATTCGCTTTCATCATGATGAAGCTGTTGTACCCAGAAGATAATATTAATTCAAAATTGGTAATCATGTGTAACGCCAGATAAGCAGTGAGCCGTTTTAATAAATATCGAAAGGTTAAAAGTTGCACTTTCACAGATTGAACGTTTTGACAACTTTTTTTTTATTTTTTTGTCTTGGAACAAGCCAATTTTTGCAAAAATACATGGAAACCAGTTATATAAGACTGCTGACAAAAAATAGTTCGCAGGTTTTTATATTTAAGTTCAAAACTTGATGTTTTATGCAGTTTTCTTAAACCGTTAGTAACGCCATAAAACATTACTTTTCGAACGGAAATATGAAATTCTGCGATCTGATCTTTTGTCAGCAGTCTTTTATCATTGGTTTGCAGATATTTACGCAAAAAATTGGCTCATTCCAAGACAAAAACTAAAAAAGTTGTAAAAATAGTATATCTGGGAGAGTGCAGCTTTAAAGGTACTCACTCATGTTTTTGTAAAATGCACTTTTTAAGTATGACATAATAAAGTGTTGCAAATCATTAGGAGTGTTAAAACTAAGATACCAGAAGCTGCAACCTTTCAGCAAATTTTGATATTTGCTCAAATATCGTCTTTGAAGACCACTATTTTCATTAGCGTTAATAAAGCACTTAATTACCGCTTTATTGTTGCGTGATTGGTTGATTAACATTATCACGTGATGTCATCAATTAGGACAAGGAATACGCCCATAAAATAAGACCTTCGAATTTTGTAACCCTTCTCACATTATTGTTACATGGGTTACAGCCTTACAGGCAAATATTCCTAGCATATTGAATACATTGAAAAAAAGTCAAAGTTCAGCATCAAAAATCGAGTTTTCAGGTCGACATCTGATCAGAGTTATGCGAGTTACAGCAAAGTTTTCATGAAGTTTGAAAAAACGCTTGGTCCTATTTCAAATATCGGGTTACGCGGTTACATTGGTAACATCGGTTACATCGAAAATTTTCCAAGTTCAACCTCAAAAATCGAGTTTTCAGGTCGACATCTGATCTTAATTATATGGTTACAATAGTCACAATGAGTTACAGCAAAGGTTTTTAAAAGTTTGAAAAAGTGTTTTTTCTATGTCAAATATCGGGTTACAACCGGTTACATTGGTTACATAAAAAATTCAAAGTTTAACCTCAAAAACACATCGATTCTTATAAAGTGCTGTTTTAACATGTGATGTCGTTAGATACGACGACAACAACGTAGACGATGATGATCATTTCGGTGATGATGGTAACAATGACGACTTTAACAACAACTAACAAAACTCGTAGTGGTTCAAGACACCTGTTTTCGAATGCGACGCGTTCTTCTGGAAACCTTTAAAGTTAGACCGAGCGGATTACGTTGTTGACAGCAAAATACGTGACGTCACAAAATAAATTATCTAGCGGCAATTCCAAGAAATAATCGACGTCAGAGATCTAATCACTGTGTCCAATTGCTACGAAGTGAAATAGTGAAAGTGACATCGGTTGGTGAGGGAATAATTGTGGTGATAAAACTCATTCTGATGGCGTCTATAATGTAATTAAAGTTAAAATGAACTGATTACACCTTAATTATAACATGGTGCTTTCTCGGCGTTTTGAGGTGCTTTATTTAGTACTGGAAAATGGAGAGTTTTAGGATCATGTAGTGAAGTACGCATACTGCAACTTTGGCTGATTTTTTATTCTTTTGTCAAAAGCATGTGGATTCAGCCACATACTCGTGTATAGGCAGCTACGCTCCTGCGCACCACACTACTGATAAGAGATTTCGGACATAAGCTGTCTTGCCATTCTATGGTCGTTAACATCGCTGCGTTTTAATACTGTCACAACAGCTGTGCAAATTAAGGGAAACCATAAACATAGGTTGGCCATTGCATAAGAAAGACTGTCATTTCGGCATTTATGCATTTGAGCCTATAGAGATGAATTATCCGTAACAAATGGATTGGTCATGAAACACTAGTTATTCCTAGGGTTCTTAGGTCACAGATATTAGAGAAACTCCATCAAAGTCACCTGGGAATTGAAAACTGCTTATCAAGAGCAAGGTCAGTTATGTTTTGGCCGGTTATTTCTACTGACATCAAAGAATTGGTTAGTCAGTATGAAATTTGTTTGGAACAACCTTTAAAAGTAGTTGACACAGCTAGGATTCAGCGTCTTAATACTGTGATTGATCAACATTTAAAAGATCATATGTGGCCGAAACTGATAACGGTCAAATTTACCGCAAGAATAAGAGAGATTGAATGAGATCAAAGGAAATTCGTAGTAGCTCTAGTTTAGATATCATACAATACATGCCACAATTAATAGTTAGAGCACATTTAGTGTCGTTCTTATCTTTATATGTATTCCTCCATAACATAACAAGTATAATAGAAAAACAATTAAAATGGCATTTGCCTGGCCTTTATGCCACAGATAACTTAACATGACCTTAAAGGTGCAATGAATGCTACAGTTTGCCGGTGTCTTATCAATGCAAAGAATGTTATCAAATGTGGCAAAAACACTTCAAGGATTTTTAAGCGGATGTATTTGTATTTATGAGAGAGGACGTATGTGAATTAAAAGAACAATGGGATTCTGTGGAGTAGGAGGATTTCTCTTCCTTGTTTTTGTTTTTGGAGTGAGTACACAGACTATTCATAGTAATAGATACATGTATATACAGTTATCTAAATCAATATTACTTAGATTATCACGAAAACTATTAAAATCTAATAATAATCAGTGATCCCCCTATAAACTACATATATATATATATAGCCAAAACTCGCTTTGTCGAAGTCGTTGGGATTTCGGCAATACTTCGAGAAAAAGGATATTCGATATAACCAAAACACAAAACATGGCTTATTAAATACAACACATCCGAAAACAGTTCGAGGTAAGCAGATATTCGAGATAACAGAGTTCGGCACATCGAGTTTCGACTGTATACAAATACAACTACACGAGCTATATAGAACGATGCAATGAGAGAGGAAAACACTTTTAAATAGGGAAACTCATGCCAATAAATATGCTCTTTGTACACTCACGATATACTGCACCTTCATACACGTTGCTAACTTGCTATCGTACTGATTTGAACAACCGCTATTTTCTATGACCAACTTCCGCTCATTAATATGACCAAACTTCGAGTGATTTGGCTTACGTATATCTATAAGGCAAAACATACCAAATAAAGCATGTATTTGGGAGAAGCATTTATGTACTTTTGTTATATAATCAGTGTAACTCTTTTAAAATGGCTAGGAACAACGAATTACGCCACTCAATATTTTGTCAACCATGGTTGTACTTTGCAGAAAAACATTGCTGCGGATAAAGATGGTTGGGATCTTTGTACAGACACGTAAGTATTAAGCGGCGATTATGATGATGGTGACAGTGTTGTTGGTGTCGTTGTTGGCAGCGGCGGAGGCGGCGACGACGACGACCAAGACGACGACGATGACGACGACGCTGCTGCTGCTGTGTGTTGCTGTTTGGTGGTGTTGATGGTGGTGGTGGTGTTGTTAGTGGTGGTTGTGGTGGTGGTGGTGGTGGTGGTGGTGGTGGTGATGATGATGATGATGATGATGATGATGATGATGATGATGATGATGATGATGATGATGATGATGATGATGCTATAAATATGAAATAATGGAAGACATATCGATAGCTCAGCGAAAGAAGAACGTAGCTCCTACTATTTTCATTTGGATTTCCGTCTCTCTTGTGCTGAAGCATTGACGTCATCGGTAACGTCACATTGGCGTCTTCTGTCTACAGCGCTCTGTATTACATCACTTCCGCTATGCCCTCAATATATATACTTACCAAAATCTTATCTTTCTTACCACAGTCCCCCAGCCGACGCCAAACTGTGGCCCTCAATCAGTAACGGTCATGTGGGTACAGTTGTCCATAGCGACAGTGTGTACATGAACGGACTTTACAACGGAAATGGCACAACTTCCACACGCGCGCGCATACCAGCCTTCACCGCACTCGACGTTATCAACTTTGCACCAGATGAGAACGTATCCACGACATACTGTTTACATATGAATTCGGGTAAGACGTTATTCAGACGACAGTCTACAAATCGTTTTAAATTATTTCGCTGAAACTTTTGTTTAGAACAACCAGAATGACAACCCGTCTAATGGAAGACTATAAGTATCTTCCATGGCCGAGAGTGTAAGATAGAATCATTCCGACCCGAGTGCAGGGTGTTTTGCGGAAACGAGGTTTACCGAGTTTCCGCAAAACACACTGCGCGAGGGTCGGGATGAACCTATCTTACACGAGCGGCTATGGTAGATGCTTTTTCTCCCACCTCAGTTAAACAAAACTAAGTAAAAATGTATTTTTTACTGGAACTCTTTTGTGCGTAGTGAAAATAATGCGTATGGATTTTTGATAACTCGTGGTTGTCATGGATATGCGCGCATTGATTCAGATAATGTTAATAGTCAAAGCTGTCTTTAAATAGTACAGTACTGATGAAAGTGGGACATTATTTCATGAAAGGTGCGTGAAAACTTTTTTATTGTGACATATGAAGCGAGAAATAGTTAATTAGCACCCTAAATATTGCCACAAGACAAGGTTTCTATAATGCTACAGACGACTGTCTTCAACAAGAGAGGTAGCTTCAATATGATGACCATTAAAAAAGGAGTTCCATACGGGCATTTTATCTTCGCCCGTGGGCAAGATAAGAATTTCTAGCATGGTTAAATTATTGGATCTACTTATCTGAGATGGAAGACAAGTGGTTCTAACGTCTGCGCATTTTGCTTACTATATGGAAACAACATCAACGTATGTGTAAACTGATTATGATATCCTGTTTGTTTCAATGTCTCTTTTCATGGGTATGTCCAACGCTCTTACAACGACGGCACCATCTTTTGTATGATCGATTTGATAAATCCCATGTTTACACTCGCATTACATTTTATTCTGCATTCATTCTAATATTTGTGTGAGAAAGTTTATTTTACGACGCCGCCCGACTACCCATTGGCGCCGGCCCCATTGGCAATTTCTACCTTGTTATGTTGTTGTATATAATGCACGTGGTATATAAAGAACAGACAGGATGTAGAGCTATCCTATAATGTGCCCAAGCGTTCAGCACTACAACACGGGACCCCGTCTTAACATCCCTCCAAAAGGTATTCGTTCGGACCACCTTGGTCATTTTTTCCCATCGAAAACAACCTCGGATGTATATGGGCGGTTTACAATGCATTTAAATGATTGGGCGTGGAATTGAAACTGCGCCGTTTAATTCGGTTGAGCGTCAAATATCCTACTATGATCCAAACCTAAAGGCTGCGGATCAATTTTATTCATTAGAGTCAGAAGTCGATTTATGTTCCAGGAATCTATAAAGAAATATACCGAGGTGATCACTGGCGGGTCACGGTTACCATGTACGCCCATCGCGTGTTCAACCGTCTCCTAGTAACGGAGCTCACCGTAGCAACAGACGGCCAGCAGAGAAAGCTGACCATTCCTCTTAAGGTCAATCATGGGAACCAAAGCACTTCTGTGACGCTCCAAGATGCTACCAGCGACGTAGCATCAGCAAAGTATGATTTTGCCTTGATATTTACTTTAACCATAACACATTTTACAACGATTGTGAAGGAATGTATGATAGCTTATACTAAGTCACTCTCGTTGGCACTATCGCGCGAGAGTGTGATCTTGTGTTGTGGGGGAAACCGAAGTACCCGGAGAAAACCCACTTGACCGGCTTGGTGACCACTAACCAAACTCACATGCGCCCAGGCCGGGAATCGAACCCGGGTCGCCTTGGTGAGAAGCGAGTGCGCTAACCGGACAACCATGATATTTTGTATTGTGAGGTAATTAATTAAAATGATACCCGATTCAATATACTTAGAATACAAACGTTATTTTCAGCCAATGATATTGCAGATAAGCAATCATTTAGTGCTAGGCTTAATCATTAAGAATATCAACTTATGGACGTGTTTAAAAGTCCGCCAAATGCCACTCATTCAATACACGTTCCTGCGTCGTTGGCAATATGCCAACCAATATGGTTGAATTCTAAGCTCACTCCGCCCCTTCTTAATCATTAAGAATTTACTTCATGTCATCTTACTATTACTTTTATTATTAGATTCTGATAATGAATTCACTCGTTCCTCGACATCACTGATTTTACAATACACAGCGATATAGTTTACACGCGTACGTTTAATTTCCGTACCCAATTATGTCTTCCATTCAGCTACAAGTACGGAACCATACTCGAGGCAGAGACTCCCGAATCTGGGCTTACCCCAGTGCACGTGTACTACAAAACCGTTCCCCTTGACGTCACCGTCGAAAGTGGTCACTCGGGCACGGAGACGCTTGTGTTCCTGATGTCTGTCAGTCCGAACCAAGCAGACGCCGCGTTCGCCTTCACAAAAGGTAAGCTATATTATACAGTCGAAATTTGGTATGTCAAACTCTGTTATCTCGATATTCCGGTTATGTCGAACGTTTCTTCCCAATATTTGGGGTTTAGAAAGACGTGCGTGGTATGTCGGTTATATCGAATGTTCGTTATCTCGAAGTCTTCACCGAGGTCCCAACGCCTTCGACATAGCGAGTTTTGACTGTTGGTCACGAAGAACCACGGCCAAAAGCGTTTGTAAGTAGCAGTTATTAGCTCATATGTTTTTCAATGAAAATACACGTACACATAATAAACAAATAATCCACTTTTGGTCGTTTATTTTTATATATTAAATATTTTAAAATTTCATACAATCTTTAAAGATTGTATGAACTTTTAAAATATTTTGGTCGTTTATTTTTATTTATTAAATATTTTAAAATTTCATAATAAATATTTTAAAAAATAAACTTTTAAAATATTTAATATGTAAAAATAAACGGCCATAAGTGGATTATTTGTTTATTATGTGTATCATAGAGTACTAATACACATTTTTTATGATTCTCAGTCCAAGATATCACCCTAGGGACCAAATCGCTCGAATCAGGTAGCTTGACTGGCCAAAAATGCTGTCCAAATACCAAGGAACTGTGATCCTGGCCTAAACTAAAGACCGTGTGGTGTGAGAATTTTATTCACATGAAACTTAGTACACGAAACGACTCGCACATATATGATAAGGCCTATATACATTGCTACCACTGAAATCAATTGTTCTGTGATTAAGCAAGTTAATTTGTCATAGTATATAAACAACAACTTGTCTTGCTAAAATGTCTTGATCTTGAAAAACATTGTATCCCATTCACACTGCTTAAACCGTTTACATTTCAACTTGTTTTGTCGGGTATGTGAATTGAATCTTAATCAACAGGTGCTCACTGTTAATTCGGTGCCCACTCAAGTTTTGAGGCACGTTCAAGGGTAGAGTAACACAGCAGCCATTATCGGTATTCTTAAAGGTGCACCCTTACTCCCAAATATACCACAATTTATACAATTGCTTTAGTTTTTAAATTACCAAAAGGGATGAACAAATATAAAAAAGAATGGTTCTTATGAAGGAACCTGTGTTTAATTTGAAAAAAAGCGCAGAAAACACGACTTTTCTAACCTTAAATATGAGACGATATTTGATCACTGTGAATGTTTTAGGACTCACCAGTCATTTAATATTTATGCGTTTTCAGCTTTGAAATACACGGTTTCAATCTTGATATCAGTAATTAATACTTTCCATCAATGCATTATTTAGTAAGACGTTTATCACTCATAATTTATGTTTGTATTCTGTATTGATTTTAAGTACGAGTGTCACTTTAACGTTTGTAAATCTTTTCCAGGGAGGTCACTCTACCTAGAAGGCACACTCCGCTCATCCCACGTGACCAAATGGCACGAGGTGTGGGACACCGGTCGCATTGACGTCATCGGTAACGTCACATTGGCGTCTTCCGTCTACAGCGCTCTGTATTACATCACTTCCGCTATGCCGCTCGAGGAAGATACTGTCTGGCCTTTCGTGGGACTGTCGCCCGCTGACCTCGCGCATAATGTATGAGATATGCGGTATATGTATACTGATATGGTCTTTTTAAAGCTGCACTCTTAAAGATTGACCGTTTTGATAACTTTATTGTTTGTCTTGGAATGAGCCAAATTTTACGTCTGGAAACCAGCGATACAAGACTGTTGACAAAAGAACAGATCACATTTATTCATATTTACGCTCGAAAATTGCTATTTTATGGCTAAAAGCGTTAGTACCGCTTTAAGAAAAATAAGTTTGTAGGCAGTTTTTTTCTGAGATTTGTTCTATTGTGAGTTATCTTTCATGACCGAGTTGGAGGCATGGATACCGAAATCAGCTGATTCTGAGACAGAAACTAACTAAATGTAAAAAAATGTCAATCTGCGAGAGTGCAGCTTTAAGGTCATAATTAATTATATGTTTAAGAAATTTGTTTCATTTATTGGTGGGTTCATAACTTAATAACAACATAAGAAACGGTATTTCTGTCAGAAGACTTGATTCTTGTTTTGTGTAAAATAAAACAAAGAACTGCGCAAATAAAACATGTTCTGTTGTTTTTATTTTAGGCTTTACATAAGCATTTAAATGATTTAGATAAAACATCAAAACCTTAAATTCCAGGGTTACAATGGTCATGTGTTTTGGGACCAGGACACGTGGATGTACCCGCCTGTGCTCGTGCTGCACGGGGACCTAGCGCCTGTCCTTTTAAACACGCGCTTCCGGACTCTTAACGCCTCGCGCGAGTTCGCGCGCCGGACCGGACATTCTGGCGCTCAGTACGCATGGGAGAGCGCGTTTACTGGTACACCCCATGTTCTTCCTTCATACAAAGTCAGAACATTTGCAAACATGAACTGAACTCCTTAATATATTTTTTGAAATGCCCGTACAAACAAAAAACAACAACAAATTGTTAAAAATGTATTAAAAACGAATTTATCCAAAGAAGCGACTTGTAATATAAAGTATGGTCATAAGTACCTCGTTTCGATACAGCGCGTTGAATTCGAATGGAGTAAATTTCCGCAAATACTCCACGTACGAGTCAAATACGACCCACCGAATCAAAAGGCAGTTGTAATTATCCTTTTATAAAATTCGTTACAAGGGTAACTAACTTAAGTGGACATGATTTAAGAATAAATACCCCTTAAATGATGCGCTACCTTGTCTTATATTATCATTTTTACCCCGTGCAATGACACTTGTTATGACGTGACGTCTACGGCATGGAATGCAGCCGTATAACAAAAGTGGATAACGGACAAGTGCTTTTTTGCGATACGTATGACTATAATTTTAATAATGCATTAATAATTAAATAAAATATGATACGTAAGCTTGGTGAACATTCTAACCTGTTTAATTTACACATACTACATTAAAACAAATACATGTTTATTTATACTATTTGTCAGGACTTGACGTGACACCGTGGCCGCCTGCACAGGACTACGAGCATCACGTGACTGGTGACGTGGCGTTGGCGTTACGGCAGTATGTCATGATGGCGGGAGATTCACCGCTCCTTCACGATGTGCACTTCCGCGAAACTGTATTCGCCATTGCAGAGTTCTGGAAGTCTAGATCAGTACTGAATAGATCTGCAGGAATGTACGAGATACATAGTGAGATCTGATTTATATTTCACAAATGCGCACGGTGAAGTGGTCTGTGTATTTTTCGAATTGTTATTGTTTTTACACACGTGTAGTACATATAAACAATGAGAAAAACAACATAAGTCAGCCTATTTCAGAAAATTTGAAAACATGCAAACCTTTGCAGTCAATGGTCAATATCTTTTAAATTATGAATAAAATTGAGGATTCAAGCACTACTGAAAAAATGCTTTGGAACACTTTTTAAACCATTTAAGATTCCCCTATGTTTCTAAACTAAAGACCAAACCAAATGGTTACAACTTTTAAAAGTATGTGAACTCAAATCAAATTTCAAATGTCTTGCGATGTTTTACGTACTTAACTATTTATATACATGTAGTTTTTATTCCCCAGACGTGATGCCACCAGACGAGTGGCACTACCCAGTGAACAACTCTGTGTACACAAACTACGTGGCCAAGATGGCGCTTCTTTTACCTCACTTCCTGTGTGACGTCATCCACTGTCTCGCTCCACCTGAATTTGAACAAGTGGCGGGAAAAATGTACATTCCTTTTGACGCTGACAAAAACTACCATCCGGAATATGACGGTTACACTAAAAGTATTTTTTTTGTTCTTTTATGTTTGTATTGTTTAATTTTAGTATATATGTATACTTTAATAACTTATAAAAGTAGGACTTGATATCAGAGTTTATTGTGCGTTTGACTATAAGTCAGTGAGTTGCTTGCCACGTTTCGCAATTCAATTCAATTAAATAGAATCAATTCCATTTTGATTAATATAACACATCAAATGTAAAATAACGTATATAACAGTAAAATTACGATCGTTCTAGCACGCAATCTTTAGAGACCTTGCTATTGGTAACGAGTCCTCGACTTAATAGGTTTCGATCCATCGTTAGTATGTTTTATATGGAAATAGATGGGCCTCGAACGATCGCAGTTTTTCTTTATTCACGAAAACTTGTCGCCGGACTATCACATCAAAATGAACGGAATGTTCATTTTGATGTGAGATAGTCCGGCGACAAGTTTTCGTATTTTAGCAAATATCGACGATAAGATTGAGAAAAGAAATGTTTATTAATCT
The DNA here is from genome assembly GCF_026914265.1 of Mya arenaria. Lineage (NCBI taxonomy): Eukaryota > Metazoa > Mollusca > Bivalvia > Myida > Myidae > Mya > Mya arenaria. The sequence goes on along the minus strand of NC_069132.1, from coordinate 34,688,213 downwards.
TCTTGTAAATAAAAATCAGTTTATATTAAAAATGTGGAAATGTGTATTAATTGATATTATATTTTTCTTAAATTATGTTGCATTAGTTATTTGAACATATTTTTGTTTCAATAAATCATATTTCTTTATATAACGCATATATATCAAAAAGTAAAAAAAAATGAAGGAGACACAAGTTCTAACACAGCAACATACCTAGGTGTTTTTCTAACACACGTGTCATCACTCATCATGGAAGTCTGTGACTTGTATTTAAGTTCGTCTAACATTACTGCTACCTTGTACCTACAGATGTGTCGGTTAAGCAAGGTGACGGCATCCTCCTCGGGTTTCCACTGCAGCTAGCCATGACGTCTGACGTCAGACGAAACGATCTGGAAATATACGAAAATGTGAGAACTTGTGAACGGGGTAGCATTCATATGTGAAGTATTATTTTCAAAGATAACGATATCCTACATAACTATCTTTATACGTAATAAGATCATTTACATATCATTTAACCTTTACACTGTTATTTGATAAAATCACATCTTTGCTTGTTTTTTTGCGACGCTGCTTGACGCAGTGTTACTCGTATTCGAATTGCCGGTATACAGTAAAGTTGCGTTCGTTCGAACAAGCGGTCGTTCGAGAACCGGCGTTCCCTCGAGATCGGAGCTTGGTCCCAAACTTTTTTCCTTCTATTTTCATATAAGATATACCTACACTGCATCGAAACCTAATTATGTCGAGGAGTCGAGCAATATTCTCGGTCCCAAGTACACAAATTATGCAAAAAACCTTATGGCTCTCTCGAGGTCATAATTTCACACTTTTTCCCGAACGCGTGTTCCAAAAAAACCAAACTATTGCTAGGTATTTAAATTTTCGCAAGTTGCAAGAAGTGCAATGGCAGTTGAAAGGCAATTGATAAGGTATGAAAACCCGTTTTACACTGTTAACGCATGATCGATATAAGTTGATATGGGCATTTTAGAAGATACTATTAGAAGTTAGTTGTGATAAATGTACATGAGTAATAAAAATATGAATAAACACTACCAAATCAATCCAACATAGGAATCTCTGAAAAGAATTCCTTTTTGTCACTTTGCTTTGCAATATGGCCATTTTGTAAAAAATATCTATTTATTGATTTATTGATATTTCTTTTACATTTTATATTTAGTAAACATATAGTAAACGACAGCCTTTGAACATATGAGCGATTTTCACAACGCAACACATATTCTGTGTCTAAGTAAACAGACTACTTCATACTTAAAATACACTGAAATATTTTTCATAACAGATTGGAGAATTGAAAATCGGATCGTTCGAAACATCGGTTCCCTCGAGGTTTAGGCTCGGTCCCCGGCGACCTCGAGCGATCGCAGTTTTACTGTGTAATTTTGTTTTGACTACAAACATGCGTATATATATTTGACACTTAAACGCTTTTTTGTTTAATAGCCAGCAATATTAATCATACTAATGTGTAAAAGACTCGTGATTGTGTTGCAAAATGAACACGGGGAATTATTTATCCATATGTAATTTCGAGGGTGAAATTGTGTATATTCACCATAAAAGATTGTTCGCCTCCTTCAGTTAATAAATCCATAATCATGTAATCCAAAGTTGTATGTCCTTGTAGCATCGACACGTAAGCCAAAGCTGTATACCCTTGTAAGTCAACGGTGTAGTAAGCCACAGCTGTATGTCCTAGAAGCATGGGAAAGTAAGTCAACGGTGAAGTAAGCCACAGCTGTATGTCCTAGAAGCATGGGAAAGTAAGTCAACGGTGAAGTAAGCCACAGCTGTATGTCCTAGAAGCATGGGAAAGTAAGTCAACGGTGAAGTAAGCCACAGCTGTATGTCCTAGAAGCATGGGAAATTAAGTCAATGGTGAAGTAAACCAAAGCTGTATGTCCTAGAAGAATGGGAAAGTAAGTCAACGGTGAAGTAAGCCACAGCTGTATGTCCTAGAAGCATGGGAAAGTAAGTCAACGGTGAAGTACACCAAAGCTGTATGTCCTAGAAGAATGGGAAAGTAAGTCAACGGTGTAGTAAGCCACAGCTGTATGTCCTAGAAGCATGGGAAAGTAAGTCAACGGTGAAGTAAGCCACAGCTGTATGTCCTAGAAGCATGGGAAATTAAGTCAACGGTGAAGTAAGCCACAGCTGTATGTCCTAGAAGCATGGGAAAGTAAGTCAACGGTGAAGTAAGCCACAGCTGTATGTCCTAGAAGCATGGGAAAGTAAGTCAACGGTGAAGTACACCAAAGCTGTATGTCCTAGAAGAATGGGAAAGTAAGTCAACGGTGTAGTAAGCCACAGCTGTATGTCCTAGAAGAATGGGAAAGTAAGTCAACGGTGTAGTAAGCCACAGCTGTATGTCCTAGAAGCATGGGAAAGTAAGTCAACGGTGTAGTAAGCCACAGCTGTATGTCCTAGAAGCATGGGAAAGTAAGTCAACGGTGAAGTAAGCCACAGCTGTATGTCCTAGAAGCATGGGAAAGTAAGTCAACGGTGAAGTAAACAAAAGCTGTATGTCCTAGAAGAATGGGAAAGTAAGTCAACGGTGAAGTAAGCCACAGCTGTATGTCCTAGAAGAATGGGAAAGTAAGTCAACGGTGTAGTAAGCCACATATGTATGTCCTAGAAGCATGGGAAAGTAAGTCAACGGTGAAGTAAGCCACAGCTGTATGTCCTAGAAGAATGGGAAAGTAAGTCAACGGTGTAGTAAGCCACAGCTGTATGTCATAGAAGAATGGGAAAGTAAGTCAACGGTGTAGTAAGCCACAGCTGTATGTCCTAGAAGCATAGGAAAGTAAGTCAACGGTGAAGTAAGCCACAGCTGTATGTCCTAGAAGAATGGGAAAGTAAGTCAACGGTGTAGTAAGCCACAGCTGTATGTCCTAGAAGCATGGGAAAGTAAGTCAACGGTGAAGTAAGCCACAGCTGTATGTCCTAGAAGAATGGGAAAGTATGTCAACGGTGTAGTAAGCCACAGCTGTATGTCCTAGAAGAATGGGAAAGTAAGTCAACGGTGTAGTAAGCCACAGCTGTATGTCCTAGAAGCATGGGAAAGTAAGTCAACGGTGAAGTAAGCCACAGCTGTATGTCCTAGAAGCATGGGAAAGTAAGTCAACGGTGAAGTAAGCCACAGCTGTATGTCCTAGAAGCATGGGAAAGTAAGTCAACGGTGAAGTAAACCAAAGCTGTATGTCCTAGAAGCATGGGAATGTAAGTCAACGGTGAAGTAAACCAAAGCTCTATGTCCTAGAAGAATGGGAATGTAAGTCAACGGTGAGGTAAGTCACAGCTGTATGTCCTAGAAGCATAGGAAAGTAAGTCAACGGTGAAGTAAGCCACAGCTGTATGTCCTAGAAGAATGGGAAAGTAAGTCAACGGTGTAGTAGGCCAAAGCTGTGTGTCCTAGAAGCATCAACAAGTACGTCAACGGTGTAGTAAGCCAAAGCTGTATGTCCTAGAAGCATGGACAAGTAAGTCAACGGTGAAGTAAACCAAAGATGTATGTCTTAGAAGCATGGGCAAGTTAGCCAAAGCTGTATTTCCTAGAAGCATTGACAAGTAAGTCGACAGTGAAGTAAACCAAAGCTGTATGTCTTAGAAGCATGGGCAAGTAAGTCAAAGCTGTATGTCAAAGAAGCATCGGCAAGTACGTCAACGGTGTAGGTAGCAAATGGTGAATGTCCTTGTAGAATGGACATACAAATCAAAAGCCAAAGGTATCTTCTTGTAACACGGACAAGTCAGCCAAAGGTGTATGTCCTCGTAACAAAGGTCCATGAAACTTGGGCAAGTCAGCCAAAGGTGTATGTCCATGTAACACGGGCAAGTCAGCCAAAGGTGTATGTCCATGTAACACGGGCAAGTCAGCCAAATGTGTATGTCCATGTAACACGGGCAAGTCAGCCAAATGTGTATGTCCATGTACCTTGTGACATATCTATTGTTGTAACCACCTCATAAAATCTTACATGTTAACCCACACAGGCAAAACGGTAGGGCCTGTCATGAAGTGTGTGTGTGTGTGTGGGGGGGGGGGGGGGGGTTGTTTGCCTTTGGCGGGCATTTTAGTTGTGACTACCATATCATATCTCTTTTTGTAACCTAATTAATAGTTTATTTTTTGACCTTACAGACGACAGGGGCGGGGCCTGCCATGACGTGGGGTATGTTCGCCATTGGTTGGCTTGAGCTAAATCAGACTGACAGAGCGGAGGGACTCTTCTTCCGGCAGCTGCTGAACAAATATGGAGCTTTCAATGTATGATTAGTATGTTAATGAAAATTATTATACGATTTCAATAAGCAGTGACAATCTTTTGTAATACAAGTAACGCATATCGCCTAGATGATAACGCTGTATCATATTGTAAAAATGTGTTAAAAATCTAACGTGCATCGCCATCCTATCTACATTTTAACAAAACGTGTGGAACATCTCGTGTAAATCGATGGCATATTAACACTTTATTTAAAAAACATTGTCGGCAATCATGGTACTTATTTCTGGTAAACTTTATCCATACCGTTGGAAATTTGACATCATCTTGTTGATATACATATAGATGTATAAGGCAGGGGTGACTACTCTTCTTTCAATAAAATCGCATGTTACAATAAGATATTCTTCAATATTAGACCCTCTACTGTCAGTTGTCTCCGCAGACGATTCGTCTAATTGAATTGACTAGTTTAAAATGTTTAGTGATTAGGCTCAAGACCACAACATTTATCTGCCCCCCCCCCCAGTTGACCCGGATGTTAATACAGAAAAAAGAGTGCGTGTGTTCAAGTATCAATATTTTATTAAAGTTGAATGAAAGGCAAGAAACTGGTGGCCTTTTTACATATAGTTTAACATAATTTGACACTGTATTGCAAAAACTGATAGTTTTCAGAGTAAAAATTGGAAAAATCATTGCCTGTGGAACTATGTAAATTGGTTGTGTGTAGCCTTATTCCGTATTGACCTCAGGGTCATGTATTACTACTAATTTTGTGAGACAACGCATTGGTCAACCCTATGTTTTCTTGTGATTAAATTTTGTGTCTTGGATTGTTCTACAGCAGCTAGTTACTTGTTTTTCAATTGGAACTGTTTAAAAGTGAAAAGCCAGGTTATTGTCTATATGAAACATATAGTAAAAATAACTGTGGTCTCACGCCATTAGGCGGATCGAGTTCAATTTGAGCATTTTTTTTTCGGACAAACATTAGTATGAGTGTCTGTGCATATGTGAGAGTCATTGGCTAGTTTTCCGGGGGAGATTTCCTTGCGGAACCAATGAAACTGCCTCATTTATTTATGACTACAAGATTTTCGTAGCCAAATCGCCCGAGGTACACATCGAATCATAACGCAGTAGTGTATCAGGTTTTTTCGGATGCTGACATTTTAACATGTTCAACATCTAGCGTTTATCGCTGGCATGTCTGCATGTTAACAAAATATGCTTATCATCTAACATAGATCGGTAACCTTTCTACATTTTGACGAAATATGATTTAGCGTAGATCACTAGCCTATATTTTAACAAAATATGTTTATAATCAAGTGTAGATCACTAGCCTATATTTTAACAAAATATGTTTATAATCAAGTGTAGATCACTAGCCTATATTTTAATTAAATATGTTTATAATCAAGTGTAGATTGATGACGTAAATTTTCTCCCACCTCAGATAAATATATCCATTAATTTAACCATGCTAGTAATTCTTATTTTGCCCACGGGCGAAGATAAAATGCCCGTATGGAACTTCTTTTAATGGTCACCACATTGTTATTACCTCCCTTGTTGAAGACTGTCGTCTGTAGCGTCTGTTTGAAGCGCATCATGGAAACCTTGTCTTGTGGCAATATTTAGAACGCTAGTTAATTATTTCACGCTTCAAATGTCACCAGAAAACAGTTTCACGCACCTTTCAAGAAATAATGCTTCACTCTTCTTAGAACTATTTTAAGACCGATCAGACAATTTACATACTCTGAATCACTGCGCTCATATCCATGACAACCACGAATTATCGCATATCCATACGCAATTAGTTTCACTAAGCACAAAAGAGTTCCAGCAAAAAAAATACATTTTTACTTAATTTTGTTTAACTGAGGTGGGAGAAAAAGCATCTACCATAGCCGCTCGTGTAAACCTCGTTTCCACAAAACACCCTATGCTCGGGTCGGAATGGACCTATCTTACACTCTCGGCCATGGAAGATACTTATAATCTAGCTTAGATCGATAGACCATATTATCTAGCGTCGATCGATAGATTATATCATCTAGCTTAGATCGATGGCATATATTATCTAGCGTTGATCGATAGGTTATATTATCTAGCGTCGATCGATAGCCTATATTATCTAGCTTAGATCGATATACCATATTATCTAGAGTCGATCGATATATTATATCATCTAGCTTAGATCGATGACATAAATTATCTAGCGTTGATCGATAGGTTATATTATCTAGCGTCGATCGATAGCCTATTTTATCTAGCTTAGATCGATAGACCATATTATCTAGAGTCGATCGATATATTATATCATCTAACTTAGATCGATGACATAAATTATCTAGCGTTGATCGATAGGTTATATTATCTAGCGTCGATCGATAGCCTATTTTATCTAGCTTCGATCGATAGGTTATATAATCTAGCGTCGATCAATAGGTTATATTATCTAGCGTCGATTGATAGCCTATTTAACTAGCTTCGATCAATATGTTATATTATCTAGCGTCGATCGATAGCCTATATGTTTTTACCAAATATGTTTATCATCTAGCGTAGATCGATAGCATATCTACAGAGTTTTTTTGAAAATAAAAAAAAATAGCACCATAACAACTACAAAAACAAAAAATACATTTATTTTACTAAGATCTGGACTGAGGATGCGGACGGCGGTGGTGTAACCAACTTTATCACGGGCCAGGGCGGCTACCTGCAGTCCATCATCCACGGATACGGGGGCGTCCGTCCATACGCCGACCGCCTCGCCCTACACTGCCGCCCTGTTCCTGGCTCAACAGGCATCAGGTAGAATAAACCTGGGAGAATATTAAAGGTCCCGTTAATTAATTAACGCGGTTAAAAGGTTGGTCTTGTGTTGTTATTGTTCACATAAAAGCAGCATCATATTTATATGTGAAGAATGTACCCTCAGATTTCTTATTTAAATGGTTAACACATACATACTAGCCAATGTCAAGGAATCTCCTTAACCAGCCTTAATATATCAGCTATTTATACATGCCGTAGTTCAAAGAATTCAAAGTTCATTAGTTAAAACTTTAAACTGCATTTAAACACCGTTTATCCGAAAGTATCCCTATCAAAAAAATATTTTCAGTCTAGATTTTATTTCTAAATATTTCACGTCACTAATAATTTACGTACGCCGTCATTTTCTAATAAAATTAATAATTGTTAATCCGAAATATCGTTTTCCCAAGTGTTTATCTGGGTCCCGACTTTGTCGGACTTACAGTGTTTAAATGTAATTCACTATTCACTTTTATATAAAAATACCACTAGTTTAGGCCTGCAAATACTTTTATAAAGTAATGGACTTTCCATTGTGAAATATATTTGAAAACTCGGTTTCTTGAAATAAAACAAATCTTGGGGAGCATGCTGCGGGATGCCCCTAGAAACATCGAGCCTTATTTGTAAAAATAAAATGTCATAGTCAATGGGGGAATGACGACGGAAGAACTGTTATATTTAGCTGTGTGAAGTTAGCTAAACATACGACATTGGACATTGGACATTCAAGATCGAATGTTGTGCTGGCACGACATTGGACATTGGGATTTCAAAAATGAATGTCGTGCTAGCACGACATTGGACATTGGACATTCAAAATCGAATGTTGTGCTGGCACGACATTGGACATTGGACATTTAAAAACGAATGTCGTGCCAGCACGATTTTGAATGTCCAATGTCCAATGTCGTGCCAGCACAACATTCGATTTTGAAAGTCCAATGTCCAATGTCGTGCCAGCACGACATTCATTTTTGAAATCCCAATGTCCAATGTCGTGCCAGCACGACATTCATTTTTGAATGTCCAATGTCCAATGTCGTGCCAGCACGACATTCATTTTTGAAATCCCAATGTCCAATGTCGTGCCAGCACGACATTCATTTTTGAATGTCCAATGTCCAATGCCGTGCCAGCACAACATTCGATTTCGAATGTCCAATGTCCAATGTCGTGCTAGCACGACATTCATTTTTGAAATACCAATGTCCAATGTCAAATAGATTATCTGTGTGAAGTTAGCTAAACATACGACATTGGACATTGGACATTCAAGATCGAATGTTGTGCTGACAAACACAGACTATTTCCAAGGTAACACTATTCCATAAAAGCTCGTCTGTTAGTAAAGTTATAGTCTCTTTGCTCTTATAATATAACATGGTAGTCGAGAACAACTTGAAAATTTGAGCCTTTTATCTTAAAAGCTCAATCGTTACTTCTTTTTTATTATTTGGTTAAATGATATTGTTTGCGATTTTGTTAATACCTTATACCTCTACAAATGAGACTGAACTACACTTGATAGGCCGTTGAGAAAGCCTAAATTTAGTAGTTGTTTGCCGTCTATAACTACTAAATTTCTTATCTTTCTCAGCATCGTGGGACTCGATTACCTTGGAAACAGTTTGGACATTTCCTGTGATGACAGAATCACCAAGGTTGTCCGAACATCTCATGGGCGACAACTCTATCTCCACACATCGCTAACAAGGGAGATAATTCCTTTGAGACCTGGCGTTCCTGTGGACATGCCTAGCCAGCCGCTGGCTATTAGCAGTTACCAGACCTTAAAATTACCCATTGGACAGTTCGGGGTGAATGTACCGGTGGAAATAGTTGGATAAAACATGTACTTTTTGCCATATAATAAAAACTTCAAACTTGAATTTGAGATTTGGTAGTTAATATGATTCGAATCGAAATGTATCGCAAAAGAATCACATGCAGTGTCATGGGTGTATACCACAATTGGCCGCTCGTTCAGAACTTTGTTAAAGTTAACGACGTGATTAGCGACAAAGTTAAGTTGTTTATATTTAACGTGAAATAGTTGATGATATGATCATATATTTAAATGCTATCAGTTCACATGAAACAGTTGCAACAGATCTTCGTAGAAAAACTCCTGTTTCTATTAAACTTCCTGAGCAGAACAGATATGAAAGTAAACAATGATGACGTTAATAACGGGGTTAACGGCATCGTTGTTAATTTTTAAACCTGAAATAGTTGGTATGCTCATATATCTAAGATACAACCAAGTACGTAACAGCTAAACCAGTTGCCTCAAATCTTGTTAGAAATACTGCAGAGCACAAGTGTTCTATTTAACTTCCCGAGCAGAACAGATTCGAAAGTCAACAAGGGTGTCTTTGATGTAAGTTTTTCACTTGAAACTTGAAACGTGTTGTACATCCATATGACAATTAAATAAGCCATTACTTATTAACTACCACGATCTATCGATTTTGTTCGTAAATTATAATTATTTAAGTGTCAAAGTTACTTATTTTCCTACATAAAAAAAATATTTTAGTGGATTGAGGATAAGCAAGTACTAGTATCTAAAATAAAAAACAAATTTAAGAAACTAAAGAATATGACATTCATGAAGTTTATTGAATTAAGATTGAAACGGGCTCTGGTGTACTCAAAAAACAGTGGCACGGAGGTGACATTCGCAACACTTTGTTTATATTATGGCCACAACTTAGTAACTTGAGGCCAAAACTTATTAAATCGTCGCCACAACTTAGAAACGTGTGGCCACAACTGAGTAACTTGTGGCCACAACTTATTAAATCGTCGCCACAACTTAGAAACGTGTGGCCACAACTGAGTAACTTGTGGCCACAACTTATTAAATCGTCGCCACAACTTAGAAACGTGTGGCCACAACTGAGTAACTTGTGGCCACAACTGAGTAACTTATGTCCACAACTTATTAAATCGTGGTCACAACTTAGAAACGTGTGGCCACGACTTCGTTTATTCAATCAAAACATCATCGTTTCACCTTTGCCGTTTTATTGTAATTATACAGTTAGCAACCCTGGTACTAAAACGCCATTCGTACCTAGCAAAAGTGAATAAAAAGGGCGTAGACAGGGAAAGCCTTATATCAGATTACTTTCAGGAAGGCATTTCTTATGCTAATATTTTAACCGTTTTGAGAAAAAGTCATATAATTCAAATTAGTTTACGTCATTTGCACAGAGCACTTAGATCGTTGACGTTAATACAGTGACGCTCGTTCTGTTTGTGACTTCGTTGTCAACACGAGCGAACATTCTAGACGTACTCATGGTTACAGAGTTATGCGACAACGATGCTTGGGGAATGGATTGATCGTTAGATTTGAGTTTATCATCCATGTCCATAACCATGACTCGCCACCATGACAGCATTCCATCCTCTTTCTTTTCCCTGTTACTTCCATCAGGACAAAATAAAGCCGGTATGTACAGGAAATATCCGGGGTATCCATAGTACCATACTATCAACAGTAAAAGCCATAAAGACTCAAAGATGAATCAGCTGTTTTGATTGGCTAAACTACGTTGTGGCCACAAGTAACTAAGTTGTGGCCACAGTTACTAAGTTGTGGCCACAAGTTACTAAGTGGTAACCTCAAGTTAATAAGTTACTAAGAGTGGTGGCCTCAAGTCACTAAGTGGTGACCTCAAGTTACTAAGTTGTGGCCACAGTTACTAAGTTGTGGCCACAAGTTACTAAGTGGTGGCCTCAAGTCACTAAGTGGTGACCTCAAGTTACTAAGTGGTGGCCACAAGTTACTAAGTGGTGACCTCAAGTTAATAAGTTACTAAGAGTGGTGGCCTCAAGTCACTAAGTGGTGACCTCAAGTTACTAAGTTGTGGCCACAGTTACTAAGTTGTGGCCACAAGTTACTAAGTGGTGGCCTCAAGTCACTAAGTGGTGACCTCAAGTTACTAAGTGGTGGCCACAAGTTACTAAGTTGTGGCCACAAGTTACTAAGTGGTGACCTCAAGTTAATAAGTTACTAAGTGGTGGCCTCAAGTTACTAAGTGGTGGCCTCAAGTTACTAAGTGGTGGCCACAAGTTACTTAGTTGTGTCCTAAGTGGTGGCCACAAGTTACTAAGTTGTGGCCTCAAGTCACTAAGTGATGGTTACAAGTTACTATGTGGTGGCCTCAAGTTATTAAGTGGTGGCCACAAGTTACTAAGTGGTGGCCACAAGTTACTTAGTGGTGTTCTCAAGTTACTAAGTGGTGGCCTCAAGTCACTAAGTGGTGGCCACAAGTTACTAAGTGGAGGCCTCAAGTTACTAAGTGGTGGCCTCAAGTTACTAAGTGGTGGTCTCAAGTTACTAAGTGGTGGCCTCAAGTTACTAAGTGGTGGCCACAAGTTACTAAATGGTGGCCTCAAGTTACTAAGTGGTGGCCTCAAGTTACTAAGTGGTGGCCACAAGTTACTTAGTGGTGGCCTCAAGTTACTAAGTGGTGGCCTCAAGTTACTAAGTGGTGGCCACAAGTTACTAAGTGGTGGCCTCAAGTTACTAAGTTGTGGCCTCAAGTTACTAAGTGGTGGCCACAAGTTACTAAGTGGTGGCCTCAAGTTACTAAGTGCTGACCTCCTGGAAAGAAACTATTATAATCCTTGCATAGGTGTTACTTAAAGAGACTTGTTCATGATTTATAGTGTCAGCTATAAAATATAATCATTTCAAGTAAAATGTAAACAAAAACACGTATAAAACATCATCAAAAATGAAATAAGCTATTTTGTTAACACATATCTAAAAATTGACAGAAATGCTTCATTTTGCCGAGAAAGGCTAATAACGCTATTGAAAATTGAATGAATTTAGAATTCTGTTCAAAAGACTTTATGCGTTTAATAGTATGTTGTTTGTTGTTTGTCATAAAAGCAACTAAAAATATTCGGTATGAACCAATTAATATATACCACAATTAATCAGTGAACGAGTTCCTGTTATTAAATGTCTGAAAATGGAATGGTTCATACGCACAAGGCCGATAACTCTGACCTTAAAATGTTGAGAAGTTCTGCCCCCTTTCGACAAACATTAACAAAAGAACGTTGTAATCCGCTTGTGATACCCTTGTTTGGTAGTTTCAAACTTTCGTATTGTGTGACTAGTTTAGAATTCAACTCTTGAACGTCATTTGGCTAGTTAAAACTCGTACCAACCGATGTTGAAAATTGTTCTACATGATTCAGTACGGTTGATCTGTCAGGGTGTCGTTGATAATATTTCTTTAAGTTGAAAAACAAACAAACAAACAAACAAACAAACAAACAAACAAACAAACAAACAAACAAACAAACAAACAAACAAACAAACAAACAAACAAACAAACAAACAAACAAACAAACAAACAACAACAAAAACATCAAAACTAAAAACAACAAAACTAAAAACAACAAGAACATCTTTGCGCTGATGCAGTACAACTCTATTTGAAACCGCAAGAGAGTTGGTTTGCCCAATGACACAAACTGGTGGACCTGGCCTTTTTTCTAAAATAGGTGTCTGAGAAACGTACAATATTTGCCTTTGCCTTTTAACTTTATTGACCACGTTTTTCTCGCATGAGTTCTTTTACTAACACGAGATTTTCGTGCCGAGCTTATATGTGGGACAGCGGATAGCATGTGTGGCAAAACTAAGGGATAATGCGGAGCTAATAACAGAGTTATACATATTCAATCAGTCAAAACACGGGAAGTACGAAAACATATTTTGTGAAAATGTGGCACAAATGGTAAGTTTTGCTTTTATTTGTTTATTAAATGTTAAATAGCACAGTGATGGAATATGCAATATGACTGACTTTGTTCATTTGTACGGTTGTGCTAAAGGGCGAGTCTAGGTTTAACAGTTTTACGTTATGGCGTGCTCTCCCTCAGAAACCGGAAAGAACATGCTCTAAACGTGGTAAGGGAGATGGGGTGGAGGTGGGGTCCTCCTACAGGAACATTTTGCTATTTGTATAAAACAATTAAAGTGTAATTTATGCATACTTGTTCTACCATATTGTTAATAAAACATGTCACTTGGACAGTATGAGAACCAGTAATGGGTCTGCCACCCTTGGATCCGCTAGTGGTACTGTTGCCTACATAATCACGTATTTTCTATACTACTTGAAATATATTTTATACGTATGATACATCTTTCGTATACGTTCCTTTGTATGAATTTGATATTTTTCTGTTCATAGAAGTTAAATTTAAATAATTATGACATTGTTAACCGTCCATTTGAATCCGCGGTTGATTTCGATTAAAAATGGCCGAGGAGATCCGATTGCCTTCGCCATTTTATCTGTGTCAAGGTTAACATTAATGGTAGCCCAGAAAATCTGATATATTTGAATTGCATATAATGAAGTCCTAATCGATTCTATTTTCTATTTCAGGTGTACATGCATTATGTTCCTGCTGTTAAGGAATGTGTTGGTGACTTTCCAAGCAGAACTCGCCCTCACATATGGTAAGCATATACATGTATAAGCAGGAATCAAGCTACGCTTCATTCAACCTAGGACCAATAATCGTACACCCAGATTTAACGCGAATCTGAACCTGCCACGTCGTATATATACACTTCACCCATTTGCCCTTTTAAGGACAAACTTCATTTATAAACGATAACTTTTGCTAGATACGTATACACTTAAAATGGTTCACCCGCAATGCTCCCTTAAAGCGATATAGTTTAGCGGTATACCAATCGGAACACCTCGGCCATTATCCAACCCGAAGTTTGCCGGAGATTACCGAGTTGTTACGATTGGTGGTATAGGAGTCGGCCTGTCACTAATGCGATCGTGACTTGCCCTCTCAAAATTGACACTTTACTATAGTCTAGTACTTGGTCGCAATTCATCGAAAAGCTATTATTCAATTACTTAATGAAACGATGTTACAACCTTTCATTCTAGCATGGTTCAAAATGTTAAATAATGTATATAATAATATAACATTATGCAATTGTACCTATTATTTATTTCTTTATTATAAATCAATGTCGATGATTATTATCTATGTATCCTTTTCAGAAAAAATACCGGTATAACCAGTTTTAAATGTCAGTATGTCCTCTCATTGATAAGAGTGGTATATAATATATATGTATGTATATATATATTAAGTTTATTTAAAAGCAAGAATTTACTTCAGTAATTAATGAAAACAAGAAGTGCACTCAACTATTTTGCATATTTAATGATTATAAAAGAAAGTACACACAACTAATTAAAACACACACGCACGCACGCACGCACGCACGCACCCAAAAATGGGAAAGAAGAGAGAACATCCTTTCTATTTACAATACACACACTATCTAAATAGTGTACTCAGTTGACTAGGAACTTGAAAGGGTCGTTGACGACCTGAGAATGAGCTAGTATGAAATAGATTGAAGCAATGGTCTTTTCTCGACAGATTGTGCTTCTGACGGCAGAGTGACGGTGGAGAACCCCGATACGGATGTTTACTCTTCCGCTACCGCTGGCTCAGGTCAGACCGTCTGTGACGTCACACTGTCGGATGACAAGACTGAAATATACATCGCAGGCTGTCCGAAGGTATCCTTCTTTGCACATATGATTACTAACATCAGGCCCGAGTTTCTCGAAACTTCTGAAGTTCTTTATAACAGGATTAAGCTAATCTCACTATTTTTCTTTGCATTTACTTCGCGTTATATCAACTTCAATAAGAGTTATAAGACTTCAAAAAGGGAATTACTGTTATGGTTATCACAATAAAACATATTTTATTTACCGAAATCACATTTAAGTGTGTTTTGTCTAATTGAAATAAGCTACTTAAGCCTATAAAGCTTAAGAAGTTTCGAGAAAATGGGGCCTGATGTTTGAGACCGTTTAATTATCATATTGTATATTGATTCATGTTCTGTTTTGTAATGCATTGCATAATTATAGATGATTCACACATTTTAGCTAATAGTTAAACTGTATACTTACATATTAACACACATTCTGGCCACAAGGTTTGCACAGAACGGTGGTTGGTTTAAGCACCACCAAAGAAGGCCCGTTTTTTTCTGGAGAAGTATTCATAAAACATTAAGTCATAACCTAACTTTATACCTCATTTTCTTCAGTGAAGTATCCTATTTAATATTTCATATAATAACTTAAGAATATCTTTAATATTTTATTTGCATTCAAAGTACATTCACTAATGTAAAAAACCAACAATGATGTTTTTTGATCAATATGATCATTTTAGAAAATTGACTTAAGTTAAGAAATTACTTACGATAAATTATGAATACCGCCCCTGGCGTTCCGATAAGTAATTCACCATGTTGATATTATGCATAACCTCCACATCTTTTCCCTCAGGATGCAGAGATTCTTCTGACCCTGAGTAACCGGAAGTCCACTGGGGGTGGGGTGGTGGGTGGAGGAGGTGTGTCAGAGTACACCACCATCATGTGTGAGGAGATTAGCGACGAGGGTATTATCTTCGGGACAGGGCTAGAACTGGCAGTGCCAAAGTAAGAAAATCTACCACCCTTGTTTCCTTAAAGCTGCACTCTCACAGATATACCATTTTTACCACTTTTTTTTTAAATTTTTGTATAGAAAAGAGAAATATTTTGCGTGAATATCTGCAAACCAATGATAAAAGATTGCTAACAAAAAATTCGATCGCAGATTTTCATATTTCTGTTAAAAAATAATGTGTTATGGCTTAAACCGCTACTAACGGTTTAAAGCTGCACTCTCAGAGATTTACCGTTGTTTTCCAACTCTTTTATTTTTTGTCTTGGAATTAGCAAATCAATTTTGGAGAGGAAATATGAAAATCTCTATCCTTTTTCTTGTAAGCAGCCTTTTCCATGGATTTTCGCAAAAAATGGCTCGTTTCAAGACAAAAAATAAAAAAGTTGTCAAAACGTTCAATCTGTGATAATGCAGCTTTAATGGATGAGCAAAATGGTCTGGTCCGTAGCAGTTAACGCTTGACGTTCGGAAATGAAACAGTGTACTCTCATGTTGATTTGAAACAGATCACGTGCTGTTGGACTTGAGTTTATAAGAATCTATAAAATTGAAGTCTCATTTTTATTACTATTTTTGTTTTATCCGCTTAAACCATAGGTGGCTGTATCTGTCAGGGACTGACATGCATTCCTTTAAATACATGGACATTTGAACACTTAAACCATAGGTGGCTGTATCTGTCAGGGACTGACATGCATTCCTTTAAATACGTGGACATTTGAACACTTAAAGATTCACTCTCACTCCCAAATCAGATTTACCACAATTAATGATATTGTTTTAATATTCCAAAAAGAATGAATAAATGTCTAAAACAATGGTTTTTGTGAAGGAAACCGAGTTAAATTTGAAATAAATGCTCATAAAATTCTACCTTATTAGATTATAATAGATCACATTAAATATTTAAGCATTCACCAATCATTTAATATTTTTGCGCTTTGTGCAATCAAGTACACGGTTATAATCTTGTTATCAGTAACACATATTTTCCATTAAGGCATTATTTAGTAAGTAGATAAAGGTTTATCAATCAAAATTGATGTTTGTTATACATGTGTATGAATTGATTTTGAATAAGAGTGTCACTTTAACATGTTTGAATATAATTATATATATTTTAAATCTCGAGCCGCGTAAGGCAATCGTGTACGTACATTTCAGCATTGTCGCCTCCACGACCAAGGCGCCGCAAACCGGGCCGACGACCACTGTGACGCCCAATCCCCCCGTCACTCCGACCTTTACCCTCACATCCTCTCTTTGGGACTCCGACATGGTACAGGAAGTCTCCGTTGCCACTCTCGGGGAAGCGCTAGTATGGAAAATACTTGGACCAAGTAAGTGTTTATTAATGACCAGGGGCCGTTTTCAGTAAGCATCTTCGTAACAATTTTCAATTAAGTGAAAAATTGCCTTTTTTTCTCATTTGTACACCATGAAAATAAGCAAGAAAATGATCTAAACAGTATATGTATATGAATAAATCGGATGAAAAGTAGCAGCTATTTAAAATAATCGTTGTCAAAAATTACGAAATTCTCACTTTGTTGAAAATATTTACTAAATTGCTTATTGAATACGGCCCCAGGCCTTCTTCATTATTGAATACGGCCCCAGGCCTTCTTCAATAGTACCCATGGGTCCGACTATCGAACCCATTCCCAAAGCAAAATAAAAAATATTTTTCCCATTCATCAGAAAAAATTCCCAATTAAAAGTTTTTTCATGAAAGACTTTAAACCTGTTATGGTTCATTCAACATCCTAATAAACTATGTGCTGTAAAGTTTTGGGGATAACTGAATTTAGAAATCGTTGATTTTCATCACATTCAGAGATCAGCATGAACTCTTATCTGTCCTGATTTTTTAAAATAGAAATTTACACCCCAAGGATTAATTTTTTCAGCAGATTCAGGTCTTTTGAAAGGGAAAAAACTAATATTCAATAATTTTATCATTTGCAGGAGACTGAAAAGCTTGTTTTTTTAACTGTAAAATTTCCCAATTTCGGCATATTTCGCAACGCAAATTTTCCCAAAATGTTTAGTGTCTTTTTCCCAAAATGGGAAGAAAAAAAATTGCCCTGCTGGCAAGTAAACACTATTTTTCATGGATGTTTTCGGCTTTGGCAATTTTATAAATTTTGTCGATATTTCAGCCTAAGAAATAAATCACATGTTGCATTAGGTTTCTTTGACGTTTCTCATGATCCATCTAATGGATATCGAAACATGCCGAAACAACTGATAGCTTCGTTGTGAAGTATATATAGTTCTCTCACCCTTTGATAATACATATACACATTCAAAATCATCATCTTTATTTCGTATTTTAACTTATTCGTCGTTGTCGCCGTTCGACTCCGCATTCGAAACACCTCGGCCATTTTCCATAAAAAACAACCTCGGATGTATATGGACGGTTTACAATGTCAGAAATCTTTATTATAACTACGCTTTAAATAGATCGCGTAGTAATTTCAATCTAGCTGTTTAACTTAATGACATTACTCTTGGGAATCTTAATCATTTACGCAATAAAACACTTTATTGGCAATCAATTTAAATCTAGTAATACAAATACATTTAAAGCACTACACTTTTTTAAATACCATTTTGTTAAAAATATAACGAACTACTACCAATGTATCGGCATACATCCAAAGTTATTTTAAATGGTAAATGGCCGAGGTGTTCCGAATGTCGCTTCCGATGATGACGTATATTATTATAATTCTTAAAAGGTCAAGGATACCAATTTGCGCCTCGATCCTGCCGTAGTTTGTTTGGCTACTGTCGTCCTTGTCGCCATTCATGGAGGTGGCTACATGTTGGTCCCCTAAATTTTCAAACAATTTAAGGCCTTATCAGGCGTTCTGAAAAGTTATATCAGGTTAACGTATTTTTCGTTTTGTAAATTTTAAATCCAAGCTCAAGTAATTATTTTTGCTTTTGAAATAAGATATTAAAATCTGGGACGCTTAAGATTTTTTTGAGAAATTCGGTTCTTGGTGCCAGCTTTTCACAACTACATGTATTGAGAGAAGTAATCTTTTAATAAAAAATAGTTTTCCTTTAACTTCGTACTTAGGATTTTATTTTATATTGATCAATTTTTCAGGCCAGTACGACCTGTTGCCTTACAATTGTATAGGCTACGGGGGCAAAGAAGTGGGTGGGGCCAACTTTATCCAACTCACAGACGAATCAGGGTAAGAAACAATTCATTTCGATATTCAGAGCAGAAAAATGCAATTTAGATTCAATAATCTGTATTGATTTGGAGTGTTGTCTGCCCCCTGAGCGGTTGCATATAGTATTTGCACTGTCCGTGCGTGCAAACGTATGTCCGTCCGTCACACAACTTTCTCCGTAGGAATGTCAAACTTCAGTGATAGATGCCCTAGACCAGTAGATGACCACTATTGTGTTGGGAGTCACTAGGCTGCGGACAACGTATGGAATGGTTGTACCTTCAATGGAAGGTTGTTAATGGCCAGCGATGTATTGTATTCTGTGATATTAGTAAAGCATTTGATAGAGTATGGCATAAAGGTTTATTATTTAAATTAAGAAAATACGGTATCAATGGTGATGTTTTAAATTGGCTTTCAAGTTACCTTCAAGGTAGATCTCAAAGGGTTTTTGTAAAATCATCATTCTCTCAAAAAATGTCAATAAATGCTGGAGTCCCTCAAGGGTCCGTGTTAGGCCCTTTATTGTTCCTTATATATATTAACGATATAGCTGATCCGTTATTAAGTATAACACGCCTCTTCGCTGATGATAGCTCGCTAGCTGTTACTTCAACTGATGTTAATTACATTGAACGTACATTGAATCATGATCTTGATAAAATACATCGTTGGGCAGAGCAATGGCTCATAACTTTTAACTCTGCTAAAACGCAAGTTATGTTCTTCTCAAGAACCAATGATAACCGTCCAACTCTTATTTTCAATAACAGCCAACTCAACTATGTTGAACACCATAAACATCTCGGAGTAACACTTAGTGAGAATGGAAAATGGCATGAACATATTAACTCTATAATTAATTCTGCAGGCAAAGTATTGGGCTCTATGAGACTACTTAAATATAAACTGAAGCGGAACACTATTAACCAAATATATATTTCATACCTTCGTCCAATTCTAGAATATGGGTCAATAGTCTGGGACAATTGCACTAAATATGAGAAAGACATGTTAGAAAGAATTCAGTATGAGGCGGCAAGACTAGTCACTGGACTTACCCGTTCCGTCTCTATTAACAATTTATTAAATGAAATAGGTTGGGTATCTTTAGCTGATCGAAGAAAAATGCAAAAACTAATATTGATGTATAAATATAAGGGAGGTTACTTGCCACATTATTTAATTGACGATATGCCTCAACTTGTTAGAAATAATACCCCATATAATCTTAGAAATAATGATAACCTTGAAACACTGGCAAGAAGAACTGAAATGTATTCTAATTCCACGATACCATCCTCAGCGAAATTATGGAATGATCTTAACCCAGAAATAAAAATGTCTGACACACTAGCAGCTTTTAAATATCAGCTTAAAAAGATGTACAAACCCCCAACAGTCCCAAACTACTACTATCATGGTGAGAGATTAATGCAAATTCAACACACTCGAATAAGAAACAAATGTAGCAATCTTCATGCAGATCTTTTTAACAACTTTCTACGTGACGATCCATTTTGCGAATGTGGCAATAGTTATGAAGATGCTGAACATTATTTCTTCAGATGTCCTTTATATGAAAATGCGAGATTAACTTTATTTACAAAAACTAGACCCTATCACCCTTTAAGTCCTGATAAACTCCTGAATGGTATAGACAGTTTAACTGATGACGATAATAGTAAACTCTTTCAACAAGTCCAAGCCTATATTAAACATACCGGAAGATTTCACCAGCAAACTACCTAAGCGAGTATACGAAATAGTAAATAGCCATGTGGAAGCATAAGCGCTGTAACATTTGATGTAACGCTATGTGAGGGTTGTGGTTGGGGTGTGTGCTTTTGTCTCCTTTATATGTTTTTTCTCTGTCCTTTTTTTTTCTCTCGTCAGTTTCTTTTTCTTCTTCTAATATCAATTCTTCATTTTCTTGTTTGATACAATGTTGTGTTTCTTCTCTTTTTTCTAATAATATAACGAATATTACTTATACACGCAAATTCACAAATTAAATACATTATATACTTTTAGCATATTATGCATTATGCTCTTTTTAGCATATACTACTTTACATACCAATCATCTTGTTAACTCTAACGAAACTATAAGGGGAGGGCCGTAACTAATGTTGTTGATAACTTGTGGCCCGACCCTTTTGCATACAACTTTGATAACATTTATTTCAAACTTTTCTATAAACATGTATGTAAATATTTTGACAATTGTAATAATGTTTATAACTATGCAATAAAATATTATTAAATTAAATGGCCAGCGATGACACCCTTTTGGAGGTTACTAGGTCAAAGGTCAATTATGAACGCAATTTTGTTCTTAAAACACCTTCATTGGATAGTCTTTCACATGTTTCCACATGTGACAGTCACTTTTAGTTTTTTTGTTTATATCATTTTTTTGTTGTTTTCAAAATGTCATTCTCTTATTTCCTTAGATGCACAAGGTCAACTAAGTTTATCCAGACGTTTTCCGCCGTCGGAGGCAGCCGGTCGACCGTCAAGACGACCTTACTGGTGTTCAAGTTCATCGCCCATGATGACGTCACACTTGTATGCAGCGTTCGCATTTGTAAAGCAGGGTCTGCCACGTGCGCTTTGGTACGGTGTTATAGCCTTTTACGATAATTGTATCATAATGAGCCGCATGATCATTGGAAATCTTTCGGAAATTGTGCGTGTCGTCTGCGAATCACCTCTGACACGTTGGTTACGTTGTCCGGTTTCGACGACGTCGTTTCTAACACTTTAATTTTTTGATCACCCGTTTGTAGAGTCTTTAACTTATTGACAATTCTATAAAATAACTTCATGGACTTAAAGGATTCAAAATCTTACCCACTAAAGGTCAATAAAAGTCGGTCTGTAGTACACGGACGTCATTTCCAATGCCTACCGTACCCGAACATTGTTTGGTCATTAGTTTTCTTTATTGTTGTAGATAATTAATATCAATTTTATTTTCATTGTACTGAAACTGATTTCTTTTAAAAAGTAGAAAATAGTAGCACATGATTTTAGTTTTCGGAAAAAATAGGCATTGTCGGAGATCTTTTTGAAGCACTTATGATAATAAAGAGTAAAAGATGAAAATAATTTAGCTTTTAGAATTTCATTTTCATTAAAGTGATGAAAGCTCACTATTAAACATATATTTGGATATTCTTCAGTAATAATTATAAAATATAGACATGGTTTTGTAACATAGGAATCCTTTATTTTCTGCATTTTCCGAGGTTGGGAGGTTGGGGTTGGGGGTGGGCGGTACCATATTCAAATATGAATATCTCAAGTTAAACATGGCAAAAAGTGTTTTAAATCTGGAAATAAGTTGCTTTAATAATATATATTTGAATAAGATAAGTTTCCATTAAATTGTTAATAGTGCCCATTAGGGTCCGTAATCCTTAAAGCTGCACTCTCACAGATTTACCAAGTTTACAACTTTTTTATTTTTTTGTCTTGGAAAGAGCAAATTTTTCCGTAAATATCTGAATACCAATAATAAAATACCGCTGACAAAAGATCGCAAATTTTCATATTTCCGTTCGAAAATTAATGTTTTATGGCTTATGTTACTAACGGTTTAGGAAAAATGCATAAAACATCAAGTTTTAAATATAAATATAAAAATCTGCGATCTATTTTTGTCAGAAATCTTATATAACTGGGTTCCATGGATTTTCGCTAAAAATTGCTCGTTCCATGACAAAAAATAAAAAAGTTGTCAAAACGTTTCAATTGTGAGAGTGCAGCTTTAAATCAAACCAAGTTATGCAGAAACTAAATTCAGGTAATACTATACATATATATATATATATTCTACAGTATGAAAATTAAATTGATTAAAAATAATGCTTTAATTCCGTTGATGAACATGTGCAATAGTTATTCAAAAGCATCCTTAATTACTTTATTTCACAAATTAAATTAATGTTAATTTTAATTGATTAACCAATTTATCGATTGATGTGAACATGTAAAGTATTGATGTATAATCCTATTCTGACTTAAATGGCTATTGTCTCAGATTAGTTCTCATTATTGAGAAATATGTAATATACCAATAAGTCTTTGTCATGAGTTGTGACATAAGTGTTATTTTTTCTGGATTTTAAGTTTTAAACGACGATGACTATGATATAAACATGTTTACCACTTTAATTATTTTTAAAGGAACTCAATCATGTTTTATATGGTCTTATATGGAAGAAAATCATATTGAGTGAAATGCGAATAAAATGCTTGTACCAATAATAAAACATCACAAAGATTTGCCTGAAAATAACCCAGTCAAGCTGACTGACGCTATTGAACATCGAATATTTTAGGCTGCTCTAAGTATCTGCTTTTTTATTTTTGGGTGTTTGTTTTTTATTTTTGGGTGTTTGTTAATAAATGTTACCTAAAAATACATTTTAACAAAGTTAAAAAAAAACATTGGAATAATAAGGTACGTGAGTGAGTCCCTTTAAAAATGTAAAAAACAACAACAACAAAAGACAAGAAGATAACACTCATCTTGAAAGGGGAATAATTCTCCTTGTAAACATGTCTCACCAAGGAATCGTAGCTTCCCTTTAACCAAACTATCGGTGAGGAAACATTTAATAAAGAAGAATATGCGTTTTATTGCCCAGAACTGTGACAGTCGTCGCCGTCGCCGTCGCCGTCGTCACTCCCGACGACGATCGCTGCAGCCGCTTAGGAGAGCCAGTGTAGTATCCCATCTCAGGATCGTGCCGTCATCCGCCATGCGCTTTGGTAAGTTGTTGTAAGTTCATCTACTTCTCGTGGAAAGAAGTCGAGTTATTGTTATGACTTCGTCGTCGGCATTACCATCGTCGTCGGATTTATCATCGTCGTCGGCATTTTATTTGCCGTCGGCATTGTCTTCGTCGTCGGCATTTTATTTGTTGCCGACATTGTCCTTGTCGTCGGCTTTGTTTTTGCCTTCGTCATCGTCTTCGTCGTCGGCAATTTATTTGTCGTCGGCATTGTCTTCGTCGTCGGCATTTGATTGGTCGTCGGCATTGTCTTTGTCGCCGACATTGTCTTCGTCGTCGGCATTGTTTTCATCGTCGCATTGTCTTTATCGTCGGCATTGTTTTTAGTGTCGACACTTTCTTCGTCGTCGGCATTGTTTTCGTCGTCGGTATTGTCCTCGTCATCGTCGTTGCCTCCTTGCAATTTCTTATAATCGCAGGCCATAGGCGTAATACTTGTTATTTCTCAATTTGTGTAGTTTATTTAATTGTTAATTGTTGTATTTTATACGTTTTAAATTAGTTTAAACCTTATACATTTAACAACGGTTATAAAGAATGCTATATTAACTTAAGCTTATTCACTGTTTTGGCACGATGTTGAGGGTGAAGTCTTATTTTGTGGGTAAACCGACATGTCTGGCTTTGTGTACATCAACCAATCTGGTGTGCGCCTAGGCCGGGAATCGAACCCGGGTCGCCTAGGTGAGAAGCGAGAGATTAAACCACTCCGTTCTAAATTCATTATACGTTTTCGTTATTCTCCAAACTTAATGATCTTGTTTAATGTAACACCCTGTTCCAATACTGACTGGTTAAACTCATCGGATAATTATTGAACACGTCAACATTGAATTTTAAATGCATGTTCACTTTGACAAAACAAACATGTATAGAAAGTCCTGTAACCAATGATTGAAACAAAATAGGTCAAGCGTTGCCAACCGGTTGCGATGCTGTTATACTTGTAAGGGGGACGTCTCAAGTCATTGCCAAACTGTAGTTGACCTCTGATATTCATTCTATTTGCCAATTCAATAAAGGCGATTCTATAATTATCATTTTATTGAGGAATTCTTGATAATGTTAAAATGTGCTTTCTGGTGACCCCATATCATATTGGTATATTTCAAAGAAGTAAAACTTACTGATGAAGTAAATATAAAATAAATGCTGGAACAAAAACACATTGTTGATTTTACTTTTGCAGTTCGAATATTGTTTTTTTTTATATTTCATTTGAAATCCGATGGAATTTTGAAAAGTGTCCATTTAATGAGTCCAAACAAGCCTGTTTCCAATAAATTATTTACGGTATATTTTATATATGAATTTATTCATTTTTTAACTAATTAAACCCTTTCAAACGATACCAATATAATAAAGGATAATCAGTCGTCATAAATTTATATTAATGAACATCAGATGTCTTAAACCCTAGAGCATCAAGATACATGTAGTTAACATCAACCTATTTTGTCCCAGATTTCTGTATATTCTAAGCAAACATATGCATGTTTCACTCCTGTTTCATCATTTAAAATTGCAAAATTGTTAGTATGCGTGTAAGGTATTAAATTAACGTTGTGTAACTCTTCTTTAAGACTTTAATTTTTGTTCCAGGCTTTTCTCCCGCGTTGGTGACCTTAGCCTGCCTTCTGTCGAGACACGCATTTGTGTAGTCGAATTACTTGTATTGAATAAAAGGAATAAATTGCCCAAACTGCACCAATTTGTTCATCTTTATCACATTGTCTTTCCTATAGACGTATTGAGAGTTGATTTCAACTAATATTCAATACGTGCGCCCTTTTAATTTATGTTCATGCAACGAAATTTATAAAATATCACCTTTCAAGTATTACTTTGCGATTTGATATTTACAAACAATGAACAATACCAATTTTGTTCATTGTAAACAATTTGCAAGACTCGTGTATCATATTCAATGATATTTTAATCAATCCCCTCCGTCAAAGAGCTGATTATAATCTCAATCTTGGCTTTAAGACAAAACGGCATTAAAACAAAGGCCGTGTCGTATACTGCGGTTCCAATGACATACATTACAGATGTTTTATCCAATTAATTATATTGATTACTCAGTTCGATCTATTATTTAGGAAGTGTAGGCAGAAAACGGAAATTTGATGAATTTTTGTTAATAAACAGTCTGCATTATCTTAAACATAGATGTATTCACCTCTTCATGTAAAGTTAAATGTTCAATGAGGAAAATTAATAAGATGGAATATAAAACGAAAACTGTAAAATATGAACACTTCTTTTTGAAGGTTGTGAACGGAAAAACATAGAATAACAATTTAACCATTTCATCTTTACAATAGTTTAAGGCTGTTTTAAGCAGAAAGTTTGTTGTGTTTTATTATTTTGTAAATCAACTAAAAATATTGATTTAATAATACACACGCTTTAACTTTGACGTAATAGTAAGGTTACGTATGTTCAGCGCTGTACTTTAAAACGCCTGAAATAAACGAAAGAACGCTCGGTGCTAAAAACGCTGGGATCGTTAGTGGTACATAAACTTGTCACGGAAACGTTCATAAACAATGGCAATCTCGGGTGACGATGAGAGGAGGCTGCGACGAAACTGGACGCTTCTGAAGACGGAACTTCCGGTAGAGGCGCTCGTGCATCGCCTCGTGGACGAGGGTGTCCTGGGGCCTACACAGCGGTCCGAGATCACCAACGTGCTGCCAAATACACCAAGCATGAGAGGTTCATTTAAAAAAAAAACATCTTAAATAACGCATTCCCTTTTTAAAATATGTGAAGTCAAGCCTAATTGAAAATTCGCTAAGTCGACAGTATTTACCTCAGGTTGACAATATGCACTGTTAACATCAAGGCAGTCAATATTTATATAATTTCCCCGATCTGTCAATAAATAGACAACGAATTCCCGATCAGGCAATTAATATTGACAAATGTTTCCGGATCGGCAATAGATATAGGCAGATGTTTGCCGATCGAGCAGAAAATATACTAAGCATTTGTGCTTAGACCGCAGACAGTGAAGCGAAAGTAAAAAAACACAACAACAACAACAATGTGTTTTTGTTTTGTTTCACAGCTTGTCAATTGATTCAAATTTTTATTTCGGAGTAAACCTCAACACTTTCGAAAACACACACACAGAAAGTCCTCTTCTTGGGTTTACTGTCAAGTTGTAATATTTTATTTCTGAAGTACTTAGAACCAATTTGTAGAAACGCCTTTCAAATAACTAGATCGAAATAGAAATTGGAACACAAAGAATTAGACGAAAGTAATTACAATGTGTCAACTCCTTCCTAATAATTCAATTAAAGAGGGCAGCTTTTGAATTAAGCTTCTAAAATCATTTCGGTTAATTTCAGAATGGATGGTATTGAATGATAAAAACAATTTGCAATTTGGTAATTTGAAAAAAAAGTCTTAATATTGGATCTTAATGAGTTGCCTTTTAATACCACAGGGTAATTAGTACTGATTTTATTATCCGGGAGGTTGTATTCAACACGCGTGGATTTTTTCCCCGAACAAAAGCTGCAATGCAATTCATTGGTGTTCGCTCAAACTTGTGGGCCAATGACAATGGAGGATCTAACCCATTTACTGTAGCTCTATATCATGTAGAGCAGATTTGACGGTAAAAACAAACATATATATTTCAGTAGAGCATATCTTGTCAGACGACATGAAACTTGGTACAGTCGTTTGACTTTCATAGATAACTCTGTCCTCTGCGCATGCGCGAGGTAAATATGATTGAGGCTGTGTTTTTCTTGATGCTGTTGAAGCTTAAAGCATGAACCAGAATTAAAAAAACAACATGTATAGATATATAAAATCGTATTCACAACTTTTCTATTTACAATTACAATATTATTGTCAAACTTGGTATGCAGGAAGTGTTATTCAGGACTTAAATGATTTTGCGTTAGATACCAAAAGGGTAAAGTCAAGGTCACTGTTACTAACGATACCCCCCCCCCCCCCCCCCAGTTGAAAATAAATCTCACAACGCAGGTTGAAGTTCTCTTGTCAATCATTGGAAACCAGTCATCGCATTGCGGCGTTTGTTGATTACTTGTTAATTTTACTCTTTTTTTTTGCTTTTGACAGGCATATACTACATCATTATTGTATTCATGTCTTAGACAAAACGGCGTATAGTCAAGTGCACTTTCCTATGATCGAACTTGCTTGTGATAAAATATGTTGATATATGAAATATTAAAAAATACTTGTCTGTTTTAGTGTAAAACAGTAATATATTTAATGACTAAAAGTATATAAAATGACAGAAAAGTACGCCAAACTGACTAATGCCTATCGATTGACCAAAACGGAGGATAACACAATTCAAAGTTTAAACTTTCTTAATTCAGCCGAGAAGTTCTTGAACGCTGTGATACAATCCGGAAGTCCGGGTTACCAGGCGCTTTGTCGCTTTCTCACCGAGCAAACAGACAATCGATTCGCCCGGGTCACCGAGGCGCTTGGTATAGCGGGTAATCACGGTAACAACGCCCCAACAGGACGCCCAGTCACTGGAAATAATGCACAGCACCGTAAGACGTTTTTATTTATTTATTTTGAAATGACTATTAATAGTTTATTCATTTTGATGAAATTTACGATAACGGTTGTTCCAGTACAAGGTGTGCTGAAGTTATAAAGATTTTATCTTCAGTTTTGGGTTTAACACCAGCTGCTTTTCCTTTTTCATTTCAGCCGCAGACTCAAGACCGTCAACTGCGACCGTAAGTAGAATACCTTTTTTTAATATATATATTGTTCTCATGTTGCTGTTTTTCAATATTAAAGCTGATTTAAGCAACAAATGTAAAACGTAGAAAGACCTAAACAAAATGGATTTTGAATGTATTTTATCCTCAATAAGTTTCAAATACAAATAGTTTTTGAATGCCCTCTATGCAATCATACCTTTTTCTGGTCAACGTCGTGTTATTCTAACAACTTGCCTCACATGTTATAGAGCAGTGGCACTATCAACAGCGAGACTGGAGAAAAACACAGACGGCACCTGCAGACTTTCCGCTCTGACGACAGCCCCCACAACGTCATGGGTCAGGCCCCTGTCGCTACGGTCGCGCCCCAGCCGGCCGTGCATGTCCCTGTGTCCAATGCGTCGGCGCCACCTGTAGTGACGTCACAACAAAGCAGCATGGGAGCGGAATCAGCCAGCAGCACTCCACAGGCCCTGTTCATTGAGAGCCGCATGGCCGCCGGAAGTGAGGCATCGTCAGGTCGAGCAAGCCAGAGCACGATATCGCTTTCGTCCTTTAATTCGGAGTCCACTGAAGAGTTCGGGTCCGCCGCGAATACCCCACAACAAGCGTCTGTATGCGGGGAGCGCGAGGCGGCTGTGACACCAAACAACACCGGAAGCGGAACCAGTGAAACCAAGGGATCGGACACGCCGATGGACATGAAAGTTCTTGAGCAGGAACTGGTACGCATAGCTCCGACCATTAGAGACTTATTTAAGAAGATACATCAGCAGACGACCGGCGGGCTTCCGACGAGCGACGAGGAATTGCAGAAAGTGAAAGAGGAGAACGAGCGACTCCGAAAGACAAACAAATCCCTAATCGAGAAACTGAACGCTTTTCAGCAAAAGATCATACAGCTGCAACTTGATAACAAACGCCTGAAGGTATGGACCAAATTTCTATCTTGATTTTCGTTTCAATATCTCGAAGAACACCTCAAAGTTTGTTCTTTATTATCCCACAAAACTGAAATGAGTGTACACACATAAATAACACAATCTGATGATCCAAAGGTATCACGTGACTGTCAAAATGCCTGTATTGCGATTAACCATTTAGTCTTCAACAAGTACTACGTTGCATTATTTCGTAAACCGCAATTACTTCCCTTCCATTTTAGGAGAACAGCGAGGCGGGGCGCGTGCGCGGTGACGAGCTGCAGCAGAAGGCGGTTGAGCTGAAATCCATGGAGCGGCGGCTGGAGGAGCACCGCGCCGCCTTGGAGGAGAAGGAGGCGGAGCTGAACTCACAGCTTCGAAAGTTGGAAGAGATAGAGGAAGAGAACGCCGCCCAGCGGGAGAAAATTGACAAACTCGAGGAGCTTCAGGACGAAGGTAGGGAACGATTTGGGTTTTATTTAGAGGATTGTTTTTTGGTGGGATGAATGATGAGTAGGTTTGGTAGTCATGACGTTTTTTATTAATGGCATCTATGAACTAGTAAAGGTCTGTGTCATGGGGGTCATGATTGGGTATGGAGGTTTAGTTCGGGAGAGGGATCTTTGGGCGTATATTTTATACTCAGAAAAGCGAATGTGAATCTAATATTTTTGAAATATTGTTTACATTACAAAAGAAGTAGTTAGATTGTATGTTCAGGGTGAATCAAAATAATGAGGTCGTGACAACTTAATGTTAATTTATTAAATGGTTAAAATGTAGAGAGATGCGACAGATTGATGTACATAATTATGTACAATAGCACATTGGAGGGCGTTCTATATATTGAGACGAATAGGTTGGGTATACTTTAGATTGTTGGGAAAACGTTGGTGGGACGAGTGTACCTATGTATGGGTGAACGTATGCAAGTTACTTAATATTAAGGGCTTTATATTGTTATCTATGTCTCTATGACGTTAACAGTTCATTAACACAAGAAACTACTTGTTAAACCATTACCAATATTAACTGGACCCCTTAATGGTGTGTACGTTCGGAACATAGATTTAAGTTTACTTCTGTATCTGCCTTCCAGGGATCATGGAGCGGAACTTGCAGCAGGAACAGATCTCCACCCTCGTGGAGGAGAAGGAACGGCAGCGGGATCAGATAGACGCTCTTGAGGAAATGCAGCGCGCCGGCGAGAGCCGCCTCGTCTCGCTGGAAGAGCGTCTCATGAACCTTGAGCAGGCGCCGCGCCGTCCGGGTCGCCAGAGGCGCGTCATGTCGCCGCCCCGGAGTCACTGGATGAATGGTATCATGGACCGCTCGCACCACGCCAACGTCAAGTACCAGTCCGAGATCAAGTTCGATCCTCAGAGAAATGGCTCCAAAAAGACGTCAACTACGGGCAAGGCTGGTTGGCCGTTCATCTGATAAACGAATGTCGAAGGCTCGGGACGATTTTAACGAATCCGAAGGTGGCAGTATCAGTCGGACAGTGATTTTGATATAATTTTAAAAACAAAAGTATAAACAGTCGAAACCCCGTTGCTTCGAACTCGTTTGGCTCGAATTTCCCGAGACTCGAGGTATTTTCGTCGGTCCCCGGAAGTTCGAGCAAACGAGCTTCGGCTGTAATTATATCAATTATGTTATTCCATTTCTGACTGATACTGCCAGTCTGTTTCAGGACTCTAGATTACCTTTCACCTTAAATCGTCCAGTTGTTACCAAATCGGCCATTTAGCTAATTTGAAGTTTGTTTGATGCGATGGATGACGTTTTAGAAAATCTTTGTTAATCTTTAAAGGTGAACTGTTTGACGATGTGATCATGTATTGAAATGAAACAGGTACAGCTGAAACAGTTGTCTATAATCTTGCTAGCAATACTGCAGATCACAAGTGTATCCATTAATTTTCCGAAGCAGAAACGATTTGAAAGTTAACAACTATGACGTTAACAACGTTGTTAACTTTAACAAATACCTGACCACTGTCACTGGTAATCATAATTATTTATTTTCCCTTTTCATAACGGATTTCACGGTAAAGGAAGTAAAATAATAAAACAACTGCCTACCGACCCGGCCCATGGGAGTCGGGTAAGCTCTTGTCAATTGTCACGTAGTTTTTTATTATGTTTTTAAGTTCGATTTTGCTCGGAGAGATAAAAATATCTGAATTCAAAATATTTCTTGCATAATGTACATTGATATGTGTAAACATTGTGTGAACGCGTATATTTTAACGTTTTATTTTTATGTTTACATGCTCTTAAAAAGAAGTGATTTATTTAGAAGTATGACATTGCTAGATTTTTTTTGGAAGAGTCAACGAACGCATACTATTGTATTTCGGACTTCGAAATATTTATTAAGGTGTTTTTAGCCAATTAAGATTTTTAAAATCATTTTGTTTATAATTAATGTTAAGAATTATGTGTAAACGTGAAAGGCACCAACAAAGAGGTATTATATAGCAAATATTTTTTATTAAAGGTATATATATATAATTTTGCAAAAATAAAACCATCAAGAAACAAAAGATATAGTGAGGTTGTCCTAGATTTTATAGAGATGCAAACTCTGACCAAGTTTCAAAAAGATTGAGATAAAAATGCGGCTGTAACAGTTAAAGTGGTGTCGGTAGTGGTTTGGCAGCTGTTTCTGCTGATTCTGCTGCAGCAGCTGCAGCTGCTACTCATTATGATGATGATGATAATAATGATGATGATGATGATGATGATGATGATGATGATGATGATGATGATGATGATGATGATGATGATGATGATGATACATAATCGGTGTTTAGTCTTTTATCTGTTACAAACAAACGCTCTCTTTTCATTTATGCTGGAGCGGTTTCTTGTCCCTAAAATGTTTCAAGCTGGCACAATTGCAAACTTGCATATTTTAAGGTGTTTTTTTCTAAAAAAACAACAGTCATCTTTAGTGACTACTCTAGCTTATATTACACATTACTCACATTTATCTGGAGTACTTGAAATGATGTATGAAATAGATACTACGGAAATTTATTCCCTTGGTATGATAAAGAGTATCATTATGATCATGGCAATCTTCGTGATATTTGTAACCCAAGCTGTTTATATCCTGGCTGCGTCTTGTGATGCGCAATGCCCTAGCCTTGATTTTCTATACGGCAAACTGAGGGAAATCGGTGAAGCTGCAAATTGCACTGAAACGAACGAATTGCAACAAAAGGAGAACGAAGAATTTAAAAAAGCAGCTGTCGTCTGCAAAGAATAACAACATTGGTCTTGTTGCCCTTGAAAAAAGGCTTTATGAAATAAAAGCACAAAGCGGACAATTCCAACATCGACGAACGAATAGCTGCCGCCGCAGATACTCTTACGGAAAGATATACTTAACGGATATAAGTTTTCAGAAACTATTTTGTGATAGTTGTATTTTGTGTTTTTGTTTACTTTTCATTCTTAGATATACATCTTTCCAGTTATTCTGCAATATTGTGTATTATTATTATGAGGACCAAGTCAGCAAAGATAATTCATCCTAAACAATATTCTACCATTCATTTCACTTCGAATTTAATAAGAAACGAAACATTAATTCAGTTAAGTCACATCTTTTTAATTTAGCTTTTCATCTGATCATGTTGAAATTTATTTAGGGCACATTTAGACACGGAAAATTCGGTTTTATGATTCATTATTTTTATCATTCCTTTGCGTACAACAAACAAGATCATATTCAGAGCAAAACTTTGTAAACAATCGCTGCCCTTGACCACTCAACAAACTGTCGTCTTCGATACCGTTCAGGACAACGTCGGCAACGCTTACAACGCTTATAGTTGCGTATTCACGTCCCAGTTAAACGGAACGTACGTGTTTCAATTTGCCATTGGCAACTCAATTGCAAAACCGGGAGCAATGTTTTTTAAGAAGAATTCTGAAGTCATCGACTATTCTATCGCAGGACACACTTCTGGATGGAACATTGCAGGAAAAACGGCCTTCCTCTACTTAGAAGCCCTGTATGTTGTCAGTGAAGGTCACGTTGCCGGCACATATGGTACCGACAGACATCACTCTAGCTTTTCAGGAGTGCTGATGCACGCTTGTTAACTTAATAAGACAGCTACAAATGAACATTTGAGATGCAATACTTCTTACTATGGACTAATTAGGCTTTAGTTATTTTCAGTCGCCTGATCCAGACTTGTTTAACTAAATGGACGTTTTTCAATAAATACCCAACCTGCTACATTGTTGCTTAGTTACGAGGTGTAATCTTAAGTCAGGTCATTTTGGTGAGTCGGTTGGAACATTCCATGTTGGTTTTAAGGATTTTCTGAAGTAATTAATAAATGATGGATACATCATTGTATTGCATCCCTTGAGGTAAACGATGCATCTTGTCAACGGATGCATCACTTCCGAGGCATTAGTGTTTGCCGAGGGTTTGCATTTGCACTTGGAATGTTCCCCTTAAGTGTGTGTGGGGTTTTCATTTTATTCTAACGAACACAACTTACTTCATTTCATTCTTTCGGAAATTGTTACGAATCCCACCATTGTCGTCTGATACCAATATATATAAAACGCCTAACGATACAAACGAAACGGTAGAGGAAAAACCCTGTATCGCATCGTACTTTGGCGCCAGCGGATAACAGTGCGCTAGCGTGTAACTGTGGGGTGGAACAGTGCAAATTGGTGGAAAAACACCCGGACATTTGCTTAAATGAAATTGAAACTAAGAAAAATGAATTTATAAAGCTTACATGACCATGAAGCAAATTTTAAAATATTTCACTAACGTTTATACTAGATTACTTTTGGTGTTATCAACCTACAAGTAAAGAGCATTACTTAAAAAAAACTGCATTGTCAGATTGGTGGGCTCAGCAGCTGTAAGATTAATAATATTTCACTGTTTGTTGTTGGTGGTAAAAATGAAAATTACACACAAGGGGGAACGTCTTGCATCATGTCGCACTGTGATCAAGAATAATAATTTAATAAGTTATTGCTGCGTGAATCCTGGATGACATTTTTGCTGTTGCAATCAGAAATGGAGAGTTGTTTTCGGCGTTTTCATGAGCTGACAGTGTATGTATTGATCAAATTTCATGCATGGGACGTTCACAGTTGCTGGTGGTGTTATTGAATTTCTGTTTAGAAATCCGACCCACAAATAAGCATTGTGAAACCTGGTTATCCCACATAGTTTTTGTATCAATTGCGAGGAATTTGCTTGCTTAACATCGATACGTTAACAAAATAAACGAAAGTATATCATTCATAAAGGTATTAAAATCAGTTGAATTTAGTCGGTATTATTGCTCTCAATGAACTATAACCGCATGTGAATGATCTATCTTGGACTATTTTAAGGCCAAAAAATGTGTTTGCTTTAATATGTTCGGGATGTTGTTTTACATCTTATTTTCAATTATTGAACACACAACCCTTTCAAATGAATCCAAAATAATAAGGGGTCACCAAGCATCCGAGGTTCACGTGTTTGTAATCATATCCATGGCTTGTTCTGTTGGTCACGTAACCAATTTCACATTTTGACATAAGCTTCAGGAGAGTCACGTGTTTGTAATCATATCCATGGCTTGTTCTGTTGGTCGCGCTACCAATTTCACATTTTGACATAAGCTTCAGGAGAGTCACGTGTTTGTAATCATATTCATAGATTGTTCTGTTGCTCGCTTTACCAATTTCACATTTTGACATAAGCTTCAGGAGAGTCACGTGTTTGTAATCATATCCATGGCTTGTTATGTTGGTCGCGTTACCAATTTCACATTTTGACATAAGCTTCAGGAGAGTCACGTGTTTGTAATCATATCCATGGCTTGTTCTGTTGGTCGCGTTACCAATTTCACATTTTGACATAAGCTTCAGGAGAGTCACGTGTTTGTAATCATATCCATGGCTTGTTCTGTTGGTCGCGTTACCAATTTCACATTTTGACATAAGCTTCAGGAGAGAAGGAACAATGCCGATATTCTCTGACATATTGGGTCTGAATTTAAGACTCAGACAGGCTATTCCTTTAAAACACTTATGAAACACATTTTCTACCATTTTGTTTTAAAAACTAGTGGTTTATGATTTTAGAATGTGCTATTTGTAATTTGCACAACAATTTTCCCTAACCTTATACTTTTGGATGCAATTTAAAATGAAACGAAGATTTGGTGTCTTGAGTTTTGGGTCAAGTCTTTGGTAACCAATTGTTCTGGTCTAGGTATGGTGTTTGTTGGACTAAATGACATCGGCAAATCAAATTAACGAAAATGTTATTTTAAGATGCCACGATGCATCACTATTTTTTATAACATGATTCATTTCTGAAATTGTCTAGTCTATAAAATATATCTTTCATTTCTTCGTTATACGCGTTTTAGTCCGATAAAGAAAGTTTGCATTAATCAAAATGGAAAATGAATATCTTTCTTATGGGGAAAACGTCAAAATTTTGTCTGACAGCTGGTAAAAATTGTATGGATCCTATAGAAATATAAAGTATAAAATTCACGGTTTCGTTTGAACCTGTATTTGTCATGCAAAACTTTTTCAAACACGGGGCTGTAGGTAAGTTGTTTTGATAAGTTTCATTCTCATCGCTGTTCGTTAATGCAGACTGCAGCTATTAACGTCCATTCTATTGCTAAATAAAAGGTTTGGCACTGACCCCTGGGGATTTATCAATGGAGAAGCTTTACTTTAGCGGATATAATCACTCATATTGG
This sequence comes from Mya arenaria, assembly GCF_026914265.1. Classification (NCBI taxonomy): domain Eukaryota; kingdom Metazoa; phylum Mollusca; class Bivalvia; order Myida; family Myidae; genus Mya; species Mya arenaria. Next base: position 34,652,155 of record NC_069132.1, on the reverse strand, counting down.
GAACACTCTTCCCGGGAACGGCCTTTTATTCCTTCCAATAGAAAAACAGTATTTTGCAGTAAGTGGATCTCCTGTTAGCGCAGTGGTTAGCTCGCTCGCTTCTTGCAAAGGCCTCCGGAGTTCGATTCAGGCCCGGGCGGATTTGACTTTGGTTGGTAGTTACCAAGTCGAGAAAGGTTTCTCCATGGTACTCCGCCCCCTACCCACACATAAACTATTAACTTAAAGTCATGACTATTCAGGCAATGAAAGCATGTTACCCCTCAAACGCATAGCATTGTGGCACATCTGATGATGTAAATGATGAAAAAACTTCCTGACTTCGGGCATCGACTGTTTATGGTTAGTTTATTTATTAACTCTGACAAAGATAAGTTAAGATGTCGTCTTATTCTGTACGGACCGGAATAATATTATTTGCTTTGCGCAAGATCACAAATTGTTTAAACCTTTGAAAATTATCATAGTCTTTCTAAAACAATTATGATTTAATCTGGCTAATGCCATACACATACATTCATCCGAAATTACTGTAAAAGACATTGACACATGAAAGGACCATACGTAAAACTGATTACTTCGACACGTGTTGCGTAAGATAAATAATTTGATAACTATAAGGAGCCTAAGAACAATAATAATCAAAACTTTAAAATTATCTTTTGTAAAAGTGTTACCTGAATGAGGTATGATTAGTTTAAACTGTTATGGTAAAATATTTAAGAGAATCATTGTACATGAAAATCTTGTGTAAATATTCAATCCCGTAACATAACAAACAGAAAGTAAGTGTCGAAGTGAAAAGTGATATATTCAATACATTCTGAGTTAAATAAAAATTGAACGTGTAAAACTAGCACATACATGGATGACATACTCCCAATTTTCACATTTCTGCACAAGAAGCGTTTCGCAACCAGACGACAAATTAGCGCTTCAGATTTTCCGCTATAAAAAGCCCCGAGTTAAACTCTGTCTAGGAATACTCTGTCTAAATATTGAGATCGAACGATGCCATAATTGTGCTGTTTATAACAAAAATGTCGTAAGCATATATTTCCCTGGGCGATAAATGTCAAACAAATATTGAAATAGATCATTGGTAATAAGTAGAAATAAAACATGTGTAAAAGATAAACATTGGTGATTTTTTTGATACTCGTATTTTATATACTAAACAGATATATATAACAATTGAACAAGGTATTTTATATTTATATCACTGGAAGCTTTTTTGGTCTTGATACATTTGATTTCTGGCAAGTAAAATTTGGAAAATGTACTATTTATTCTTCTGTTTTGACGCAATATCTAGCAAAATAATATTCCATTGCTTCTCTCATTTGATGTACATAATATTGGCCATCTTAATGGTCACAGCTTTTCTTATGTCATTTGCATACTAGAGCTTTGAAAGGAGTCGTTTACAAAGTATATGGTGGTAGCGATTTTTGTTAGATTTTGTTGAATATTGTTATTTTACTTACTTTTATGAAGTAACACCAACGAAAACTGGAAGAAACTTCATTTAACCTGATGTTGTCAGATATTATACTTTCAATAGTGTTACTTAGGCCATTCCACAAGAAAGGGAATAATGTGTCACATTTACAGATTTACATTTTCGATGATGTTTTATCATTATTGCAAACCTTTTGTTCTCATTACACACCAACAAAAGTCCATGTCTTACCCTATAGAACTTGAACGAGTCCCTTTAAGATTCAAGATTCAAACATATCTATTAAGTTACGTAAACATATTGCTTTTGTTACATGGTAAGTTTAGTTTACATAATATATGAAGTGACATATACATTTCTAATCAATTCATTGCATATTAAGTAAATAGGTGGAGGAAAAAATTAATTAACATATGCCTGCATATGTAACAATATCAAATGAGGTTGGACTGCTATGCTATTCAACCAACAAAGAACAATTTAAATCCATTACTTTTATTACACTACATGCAAATTATTATTATTAACATTAAGATATGGAAAATATTTACAGTATCCTGCATTTTGATTGACATTCGTGCGCACACATGAAATAACATACAAGAAGGGAATAAACACTCATTATTTTAAGCACTACTTTAAGGCATACAACGACGTATTTGTTTGCGGATCGACACCTTATCTGCGACCATGATTGTCATTTATTACCCCTATAAGGCGGTGGTTGTAATATTCATGAAAAATATGAGATTGTGTATACAAATCATAGGAAATGCTTTGTGTCTGGGGACATTTTCTTTTTAAAAAAGGGAAAATGTAATAAGATATCCTGTTAATGTAAGATTTATCATTCTGTTTTGGATGCTATTGTATTCTTTGTTCTTTTGATTTAAGCGTTGATAGAATAAATACTGAAATTATATGCCAAAATGTGACACATTTCAGTCAATTCTTTGAAAAATATTTCATTTTCATGTTAGAATCGTTTTAATCTTAAAGCGGTAAAATAATATTTTATTTGCGCATGGTCACAAACTGTTTTAGCACTCGCACTCTAACATACTTGTGTATTTATTTTAAATACCGTTCACAATATTCACAATTATCCAAAATTATTTGACAGTAAGTTGTTTGAAACATAAACGAAAAACCTATTAAGATGTTTATTTTCAAACATGCATCGTAAATGAAAACTAAATGAAAACTATTTATTTAACATGAGTACGATATCATGGATTTTCACATGCTTATCTATTCAAAACAGCTTCCATCTGGTCTGCTTTGGCAAATACTGTTACACCATAAACAACATTCATCCGGAATAACTAGACTGTAAAATAGATTGAAACATTTAGGGAAAATAACGTAAAACAAAATTTCAAAAAGTGTTGCGTGAGTGAAATTTATTGATATTTAATATGAACACAATGATATTTATTGTGATTTTGGCTGCAATTAGATTCCAAATGTTGGTCGCGTTTCCTGAACCTCAGTGCTCCAACTACGATTTCCAAGAAAAAATTCTGGAAAAAACGGTGCGAATGGAACTGCACATAGAGTTGTTAGAAAAGGAGAATAAAGAACTGAAAAATCAGCTGTTATTGACACAGAATAACTACAACGTTGATCTGGCTGCCCAAAATGCAAGGCTGGGTGAAATAGAAGCGCAGATACTCGCGAACAGTTTAAACACTGAAAAACGAATTGCTGAAGCCGCAGAGACTATTACGGAAAAATATACCAATGGTTATTGTAAGTACTACAACTCTTTCCCGTGCTGGTCATGTTTTGTGTAATTTTATTTTCCCTTTGTAAAAAATCAGTCGCACACATTATTCTGCTGCAGAATAACGTTTGAGTAATAGTTTTGCAAAGTTGATTTGATTTGGAACAATGCTCAATTAACATTTGATAAGTTCTTAAAGGTGTATAATATCAATTCATATTGGACATTTTTAGCTATAGATCTGATATTCTGAAGACAAACTTCATAATCCGTCTTTTTATGAGCTAAGCTTATTTTTTTATTCCTGTAGGTACAAAACACAAGATCATATTCAGAGCAACACTTAGTGCGCAATCTTTGGCATTGACCGCTGGGAAAACTGCCGTCTTCGATACCGTTCATGCAAATTTCGGCAACGCTTACAACCCTATCAATGGTATCTTTACACCTCCTTTAAACGGAACGTATGTGTTTCAATTTTCCATGGGTAATCCAACTGGAAAGCCAGGACGACTTTTCTTGAAGAAAAATGCAGAGTTCATCGACTATGTCATCGCCGGGCACACTTCTGGGTGGAACATTGCAGGAAAGACAGCCTTTCTCTACCTAGAAGTTGGAGATATTGTGTATGTTGAAGGTACCGGTCACATTGCCGGTACATATGGCGTAGACAGTATTCATTCAAGTTTCTCCGGAGCACTGATGCACGCTTGCTAAAAACCATTGTTTTAATTGTTTGTTTTCAGTGGCATGGGGTCAAATTGAGTTATTTGTTTTAGCTGATAAATCAACTGTTTAAGGAAGTCTATATTGGATTCATTGGAAATATTCCTTGGGTAAATAAAAACTAAGTAAACTATTTGCCAAGCTATAGTATGTTTGAACATATGGCAATTGGTTAACAACTATTGTGTTTTTCTGTTTTCTGATCTTTGTTTATGATAAATGGTCATGAAAAATACATACTCCAAGTTCATTATTATGAAGAGCGTGATAAGGACCTTTATTTATACAAAAAGTCGTTATTATTTTGAATTCTGCAGTTTTATGAAATATTAATTATTCTTGTTTGCAGTGTTATGGAATAAAAATAAATTCTAACACCGAATGCATTTTAGTTTCATTTGTCTAAACCGAGAAAGAGTCTATGGTATAATGGTAAACGTTCTGAATTCTTATGTTGTTTTATTTTCAAAACCTTATTTGCCTTTAAACCATTTCATAGTTTGCTTGATTTTGCTCCAGTTCTTCTAATGCATCTAATGAGCTATTATTGCTTTATAAAATGAGGTATAGTCAGTGTAGTAAAAACAGCAGCGTTATCTGGTTAAAGGCAGGTTATGATTTAAATTACAATACCGGCAAGCCACTTTTTCTGCCGTTTGTGTGTAATCAAACACAGCTCATTCATTTCAATAATTATATCCCTGTGTTTAGTATGTTCCCTTTATGTTAGTTTTAACATATTTTACAACGATTGTGAAGAAAATTATGATATATGATAACTTGAACTATGACACTCTCGATGGCACGATGTTACAGATCGACCACTTATCAAACTCACAAGCGCTAGGCTGGGAATCGTACCCGGGTCGCCTTAGTGAGAAGCGAATGCACTGACGACTGCGCTAACCGGACAACCCTATTTTGGGAATTGTACTAGGTGACATTCGATAAGACTATCCTAGATAAGCACAATAAGCAGAAGTGTTCATGTCACATGTTTTATTCCACAACGTTATCCGTTTCACCCCCATTTTAAAAGAAATGCAAACAAGAAAACTTGAATATATGGTTGTGCATATTGACGTGTACGACCTCTTAAAGCAGTTAGACAGGCTTTCAGCGAAACGCTTTCGAGCTTCCCGGTATTAGAAATATAAATGAAGTAAAGTTTGTTTCAGCATGTTCCTTTTTCTACCAATAACAACTATCCTATTTATTCCATTAAACATCTGGGCTACGGTTCAATAATTAGTATGGTTAAACCAGAGTGGCCGCCAATATGCTAATTATAAGTATTTGATCGGTGCAGCTGTGATGTAGCTTGCAGTTTTGTGAACTATGCAGGTACTTTTATGATTTGTTTTCACAAAATTCACCAGGAAATTTAAACCCTCTTCGAAATAAGTAAAATAGCGAAATATATCGTCCAAAAAAGGGAAATGCCTTTATTATAAACATTGGCGAAATGCTTTCATCCTGCCAAACGGATATCAAGAAGAATATTAATGTGAATGTAGCGTGTAGCCACGACTCAGTTAGTTGAATGACATGTCGAAGAGCATTTGCAATCATGATAAAAATCGTTTCATCGACATTTAACACGATATTTTGCCCCATTCCCCTCCTAAAATAGTGTATCTTTTCTCCTGCTATGGAAAAAAATCCATTTGATTTCTTTTTTGAGGAGCATTGGCCTCTAAACATTTGTCAATTGTAGGAATATAGTGCAATTTATGAACATGTGTGTTGAATAAAAGTATTGAAAAACAGTTTATCTTTAAACAAATCTTGTTACTAGCATTATTCCTATTTTTGCCAAAACGACGCAATTGATTCCTCTTGGCCGGTTCTTAAAATACCATATACCCCGAAGTGGTGCCTAAATATTTCTTATATTATACCAAACATTTTATATTACCATTCAATATTGTAAAGCGCTTTAGTTGTGTATTATTGAACAAAGCTGACAATGTTTAGCTGCGAAAAATTTCGCCGATGTGAAAAAACAAGCCGCACTTAGCAGTTGTATGACGTCAGCGGTCCATATCACATTTTTGGCGAGGTGCGGACAGGCCAAACAAACATATTATACGGACCGCTGACGTCATAAAGCTGGATTTTTATCAAAATACATTGATATACGGAGTGAGTGACTTTATATATTCAAAGAAAAGGTATAATATTTACTCTTACTTGCCAGGTCAGGAGCTTAATTTATATAACTTGAAAGCTGTCTATTCAATCAAGCTTAAATAGATTAGTATAATGTTTTTAAACCAACGTTTTGTTGTGTAGCCGTGAGTATATAATAGCTCGTAAGAGTTTGAAATGTTAATTTAGTATGCGAAGGAAAAGGCTTCTGATTATTCCTGTAAATACGAATTGACGCTTTTAAAACTGAAGCCAGAAACATAGCTTTTAACATGCGTTTCTTCGTAAAATTCCATGGTACCCTAATTCCCCTATCCCATCTATGTAGCCGACGTATTCAGTTTTTGCCTATTGTATGATAAGAGTAGACCTGATAGTGCGTCGAAGAAAAGTCCATGTCTAAGCCATTATATCGGGGTATTGCTCTAGCGACACATCGGTACTATCGGTAGTCGCGTCTGAAAGATACTGGTCGTCATCGTCGTCTGTTTCCCAGGTGGATTACGTTTACAACGTAATTTAGGTCACCGTAGGTAAGCCTGGTGGGCAACAAGTTTCTTTAGCCCTGAAAAGATGGCGGCAATAAACCTTGAGCGACCCTTGCCGTAATGTCTAATGGGCATTATATCTTGGATGATAAAACCTTTGCTTACCAGCCACTCTTCCACCAAAAGGTCATAGTTCATGTCCCTTTTAAGGGCAGAAACCTTGCCTTGGCCAGTGGGGTTATGCATACATGTGATGTTTTCTTAATGGCCTCCACAAGAAACGCCATGAATCACTCGTCATTCTTGGCGTCAACGTTCTGACCGAAATGTCGAAAGTGACGTATCAAGATATCGCAGGCGATGTCATTGCCGACCGTTGCTATGTATAACACGGTATTGCCTGAAGAACAAACATATGCCAGTGTAAGTTTTATGTCATTACTCGCATTTTCAATAAGGATTTTGCTGGGCTGCCAGTCTGCCAACTTCACGAACATTTTCATTTCTCCTTTTCACTGCGGCATACTGCAGTAATTTGATGAGATACAATTAATGCAGGAGTGATTGTATCGTATGTGGTAAGAAAGGATAATGCGTAAATTAATGAACAAGATTGCTTGTACAGAATAATTGATTCCTATAATGAAATGACATCAACAGATAGATATGCATTGAAGTCAAAACAAAATTATTAACAGTGCTATTGAACGTGTAGACAATGTTGTTTTTTTTTCTGTTAAGATTCTCCCCACGGCAGTTTTAGGTACGGTTATTATGGACGTCTAGTAATGGTATTGCCAAATCTAGCTGACGAAAAAGACTTCTTGAATAGTATTGGCTACTTATTGACCATTTTGTTGTTTACTCAATTGGTAAGCGAAAATACAGTGTGTCTTTACATTTCATCAAAATAACGCAAAAAACGTTGTTTAAGGACGTAATGACGCGCAATATTTTGAAATCACAATAAATGCCAAATTGTTCAAAGCACGGAGTATATTTACAGAGTTTGAATTCTTTATTTAATTACGTTTGAATAATTGTTCGTAACAAGTGTTTTAATAAATTTTAATGAAATTATTTTATATGAAGTCTGTAAGATCAATTTCCCGAGCACTGGTCGCATGACCGTAAACATTTGTCTGTCACGAGGTTATTGCCATACATACTAATTTAAGCCCCCAGAAGACATTTGTACCGGTGAACTCGTGATTCCTCTGGCCGTTCCAAGGCAGTAATTGCTTCCATTATAAAGTAATTTTGATGTGTGTGTGGTATGTATTTGTCTATTAATGTATCTGGTATTGATACGTTTGTGTCTCTAGTTCACTGTCGTTCGGTTCATTACCTTGTGCCTCTAATCCGGGAACGTTTTATTTGTTACCTTCTGTCCCTGTAGCTGTTAGGTAGTATTAATGTCAGTAGTTATCAATTGCTATTTTGAAAACAACACATCACAGGAAGGACGATTCTTTGGAAGTACAAAATACATTCAACATTTGAACAAAGCAGTCTCCCTTTGATTGAACCTGTTCATCGACAGTAATACTACCTAAAGTCCCAATTTCATTTTTGGACAGTGTTTTCGTTTTAATTGATTGCACTTGACCTCTTTAAAACGTCTTGCTATTAACATTTTGTATGAAAGTTTAAAGTGTGGAGTTTGTTCAAAAGTATGCTTACTCAACATTTTCAACATAAATATAGACATTCGAATGCCAAAAAATAAATTGTTTTGATACATTAAAGCAATCTGAGACTGATCGAATGCTGCTGCCAGCGCATTACTTTTTTCTCAATTAATTTTCATCATTAAATTTATATCTAAGTTCATGATGAAACTTATTGTCTTGATATGTTTTCAAAAAGTTAAGATTATTAAGGTTATAGTTTATCACCCGATATAACAAATTTTTGACAATCCCTGTGCCCGGCTTAAATGGTTATCTATATGATAACCATAACTCAATGATAACAACATCCATGTTAAGGACATGAATAACACCATATTACTGTATCTTATTCCAGAAGTATCTTGTAGACTCTTTGCACAATTTCACATTCAACACTCTTTAAATGGATCTTTTCTCAGTATTTTAAACTACAACGAGTGATAATTATTATCTCGTATGCACGAGACTTCTTCTTCTTTTTCTTCTTCTGTTTCAATTATATTCCATCCTTGACGTATTTGCTCATTATGGAAATGTTTTTGTGTTTTATGTCTTTTACGTTTACCCACTTTGGTAAGATTTACCATTTTTATATTTACTTTATTTGAGATTGTTGGGATAAGAGTGAGGTTGTGCATACAAACTGGTTTAAACTCCCAGAAAATTAACATTTTACTGACCGTTCCAAGGTGGTACCTAACATTCCCCGATAAATATACCTAGTATTTTATATGGTATATATGCACTGAGTTGTTTGTGTAGTTTTGTGCTGTTGTTCCATGTTTCTTGTTTGTGAATGTTTGTTTTTGTGTTTTATGTATTTGGCGTTTAATCTGTGCCATTTAACGGGTTTTATGTTTAAACCTTTGGTTACTGATCTTGTTTCAGTAGTTTTTCACATAAATAGTGTGAGTATCATTCATCTTAGTGTCCAATTAGTGTTGGAATTGGTGTCTTAACCAATATGCTCAGGTTACGACTTTCAAGAGAAATCTCTTGAAAAATGATGCAAATGGAGATGAACATATTATTACTACAACAATATAACAAAGGACCCCAAAAAAGATGTTGTTTGCATAGTATATAACTTCAACACCGGCCCGGCTACCATGGAAACAAGGCTTGAAGAAACAGAAGCGCAGATACTCACGAACAGTTTGAAGACCGAAAACGAATTGCTGACGCCGCAGATACTCGTACGGAAAGATGGATATTGTAAGGGCTATAAAACGTTTCCTCGTGGTCGTGTTTTGTGTAATTTTGGTTTTCCTTTTAACATCTCACACACTACTATGCAAATATACGTTATGTTTTGAGAATTAAGTCTGCAAACATGCATGAATTTGGAACAGTATTTGGCAACTCATTTCGCTTCACATTTAATGCGTACTTAAACGTGTATTAATGTAATACATTGTTCAACTATACATCTGATTCAATTGAGTAGTACTCAGTGTCTAAATGTGCCCTCAAACATTTTTATTCCTAAAGGAACACAAAACAAGATCATATTCAGAGCAACGCATAGTATGCCATCTTTGACATTAACAGCTTGGACAACGGTCTTCGTTACCGTTCATTAGAATTTCGGCAACGCTTACAACCCTACCAATGGTATCTTTACACCTCCTTTAAACGGAACGTATGTGTTTCAATCCATATGGAGATCCAGGACGACCGTCCTTAAAGAAAAAGGAACTTTGTTATCGCCGGGCACACTTCTTGATTGGACACTACAGGGAAAACGGCCTTCATCTACCTTGAAGCTGGAGATATTGTGTATGTTGAGGTTACTGCCCAGCAAGCAAGGCTAAATGGGTCACATATGGGCTGAATCTGGGCAAAAAGCCCATATGGGGCCCACATAGGACCCATATGGTTGGAAATGCCCAGATGGGACCCGGATGGGACCCATATAGCTGCTCATCTATATCAATTGGATACACAAAGGGAAACGAAGATCATTGTTATATATACATATGTAAACATCGATACAATAAGAAAAAAGTTCATTATTTCATGAATCGGCTTCACATCTTTAACCATGTTATGCCCCAGATAGGTCCCATATGGGTCCCGTATACTCGGCATTATCATTATAGTGGGGCAGTGTTGCATGGTAAGGCACGATGTTATGGCGATGATACATAATACACAAGGAACAGATATTTTTCCGTATTTTCATTTTTTATAACTTCTTATATATAAACTTTTTGCACTTGTGTTTTTAATAACGATTTAGTCACAAATAAAAATAAATATGCAAAAAATATGTCACGTGACATTTTATCGACGCGCGGATGATGAACCTGATTGAGTGAAAACACAATGGTTAAATTCATCTTTAAAGAAAAGGTAAATGTTCTTATTTAACTTATAAAGCAACTTGTATTTATATTTATAGTAATTTGGTTTTAAACAAGTGAATTACTCATGACTTTCATGTAGAGGTATTGTTTGTGCTACGATTTTGTATTTTGTCACATAATTTCGCGATGATATATAAATTATAAAGTAAAGGCATTCGGGATGGCAGATGCCAAAACAAAACTAAAAAACAACAGCAAATTAATGGTTCATGCAGCTGTGGGGAACCTATTTACATATAGACCTCCAAAGAGACTTTAACATATTCTTTTCTCTTGAATGGATTCTGACAATCATTAATCTTTTATCCAATTTAAAAGTGCACCAAGGATCGAGGCTGTACGAGGATATGAGCCAGGGTGAACAGCCTGCCAATGCTGCTAATGGTGATGATGAGGATGATGGCCCTGTTACAGCCAAGACCAACACCCCCAACATTCCAGATACCTGTTCATTATTCGATGCTCGGCAGAGCAGAATCCAAGAAGGTAAATAGAAAATTTTAATGCCATGTAAAATGGTTTTCATAATTGAACCTTGCATCTTTTTATAATTATAAACATTCATAAACAGCCAATCACATTATTGGTTTAATGGTTCACTGTATATTACCTGAAGTGTCTTGTTTAAATTTTTATTTTTGACAGAATGTTATTTGTTCCAGATCGGGACACCTGGATCTTTGGGATTTTGGAAAACCAGCAGGAGCAAATGCGACAGCATACACAGCTCGTACGTCTCATCCTGGCGAGAGGTTAAGCGCAAGATGCAGTTCCGATCTCTTTCCCCCTCAAAAAAATGGTGGTGGATTTGGCAGCCTTCAAAGAGCGAAAGTCACAAGCGAATGCTGCAACATCCGTTGTAAGTTTCCCAAACATAGTTGATTGATTTTTTATGAGGAGACTTTAAATTTAAAAATTCATAATTTGAGCTTTAAAATTACATTTTGAAGTGACTATTCATTTAAGTTTGTTTTTGACACGTGATCTGATATTATCAATAAAAAGTGTGTTTTTTACATGTAATTTTTGACACGCTTTTTCAGTTTGACAGCTTTAACTGACAGATACAATAAATAAAACAAAGTATTCACTTATTATTAAGTTATTAATCAAATCACTTTTATATTGCCAGTATTACGCAAAATCTTAACATTGCCAGTATGTAATTTTTGTTGACTTTTTTAGTGTACATCTTGTTTTACATTTCTAATGTTTATTAAAACAAGTTTACAAGATTTTATTGGCAAATCTGCATCTTGCCTTTGGCCAATTACACATTGGATAAATATCGAATTGTATAAATTGTGGCTAATCTTGTTTGAGAATTAGAGTGCATCTTTAATCATGAGACTTAAATTAATTGCACGGAAGGCCACCCAAATGAACGATCAACCATTGTTTTTATAAAATGTCTATTGATCTATGCTTTCCTAAAGTGCACGTGGGCATAGCACGAAACAATATAAAACATAAAACATCGGAATACAGCTGTTTTGTAAATAGGTTTCTTACCTTTGTTTATGATTTATACACATGAAAACGGCAAATTCCAGTTGCATATTTTTGACCGTGATAAAGAAGAAATTTACATAATGTTTTCAAGCAGTTTTATCAATATACATTACGAGTAATTATACTTCCTTTTATTGTAATGGAATAATAAAAATCCTCGACAAAAAGCATTTTCTTTAATTTAGCGTAATCGAGTAAAAGCTAGTATATAAAGGTAAATGTTTTGAATTATTGTGTTGTTCTTTTTTCAAACCCAGTGTATTTCGATGGAAGAATATGTGATTTAGAAACGTATTATGTAAAAATCTCGTGAGCTAATTTTATCCAGACTGAGATTTAATTTACAAAACCGGCGAACCACTGGCATATATATACATGTGTAAATGAACCAAACGCATGTTTTTACAATTATATAGATTATTATTTAACACGGCGTATTGGTAAACAGCTCTTTTTTATAAATAAAACATTTTGCATCTCTTACCTGTGAAACGTTTTTTGCAATCAGATCGCTGTCAAGGAAACAAGTCAATCCTGTGGTGCATATTAAGCCACTTTCCGTTGTCTCATGCAATTTCGTATTCGGCTTTGATTGTATGTGTAATTCCAGAACCAGTCTGACCCGAAATAAGCACGCTCAAGTCACTCAATGCGGAATTTAATGTCAAAGACTTCTCTGTGATTAACATTTTCGGTCCAAATATTACAGTTGTTGACACTTATACGCGAAATGTCTCGCGGAGTTCATGGACCAATGAAATGAGCCGTTATAAAACCTTACTCTGAAACCGGAAGTCAAGGGTGGTAGAAAATCCAGGAAAACAGAAAAATGGGAATAAAGTCAAAAAAATCGTATGACCGGCGAATTTCTTCGCGGGTTAAGGTTGATTATTTTGAAGATGGATATCATGTCCTTAGATTGCGATGACTGTCAATCTGCAGAAGTTCTTTTGAACTGAGTAATAAGATGATTACGTGACCCGGGTAGAGAAGCGTTCAATACCATGTTAGTATATTATACAGTACAAAGTGCATATTTGAAAAAAAAATATTTTTCAATATTTTTTTACATATTCGGTATTATAACTTTTAGTAAGCAATTATAAGATTTTTTTTGATTTTTTTTAAAAAATGTTTGAGTTTGAAAATCCGGTGCCAGTGCGGCGAACCACTTGTTTTATGCCGTCGAAATATTTCACGTTCCCGTATACAGTATCAATTAGAACTGAAGACACGTTTATTTCTACCAATTACAACACATTATTTCAATAACTAAATAAAACACCTGCGCTTCGTTTTGATTAGTTTAGTTTCACCTGGGCGACCGAAAAGAAATCAACTATATTCTCAGTGCAGCCTTGATTGCCTTAGTAAGCCGATGCAGGTGCGTTTGCTTTTCGTTTTCGGGGAATAGCATTTGTACTGATTTCTACAAAGCTGTCATAACAATCGAACTGAAATCCAGCACGACTTTCATTTTTTTAAATGAATTATTCCATTGTCCATGATTCACCAATAAATTAATCTATGTTGAACATCAGCTTTACCCTTTTCCAACAAACTTTTGTATATCTTACTTAGTTAACTTGGGCGTTTAGAAAACTATCAATATGCTAAGGTGTCTCAAAAAGTGGGTTATGATTTGTGCCTAATACAACACAAGTTGCTTATACATTTTTGAAATGATTGTATATGACTTTTAATGATGCTTCAACATTATTTTGCTCTAAATATTTTCAAAAATTGCGTTGGAAGTTTTTCTTTATCTTTGTTTGAATAAAGATTTTTAACATTGTCCTTTAATAGTTTTTAAATGTTTAAATCTTTTCTTAAACTCTTTACTTTCTCTTCGTCTTAATTGTAAGTTTGCACATATATTCTTACTTAATTTGTTATTATGTTTTGCTCGATGAAATTTCTATATGTTTTTTTTTCAATGTTTTATTATACCAACAATGCTTTGTGTTGTTTGCTCTGTATTTTTAATTTGTATTATTGTCCCCCTGTTGTTAAAAGACAATTCTGCATTGTCAAAAAATAATTGATAATTCATTTGTAATGGTATCACTATCGCTTGGCGTTACATCGTTACTGTTTATGATATCTTCTAATTTCGCATCAATTAAACACGTTTAAGTTTCATCAATATTTTCGATAAATAGCTTAGATTTGGTTTTTATTCCACATAATCAGGGTCGAAGCCTGATTGATTGTGTTTTATATGTTTTATGATTATATAAAGAGTGAAAGATATCGGACAGTGGCCGTCGAACATGATTGGACAGAAATCAACTACTTTAAACCGGTAAATAAAGCAGCTGAAGTGAGACAACAGTCAATTAATTCCTTTAATGTGAAATAACCGACTTAAGCACCATAAGTCCTTCCATTTAATATGAAGAGAATATCTTTGAAAAAATAATCTAAACATTTGCTTCCATAATTGTTTGCCGTTTCTTTCTACACTGACATTTTCATTTCAGAAATAATTATATCATCGTAGATATCCAACAAATGAAGTTCATTGTTATTCAAAAGTGTACATATTAAACAGTAACTTCTTAAAAAATCTTTACAGATGTTTACATTACAGTTAAAATCTCAAAACAAGCATTCGTTATTTGACTTTGTCAATAACACATTTCTTTGACGTTATCTATTTCCAAAAATGGATAATCTGAGGTGAAAGATCAATTTGCAAGTGGTATGTTCACAACACCCAAAACAGTATCGTTTGTATAAGAATTCAGGTTTGATAGCGGGAAACCAAATAGTTATATTTGAATCCTTTTTTTACCAGATTTACATATTTCGAGATATTGTTCTTAGCAAATAATGCTAAACCCACAGACTTTCTTTTCATAAACTCTTTTCTATGTGTAAACAAACTCAAAAAACCAACACAGTATCTAAATAATCAGTTTTAGTTTCCTGACTCCCAATAATTTCAAAATCACTAATAAATTCTGGATTTATTAATTTCGATTTTAATCCGCATTCATTTAATAAAAGAAATCGAAGATTATGTGAACACGTTTCAGCGTCATTGATTTGACTGTGATCACTAACGGGGTATTCTACCGGCCTGTCTTTAAGGTTACTGTCAATCTCCTCGTGCGTTTCGCTTGTATGCAAACCTCCCGATTGAGGTTCGGCGGGGGACACAGTCGTTACATCGTTCGAATTGTCACCGATGCGTTTAACACCGGTCTCCTCAAGGGGAGATGCTTTGTGTTTATTTTGATGACTATGACTGCGTTCACAAAGAGGCCCTATCTATCCGATGTTTCGAATTTCATAGGGCCCGTATATCTTTCGTAGAAGGTTCTTTGGCGAGATCGATTATTTTGTGTCGCACTCTTGTGGTTGATCCTTGTACAAATGCACATAGTATATATTAACATCATATCATTGACCATAAACATAGAGGCGGACTGTAACAATAGAACATTTGTATCCTTTTCCTTTAATATTTGTATCATGGGAAGAGTTGCCTCCTCTTCTGATAAACAACATATAAAAAAAGTTCGTTGACATTCTGATTCCATTTTGCATATTGAATTTGACACCTGATTCTCGAATGAGCTGTCTATCGTTTACATTTTGAAAAGTCGCTAGTATTGGACATTAAGAGTAATTCGGGCCTCCTATTCGATGTACCTTTTAGAAGTTTATTGTTTGATAAATCAAACTTGTTTATATTATATCTGTGTCATTTTATAGTTTATCAGTGGTAAAGTTTGTGAGTGTAGTTTTCCCTGCCTGGTGTTCCATCTGGACTATTATCTGGATCTTCTGCGATGCATGTGAATACAAGGTTGTTTTGCAAGGATTTACACCTCAGGTCAGTTAATTGATTTGTGTTTGCATAGTTTCAGTTGAGATTGATTCGTCGTTGAGCTTTGTTGGCAAATTTTGATTTTCACGTTGAAATGTTTCAATAGCATTTTTGTTATCATAAGTTTAATCTGAGATGAAGTTCATATATGTTTCCACATCAGATAGTTTTGTTTTGTAAAATCATACTGACATTGCTTGAGTGTTGTAACTTCTGCTGATACAATTGCTTCTCTGTTAGACAATTAATAGCAGCTGTTTTCAATCACTGCCAGTATATCGTTTATTTTGCTGACTGGAATAATGAGCATTTGGGTATAACGGTTTGCTGCTGATGACATGCTGTATGACATCAGTAAAGAGTTACACGGGGGCTGTGTTGGAGAGTTAGTGTACCGGGAGGAGTTGAAAACATAGTGATGAAAATCAGCATATTATATATATATATAAAATATATTCTTGTAATCGAACGTACCCTGCTGAACATTTGACTTTGATATGGCTGCTGCAGGGGCTGATTTTTGGTTTCCGTTGATGTGAAATTCTCTATCGGGTAACTTCTGTGAACCCGCAATTTGCACCTTTCCTTGTTTACTCGTTTTCTTGCTTTGTTAAGCATGCTCTGACATTTGTAGAAATACAAAGTTTATCAAAAATCCTTAAGTAGTAAAGTTGTTAACAGTTAATAACTCATTTTGGGACCTATCGTTTGCGAATAAAACTATTTTTCTCAAACCAAAAGTTTGAACGGCCATAACACCTGAGCCTCGTTTAGAGAATTTTTTTTAATTCTATTGTAAGAAATACGTTAACGTGATAGTTGGTCGCCAGCCAGTTCCTGTCATAAACGCATCCATTTCTGTTCTAAATTAGCAACGTTGCTTTTATCCAAGAAACATGTTTGAGAAAATCGGATTTTTTTATAAGTGTTCACCTGTAAACAATAATCACTTAAATCACTTATATTTCGAACGAAATAATAGAAAATGTTATGTAAAATAAGAGTGCATGCAGCTTCATGAAATACATGACTGAGTGTATTGAAATGCAAACGTCAATAAAATTTAGTTATTTGTCATTCGTTTTTAATTGCCAATTAAGATCGCAATGCTTCAACGACTTAATTATACGAAAACAAAATCAGCCGATAATTACAAGTGAAATAAAAACGGCATTTAAAACATATTTAGCCATTTGCCTTACTGTCATGTTGCAATATATTTTTTATTTATTATTGTTAAGCTGATTGATCTTACTTAAACAAACTTTTATCCTATATTGCTCTCTTAAATGTAAAAAATCACTTTATTAAATGATTTGGATTTTTTTGAGGAAGTAAATTATTTTGTTTATAGTTTGTGTAAATACCAGTCCTGTTTTCTCCCAAGAATTATGCCTGCACCACTGTTAGCCAAGGTATGCACCTGGATAAATATGTGTAAGGTGAGGCTTGTTTACAGACTCCAAAGAATTCGGCCGGCACGACTCTTAGCCAGGAATATAATTATGTTTAACTTACTATTATAAGCATTACTGGAGGCTCTGTTGGCACAATTTGAATGCGGGCACAAAATGGCAACAAATAAGAAAGTAACATAGGCACATATATCAGAGAAATACCAAATCATGTCTTTATGTGTAATGCATCTATTGCAGAAATTAACAAAACGATCGGATATGCGTCAAACTCATTCAAAGTGACACTCTTATTCAAAATCAATACATACACATGTTTAACACACATACATTTTGAGTATAAACCGTCAGCTACTTACTAAATAATGCATTTATGGAAAATATTAATTACTGATAACAGTATTTGCTGAAAACGCAAATATATTAAATGTTCGGTGAATGCTTAAAGATTTACTGCGATCTACTTTCGTCTCATAAGGTAGCCATACCCGTGTTTTCATAAGCACACCTTTTCGACATTTGTTCATCCTTTTCGGTATATTAAAACAATTGTATTAAATGTGTAAAACTTTATTTGGGAGTCATAGTGCATCTTTGATAAATAAAGTGTAACAAATGGTGTGCATTCACTGGTTCATTACATAATTTACAGGCTTCCACAAGAAAACCATAGGGCGCATTTCTACTTACGCATAACGAATAACACACAACGATATTATAGTCTGGGCTGAAACGAAAAAAATCGCAGACATATTCCTTTTATAGCATGGAAACTGGTTAATTACGTAATTGACAATACATAACGAAAGTGGAGTTGTCAGAAATTACCCTATATTGTCGTACATCGTGGTGCTAATATGGATAGGAACAAGACAGGAGATAATAATTGTTGACGTATTACCAGAGTCCTAGATGTTATTAATAATCAGAATGAAAGGTTTTATCCAAGGCGAACCTTGAATGCAATTATCCAAATAGTACGAATGCGTGATCAAATATACCGAATATATTTTCTTGAAAACAAAAACAAATGTTCAGTAGGTATGGAAGATTCTGCTGCTTTGTAAAGCACACATATTTCTGGCAAATAGACAATAATACCGTAATCATTAAGTTCATTAAGTGCATTCGCAATGTTCGCCTCAACGGGGGCGAGGATATTCATTTTATTATAATGAATAATTTTTACCTTATTTCTTTCAATCGAAAAAAGTTACGAAACCTTAACATTGTCGTCTGATTTCAAAATATAAACAAAGCACCTAAACGGCACAGGCAAAAAGGTAGAAGATAAACCCCGTATCGCATAGTACTATGAAATCAGCCGCGGGTAGCAATGCTCTAGTGGGTAACAGCGCGGAGAACAGTGCTAATTGGGAAAAAAACACCCAGACATTTGCTGAAATTAAATCAAAAGTAAGAAAAAAAAACTTAATAAACCTTTAATAACCATGAAGCAAATCAGAAGTATTTTTCTAAGTTTAACGTGTATAAAAGATTAATTTTAGTGTTATCAACCTTCAAGTAAACAGCATTACTTTAAACGTTTGCTTTGCCAGATTGTTGAGCTCAGCGCCTGTAATAATAATAATATTTCAATCTTTTGATGTCTGTGGTAAAAATGAAAATGACAGAGAAAGGCGAACTTCTTGCATCCTGTCGCACTGTGATCAAGAATGATAATTAAAGTTATTGTTGCGTGAATCCAGGATGACATTTTTGCTGTTGCAATCAGAAATTGAGACTTGCTTTCGGCTGAACTTTTTCATGAGCTGACAGTGTATATATTGATCAAATTTCATGCATGGGACGTCGCAGTTGCTGGTGTTGTTGTTGCAAGAGTTTCATCTGTTTAGAAATCCGACCAACAAATAAGCATTATATTGCCTGGCTACTCCACATAGTTTTTGTACCATTTGTGGGGTATAAGCTTGCTTAACATAGATAAAAAAATAACCGAAATCATTATATCGTTCGTAAAGCTATTACAATAAGTAAAATGTCGGTATTATTGCTCTCAATGAACTCTACTCGCACGTGAATGATGTATCTTGGACTATTTGAAGTCCAAACAAATGTGTTTGCTTTACTATACTCGGGATTGTTTTACATCTAATTTTCTATTATTGAACACACAACCCTTTCAAATGAATCCAAAATAATAAGGGGTCACCAAGCATCCGAGGTTCACGTGTTTGTAATCATATTCATAGATTGTTCTGTTGCTCGCTTTATAAATTTCACATTTTGACATAAGCTTCAGGAGAGTCACGTGTTTGTAATCATATTCATAGATTGTTCTGTTGCTCGCTTTATAAATTTCACATTTTGACATAAGCTTCAGGAGAGTCACGTGTTTGTAATCATATCCATAGATTGTTCTGTTGCTCGCGTTACCAATTTCACATTTTGACATAAGCTTCAGGAGAGTCACGTGTTTGTAATCATATCCATAGATTGTTCTGTTGCTCGCTTTATAAATTTCACATTTTGACATCAGCTGCAGGAAAGAAAGAACAATACCGATATTATCTAGCATATTGAGTCTGAATTTAAGACTTAGACTCAATTTTAAAATGGAATGAGGATTTGGTCTCTTGAGATTTGGGTCAAGACATTGGTAACCAATTGGTCTGGTCTATGTATGGTGTTAGATGGGCTAAAAGACACCGGAAACTACAATTTTACGAAAATGTTAGTTTATATACAGCGATGCATGACTAATTTCCATAACATGATACATTTCTGGAATTGTCTAGTCTGTAAAATATATATCTCATTATTCGTTGTACGCGTTTTAGTCCGATAAAGAAAGTTTGCATGTATCAAAATAGAAATTGATAATCTTTCAGAAGGGGGAAACGTAAAAAAAATAAAAAAAAATTGCTTGAGCATATTTCCTTCAATTGATTTTGAAATAATTTATATACCTACAGATGTGGATCTTTCAATGGTACTTAAACAGTTTCAGTTATTTGTCCCGAAGGAAATTACGCTATACCTCCTCTGATTAACGAATATTTGTATCTAATTATAAAAGTGACTGCTTAAGTTTTGTCTCTTAGCTGGTACAAATTGTATGGACCTTAACGAAATATATGGTATAAAAAATGACGGTTTCGTTTGAACGGTAAACATTTTGCTACTTAATGCATTTCAGTTAGTTTAGGTAATTTAAGTAAGTTTGTCATGCAAAACTTTTTCAAACATGGGGCTTTAGGTTAGTGGTTTTGATAAGTTTCTTTCTCATCGCTGTTCGTTAGTCCAGACTCCAGTTATACGTCCATCCTAATGCAAATGAAAGGTTTGGCAGTGACCCCTTCGGATTTATCAATAGGGAAGCTTTACTTTAGCTGACATAATCATTTAGGATGGATACTGCTTTTGGGAACGGCTGTCTATTCCGGTCAAAAGATTAATAGTATTTTGAAATAAGCGGTTGTCCGGTTGACCGGTTAGCGCAGTGGTACGCCTGCTCGCTTCTCGCCAAAGCGTCCGAAGTTCGATTCAGGCCCTGTCGCATTTGAATTTGGTTGGTGGTTATCAAGTCGAGAAAAGTTTTTTCCTGGTACTCCTTCACCACCTACCTCACATATTTACTTATAACTAAAGTCATGGCAAGTAAGGCGATGAAAGCATATTACCTCTCAAACGCATAGGTTGTTTCGCATATAATTGTGGCACAAACGATGATGTAAAAGAAGAAAAGCATCCTGTTTTCGGGCATGGTTGGTTTATTTATTAATTGTGACAAAGATAATTTAAGGTATCGTCTTAATCTGTTTAGAGCGGAATTAAATTATTTTCTTTGCGCAAGATCATAAACCGTTTTTACTCTTGCATTTTAACATACTCTATCTAAAACAATTATGATCTAGAATCTAATCTGGCTAATACCATTACAATAATAATATTCATCCGAGATTACTTGATTTTAAAATACGTCGAAATATAAAAGGAACAAAACTGTTTACTTGAAAATGTGTTGCGGACACAAAATAAATTGAGTTATATTTGCAAATACCTTTAACGATACTATTGGGAGCCTAAGAGAAATAACTAAAACTTTTGTAAAAGTCTTATCTGAATTAGTTAAGTTTAGTTTAAAACTATTTAGGTGGCATCCTTCAGGGAATCTTTGTACATGGAAACGTTGTGAAAATATTCAATCTCGTAACAATACAGACGTGTCTAAGTGAAAAGTTATATATTTAATACAGTCTAAATTAAATAATAATTGAACGTGTACAAATAGCATATACATCAATGACATACTCCCAATTTTATCATACCTGTACAAGAAGCGTTTCGCAACAAAGCGACCACAAAGCAATAAAGGTTATCAGGTATAAAAAGCCCCGAATGGAACTCTAGAGATACTCTGCCTAAATATTGAGATCGAACGATGCCATAATTGTGCTGTTTATAACAAAACTGTCGTAAGCATATAATTCCCCGGGCGATAAATGTTAAACAAGTATTATAATAAATCATTGTTAATAAGTAGAAATAAAAACATGTGCAAAAGATAAACATTGGTGATTTTCTATACTCTTCTTTTATGTACTAAATGTTCAAGGTATTTTATATTTATATCACAGAAAGCATGTTTGGGTTTGTTAAATTTTATTTCTGGCAAGTGGGATTTGGAAAAATGTACTATTGATTCTGCTGTTTTGACGCAATATAGAGCATAATTATATTCCATTGTTTTCTTTCATTTGATTTACACATTATTGACTATCTAATTGGTACCAGCGTTTAATAATGTCATTTCAATGGGTCGTTCACTGTTTTGATCGCAATAGCAATTTGCTTTTTGATTTTGTTGAATATTGTTATTTTACTTACTTTTATGAAAAAACACCAAACGACAATTGGAAGAAACTCCGTTTAACCTAATATTGTCAGTTATATTGTTTTCAATAGTGTTGCAAAGGCCTTTCCGCAAAAAGAGAATAATTTGTCACAGTTTTCAATAATCATTTACAAAAGAGCTTTATTTTTGATGAAGTTTTATCATTATTGCAATCCTTTTGTTCACAATTCATACCAACAAAAGTCAATGTCTAACCTCATAAAACTTGAGTCCCTTTCAGATATGGTAAATATTAACGCGCAAATTGTTACATAGTTTACAATAGTTATATCTATTTAAACATATTTGACTGGAAGTTGTTTCAAACATAACACGGACAAACGATTAAAATGTTTATTTTCACACGTACTGTGTTAATTAAAACTAAATATTTATTCATCATGAGTACGATATCATTTATTTTCACATGCTTATCTATTCAAAACAGCTACCATCTGGTTTGCTTTGGCAAATACCGTTGTACCATAAACAACATTTATCGGGAATTACTAGACTGTAAAAAAGATTGAAACATTAAGGGGGAATAACGTAAAACTGATGATTTCAAAAAGTGTTGTGTAAGTAAAATTGATTTATATCTAAAATGAATACGATAGCATACATTGTGTTTTTGGTTGCACTTAGTTTCGAATTATTGGTTGCATTACCTGAACCTAAGTGCTCCAACTATGATTTTCAAGAGAAAATTCTGGAAAAAACGGTGCGGATGGGACTGCATATAGAATTGTTACAAAAGGAGAATAAAGAACTGGAAAATCAGCTGCACAGAATAACTACAACACTGGCCTTGCTGTCCTGGAAACAACGCTTGATGAAATAAAAGCACAGATACTCGCGAACAGTATGAACACAGACAAACGAATTGCTGAAGCCGCAGATTCTCTTACGGAACGTTATACCAACGGATATTGTATGTACTACAAATATTTCTCGTGATGGTCGTATTTTGTGTAATTTTTCCTTTGTAAGATATTAATCGCACACTTTATTCTGCAGAATTACGTTTAAGTATTAATTCTGCAAAGTTGATTTGATTTGGAACAATATTCAAGAGCTCATTTCACTTAACATTTAAAAAAGACTTAAACGTGTATCATATCAATTCATATTTGACATTTATAGCTATACATCTGACATTCTTTTAACAAATTGGGGGTAAAATTAAACAACAGCTATAATCTGGTTTTATGATGAGCTAAGTTTCATTTTATTCATAGGTACACAAAACAAGATTATGTTCAGAGCCACCCTCAGTATGCGATCTTTGAAATGGGAAATCTGCCATCTTCGATACCGTTCATGAGAATTTCGGCAACGCTTGATCTAAACATATTTTATTCAACATATACAAACAAACTACACAGAATACACACACACACACAAGTTGTTTTTAATATTGAAATGGATTGGAACGAAAGCAAAGCTTATAGAGTTCTTCTCCAAAGGAATTAAATTACTCATTTCCAGAAAAATGCGTATGATTGACGATTAGACGATATATATCATTTATGCGAGAAAGGTTGTTTCTAATGCTAAAAAAATAGGAATAAGTTTGTTTTATTATTTAGATATGGATTCAATAAATCAAACATGATACATAATAGATACAAAATAAGCACAAGTGACAGTATAAAGGATATATAAGTAGGGTGTGGACAGATATGAAGGAAGAAAAGAAGTTGGGTACATACCATATTGGGGAAACACATTGTAAGTCAGGTTATGATCAGAAACGTTTCGAGTCTTGTATGAATTTATGAACAGTATAAAATATTTTGGAGTTGTTCTCGTTGTTTAGGGTTGGATTGCCATAGAGAATGAAACCAATGTTAATTTCTGTGATAATTGACATATCACGAAAGAAAGTTTGTCGAGAGTCGGTATATAAAGGACAATGCATAAAATAGTGAGTACTACTTTCAACTTCACCACACTCGCAAAGAGGAGAGCTGATAATATTTTTACAATTAAGGTGATAGTTAAGACCACTGCAACTAGTACGCAGTCGAGTGTGAAGTGCTTGTAATCGGCGGTTACCGTAATAATAGTAAGGCGGGCAGACTGGCAATCGACTACGAAGTGCATATTTAAAGGATGCAATTGAACGACAATCCCGCATATTCTGTGGAAGTTCATTCCATGCACGTATAGTTGAAGGTAAGAATGAGGAAAAGTAAGAATCTGTGCGTGACATAACCGTTCTTGTGTTAGATGCATTCCGTAGTGGATAATTCTGTGTACTGACATTTAAAGGTGCAAGGGATGATTGATATTCTGGGGCAAGGCCGTTTTTCATTTTATAGAAGAGACATAGTTTGTGATTAATGCGTCTTTCTGATAGAGTAGGCCAACATAGCTCCGTATGGAGAACATCAATCGAAATTAACTTAGTAGACAACGCTTACAACCAAATCAGTGGTATCTTTACGTCTCCTTTAAACGGAACGTATGTGTTTCAAATTTCCATGGGTAATCCAACTGGAAAGCCAGGACGACTTTTCTTGAAGAAAAATGCAGAGTTCATCGACTATGTCATCGCCGGCACACTTCTGAGTGGAACATTACAGGAAAAACAGCCTTTCTTTACCTAGAAGTTGGAGATATTGTGTATGTTGAGGGTACAGGTTACATTGCCGGTACATATGGCGTAGACAGTATTCATTCAAGTTTCTCCGGAGCACTAATGCACGCTTGCTAAAGACCATTGTTTTATAAATTGTTTGTTTTCAGTGGCATGGGGTCAGCTTGAATTATGTTACTTAACATAGTCAACTGATAAATAAATTATTCAAGGAAGACTATATACAGATTCATTGGCAATATTCCTTGGCTAATTAAAAACTAAGTAAACTAATTGCCACATATTTTTTTCAAGCTATAGCATGCTTGAACATTTCGCAATGGGAATACAATTATTGTGCGAATAGTTTTTTGATTGTTGTTTATAATAAATGGACATGAAAAATACATACACCAAGTTCATCATTATGAAGAGCGTGATAATGACCTTTATTTATAAAAAAGGTCGTCATTATTTTGCATTCTGCAGTTTTATGAAATATTAATTAAACTTGTTTGCAGTGTAATGGAATAAAAAAAATTCTAACACCGAATGCATTTTCGTTTCATTTATGTAAATCGAGAAAGTGTCTAGAGTATGATGGTAAACGTTCTGAATTATTGTGTTGTTTTATTTCCAAAACATTATTTGCCTTTAAACCATTTCATAGTTTGCTTGTTTTTGCTTCAGTTGTCCTAATGCATGTATTGAGCTTTTATTGCTTAAAAATGAGATCTAAGTAAGTGAAGTTGGAAACAAAAACGTAAGCTTGTCAAAGCCAGGCTACAATTCGAATTCACGAAGAAAAACTATATAAGCTATGCTTTTGTTTCAATCCGATTCAATATATTAATGCAAATCCTTAAATTATATTTAACGTGTATTATCTCTCTCTCTCTCTCTCTCTCTCTCTCTCTCTCTCTCTCTCTCTCCCCTCTCTCTCTCTCTCTCTCTCAATCTCTCTCTCTCTCTCCACAATACCGGCTAGCCACTTGTTTTATGCCGTTTGTGCTCCGTCAAACAAAGCTTAATTATTTCAATACGGTTATGTCCTTACGTTTCGGTCTGGAGTATGTTCCCTTTATGTTAATGTAAACATTATATGTTTAACAACTTTTGTGAAGAAAATTATGATAACCTATACTATGTCACTCTCGTTTGCACGATGTTGCTTGACAAAACAAATTCAGCTATACCAATATATTTTAAGTGGAATTCAAAAGGAATTCCTTATATACAAGTTTTCATCAAAATTATCATGCTATTCCAGGGTACGACATGATTTTCTTCTTTACAGAAAATATCAAGTTTTGATGAGGGAATTGCTTAAACTCATTGGTCTTCTGTTTTGGGATGAACCGGAGTACTCGGAGAAAGCCCACTTGGTGACCACTAACCAAACTCACATGCACGTAGGCATTGACATAACTGCTAATATGAGTTTCTCTTTAATAATTATAGCGAAATATTTAATTCCCCACCAATGAATATTTTTGCAAGTTTATTTTTATCTGCAGTCCTTGTTGTTTTTGTAAAGCGCTCAATGAATAATACATGTACTCGTACATACCAACACAAATGGGGATTTTTACAAAACGACGAGCAGATATGGCCCAAATATACTCAACTGTCCTTAATCAAGAGGAAATTGCAACATAGTACGATAAAGGGATCAAAAAGATTGACGTTAATACATTTCCACTGCTCTAATTGATATATTTATAGCCGTGAGTCTTGAAAATATTACTTTGTAAAATTTCAATTATACATGACTTTTCGGCCTGAAATATATCAGGATTACATTGATAAACAAATTTAATGTGTTAATAAATCTGATAAAGGTGATAATAAAATATGATGCATTCGGTGATTTTTTTTGTAGATCATTTGCAAGAAATACGTATAAAGATGAAATAAAGATTACCTTGCAGCATACACTGTAGATATTATTTTTACAGGTGCACAATAGATGATGACGAAATTTTTTTTTTTTTATTTTGATAGAAATAATATTGAAACATTAGTATTTATTTCGGGATTAAAAGGGTTGCTTGAATGTCACATTGCATAAATATTGATTTGATACCAGGGGCGATATTAAAACGAAACTTTTAAATTGAACTATATCATAAGTTCTGACAAATGTCTTATTATGTAATATAACATATCAATATACGGTAAAATGTTCTTAATGTGAAAGTATTCACCGGTACATATTGGAGTATAACATGTAAAGTATTTACCCGTGTACTATTGAATTTCTAAATGTATATGTATTTACCGGTATAATATTGAAGTTCTAAATGCAAATGTATTTACCGGTAAAATATTAAAGTTCGTAATGTGAAAGTATTGACCGGTACAATATTGGAGTTCAACGTATTAAAGTATTTATCGGTAACATATTGAAGTTTTTAATGTGAAAGTATTTACCGATACAATATTGAAGTTCTAAATGTAAATGTATTTACCGGTAAAATATTAAAGTTCTTAATGTATAATTATAAACAGGTACAATATCGAAGTTCTTAATGTTAAAGTATTTTACCGGTACAATATTGAAGTTCTAATTGTTAAAGTATTGACACGTACAATATATACGTTAAAACACATCTCCGACAATATAGCTGGAAATAAATGCGGGGAAGGTGTCAGGCTTGTTCCTGACCAACTTGAATTCAGCGTGCACCACCCTTAGCCAAGATCTTTCCCTGGATTAAAGTTTGTAATGCAATGCAACGAAAGGAGGGGCTGGCTGCTACCTTTCTCAAACGTCATTAGGTCACCGAAGAAGGGAGTTGAAGTGGCCTTTCCTTAAACGTCCATAAGGCCACCAAAGCAGAGAGTTGGCAGCGTCCTTTCCTTAAACGCCCGTAGTACCACCAAAAGAGAGTTGGCGACTTCCTTTCTTTAAACGTACGTAAGGACAACAATGGAGGGAGATGGCAGTAGCTTTCATTTGACGCCCGTAAGAGAATTAAAGGAGAAAGTTGGCAGCGTCCTTTCCTCGAACGTCTGTAGGTTCACCAAAGGAGAGAGCTTGCAGCGTCCTTTCCTCGAACGTCTGTAGGTTCACCAAAGGAGAGAGTTTGCAGCGTATTTTCCTCGAACGTCTGTAGGTTCACCAAAGGGGAGAGTTTGCAGCGTACTTTCCTCAAACATCCGTAAGTCCACCAAAGGAGAAAATGTGCAGCGTCCTTTCCTAAAACGCCCGTACGACCACAAAAGGAGAAAGTTGGCTTGACCTTTCCTTACTCGTCTGAAGGGTCACCAAAGGAGGAAATGGTAGCGTCCATTCCTCAAACGTCCGTAAAGTCACCAAACAAAAAAGTTGGCAGAGTCCTTTCATTTGAAGTTCGTAAGTCCACCAAACGAGAGGTTTGGTTATGGCTTTTGCTCAAACATTCGTTGTCCCCCGAAGGAATGTCTTGGCAGTTGTTTTTACCTCAAAGGTCTGAGGTGCCGCCAAAGGATTGGTTTGGCGGTGGTTCGTCTTGAAATGTCCATAGTATGTCTAAAGAATATGTTTGGCACTGTTTTTCCTCTGGCGTCCGTAGTTTCACCAAGGAAGTGGCTTTTCCCCAAACGTCCGTAATGCCACCAAGGAGGTTTTTAGCAGTGGTTTCAACAGACGTTAGTAGAGCTGTCAAAAAAGAGGATTTACAGATTCCTATAGTGCAGCGGTCTTTTCTCAATTTTCCGTAGTGCCTCCAGCGCGGCAGTATCATCTTCTCAAAATCCTGCAGTGCTGCCAAAGTATACTACTGCTGTATACTTTCCCGGTGCTATCAAAGAAGAGATTTGGCAGCCACCTCTTCTCGACAATTACCATAGTGCCGCCAAAGGGGCGATTTACCTGCCAAGGAAGATGCTTGGCAGTTGCCGAAAGTCATACATCCATAGTACTGCCAAAAAGAAATTTGGCAGTTGCCCTTTCACAAACAGTACCTGAAGTTCAATGAGTAGAGAAAACGTGTCGACGAAAACAGATTACTTTTCAACAGTGTATACCAAATGATTCAAGTCAATGACTATCTTCGGGGAGAGTTACTTTTGTTGAAAAACGATTAAACTATTTGGCAAGTAATTATATTTTAGGTAATCGTTGACCACAAGTACTGAAGCGATGAATTAAATTGGTTACAAGTAATGAAATAACCTACGTCTATTCTATTTAGTATTCTTGCAGATTTTAAATAAAGGCTTTTCAAATTCATGTTTATAACTTTTATGAATAACCTCTCAAAAGTCACGGTAAACTTGTTAAATAAATGGCGTTCATAAAGAGCATCGACAATAATTGGTCACAAAAGATTATGCAACTCTTCCTCTTTTCTAAACAAAGAGGAAAAACTTCCTATTGTTGGGCGCCGACGGCTTATGGTTTGTTTATTGAATTAATGTAAAAAGGTATTTTGCGGCTATCCTTTTGATAATTTTGAAGCGGAAAATATAAATTGTTTTGTTTCCGCAAGCCCATACCCGCATTCTTATATACTTGTGTATTTAAAATAACTTTAATCTTGTCTGCTATGTCAAATACTGTGAACAAACGTCATATTCATCCTAAAGTGATTGACTGTAAGCTGTACAAAACGTAAAAAAAGGATACGGAGGACATATTCAATTGATTCGTATTAGAGAAATCAATTGATATTCACCATGAATACGATAACATGTTTTGTTATTTTCATTCAACTGAGTGTTCTAGTGTTATCTGAACCTGAATGCTCTGGCTACGACTTTCAAGAGAAAATTCTGGAAAAAACTATGCAAATGGAACTGCAAATAAAATTGTTACAAAAAGCTAACAAAGAACTAAAAAGAGAGCTGCTGTTTGCACAGTATAACTACAATACTGGTCTAACTGCCTTGGAAACAAGGATTGATGAATTAGAAGCGCAGAGACTCGCAAATGGTCTGAACATCGAAACACGATTTGCTGAAGTGGAAAAATATACCAATGGATATTGTAAGTACTGCACAAATTTCTCCTAATAGTCGTTTTTGTGCAATTTAATTTTTCCTTTATTAATATTTTGAATATTATGTCTGCAAGTATGATTGAATTTGCAATATTGAACCATTCATTTAGTTTAACATATGTAATTGAACATGTATCAATTATTACATATTTTGATATTTAAGCTATATATTTATAAAATAAATTGAGGGCACATTAAAACACTAAAAAAACATGTTATTTGATGGATTTAACTCTTTTTTGTAGGTTCAAACAACAAGATCATATTCAGAGCAACACTTAGTACGCGTTCTTTGGCATTAAGCACTGTGAAAACTGCCGTCTTCGATATCGTCCATGAGAATTTCGGCAACGCTTACAATCCTATGAATGGCATCTTTACGCCTCCTTTAAACGGAACGTATGTGTTTCAAATTTCCATAGGTAATCCAACAGGACAGCCAGGACGAGTTTTCTTGAAGAAAAATTTAGAATCCATCGAATATGTCTTCGCCGGGTACACTTCCGGGTGGGACCAGGCAGGAAAAACAGCCTTTCTTTACCTAGAAGTTGGAGATATTGTGTATGTTGAGGGTACCGGTCACATTACCGGTACATATGACGTAGAAAGTATTCATTCAAGTTTCTCAGGAGCACTGATGCACGTTTGCTAAAGTCCCTTGTTTTAATTGATTGTATTAGTGGTATTGGGTTCAACTGAGTAAAGTGTGTCTTAACATAGTCAGCTGATAAACCAATTGCTCAAAAAACTCTATAAGAGATTAATTGGAAATATTCCTTGGCTAATTAAAAACTACGTTAGCTATTTGCCATATACTGTTTTCCAAGCTATAGCATGTTTGAACAAATGGCAACAAAGGATAATTATTATGTAGCTCTGATGTCATAATGAACTCATTATTTTATGCCATAACTTTTAAGAAAATACACTGTTAATTAAACTAGATTATTAATCACACGGCCCATGGCATTCTGGAGGTTCTGAAATTAAATGTTATATATGTCATGTGATTTTAATATTTCTAACACCTGAAATGATTTCAACGGTTCATGAAGTTCTTACTTATATCAGATCTTTGTTTGTGATAAATACACATTAAAAATACATACTCGAAGTTCATTAATATGAGGGGCGTGATAAAGACCCTTCATTAGAAAAAAAGCCATTTTTTGTATTCTGCAGTTTTATCAAATATTAATTATACTTGTTTGAACTGTGATGGAATCAAAATAAATTCTAACACCGAATGCATTTTAGTTTCATTTGTCTAAATCGAGAGAGAGTCTATGGTATAATGGTAAACGTTTTGAATTATTGCGTTGTTTTATTTTCAAAACCTTATTTGCCTTTAAACCATTTCATAGCTTGCTTGGTTTTGCTTTAGTTCTTCTGATGCATATAATTAGCTATTATTGCTGTATAAAATGAGGCTTAAGTCAGTGTAGTAAAAATAACAGCGTAAGCTGGTTAAAGCCTGGCTACGATTAAAACTACAATACCGGCAAGCCACTTGTTGTATGCTGCTTGTGTTCAGTCATCCACAGCTAATTCATTTAAGTAATTATATCCTTGTGTATTGGTCTGGAGTATGTTTCCTTTTAGTCAGTTTTAACATAAAACGTTTTACAACGATTGTTAGGAAAGTTATGATGACTTATACTATGGCACGATGTTTCGCGAGAGTGTGGTCTTGTGTTGTGGGGGAAACCGGAGTATCCAGATTGACCACTTATCAAACTCACATGCGCCCAGGCCGGTAATCGTACCCGGGTCGCTTTGATGAGAAGAAAATGCACTGACAACTGCCCTAACCAGACAACCATATTTAGGAATTGTTCTTTGTGACATTGGTTTCATTCGATAAGTCTATCCTAGTTAAGCAAAATGAGCAGAAATGTTGATGTCATATGTTTTATTCCACCACGTTTTCCGTTTCACCTTCACCCCCCCCCCCATTTGTTTAAAAAATGCAAGCATATGTGGTAAAACTTGAATGGATGTATATTGACAAATACATCAAGTATTTGATCGGTGCAGCCTTGGTGTAGCTTGCAACTTTGCGAACTAAGCATGTGCTTTTGTTATTCGTTTTCACAAAATTGTACCAAGAAATTTAAACCCTCTTCGTATGAAATAAAATAACGAAATATATCGTCCAAAAAGGGAAATGTCTTTATAATAAATATTTGCGAAATGCTTTCATCCTGCCAAACGAATATCAAGAAGAATATTAGAGAGAATGTTGCGTGTTGCCACTACTCAGTTAGTTGAATGACATGTCAAAGAGCATTTGAAATCATGATGAAAATCGTTTCATCGACATTTTAGGGGAATTTTTGCCCTATTCCCCTCCAGAAAAAGTATATATTTTCTCCTCTCAAGGAAAAAAAAATCCTTTTAAATTCTTCTTTTTGGAGGAGCATTTTCCTCTAAACCTTTGTCAATTGTAGCAATATAGTGCAATTGATGGACATGTTTGTTGAATAAAAGTATTTAAAAACAGTTAAAAATTAAACAAATCTTGTTAATAGTATTATTCCTGTTTTTGCCAAAACGACGCTATTTTTTCCTTGATCAGAGAGCCCCGCCACCATTCCCTTAAAAGTGGTAAAAACACAGTGTCTTTGCAAGTTGTAAAGCAACTAAATATTCGATTACGACGTTTCGTGTCATGAAAAAAGTTAGGGTACTCGTTAACGTATCTTTTGAGTCTATACTGTATAATATATAAAAATAACTTTAAGCAAATCATAAATAGTTTACAGATGTTTTGCTTATTTCTGTTTTTGCACGGTTTTTTACTATAACCATAAACTTTAAAGACGAAATTGCTTTAACTATATCAGAGAACATATATTTTAGAAATATTACACATCACTGAGGGTCATATGACATTATAAGGACGGGCCAGTCAGCCATCGAAAGTGTATATGAACCGATGCGTTAGCCGAGGTTTTCTTACCTTCAGGGGCTGAGTGGCCGGTTCTTATAAATTCATATATCCCGAAGTGGTATGTAAATATTTCTTTTATTATTCCGAATATTTTATAGTACCATTCAATATTGTAATGCGCTTTAGATGCATTTTATTGAACAAAGCTGACAATATCTACTTGCGACAAATTTTCGCAGTCGTGAAAAAAGCAAGCCGCACTTAGCAGTTGTATAACGTCAGCGGTTCATATCACATTTTTGGCGAGGTCTGGATCGGCCAAACATATGATACGGACCGCTGACGTCATAAAACTGGATTTTTATCAAAATAAATTGATATACGGACCGATCGACTTTATATATTCAAGGAAGGGACAAATTTATGTAAGGTATAATATTTATTCTTACTTGCTAGGTCAGGAGCTTGATTTATATTACTTGAACGCTGTCTTTTCAATCAAGCTTAAATATATTAGTATATGTAGTATGTTTTAAACCAATGTTTTGTATATCCGTTCGTATATACTAGGCCGTAAGGTAAAATGTTAATTTAGTATGCGAAGGGAGAGGCTTCTGATTATTCCTGTAAATACGAATTGACCCTTTTAAAACTGATGTAAGAAACATAGCCTTCAACATAGGTTTCTTTATAAAATTTTATAAAACCACGGTAATTGCAAATCTCATTTTATACGTACAAAGTAAGTTCAAGTTTAAGACGCGTTTTCACCCAAATGTAAATTGGATGACCTTATTCAAGAGGAAATGGCATCAGAAAACGATTCCCCCCATTTTTATAAAGGTGATCATTAAAAATGAAACATTCGATGTATTATTTGTAAATCATAAACAGGAAATACGTTCATAGATTACATAATGTTATATCTGGTAGAATACACTGTAGATATCATCTTTAAAGGTGCACAATAAATGTTGCTGCAAAAACATTTTTTAATAATTTTAATGCATTATCATTTTCCCTCATTTGACTTTCGACTCGTAAATGATAAAAAAGCAAATGATTTGTGTACAGATCAACACTCATCAGCCGTTTTTAAATTAAAAGCTACGTGGCGACATATTCCCCATTAGAAAAGCCAAAATATCGCTTATATTTTACCTGTACGCCAAAACGCAACACCGAACATGAAGCTGGAAATAAAATCCGGGGGAGGGGTCAGGCTTGTTTCTGACCCGCAGCCTGCACTACCCTTAGCCAAGGCATTCCCGTGGATCAATACATGTTTAATCTAAACTTCATCAGAGTAACATGCACTAACCATTTTATGCGAGTATAGAATGACAACAAATTATAAAGTAAAGAAATCAGCGAAATACCAAATCATTAATGTATTGTCAAGTGTATGTATTGAAAAGAATCAGAACAAGATTTAATAAATGTAAAACCTTTTTTAATAAATACAGAGTAACAATTGTGGTGAGTTCAGGGATTCACTACAATCTTACATGCTATACACACTCAAATTTTAATAAGGACCCTACACTTACATGGGAGTTTCAGCCAAAACGAGAATCATAGTAGAAGAAAGACTTCTGTAGCATTGAAACTGGTTATTACTTTATTTGCAATACATAACAAAAATGAAGTTGACAGGAATTCTCCGATATTGTCGTACATCCTAGTTTTAATACGCTTTTAGAACAAGACAGGCCGTAATAAAT
The DNA here is from genome assembly GCF_026914265.1 of Mya arenaria. Lineage (NCBI taxonomy): Eukaryota > Metazoa > Mollusca > Bivalvia > Myida > Myidae > Mya > Mya arenaria. The sequence goes on along the minus strand of NC_069132.1, from coordinate 34,617,754 downwards.
TTGGACGTATTACCGCTTTCCTACATTCTGTCGTTGTAATTACCAGGATGACAAGTTTTCATCAAACCGAACTTTACCATACAGTGCACACGAGAGCTATATATTGAATATGTATCTTTCTTGAAAAATGCTAATGAATTAAGGTTGAGTCGTTATGGAAGATTCCGCTCCTTTGTGTTACACACAAATTTACAACAGTCAAACAAAGAAACAGATGAGATTACCGTTATCATTGATCGTACGAAACGTTGAATCCGTTCCATCCACATATGAACTGGGCTAGCATGGAACGAGTATTCAGTGCCATCCGTGTTAAAAGTAACTTGGCATTTCTTTTAAAGTTATTAAAGTTGTTAATCTATACTATCGTGATTTGATAAATACCTCAACCAAATGCTGTGCCGCTTCCCATTCATTAGCTCAATGTTAGTTTCTCCAAAAATATTGGGAGGGATTTTTACCTGTCATTATTGTTATCACTTCTATCGGTACCAGCGAGATTCACCATTGATTTCCTCTCGATATTTGGCAAGAAGCTTGATCGCTTCAGTATTGATTCCGATAGATGAATAGATTCACTTGTCCATAGATTTGACGATTTGTTCGATATTTCGTTTTACCATTTTCACTACCCGTTTTTGCCCATGAATAATGGCATAATCGGCACCGATGTCAGTAATATCAGTCAATTGATAGGACACCATGCTTTGAGTGTTATCCACGTTGGCAATAAGTGTGTAGTGTACATTTCGTCCTCCTCATCATATCCCATCTATGTATCTATGTAACCGACGTATTTATTTGTAGCCGTTAGCATTTGTATGGTAAGAGTAGACCCGATAGTGCCTCGGAGAAAAGTCCATTTGTAAGCCACTATATCGGAGTATCAGTCGCTCTAGCGACACATCGGTACCATTGGTAGTCGCGTCCAAAAGATACTGGTCGTTATCGTCGCCAATGATTCCCAGGTGGATTACGTTCTCTACGTAATATAGGTCACCGTAGGTAAGCCTGGTAGGCACAAGTTTCTTTAGCCCTGAGAAGATGGCGGCAATAAACATTGAGCGACCCTTGCCGTAATGCCTAATGGACGTTTTGTCTTGGATGATAAAATCTTTGTTTGCCACTTCTCCATTAAAAGGTCATACTTGATGTCCTTATGAAAGGCAAAAACCTTGCCTTGGCCTTGAGGATTATGGACGCATGTGATGTTTCTGCAATTGGCATTGATTAGAAACGCTGTTAATTACTCGTCATTCTTGGCGTCAACGCACAGACCGAAATGCCGAAAGTGACTTAACAAGATGTCACTGGCGATGTCATTGCACACCATTGAACTGTATAACAAGGAATTGCCTGAAGAACAACAGACATATGCCAATGTAAGTTTAATGTCATTACTCGCAATCTCAATCACGATTTCATTTCTTCTTTACATTGCGGCATATTGTTGTAATTTGATGAGATACAATTAATACAGGAGTGATTGTATCGTTTGTGGTAAGAAATGATAATGCCTAAATTATTGAACAAGATTACTTGTACCGAATAATTGATTCCGATAATGAAATGACGTCAACAGATAGATATGCATTGAGGTCAATACAAAATTACCAACAGTGCTATTAAACGTGTAGACAATGGCGTTTTTTCTACTTAAGATTCTCCTCACGGCAGTTTTAGGTACGACTATTATGGACGTCTAGTAATGGTATTGCCAAATCTAGCGGACGAAAAAGACTTCTAGCAATAATATTGGCTACTTATTGACCATAAAGCCTCTCTTCTCGTGTTTTGTACTTGATTGGAAAGCAAATAAATCCAGTGTTTCTTTACATTTCATCAAAATAACGCAGAAAACGATGCTTAAAGACGTAATGACTCGCAATATAAGACTAAGCACGGCGTATATTTACAGAGTTTGAATTCTTTTATTTAATAACGTTTGAATAATTGTTCGTAACAAGGGTTTTAATAAATTTTCATTAACTCATTTTACATGGAGGCCGTAAGATCAATTTCTCGAGCACATGTCGCATGACCGTTAGCATTTGTCCGTCATGAGTTTATGGCTATACAGACTAATTTAAGTCCCCCAGAAGACATTTGTTCCGGTGAACTCGTGTTCCTCTGGCCGTTCCAAGGCAGTACTTGCTTCCATTATCGGTAAAGTAATTTTGATGTGTGTGTGATATGTATATGTGTATTAATATATCTGGTATTTATACGTTTCTGTCTCTAATACACTGTCGTTTGGTTCATTGCCTTGTGCCTCTAATCCGGGAACATTTTTATTTGTTTACTTCTGTCCCTGTAGCTGTTATGTAACATTTATGTCAGAAATTCTAAGTGGCTGTTATGAAAACAACGCATTTAGGAAGGACGATCCTTTGGAAGTACAAAATACATTCAAAATTTGAACAAAGCAGTCTCCCTTTGATTGAACCTGTTCATCGACAGTACTACTACTTAAAGTCCCAATTTCATTTTTGGACAGTGTTTTCATTTTTATTGATTGCACTTGACCTCTTTAAAACTTCTTATTAACATTTTGTATGAAAGTGCAAAGTGTGGAGATTGTTCAAAGGTATGCTTTCTTGACATTTTCAACATAAATATAGACATTCAAATGTCAAAAAATAAATAGTTTTGATACATTTTACCACCTAAATGAATACCCTAGCGCACTGGTTTTTATCCATGACAGCAGACTGAAACTTATCGAATGCTGCTGCCAGCGCACTTTTTTCTAATTTTATTTCCATCATTAACTTTATAAGGTCATGATGAAACTTATTGTCTTGATATGTTTGCAAAACGTTCAGATTGTTAAGGTTATAGTTTATCACCCGGTACAACAATTTTTCGACAACCCCTGTGCCCGGCTTAAATGGTTATCTATATGATAACCATAATTTAATGATAACATCATTCATGTTAAGGACATGAATAACACCACATTAATGTATCTTATTCCAGAATTATCTTGTAGACTCTTTGCATAATTTCACCTTCAAAACTCTTTAAATGGATCTCTTCTCAGTATTTAAAACTACCACGAGTGATAATTATTATATCGTATGCACCTGTCCTCTTCTTCTTCTTCTTCTTCTTCTTCTTCTTCCTCTGTTCCATTTATATTCCATCCTTGACGTATTTGCTCATTATGGAAATGTTTTTGTGTTCTATGTCTTTGACGTTTACCCACTTTTGTAAGATTTACCGTTTTCATATTTACTTTATTTGAGATTGTTGGGATAAGAGTGAGGTTGTGCATACCTAATGGTTTAAACTCCCAGAAAATTTACATTTTACTGACCGTTCCAAGGGAGTACCTAACATTCCCTGATAACATACCTAGTATTTTATATGGTATATATGCACTGTGTTGTTTGTGTAGTTTTGTGCTGTTGTTCCATGTTTTTTGTTTGTGAATGTTTGTTTTTGTGTTCTATGTCTTTGGCGTTAACCCCTAGCCATTTAACGGGGTTTATGTTTAAACCTTTGGCTACTGAGCTTGTTTTTGTAGTTTTTCACATAGATATTGAGATTAACATTTATCTTAGTGTCCAAGTGTTGGAATTGGCGTCATAACCTATATGCTCAGGCTACGACTTTCAAGAGAAAACTCTTGGAAAAATTGTGCAAATGGAGATGCAAATAATATTACTACAAAAATATAACAAAGGACTCAAAAATAGGTTTTGTTATATAACTACAATACTGGCCCGGCTACCATGGAAACAAGGCTTGATGAAACAGAAGCGCAGATACTCACGAACAGTTTGAACACCGAAAACGAATTGCTGACGCCGAAGATACTCGTACGGAAAGATATACCAATGGATATTGTAAGGACAATAAGACGTTCTCCTCGTGGTCGTGTGTTGGTTGTGTAATTTTGTTTTTCCTTTTTTAAATATACATCTCACACATTACTATGCAAATATACGTTATTTGTTTAGTATTAAGTCAGCAAAGATGTTTGGATTTGGAACAGTATTTGGCAACTCATTTCGCTTCACATTTAATGCGTACTTGAGCGTGTATTAAAGTAATACATTGTTTAAACATTTTCAGCAATACTTCTGATTCAATTGAGTAGTACTTAGTGTCTAAATGTGCCCTCAAACTTTTTTATTCCTGAAAGTACACAAAACAAGATCATATTCAGAGCAACGCATAGTATGCCATCTTTGACATTAACCGCTGGGACAACTGCTGTCTTTATTTCCGTTTATGAGAATTTCGACAACGCTTACAAACCTATCAATGGTATCTTTACGCCTCCTTAAACGGAACATATGTGTTTCAATTTCCCATGGGTAATCCATATGGAGATCCAGGACGATTTTCCTTAAAGAAAAGGGAACTTTGTTTTCTTGATGGGACACTACAGGGAAAACGGCCTTCATCTACCTTGAAGCTGGAGATATTGTGTATATTGAGGTTACTGTTCACATTGCTGGTTTAGTAGATCCAAAAAAGTTTCATTCAAGCTATTCGGGAGCACTGATGCACGCTTCCTAAAGCCTTATCCTTAATTGGTCGTTTTCAGTAGCATTGTGTGAAGTAAAAATTTCCTGTTGTTTGTAAGGGAATTGGGATAATCATAAAATGCACCGGGTAATAAACTATAACCTCCTTATAATGTAATGCTTTAAGGTGATACTCTTATTCAAAATCAATACATACACATGTATGACAAAAAGGTTATATGATAAACCTTTAAACTTCTTACTAAATAATGCATTTATGGAAGATATAAATTACTGACAACAAGATTGGAACCGTGTGTGTATATAATAGCTGAAAACGCACACATATAAAATGAATGGTGCGTGCAAAAATATTTGAAGTGCTATTCTATCGTGACATAAGGTATAAAAACCGTTTTTTTTTGCACCTTTCTTTCAAATTAAACTTGGAATCCTGCATATGAACCAGTTTTAGACATTTAATCATTATATTTTGGTATATTAAAACAAGTTTACAAATCAGCATCTTGCCTTTGGCCATTTACATATTGCATTAATATCGAAATGTATTTATTGTGGTAAATCTTGTTTGGGAATAAGAGTACATCTTAATCATGATACTTAAATTAAATGCACGGAAGGCCATCGAAATCAACGATCAAGCATTGTTTTCATAAAATGTCTATTGATCTTTGTTATCCTAAAGTGCACGTGGGCATGACACGAAACAATGTAAAACATAAAACACTTAACACCGGAATACAGCTATTTTGTAAATTTGTTTCTCAGCTTTGTTTGTATTTTATAAAAATGAAAACGACAAATTCTACGTTAATTATTTTGACCGTGATAAAGAAGAAATTTACATCATTTCCCCCCCCCCCACATTTTATCATAATTATTATAATAATTATCCGTTTTTATTGAAATAAAATGGAAAAAGTTCTTAGACAGATTTTTTTAATTTATCGTAATCGAGGAAAATGCAGGATATAAAAGTTTAAATTATTGTGTTGTTTTATTATCAAAACCAGTGTATTTCGATACCAGAATATATGACGTAAAAACGTATTATGTAAAAGTATCGTGGGCTAATTTCATCCAGACTAAGATTTAATTTACAAAACCGGCGAACCACTTGTTTTATGCCGCCGATATGTTTACAAGTTCCCGTATGCAGTATCAGTTAGAATTGAAGAAACGTTTATTTCTACCAATTATAACACATTATTTTAATTACTCAATAAAACACCTGCGCTTCAGTTAAATGATTGCTTTAGTTTAACCTGGGTGGCCGAATAGAAATAAACTATATGCTCAGTGCAGCCTTGATTGCCTTTGTAAGCTGATGCAGGTGCGTTTGCTGTTTGTTTTCGCAGAATTGCACCTGGAAATTTTAACCTTCTTCGAATGAGGTAAAATAACTGCACAAATCATCCAAAAATAGTATCTTTATAACTGTTTTGAAATGCTTCAATTCTTCCAAACGGAAACGAAGAAGAAAACCAAATGATTGTTGCGTGTAGCCACGACTCCATTAATTGAATGACACTTTTGTTGTTAGGTTTCCGAAGTGTATATCCGATCATGAGGAAAATCTTTCGACATTTTAAGGTAATTGAGCAAAACGAGGGCGATATCAATTTAGGTTTAGGTTATTATGTTTTATCATTTACGACCCTTATGAGTATAACATAGAAACAAACCTTATATTTATCAAGTCTTGGGTAAAAAAAGATTTTCGTCACTCAAAGACATTCAAATATGTTATTTTATGATATAAACTTATTCAGATTAAAGATAATATTGAATGAATTCGAATTTCCGAGTTGTTGATCAATTTCTTCAGGTCAAACTTCATTCCTAATTAATTATTCTCCAGATTAATTCTTTAAAACTTCTATCTTTTTACAAGATACAAATATAATCTGCAGTCCTTTTCTGTAAAGCTCTCAATGAATACAAGATATAAACACCAACATATCCGGATTACTAGAAAACGGCGAGCAAATGTGTCCCACATGGACATTCAAAAAATGAATGTCGTGTTGGTACGCCATTGGATATTCAAAGTACTAGTATTCAAAAGGGAATGTCTTGGCACGATATTGGAAATTAAAAAAAATGAATGCCTTGCTAGCACGAAATTGGAAAATTGAATTTTTTTTAAAATAATTGTCGTGCTGGCACGACATTGGACATTCAAACAGGAGTGTCGTGTTGGCACGGCATTGGACATTCGAAAAAAAAATCGTGTTGGCACGGCATTGGATATTCAAAACATTCAAAAATGAATGTCGAACTGGCATGACATTAGACATTTAAAATATTTTAAAATGAATGTCGTGCTGGTAGGACATTAGACATTTAAAAATAATTGTCGTGCTGCCACAACAAAGATCATTAGGCATTCAAAAATGAATATCGTGCTGGCTCGATATTAGAATGTGATAGTGGTCTTGTGAATAAATGTCAATATCTGACCAAAGAGGTCGTGGTCTTAATTATGGCCAAGTTGACTTCTTATTACCTCTCAAAAAGGACATTTGTATTGATTTCTACCAGGCTGTCAGAACAATCGAACTGAAAGTCCAGCACGACTTTTATTTTTTGAAGATGAATAATTCCCTTTGTCCATGATTCACCAATGTATAGATGTAAGTTGAACACCAGCTTTACACTTTTTTTTAATTCTTTAGCAACTATGTGTATATCTTATTTAGTTAACTGGGGCGTTAAGAATACTATCAATTATATGCTTCGATGTCTCAAAAAGTGGGTTATGATTTGTGCTTATTTAATCGTTAACAAAAAATGCTTTAAATTTTTGAAATGATTGCATATTACTTTTAATGATGCTCTAACTTTTAAAAAAATATTTTCCAGAATTTCTATGGATATTTTTGTTTATATTTGTTTGAATGGAGTTTTTTTTAACATTGTCCATTTTATATATTTTTTAAAATGTTTAAATGTTTTCTTATACTCTTTACTTTCTCTTTGTAATAATTGTTGTCCCTCCTGTTGTTAAAAGACAATTTTGCATTATCATTGCATTGTCAAAAATAATTGATAATTCATTTGTAATGGTATCAATATCGTCTATCGTTACATCGTTACTATTTATAATATCTTCGAATTTTGCATCAATTAAACACGTTTTAGTTTCATCAATATTTTCGATAAATAGCTTAGATTTTTTTTATTCCACATAATCAGGGTCGAACCCTGAGTGGTTGTGTTTTATATGTTTTATGAGTATATAAAGTGTACAAGATATCGGACAGTGGCCGTCGAACATGATTGGACAGAAATCAAATACTTTAAACCAGTCAGTAAAGCAGCTGAAGTGAGACAATAGTGAATTGTTTCCTTAAAAGTGGAATTGCCGACTTTAACACCATACGTCCTACCATTTGATATGAACAAAATATCTATGAATAAATAGTCTAAATATTTACTTCCATAATTGTTTGCTGTTTCTTTCAACACTATCATTTTCATTTCAGACATAATTATATTCATCGTAGATATCCAACAAATCAAATTCAATAAAAATGTACATATTCAACAGTAACTTCTTGAAAATATTTACAGTTGTTTACAATACGGTTAAAATCTCCAAACAAGCATACGTTATTTGATTTTGTCAATAACACAGTTCTTTGACGTAATTTATTTCCAAAAATGCATCATCTGAGGCGAAAGTTTGATTTGCAAGTGGTATGTTCACAACATCTTTTGTTTGGGAAATCAGGTTTGATAGCGGAAAACCAAAGCACTAGATTTGAATTTGTTTCAACCATATTTACATATTTTGAGAGTGTTTTTAACAAATAATGCTAAACCCACAGACTTTCTTCTCATAAACTCTTTTCTATGTGTAAACAAAATCGAAAAACAAATAGTACCCAAAGAATCAGTTTAAGTTTCCTGACGCCCTATAATGTCAAAATCACTGATAAATTCTGGATTTGTAAGTTTCGATTTTAATCCGCATCCATTTAATAAAATAAATCGAAGCTTATGAAAACACGTTTCGGCGTCATTGATTTGACCTTGATCACTAACGGGGTTTCTACCGGCCTGTCTTTATGATTAATGTCAATCTCCTTGTGCGTTTCGCTAGTATGCAACCCTCCCGATTGAGGTTCGGCGGGGGACTCAGTCGTAACATCGTTCGAATTGTCACAGACGCGTTTAACACCGGTCTCCTCAAGGGGAGATGCTTTGGGAGACTGCTAATTCATTCACGAAGAGGCCCGTATATATTCGATGTTTCGACGGTCATACGTCCCGTAGATCTTTCGTACAAGGTTCTTTGTCAAGATCGCCCACGGTAATGTTTTGGTGCGGCAGCTCTGGCAAAACCGCCGCATTGTTTTGGGGGGTCCTTGTACAGATGCAAATGGTATTTATTTACATCATATAATTGACCATTTACATAGAGGCGGTCTGCAAAAATAGCATCACGGTGAAGAATTGCCTCCACTTCTGACAAACATCATATGGAAAATGTTTGTTAACATTCATATTTTATTTTTGCATAAATTAGGTTTTATCCCTGCTTCTCAAATGAGCTGTCTATCTTTAACATTTTGAAAAGCAGTCAGTATTGGACGTTTAGAGTCGTTCGGGCCTCATAATCGATGCACCTTTTGGAAGTATTATGTTTGATAAATCAAACTTGTTTACAGTTTATCTGTGTCATTTTTTTGTATCAGTGATAAAGTTCTAAGAGCAGTTTCACAGTTTTCCTTGCCTGGTGTTCCATCTGGACTATTATCTGGATCTTCTGCGATGCCAGTAAATACAAGGTTGTTTTGAAAGGAATTACACCTCAGGTCCGTTGATTTATTTTTTGCATAGTTTCAGTTGAGATTGACACGTCATTGAGCTTTGATGACAATTTTTGATTTTCATGCTGCAAAATTTCAATAGCAGATTTTTTATCATATGTTTCATCTGAGATGAAGTTCATAGATTTTTCCACATCAGATAGTTATGTTTGGTAAAATCATACTGACATTGCTTGAGTGTTGTAATCTCTGTGCTAATTTTTGATACAATTGCTTCTCTGTTAGACAATTAAAAGCAGCTGTTTTCAATCACTGCCAGTCTATCATTTATTTTGCTGACTGGATTAATGAACATTTGGGTATTACGGTCTGCTTCTGATGGTCTGATGTATGGCATCGGTAAAGATTACACGGGGGCTGTGTTGGAGGGGCAGGGTACTGGGGGAGTTGAAACCATAGGGATGAAAATCAGCATATTGTTCAAATAAATTATTGTAATCGAACGTACATTGTTGAATATTTGACTTTGGTTTGGCTGCTGCTGGGGCTGGTTATTGTTCACCGTTGATTTTCCGGGTTTCTTCTGTGAAATCGCAATTTGCAACGCTCTTTTTTAATCGTTGTCTTGCTTTAGTAAGCCTGCTTCGACATGTGTTGCAATACAAAGTTTATCGGTGGTCCTTTAGAAGAAGAAACTTTGTATCATTGTAAACAGTTTTAAACTCATTTTGGAACCTATCGTTTACGAATGAAACTATTTTTCACGAGCCAAAATTTTGAGCGGCCTATACACCTTAGTCTCGTTTAGAGATTTTTTAAGTCTAGGTAAGAAATACGTTAATGTGTTAGTTGGTCGCCAGCCAGTTCCTGTCATAAACACATCCATTTCCGTTCTCAATAAGCAACGTTTCTTTTATTCAAGAAACATGTATTAGAAAATCGGATTTTTTTTATATGTGTTCACATGCAAGCAAAAAGCACTTTAATCACTTGAATTTTCGAACGAAATAATAGAAAATGCTACGTAAAATTAGAATTAATGCAGCTTCATGAAATTCATGACTTTGTGTATTGAGATGCAAACGTCAATAACATTTTGTTATTTTTTATTCGTTTTGTAATTGCCAATTAAGATCGCAATGCGATGTGTTATGTTTGGCTTCAACGACTGAATCATACGAAAAAAAATCACCCGATAATTACAAGTGAAATAAAAACGGCAATTTAAACATATATTTAGCCATTTGCCTTACTTGTCATGTTGCAATATTTATTTATTTATTTATCAAACTGATTGACTTTACTTAAACAAACGTTTATCATATATTGCTCTCTTAAATGTAAAAATCAATTCATTAAATAATTCAAATTGATTTTTTTTAGAGTAAGTTACTTATTTTGTTAACAATTAGTGTAAAAACCAGTCCTGTTTTATCATATTGATAATTTTATTTTAAAAAAAAGAAATTGTTGCTTTTATGAATCGTGTATATAAAAATCGAATGATCAATATCGTGTTTAATGTTAAAAGCCTGTAGACAATATGATAGTAGACAAGATTATGATTTCTCCAGCATATCCTACAAACCAACAATAAATACAAAACCTCTAACTGCTGCACATTTAGTGTTTGTTTTTTATGACCCTTAATCCGCAATATACAGCGCCACAGGGTGTCATAGCAGATAAGGCTTAGTAAGTGCAAAAACAGCGTATCGATATTCAGTGAAAGAAATCAATATTTCACTCGATGGTCTTAAAAGTTGGGTATATGTTCCTTGTACAAGTTTAGAATGACATGTAAGATAGCATGAGAAAATTGACTTATGGGAGTATCAGCGATAGTTTTATATAACTTGAAAGCTGTCTATTCAATCACGCTTAAATAGATTAAAGTATATACCAACTCGTAAGGGTTTGAAATGTTCATTAAATATGAGAAGAAAAGGGGTTCCGATTATGGCTGAAACTAGGTATTGACGCCAATTATTAATATTTTACTACTGATGCAGTAAACATCACATGTCATACAACCAATCCTTTTGCAAGCCCAATTTTAGGCGTAGAAAGTACATTTGCATTTAAGATGCGATTATATCCAAAATCGAAATTGAATGACATCATCATGAGGAAGTGGCAACATAACACGGACTTGGAAACTGCATTGAAAGCTTTCATTAATAGTTGGGGATCAAAGTGGTTTGTGAATGCTGAATTTTCACATCGTCCAAATATAAGTTTAATAACAAGGGCTTAGTAAATTGAGACTTAATAAAAAAAATTCTGTGGATGGGGTGAGGCTTTTTTCCAGACCTCTTAGACTCGGGCTTCAACAAGGTATGCGCCTAGATGAATATATGTATAAGGTGAGCTTGTATATTGTGAGGCTTGTTTACAGACTGCAAAGAATTCGGCCTTCACCACTCTAAGCCAAGATGAATATATGTATAAGGTGAGGCTTCTTAATAGACACCCTAGAATTTGCCCTTCACCCCCCTTAGCCAAGGTGTGCGCCTAGATGAATATAGGTATAAGGTGAGGCTAGTTAACAGACTCCCGAGCAATCGACCTTCACCACTCTTAGTCAGGAATATAAGTTTAACTTAATTTCATAAGCTTCACTAGATGAATATGCACTAACCATTTGAGTGCGGGCAGAAATTAGTAAGCAACATAGGCACAGAAATCAGCGAAATACCAAATCATGTTTATACCTGCAATGAATCTAATGCAGAAATAATTAAATCAATTGAATATACGTTATACTATTAATAAAAATACTTATCACAAATGACGTGCAGTGTCAGTGATTCACTAGATATCTTGCTGGCTTTCACAAGAAAACCTTGAAGTGCATTTCTACGAATGCATAACGAAGAACGCACACCAATTTTTATATAATGAACTTATCCTAAATTATAGTTTGGGCTAAAACGAGTAAAATCGCAGACAAAATCCCTTTATAGCATGGAAACTGGTTATAACGTAATTGGCGATACAAAAGTGGAGTTGTCACAAATTCCTCGTCATTGTCGTACATCGTGGTGTTAATATGGATAGGAACCAGACAGGAGGTAATTATTGTTGACGTATTACCGGAGTCTTAGATGATTTTAATTATCAGAATGAAAGGTTTTATCCAATTCGATCCTTGAACGGAAATATCCAAATAGTGCGAATGCGAGATCAAATATACCGAATAAATTTTTTTGAAACAAAAACAAATATTGATTTTGAAGATTATGCTACTTTGCATTACACACACATTTCTGGCAAATAGGCAATAATACCGTAATCATTAAGTTCCGAAAGTAGAACCCGTTTCATCTGCATATGAATTGGGCTAGCTTGGCGAGAGTGTTCAGTGACACCCATGTTTGAAGAAAAATGGCAATATTTTTAAATTATTTCACGTTAACTTAACTTGCCGAACCCACAAAGTTGTTAATCGTTACTTTCTTGATTTGTTTTATCCCTCCAAGAGGAAAGGGAAACGCTTACACCATTCATGCGGAAAGGAGCGATATTTAACGTTAGTTGGAATATCGGACCATCGTTCTTGTTGAAGTTTGGGCTGCCGGAGACTAAACACCGAGGGCGCTCAAACTATGGATAGGGGTCTTTATGGTTGGTCCTTATGTCATAGAACAGGGACCGGTACAGCTTCTTCTTTAGGTTGTCTATGCAAGCGTAATAGTGTGCTGCTTCCCGTCAACTAGCTCTATCGACACATCAATATCACTGAAAGTCGCGGCCAAAAAGTCAATTTTTCTCAAGGTGGAATAGCCTTGAACAGGTGCTCGCATTGTTTGCCAGCTTGACAAACCATAAGCGATCCTTGTCGTCATGTCAAGTGGTCGTTATGTCTCTGATGGTGAAACCTTTCTTAGCCGTCCACTTCTCCACCAAGAAGCCATACCTGCTGCTCTGATGGAAGTTAGTAGTCTTGCCTTTATCGATCAAGACTGTGGCCACGTAATATTTCAATGTTGTTGCCTTCATTAAAAGCAGTTAGAATCCCTCGTGATTCTTGACGTCAACGCTCAGACCGAGACGCCAGAACTGACGTAACAAGATATCGCATGTGAAATCATTGCCTGACACGGCACAAGTATTGCTTGAAAAATATACATATACCAGTATACGTTCAATGCCATTATCGACAATCTCAAGGGGGATTTCATTTGTGCATCGCGATGCCGAGTTATTTAGCAATTTGATGACATGATACAATTACTGCATGAATGATTGGATCGTCTGTGGTAAGAAACAGGATAATGTCTGATTAATGAACAAGATTACATGTGCCAAATATTTACTTCTGATAATGAGTAAAAATCGGAGAAGCTGCAAATGAACTGAAACAAAGATTTGCTTTAAACAGGTGAACGAATAACTAAAAATGCAGCTATCGTCGCTATGTTGTTGCTATGATACGATGAGTGATCCTAAGTCAGGACATTTTGATGAGTGGCTTCGAACATTCCAAATATACAGGTTTTAAGGAATTCCTGACGTAATTAAAAAACTGCCTCTCTAAAGAGGACGGGTGCATCTTGTCAACGGAGCGCGGATTGTTTGCAATGTTCGCCTCAGTGGGAGCGGGGATATTCGTTTCATTTTAATGAACAAATTTTACCATATTTCTTTCAATCGAAACTAGTTATGAAACCTTACCATTGTCGTCTGATTTCAAAATATAAACAAAGCGCCTAAACGTCACAGACAAAACGGTGGAAGATAAACACCGTTTCGCATCGTACTATGACATCAGCCGCGGGTAACAGTGCGCTAGTGGGTAACAGCGCGGAGAACAGTGCAAATTGGGGGAAAACACCCAGACATTTGCTCAAATTAAATCAAAAGTAAAAAAGGACTTAATAAACCTTAAATAACCATGACGCAAATCAGAAGTATTTTACCAAGTTTAACGTGTATAAAAGATTACTTCAGTTGTTATCAACCTGTAATTAAACAGCATTACTTTAAACTTTTGTTCTGCCAGATTGGTGAGCTCAGCGCCTGTAAGAATAATAATATTGCACTTTTTTGTTATCTGTGGTAAAAATGAAAATGATACACAAGGGCGAACTTCTTGCATCCTGTGATCAAGGATTATAAGGATATAAGTTATTGTTGCGTGAGTCCTGGATGACATTTTTGCTGTTGCAATCAGAAATTGAGACTTGTTTTCGGCTTAACTTTTTAATGAGTTAACAGTGTATGTTTTGATTAAAAATCATGCATGGGAAGTTCGCAGGTGGTGTTGTTGAAAGAGTTTCATCTGTTTAGAAATCCGACCCACAAATAAGCATTATGACGCCTGGCTACTTCACATAGTTTTTGTATCATTTGTGGTGTATTAGCTTGCTTAACATCGATACGTTAAAAAATAACCGAAAGGTATTACAACCAGTAAAATGTCGGTATTATTGCTCTCAGTGAACTATACTCGCACGTGAATGATCTATCTTGCACTATTTGAAGGCTAAACAAAAGTGTTTGCTTAAATATGCTCGGGATTTTTTTACATCTGATTTTTTATTATTGAAGACACAACCCTTTCAAATGAATCCAAAATAATAAGGGGTCACCAAGCATCCGAGGTTCACGTTTTGTAATCATATTCACATCTTGTTCTGTTGCTCGCGTCACCAATTTACAGTTTGACACCAACTTCAGGAGATAAAGAACAAAACCTATATTCACTAGCCTAATGAGGCAAGCTATTCTTTTAAAAGAGTTATGAAATACAACTTTTACCAATCTGTTTACCAATCTAGGAGTTTATGATTATGGAATGTGCTAGTTGTAATATGTACAGCAGTTTTCCCTAACCAATTATTCTAGGTAGCAATTTATAATGAAATGAAGCGTTGGTGTCTTGAGTTTTTTTGTCAAGACGTTGGTAACCAATTGGTCTGGTCTAGGTATGGTGTTTGTTGGACTAAAAGACATCGGCAGTGCATCACTATTTTTTTTATAACATGATACATCTCTGGTTTTGTCTAGTCTGTACAATATATATTTAATTTTGTCGTTATACGCGTTTCAGTCCGTTAAAGAAGGTTTGCATTTAGCAAAATGGAAATTGATTATCTTCCTTATGGGAAAAACATCAAAATAAAGCAAAATAACCTCTTGAACAGATTTCCTTCAATTTACTTTGAAATAATTATTCTTATCAAATTGATAAACTTACAGCTGTGGATCTTTCAATGGTACTTAAACAGTTTCAATTATTGTCTTGGAAGGAAATTACGCCATACTGCGTTTTATCAACGTATATTTTTATCTAATTATAAAGTCAATTCAATTTTGTCTGACAGCTTATACAAATTGTATTTATCTTATATATAAATATGATATAGTATAAAAAATCACAAAAAAACATTTTGCTACTTAATGCATTTCAATAAGTTCAACTTATTGAAGTAAGTTTGTCATGCAAAGCTTTTTCAAACATGGGTCTTTAGTTAAGTTGTTTTGATAAGTTTCTTTCTCAATCCCGACTGCAGTTATAACGACCATCCAATGTTTGGCAGTGACCCGTTCAGAATTATCAATGGATAAGCTTTACTTTAACGGACGTAATCATTCATGATTGTTATCCTCTTCCCGAGAACGGCCTTTCATTCCGGCCATTAGTGCAAAATAATATTTTGCAATAAGTGGTTTTTCGGTTAGCGCAGTGATTGGCTCGCTCGCTTCTTGTGAAGGCGTCCGGAGTTCTCGCATTTGACTTTGGTTGGTGGTTACCAAGTCGAAAAAGGTTTCTCAATGGTACTTCCCCCTATTTACTTAATTCATGTCTTTTCATGCAACCCCTCGAAAGCATAGGTTTCTTAACTTAGCATTGTGATACCATCGATAGTGTAAAAAAGGAAAACTTCCTGTTTTGGGGATCAACTGTTTATGGTTGGTTTATTTATTAAATGTATCAAAGATAATTTAAGGTATCGTCTTAATCTTTTTTGAGCGGGATTTTTTTTTGCGCAAGATCGCACCCGTTTGAACTCTGTCAATTTATCAGAATCTTTCTAAAACAGTAATGATTTAATCTGGCTAATGCCATGCACAATAGTACTATTCATTCGAAATTAGTAGACTGTAAAAAACATTGAAACATAAAAAAGCATACGTAAAACGATTATTTCAAAACGTGTTGTGTAAGAAAAATAAATTGAGATTTATATTTGCAAGTATCTGGAAACTATAGGAAGTCTAAGGGAAATATCTACAACTTTAAAATTTACTTTTGTAAAAGTCTTATCTAAATCAGATATGATAAGATTAAAACTGTAAAGGTAACATACTACAGAGAATCATTGTACATGAAAACTGTGTGTAATTAATCAATCACGTATAAATTCAGACACAAAGTATGTGTCGAAGTGAAAAGTAATATATATAATACATTCTTAGTTAAATAAAAAAGTAAACGTGGTCAATTAGCACAAACGTGGATGACATACTTCCAATTTTCACATACCTACACAAGAAGCGTTTCGCAAGCAGACGACAAAATAGTACTTCAGATTTTCAGCTATAACCCGCAACCGCCCCCCCCCCCCCCTCCGAGTTGAACGCTGTCTAGGGATACTCTGTCTAAATATTGAGATCGAACGATGCCATAATTGTGCAGTATATAACAACAATGTCGTAAGCATATAAATCCCCGGCCTATATATGTCAAACAAGTATCAGAATAGATCATTGTTAATAAGTAGAAATAAAAACATGTCCCAAAGATAACCATTGGTGATTTTTATACTCGTCTTTTATATACTAAACAGATATAACAATTGTACAAACTATTTTATATTGGTATGTCTGAAAGCATTTTTGGTTTTGATAAGTTTGATTTCTGACAAGTGAAATTTGGAAAATGTACTATTTATTCTGCTGCTTTGACGCAATATAGAGCACAATTCCATTCCATTTTTCTTTCATTTGATTTACATAATATTGACTATCTTATTGGTACCAGCGTTTCATAATGCCTTTGCAAAGAGTCGTTCACAGATTAGATGACGGAAGCCATTTTGTTTATTGATTAATATGTTAAATATTGTTAATATTTTACTTACTTTTATGATCAAACACCAAACCACATCTGGAAGAAACTCAATTTAACCTGAAGTTTTAAAATATTTTATTTTCAATAGTGTTTCAAAGGCATTCCTGAGCCAACAAAGATTAATTTGTCAAAGTGTTCAATATGCATTACCAAAGAGCTTTATTTTAATTTTAGATGGTGTTTTATCATTATTGCAAACTTTTTATTCAAATTTTACACGAACAAAAGTCCATGTCTAACCCTATATAACTTGAGCGCGTCCCTTTAAGATATGGAAAATGTAAACGCGCAAATTGTTACCTGCTTCATTATAATTATCATGAAAACACAGATGAACACAAATGATCGACCAATCATTGTTTTTCAGAATGTCTTCAAGTTAAGATATTTGTTTTTTAAAAACAATTTATATAGGACGGTAAAATATCATGTGAATAATGTTCTCAGCTTTATATTTACGGAATAGAAAAGTCATGTTTCTGCTAAATATTATCGAAATGTATCTAGGCATGTCTCATTTCCTTTGTTTTATAAATGCCGAAGTAAGTCCTTTATTAACGTACCATGTCGGGTTGCCGAAAAAATCGTCCCTTAATCTTTGGTAACGAATGCCAGATTTCTGAAGACAATTTAAAAAAGGTCAATGTTTTAAATATGTACATCCTTGAGGTTATAAAGATTAAATAAATTTCGCATTAAATGAACTATCAGTACCCTGGATTTTCATTGACATTCGTGCGCACACATGGCAATACATACAGGAAGAGAATAAGCACTCATTATTTTTAAGCATTACTTTAAGGCATACACAGACGAGGAAGTATTTCTTTTCGGGTCGATACCTTATCTGTGACCATGATTGTCATTTATAACCCTCATAAAGCGATGGTTGTAATATTCATACAAAACTATGAGATTGTGTAAAAAAATTGTAAGAAATGCCTTGTTTTGGGGGACTTTTTCCTTTAAAAAAAGGGAAAATGTTTTAGATATCCTGATAATGTATGACTTATCATTCTGTTTTGCATGATATTGTATTCTTTGTTCATTTAATTTAAGCGTTGATGGAATAAATACAGAAATTTAATGCCATAATGTGACACATTTCAGTTAAATCAATGAAATAAATGTCGTTTCCATGTTAAAATTGTTTAAATCTTAGAGCGGTAAAATAATATTTTATTTGCGCATGGTCACAAACCGTTTTAGCACTCACACTCTAACATACTTGTGTATTTAAAATAAATACTATTTTGTCTGCCCTGTTTAAATACCGTTCCAGTATTCACATTTATCCAAATTTATCTGACTGTAAGTTGTTTCAAACATAACACCTGTTGAAATGTATATTTTCAAACGTGATGCGTAAATGAAAACAAAATATTTATTTAACATGAGTACGATATCATAAATTTTCACATGCTTATCTATTCAAAACAGCTACACTCTGGTTTGGCAAATATCGCTGCGCAATAAAAAAAATCATCCGAAATTACTTGACTGTAAAATAAATTGAAACATTAAGGGAAAACAACGTTAAACATAATTTCAAAAAGTGTTGCGTGAGTGAAATTTATTTATATTAAACATGAACACGATGGCATATATTGTGATTTTGGCTGCACTTAGTGTACAAATGTTGGTCGCGTTTCCAGAACCTCAGTGCTCCAACTACGATTTCCAAGAGAAACTTCTAGAAAAAACGGTGCGGATGGAACTGCATATAGAATTGTTAGAAAAGGAGAATAAAGAACTGAAAAATCAGCAGTTATTGACCCAGAATAACTACAACGCTGATCTGGCTGCCCTTAATGCAAGGCTTGGTGAAATAGAAGCGCAGATACTCGCGAACAGTCTAAACACCGAAAAACGAATTTCAGATGCCGCCGATACTCTTACTGAGAGATATACCAACGGATATTGTAAGTTTTCCAAAATTTTGATTTTTTATTTGTTTTGAAACATTGTTTTCTTTTGTTATGTGCAATATTGCGTATTATTCGGAAAAATTAGTCAGCAAATATAATTCACCATAAACAATATTATACCATTAATTTCACTTCGCATTTAATAAAAAGTGAAACGTAAATTTAGTTAAGTGATATTTTTCGATAATTAAGCAATGCATATGATTCGTTATTTTTATATTACTTAAGGTGCAACAAACAAGATCATATTCAGGGCAAAACTGAGTAAACAATCGCTGCCATTGACCACTCAACAAATTGTCGTCTTCGATACCGTTCAGGACAACGTCGGCAACGCTTACAACGCTGATAGTGGCGTATTCACATCTCAGTTAAACGGAACGTACGTGTTTCAATTTGCCATTGGCAATCCAACTGGAAAACCGGGAGCAATGTTTTTGAAGAAGAATTCTGAAGGCATCGACTATGCTATCGCAGGACACACTTCTGGATGGAACATTGCAGGAAAAACGGCCTTCCTCTACTTAGAAGCCGGAGATACTGTTTATGTTGTCGGTGAAGGTCACGTTGCCGGCACATATGGTACCGACAGACATCACTCTAGCTTTTCAGGGGTGCTGATGCACGCTTGCTAACTTGATAAGACAGCTACAAATGAACATTTGAGATGCAATACTTCTTACATGGACTAATTAATTGTTTCTTCTCAGTTGCCTGATGCAGACTTACAGTTTGACTAAATGTATGTGATTTAACAAATGAACAAACTGTTACATCATTGCTTTGTAACGAGGTAAAATCCTTAGTCAGGACTATAGTGCGTCGGTTGGAACATTTTATACATAGAAGTTTTAGGGATTTCCTGACGTTATAAATAAATGATGGATACACCATTGTATTTCCTCCCTTGAGGTAAAAGGTGCATCTTGTCAACGAATGCAACACTTCCGAGGCTTAAGTGTTGGCCGAGTGTTTACATTTGCATTTGCAATGTTCCCCTCATGTGTGTGCGTGTGTGTGTGTGTGTGTGTGTGTGTGCGTGCGTGCGTGCGTGCGTGCGTGTGTGTGCGTGGCGGGTATGCATTTTATTATACCGAACACAACTTACTTTTTTTCTTTCTTTCGGAAATTGTTACGAACCTCACCATTGTCGTCTGATACCAACATATTTAAAAAGCACCTAAACGACACAGACGAAACGATAGAGGATAAACCCCGTATCGCATCGTACTTTGGCGTCAGCTGGCAACAGTGTGCTAGCGGGTAACAGCGTTGGGAATCAAAGCGCTGATAGCGCGGCATGAACAGGGGTTTAGACGTGTTTTCACCATTATAATTCACGATCATGTGTGTATTAATAAGGTGCTGATATGTAGCACAGTGAATCTAAGAGTCCCCGTGTAAAACAACCACAGGGGCCGCCCCAGGTTTATTGGAGCATGATGGTAAATGACAAATTAATCTTTTATTGACAATAAAGTTTATGTCGCTGTGTAAGCAGGCAAACCAGGAGGGAGAATTTAACCAATGCCAGCATAACTTCATCCTATGGTGTTACAATATGAGTTAGGCTTGCAAAGAATTTATTAACCATAGAAATAAAATAGAAATTGGTTGATCATCCAGGGTGAATTTAAAACATACACTAAAACCGTTTTCGGTTCGTAATTAGATGTTGGCATTAACACAGACTATACTAATTATGAAATTGAAAACGATCCTTTTCAGTGCTACTGTTAAAATTTTAAATAGTATTTTAAAATGATATATACATTATTTACATAAAAAATGGATTCTCAGCCGGGAGGAAAGATAAAAAGATAATATGCAACGGCTGGTGAATTATTGAAACAGCATAGAAACAAACTCCACGAAGCCTTCCTCCCCGTAAGTGTGCGGGGTTTAATAATGGAAAATGAAAATATAAAAAGGGTGAATGATTGTGCTATTTCCAACCAAGAAAATGAAATATATACTTTACAAACTTTACTCATTAGCAAGATATTGCCTATGTTTGCCTTGTCTTTCACAAAACAACTTCGAAAATACAACAGATTAAAGAAAATAGTTTCTTAATTAAAATGATCAAAATTAATATATTTGATTTTAAACAATTGTAGATCAAACACATTAAAAAGTTATTAAATCCGTGATATTTTCTCATATTTACACCAAACCAGCAAAAAATATAACTCAATTCATTTCAATGAAATGCCATTTTCAAAAATAAATACACAAACATCCGTCTATACGCACACTATAAAAAGTATATAAATTAAAGTTAACATTAAGTCTTGAAAAATCTTTAATTTCAAAACATTTTTTCCTTCATTGTCTATAAATTTAGCAACTCTCTTCTATTTCTATATCGTCAGCTAACTCGTCAGCACTTTAGTACGTGCCTGTCAAAATGGCGTGCGTTTGTTATTCCCACGTGAGCTATCACGTGATGTTTTAAGCGGAGAAACTGCGATCATTGAGATCAATGAGATCATTGTGCAACGTGATGGAATGATGCGCTTTGAGAAGATAGTAATTCTTTGTTTACGTTTCGATGTTCATTCATTTTTTGGGCGCAGGGATACTACTTAAATATTATCTTTATAAATTAAGTTCAACAAATTGAATGATTAAAATATAGATTGCGTTATGATTGCTTCTTGCTTTGTCAAATCTAGCTCGGTTATTGGAACCTTCGCTTGCAATTTATATAGTCCGCACTTTCTCAAACTATATTTTTGGTGGTGAAGAGGCAGACGACAATTGTTACTATTAAAAGGCATTTAATGTTGTGAGTGTCGAGTTTGTGGCTACACTGAACAGGGTTGAAAACAACCCTGTTCAAAAACAGTGCAAATTGGTGGAAAAATCACCCAGACATTTGCTTAAATGAAATCAGAAGTAAGAAAAATGAATTTATAAAGCTTACATAACCATGAAGCAAATTTTAAAGTATTTTACTAACATTTATACTAGATTACTTATGATGTTATCAACCTACAAGTAAAGAGCATTACTTTAAAAAATTGCATTATCAGATTGGTGGGCTCAACGCCTGTAAGATTAATAATATTTCCCTTTTTGTTGTCGGTGGTAAAAATGAAAATGACACACAAGGGCGAACTTCTTGCATCCTGTCGCACTGTAATCAAGAATTATAATTAAAGTTATTGTTGCGTGAATCCTGGATGACATTTTTTGCTGTTTCAATCAGGAGTTGAGACTTGTTTTCGGCCTAACTTGTTCATGAGCTGACAGTGTATGTATTGATACCATGCATGGGACGCTTTTAGTTGCTGGTGGTGTTGTTGAGTTTCATCTGTTAAGATATCCGATATACAAATAAGCATTATGACGCCTGGTTACCCGAGATAGTTTTTGTATCATTTGCCATGTATTAGCTTGCTTGCTTAACATCGATACGTTTAAAAAATAAACGAAAGTATATCATTTATAAAGGTATTAAAATTAGTTAAATTTAGTCGGTATTATTGCTCTTAATGAACTATAACCGCATGTGAATGATCTATCTTGGACTATTTTAAGGCCAAAAAAAATGTTTTTGCTTTAATATGTTCGGGATGTTGTTTTACATCTAATTTTCTATTATTGAACACACAACCCTTTCAAATGAATCCAAAATAATAAGGGGTCACCAAACATCCGAGGTTCACGTGTTTGTAATCATATCCATGGCTTGTTCTGTTGGTCGCGTAACCAATTTCACATTTTGACAAAAGCTTCAGGAGAGAAGGAACAATGCCGATATTCTCAAACATATTGGGTCTGAATTTAAGACTCAGACAGGCTATTCCTTTAAAACACTTATGAAACATATTTTCTACCATTTTGTTTAAAAAACTAGTAGTTTATGATTTTAGAATGTGCTATTTGTAATTTGCAGAACAATTTTCCCTAACCTTATACTTTTGGATGCAATTTGAAATGGAACGAAGATTTGGTGTCTTGGGTTTTGGGTCAAGTCATTGGTAACCAATTGCTCTGGTCTAGGTATGGTGATTGTTGGACTAAATGACATCGGCAAATCAAATTAACAAATGTTATTTTAAGATGCCACGATGCATCACTATTTTTTATAACATGATTCATTTCTGAAATTGTCTAGTCTATAAAATATATCTTTCATTTCTTCGTTAAACGCGTTTTAGTCCGATAAAGAAAGTTTGCATTAATCAAAATGGAAAATGATTATCTTTCTTATGGGGAAAACGTCAAAATAAAGCAAAATAAATGCTTCAACAGATTTCCTTCAATTCACTTTGAAATAATTATTCTGATCAAATTGATAAACTTACAGCTGTGGATCTTTCAATGGTACTTAAACAGTTTCAATTATTGGTATAGAAGGCAATTACGCCATACTTCCTTTTATTAAGGTATATTTTTATCTAATTATAAAACTGATTGCTTCAATTTTGTCTGACAGCTGGTAAAATAGTATGGATCCTATAGAAATATAAAGTATAAAATTCACGGTTTCGTTTGAAACTGTATTTGTCATGCAAAACTTTTTCAAACACGGGGCTGTAGGTAAGTTGTTTTGATAAGTTTCATTCTCATTGCTGTTCGTTAATGCAGACTGCAGCTATTAACGTCCATTCTATTGCTAAATAAAAGGTTTGGCATTGACCCCTGGGGATTTATCAATGGAGAAGCTTTACTTTAGCGGATATAATCACTCATGTTGGGAACACTCTTCCCGGGAACGGCCTTTTATTCCTTCCAATAGAAAAACAGTATTTTGCAGTAAGTGGATCTCCTGTTAGCGCAGTGGTTAGCTCGCTCGCTTCTTGCAAAGGCCTCCGGAGTTCGATTCAGGCCCGGGCGGATTTGACTTTGGTTGGTGGTTACCAAGTCGAGAAAGGTTTCTCCATGGTACTCCGCCCCCTACCCACACATAAACTATTAACTTAAAGTCATGACTATTCAGGCAATGAAAGCATGTTACTCATCACACGCATAGCATTGTGGCACAAATGATGATGTAAATGATGAAAAAACTTCCTGACTTCGGGCATCGACTGTTTATGGTTAGTTTATTTATTAACTCTGACAAAGATAAGTTAAGATGTCGTCTTATTCTGTACGGACCGGAATAATATTATTTGCTTTGCGCAAGATCACAAATTGTTTAAACCTTTGAAAATTATGATAGTCTTTCTAAAATAATTATGATTTAATCTGGCTAATGCCATCCACATAAGTAATATTCATCCGAAATTACTAGACTGTAAAAGACATTGACACATAAAAGGACCATACGTAAAACTGATTACTTCGACACGTGTTGCGTAAGATAAATAATTTGAGAACTATAAGGAGCCTAAGAACAATAATAACCAAAACTTTAAAATTATCTTTTGTAAAAGTGTTACCTGAATGAGGTATGATTAGTTTAAACTGTTATGGTAAAATATTAAAGAGAACATTGTATATAAACATCTTGTGTAAATATTCAATCCCGTAACATAACAAACAGAAAGTAAATGTCGAAGTGAAAAGTGATATATTCAATGCATCCTGAGTTAAATAAAAATAATAAAAATTGAACGTGTAAAACTAGCACATACATGGATGACATACTCCCAATTTTCACATTTCTGCACAAGAAGGGTTTCGCAACCAGACGACAAAATAGCGCTTCAGATTTTCCGCTATAAAAAGCCCCGATTTAAACTCTGTCTAGGAATACTCTGTCTAAATAGTGAGATCGAACGATGCCATAATTGTGCTGTTTATAACAAAAATGTCGTAAGCATGTATTTCCCTGGGCGATAAATGTCAAACAAATATTGAAATAGATCATTGTTAATAAGTAGAAATAAAACATGTGCAAAAGATAAACATTGGTGATTTTTTTTGATACTCGTATTTTATATACTAACAATTGAACAAGGTATTTTATATTTATATCACTGGAAGCTTTTTTGGTCTTGATATATTTGATTTCTGGCAAGTAAAATTTGGAAAATGTACTATTTATTCTTCTGTTTTGACGCAATATCTAGCAAAATAATATACCATTGCTTCTCTCATTTGATGTACATAATATTGGCCATCTTAATGGTCCCAGCTTTTCTTATGTCATTTGCATACTTGACCTTTGAAAGGAGTCGTTTACAAAGTATATGGCGGTAGCGATTTTTGTTAGATTTTGTTGAACATTGTTATTTTACTTACTTTTATGAAGTAACACCAAACGAAAACTGGAAGAAACTTCATTTAACCTGATGTTGTCAGATATTATACTTTCAATAGTGTTACTTAGGCCATTCCACAAGAAAGGGAATAATGTGTCACAGTTTACAATAAAAATTTACAGATTTATATTTTCGATTATGTTTTATCATTATTGCAAACCTTTTGGTCTCATTACGCACCAACAAAAGTCCATGTCTTACCCTATAGAACTTGAACGAGTCCCTTTAAGATTCAAGATTCAAACATATATATTAAGTTACGTAAACATATTGCTTTTGTTACATGGTAAGTTTAATTTACATAATAATGAAGTGACATAAACATTTCTAATCAATTCATTGCATATTAAGTAAATAGGTGGAGGAGAAAATTAATTAACATATGACTGCATATGTAACAATATCAAAAGAGGTTGGACTGCTATGCTATTCAACCAACAAAGAACAATTTAAATCCATTACTTTTATTACACTACATGCAAAATATTATTATTAATATTAAGATATGGAAAATATTTACGCGCAAATTGTTACCTTTTTCATGATAATGATTATTGTATCATGAAAACACAAAACCTTTTCTGAAGTGGGTTCTTCATTAACGTACTATGTCTGGTTGCCGAGAAATAGTTCCCTTAATCGTTGGTAACGAATGCCTGGTTTCTGATGACAATTTTAAAAAAGGTCAATGTTTAAATATGTACATCTTTGAGATAATAAAGATGAAACATATTTGGCATTAAATGAACTATCAGTATCCTGCATTTTGATTGACATTCGTGCGCACACATGAAATAACATATAAGAAGGGAATAAACACTCATTATTTTAAGCACTACTTTAAGGCATACAACGACGTATTTCTTTGCGGATCGACACCTAATCTGCGACCATGATTGTCATTTATTACCCCTATAAAGCGGTGGTTGTAATATTCATGAAAAATATGAGATTGTGTATACAAATCATAGGAAATGCTTTGTGTCTGGGGACATTTTCTTTTTAAAAAAGGGAAAATGTAATAAGATATCCTGTTAATGTAAGATTTATCATTCTGTTTTGCATGCTATTGTATTCTTTGTTCTTTTGATTTAAGCGTTGATGGAATAAATACTGAAATTATATGCCAAAATGTGACACATTTCAGTCAATTCTTTGAAAAATATTTCATTTTCATGTTAGAATCGTTTTAATCTTAAAGCGGTAAAATAATATTTTATTTGCGCATGGTCACAAACTGGTTTAGCACTCGCACTCTAACATACTTGTGTATTTATTTTAAATACCGTTCACAATATTCACAATTATCCAAAATTATTTGACAGTAAGTTGTTTGAAACATAACACGAAAAACCTATTAAGATGTTTATTTTCAAACAAGCATCGTAAATGAAAACTAAATGAAAACTATTTATTTAACACGAGTACGATATCATGAATTTTCACATGCTTATCTATTCAAAACAGCTTCCACCTGGTCTGCTTTGGCAAATACTGTTGCACCATAAACAACATTCATCCGGAATAACTAGACTGTAAAATAGATTGAACATTTGGGGAAAATAACGTAAAACAAAATGTCAAAAAGTGTTGCGTGAGTGAAATTTATTGATATTTAATATGAACACAATGATATTTATTGTGATTTTGGCTGCAATTAGATTCCAAATGTTGGTCGCGTTTCCTGAACCTCAGTGCTCCAACAACGATTTTCAAGAGAAAATTCTGGAAAAAACGGTGCGGATGGAACTGCATATAGAGTTGTTAGAAAAGGAGAATAAAGAACTGAAAAATCAGCTGTTATTGACACAGAATAACTACAACGTTGATCTGGCTGCCCAAAATGCAAGGCTGGGTGAAATAGAAGCGCTGATACTCGCGAAAAGTTTAAACACTGAAACACGAATTGCTGAAGCCGCAGAGACTATTATGGAAAAATATACAAATGGTTATTGTAAGTACTACAACTCTTTCCCGTGCTGATCATGTTTTGTGTAATTTTATTTTCCCTTTGTAAAAAATCAATCGCACACATTATTCTGCTGCAGAATAACGTTTGAGTAATAGTTTTGCAAAGTTGATTTGATTTGGAACAATGCTCAATTAACATTTAATAAGTACTTGAAGGGGTATAATATCAATTTATATTGGACATTTTTAGCAATAGATCTGATATTTTGAGGACAAACTTCATAATCCGTCTTTTTATGAGCTAAGCTTATTTTTTTATTCCTGTAGGTACAAAACACAAGATCATATTCAGAGCAACACTTAGTACGCAATCTTTGGCATTGACCGCTGGGAAAACTGCGGTCTTCGATACCGTTCATGCAAATTTCGGCAACGCTTACAACCCTATCAATGGTATCTTTACACCTCCTTTAAACGGAACGTATGTGTTTCAATTTTCCATGGGTAATCCAACTGGAAAGCCAGGACGACTTTTCTTGAAGAAAAATGCAGAGTTCATCGACTATGTCATCGCCGGACACACTTCCGGGTGGGACATTGCAGGAAAAACAGCCTTTTTTTACCTAGAAGTTGGAGATATTGTGTATGTTGAGGGTACAGGTTACAATGCCGGTACATATGACGTAAACGAAAGTATTCATTCAAGTTTCTCCGGAGCACTGATGCACGCTTGCTAAAGACCATTGTTTTAATTGTTTGTTTTCAGTGGCATGGGGTCAAATTGAGTTATGTGTTTTAGCTGATAAATCAACTGTTTAAGGAAGTCTATATTGGATTCATTGGAAATATTCCTTGGGTAAATAAAAACAAAGTAAACTATTTGCCAAGCTTTAGTATGTTTGAACATATGGCAATTGGTTAACAACTATTGTGTTTTTCTGTTTTCTTATCTTTGTTTATGATAAATGAACATGAAAACTACATACTCCAAGTTCATTATTATGAAGAGCGTGATAAAGACCTTTATTCATACAAAAAGTCGTCATTATTTTGTTTTCTGCAGTTTTATCAAATATTAATTATATTTGTTTGCAGTGTATGGAATAAAAATAAATTCTAACACCGAATGCATTTTCGTTTCATTTATCTAAATCGAGAGAGAGTCTATGGTATAATGGTAAACATTCTGAATTATTGTGTTGTTTTATTTTCAAAACCTTATTTGCCTTTAAACCATTTCATAGTTTGCTTGATTTTGCTTCAGTTCTTCTAATGCATATAGTTAGCTATTATTGCTGTATAAAATGAGGCTTAAGTCAGTGTAGTAAAAATAAACGCGTTAGCTGGTTAAAGCCTGGCTACGATTAAAACTACAATACCGGCAAGCTACTTGTTTTATGCCGCTTGTGTTCAGTTAAACACAGCTAATTCATTTAAATAATTATATCCATGTGTTTTGGTCTGGAGTATGTTTCCTTTTCGTCAGTTTTAACATAATACGTTTTACAACGATTGTTAGGAAAGTTATGATGACTTATACTATGACACTCTTGTTGGCACGATGTTGCGCGAGAGTGTGGTCTTGTGTTGTGGGAAAATCCGGAGTATCCAGATTGACCACTTATCAAACTCACATGCGCCCAGGCCGGGAATCGTACCCGGGTCGCCTTGATGAGAAGCAAATGCACTGTAAACTGCCCTAACCAGACAACCAGATTTAGGAATTGTTTTTTGTGACATTGGTTTCATTCGATAAGTCTATCCTAGATAAGCAAAATGAGCAGAAATGTTGATGTCATATGCTTTATTCCAGCACGTTTCCGTTTCACCCCCATTTTAAAAAATGCAAACATATGTTGTAAAACTTCATTTGAATGGTTGTGCAAGTATATGATCGATGCAGCCGTGATGTAGTTTGCAGCTTTGCGAACTATGCAGGTACTTTTGTTGTTCATTTTCACAAAATTGCACCACGAATTTTATTTCTTCTTCAAATGAAGTAAATAAGCGAAATATATCGTCTACAAAATGGCAGTGTCTCTATAATAAACATTTGGGAAATGCTTAATCTTGCAAAATGGATATCAAGAAGAATATTAAAGTGAATGTTGCGTGTAGCCACGACTCAATAAGTTGAATGACATGTCGAAGAGCAGTTGCAATCATGATGAAAATCGTTTCATCGACATTTTACGCAAATTTTTGCCCCATTCCCCTACAGAAAAAGTATATATTTTTTCCTCTCAAAGAAAACTAATTCTTTTAATTTCTTTTTTTTTTGGAGGAGCATTGGCTTTTAAACATTTGTCAATTGTAGCAATATATTGCAATTTATGAACATGTTTGTTGAATAAAAGTATTGAAAAACAGTTAATCTTTCAACAAATCTTGTTACTAGTATTATTCCTGTTTTCTTTCCAAATGACGCTATTTTTCCTCCATCAAAGGGACCCGGACACTGGTTCTTTGCAAGATGTGATGCAAATATTCGAAGACGACGTTTCGTTTTGTGAAATAAGTCTTAAAGTACTCGTAAACGTATCCGTTTAGTCCAAATGGAACAAAATATAAAACAACCTTTAAACAATCATAAATACGAGTAGTTTGCAAACTTTTTGCCTATTTCTATTTTTTGCACGGTTTGTTTACTATTACCATAAACTTAAAACAAAATGCTTTGACTATATCAGAGAACATATATTTCAGAAATATAACACACCACTGAAGGTCATATGTCATTATAAGGACGGGCCAGTCAGCCACGCCTCGGGGGCTGAGTGGCCGTTCTTATAATGCCATATATCCCGAAGTGGTGTGTAAATATTTCTTATATTATACCGAACATTTTAAATTACCATTCAATATTGTAAAGTGCTTTAGATGTGTTTAATTGAACAAAGCTGACAATGTTTACCTGCGACAAATTTTCGCTGTTGAGATAAAAGCAAGCCACACTTCGCAGTTGTATGAAATCAGCGGTCTATATCACATTTTTGGCGAGGTCCGGACCGGCCAAACATATGATACGGACCGCTGACGTCATAAAACTGGATTTTTATCAAAATACATTGATATACGGACCGATCGACTTTATATATTCAAGGAAGGGACACATTTATGTAAGGTATAATATCTACTCTTACTTGCCAGGTCAGGAGCTTGATTTATATAACTTGAAAGCTGTCTATTCAATCAAGCTTAAATAGATTAGTATAACGTTTTTAAACCATTTTTTATACCCTTGAGTATATACTAGCTCGTAAGGATTTGAAATGTTAATTAAGTATGCGAAGGAAGAGGCTTCTGATTATTCCTGTAAATACGAATTGCCGCTTTTAAAACTGATGCAAGAAACATAGCCTTCAACATGCGTTTCTTTGTAAAATATTATAAAACCATGCTAACTGCAAATCCCATTTTATACGTACAAAGTAAGTTCAAATTCAAGACGCATATTCACCCAAATGTAAATTGGATGACCTTACTCAAGGGGAAATGGTATAAGGGCTTAAACAGATTCCCCCCATTCTTATAAAGGTGATAATTAAAAATGAAGCATTCGGTGTATTATTTGTTAATCATAAACAGGAATTTCAAATACGTACATAGATTTCATAATGTTATATCTGGTAGAATACACTGAAGATCTCATCTTTAAAGGTGCACAATAAAATTTTGCTGCAAAAACATTTTTTAAGAATTTTAATGCATTATCATGTTTCCCTCATTTGACTTTCGACTCGTAAAGAATAAAAAAGCAAATGATTTGTGTACAGATCAAAACTCATTAGCCGTTTTTAAATTAGAAGCTACGTGGCGACATGTTCCCCATTAGAAAAGCCAAAATATCGATTATATTTTATCTGTACACAAATCAAACGTAGATGTACAATACGTACGCCAAAACGCAACTCAGAACATGAAGCTGGAAATAAAATCCGGGGGAGGGGTGAGATTTGTTTCCGACCCGCTAGAATTAGGCCTGCACCACACTTAGCCAAGGCATTCCCCTAAATTAATACATGCTTAATCTAAACTTCATCAGAGTAACATGCACTAACCATTTTAATGCGAGCAAAGAATGACAACAAATTATAAGGTAACATAGAAAAAGAAATCAGCGAAATACCAAATCATTAATATATTGTCAAGTGTATGCATTGAAAAGAATCAGAACACGGTGGAAGGAATGTAATACCCTTTTTAAAAATACAGAGTAACAATTGTGTTGAGTTCAGGGATTCACTACAATTTTACATGCTATACACACTCAAATTTAAAAAAATGACCATTCTCTTACATGGGAGTTTCAGCCAAAACGAAAATCATAGTAGAAGAAAGACTTCTATAGCATTGAAACTGGTTATTACTTTATTGGCACTACATAACAAAAACGAAGTGGACAGGAATTCTCCGATATTGTCGTACATCCTAGTTTAAATACGCTTTTAGAACAAGACAGGCCGTAACAAATTTGGACGTATTACCGATTTCCTGCATTCTGTCGGTGTAATTACTAGGATGACAAGTTTTCATCAAACCGAACGTCTCCATTCAGTGCACACGAGAGTTTATATTGAATATATATCATTCTTGAAAAAAAGCTAATGACGTAAGGTTGAGTCGTCGAGGAAGATTCCACTCCTTTGTGTTACACACAAATTTACAACAGACAAACAAAGAAACAGACAACATTACCGTTATAATTGATCGTACCAAACTTTGAA
This sequence comes from Mya arenaria, assembly GCF_026914265.1. Taxonomy (NCBI): domain Eukaryota; kingdom Metazoa; phylum Mollusca; class Bivalvia; order Myida; family Myidae; genus Mya; species Mya arenaria. The sequence continues at coordinate 34,585,610 of NC_069132.1, read as the reverse complement.
TCCGTTCCACCACATATGAACTAGACTAGCATGGAACGAGTAATCAGTGCCATCCGTGTTAAACGTAACTTGGCATTTCTTTTAAAGTTATTAAAGTTGTTAATCTATACTGTCATGATCTGATTAGTACCTCCACCAAATGATGTGCCGCTTCCCTTTCCTTAGCTCGATGTTAGTTTCTCCAGAAATATAAGAAGATAATTTTACCTCTCTTTATTGCAATCACTTCCATCGGCACCAGCGAGATTCACCATTGATTTCCCCTCGATATCTGGCAACGAAAGAAGCTTGTTCGCTTCAGTATTGTTTCCTTTAGATGAATAATTTTACTTGTCCATAGATATGACAACCTTGTTTGATATTTCGTTTTACCTTTCTCACGACTTGTTTTGTCTATGAATGGCATACTCGGCATCGATGTCAGTAACTTACGTCAATTGATGGGACACCATGTTTGGAGTGTTATCGACGTTGGCAATAAGTGTGTACAAATCGCCCTACTCATCATATCCCCTCTATGTAGCCGGCGTGTTCTTGGTTTGTATAATGAAAGTAGACCCGTTAGTGCTTCGAAGAAATGTCTAAGTCACTATATCGGGGTATCAGTCGCTCTAGCGACACATCGGTACCATCGGCAATCGCGTCAAAAAGATACTGGTCGTTATCATCGCCAATGTTTCCCATGTGGATTACGTTCACTGCGTGATAGTATCCACCGTAGGTAAGCCTGGTAGGCACAAATTTCTTTAGCTCTGAGAAGATGGCGGCAATAAATCTTTAGTGATCCTTGCCGTAATCTCTAATGAACGTTATGTCTTCGATGATAAAATCTTTGTTTGCCAGCCACTTCTCCACCAAAAGGTCATACTTGATGTCCTTATGGTAGGCAGAAACCTTGCCTTGGCAATTAGGGTTATGGACACATGTGATGTATTCGCTATTGGCTTCCATAAGAAACGCTGTGAATCACTCGTCATTCTTGGCGTCAACGCTCGGACCGACATGCCGGAAGAGTCTTATCAAGATATCTAAGGTGATGCCATTGCCCACCAATGCAATGAATAGCAAGATATTGTCTGAAGAACATCAAACATATGCCAGTGTAAGTTTAATGTCATTGCTCGCAATCTCAATCCGGATTTTATTTCTCCTTCACACTGCGGCATACTGTTGTAATTTGATGAGATGATACAATTAATGCAGGAGTGATTGTATCGTCTGTGGTAAGAAAGGATATTGCCTTAATTAATGAACAAGATTGCTTGTACCGAAAAATTGATTCCGATAATGAAATGACGTCAATAGATAGATATGCATTAAGGTCAAAACAAAATTAACAATAGTGCTATGGAACGTGTAGACAATGGCTTTTTTTCTATTTATGATTCTCCTCACGGCAGTTTTAGGTACGATTATTATGGACGTCTAGTAATGGTATTGCCAAATCTAGCGGACGAAAAAGACTTCTAGCAATAATAGTGGCTACTTGTTGACAATAAAGCCTCAATTCTTGTGTTTTTTACTTAATTTGTAAGCGAAAATAAACAGTGTTTCTTTACATTTCATCAAAATAACGCAGAAAACGTTGATTAAGGACGTAATGACTCGCAATATTTTGAAATTACAGTAAATGCCGAATTGTACAAAGCACGGCGTATATTTAGAGAGTTTGAATTCTTTCATTTAATTACAGTTGAATAATTGTTCGTAAAAAATGTTTACTTAATTTTAATGAAATTATTTTATATGGAGACTGTAAGATCAATTTCACGAGCACAGGTCGCATGACCGTAACCATTTGTCCATCATGAGGTTATGGCCATACAGACTAATTTAAACCCCCTGAAGACATTTGTTCCGGTAATTTGTGTTCCTCTGGCCGTTCCAAGGCAGTAATTGCTTCCATTATCGGTAAAGTAATTTTAATGTGTGTGTGGTATGTATTTGTGTATTAATATATCTGGTATATATACGTTTGTGTCTCTTGCTCACTGTCGTTTGGTTCATTGCCTTGTGCCTCTAATCCGGGAACGTTTTTATTTGTTTGCTTTTGCCCCTGTAGCTGTAATGTAGTATTTATGTCAGAAATTCTAAGTGGCTGTTATGAAAACAACGCATTTAGGAAGGATGATCCTTTGGAAGTACAAAATACATTCAAAATTTGAACAAAGCAGTCTCCCTTTGATTGAAACTGTTCATCGACGGTACTACTACCTAAAGTCCCAATTTCATTTTTGGACAGTGTTTTCGTTTTTATTGATTAAGTGCGACCTCTTTAAAACTTCTTATTAACATTTTGTATGAAAGTTTAAAGTGTGGAGATTGTTCAAAAGTATGCTTTCTTGACATTTTCAACATAAATATAGACATTCAAATGTCAAAAAATAAATTGTTTTGATACATTTTACCACCTAAATGAAAATCCTAGCACACTGGTTTTTATCCAGACTGAAACTGATCGAATGCTGCTGCCAGCGCACTATTTTTTTCTAATTTTATTTTCATCATTAAATTTATATCTATAAACTTATTGTCTTGATATGTTTTCAATAAGTTCAGATTGTTAAGGTTATAGTTTATCACCCGGTACAACAGTTTTTCGACAACCCCTGTGCCCGGCTTAAATGGTTATCTATATGATAACCGTAATTTAATGATAACATCATTCATGTTAGGGACATGAATAACACCACATTAATGTATCTTATTCCAGAATTATCTTGTAGACTCTTTGCATAATTTCACCTTCAAAACTCTTTAAATGGATCTCTTCTCAGTATTTAAAACTACCACGAGTGATAATTATTATTGTATGCACCTGACTTCTTCTTCTTCTTCTTCCACTGTTCAAATTATATTCCATCCTTGACGTATTTGCTCATTATGGAAATGTTTAAACTCCCAGAAAATTTACATTTTACTGACCTTTCCAAGGTGGTACCTAACATTCCCTGATAAACATACCTAGTATTTTATATGGTATATATGCACTGTGTTGTTTGTGTACTTTTGTGCTGTTGTTCTATGTTTTTTGTTAGTGAATGTTTGTTTTTGTGTTCTATGTCTTTGGCGTTTACCCTATGCCATTTAACGGGGTTTATGTTTAAACCTTTGGCTACTGAGCTTGTTTTTTGTAGTTTTTCACATAAATAACTTTGTTATCGCCGGGCACACTTCTTGATGGGACACTACAGGGAAAACGGCCTTGATCTACCTTGAAGCTGGAGATATTGTGTATGTTGAGGTTACTGTTCACATTGCTGGTTTAGTAGATCCAAAAAGTTTCATTCAAGCTATTCGGGAGCACTGATGCACGCTTCCTAAAGCCTAATCTTTAATTGGTCGTTTTCAGTAGCATTGTGTGAAGTAAAATTAAAGTTTCTGTTGTTTGTAAGGGAATTGGGATAATCATAAAATGCACCGGGAAATAAACTATAACCTCCTTATAATGTAATGCTTTAAAGTGACATTCTTATTCAAAATCAATACATACATATGTATAACAAAAAGGTTATATGATAAAACTTTTACTTCTTACTAAATAATGCATTTATGGAAGATATAAATTACTGATAACAAGATTGGAACTGTGTGTGTATTCAATAGCTGAAACGCAGAAATATGAATTGAATGGTGCGTGCTAAAATATTTATAGTGATATTCTATCGTCTCATAACGTAGAAATACCGTATTTTCTCCACCTTTCTTTCAAATCAAACTGGGAATCCTGCATAAGGACCAGTTTTCGACATTTAATCATCATTGTTTGGTTTAATAAAACAATGTTTACAAGTTTTAATTGGCAAATCGGCATCTTGCCTTTGGCCAATTATACATTGCATAAATATTGAATTGTATTAATTGTGGCAAATCTTGTTTAGGAATAAGAGTGCATCTTTAATCATAAGACTTAAATTAATTGAACGGAAGGCCACCCAAATTAACGATCAATCATTGTTTTTATAAAATGTGTATTGATCTATGTTATCCTAAAGTGCACGTGGGCATAGCACGAAACAATGTAAAACATAAAACACTTTACATCGGAATACAGCTGTTTTGTCAATAGATTTCTCACCTTTGTTTATGATTTATATCCATGAAAATGACAAATTCCAGGTGCATATTTTTGACCGTGATACATATTTTTTTAGCAGTTTTTCATTATATATTAACTTTACTTATTTTTATTGTAATTGAATTGTAATCGACTTAAAGCTAGTATATAAAGGTAAACGTTTTGAATTTTTGTGTTGTTCTATTTTCAAACCCAGTGTATTTCGATGCAAAAATATGTGATTTAGAAATGTAATATGTAAAAGTTTCGTGAGCTAATTTTAGCCAAACTACGATTTAATTTACAAAACCGGCGAACCACTTGTTTTATGTCGCCGAAATGTTTACAAGTTTCCGCATGCAGAATCAATTATAATTGAAGAAACATTTATTTCTACAAATTTCATCACATTATTTTAATTACTCAATAAAACACCTGCGCTTCAGATGAATGATTAGTTTAGTTTAACCTGGGTGACCGAAAAGAATTAAACTATATGCTCAGTGCAGCCTTAGTTTAAACATATTTATTATGCAGAAAAACAACAATACAGCATTTGTTACAAACATATAAAATAAAGGATTGGAAAGGTAGAATTAACTAATAAAGTTCCTTTCCTTGTATGGTTATTTGCAATAGTATTAAATACAGGTTTTACTAAATAAAGGATTAATATGATAGCTCTCAGAGTAGTAAGATGATTATAGATAGAACGGTGGTAAAGTTTTAAATTTAAAGGAATTTAATATCAGATAATGAAAAAAAAAGAAATGCAAAAGAAGATAATGATAAGCTATGTTGAGATAGGAGAAGGAAAGAAGGAAGGCAGAGTAAAAGTCATAGGATTGATTTAAACTGGAGTCGATTAATCAAATCTTTTTGTTAAGTGAATATATTGGTGGACTGCATCAAACAGTTTGAAATTCTGTTCTTCAGTCAGAGTGTCAGCACCATACAATAGTGAACGAAGAGTTACTTCAGTCAGTGCTTCCACTGAGTCGATCAGAGAAAGTCTATGATCGGAGTAGAGTGGACATAAAAGAAGAAAATGATATGTTGTTTCTTGGCGTCCGCAAATACGGAGTGGAGAAGATACGATGTTTTTCGAATAAAGGTGATGGTTTAATGAGCTGCATTCCGTTCGTAAACGAGTATGTAGGACTTGAAGCTTACGCTTCCCATAATAGAATAAATTAGATTTAAAAGTAACTGACTTGAGATACTCTTTGAAACCAGACACGGTATCTAAAGAAGATGCCTCAGCTGGAAGACTTTTCCAGGAAGAGATGGCCGAAGGAAGGAATGAGTTCATATACAATGATGTGCGAGTTCTAGGAATGGAGATTTTAGATGGATTTCTGAGAGATCTTGTTGATACTTGCCCTACTGTTGGGGGGGGGGGGGGGGCTACCAAATAACGTCTGCATATTCAAGGATTGGTCTGACAAAAGATAAATAAATAACTTCTAAAGATCGCCTGTCTAATTGAAATCTTAGCCGTTTCATCACGTTGATCCGAGCCCAAGCTTTATCTTTAATATAATCAATATGAACATGCCAACTACAATCTTCAGATATATGTATTCCGAGATGTTTATGGGATTCAACAGAGGGTATCACTGTATCAAACATTTGCAAAGGAGGATGAAGGGGCTTTAATCTTTTTTTGGTTAGCACAATAGATTCGGATTTAGATGGATTAAATTTCACAAGCCACTTGTCAGCCCAATGAGACAACTTGTTGATATCGGACTGTAGTTGCTGAGCTGCAACTTGGGGTGTTTCGACTATGACAAATAGACTATTATCATCAGCAAATAAATTGATGTTAGAATTGACATCATTTACAATATCATTAATGTATATAAGAAACAAAAGGGGGCCTAAAATAGAGCATTGGGGTACACCAGCCTTAATCTCAGAAAATGATGAGAGGCTCCTGGAATAACCACTCTTTGTCGACGATATTCGAGGTAATTTGAAAACCAAGAAAGAAGTGAACCACATATGCCTGCATGTTCGAGTTTGTACAAAAGGCCACGGTGCCCAACCTTGTCAAAGGCTTTACTTATATCAAAGATAACAACTCTTATTTCAAGACCTTCGTCAAGGGCATGGCAGAACTTATTATAGATATATGTTAGTTGATTAACGGTAGAGTCACCGGGCATAAAACCGGATTGAAAACATGTAAAGAAGTGAGTATCACGGAGAAAGTTAAAGACATGTTTAAAAATAATCCGTTCAAGCCTTGATTGCTTACGTAAACCAATGCAGGTGCGTTTGCTGTTCGTTTTTGCGGAATTGCATTTGTACTGATTTCTACAAAGCTGTCATAACAATCGAACTGAAAGTCCAGCACGACTTACATTTTTTAAATGAATTATTCCATTGTCCATGATTTACCAATATATTAATCTATGTTGAACATCAGCTTTACCCTTTTCCAATTCTTCAACAGTTTTGTGTATATCTTACTTAGTTAACTTGGGCGTTTAGAATACTATCAATATGCTTAGGTGTCTCAAAAATGGGTTATGATTTGTGCTTGTTTCATCGTTAACACAAGTTGCTTTTACATTTTCGAAATGATTGTATATGACTTTTAATGATGTTTCAACATTATTTTACTCTAACCATTTTTTAAAAATATTTTTCAGAATTGCTTTAGAAGTTTTTCTTTATATATGTTTAAATTAAGTTTTTTAACATTGTCCATTTTATAGTTTTTAAATGTTTAAATCTTTTCTTAAACTCTTTACTTTCTCTTCGTATTAATTGTAAGTTTGCATATATCTTATTTTATTTGTAATTATGTTTTGCTCGATGAAATTTCTGTCTGTCTTTTTTTTATTATACCAACAATGTTTTGTGTTGTTTGCTCTGTATTTTGAATTTGTATTAATACCCCACCTGGTGTTAAAAGACAATTCTGCATTGTCAAAAAATAATTCATTTGTAATGGTTTCAATATTGTCTAGCGTTACATCGTTACTATTTATAATACCTTCTAATTTTGCATCAATTGAACACACATTAGTTTCATCAATATTTTCTATTAATAACTTAGATTTGGTTTTGTTCCACTTAATTAGAGTCGAAGCCTGATTGATTGTGTTTTTATATGTTTAATGATTATATAAAGTGTGAAAGATATCGGACAGTGGCCGTCGGACATGATTGGACAGAAATCAAATACCTTTAACCGGTCAGTAATTTAAACATAGCAGCTGCATGGATACAATAGTCAATTGTTTTCTAAAATGTGAAAATTACCGACTTCATTGCCATAAGTCCTACCATTTAATATGAATAGAACATCTTTGAATAAATAATCTAATATTTACTTCGATAATTGTTTGCTGTTTCTTTCTATACTAACAATTTCATTTCAGACATAATTATATTCATCGTAGATATCCAACAAATTAAGTTCATTAAAAATGTACATAATCAACAGTAACTTCTTGAAAATCTTTACAGTAATTTACACTACAGTTAAAATCTCCAACAAGCAAACGTTATTTATCTTTGTAAAATACACAGCTTTTTGACGTTATTTATTTCCAAAAATGAATCATCTGAGGCGAAAGTTAAATTTGCGAGTGGTATGTTCACAACACCAAAAACATTATCTTTTGTTTGGGAAATCAGGTTTGATAGCGGAAAACCAAAGCGTTAGTTTTGAATCCGTTTCAACCAGATTTACATATTTAAAGATAGTGTTTTAACAAAAAAATTAAAACCACAAATTTTCTTTTCATAAACTCTTTTATATGTATGAAAAAATCGAAAAACTAACAGTATCTAAAGAATCAGTTTTAGTTTCCTGTCTCCCAATAATGTCAAAGCACTAATAAATTCTTGATTTATAAATTTCGATTTAATTCCGCATACATTTAATAAAATAAATCGAAGCTTGTTAAAACACGTTTCAGCATCATTGATTTGACCTTGATCACTAACGGGGTATTCTACCGGCCTGTCTTTATGATTACTGTAAATCTCCTCGTGCGTTTCGCTAGTATGCAAACCTCCCGATAGAGGTTCGGCGGGGGACACAGTCGTAACATCGTTCGAATTTTCACAGACGCGTTTAGCCCCGGCCTCATCAAGGCGAGATGCTTTGTGTTTTGCTGACAGTGACTGCGTTCACGAAGATGCCCGTATCTATTCGATATTTCGAAGTTCATACGTCGCGTAGATCTTTCATACGAGTTTCTATTTCAAGATCGACTACGGTCATATTTTGGTGCGGCAGGTCCGGCAAATCCGTCGCATTGTTGTGGGGGTTCCTTGTACAGATGCAAATGGTATTTATTAACATCATATAATTGACCGTTAACATAGAGGCGGTCTGCAACAATAGAACATTTGTAACATTTCCCTTTTAGTATACGCATCACGGTGAAGAGTTGCCTCCACTTCTGACAAACATCATATGGAAAGTATTCGTTAACATACAGATTTTATTATTGCATATTGAGTTTGACCCCTGCATCTCGAATGAGCTGTCTATCGTTAACATTTTGAAAAGTAGTCAGTACCGGACGTTTAGAGTAATTCGGGCCTCAAATTCGATGTACCTTTGGAAGTTTTTGTTTGAAAAATTAAACTTGTTTACATTCACGTCTGGGTCACTTTATAGTTTAATAGTGATAAAGGTTGTGAGAATAGTTTTACAGTTTTCCCTGCCTGGTGTTCCATCTGGACTATTATCTGGATCTTCTGCGATTTTCTGCGATGCCAGTGAATACAAGGTTGTTTTGAAGGGATTTACACCTCAGGTCAGTTCATTGATTTTGTATAGTTTCAGTTGAAATCGATTCGTCATTGATCTTTAGAGACAAATTTGGATGTTCACGTTGAAATGTTTTAATTGCAGATATTTTGTCATAAGTTTAATCTAAGATGAAGTTCAAAGATTTTTCCACATCAGATTATAGTTTTTTTGGTAAACCTATACTGAAATTGCTTGAATGATGTAAACTCTCTGCTAATGTTTGATACAATTGCTTCTCGGTCAGACAATTAAGAGCATCTGTTTTCAATCACTGCCAGTCTGTCGTTTATTTTTCTAATTGGATTAATGAACATTTGGGTATTACGGTCTGCTGCTGATGGCATGCTGTATTGCATCAGTAAAGAGTTTCACGGGGGCTGTGTTGGAGGGACAGGGTACCGGGCGGAGTTGGAACCATAGGGATGAACATCAGCATATTGTTCAAATATATTGTTGTAATCGAACGAACCCTGTTAAACATTTGACTTTGATTTGGTTGCTGCAAGGGCTGGTTGTTGTTTTCCGTTGATGTGAAATTCACTACCGGTTTTCTGCTGTGAACCCGCCATTTGTACCGCTCCTTGTTTACTCCTTGCCTTGCTTTGTTAAGCCTGCTCCGACATTTGTAGAAATACGAAAGTTATCGCAAGTCCTTTAGTAGTATAAACTTTGTTACATTGTTTAGAACTAGTTTAAAACTCATTTTGGGACCTGTCGTTTACGACTAAAACTATTTTTTACAAGCCAAAATTTGAAGCGGCAATTACGTACACCTGAGCCTCGTTTAGAGATTTTTTTAAGTCTAGGTAAGAAATACGTTAATGTGTTAGTTGGTCCCCAGCCAGTTCCTGTCATAAACGCATCCAATTCCGTTCTAAATTAGCAAAGTTGTTTTTATATAAGAAACATGTTTGAGAAAATCGTATTTTTTATAAGTATTCACCTGTAAACAATAATCACTTAAATCACTGAAATATTTCGAACGAAATAATAGTAAATGTAATGTAAAATTAGAGTTCATCCAGCTTCATTAAATACATGACTTTGTATATTGAGATGCAAACGTGAATAGCATTTTGTTATTTGCCATTCGTTTTGTAATTGCCAATTAAGATCTCAATGCGATGCGTTAATGTTTGGCAACGACATAATCATACGAAAAAAAATCACCTCAAAATTACAAGTGAATTAAAATTGGCATTTAAAACATATATTTAACCATTTTCCTTACTTGTCATGTTGCAATATTTTTTTATTTATTTTTTTAAGCTGATTGACTTAACTTAAAGAAACCTTTCTCATATATTGCTGTCTTAAATGTAAAAAATCACTGCATTAAATGATTTGAAATTGAATTTTTGAGGAAGTTACTTATTTTGTTAATGATTTGTGTACATACCAGTCCTGATTTATCATAGTGATAATTTTATTTTTGAAAAAGAAATTATTGCTTTTGTGAAGTGTGTAAATAAAAATCGAATGATCAATATCGTGTTGAATGGTAATAGCCTGTAGACAACAAGATAATAGAAAAGATTATGATTTCCCCAGCAGATCCTACAAACCAATAATAATTACAAAACTTATAACTGCTGCACATTTAGTGGTCGTGTTTTACCCTTAATCCGCAATTTACAGCGTCACAGAGTGTCGCAGCAAATAAGGCTTAGAAAGTGCAAAAAACCAGCGTATCATTTTTCAGTGCAAGAAATCAACATTTGACTCGATGGTCTTAAAATTTGGGTATGTGTACATTGCACAAGTTTAGAATGACATGTAAGATAGCATGAGAAAATTGACTTAAGGGAGTATCAACGATAGTTTTATATAACTTGAAAGCTGTCTATTCAATCACGCTTTAATAGATTAAAGTATATACCAACTCGTAAAGGTTTGAAATGTTAATTAAATATGAGATAAAAAGGGGTTCCGATTATGGCTGCAACCAAGTATTGACGCCGATCATTAATATTTTACTACTGATGCAGTAAACATCACATTTCATATAACCAATCCTTTTGCAAGCCCCATTTTAGGCTTTATTTGTTCCCAGTTTTAGTACAATGATGCGTTTTATTATGAAACTCTATGATCACACAGTTTTAAACCTTTTAAGGCAGACTGTGTGTGAAGCTTTTGGTTTCTAACGATGACTGCATCGTATCTTTGAAAAGTATTTGCATTAGGTGCTCTGAATTGTTTCCCTCCGTCTGCAGCTAGAGTTGGGATCTCTAATCATTGAAGTACTTGGGGTTTACCTTTTCGTTTTTTATTATTATTTGTTTTATTGATAAGTTTCCTCAAGTTAATGCATACTTTGATAAGATTTATCTTTTGCGTTTTATCTTTATTAAGAATTGTTGGGATAAGAGTGAGGTTTATGCACATAAACTGGTTTTAACCCCCAGTAAATTTACATTTTACTGACCGTTCCAAGGCGGTACCTAACAATTCTTGATAAACATACCAATTACTTATATATATTTAAATATATAGTATGTATGCACTGTGCTGTTTGTAGAGTTGTGTGCTGTTCTATGTTTCTTGTTTGTGAATTTGTGTTCTATGTCTTTGGCTTTGCCCATTGCCACTAAACCGGGTTTATGTTAAAACTTTTTGCTACTGAGCATGTTTCTGTAGCTTTTTGCATATATAACAAAGTACATTTGCATTCAAGATGCGTTTATATCCAAATTCGAAATTGAACGACATCATCAAGGGGAAATGGCAACGTAAGACGGACTTGGAACATGCATTGAAAGCTTACATTAAAAGTGGGGGATCAAAGTGGTTTGTGAGTGCTCAATTTTCACATCAGCCAAATATTAGTTTAATTGCAGGGGTGTAGTTATATGTGACATAATAAAAATCCTGGGGGTGGGGTAAGGCTTGTTTATAGACTCCCAATAATTATGCCTTCACAACTCTTAGCCAAGGTGTGCACCTAGATAAATATGTGTAAGGTGAGGCTTGTTTACAGACTCCCACGAATTCGGCCTGCACGACTCTTAGCCAGGAATATACTTATGTTTACCTTACTTTTACAAGCGTCACTGGAGGCTCTGTTGGCACAGTTTGAATGTGGGCACAAAATGGCAACTAATAAGAAAACAACATAGGCACAGAAATCAAGTCTTTATGTGTAATGCATCTATTGCGGAAATAAACAAAACGATCGAATATACGTCAAACACATTTTAAAGTGACACTTATTCAAAATCAATACATACACATGTATTACACACAAACATTTTGAGTATAAACCTTCAACTACTAAATAAATAATGCATTTATGGAAAATATGAATTACTGTTAACAGTGTTAGCTGAAAACGGAAACATATCAAATGATCAGTGAATGCTTAAAGATTTACTGCGATCTACTATCGTCTCATAAGGTAGCCAAGCCGTGTTTTCGTAAGCACATGTTTTCGACATTTGTTCATCCTTTTTGGTATATTAAAACAATTGTATTGAATGTGTAAAATCTTATTTGGGAGTAACAGTGCATTTTTTATAAATACAGTGTAACAAATGATGTGCATTCAGCGTTTCATTACATATTTTACAGGCTTTCACAAGAAAACCATAGGGCGCATTTCTACATCCGCATAACGAATAACAAACAGGGATATTCATATTATAAACTTATCCAAAAATATAGTTTGGGCTAAAACGAGTTATATCGCAGACATATTCCTTTTATAGAATGGAGACTGGTCATTACGTAATTGGCATTATATAACGAAAGTGGAGTTGTCAGAAAATCCCCTATATTGTCGTATATCATGGTGTTAATATGGATAGGAACGAGACAGGATATAAAAATTGTTGACATATTACCGGAGTCCTAGATGGTTCTATTAATCAGAATGACAGGTTTTATCCAAGGCGAACCTGGAATGGAATTATCCATATGTGCGAATGCGAGATCAAATATACCGAATATATTTCCTTGAAGACAAAAACAAATGTTGAGAAGTTTTGGAAGATTTTGCTGCTTTATATGGTACTGATTTCTGACAAAGAGACAATAATACCTTAATCATTGAGCGCTCCGTACATAGTATAGGTTTCATTGCATATGAACTGCGCTAGCATGGCAAGAGTATTTAGTGTCACACATGTTTGAAGTTACTTGGCAATATTTTCAAATTATTTAAATTATTTCATTTTATTTCAATAAACCAATCGCGCAAAGTTGTTAATCTATCATTTCTCAATTTGTTTTATCCTTCCACCAGGAATAGAACACACTTCCGCCATTCACGCGGAAATGAGCGATATTGAACGTCATTTAGAATATCGGACCATCGTCGTTCGTAGAGGTCGGGCTGCCGGAGACCAAACACCGAGAGCGTTCAAACTATGTCGGCGGATCTCTATGGTTGGTCTTAATGTCCTTGAACCGGGACCGGTATAGCTTGTTCTGTAGGTTGTCTATGTTAGCAAAATGGTGTCCTGCCTCCCGTCCCTAAGCTCGATGTTAGAAATCAATTTATCCGGAAGGACTTTTCTTTGTTCTGATCTCGTGCTATCATAAATCGTATTGTTTGGGTAGGAGTCGCTCTATCGACACATCTATATCACTGAAAGTCGCGGCCGAAAAGTAAAATTTTCCCAAGGCGGGATAGCCTTGAGTAGGTGGCCGCAATGTTTGCAAGCTTGACAAACCTTAAGCGACCCTTGTCGCCATGTCAAGAGGGCGTTATGTCTTGGATGGTGAAACCTTTCTTTGACAGCCAATTCTCAACCAAGAAGCCATAATTTGCTGTTCTGGTGGAAGTTAGAAGTCTTGCCTCTACCGATCATAATTTTGGCCACGTGATATTTCAATGTATTGGCCGTCATAAGAACCAGTACGAATCCCTTGTTATTTTTGGCGTCAACAATCAGACCGAGACGCCCGACGTGACTTATCAAGATAACGCATGTGGTACATTGCCTGCCAAAACACTGTATATTTGCAAAGTATTGCTAATATATACCAGTATACGTTTAATGCCATTATCGACATTCTCAATGAGGATTTCATTTGTACATTGCGATGCGGCATTATGTAGCAATTTGATGACATGATACAATTAAGGAGGAGTGATTGGATCGTCTGTGGTAAGAAAAAAGATAATGCCTTAATTAATGAACCAGATTACATGTGCCGAATAATTACTTCCGATAATTAAATGACGTCAGCAGATAGATATACATTGAGGTTAGAAAAGAAAAGAAATGAACAACGTCTGTTTGAACGATGTCTTTTTTCCTATTTAAGATTCTCCTCACCACAGATTTAAATACGATGGTAATGAATGTCTGGCAATGGTTTTCGCCGAAATAAGCTGACGGTAAAGTCATCAAGCAATGGTTTGTCCAAATGTTCCTTAAAATAAGCCATGTTCTGGTGTTTGTCACTTAATTTGTAAGCGGAAATACAGTGTTTTTACATTTCGCTAAAATGCACCTACAAGATGTTGTACGATAACGTGATGACGCGCAAGTATTTAACATCACAGTAAATGCCAAATAAATCAAAGATCATCCTACATTTATTGCGTTTGAGTAGTTTTGTTAATTTACTTTGTTTGAATTATTGTTCGTGTTTTATTAGCATTGCATAAGATGATTTACATGGAGGCTTTACTTTTAGAGCACAGGTCACAAGATCGTACACCAATATGAGGATATGGCCATACTCACTTTAAATTGAGTATGTTTGGTATGTGGTGTTTATACGTTTGTGTCTCTAGTTCATTTTTGTGTTGGGTCCTTGTCAAAACCCTTTTCTAAACAAGCCTTTGTTATGATATTTTTGTACTTCTGGGCTTGTTCGGGTAGTTGTCTTTGTAGAATAACCCAGACTCAATGGATGCGGCAAATTTTAAAAAGTATCAGTATCTTTACAACGAATTTGCCAAATAAAACAATAAAGAAGATATCGTATATAAACGTCTCATTGTATTGAATATGTTTTATTTGAAAATCAGTAATTGAATGAACTTGATGTATGCAACCTATTTTAGTATAACGTCTTTTAAATCCGGTTCCACATTTGTGCATTGCCGTACACTGAACACGTATACGTTATGTGAATGAGAAATAACATTTCTAGCTTTTTCATTATGTAATTCATGTTGGAATAAATAATTTTCTTTTCATGCTTTTCTATGAAGTGGAGTTTTATCAGTGGAATAACAACAGTGAAATTATCAATTTGATAATTAATTTTATATATATATTGGCGCCCTACGGGTAGCGGCGTAAATAACACCCTTTTTCAAAAAAGGGGGTAATTAAGAAATAAATTTATAAAAACTAATAAAACTCCGAAAATAAACATAGATGATCATAGAAAAACTATATTTTCACTCGTGGCTTCGCAACTCCTGAAAATATGTTTTTCTCTGACACTCGTGAAATATAATACGATCTTACACTGAAATAATCACATATCCTATATATGATATAAAAAAGTATAAGTTAAAGCCATCGAAACAACAGTCAATGAAATACTAATAGTACTATACATATATTAATCACACCTATGAACAAACACTTCAAAAACAAAATCAAACTTCAAACAATCGCTCAATACACACTGAATATTTCTTTATTTCGAAATATATCTTATAACATAAATTCAAAATTGATGTTTAATGTCAATAAGATGGAAAATATGCGTTACAAACTATACAGCAGAAGTCACTATCTAAGACTTAATTAAATGGTTTGTCTCCACAAGTTTTTCCGACCCTATTCTTTTCTCTTGGTCCAACTCTTTTTATGGAGGTACACCCCTCACTTTTGATTGATTTTATAGTTCAAATGGACGTTTGATTTTCACTGTTTTACCGCATTCGTCTGTGAGGTCGACGTCAGCACCATGAGACGGACTGTGTTGTTGAAAGCTCTCTTATACAAAAACATATAACAGTAAAATCGAACTTTAATTAATATAATTATTTCAAACTACCTGCCTTAAAAGAACCTTAATAAGAGAGATTAACATATACATTTAGCTCCAATTCTGATACATGCTGATGAAGTATCTTATAATAATGTTAAATTAAACATATACATGTTCCTTAAGTTTAACATTTAAATTAATATCATAAAATACAAATTTAATATTTCACTGGAATAAAGTAATATGTGTGATCAATACTCTACGATTGGACCAGGAAACTTATTATTTTTAAAATGTAAATACCTTATTTAAGCAATATAACAATGCTCTGGTTTAAATATCTTAAAAATATAGATGTTTTTGTGAAACGATCCCGGTTTATCTTTGATGACACAGTTCAACATGTACTTTATTATACCATCTACTTTGCCCACAATGGTATGCTATTTCTGGTCATTCAACTGACAGAGAAATTACCCTTTCAAATGAAATCATTATTATTCCGAATTATCAGACAATATATCATTCTGAATAATGAGAAAACAACGTGATGCGTTCGTTTAGATAAACAGGACGTTGGATATTATTTGTAAACGAGGCAATCATCGGAAGTACGAACTACATCCAAAGTATGAAAATGGCAGTCTCTATTTTATTGACAGTGATGGGCTCGACAATGTCAACAATATCAGAATATCAGTTCTATTCTGAGTGGAAGTAAAATCAATAGCTACTGATGAGCGGATCTGAAATATTTGTTAAAGAAAGATAGCAAGCTATAACATTAAATTTAATAACAACATGGCATTCAGGTATGCAAACATTACCAACGTGTCTTAATTGTTAACTTGCGTAAGATATTTGGACACATTTTTGTTTGAAATAGTTAGAATAGTTAATTTTTAAAATAATAAAAAAATACGTATATTAACAAAAAACTATGAGGATAAAAGTTATTTGAGGAACAGGGAGGGTTTTGTCAAGTAGGTCCAGGTTGTTGACAACATCAACAGATAAAGCATCCACGATTAATCACACGAGATGTTTTTTGGCCATGTCGCACTGCATCGAACAACCCTCTAGCGTCTGTTGTGACGTAAGCTAACTAACTATTGAACTATCTAGAAAACACAGCGACGCCGAACTTTTATTCTTAGATATTCAGCAAACTATTTTACATTTTGGAGTCAAGTTATGCTATAGTTCTGTTGAAATTAATATGGCGTGTTTGTATCTGTCGTATTCACCTGAGGGGATATAAATAAAATGATGGAATCTGTGTTTCTGGTTTCTCACATCATATACCACTTCCATTTGAAAAGCCGCGACATTGAAAAAGTGTATATATAAGATTAGTTAGATTTCAGAGTGCTCCATATGAACAACTACAGAAACAAGCACAGTAGTCGAAAGTGTAAACATAAACTCCGTTTAATGGCACGGAGTAAAAGCCGAAGACATAGAACACAAAGATAATCAATCACAAACCAGACGCTTGAAATAACAGCACAAAACTCAATAAACAAAACAGTACATATATTTTATATAAAATAAACTAGGGGTGTTTATCAAGGATTATGAGGTACCGCCTTGGAACTGTCTGTTAAATGTAAATTTACTGGGGGTTTGAAGGGATCCTTTCGTTAATTGCAATGGTTTACTGCCGTCTGCTGCGTTCATCTATTTCACCTGAAAGACATCAATTACAACACTTTCATGAAGTATTTTCTAGCCTTAATATACTCTCCGCTCAATTTTAATTTCAACACTCCCTAGATGATTTTCTTTCAATATTAAAATTAGCACGGAGATAGTAATTATCTCGTGTGCACCTGAGTCTCATTTATTCTTCATATGTACCGAACATATTCCTTCATTGACGTATGTGCTTAAATTTACTTATTTGGAGTATGCTATTAATAAATTAATGATTAATGTCAATATCAGCAGTATAATGTCAATAAATTTTGAAAATTTGTAAATAAATGAAATTGATGAATGAACTTAAAATCCGTTTCCACATTTGTACATGGCCTTGAAATGAAATAGTATACAGTGAATGTAGAAGTAACGTTTCTGGCTTTTCATTGTTCTCCCATCCCTCTGTCCAAATTAATGTTAAATGTAAATTTTATGAAAATAAGCGTTAAAAACAATACAACAGCAGTCAATATCTTAGATATCTTCAAGTAAGCACAATTATTTTGTTGGTTTGCTTCCACTAGTTTGACTGACCGTATTCTTCCCTCCTGTTCCTACACTTTTTTGAGGTTCAACTCTCACTTTTAATTGACCTTTCGTTCAGTTTGACCCCTGCTTATTTACGGTACGACAACATGCGTCTGTTAGATCGACGTCAGTAGCGTGTTCAGAAACATGTTTAAATATAAAGCTTTCATTCGTACATTTCAAACTATCTACCTTGAACGAGTCTTGGAAAATATACATTAAAGTCCAATTTTGATGCCTGATTATACATAAGTAAAAGTGATTTATTAAGAAAAATCCAGTTGCTTTATTGTGGAAGCATCTTATAATAATAATTATTTAAAAATAAACATTATCCATAAATTTAACATTTTAAATTAATATTATAAAATACAGATGTATTTTTCAACAGGTAAAAAAGTATACTTTATAAACACGATCAGACAGGACCGTTCTCGAAGTATAACAATACTCTGATTGAAATATCTGAACAAAATAAGATGTTTTTGTGAAAATGTCCTGGTTTAGATTGGAGGACACAATTTTACATAATACCAGCTACCTTGCCAACAATGATATGGTTTTTCTTGTTATTCAATTGACAGAGATTATACCCTTGCAACTGATATCATTGTAATACCGCATTATCAGGCAAAGTTTTGTTCTGAATAATGAGACTTGATAATCAATGGAAAACAACATGATGCTTTCGTTTGGATAAACAGGACATTGGATATTATTTGAAAACTGAAAACGAGAGATTCATCGGAAATACAAACTACATTCAAAGTATGAAACTGGCAGTCTCCATTTTATTGACAACAATGGGCTCGACACAGTGATCGATATCACTGATATTGATACCAGATCAGCAGTTCTATGTTAAGAGGAAGAAAAATCAAATAGTTACTGATGTACGGATATGAAATAGTTATTAAAAAGCTAATAAATTATCATATTTAATTGAATACCAACATGACATTCTGTATCCATTACCAACGTGTCTTAATGGTTGGAAATGTATTTGAAGATAAAAGCTTTTTGATAAACACATACTATATTTATCTTAAATAAACCTTAGTGTGGCAGCACGCCATCAAGGGGTTTGTCAGTTAGGTCCAGGGAGTTGCCGTTATCAACGGATGAAGCATCCAAGCTAAATCGCACGAGGTGTTGTTATGCCAATATGTATTCTTAGGGTGAAACTAATAAGAAGAAAAAAACACTTTCTTATAATTTATTAACCGTCCCCCCATCTCGTCCATTTCATTCTGGTATTGTTCTGCATGGTCTCATCCATTTCATTCTGATATTGTTCTGCACTGTCTCGTCCATTTCATTCTGATATTGTCTTGCCCTAACTCGTCCATTTCAATCTGATATTGTTCTGCACTGTCTCGTCCATTTCAATCTGATATTATTCTGCACTGTCTTGCTCATTACATTCTAATATTGTTCTGCACTGTCTTGTGCATTACATTCTAATATTGTTCTGCACTGTCTTGTTCACTACATTCTGATATTTTTCTGCACTGTCTTGTTCATAACACTCTGGCATTGTTCTGCACTGTCTCGTCGATTTCATTCTGATATTGTCCTGCATTGTTTCGTCCATTTCATTCTGATATTGTCCTGCTCTCTCCGTCCATTTCATTCTGATATTGTTCTGCATTGTCACGTCCATATCATTCTGATATTATGCTGTTGTCCGTTTCATTCTGATATTGTTCTGCCCTGTCTCGTCCATTTCATTCTGATATTGTTCTACTTTGTCACGTCCATTTCATTCTGATATTGTCCTGCACTGTCTCGTCCATTTCATTCTGGTATTGTTCTGCACTGCCTCGTCCATTTCAGTCTGATATTGTGCTGCACTGTCTCCTTCATTACATTCTGATACTGTTCTGCATTTTCACGTACATTTCATTCTGATATTGTTCTGCTCTGTCTCGTCCATTTCATTCTGATATTGTTCTGCATTGTCTCGTCCATTTCATTCTGATACTTTTCTGCATTGTCACGTCCATTTCATTCTGGTATTGTTCTGCTCTGTCTCGTCCATTTCATTCTGATACTGTTCTGCACTGTCTCCTTCATTACATTCTGATATTGTTCTGCATTGTCACGTCCATTTCATTCTGATATTGTCCTGCACTGTCTCGTCCATTTCATTCTGGTATTGTTCTGCACTGTCTCGTCCATTTCATTCTGATATTGTTCTGAATAGTCACGTCCATTTCATTCTGATATTGTCCTGCTCTGTCTCGTCCATTTCATTCTGATACTGTTCTGCACTGTCTCGTCCATTTCATTCTGATATTGTCCTGCACTGTCTCGTCCATTTCATTCTGATACTGTTCTGCACTGTCTCGTCCATTTCATTCTGGTATTGTTCTGCATTGTCACGTCCATTTCATTCTGATACTGTTCTGCATTGTCTCGTCCATTTCATTCTGATATTGTTCTGCATTGTCACGTCCATTTCATTCTGATATTGTCCTGCACTGTCTCGTCCATTTCATTCTGGTATTGTTCTGCACTGTCTCGTCCATTTCATTCTGATATTGTGCTGCACTGTCTCCTTCATTACATTCTGATATTGTTCTGCATTGTCACGTCCATTTCATTCTGATATTGTCCTGCACTGTCTCGTCCATTCCATTCTGGTATTGTTCTGCACTGTCTTGCCCTTTTCATTCTGATTTTTTCCACGTTGTCTCGTCCATTTCATTCTGGTATTGTTCCGCACTGTCTCGTCCATTTCATTCTGGTATAGCTCTGCATGGTCTCGTCCATTTCATTCTGGTATTGTTCCACGTTGTCTTGTCCTTTTTATTCTGATATTGTTCTGCACTGTCTCGTCCATTTCATTCTGGTATTGTTCTGCACTGCCTCGTCCATTTCATTTTGGTTATGTTCTGCACTGTCTCGTCCATTTCATTCTGGTATTGTTCTGCACTGTCTGGTTCAAATTATTCTAGTATTGTTCTGCACTGTCTCGTCCATTTCATTCTGATATTGTTCTGCACTGTCTCGTCCATTTCATTCTGGTATTGTTCTGCACTGCCTCGTCCATTTCATTTTGGTATTGTTCTGCACTGTCTCGTCCATTTCATTTTGGTTATGTTCTGCACTGTTTCGACCATTTCATTCTGGTATTGTTTTGCACTGTGTCGTCTATTTTTATTCTGGTATAGTTTTGCACTGTCTCGTCCATGACATTCTGGTGCTGTTCGGCATTTTGTTCACATTTTATTCTGGTATTGTTTTGCATGTTCTCGTCCATTTCATCCTGATATTCTTCTTTATTTGTCTTCCTTATCCTTTTTATTCTGGTATAGTTCTTTACTGTATCTTTATTTCCAGTCTGGTAGCTTTCTTCATTGTCTTGTCCGTTTCAATCTGGTATTGATGTGATCATCTGGGTTCTTTGCAAATCTTTCTGTGCGATGTTCCTCTCTGGTTTCTGACTCAACTTTCCCAACTTCAATGTATTCAATCTCCAAATATTATACATACTATAGTCCTGCCTCGTCTCGTTTATATATTTTACTCCCTCGATGTTTTGTTCTATATATTGAAATGATTATGTAAAATTTATGTTTTATGTGCATACTTAGAGTCCCATTAGCAAGGTCTTATAAATTATTGTTCGATTTTGATGAACAAATCTTCAATTATAGGGCAATTACCAGACGACCTAGAGTTAAAAAGCGACCATTATGTAAGAGAAAAACGGACTATTTTACTTATAGGTTTTTACATATCTTTAGATTATGACAGATATAAATCCAAACTTCAATCAAGTTAAAACAACTCGACAAATATACTGACGCCAGCATTTCTAAGCTTTCCCTTTCGACATCAAATATGATTGCTTTTATTTGAAATATATTTCAATGGCATTCATTATATTTGTGGACATATACTCTTTCGGAAGATACTATTTTGTTTACATTTTTTTATTGCTTGTGTATAATAATTTTAACTTTCATTGGCCCATATTTGGAGTACGCGTCAATTTTAATTCTATAGACGGAAAATATTCATTAAAATGGCGCACTGTCGTTAAGTATTCATTTATTGAAAATTAATTTGAAACTTCTATATTTCGTTCCAATTTACATGATATAACAATCAATTTACAGAAACAGCAGAGGACGTGTACAGCTTTGCAACAAAAAAGAACCACTCGTATTATTGAAGGAAACATTTTAATTCCATTTTGGGATATTTATGTAATACATGCGGTTATTAGTATATATTTACCAAGATAAATTAAATTTGCTCAAAGCGGCACCGCCCCTCGGCCCAATTTGTTGGTAAATGATAACCTTAATCGTTTACTTTAATAATCAATCTAAAATTAAGAACCGTCTCTTCCTTTAATGATAAGTGGAAATCGATTCACTGAAATAGATGAACGAACAGTTTAAAAATACTGCTATCTTATTGGAGAAAATATAATTTTGAATACTTAATATTATTTCTTTCCATGTTTGGCATAACGACCTCCTTATTTCATATTTTCGTTACCGAAGTGCTGACACGGCAATGTTGTAACTTTTAAAGTATCAGTCCCTGCTCTGTCTCGCAATTTAATAAATTGAAAGTAAGTGTAAACCCATACGTGAGGATAAGAGTGTTCAAGTGGTATATGTGGCCGCCTCTCACCAATAAGTTTGTTGATTTGACAGCTTTAAGCGGTTTTGCACACGAGCTAAAAATTAATATAAATTAACCTGCGTATTTGTGGGTTTTGTAACTAAAATGCTGGCACGGTAATTGTGTAATGCTTCAGCATTTATCTTGTTATATTTTTTGTATTTAAATCAGACAGTCCTAGTCCTTTCTTGCAATAAAATGAATCGATGGCAGAAACCATAGTCCTGAAATCGCTTTATAAATTGGTCCATAAATTGCAGTTAGCCAAGATAGGCTGATTTTTTTCTCCATTCGCTGAACCATTCGCGTGTCATATAAATATCGGTGGACAACCGTTTCCGACATTGCGTGAAGAAAATATGAGATATTTATAATACTAACACGAGGACAATAATTGCTTCATTGATTAATTGTCTCTTCATGTTTATTATGTAATGTTTTCACTCTCTTGTAATGGAGAACAAGTGTTGAACTTGGAACCATACACTTACAGTATACAATTACGTTATCCACATCGAAATGTAAGACAATATTATTGAACGATATAGGCTGTTATTGGAACGAAATGTTTGACATCCGCATTTAATGTACAGAATCAAAGCCATGTAGACATTTATGGAAGTTTGTTTAATATGTTTGCAAATTAACATAATCATAAGGATATTACGCATAATTTTGTCGACAAAATATGTGTATTAACTCTACATTTATTTTCCAGTATGATTCTGCAATATGTAGACAGATCACATAAGCATCAAAATAGCTTTACTGCACTCCGAATGAAGAAACAGCGAAATTAACCATTAATTTATTTTTCGCAGTGTTTTCGTATATTTCCATTAAAATAGATTACTGGGTAAGTGTACCTAGTAGAATTCATTCCTTATGCGTGATTGGCTAGTCGATGTTATCACGTGATATTACCGAGTTAGATGTATAGCTTAATTATTTCACCCGTGTAGAGTAAGCCTTCGTAAGTGATCATACAGTGCTTATTCAAGGCAAATGAGGTTACCGCATTGACACCATTCCATTTTGGACAAAGAATGACAACAAATTAATAAGGGATTATAAATAAAGACATAAGTTAAAATACAAAAATGTCAAAATAAATCACAGCATATTAAGTATTGTGAACTGTCCTCATGCCATACATGACATTTATTTATGGTAAGCTTTTACAATCATATACCATTTATGTTCTTGCTGTTATGACATTTAACGGTACGAATTATACACCGAAATGACCTACAAGCTAGAACAAGATCCAGTTGAGGTTTGGTGCATGCTTCCGGACCCCGCAAGGATTCGGCCTATACCACTTTAGGTAAGGTACGTCCTTGGATAAAAATCAGTACTAATCAATGTATTATTGTCAATTGCACGACTGTGCACAGTTTAGTTAAGACGAAAATTAACGGTTGAGTATGTGCGATTAACAGTGTAATACATACTGTGCACTGTGCTGATAACCTTATTGGCGATGAATAACAGAAATTAACATGGATGAAATTTCCCGATGTTATCATACGTCGTTCCATTATGCTTTGCGTTCAGCTTTAGATAAAAGTCACTCATGTAAGCAAAGTATTTTGTTCTGTATTCCTCTTTTATCGAAGCGCATATCCTGAAAGTGGGGAACAAAAATGCACACAATTACTATCATGGTCGACTGTTTGCCTTAACCGAACGCAGGCCTAAATTCGTGCCTGCACAAACGATCCTCGTTAATGGCTAGTAATTATAAGAATGCCAAGGTTTTGCCCAAGGCAAAGCTTCAAGGGAAGTGTCCATGCTGTGCACATCATTGATACTATATATAGAATATATTTTCTTGAAATGGCTAAAGTAATTGTCATCAAGAAAGATTCCGTTCTTTGTATGACATACCCATTTCTAACAATTTGACAATAGGAAGAAAAACATTGATCGTCCAAAATGTATCATCCGTTTCATTAACAGAAAGACTTGGCAAGCAAGACAATATGATTAAATTCCATCCATTTTTCTTTAAGTAAATTGGCAATAATTTATAATTATTTCACATTTTACTTAATCAATCGGACAAAGTTGTTTATCTGTAATATCTGAATAAGTGTTAGCCCATTGAATAGGGAGAAATCCCTCCATCCACAGAGAAAGGAGTGCTTTTGAATGTAATCCTTCGGCGTTGGTGGGGGATCTCGATGTCGTAGACGGAACACCGGAGACGCTTAGACTGAAGTGGCTGTAGGTCTCCATGGTTAGAGTCCTTCAACGGAGAGCAGTATACTTTATTCCCGGGGCTGTATGTTGGCATATGAATGATACTACTGCTTCCAAACCCCTAGCTCAAATTCAGAAAATGTTTTTAACTCTTTGTAACCGCTTTCATCGGTACAAGCCCGTTTAACTACTAAATTGATATGGATAACTTGCAATGAAAGTCACTCTTTTCAATATGTTTCCGATAGCTGAGTAATTTAATTTGTCCGTAGATTTGAGGACCTTGCCTTATTGTTTGATTTTTACCTTTTTGCACTACTCTTTTACCAGAATGAATGAGAAATTTGGCATTGATTTAAGTTATGTCAGTCATTTTTGGGACACACTGCTAGGAGCGTAATCCATGTATTATGTTATATGTATGCTATGGCGTCCTCCTCCTCCTCATCTCCCGTCGCTGTTGCCTGCTTTTTCAGTATTAGAATGACTGTTTGATAAGTTGACAAAATCCTTATATAATGGAATCGTAGCGACACAGCTGTACCATTAGTTGCGTTTAAAATATATGCTGTCATCATCGTCAATTTTTCCAAATTTGAAATTGTTCAAATCGTAATAGAGCTCACTGTTTGCGGGTTTAGGGAACGAATGTTCTTAAGCCCTGAGCAGATGGCCGCAATTGTTGCAAGTTCGACGGACTTTTAGAGATTCGGCACTTTCTTGTCTACTGGGCTTTATGATTTAGATGGTTAAACCTTTCCTTGAAATTCACCCTTCCACAACCGAAAGGCCGTACTTGCTGTTCCGAAGGAAGTCAGTCGTAAGCATGGCCCATCATGATCTAGGCACATGTGATGTCTCCGTGGTTTGCAACCATGATAAGCGCTGCAATTTCTTAATTGTCGTTCTTCCTTCGTTATTCCTTCACGGATGTAACGAATCAAGATATAAAAGGCGATGTCATAAAACTTTACATCGGCGTTTATATCAGAGTATTGCTGGAAACAATAAACATACAATTAATGCATGAGTGAATGGAAAGGATGTGGTAAGAACGTATGTTATCTGTATGCGTACAACACACATTAAAACTTAGAAAACCTTAGTGCAGACCATTAATACAATTGCCACATATTAATATGGCTTGACGCTTTTCGCGTTAAAAATATATAAAACGTCATCTGGCCTTCAAGCAAATAATGCGGCATATAAAGCCCTGACTCAAGGTATATGGTTCGACTTTACTTATAAACAGACAATTTGTTTTATATTTCATATCAGTTTCATATCAGCTCGAGCCTTCGGCATCATATAAGAAATAAAATGTACTTTTTTATGTGAATCTAAAAAACAAAAACAAAGAAAAACACAACAAAACGTATGTTATAATATTCAACTAGTCATATGTGTCTATTAAGAATCTTCAACAAACGTATTGCTCAATCCTTTTAACAAGAAAATCGAAATTGTAGTTTTTAGTTTTTTTATGGTAGGTGTAGAATAAACAAACTGCTTCATAAGAGTTCTGTTGTTTTTCATAAATAAAAATGAGACTGAAGATACTTCATTTTTCGAAATAGCGCATCGTCGGCTAGACGCGATACACAAATGGCTTATGCTTCATGTTCTGTACTAGTCATTTGGCTAGGACAATCTCGTTATCATGAATAATTAATGATTCAGTTTCATTTGTTCCGCGTGAACCTTAAGTTGCCATATGCACAGACACTGACAACACATTCGGATGATGGCTGGAAATGAACTCAGCCAGCATTATCACTATAAAATTTGAAATATTTAGACCAATCGCCTACAAGAGTATTTAATTGTAACCTCGCGATTTCATTCAAAGAAGAGTCGAATCTTAGCTAAGAAAAAGAGTACTGTAGTTGCCGACAATGCGAATAGCGGTACTAAGGCTATTCATAACTTGATGTGACGTACAACAGGTTTGCATACGTACATTTATCAATGTGCATATTCGGATTTTTTTTAGTTTTCTGTGTTAGTTGTTAATGTTTTATAACAAGTTCAAATTATTAATACAATTCCTGCTTACCGTAGAAGTGAAAACTTAAAATGGAACAGTATGACAATAGCTAAAAAGCATATATTGTAGGCTTTCGTCCCGTCTCTAACAGGTTTGATGTCATTTTGAATTATAAAACCGACTATATGTTTTGGTAAACAAATGTTTAATTATTCCTTACTACTGCTGCCTTGAAAGAGTTAACCTTCAGGTCATCAATAACAAGAGAGAACAAACTGCCTTTGTTATCCAACTCCAGATTGATTGTGTAGATTATACTCTTTGCAAGTTCAATTTTGACAATCCCTAGACGGAGATTTTTAAGTATCAAAGCCTACGACAAGTGAGAATAATGAATGCGCCAGTTGTCAATCTTGATCATCTGCTTTATACGGAATCCTATTGGGGCCATCACGATCCGCCCTCGCCTTTTGAAAATATCCAAGAAAAAAACGCGACATATATGTTATTCATTTTTCGCATCTTTGCTTTCAAATTTGTTTTACTTTTTATCACATGTTTACCCTTGTTTTCCGTGTAATATACCCATTACGAATAAGTTTATCTTACACATGTGTAAGATACCATATCAGACTATTCTTTTTGCTAGACTAATCACACGCGACCGAGATATCACTCCGCATGGTTTGTAAACCAAATGGTTTAAACGCCAATTGATAACAATGTTATCAGCTGTCGTTTACCATGGCGGCTAGAACATCATGTTCGCAGGAAACATTCTTGGTGAAACGTTTTCAACATCAACATCCAGGCAATACAGAGAAAGGCTTCGCCGTAATAATCTGCATGTTGTGAAACTCTAAAAAACCCCGCTGCAAAATCATCATAGAAAGCGACATCGAATAACTGTTAAATTCGTGGCATAACACTAGACAGACCGATGTAAGTTACATAAACCCCGTAAATGCGCGTACGTTTTACTCTCAGTGTGACGTCATCAAATTGTTGTTGTTTTTGTTAAAATTGTTTTTTGTTATATGTTGTTGGATATTGTACTGCACATTTTTATATTTGTGACTTGTTAATCAAAATTAAAACTTGATAACTGCTTGCTATTTTTATCATTTTCATTTGGACCTATTAATATGACGCATCGATGACATTCCACTCTAAGTACTTCGACTATCAAACAATGGGTTCAGAAAGTGGAACTAAATTGTTAATAAAAATACCGTTTCAAGCATGTGATGAGAAAGATCTGACACTCGTTGTCATTTTATACAATATTTTATCCGTGAAATTCTTGTCAGATTCTCCATGTATTGGAAAATTATTCTGTTTTCATTTTATATTCATTTTTATTTTAATTTTATATTCGATAAAAACAGATAAAATTGATTTGATATTTTGCTTCATTGCATAGTTTTCATAGTCTTTCTGCAGAAAAAAAACGCGATATTCATTGTTGGAACAGCGCCTCCCTTTCATTGACTACTTAGGGATTTAACTACATAAAGTACTGTTCACAAACAACCAAGTAATAATGCGAGATTTGACATTTGCTTAAGTGAATCTTTTTGTCTGGAAAAACAGCAACAACAACGCGGTATTGATTTTTGAATCGGCACATTTTTGTTCGTTGACTACATAGAATTTAAACTCTATTGGGTACTGTACGATTTGACAAACAAGATGCGAGATTTGATGGTAACTTTGTTTCATTACTTTAAAATAAGTTTGTCAGGAGAAAAAAGAGCGACATTTATTGTTGCATGGGCGCACCTTATACAGTTTTTAGCCAGCATTCATTGATGAGTTTTTTCCATTCTATACTATTATCTATGTCAGATGATATTTGTGTAATCTCGATTTATTATAAGTCGTATGTTTTCAAAGCAAGAAATCCAAATCTGCGGGTAGAACCATCCTCTGCACCCCAGCGTATAACTTATATGATATAGGTTATAAATAAAATGCTCATTTTAGGTTATGTTGTAAAGTAAATTGAATATTTCGATTTACACCAGTCTATGAAATATAGTTTACCCGATGTAACTAAATATTTCCTAACTCTCCACAACATATTTTTGTCGCAAACACGTCGCAAACACAGAGTTTGTAGCTTTATTGTATTTACCATAATTGTATTAAGTACTGTTTAGAGGGCCATACTACACGTCGTTCAGATTCTCTTGAAAGTTGTATTTTTTTTCCATTTAAACTAATAAATGGCAGCTTCGGAATGTTTCCGAATATCAAGCTCTCCGTGACTTTACCTTTGAATTATACAACCGGTAATATAAGAATATGCCATAGTGTTTGTTTTTTCATAAGTTCACGATAGGGAAATTATATAATTGCAAAATATTTTTGCTCTTAATCCCTCTTGAATTCGTTAGACGAAACATTATAATTTGGTTAAATTACGAGAGTTAAAAGGGCTCATGTTTTGGCACCATTTTTTTCCCGGTGATGCATCCGGAAACACTTATACTATAATTATATTGCTCTTTGGTACCGAAATTGCAGCCAGAATTCAATTCAAGTATAAATACCTGGTTGTCTGGGGAGACAACCAACAATGGTGCATTTCGAAAATTGAAAACCGTACCTAGTCGACTCGCCCAGAGAGACTAATGCTAAGACCATGGATATTAAAACCTTTATTGAAAATATTGGTAGCCTTACGTGATAAATTGAAAGTACAAATCACGCTACAGCCCTTCGCTGAATCGCGTAAGTAACGCATTTCAATATTAAGACAATATTTGAGCATATATTAATATTTTTGGAAGAGTTCAAGCCGTTAGTAAGTCAGTTTTAATGCTCCTTGTGAATTGCAATATTTGTTTCATATTACAATATCCTGTAAAATGTGCATTTTACAAACCATGAACGAGTCCCTTTAATTATATGAACCAGTAATTGTTCAAGTGTAATAACAGTATTTGAAACAGGCGGCTCTGCCTTATCTCGCAATACAATCGATGACGGAGGCGATGGAACACAAGTGGCTTTGCAAATTGTCTCATAAAAAGCTTTAGCCTGGAAAATATTGAGATTTCTCCACAATTAACATGTCATGATATTGGAGGAATAAGAAAATATCACTTCAATCGTTTCATGAAAAGTGTTAACTGACATTGAGTGAAAAAAAATCTTTATAGTAAATACATAAGAACAAAATGATGATCGCGGGTCGATTGCTTATTTATTTTGCCCCGTTGTTAGGTAATTTTTAATGCAATTCACTTATAATAATATTGAAATTTAATTATAATGAACCCATAGACTACAAACATTACCTAGACCAATATTGTCAATCATGAGTTTGTTTATAGTATGCATATGTAAGTATTTAAATAATTATGTTTACTTGCAGAAAAAAAGAGCTGACGTACCTCGGTCATTTATGTTTATTGGTGCATTCCTCAGAATCGATCTACGTAAAATTTAAAAACAGAAAATGTACAAACATCCTCTTTTGACATAGGCCGACAAAAAATGCAAACACCAAAAACATTAAGATGCCAATATTGAAACAAAGTTTTGGACTTGCTAAAAAACTATCAAACCAAAATATATTTTTTTCAAGGTTGTTCAATATAGTTTTGCATAATTCATGGTATCCAACAAAGTTTAAGCATTTTCCTCGTCAGTTGATAAGTTTCTGAAAATCATGTCGTACCCTGGAATAGCATGATAATTTTGATGATAACTTGTATATAAGGAATTCCTTTTGATTGTCACTTTAAATATATTGATATAGCGGAATTATGTTTGTCAAGAAAAAATGTCAAAGTAATATTCAAACGCCTATAGTCTCAACATGGTTTATAAATATATGAAGCGACATGCCTATTAAATGCTTTTTGCAGCACACTATTGTCGTTTTCTACCATTTCTTGAAAAAAATGGTTTAATAAAATATTGACCAACCTTACCTTTACAGCTATGACTATAATATCTAAACATGAAAAGTAACAGGATCGTATAAATTATCAACAGCAGCAAGGAAATCATTTGAAATTTCAGTTTTGCAAATTTACCATTTGAGCTGCATGACGAAAATATCGAGTTGAGCATTTCGATCAATAAACAATGGAAGATACAGGGACATGCCCAAATAATGAAACTTACACCAATATCATGTTAAAGGGCACAAGCATCAATGACAGAAAATACCATCAAGGGACACATCGCTTCAGATGACAATCTTGAAACGACTTTCAAAATATCGAATTCGATAAGTCTTGGGCTTTCGCCTTTGCACAACCAGTGACTACGAAGTCAAATACACTGTTGGTGTATACGGTTTATGGGCGTCAAATCTCACTGAAACAATGAGCATCTTGATGTTTTTGCAAATTGTCATTTCTCTGAAATCCGACTTCTCCATGGTACTGTTTTAACATTATGCTGCATTTTTATATATTGATATAAATAAATAAGCACTTGCGAGAATTCACAAAAAAATGCCGACACGTTACGGACTCAAACATATCTTGAAGTCGAAGGAAATTTTGAAAGCTTAACGAACGAAAAGATTTTGCGATTTAAAAATACATATTTAGAGGCATTAGGCGAGGGTTTAAGCGACAATGATCTAGAGATAGAAATATATGAACACCACACACGCACAAATACAAACACCAAAGACAGAACGCACAATTATCAGATTAAATATACCGATGTATGATTGGAGTTACCCCTTCGAACGGTCAGTGAAACACTGACACGAGTCCACTTGGGGCTTTATAACTTGATCAATGCCCACACTCTATAGAATAGGCTCGCAGTATTAAGATAATATTTCCGCGACCTAATCTTCGCCTGATCTGGGGCACAATTTCAACAATTTTCTTCTGTTTGTTAGATTAATTATATATTTTCTCTCCAAATATTTTTTGGATTAATGTTCAACATATACGTCGGACTTTATCCTGAAAACATTGTAAAGTGTACACCTAGAGACCAAATAGGAAAGTAATTTGATGGTTTGTTACCAGTGATGGTCAACCCATTAGTGTCAAAAGCTGTTAAAAAAGATGATATTCGAAAAAAATATTCGTAAAGTAGAAGTTTGACTTGATAGAGGGTTTTTATGTTTCATTATAACAAAATATTTGTGGATTTGAAAGTTTCAGTAAATCTGTGGGAGGTTATCATGACTGAAATACTGGGTATCAGTTTGATTTCGGTGTACGATGGACATTTAGTTCATTGAGTGATCAGAAAAAGCATAATTATTATGCATCAGCCAATAAGGAGTGATTTAAGTTGCATAAAAGTAACAACTAACATTTTAACGCTTTTGCCTAAAACCATATATTGACTAGAAATCTAGACATTCACTTCGCGTGAAAAAGATTCGATTCATATATACTGTATACAAATAAAAATTTGATAGTCAATACCAACTTTTCATATTTCCGTCTTTGCACACGGTTTATTATCACTCAAATATCAAAGGACAAAAATGTTTGATTGTACGTGAGCACATCAACTTTGATTCGTATCTTTCAGTACGGAAACATTTTCAGTACTTGACAGATAGTAGCTATATTTGGTCACATCAGAGGTTGAATATTAACTAAATGTGTTAAGATAAGACTCTTTTAAATAATCATTTACGTCATCATTATTGACATTTAAAGCAGAAAACTAATGGTTTTACATAGCAGGGGTCTACATAACCGCTCTAAGATCACTACATTCGCAAAGGTCATTGAGGCGTACACTGTAAGTTTGCTTTCATGTCACGTATTCATCCTGCTAATGGAAATGTTATACTTCCTT
Organism: Mya arenaria; assembly: GCF_026914265.1. NCBI lineage: Eukaryota > Metazoa > Mollusca > Bivalvia > Myida > Myidae > Mya > Mya arenaria. Next base: position 34,553,000 of record NC_069132.1, on the reverse strand, counting down.
AACAGGAAATTGGCAACAGATCAAGACAGAAGGGATTTAACAGATTTCCCGCAATCGACTTTGAAATGTGTCCTCTTCTCACATTGATAAATTAACAGCCGTTTTTCTTCCATATGGTTGTTTACAATTTCCAATTTTCCCGGTTTTCGGTCTTGTAGGAATTATATAAAATATGTCAAATTTTAATTTTTATACATTTTTTTAAACACTTAAACATTCCGTAACAACATTTTGTTTTTGATTTGGACGACCATCACCACTGTTTTAGACAAGACAGACACGAAAATGACCAGCTTTAATCGGGGTCGACAAAAATGATAAAATGCTTATTGCAGCAAATGAGGTTACCGCTTTGAAAGCATTACAATTTTGGCGAATAAGAACAGCGAATTATAAAAGGTAAAGACATCAGCAAAAAATACAAATATCAAATAAATCACAACATTTTAAGTATTGTGAACTGTCCTTTTCAGTTATATTACATTATTTACGGTAAGCATTTACAAGCATATATACTTTATGTTTTTGATGTTTTGATATTTCACGGTACAATATATACACTTGCATATTCGATCAACAAGCTAGAACAAAATCCAGTTGAGTTTTGCTGCATGCTTCCGGACACCGCTAGCGTCCAGCCACTACCGCTTTAGGTAAGGTACGTCCCTCGATAGAAATCATTTAATTGTAACGTATACGCTTCATCAGAGTAATATGCATTAAGCATTTCAGTCTGGCAACGAATTATTAAAGATGATAAAATAAAGACATCAGCAAAATATTAAGCAATTAATTCTTGTTTAAGGCACAACTGCGCACAGTTCAGTTCAGAAGATAATTCACGGTTGAGTATGTGTGACTGTAAATAAGTACAGTGTAATGCATATTGTGCAGTACATATCATTCATATTATGATTAGAGTTCAGAATCTGCTCTTTAGATTATGGAATACATTCTGTTTACAGACAAAATAAAACGTCTTATTTGGATTTGCTGTAAACCTTAATGGCGATGAATAACAGAAATTTATAGGATGAAATTTCCTGATATTGTCATATATCGTTCCATTATGCCTTGCGTTCAGCTATGGATAAAAGAAGCTCTTGTAAGCAAACTATTTATTTCTGTATTCCTCTTTTATCGAAGCGCATATACTGAAAGTGGGGAACAAAAACGCACACAATAACTATCATTGGCGACTGTTTGCCTTAACTTAACGCAGGCCTGGATTCGTGTTTGCACAAACAATCTTCGTAAATGGCTAGTAATTATAAGAATGCCAAAGGTGAAGATTCAAGTAAAGTGTCCATGCGGTGCACACGATAGCTTCTAAATATAGAATATATATTTTTTGAAATATCTAAAGTGAATGTCATCAGGCAAGATTCCGTTCTTTGAATGACATACCAATTTCTAACCGTTTGACAAAAAATAGGGAGAAATCCCTCCATCCATAGAGCAAGGAGTGTAATGAATGTAATCCTTCGGCGTTGGTTAGGAATCTCGATGCCGTAAACGGAACACCGGAGACGCTCAGACTGGAGTGGCTGTAGGTCTCCATGGTTGGAGTCCTTCAACGGAGAGCAGTACACTTTGTCCCCGGGGCTGCAGTGTGCATATGAATGATACTACTGCTTTCCAATCCCTAGCTCAAATTCAGAAAATGAGATTCTCCGGATGTATTTCGAGGGAATGTTTTTAGCTCTTTGTAACCGCTTACATCGGTACAAGCCCGTTTTACTATTAAATTAATATCGATAACTTGCAATGAGAGACACTATTTTCAATATGTTTCTAATAGCTGAGTAATTTAATTTGTCCGTAGATTTGAGGACCTTGCCTGATTGTTTGATACTTACCTTTTTGCACTACTCTTTTACCAGAATGAATGACGAATTTGGCATTGATTTTAGTTATGTCAGTCATTATTTGGGACACACTGCTTGGAGCGTAATCTATATGTATTATGTCATATATATGCTATGGCGTCCTCCTCCCCCTCCTCATCTACCGTCGGTGTTGCATGCTTTTCAGTATTGGCATGACTGTTTGATAAGTTGAAAAAATCACTTTATAGTGGTCTCGTAGCGACACAGCTGTACCGCTAGTTGCGTCTAAAATATATGCTGTCATCATCGTTAATTATCCGAAGTTTGAAATTGTTCAAATCGTAATAGAGCGCACTGTTGGCGGGTTTAGGGAACGAATGTCGGCCGCAATTGTTGCAAGTTTCGACGGACCTTTAGCGATTCGGCACGATCTTGTCTACTTGGCGCAAAGTTTTAGATGATCAAAACTTTTCTCGAAAGTCACTCTTCTAGCACCGAAAGGCCATACTTGCTGTCCTGACGGAAGTCAGACCAAAGCATGACCCATCAGGATCTGGGCATATGTGTTGTCTCCGTGTGGTTTGCAACCATGATAAGCGCTGTAATTTCTTCATTGTCGTTCTTCCTTTGTTTTAACGGATGTGACGAATCAAGATATCAAAGGCGATGTCATTGCTCATCATAGAACTTTATATCAGCGTTAATGTCAGTATCAGTTTATTGCCATCCTCCGCAAGCTTTATTAGAGTGTCATGTCCACTACTGTGACATTATCTAGTTATTTAATGATAAGATACAATTAATGCATGAGTGAATGGAAAGGATGTGGTAAGAACATATGTTATCTGTATGCATATTACACACATTAATACTAAGAAAACCTCGGTACAGACCATTAATACAATTGCCTGAACCTTAAGTGGAAATCTGCACAGACACTGACAAAACATTCTGACGATGGCTGGAAATGAACTCAGCCAGCATGATCACTACAAATTTTGAAATATTTAGACCAATCGCCTACAAGAGTATTTAATTGTAACATCGCGATTTTGTTTAAAGAAGAGTCGTCTCTTGGCTAAAGAAAAAGAGTATTGTGGTTGCCGACGATGCGAATAGCGGTACTAACGCAATTTATAACCGGATATGACGAAGAGCAGTTTTGCATACGTACATTTGTTAATGTGCAGGTTCGAACATTTTTTGTTTTCTTTCTAACAACAACTGAAACCATGGCTGATTCATTGAACATTGTTATCACTTAAATGCTAATGTTTTATAACAAGTTCAAACTCTCAATACATTTCCTGCGTACCATAGATGTGTTAGCTTAGAATGGAACCGTATGACAAAAGCTAAGAAGCATATGCTGTACGCTTTCGTCCCGTCACTAACAGGTTTGATGTCATTTTGACATATTAAAAACGACTATATGTTTTGGTATACAAATGTTTAATTATTCCTTACTACTGCTGCCTTCATAGAGCTTACCTTGATGACATCAATATCAAAAAAGAAAATGCTGCTTTAGTTATCCAATTCCAGATTGATTGTGTAGATTATACTCTTTGCAAGTTCAATTTCAACAATCCCTAGACGGAGCGATAAAGTATCAAAGCCTAGTACAAGTGAGAATATTGAATGCACCTGATATTAATCTAGATCATCTGCTTTATATAGCCATCCCGATCCCGCCCTCGCCTTTTGAAAATGTGCAAGAAAAAAACGCGACTTAAATGTTTTCCATATTTCGCATATTTGCTTTCAAATTTGTATTTCTTTTGATCACATGTTTACCCTTGTTTCGCCATAATCAACTGTATGTTGTGAAACTCCAAAAACGCTGCAAAATCAATATAAAAAGCGACAGCGAATAACTGTTCTGTACTATCAGTATGACGTCATCAAACAGTGTACTTATCTTTTTCTTTGTTAAAATTGTTTGTTATTCATGTTGTTGGCTATTTTACTATTTATTTTTATATTTGTGACTAGTTAATCAGAATTAAAACTTGAGAACTGCTTGCTGTTTTTGTCATTTTTATTTGAAACTATTAATGTGGCGCATCGATGACATTCCACTCTGAGTACTTTGACTGTAAAATGGGTTTAGAAAGTGGAACTATATTTTAATAAAAAATACCATTTTAAGCATGTTATAAAAATGATCTGACACTCGTTGTCATTTCATACAAGATTTTATTAAACTTGATGTCAGATCCTGCATGTATTGGAAAATTATTGTGTTTTCATTTTATATTCATTTTTATTTTAATTTTATATTCGATAAAAGTGATACGGGCTTTATTGCATAGTTTTCATAGTCTTTCTGCAGAAAAAAACGCGATATTTATTGTTGGATCGGCGCCTCTCTTTCATTGACTACTTAGAGATTTAACTACATAAAGTACTGTTCACAAACAAACAAGTGATAATGCGAGACTTGACATTGACTTAAGTGAATCTTTTTGTCTGGAAAAACAGCAACAACAACAACGCGGTATTGATTTTTGAATCGGCACATTTTTGTTCGTTGACTACCTAGAGTTTAAACTACATAGGGTACTGTACAAATTGACAAAAAGGATGCAATATTTGAAGGGCTTTATTGCATCTTATTTAATAAGCTTGTCAGCAGTAAAATGAGCGCACCTTTTTCATTGCCTTTCAGGTGATTCACTAAAAAGTACTGGATAACTTGAAAAAAGATGCGACAATTCTGCTAACGAAAATCGCGTTTTTTCTTTGACATTTAAATTGCGAGGTGCGCCATCAAGATGATTACCTCTTGTTTTTCTGTAATGAAGCACTTGGTCATAGTTTGAGTAGTTGTCTCAAAAGAAGAAAATAAGAAACATAAATCACACATATCGACATACTTCCAAGCATGTTGACTTTGCTCTACCGTTCTTCAAACAAGAGCTTGTATTGCATGTCAGTGGATATTTGTGTTATCTCGATTTTTCAAATTGTTGTCAAAGCTAGAAATCCAAATCTGCGGGTAGAACCATGCTCAAAACCCCATCATATAACTTATATGATACAGGTTATAAATAAAATATTTATTTTTGCCCACATCAATTATGTAGGTTATGTTGTTAGTAAATTGTATATTTCGATTTTTTTATTATAGTTTATCCGATATAACTAAATATTGCTCAAACCTACACAACATATTCTTGTCGACAAACATATAATTTAAAGCTTAATTGTATTTACTATAATTTGATTAAGTGCTGTGTAGAGGGCAATACTACACGTCGATCAAATTCTCTTGAAAATTCTAAAATGTTCTTCCATTTAAACTAATAAATGGCAGCTTCGGAATGTTTCCGAATATCAAGCTCTCCGTGACTTTACCTATGAATTATACAACCGGTAATATACCAATATGTCATAGTGTTTGTTATTTTCATTATGTCACGATGGGGATATTATATAATTGTGAAAGAGCCTCGCCCTCAATCTCTCTCGAATTCGTTAGACGGAAAATTTTATCATTTGTTCGAATTATGAGAGTTAAATAGGTCACGGTCACCTTTAATGCGAAAAAGTAAGTAAAGCTTCTCCCAATGATATCTCAACAATGCCTGGACCTATTATCATCAAACTCGACATGGAGGCTGGGCCTGACCAGTAGATGACCCCTATTATATTTTAGGAGTCATCAGATCAAAGGTCAAGGTCACAGTGACCTTGAACGAAAAAAGCTTGTCTGTGTGATAACTTGACACTGCCTGAACCCATGGCCCTAAAACTTGGAGGTCCATGCATATTTCATTCGATTACCCAAATAATCCTGATAACATGGCGCTCAGGGGGGCACAATGTTTGACAAACATCTCTTGTTCTTGTATTGTTGCACATTGCACATTGACAAATCCGTTGGGTTTGTTTGCACTGTCTCGTCCATATGATTTTGTATAATGTTCTGCTATTTTTCTCTTTTTTTTCGGTATTATTCTGCTTTGTATAGGTTTGCACTGTGCTTTCCATCTCATTGTGGTATTGTTCAGACCATAAGTTTTCATGAAGGTTTTCGTCAATCTATAACTATTTATAATATAAATTGCTAAACATAATAATCATAACAAACTGGTTAATTCTATCGCAAAAACATTTCCGGAACATTAGCATTGAAGCAATGTTTATGACAGATTGTCATCGAGTGATATGAAAGACAAAGGATCAATTTACAAAAAATCAAGAGAAAGTTGATAGCTTTAACAAAACAAAACAATGTTTTAGTACCACATGTATTATGTTCTGTTATTGTAAAGTAAAGTAATGTTGTTCAAAGGTTTGTAGTCTGCATCAACCAAAATGGAATTTTGTTACGAAATTAGTGACACGGCAACGTTGTTACCTTGCACCAGAAATAGTCTAATTGTAATAATGATATTGGAAACAGGCGGCTCTGCCTTATCTCGCAATAAATCGATGACGGACGCGATGAAACACAATTGTCTTTGTAAGTTGGTCCATAAAGTGCTTTAGCCTGGAAAATACTGAGAGTTCATCACCATTAACATGTCATGATAATGGAGGAGTAAGATTTTATAACTTTGAAACCATTTCTTGAAACGTGTAAACTGACATTGAGATAATAGATTATGATTTCTTATAGCACAAACATCAGGACAAATTGATGGTCAAGGGTCATTTGCTTACTTATTTTGTCTCGTACTTACTTAATGATTTTTTAATGCTATTCACTCAGAATGGTATTGCATTTGTGTCATAATATAACCCATACACTATCAAGATAACGTAGAAAAATATTGGCAATCATGAGATTTTCAACAAGATTTTAATCAGTTTTCTCATCCTTTGACAAAAAGTGTTTTCTTTAAAGAACCAAATAATGTCTATCCTGGAATAGAATGATAATATAAAAGAAACTCATGTATTGCAAATTCCGTTTAAATTTCACTTAAAATATTGATATAATGGAATGTTGTTTTGTCAAGCAAAACTCAGTCAAAATAATATTTAAAGGCCAATCATAATCATAACAAGGTTTTTTGATGGCATATATAATTTGATATAGTGATCAAAATACATAGTATCTATAGAATTGCAGAATGTATGGGTAGCATTGGATTAAATTGATACTGAATAAAGGTCAATACAATTTCAATAATATACTTCTCAGTTAAATAAGGCGAAACTGTTTTTATATTTAGTTTAGTATATAACAAAATGTTTGACATCCGCATTTAATTTACAGAATCAAAGCCAGGTAGACAATTATAGTAGTTGGTTCAATATTTATGCTATTTAACAAGATTGTTAGGATATTGGGCACCATTGTATCGACGGAGTATGTTTATTAACTATTATTAAACCAACATCCAAATAGCGTGATCATTAATGGATGGTGTAACCTGGGAACGGTCAATGAACCGCGAGTTCACTGGAACACAAAGACACCAGGCCCCAATTTCTCAAAGCTTCTTAAGTCCCTTATAACAACATTAAGATAATCTCAGTATGCTTTTTTCATTAATTCGCATAAAATGTATTCTTTAAAGAATTTTTATTGTTTAAATAGTAACTTTATGATACACATTTTTTAATTGATCAAAATTTAAATCAAATATATATTTTGGCTTCTTGAAATAAGCTACGTAAGCCTGTTAAGCTAAAGAAGTTTCGAGAAATTGATACTAATGAATTATACTCTATAAAGTTTTTTAACGCATAACCACATGTCTAACAAGACAAAATAACAATACAAGCCTCGTGAGGGCCAGAATCAACTAGAAAACAATAAAGAAAAAAGTAACATATTAGCTGGTAAAATTATTTCAAGTATTCAACTACCGGATACAGACATTTCCTGCACACGATTGGAACCAAATCGGAACCACAATCAAACCATACAAATTAACAATTGTGATGTATACGTTGAAGTGTCGATTTTCTTAAACCCGATTTATGTGTCATGTGCCATTTTTATGATAAAGCTGCGTTTATGTTAGCTTGGTAGAATTAAATATAAACGATTTCAATTATGAAATAAAAACTACAGAGACAACCTTGGTATTCGAAAATTAAAAATAAATCATTTTGGGAGGCACAGGGCAAGGGCTCAAAGGGCAATGATCTCGAGACACAAACATATAAACACCACACACAAATACAAACAACACAAACAGATAAAACACTGGTCAGAATAATTATACTGATAAAAGATAAGATTATCGCTTTTGAACGGTCAGTGAAACCCGAGTTCACTGGAACAGGAGTCTACCGGGGGCCCACAACACTACGTACTAAACTAGAGGTCTTATTAAGAGTATTTTTCTCGATCTTCTTTGCCTGATCTGGGGTAGATTTTCGAATATTTAGTTTTGTTTGTAGGACTAACATTATTGTTCCTCCAAAAACTTTTTTCCTTATTTGGCATAAAGTTTAACATGTCCGCGGGACTTTATCCAGAAATAAGTGTAACGTTTTTAACTATAGAATAAAAATGAAAATTATTTGATAGTTTGTTATCTGTAAGAATCAACCGCTGGGTGTCTTAAGCAATCAAAATAAGTAATATTGAAAAAGAATATGCATTCGTGCAGTAAAATGTCTACATTATAGAGCGTTTCTTATGTTTCATTATAAAAAGAACTCATATATTTGATGGTTTCTGTAAAAAACTATAAAAGTGCATTAGGGTTATCATGACTGAAATAAAGGTATCAGATGGATTTCGGTGTAAGATGGAAATTTATTTCAACGAGTGATCAGGAAAATCAAAATTATCATAAAATAGTTAATACAGATTGCAAAAAAATAAAAAATAACATTTTCACGTTTAATATATATGCAAAAAGCTACAGAAACATGCTCAGTAGCAAAAAGTTTAAACATAAACCCGGTTTAGTGGCAATGGGCAACGCCAAAGACATAGAACACAAATTCACAAACAAGAAACATAGAACAGCACACAATTCTACAAACAGCACAGTGCATAAATACTATATATATATATATATATATATATATATATATATATATATATATATATATATATATATATATATATATATATATATATATATATATAGTATTTATGCACTGTGCTGTTTGTAGAATATATTATTATATATTATTATTATTATATATTATATATCTGATGATTATAAAAGAAAAGTCCATTTTTGCAAATGGACATTTAGCTTATCTTTCATAATAGCTATTTCACGTTCGATATTGATTCGAATATATAAGTATTTTTCAAAATTTTGGAAGTAAGGAATTGTTTCTCTGTTTTTTGAACAGAAAATGTAGTATTTTAGAAGTATAACTATGAAGTTAATGCAGCTATAGTTTCTTTCAACGTTTATTCCTAATAACACGTATTCATCCTGCTAATGGAAATGTTATACTTTCTTCACGGAGAAATGGCGACAGATCAAGACACAAGGGATTAAGCAGATTTACCGCAATTGACTTCGAAATATTTCCTCTTCTCATATTGATAAATTACCAGGCGCCGTATATCTTCCAAATGATTGTTTTTTTTTATTCAAACGTATTCATACAGCTATACGTAGAAAACATTCGACATGTATTCACAAAAGTATCTTTCATATGAAGAAACCTGTTGTTTTGCGATTTTCTGATAGCGAAAAAAAAGGGGGGGGGGGGTTGGGCTAAAAAATAAAAAAATAAAGAAAATGCCCATAAAAGGATTTAAATAAAAAAGAAAACAGACAAACTGGCTTTCTAAAATGTATTATATATCTGATGATTATAAAAGAAAAGTCCATTTTTGCAAATGGACATTTAGCTTATCTTTCATAATAGCTATTTCACGTTCGATATTGATTCGAATATATAAGTATTTTTCAAAATTTTGGAAGTAAGGAATTGTTTCTCTGTTTTTTGAACAGAAAATGTAGTATTTTAGAAGTATAACTATGAAGTTAATGCAGCTATAGTTTCTTTCAACGTTTATTCCTAATAAAACATTTTTTAAATTTAGTTCGATTCTAATATTTTTTGAGTGGAGAAAGCGTTTCAATTCATTCCACAGGTCTTGTATGATATAATACTCCCAGAACATGTGGTTTATTATTTCCAAATAATTGTTAACAATTTCAATTTGTTCTGGTTAGGGAAAATATATAAGAATGTCAAATTTCAATAGTTATACATTTTTTAAAACTTTTTCTAACATTTATTTTGTTTTTGAATTGGACAACACCATCTCTTTATATGTCCCGAGAAACAAATAATAAACAGGTTTAATCCGGATCGACAACATGATCATGACATGCTTTTCCAATGCAAATTTAGGTAACCGTATTGACACCATTCTTATTTGGACAAAGAATCACAACTAATTATAAAATATTTCAGACATCAGGAAAATACACAAACGTCAAATCAATCGCAGCATAAGTATTGTGAATTATCGTCTTAATTTATATGACTTTTATTTAAGGTAAGCATATAGATGTGTTGGTTGGGGGCGTGCTCCCGGACACCACTAGCAGCACCTGGCCTAAACCATTTTAGGCAATGTACCAGACTTGATGAATACCTGCTTAATTTAAACGCATATGCTTTATAACAATTACATGCTCTAACCATTTAAGGCAACCAGTGACAACAAATTAGGATTATAAATAAATACATCAGCGAAATACCAAGTCAAGTATCTATGTTTAATGCACGACTGTGCACAGTTTATATCAGAAGTAAATTGACGGTGGAGAAAGATTTATTTACTTATAAATAAGTACAGTGTAATGCATATTATGCAGTCGCTACATATCATTCATGTTTGCACTAGAAGAACGAAGTCAAAACCTGTTTTGATAATATTTGGGCCAAAACAAGAATAATGAAGATAAAATAATACGTCTTATTTCGATATGATGACAACCTTACTGGCGATAAATAATTAAAAAAATCCTGATGTTAATATCATTCGTCGTTTCTTTAACACGGTTTTAGGACCATATTTGACATATTAACTGTTGTAGTATTATTGGCGTTATGCCCTCAGCTTAATTATGGATAAAAGTCGGTCAAGTAAGCAAAATATATTTTCTGTATCCCTCTTTTATCGTAGCGCATATCCTCAAAGTGGGGAACAAAATCGCACACATAAGCTTCCGTGGACGACTGTTTGCCTTAACTAAACGCAGGTCTGGATTCGTGCTTGCACAAACGATTCTCGTAAATGGCTTGTTAATTATTCTCAGAATGACAAGGACTTGCCCAAGGTGAAGCTTCAAGGGAAGTGTCCATGTTGTACAAAAGGCTGAAGAAAAGTCGTCCGGAAAGATTTCGTTCTTTGTATGACATTCCTTTTTTTTAACAAATTGACAATAGCAGCAAAAACATTGATTGCCCAAACCGTAGTATCTGTTTCATTCGTACATACATTAGGCGAGCATGACAAAATAATTCAATGCCATCCATATGTATCGGTAAATTGGCAATACTGTATAATCATTTCACGTTTACTAAAGCCATCAGACAAAGTTGTTAATCTATAATATCTGTATTTGTCTTAGCCCCTCCATTAAATAGGGACCAATCCCTCCATCCATAGAGAAAGGGGCGTGATTGAACGTAGTTCATTGGCGTTGGTGGGGGATCTCGATGTCGAAGACGGAACAATGGAAACGGTCAGACTGGATTGGCTTTAAGTCTCCATGATTGGACGCAACGTCATTCAACAGAGAGCAGTGCACTTTGTTCCGGAGGCTATATGTATGCAGTGGAATGATATTACTGTTTCCCGTCCCCTAGCTCAAATTAAGAAAAGGAGTTTCTCCGGAAGTATCTCGAGGGAAATTGTTTTCACTCTTTGTAACCGCTTACATTGGTACAAGCGCGTTTCACTATTCATTTGATATTGATAAATGATAATGAAAGACACTCTTTTCCGTATGATTTCGATAGCTCAATAATAGTGTTCATTTTACCTTTTTGCACTACTCTTTTGCCAGAATGAATGACAGATTTTGCATTGATTTCAGAAATGTCAGTCATTTTAATGGACACACTGCTTCGAGCGACATCCATGAATTGTGTTATATGTATGCTATGTCGTCCTCCTCCTTATCTTCCGTCGGTGTTGCATTCTTTTTCAGTATTGGTATGACTGTCTGATAGGTGAAAAGTCACTATATAGCCGTAGCGTAACTGTATCGCTAGTTGCGTCTAAAATATATGCTGTCAACATCGTCAATTTTCTCACTGTTTGCGGGCTTAGGGTACGCATGTTCTTAAGCCCTGAGCAGGCATTGTCATAGCTCATATAACTTTATAGAGTATTGCCGGAAACAATAAACAAATGCCAGTATCAGTTTATTGCCATCCTTCGTAAGGTTCATTAGAGTTTCAAGTCCACTTTGCACTGCGACACTATTTAGTAAAATTTTTAAATTAGAAGATACAATTAATGTTTGAGCGAATGTTAAGTGTGTGGTAAGTACGTATGTTATCCGTATGCGTATAACACACATGACAACTTAGATAACCTTGATGCAGACCATTAATACAATTACCACATATTAATATTGCTTGACGCTATGTGCATTATCGAACGTCACACATATCTAAATCATCTTCAGGTCTTTAAGCAAATAATGGGGCATGACAAGCCCTGACTATAGGTGTAAAGTTTCACAATACTTGAAAACAGTAAAAAAACATTTGTTATATTTCATAACAGTTTCATATCAGCTCGAGCCCTCGGCGTCAAATAACAAAAATAAAATGCACTTTAGACTATAGAGACACTATGATCGGGCGGAGGGGACAATTCTTAACTTAGATGTCTGATTGATAACAGGTTGGAGGAATACTTCTTGCCGAATAATAAAGACACAAACACTCATGGTTACGACAAGAGATGTATCTTATCGTAATTGTATAGTTTGAGACAATCACTCATATATATGTAAATTCTAAAATAAAAAAGGTGTGCAATAATAATCCTAATTACAAAAGGCTATAGGTATAACTAGTCATATGTGGCCTATTTAGCAATTTTTATCTTCAACGAACAATTTGGTCATTATATTTTACAACAAAATCTAAAGTTAGGCATTTAATTTTATGTTTATAGTGAATAAAATAAAAAGAGGTGCAATCAAGATGATTCAGTAGCTCGACCTCTTGTTTTCCTTTAATGACACACTTGGTCATACTTTAAATTATTGTTACAAAAGAAGAAAATTAAAAACATAAATTGCAAACATTGACGTATTTTCCAGGCATATTACCATTGGTTTACCGTTCTTAATACACGAGCTCGTTTGATAATGCATCGAAGTTGTATTTAATGGTTATTTCCAGCACTCATTGGTGCGTTTTTCAAGCCTTCATATGATTTGATCTATGTTTTGCTGTGATTTATGGTTTACCAATTTTCAAACGTGAATAATTATGTAGTCAAGACAAAGAAATCCAAAGCTGCGGGAGTAACAGTTGAACCATCATTGGCACCCCAGCGTATTTATAACGTATATGTACATGAACCTGTAATATCTCATTCTTCATCATCTTCATTTTCAAACAGCCGAAATAAATAATGTAGGTAATGTTGTAAGTAAATTGTATATTTCGATTTTCACCAGTCTATTTATTATAGTTTATCCGATATAACTAAACATTGCTTAACTCTACACAACATTTTCCATTCGGAACTCCTCGGCCATTTTTTCAAAAACAACCTCGGATGTATGCCGGTACATCTGTTGAAGTAGTCCGTATTTTTTTGAATAAAAGCATTAATAAAATGTAGTGTTTAAGAGTTGTATTCATTGCTCTCAGTTTAAATTGATTGCCAGTGAAGTGTATTATTGCAAACATAATTACGATTCCCAAGAGTTAAGTCCTAAATTTTAACTACTAAATAAGATTACTACGCGATCTATTTGCAGCGGACTTAAACGTACCACTTTTTAAGTATGTAAACCGTCCATATACATCCGAGGTTGTTTTTGAAAAAATGGCCGAGGAGTTCCGAATGAACATTTTCTTGTCGACAAACACAGAATTTAAAGCTTAATTGTATTTACCTTAACTGGATTAAGTACTGTTTAGAGGGTCATACTACACATCGATCAGTTTATCTTAACAATTTTGAGATTTTCATCCATTAAAACTATTAGATGGCAGCTTCGGGTTATTTCTTATACTTAAGATGTCCGTGATTTTACAACTTTGAATTATACAACCGGTAATTTAACAATATTTCATCCGTGAACTAGTGTTTCTTATTTTCATAAGATCACGATGTGGACATTATATTATTGCGAAAGAGAGTTGCTTTCAATCTCTCTCGAACTCCTGAGTTTAAAAACCTTTTTAATTTAATTGAATTATGAGAGTTAAAGGGCTCGCTAATGTTTTGGCACCAACATATCTTTTTTTTGGTTATGCATCCGGAACACTCATATTAAAAAGATTTTACTCTATTTTCAATTGAATTAAAAAACCTGGTTGTAGATGGGAGAGAACCAACGATGATACAGTCAAGAAAATTGAAAACCGAACCTTATCCACTCGCCCACAGAGACTCATTCTAAGCGCATGAATATTGAAACCTTCATTGAAAACATTGGTAGATGTAAGTTTTTTTAACACTCCTTATTTATGAAGTGTCGTAATTATTTCGTAATACAACAAACCTGTAAAAAGGCAATTTACAAACCATCAACGAGTCCCTTTAATTTGTAATTTTCTTTCGTCTTGTTACCCTCGTATTTCATTTGTGCTAAGTTGATAGCTTTAATGTATCAAAGAACACTGACGACGTATACCTTTTCATTCTTAAGACAAAATAATTCAGGGCCAATAAAACATACATATGACTTATTCTGTGGGTGTTTCAATATCATATAAGTTTTATTCATACCCTTTGAACATCTTAGTCTAATTATGTTTCTTTTGTATTTTCTGATATACGCTCAACATTGCCTATTGAATTTAGATTTCCCAAGTGAATATATTAAAAGGTTAAAATGTCGCAGGGAATCTTACACGATTGTCTTCGAGCATTGCCATTTCATTGACCTTTCGGTATTTTCCATTGTGTCTCATTCATTTTTCTTACAAGCTTAAGATAAAATTATAACCTATCGCAAAATATACCAAAATTTGGTGAAGGTTTTTGTTTGACCCCAAATACCAAATTGACTAGCCTATTCTGGTATTGTTCTGCACTATCTCGTCCATTTCTGCATTGTCTCATTCATTTAATTATCCGACATTATACCGTCTAGTCCATATGATTTTTCAATATATTCTGTGTTTATTGTTTATTTAATTCGGTATTACTCTGCATTGTTTGGGTTTGCATTGTGCCTTCCATTTCATTCTGGTATTGTTCAGAACAATTTGTGAGGGGTCGCGTCAATCTATAACTAGTTATCATAAAAATCTGCTAAACAGAATCATCATAACAAACTGGTTAATTATATCGCAGAAAAATACATTTCCGAAACATTAACATTGAAGCAGTGTTTATGACAGATTGTTGACGAGTGATATGAAAGACATACGATCAATTTACTGAAAATCAAATTGATAGCTGAAACAACCAAAAAAAAAACGATGTTTTAGTACCACATAAATTATATTCTGTCGATGACATTTCAAAGCAAAGTTATGTTCAAAGGTTTGTAGTCTGCATCAAACAAAATATCATTAAGTAACCAAATTGGTGACACGGCAACGTGGTTAATATGCACCAGCAAAAGTCTTATTGTTATACTAGTATTAGAAACTGGCGGCTCTGCCTTATCACACAATAAATCTATGGCGGACGCGATGAAACACAATTGTCTTTGTAAATTGGTCCATAAAGTGCTTTAGCCTGGAAAATACTGAGAGTTCTTCACAATTAAAGTGTCATGATAATGGAGGAGTAAGATTTTACAACTTTACAACTGTTTCATGAATCGTGTAAACTGACATTGAGAGAATAAATTATGATTTTTTATAATACAAACATTAGGACAAAATGATGGTCAATGGTCGATTGCTTGCTTATTTTGTCTTGTTCTTACGATTTTTTCATGTTATTCACTTAGAACGGTATTGCATTTTTGTCATAATGCAACTCATACAATATGAAGATAACGTAGGAAAATATTGTCAATCATGAAATTTTCAACAAGACATTAATCTATTTTCTTATCCTTTTGAAAAAAGTGTTTCATTTATGTAAAGAACAAAAGCATGTCGTACCCTGGAATAGAATGATAATATAAAGGAAACTCATGTATTACGAATTCCGTTTAAATTTCACTTAGAAATATTGATATAGTGGAATGTTGTTTTGTCAAGCACAACTCAGTCAAATAATATTTAAAGGCATATTGTCACAACAAGGTTGATCGATGGCATATATTATTTAATATAGTGGTCACAATACAAAGTGTCTATATTTATTTAAATATCTGATATATCAGTTACGGGTAAGGTAAATGTTCGTCAAGGCAAATGTTTGGAATGCAGTATTTATAGAAATGCAAAATGTGTAGCATTGGATTAAAT
The DNA here is from genome assembly GCF_026914265.1 of Mya arenaria. Classification (NCBI taxonomy): domain Eukaryota; kingdom Metazoa; phylum Mollusca; class Bivalvia; order Myida; family Myidae; genus Mya; species Mya arenaria. Next base: position 34,536,642 of record NC_069132.1, on the reverse strand, counting down.
TGATTCTGAGTGAATTAAAATGCAGTTTTTGACTTCTCCGTTTAATAATGCGACACTGTTTTATCGTTTAGTATCGCTTAGAGATAGACATACTTAAAAAAAAGTTCTGATTTGATCGAAGATGTAAAATGACATTGATGGGTTGAAGTACGCGAATAGACCTGCCTATAAAATATGCTTTTTGCTTAAATATTGACCAACCAGAAATGTACAGCTATAACTTCTAACAATATGAAGTAAATCGATCGTGTAAATTATCAACAGCAGCAAGGAAATTCATACTGTCTTTTTTATTTTGCTAATTTACCACTTGAGCTGCATGACAAAGATATCGAGTTGATCATTTCGATAAACAAAACAATGGAAATTACTGGGACATGCCCAGAAGCTGAAACGTTATCCAATATCATGTTAAAAGGCACAAAAATCAATGCCAAATAAACACCAAAGAAGAAACACATCACTTTAAGACAACAATCTTAAAACGACTTGAAAAATATCGACAGTGGTAAATCTTGGGCTTCTGCCTTCGCAGTCAGTGACCATGGAGTCAAATTTCACTGTGGTTGTAAACCTGTTTACGGGCGGCAACACTCAATTAAACAATGAGTATGTTTTTTTTGCAAATTGTAGATTCTTTAAAATCTGACTTTTATATGTTACTGTTTAAACCTTATACTTATTTACATAATAAGCAATGGCATGACCTCACAAAACTTAATGCCAACAACATAACGGACTTATATCTCGAAATAGAAGATGTTTTGAAAGCTTAATGAACGAACAGTTTCTGCGATGTCTTCGAAGCTATGTTTTATGATTTGACCTTGGTAGGGCGAAAAAAACTTTTATGCTTCTACGTGCCCTCAAGGTATATCATAAAAAATGAAAATAGAAAATGCAGGCAAAACATGTAGTTTTTATGTTATTACATCATTCCTTCACTTTCTGCTTTGATAAGTTGTAAACAAGACTAATCAGCAATAAATCCATTTTTCCTTGCTGTCTTGCATAATTTAAGTTTGACTGTTATTACTTACTATATGCACAATTTTTACCTACCGTTGTATTACAAAACGTCAATTAATGTAGCTATTATAAAATGTTAAAAAGACATTAAAAACGGAAAACAGGTCATATATCACAAAATAAAATACAGATAGGATCTTCCTCCGTATAGTGTAGCATTTCTACTCCGTATAGAAATATATTGGTTTATCTAAAACATTGCATTCATCTTTAAAATAGAATTAAGCATGTGCTCGAATGCGCTTATGCATTTATTTTATACAAGAATCGTTTCAAAGCGCGCTGTACCTCGAATATAATGGATATGTTCGAAGCAAATCATTGATCTTGTTCCAACAACAACAGACACAAATAATACATCATTGAATATTTTCAATTTGAAGCCGTAATAAAACACGTTAAGATACTTTAAATATATTGAAAAGCACTCTGAGTGTCAAGAGCTTTTTTCATCTTTTGAAAAACAGGTAGAAAGCATGTTGGCAGAAAAGGCAGTTAAAAGCGTCCAATTTATTGTGCAGTATAACATTCAAACGATTCAACCAACTTTATAATCTGGAGAGTGTTGAAAGAAAACAAACTTTTAGTGTTTAAGATAGTCGTAGAACACACGCGCAGTATACGAAATACCATGAACGAAATATCGTAATCGCACTGCGAACACGCCGCAAACTGTGGAGAGAAAAACTGTTATGGCATCCCCCTTTTGTCGAACTTTGTCGCAACACCCCGAAGTTTGGTTTTTGAAGACGAGAACAGCGATAATATACAACAATATGCAACAATGTCAATGCCGATTGAACAAACAACCATACATACATACATGCAAAATCCTTATGATTGGTGTTTGCACGGAAGATTTTAAACAGTTTTAAAGCATCGATCAAGTATCATACCTTGACAGCTGAAAATTGTTTAATGCGTAATCGGGGTCACCGTAGGCGGGCTAAGGGGCCCTATGCAAATGGCTACACTGTTTGCAAGTTTGATAAACATTGAACGACCCTTGCCGTCATGTCTTATGGGTGTTACGTCTTGTGTTGCGAAATCTGTCTTGGACCAAATCGAAATATCACAGGCGATGTACATTGCCCACCAGAGCACTGTATGATATCGGAGTATTGCCTGATACAGTTAACAAATGCTAGAATCAGTAAAGTGCCATTACCTACAATCTTAATTTGAGTCTCATTTATACTTTGCACGTCGGAATTCTCTAGTAATTTGATGAGAAGATACAATTAATGCAGGAGTGATTGGATCGTCTGTGCTAGGACCATGATCATTGCCTGTGTCATGTATAATGGAATTAAAGAACAAAATCACATGTACCGATTAATTACTTCCGATAATGAAATGACGTCATCAGACAGATAGATAATGCATTTTACTATATGAACAATAGTGTCATTAAATGGGTGAACAGAAGATTTTTCCTATTAAAGATCTGCAGTTTAAGTACGTTGTAAATTTAAATCTAGAAATATTTATTGTCAAATGTTGTTGTCCTAAAAGCCTTTTCTCCTGTGTTTGTCACGAAATGTTTTGTTTTTTATGTGTGTTCATTGAACAGTTGTAGTCAAGGTCAAGTTTTATTTTACCCATCACAACACCATGAACTATAAGTATTAACACTTTGATAGCTGGCATTCATCAAGTAACAATACACACATTTTGATAGCTATACTGGGAAAAACTAAGACCAATCATTTCAGGACTAATTGAATAAATAAACATGAACATAATATGCCTAAAGAATAGGGAAAGAACTGCAAATCGTTGCCATGTTATGCATGTAGACATATTATGAATATAATACCTAACGTACTAGCATACATAGATAGCCTTCAAATTTTGGGAAAACAACAGTTAATGCTATAATCTCCAATGTAACTGATCTGACGCACTGTCCATTATGGTTTGTTACACAAAAATAAATCTTAAACACGAAAACAGCCATCTCGGTTTTATTAAAATTGTTAGCGTTTTCCAATCTGTAATAAGTATATTATAGACCACCTGATATGAACAACCTTCAGTTGGTGAATTTATTCAAAGAGAACCTAACCCTGGTGGGATACGATCAAATTACCTCTCTTTGATAAGATACGGACACCTTAACTACTAGATATGTCTCACCATTACCACTTATTGACAGTGATAATAGTGATAATAGTAATTAATAAACACTGTCGACGTCCACTGACAACGGTTTAGCTGGTATTCCGTTTGTAAGATTTCTCTACTCCAGAAGGACCTGCAGGGGAAGGACGCTATTTGGTTTGTTTTTAAAACCAAGTGCGAAAAACGTACGGGCCAAACAAAACGGCGGATTTATAAAAAAAAATGCGGTTCTGGTTAAAACCTTTGCCAGGGGTGGTATTCAATATCGGCCGAAATTTAATCCAAGAACGATGCAGCTAATCGGATTGCTCGTAATTAATAACGGAATAATACAGTGATTTGAGTCAATGATGTATGACCATGAGATTGCCTTAAGTTGTATGTTGAATACCAACCATGGTAAGTGGCCTTTTTATATTTTGAAAATGTATGCGTTCAGTATACAAATTGTCGGTTACGATGCCATTTTTGCCTTAACAAAATAACGCAATTTTATCACATTCAGAATAAAAAAATGTTTGGAAATCTGTGAGAGAATCCCTTTTCTAATGAAGTAGTCCAAATTCCCATACAAGATGCTTTGTCTTTCTCAATAAAATACAATACATTTAGTCATGGACTGAGTGCATGTTCTGGAAATAAATTCTTTATAAACCACACTGAAAAGGTCAACATTGCAGCGTTGGAAAAACATTGGAAGTTTTTGACATTCAAACGTTTAAGTTTGATAGGTCGGTTAAACATACCTCTAATGTATAACCTAATACACTCATAAAAAGGGTTGGGTTTTGGACGGAATCATCATGAAATCATCCACTTAAAATTAAATGAAGAATAATCTGGCGTGTCTTGATATTGCAGCTTAGTCACTAATAGAAATTGAGCAAGGCGCCATTATCCCTATTCTATGCCAATGATTTAGCTAAGAAATCATCATTCTTTTGCGGGTTGTTGTATTTCCGAAATCCATAGACTTCTAAATAAATCAACAAATCGATTACAAATATCATAAACTGGTTGATCATTGGTTTCTGCAGATTTAGATACAACCATCATATCTGAAATGAAGTTGATATAAATGTGTCGCCAAATTACGTGGTTCGAATGGAAACACTGAATTAGTTTCATTTTTTTCTAAAGGACTTAAGGCCACACCAAATTAATGTTTCGTTCCTCGGTTTTTTCAAAAAAAAATTGGAGCGAGCGAACGAAACAAATAAATACAATTTTGTCAAATTTCATAAAGACCGAATCGAGCGCAGAGCAATTTTTTTCTTATAGTCAATATAAATAAGATTGTTCAATAAAATTGCCTTTAAACACATTTGAATGCAATCTTGAACTGAACCTTTAAAGGATATTGGGAACATGTCCGAAAACATATTATTTATTCATCCGTTTTTGGTACACACATTATATTGATAGACCAAATTTCAAATTAAAACATATTTTTTTAGTATGACGATCATTTTTAATAAAAAAGAACGCTGCTTTTAGGAGAAAGTTTGAAAAGAATTATATAAATGTACCTCAATCACTTTAACATCATTTGCAACTGTATCTAGACTTTCATTAGGATTGATTTCGGAGTTTTTAAAATATCATATTTTACACTGGCATCATCAAACATCAGACATAAAAGTAGTACATATACATTTATATTTCTTAAGTTTATTTCGTTTTGGATATCACAGTAAATGCAATGGCATTTGCTTATCGAAATGAAAAGTTCAGAGTACTTTTATGGTTGTGATAATTTAAAAATTCCCGATTATGTTGTACAATAAATAAAAAATAAAGTGATAAACTTACGTTAGTCTTACCTATTTTTTGGTCGATCCGTATTAATACCGCTATTAAATAGATTAAAATTATGTGAAAAGATATTTGTTTGAAACTGTTGTTTTGTGAGAATTTGGTAAAAATGACGTTGATTCATCAATTTCGACCGATCAATGCACCATGTTCCTGTTAAGTGAAGTTGTCCTTTTCAGCATCGACGTCATACGGTAAATTTCTGGTCACTTGTTTTTTGACCTGAATCAATTAATAATTACTTGAGTCATTGTTCATCATTCCGATTTACATCCAAAAAGAATCCCTTATAACCCAATATTATAATTACCAGTGTCAGATACACATGTTTAATTGCATAATAATATTATTGATTCAATATATGATCCTTTAGTGCATGAAACCATGAACAATGACTTCCAGCATGGTCAGACCATATTTTTTGTAAAAATAAGATAATTTTCCAAAATTCGAGCCATATTGTTTATACCGGAAGCCGCCATTTTGATTGATTTTTTTGAACCAATACTAAGCCGATCGATATACAATATAAAACACCACGCATCGGTTACTTCCCTTTACATAAACACTTAATGTAGCGTAGAAAATATTTATCATTTCTTCAGGCTTTATTTTTTATTTCAAACAAACTTTGGCTGGCGATTAACATATAGGAGCGGGCACACCAAAAAACGAAAACAAAATGTTTACATTTTCAATAAAATAGGAGCGGTAAATCCGCGGAACGAAACATCAATTTGGTGTGGCCTTAATATAGTTAAGAATTTATCGAGCAAATAAAATATCATAAGTGCTCGTTATGTCAGAACATTGTGCTTCTGTATTCGGATGACCTCATTTAAGCGACACTCGTAGACGTAGAACGGTACGTCCACAGTCGTCTGTTGACGTCATTGCCGTGATGTAATAACAGAAGTTCATGTTCTCACGTTTTTGTTAATAAATTGTTAAAGAAATATTTAATTTGAATACAAAGAAGTTCATTTATACATTAAATTCTTTTTACCTAGTTATCGTTACAAAGTCTACCTTTACTTCACACCTAAGACAAACTATGATAATAACACACATAATAGGACCACGTATTAAATCTTTGTAAAACAAACTTTGTATAACAGCACGCCATCAAGACCTTATCATGAAGCTCAAGTGATTTGATAATATAAATAGAAAAAGCCATCAGGATAAATCGCACGAGGTGATGTTTGCAATGACAACCGCATCAAACACCGCTCTACGGTCTGTTGTGACGTCTACTCTGGTATCGGTATAACTGATGTATGTTATTTACTATATCACTATAATGCGTTTTAGGGCTCAATGCCAAAAGCTTTCGCCGCCGTCACATTCATTGTGCAGATGTCAAATCCCATATGGATGCAATTCTTTCGCAGCGTAGCATCAAAATTTTAGAATGGAACGGAATGGCAAACCTGAATGAGCTGTCTTTCTTTTTTCGTAACATATCAGATCAATGTTGGCTTTTTAAAATTGAATGTTGTTGTGGAATGACAAACAAAAGTCGTCATGTGAAAATCTATTTTATTCAACAAGTTCAGGAAATTAAGTGAGCATTAACGAATTTCCTGGATGAGTTGAATGCAATTGTTTATTACATGAGTGTCATATTAGTTTTTTTGCAGGTTTTTCCGGGTATGAAATAACAAAAACACCTAAAAGTTGTCCTGGCTCAACTGCGATGATGGTTAACCGAATACTAAAAACAGACAAAGGAATGCCATTTCCGCGCAACATGCATTGAGGAAATGTGGTACACGGAATACTTTAATACAAAATATATAGCCGATCTTTTTAAGTCTTTTTAAATGTGAACATCAATTTTGTTTAGTTAAATGTTGATTTTTAAATGGTGGCGTCACACCCGGTTGGACGTGGTTATTTAAGAAATTCATTGGTGGATCTATGTCGTTTGGGTATGAACGCAGTTGGGCTGGTTATAGGGTTTTTAGTCCGAAGATTCCACGCGTACTTATACCAACCAAACTGCGTTCATATCCCCGATTATGACACCTAGCACGCAATTAATTACTTTATTTTACACCAATAGCTCATTATTCCATTCGAAATTGTTAAAAATACTTCATTTTAAGTAAGAAAACCTTACATTCACGTAAGAAAACCTTACAGAAAACTTACAGTTAATAGTTAACCTTTCTCACCCATTCTGTAAATAAAATGACCACACCGTAACCGGAAACAGTTTATCTGATGACGTCATTATGCGGTGCAGGAAAAATTAATCGCTTCAAATAACACTTATGACAACAATATATTTAACATATCATACATTTACACTTTCTAACATGTTGATTTATTTTCATTGTACTTGTATATTGTTATACGATCATTCGCGTTAATCAAAAAATATTCGCATTTGCCGAAAGGCAGTTTATTTAAGAAATGGAAGATGAGGTGTTTATTAATACTAAAAAAAAACGATAGAAAAATAAAAAAAAGTTCTACGAAATCTAGGAAATATTACCTTTTCGTCGTAAGATTTAAATTGAAATTGATTTTTTATGTATTTTTTTATAATAAAAAAAAATGGGAAATAAAAGTACTAACCATTTCTCTGACCATTGAAACTACAGTATTGCCAGTCCTCCACAACAAGTTCTTGTAGACAAACAGTGAATTTACAGTTTTATTGTATTTACAATAATTGTACTGATAACTGTTAAGAGTGCCATCAAACTGAATCAATTCCTTTTCAAGGTTCTGAGATCGTCTTCGAGTTTGTCTAATGAATGGCAGATCTTCGTATAAGTCCTTTATATAGAGTTGTACATGATTTTTCATTAAATATTATAACAACATATCATTTGGAAACTAAATTGTGAGTTATATTCTAGAGTCAATTAATTGCAAATGTTCGTGTATCAATGGAATCCAACCCTACTACATTACATGTTATACTAAAGGTAAAATGAATAAGAGAAAATACAAATTGATTTCCCATAATACTTGACATGTGAATTTCCATAACAAATGGGTTTATTTGATTTGATAATATTTCGACATCTAAGTCCAATTATGTTTTTTTTATTTGTCCTTACATTACGTTCAACATTGCCCAGTCAATTTAGATTTCCCAATAATGTTTACATTTAAATTTTCGAAAGGAATCTTACAGAATCATTATTGAACACTTCTCATTTAATTGACCTCTTGGCAATACCCATTGTTTATCTCATTTTGGCATCGTTTTGTATTGTTCCGTCTATTATCATTCTGATATCGTTATGTAATTTTAATTTATTTATTTCTTGCATTCATCTGCATCGTGTCGTCTATTTCATTATGTTTTGTATTGTCTCGTTTATTTGATTATGGTATTTTCTGCGTGTTCTCTTCCATTTAATTCTGAAACTGTTCTGTAATGTCTGGTTCATCTTATTCTTGTGTGCATCTGCATTGTCTAGTCCATTTAATTCTGATTTCTGAAATTGTTCTGTATTGTCTGGTTAATTTCATTCTGGTGTTGTTCTGCATGCTCTCGGCCATTTACTTCTGAAATTTTTGTATTGTTTGGTTCATTTCATTCTGGTTATTATTATTATTATTATTATTATTATTATTATATAGGTCTGCATTGCCTCGTTTATTTGTTTATTTCATTCGGTTTAACTCTGCATTGTATATTTCTGCATTGTCTCGTCTATTTGATTTTGGTATGGTTTAGACCATCTGTTTTCGTTAAGAAACGCGTATGTCTATAACTGTTTACCCTACAAATTGCCAAGCATAACCGGTTTGGTTAATGTTATTGCAATAGCGCTTCTGGAACTTTAGCATTAAAACAGTAATTCAGACAGGTTGTCATCGTGTGCTAAAAAAAGATATACGATCAATTCACAGAAGATCAGAGAGAAGTGGATAGCTTTAACAGCGATAAATAATTCAAAGTACCACACGCTTTTATGATTGCATTTTAAAGTCAAGTACTTGGTCAAATACTTGTAATATGCATTTACAAAAATAAAGTAGCATTTTGTTAATCAAACTATTGACATAGCATTTTTGCACCAGCATTATCATGATTAAGTACTAGCATTTAAAACAGGTAGTCCCTGCCCTATCTTGCAATGGAATGAATCGATAATGGAAGCAGGAACACATAATTGGCTTTGTCAATCGCTCCATAAAATACATTTGCCAGGAAAAGGCTGGAAATTCTCCATTTCCTGCATCATAATTATTTTAAAATATCGGCGACCTAAGGATTTATAACCAGTTTTATAAACAATAAGACAAGATGATGGTCGAGGGCCAATTTCATTATTTTGTTGTTGTTACGTTATGATTTTGATAATGTTATTCACCTCAACTAATATTGGAGCATAATAATATTGTATTTTTGTCATTGTACAATACATTCACTATCAAGATAGAGTACAATGATATTATCAATTGTGATATTTGTAATATAATATTTATGTTAGAGTTCAAATTTGGCAATCTACAAGAATTAGAACGGGCGTACCTTGGACATAGGTGGTTGTTGGTGTATTCGTCAGAATCGATTTAGTACGTAAAATTGATGAAGATAAATTTTGCTTCATCGATTGTCATTGAAAAATGCAAACACCAATGATGTTAAGGGGCTGATATTGAAACAACGATTTGGACTTGCGCAATTGATCGAAACTATCAAACCAAATTATATATTTATTCAGCGTTGTTAGAATATAGTTTTGCATAATTGATAAAACGCAACAAGGTTCAATGCATATTCCGCATGAGTTAATACACAATGTTTAATATCAGTAAAGAACAAAATCATGTCATAACCTGGAATAGCATGATAATATAGAAGAATACTAATGTAGAAGAAAATCTGTTCACAATTCACTTAAAATATATTGATATAGCTGAATGTTGTTTTGTCAAGCAAAACTCACACTGTTGTGTGTATATATTTATCAAAATATATGTTAGGGCAGTAAGGGGTAGATAGATGTTCGTCAAAGTAAGAATTTGAAATTGCAGTATTTACAGAATTGCACAATGAATGGATAGCATTTGATTAAATTGATTCTGGAAAAAGTCAATTAAACTTCAATTATTAACTTTGTTATTTATATGTCACAAGAAACTGGTTAACGTAAAAAACAAACTGTTCTGTTCCGTTCTATTAAATAAGACGAAACTGTTCTTATAATAAAATTCGTATAGTTCCGATTTTATCGAGGCTGTACATTAAAAGTGAAGGGTTAAATTGCAATACGCCTATCGACCTGCCTATAACATTCCTTTGAAAACAAATTATTGTTGTTTTCCTACCATTTTTATAAGCGTGCTTCGATATTGACAAACCTTAAATTATTAACTATAACGGTTTGGTTCATATGCTAGCAGTTGCCTTTCTACGGCAAATATAATCTCGATCAACAGCACAAGGAAGATATGATTTTTAGCTCGACTATTCGAAGAATAGGTGGGCTATACTACTCGCCCCTGCGTCGGCGTCGGCGTCCGGTTAAAGTTTTAGGGCAAGTTGGGATTTTCACTTATAAGTCCAATACCTTACATTCAATTGAGTTAATACTTCACACAGTTGTTCAGGGCCATCACATGAGGTTAGATAACTCCATATTATTCTTTACACATATTATGGCCCCTGATTGACTATGGAACTTGGGTTAAAGTTTTAGGGCAAGTTGGAATATTTATTAATAACTTCTATATCCTTTGTTAAATTGACTTAATACTTCACACAGTTGTTCAGGACCATCCAACAATGAGGTTACATAACTCCATATTATCCTAAATACAAGTTATGGCCCCTGATTGACTTAGGTTAAAGTTTTAGGGCAGGTTAAAGTTTTAGGGCAAGTTGGGATTTTCACTTAAAACTCCAATACCATTCATTCAATTGTCTTAATACTTCACACAGATGTTCAGAGCCATCACATAAGGAGGTTAGATAACTCCATATTATCTTTAATACAAATTATGGCCCCTGATAAACTATGGAACTTAGGTTCAAGTTTTAGGGCAGGTTGGGATATTGTTTAATAACTTCTATACCCTTCATTCAATTGACTTAATACTTCACACAACTGTTTAGGACCATCACCCAATGAGGTTACATAACTTCATATCCTTAATAAAAGTTATGGCCCCTGATTGACTTAGGTTAATGTTTTAGGCAAGTAAAAGTTAAGGGCAAGTTCTAACTTCTATACTGTTTATTAAATGCACTTAATAAAATTCAAAATTATTTACGACCATCTCACAACAAGAAACATAACTCCGTTTTAAGCCTAAATACAAGTTATGACCCTTGATTTTTTTCCTTTGAAAGGCATATTTGTTTATTCTTAACCACATTTTCATAATGGGAAATCAAGTTATTTGAATGACTTGCGTCATTGTTTGGGCGGGCTGGTGGGAGGGCAGCATCAAAGTCACCTTATGTTTCAAATAATTTTAGTTAGGTTTGACATAAAGAGACCAAACTTGGTATTATTACATCGTTATTGTATTCTAAGTCAAAGCGGCGTAGTCGAGCACGTTGTCTTACGACGGCTCTTGTTCATTTTGCTTTGCTTATTTACCTCTAGAGCTGCATGCCAAACATATCGAGTTGAACATTTCGATCAATAAAACAATGGATACTTCATGGACATCCACTGACGCCTAATGTTTAGCAGAAAGCCTGTTTAAACGCACAACGATCATGGCCAAACATTATACACATCTCTAAATTGTGGCAATAAATACTACAGGGAAAAGCCCAGCTAAGGACTGAATTACGTTTCTAATTTATTATCGGTGTATTAACGCAGTTGGGCTGGTGTAAGTACACTTTTACCAGCCCGACTGCGTTCATATCTCCAATAATGCCACAAATTACTCAATTTAACGTACATTTTGTTATTTGTCCTTAGAGTTATATGAGTTTCAATAGTTTGTTCTATCTCTTTTAAGACAACTGTCATTATCTGCCACATACTAAAACTATAATGTAATTAATAAAAAAATATTGATGCTCACGTGTTTTAGTTTTCATAACGGTAATTTCTAAATCTAACCTAACTAAATTAATCGAAACATGTAAAACACAAAAACGACTGGATGGCTGATTACACGCAAGCTTAAGTCAAAATGAGCAGTGTATTCAGTTGCATGCCGCGTTATGTACTGCTGGGAGGCTATTCCGGAAACAAGTTCTTTACCCTATGGTGCGACAAGCATTTACCTTTACACGTCATTTTTGAATATCGCTTCGTAGAAAATTATTGACACTGGTAAATAATGAGTTTTCATACAAAACAAACACTAAAATGTTATCCTAAAAGGCAGATAATGCAAATCGGAAGTAAATACTCATAAATGTATTTCTATTGATGGTGTAAATGGTAGTCAACAATCTTTTAATCGATATCGCATGGAAGAAAGAACATGTAAGAAACTAATTTTATGGTTTATAATCATTGATAAGACTTCCTAATTTTCCCGTCTTACTATCACTGAACTATCTGTTCGAACAGAAATGATATAGAAGTTCAAGGATAGCAGGCTTAAATTATATCTTCTCAAACCCGTCTTTTCTATAATTTTTTCTATAAAAAAGGTCTGAAATATTGATTAGATGTGTTAAGAAAAGGCTCTTTAGAAGTCGTATTGACGTCTCCATTATTGCAATGTAATGGGGGATGCAGATATATTTTTTTTTACATTGCGTGATTCTACATAACATGCTGTACAATCACTTCATTTGCAAAACTCGTTTAAGGCGTACACAAGACACGTTTATTACCTTAATGTTATTTTAATGACTTCTTTTCAGGGAGAATTGCAACAAAACACGACACATAGTTTTAACAGACCTCCCATCATCGACTTTCACATATATGTCCTCTTCAATAACAGCCGTGGGTGCTTGGTACGGTACTTCTACAAAATAATTAATTTCTGGGGTTTCGCTCTTAAAGGGAATTGCACTTATCTTAAAAACTAAAATATTAAAATTAAAAATGATATTCGGATTAGAACAAAACAACCTCACTATAACACACCAGAATGCTGGTGAACAAACGTATATAATGTCTATCCGAGGACAATTGAGGTGACAGCATTATAACCTCGAGTTTATATTGCTATGGAACATTAACCGGCTGTGGAGAGCTCAATAATCTCACATTACCAAACATATATTTTATTACACGGCTCCTTTGAGCTTAAACAGGTCGCTACCTACACAAAGTTCGAAAATATTATTATGTCAAAGCGAATAACAACTATATTGCATTAGCTTTAGTTAGAATAATTGTGTCAATGTAAACATATTTACCGGTAAAGATTTACGCAAAAACGAATCTGTGACAGTCAAGTTGGATATTGTCCACTGGATTTAACCGCGGTTCACACTAGCACTCTACCTAAACCACCTTTAGCCAAGGTACGCCCCTTGATCAATATACGCTTAGTTTAATTGTGTAAGCTTTATCGTATAAACATTCACGTATCATTTCTATTCGGGCAAAACATTTTAAAATTTACACATTTAAAGATATCAGCAAAATGTTAAATGAACGACAATGCAAAGACCCTCAGCCCCTCAAAAAAAAGAAAAATGAAAAAAGTATACGTGATATATTCTGTTCAATAGATACAATGTAACAAATGAAGTGGATTCACGACATTTGTACATACGTTTACATGAAAAACGCGTCCGAACCCCCTTCCAGATAAAGTGCAGTTCAACATACGTACAACGAATACTCCACAATTAACTGCGTGAAATTATCCTATATGTACATGAACATTTTGGCTGAAACGAGAAGAATGAAGACAAAATAATACGTATTCATTGGAACAAGTGATTAATGTGTTAACAGTACATAACAGAAATGGATAGGTCAGGAAATCCCCATGTTCTCATGTCGCTGCATTAATACGGGTTTAGGACAATATTACATTTGGTTTAAACAATATTTATTTCGATATTATTTGTGCATAATCAAGACCAAATACGTAATGCATTGAAACAAATAAACATGTAAATTATGCACAAAACAATAGTGTACACATAATTGAGAAGAAAGCCTTGAGGCTTATACTATGTGTCTCTTCTGTAAGTCATTCACGCTGCTAGGCTGGTGCGGCTGGTGCGGCTGGTGGTTACATTTGACATTTTATCGGACTTGCGTTCAGTTGAAAAAACAACAACAGTATAACAACAACATCAACAACAACAACGACGACGACGACGACAACAACAACAACAACAACAACCTTAATTGCATAGACCATCAAATTATCTCAACAGCAATTGATTGCTACAACATAAATAATCACTTGTATCAAAACAATCATATACAGACGCGACATGTATAAACTATTTTATAACAACATTTCATAAACAGATGTGATATTTTAAAATCTCGGCGGGAAAAGTAAAAATTACTTTAATTTATCAAAATTAAATTGTAAATATTCTTTAATATTACCGTTTACATATTTTTTAAATAAAAAAGTATTATGTTTGCGTTATTTCCAGGAGTGGTTTCGTAATTGATATAAATTAATAATTCAAGATAATTTTATTGTTAACTTTGGACCAATATACACACAGAGAGATACATAGGATTATTTATTGTTATACTTTGGAACAATATACGGCATTGTATAGCGCATAATTCTACAATAAGACATGATTATCTAAATTCAGCAAAACATATTAGACATCGTACAGATTATATAATACACTTTCCTGATTATTTATTCATGAACATTCTCATGCAAGCAAATTGATTTGATTCGTATCATTGCTATACTGAACTCAGGCTAAATTTGTGCTCCTGAAAATGAATCTCGTAAATGAGTTGTAATTATCAGAATGTCAGGGTTTTGCCCGAGGCGAAGTTTTAAGGGAAGTGTCGAAACAATGGATTTGATACCTACTACATATGAAATATATATTTGTTGAAAACACTTTTGTTTAGGAAGATTCGTTTCCCTTTTGTTATACACTTCTAGCAAATTGACACTATCAACGAAAACATTCAATGTTCCAAGCGTGGTATCGGTTTCATCCGCATTTTAACTGAACGGTCGTGACAAGATTAAATCATTTCATCCGTGTTTTGAATTTCTTTGATTCCCTCCGCAACAAAGAGAGCATCTTCTATCTCTATCCTGGCAAAAAGAAGTGATATTGGTATTGATTTCACAGATAAAGATTCATCGTTGTTTGTGGTGTTCACGCTGTCGGAAATTGAAATCCGTGGGCAGTCAAGCTGATGTGGCTGAATGTCTTCAGGGTTGGACCTATCATCCTTGACCGGGAACCAGAACTCCATATTCCATAGGTTGTCTGTGTTATTTCTGAAAGTACTTAGATATGCTTCTTCCTCTCTCTGTTGTTACCGTGTACATCGGCTGGAGCGATTTACCATTGATTTGTGTTCGATATCTAGAAATGAAAGACGCTTGCTCTTTTTTAGTATTTTGTTGGTTTTTGTTTGAGCTCTTTGGCATATTAATTACAGATTCGATATCGATTTAATAAATGTCAGTCATTAAATGAAACACCATGCTTGAAGCGTAATCCATGTCGGCCACGAAGTGTGTTCGTGTCCTCATTCTTATCATCTCCCGCCTCTGTGCATTCTCAGTTTCGGCCTACTTGTCTGAAAAGGGTGGATCCGATAGTGCTTCGAAGCAAAATCATCTCGATGTCATTAGATCGGGCTCGCTTTATTCACACATCGGTGCCAGTAGTCGCGTCCGAAAGACACTGGTCGTCATTGCTGTCAATTCTCCCTTTGTTGAACTTCTTTATGCGTAATCGATGTCACCATATATATTGACTGAGGTGCGCATTTGCCTTCAACACTGTGCAAAAGGCCCCAATCTTTGTAAGTTAGACAAATTTTGCACTATCAACGCCTTCATGTCTAATGAGTGCTATTTTTTCGATTGTGAAATCAGTCTTTGCCAACCACTTTTCTACCAAGAGGTTATCAAAAAGCAAACTCCATGCCTTGGCCCATCAGTGTCTTGGACATGTTATGGCTCCGTGTTTGGCCGCTTGAAAAGCGATGTGAATCCTCGGCATTCTTGGCGTCACAGCCTAGAACGTGACGCCGAAATTGGCGTATCAAGATATCACAGGCTATGTTCATTTTCAACCATAGCCATGGCAATTAGTGAAGTATTACCTGATACAAGTAACACATTCCATTATCAGTGTAATGCAATTACCTGCAATCTTGATATGGGTTTTATTTCTACTACGCACGTCGAAATTTTCTAGTAATCTGATGAGAAAATACAATTAATTCATAAGTGAATGGATCATCTGTGCGAAGAAATTGAACAATGCCTGTGTCATGTGTAAATTTCCTATTCAACCTCTGCAGTTAAAGTACGTTGTAAATGTACATATCATTTTTGAGTCGAATTTCGCTTTCCTAAAAGCATCTTCTTTTTTGTTTGTCACTTAATGCTGTTTTGTTTTATTTTTGTTCATCGCAAACGTGATAGCGAGGGTCAAGGTAGCTTTTATCCATTATAACATAATGAACTATGATTATCAATACTTTGCTAGCTGACATTCATCATGCAACAAGTTAAACAAAAATGTCTTTGATATCTAAACGTTAAAGAATTGGGACAAAAAGTTTCCGAAATAGATGTAATTGCAAATTAAGAAATAAGAAAATGTAATGTGTAAATCGTTGGGAAAGTGAAATATTGCAAATCAGTACCATGTTTTTGAAGAGTTATTTTTAATGACCTACATACAAATAACGTTTGGAAATCAACAGGTTATTCTATGTTTACAAATGTAAATGGTCTGACCCTCTGTGCATTATAGTATTCAAAACGTCTTCAATGTCAGTTTTAAAAGAAATAATTGGACATGTAAAGCCGTTTCTCTATGGATATGTTAACTATGGAAAATATTTAGTAACATTACAGAAACTGTTGTTTTTTTATAACACTAAGGAGAAGACCCATCGGTTTCAAGTAAAACATGAAATAAACTTTCAGACTATATAGAAACTACTATTCTGCTGTGTGAATAACCCTCACGTAAGCTGTTTGATTGGATAAACTGTTTCGTAGAAGATTTCATGGTAAGAAAGCACACAATTTAGGTCGTTGCAAAAACATGAACAAATAAGGTTAATGCATCATCATGTTTAGCTCATTCAACTTGGATCAAAACCAAAAACCCCATATATAGTCCAGCCTTTATAGATATAGTTTTGAAGTTAATAGCTAAGTGGCCACCAATTTCTCAGTTTAAATATCGCCAAATATCGCTAATGTATCAAATGCGTTAAACATGATGGTGTTTTTCGTTTTTGCACCACCCTAAATTGTGCACCTTTTACAACTGCCATTGGCAATAAATTCATCCTTTCTACAAGAGGAGAAACCATGGCTGAATAGGTTAACGTTGAAAGTTGTTGACATTCAAATGTTAATGTTTGATAGATCGGATCAAGATCAGGACGAAAAGGGAGGGTATGGCTTTAAAAAGATAGCATGATGAAAACATCCACGAACGAATCGAAATGAAAAATAACCTTCATCAACTTGAAAATGCATTTTCGATATTAATTCATAATGCAACCATTAAGCACTGTTACACTGAAAACGGCGGGGAGGGGGGCAGTAACTAAAAAACACTAGAGTCAGATTCATGGCTTCTGTGCACTTTACTATCCCTCAATGCGATCTATCTTTGTATATGATAATAAATATTTTATTATGAAGTGTGTAGTCATTACTTTTAAGTGCTGCCCGGTGAGTAATATCAATCCTGATGTTTCGTATCTTATGTTGAGTATATTGTGTAGCGCTTTGTCTTGTTTAAAAAATCAATCTTTTAACACACCCTAGACAGATTTTGATTAAGATAAAAGCCTAGCGCGAGTTAGAATCATGGGTGCAAATGCTGTTCTACTTATTCTTCCTATAAACTCTTCATATTATCTAACATGTGTGACTGTATTTTAAGTATGGCAAACAAAAGAAAGAATCTTATTTACTAAACATGGAAATTGATGTGTATTCAAGGCTTAGTATCATTTCTTCACTTTTGTAATATACGACATTGTATAATACCTTCACTCGTTTGATAATTATTTAATGTTAAATGTTTCTCAGCACTAGTTGTGCTTGTTTTTAAAAACCCTTAAATTCCTCCATTAGTTCAATTTTCCCTGTAAACGCCTTTTCAATCATTAACATGTTGTCGAATACTAGTGATTTAACAGTAGGTGGAAGAGCAGATGGACATTAAATCTCTTATCCATCAACGTTTTAAATTTGTTATTTATGTTTTATGTTTTATGATTTTAGGGGTTCTAAGAAAATAGTGAAGTACATTTTACTTACACTAGTCTACGAAATGAAGTTAACCCTATTTAACTTCATAATGCCAAACTCTCCACAACCAGTTCTTGTCGACAAATATAGAATTTACAGCTTTCTGGTATGTACCATTACTGCATTTCAAGTGTTAATAGAATCATATAATTCGTGGGTCAATTCCTCTTCAAAATTATGAGATTATTATTTTACAGCTTTATTGTATTTACCATAATAGTATTGAGAACGCTTAAGAGGGTCATACTACTGTGGGATCAATTTCACGTCAAAGTTCTGAAATTATCTAAGAGCTTGTCTTTGATCATATGGCAGTTTTCAGGTTTCTTATAATTATACGATTGGACGTAAAACATCCTTTGAATTCTTTTGAAAATTACAGTTTGTGTTATTTTCTAAGGTTCACACATGGGAAATAATTTAACTGCAAATGAGCGTTACTCCGATCAATTTCATTACCTGTGCAAATCTCTCCAGGATTTGTGAGACGGAAAATCCTAGCATTTAATTTAATTACTAGAGTCTTAATTTGTATCATACATTCGTCCAATATTTCCCTTGAGTTTCATTTGTGCACAGTTGTAAACGTATACATATCAAAGGACAATGCTGCTATTTTAATAGTTTTACCAAAGGCAAAATTAATCAGAGTTAATCACATTAATCTCGTTTATTTCCAAAATGCTATACTGTTGTGTTTCCAAAGCAAATGTGCTCAATTTAATTGAAAACCTTTCTGCAACCCATTCCAACCTTAATTATGCCACCACCCCCCCCTTCGAAGAAGAGGGGTATATTGATTTGCACATGTCGGTCGGTAGGTCGTTCGGTCGGTCGGTCGGTAGATCAAAGCTTGTCCGAAATATAACTCAACAATTCCTGGACGTATGGTAATTAAACTTGACATGAAAGTTGGGCCTGACCAGTAAATGACCCCTATTGAGTTAAGGGCTCATCGGGTCAAAAGTCAAGGTCAAAGTGGCCTTTAATGGTAAAATAATTTTAAAGCTTGTCCGAGTAATAACTTAACAGTGCCTGCACCCATGGCCTTTATACTTGATTTGGAGGTTAGGCCTGACCAGTAGATGACCCCTATTGGTTTTAGGGGTCATCGGGCCAAACGTCAAGGTCACAGCGACCTTGAATGGTAAAAGGTTGTCCTAGTGATAACTTGTCAATGCCTGCACCCATGGACCTAAAACTTGCTTTGGAGGATGGGCCAGACCAGTACATGACCCCTATTGTTTTTAGTGGTCATAAGGCCAAAGGTCAAGGTCACACTGTCCTTGAATGGTAAAAGGTTGTCCAAGTGATAACTCGACAATGCCTTCACTCATTGCCCTCAAACTTGACTTTGAGGTTGGGCCTGACCAGTATATGACCCCTTTTGTTTTAAGGGTCTTCGGGCCAAAGGTCAAGGTCACAGTGACCTTTAATGATAAAAGGTTGTCCGAGAGATAACTCAACAATGCTTACACCAGTAGCCCTCAAATTTGAATTGTAGGTTGGGCCTGACCATTAGATGACCCCTTTTTATTTTAGGGGTCAAAGGTCAAGGTCACAGTGACCTTGAAAGCAAACTCGACAATTCCTGGACCTATGAACATCAAATTTGACAGGAATGTGGGGCCTGACCAGTCGATGACCCCTCTTGACTTAGGGAGTCATCGGGCCAAGGTCAAGGTCACAGTAACTTTTAACGCAAAAAATGTAACAAATCTTCTCCCAGTTATATCTCAACAATGCCTGAAGCTATGATCATCAAACTTGACATGAGAGTTGGGCCTGACCAGTAGATGACCTTTATTTATTTATTATTTATTAGGAGTCATCGGGTCAAAGGTCAAGTTCACAGTGACCTTCAATGCGAAAATGTTCCGAGTGGTAATTTAGCAATGCTTGCACCCATAGCCCTCAATCTTGACTTGGAGGTTGGGCCTGACCATTAGATGACCCCTATTTATTTTAGGGGTCAAAGGTCAAGGTCACAGTGACATTGAAAGCAAACTCGACAATTCCTGGATATATGGACATCAAATTTGACATGAAGGTGGGGCCTGAACAGTGGATGACCCCTCTTGACTTAGGGAGTCATCGGGCCATGGTCAAGGTCACAGTAACCTTTAACGCAAACAGTTAACAAATATTCTCCCAGTGATATCTCAACAATGCCTGCAGCTATGATCATCAAACTTGACATGGAAGTTGGGCCTGATCAGTTGATGACCCTTATTGATTTATAATTTATAAGGAGTCATCGGGTAAAAGGTCAAGTTCACAGTGACCTTGAATGTGAAAATGTTCCGAGTGGTAACTCGACAATGCCTGCAACCATGGCTCCAAAGTTGACTTGGAGTTGCATCTGACCTGTACATGACCTCTTATGATTTTAGGGGTCATATTATGAAAGATCAAGGTCACAGTGAACTTGAGCAAAAAAAGCTTGTCTGTGTGATAACTTGTCAATGCCTGCACCTATGGCCCTCAAATTTGACATTTAGGTTTTTAGTGACCAGCTGATGACCCCTATGGATTTTGAGGTCGTAGAGTCAATGGTCATTGGTCATAACACACTCTATCCTCCCACTTTGAATGGTCATAATCTTAAAACTGCCTCTACGGCATCCAATGTCAGTGACAAATCAGCTGTCATTTCGTAACATGCATATCTCATTCAATTTTCCATATAATCCTGACAACTTGGCGCATAAGGGGGGGCATAATATTTGACAAACATCTCTTGTTATTTTATGTTTTCTAATATAAAATCAAAATATCTTGTTTGATTGAGAGATCCCAATATGTTTGTGAATAAAATGTCGCGAGAAATCTTACAGATTCGTCTTCGAACATTTAGCATTCCATTGACCTGTTGGTTGTTTCAATTATCTCTTTCATTCTGATATATTTCTGTAGTGACACGTGCATTTCATGTTGATATTGATGTGTAGTATCACGACCAGTTCATGCTAATAACTTTCTGTATTACCTCGTTAATTTTATTCTTGCATTTATCTGAATATCTCGTTCATATAAGCATTATTTTGTTCTTTGTTGCCTCGTCCATTCCATTCTGGTATTGTTATACATTGTCACGCCCATTTGGTTCTCTGTAATTTTATTCTGGTATTGTTATGCATTTTCTCATCTAGGCCATCCTGTTTTGTTCTGCACCGATCCGAATTGCCTTTTTGTATCTCTTACTGATTAATTTACTCAACGATAAAAATGAATAAAAAAACTTTAGCATTGAAGTAGCGTTTAATGTACCATCGTGTGATATGAAGGACATGCGAATAATTTACAGAAGTGTCAGAGGAAGTGGAAAGCAAAAACAAAAAGAAATTTCTTTTTCTTTTTTGTACCACACGTATTATGTTCTTACGATGTCAAAGCAAAATAAACTGAAACTGTTTTATTTAATTAAACGCCTATTTGTGTACAAAATCACATTCAATGGCGTTGTATATCAATATAAAACATGTAAAATAATAGAAATATAACATTAATTAGAACAAAATAAACAAAACAAAATACAGAATTTAAAAGCATATGAAAGAAACGACAATAAAACCAATAAAATCTACACATATCTCCGTTATGTATATTGAAAACAATGGCGAAAAGTCACACATTTTTTTTTATATAGTTAGTAATGAAGTAACTGTTACTGGACAACTTTATCTAAAACAGCGCATAAAAGTCTCTAAAAAGGTGCGTTTTCAGGCTTTTCTAAAAGTGTCTAAAGAGACAGACTGTCTTATCATTTAAAGATTGGTTAAAGGTTCCAGAGCTTGAGGCTAACTGTACTAAAAATTATATCATTAAAGGATTTTCTTTTGTTAAAAGGTATTTCAAACTGTAACTCTGTTGGATCGGAAGACCTTAGCCCCGATCTCTTTTGGATGTGTTTAGACAAAAGTTCCGTGAGGTAGGCAGGTGCATCATTAACACAACACTGGTACATGAAATATAGTAATTTAAACTTAATTCTGGCCTTGATTGGTAACCATTGAAGTGAATATAGATCTTGTTTAGAACTTTCGAATTTGCCACGTTTAAAGACAGGGTTTGCACACAAATTTCGAATACGTTGCATTTTGTATAGATCATTCTGCTATGCCAAACAATAAAGAATTTCAGTAATCTTAGTGCAAAATGACTAATGAAAGTACAAGGATTTTTGTCGCATCTGCAGTAAGAAATTTTTCGAATACCCTTAATTCTGATATAGTTTAGCATTGCGGTTTTGCATTTGGTTTTTACATGCTCTTTGAGATTTAGAGTTTCTTCCAAGTAAACACCGAAGTACCTTATAACACTGACAGACTGACTTTTGTCACCACCTATGTCTATTTTGTTAGTACAACATTTATTTAACTGTGCTCTACTGCCAAACATAATAAATTCAGTTTTTGAGGTGTTTATTTTAAGTTTGTTGCCATTCATCCAATTGTTTATTGTCACTGCACATTGTTCAAGTTCTTCGATCGCATTTAGTTCATTGGTAACATAAGTTGGCCGAAAACGTTTGCAGTGTGGTCATCTGCGAATCCATAGAGCGATATTGATGGAGGGATAATATAAAATAATGTTCCAGCATATGTGAGATAGAGCCAGGGACCAAGACAACTGCCTGGTGGCACACTGCATTACAGTATACGCGCAGATGACAGTGTTGCGTTGTTGGTGGTGGTGCTGACACACACGGCAACTACGAGGTCGTATGTATCGACCCATCTCAGTGCTAAATCGGTGACTCCGTACTGACTGTGAAGTATATCAAGTAGAATGTCATGGTCCACGGTGTCGAAGGCTGCACTGAGATCAATAGCAATAAGCGCTGTTACCTCTTGATTCTCCATGCCATCCAGCAGGTCATTTACAAGTTTAAGTAAAGCCGTCTCGCAGGAATGTCTGTCGACAGGTTCTTAGGAAGAAGATCTTGATTTGTACATGACTATTTAGTCTGGTTAAAACAGCCTTTTCAATCAACTTGGAAAGAAATGATAAGTTATTTACTGGTCTATAATTATTAAATTTAAGTTCAAGACCAACCTTCTTTAAAAGTGGCCTAACAATAGCTTGTTTCCATCTAGAGGGAAATACTCCTTGCCGTAAAGACATAATGACTAGTTCCGTGATGATGGGCAAAAGATCGTTTAAATAAGACTTTAATATGTTGGTAGGCAATACGTCCGATTCACACGATTTGGAGTAAAGTTCACTGATTAGCACTTTAACTTCCGACTCAGTCAGGTCTTGAAACTGTTCGATACACGGGACATTTTTTAGCTGTGGTTTAAAGTTTGGAAAAATCTCGAGTGTCTGTTGAATCTTCGAGATTGTATTCATAAAATAGTCAAAATTATCCGCAATATTACAACCACTAGTACTAACCGGCATTGGATTAACAGCTTTCGTGCCTGTCAATTTGAAACTAAACGATAGAGTGTTTTCGAATCACCTTTGGCATTTGAGACTTTTTCACTTATCGCTAACCGCTTTTCACAATCTATCTCATAATGATATTTGTTTCGTGCTTCTTTAAATGCTTGAAACTGTTCTGGTTGTTTATATGTTTACCAGTACACAATCTTTCTGATTTTCTGAAAGTCCCTTTAAGATGCAGAATGTTTTCATTAAACCACGGTTTTTGCGCTCTACATATTTCTTTTTTCTTTTTGCGGTGCATGCTTATCGATACCCATTTCAGATTAAAAAAAAAATAACGAATGAATCAACATCATTACAGTCAATGGATATTTGAGCTTAGTCACTAGAAAAATCAGCCTTAGAAACATCTTTCCAATTGCGCAAAGCTACAGTTAAATAAAGTAATGGTCAAAGGTTTGAAGTACATGTATAGATTTACCAAGCATAATTTAAGCATAATTGCGACACGGCAACGTTTTTTCCTTGCAGTACGTCCCTGTCTTACCTCGTAATTAAATGCATCAATGACGGAAGCTAGGGTACTCATTTGGCTTTGTAAATTGGTCCATAAAGTGCGTAAGCAAAGTGAATTCTACTGGCTGCATCATTAACATTGCACTACACCGGCACTATATCGGCAGACTAGGAATTTGTAATTTCAACCGTTTCACAAACAAGAGGTCAAAATGATGGGCGATGATCGATTTCGACAATACTTTGGTTCATTCTTAGGTTACGATTTTGGTGATGTTTTTCAATTGTTGAAATATTGAATTTAATCATAATGCTAGCGGTAATCTTTAAAGATAACGTTCAATCGTGATATGGGTAATATTATTGATCTTAAATAGAGTCTAATATTAAAAAGACGTTTTGGTCTTGGGTAATTAATTGACTGTTTCAAACCCCAAATGTATACATATTCAAGGTTGTTCAATATTATCTTTCATAATTAGTGATACTTAACCAAATACATATACATATTCCACATCTGTAAACAGCATCCGGTATAAGTTTGCAAATCCGGTTTACTTGCAAACTTAGTTTTTTTTATTATCTTAGATATCAACTTCAAAAGCGACATATAGAAAGTTTGCCCATTAAATTAGAAATATTTTAAGTAAAATTAATAAGAAAAGTTTTAAGAAATATGGAAATTTTAATTCCAAAATTGATTTCTCCCGTTGGCCACCAATTGGATTTTAGGTCCCCCACGGGGTTTTGGCAAACTCCAAGTGGAGAATTTTCCATGAGAAGAAACTGGGGAAAAAATCAGCAACTTGAAAAAAAAATCAAATATTACAATTTGGAACAGAAAATTACATTTCTATTTATGTTTTGAGTACTAGAGTTATTAACTTAAAAAAATCAAAAATTATGATTTTGTAAAAACGGCTCTCCAATTGGAGAAATTTCCAATTGGAGAATTCCACAGTCAATTTCTATTGATAAAATTCACCAATTGGAGAATACAGAAGTTGGAGAACACAGAAGTTGGAGAAATCACCAGTTTCCACAGTATTACAGCTGCTGGGTTAAAAAAAGTTGGGATATATACATGTCATCATATAATTGCTAATTAATTTAATATTGATAGAATATTCAAAAAAAAAAATAACAATGCAAGATGTTAGTTGTTACCTGATTTCGCGTATACCATCGGCTTTTTCAACTTGTGTGCAATCTAAAGCAGTTTTATTATATACAACTGCGTCAGATGTGTAGTTTTATTATTCCTTTTTAGAAAACTGTTTTATCAAAATGCATATTTCACTATTAAATCTAAAAAATCAATCTGTTTGCTTAATTTTGCATTTTCCAAAGATACTTCCTGGTGGTACTTGGTTATAATATTGAATTTTTAATCGACTTTAAGGTTAGAGAACACTGAATGTATTCCTTAAGACCACTCGGTCAAGGATTACCCGTGAAAGCGCAAGCACTTGCTTCAAACAGGGTCCTTTAATTATTTTTCAAAGCACCGATGAAGGGGTACAACTTTCATTGGTTAAATCTAACTAACATAAACAAGCTCGATTTTGCTAAAGGTGAATAGCTGATAAAATCACTCTCGAGTCCGTTTCCTGGCTGTTACTGTGTCATTTTTGAGAGGCCATCCATGAGATAGTACCCCTGGTGGGAATCGAACCCACATCGTCGTGGGTTAGAAGCAGAAACCTACACCACTAAACCACTTTCATCCTTAAAGTACCGAGAGGCAGGCATCACGCGGCAAAGGGATCGAGCTAAATGTACCATGGAATGAACCCACGACTACGACTTCAATAGGCTACGCCTTAACCAATAGGCTACGGAGACGGTATTAATGCATATACTCAATTGCAGATTAAGGGGGGAGGGGTCGGTCTCTCCACCCCTTTGAATCGTCCGTTTATACATTCTCAGTCATTATCGGGGAAAATACAATATTAAGATAAAAATGCCCTATTTCGGACTATAAATTAGAGGAGTACACCTACCCCGGCCCAACATTTTAAGCCATTAAATTTCTGTTCTGAAGGAGGGGGGATGTGGAAAGATTGATCCAATGAGTTTCTGTAATCAGAATTGTTGTTTCATAATGTTATAGTTCCTTTAAACAGTTTAAACGTTTTAGGACATCGAAATAAACAGACGCATCCGACCTATGATGAACAGGAATGACAACGTTTAAAAGCTATTATTTATACAATTATGATCACCTGACTGACTGAGTATCTGCCAAAACATTTCTGTTTAAAGAGACTCTCTCATGTTTTGACACCAGACATATTTTTTTCTCGTAATGCATCTGAACACTTATATTTATTTTACTCCTTGGTACTGAATTTGCAGAAATAATAGTAACCAGGTTGATTTTCTTTTATACATCAATTGCATTTTTAAAAAAGATGGGAGCAAGCCCATGCCGGTGCAGATAACACATACTCGAAGATTATGTCAATCAACTAATTGTGCAACAGCCTTTTGTTGAATCGTGTTTGTAACACATTTCAAAATTTTGGACTTCAAAGACTATATATTTTAGCACATATCAACATTTAGGGTTCCAGCCATCAATA
This sequence comes from Mya arenaria, assembly GCF_026914265.1. Classification (NCBI taxonomy): domain Eukaryota; kingdom Metazoa; phylum Mollusca; class Bivalvia; order Myida; family Myidae; genus Mya; species Mya arenaria. Next base: position 34,509,802 of record NC_069132.1, on the reverse strand, counting down.
GCTTAGCTTTAACGCTTAGTTTGATTCACAATACTTTATTTCGTAATAACAATCTATAAAATCCAAGTAAAATATGCATTTTCAAAACCCTGTACGCTTCGCTTAAATTCACTCAAGAACTCAAGTTGGAAAGATTTAAAAAAGTATGTCATAAACATATCCCCTTTAGCGGCTGAGGAAGCCGGTCTAAACCATTCACATACTAAAAAACTGAGTTTCTTAATATATAAATCTCTAATAAATTTGCCAAATAAAATTCAACATGGGTAAACAATTATAAAAAAATAACGTATTTTATGTATTGCAACAAATTTATAAAAAGATAAAGTCAATTGAATCAAAGGAACATTTTCAATGTACTTTCTTTCCCGCGGTAAGTGGACTTTCCATCTTACTCCAACAAGTGAGGAGTATGGTTGATTCTCTTCGTGACTGAAATCAACTTTTTTAAACACTTGGTGTATTTCAAATCTAGTCCATATAAACATCCCCTTTAGATTCTTTGACGATTGCATTTTCCATGGGAGATCACTGCGTAGGATAAACATACACACTGTGGTTTCAACAATGTCAGGGGCGTAGCTACCCCTCTATTCATGTGGATTCATAAATGTGCTGGGGGGGGGGGGGGTTCGGGGACATGCCCCCCCTCAGAAAATTTTGAAAACCATGGTGCAATCTAGTGCATTCTGGGCGTTTCGATGTGCATTATTTAGTACTGGAAAATAACCAGTTTTTGGATCATGTAGTCAAGTTCGCATACTGCTACTTTGGTGGGTTTTTTTCAGAACCATGTTTTTTCAGCCGCGTATTCACGTATATGCGTCTACACGCCTGTATGTTGTGCATATGAATGTATAATTTGGTTTATATGATGCATCCTTAATGTAACACCTTCTTGCTGCTACACCAAAAGAAACTTCATTGGATGTTAACAGTAAAAGAACTAGCACTGACGTTCCCAATTTTTGTCTTGGTCATTTAAATAATAGAAAACAAATTACAAGATAAACAAATTTGTTTTGACTTCTTTAATGAATTATATAAACACATTGTACAAACATATCATGACACTTTTAAACAAAAAGTATGGCTGTCAATTAAACAGTATGCTAGCTTTAAAGATTGAGGCAAACCATTGGAATTTTACAGCGGTCTTAAAAAGGTGTATTTAAAGCTGCAATCTCACTAATTGATCGTTTTGACTAACGGCACTCTTTTATTGTTGGTCTATAAATAGGCCATTTTTTAGACCCAATTTTAAGTGACATAAGACTGCTGAAATAAGATCAGATTGCATTTTGTCATATTTATGGCTAAAATGATGTTTTATTGGTATAGTAGCATTACGAACAATTTAATGTAAATGAACTTTTCGGCAGTCTTACCAAACATTTTTCATTGGTTCTATTGTGAATTATCTAATATGACTGAATTAAAGGAATGATAACCAAATCAGCTTTTGAGACAATTTTTTTAAAGTGTCTAAAATGACAATCTGTGAAAGTGCAGCTTTAAGTTTTGATCTAAAGCTTCATTTACACATTGTTATATTATAAATAACTGTTTAAAAGGTCTCATGTACAAAATAAGATAATAATTTTCATACAAATATCTAAAATTGATTAAAATAATAAAGTACCATTAACATATTTCTTAATAGTGCTGTTTCTCAACTGACAATACCATTCAAAGCCATCATTTCAACTATGAAGTTATTTCAACTTTTTTATAGCTTATATGCAACAAAATATATCAAAAATACAAGCCATGAACAATATAATTGTTCAACTTGCATTGTCCTTGACCTTTTAAAATGACCATTTTCCTGTTCTGTCTATTTGTAAGTTGTGCCCTGAGGAATGAAGTATGACTGTATGAATCACAAAAAGCAATAAAAACACTAAAAAAAATCCCCCATTACCCCTGTAATTTCTAATACAGCAGTAAAATCAAGCAATTTTCAAGATTGATTGTGCTGCCAAATCAAAAACATGTTTGCCAAAACATTTAGAGCTGCATTCTCACAGATATACCGTTTTAACAACTTGTTTTGTCTTGGAATGAGCAAATTTTTGCGTAAATATCAGCAAACCAATGGTAAAAGATTGCTGACAAAACATCAAATCCCAGATTGCTAACAAAACATCAATTCCCAGATTTCATATTTCCTTCTAAGATTAATGTTACTAACGGTTTAAAAAAGTGCATAAAACATCAATGTTTTAACTTAAATAGAAAAGTCTGCGATTGAATTTTTTGTCAGTAGTCTTATATTACTGGTTTCCATGCATTTTTCGCAAAGATTGGATGGTACTAATCCAAAACAAACAAGAGACACAAAAGGGCCTATGCTCTACTGGCTGGGTTTGTGTGGTCAACATCACTGTTTTCGAAAACTCCTTATGGGTATCTGAATACTTAAAACTGAAGACTGTATCATATTCGCAAGCATTTATTACAAAATAGCATTTTTTTTATACTATCAAGGCCCATCATCTAATAATTTCAAGGCCAATAATCCAGGAAACATGGGCAGATCAGGTTTTTGAAAGGAACTGAGCTGTAATGAATATACTGGACAAGTTTCATCAAGATAAAATCAAGACTGAAGACTGTATCGTGTTACCGAGCAATTGTTTACTGACACACTATTTTTTTATTATCAAGGCCCATAATCTTGGCATGCATGGGCGGATCTGGCTGGTTTTCGAAACCGAGCTCATATGGATATGTAGATACTGTACAAGTTTCACTGAGATGCAATTAAAAAGGCTGTATCATGTTAACGAGCAATTGCCTACTGACACACTGATTTTTGTATACTATCAAGGCCAATAAACTAGGCATACATGGGCGGATCTGGCTGATTTTCGAAAGGAACCGAGCTCTAATAGGTATGTAGATACTGTACAGGTTTCATGAAGATACAATCAAAACTGAAGGCTGTATCATGTTAACGAGGATTGTTTACAGACGCACGGACGCACATACTACGTACACATTACAATCGCATAAGCTCTTCTGGCCTTTGGCCAGTAGAGCTAAAAATGAAAAAAGTTGTCAAAACATCCAAAGTGTGAGAGTGCATCTTTAACATTTGAAAGTAACTCTGTTTGCCTCATGCCCCTAAACAGGGGGTTATCATTTCTTTAAAGCTGCACCCACCACAAATTGAGCATTTTGACAAAAAAATTAGTTTTTGTCTTTGAACGAGCCAATTTTTGCTAAAATGCATGGAAACTAGTGATACGTATAAGACTTACTGACAAAAAATCAGATTGCAGGTTTATTTATATTTATATTTATGTTCAAAAGTTGATGTTTTATGCAATTTTTCTTAAAGCGTAAATAATTGACGTCACACACAACAGTTGCCTCATTGCAAGACAATATAATTTTTTGTCAAAACAGTTAAATTGTTATGAAATTGCGGATTTAAAAAGTCTTGAACACAATGGCTTGCATAACTAAACACATTCTTAGCATTTAGATGAAACTTGGTACATCCTCATGTTGCCAGAGACAATACACATGTATGTTACAAGACCCACCACTCTTGCAATTATAATTGATGAGTTATGCCCCTTTTGCACTGAAAACAAGCCTTACAAATTTGTTTTCTCTTGTTTCACCACATAATACAAGACCACACTCTCATGCCACATCATGCCAACGAAAATCACTTTGCATAAGTTAGTATACTTTTTTACAATCGTTGTAATACAACTTAAGTTTAAACTAATTGAAAACAAGAACAGAGGAGCATAAACAACTGCTGAAGGTGCTCTTAGCCTCTATGTAGGTCATATTAAGACTAAGAATTATTATCAGTAACCACTTCTTATATTGATACATTGTACTCTACTCTCTAGATTTATTACAATTTATGATTTTGAATTGACAACAATTAAATATCACTATATTTTTAAATCTTCTAATATACTGTATTTATGTTATAAGGAGATATAGTATAGAATACATTTTATCATGCATCTAAGTTTTATCAAATGTTTCCATTTATAATGAATTCTTTATATATTTGCTGTGTGATAAAATGGTGTGATTCATTTTCATTTTATAGAAATATCAAAAGTTTCCGCATATGTGTGTTTTAAAATCTTTATAATCAAAAGACTATATAATAAGTGGTTCATTATCATTATCTTTAGAAATTTATTTGTTTCCCGTTTTTGACAAAATTCCTTGAATTTGTCATATTTACTTTAAGTCTGTGGGTATTTAAAAGCTGCACTCTCACACATTGACTGTTTTGAACTTTTTTGTCTCAGAATCAGCTCATATTGGCATCAGTGCCTTCAATTCTGTCATATAAGATAACTCACAATAGAACAGATCTTAATTGCTTGGTTAGCTGCCGAAAATCTATAATTTAATAATTTTCTTAAAGCGTTAGTAACGTTTTTAGCCACAAAACATCAAGTTTCGAAATTGAAAATGAAAACTGTGATCTGCTTCTTTGTCAGTAGTCTTATATCGCTGGTTTCCAGACATTTATGCACAAATTGGCTCATTCCAAGACAAAAAAATAAAAAAAATAGTCAAAACAATCAATCTGTGAGAGTGCAGCTTTACTCAGAGTACTCATTCATATTTTATAGCGTTTGTCATCATTCTCTTGTTTTTGAAAAATGTGAGGAAAATGCTTGTTTCAAATAAGTCTGGTTGCGCTCTGATATTGTTTTTTAGTGTTCGTAATTATGTTTTGTCTAATGGAATGTTAGTAATTTTCAAATTCATTGTTTGAATTTAGTTAATCAGAAGCTATCTTTTATCAGTTTGAAATTCATGAATCTGCTGATTTCAAATAGACACTGGGCGAATATACAAGATATATGAAGGCAGTTAATAGTTTTTAATTATATATTTTTTGGAAGTTAGTGCTTTGATTCCTGTTTAAGCTTTAGGGTGTGGGTTCAGTTATATGTAAGTTCATAATGTTAAACACATTATTATTATTTATATTTTATACATAAAATTGTTTTTATATTCAATACGTTTTCCCTTAAGTGTGTATTTTATTAAATTTATTCGGGTACACAAGCTGTTAATGAAATTCACAATTCATATGTTTTTAAGAATGAATTTAGTAAGAATGTATAGCTGTTATACCCGGTTTCACTTTGTGAACCGAATAGGTATGTCATGTGAAGCAGACATGTGAACTCTACCAGCTGTAGACAAAATCTACCGCTTTTTAAACTCTTCTACGGCTGTCGCGACAAAATCTACCGCTTTTGTTTAAATCTACCAATTTTGAAAACAATAGAATAAAAAAGGTCATATATTCACATTTTACGTCCAGTGAGGTTATAAATTTGTCATAATGTAACTGTAGTTGGCTGGTCACACACTGCTGGAGGGCGCCAGTCCGTCCGCCCTATTTTGTCTGGGCAATATCTTTCGGATTATAAAATGATTTGGCAGGAATGACCACCATAGAATCAGGATGTGTCGCACACAGGACCCATGTCCCCTATATATCAAGGTCACAGCATCCTAAGTATTTTCAAATGAAGCAGTTAAAGTTAAAAAAAAAACTGTAGCAGTTTGTTCTTGAAGTTATAAAAGCTCATAAATAAATATTTAGAAAGAGCAGGGGCAGCTCTAGGATTTGACGTAAGAGGCCAAAAATGATGTTTTATGCCGAAAAAACCCATTCTTAAAGCGTAGGTAACGCTTTTAGCCACAGAAACTTCGAACGTAATTATTAAAAACCAATCTTACATCACTGGAAATACCATATATTTACGCAAAAATTATCTTCCATGACCGAGAGTGTAAGATAGGTTCATTCCGACCCGAGCGTGTTTTGCGGAAACGAGGTTTACCGAGTTTCCGCAAAACACCCTACGCGAGGGTCGGGATGAACCTATCTTACACGAGCTGCTATGGAAGATGCTTTTTCTCCCACCACAGTTAAACAAAATTAAGTAAAAATGTATTTGTTGCTATTTTGTGCCTAGTCAAAAAAATAATTGCGTATGGATATGCGATCATTCGTTGTTGTCATGGATATGCGAGCAGTGATTCGGATATTGTTAAAAGTCAGATCGGTTTTTAAATAGTTCTAAGGAGAGTGAAGCATTATTTCTTGAAAGGTGTGTGAAAACTGTTTGATGGGGACATTTTAAGCGAGAAATACTTAATTAGCGTTCTAAATATTGCCACAAGACAAGATTGCCATGATGCTACAGACAACATTCTTCAACAAGGGAGGTAATTACAATGTGGTTACCATTAAAAAGGAGTTCCATACGGGCATTTTAACATCGCCCTTGGGCAAGATAAGAATATCTAGCATGGTTAAATTATTGGATCTACTTATCTGAGGTGGGAGAAATATTCATATTGTTGTCAAAACGGTTAATCTGTGCGAGTACAGCTTTAAAGTCAAATGTGCTTAAACATAATAGTTCATTATTTACAATTATAATAAAAATAAATAGTGCATCTATGAAGAGCATATTGTGCCCCTTTAATCCGTGAGCAAAGTTCAAACTCCAAAACAGGCATTTGGTAAATGTGGTTTTCCTGATAGGCATAAACACAGACGTCGTACAATGATTCCCGAGTTTAATTTCCAATTACATGTGCATTCATACATACACATATATTCGATTCAGTAAGTCATACAAGCGACCATATAACCTCAATTAACACAACAACCAATTAAAAGCACCCATAATTTGTGTTCGGGATTTCGGCAACAAAAAGCAATGTTAAATTAAAAATAAATAAAGAGTCCGTTATGAAAAAGAGTTTTTCAAAGATCAGCTGTTTATTATTTCATTATTTTTTGGTTAATACTAAGTACATAGACGTTTAAAACGTTTGAATTATATGCAATGTTAGCCACATGATTATTTGATAGAATAAGGCTCAAATGCAACTGAAAAAAATGCTTGTCTTTTTTAAATTCAATATTTCAAAAACAGTGATTGGTAACTTCTCCACAAACGCTTCGGCCAACTGTCACGGTCGAGTCCCACGCTATTTCTGTAAACAGAAAACATATGTATATGAGTATACTTATGTCTCGTCTCATTAGTAGTATAGCATGTTCGACAAAATAATTATAATAACTTGCAACGGCAAAAATTTAGGTGGCTTAGTTTACGAATGTCCTCGTCTCACTCCAGGGGTTAGGGGTTCGAGTCTCTCTCGGGTCGTGTTCATTTGGTCTCCTACAACTGCCGGTCGTTTAATTCAGAACTCTAGAGTGTATGTTTATAGCAGTAGTGTTCTACTGTTGAAAATCTCTCGTAGGTACGAAACAGCTCCTGTGTTTCTGAAGGAAACTGATCCAAGGATTATACCCAGAAAACGTACTAGAATGTAATTTACATTAGCTGAAACTGTCTCCACACTATAGAGCTAGAGACACTCTTATTCAAAATCAATACATACACGTGTATAACAAACATCAATTTTGAGTGATAAACATTTAAGTTGATAACTACTTACAAAATATAATTACTGATAACAGGATTGTAAACGTGAATTTTAATAGCTGAAAGTGCCAAAAAAATAATAAATGATTGGTGAATGCTAAAAGATTTATTGTGGTCTACTTTAATATTATAAGGTAGAAATACCTTGTTTTATGCTCATTTCTGTCAAACTAAACTCGGTATCCTTCATAAGAACCATTGTTTGGGACATTGATTCATCCTTTTCGTAATATTAAAACAATTATATATATTGTGGTAAATCTTATCTGGGAGTAATCTTCATCAGTTTATCTTTAAGAAATAACAATTGTTGAAATGTCTCCGTTGTCATAGTTACCTTGCACTTGGTGGGAATGTCAAGGACTGTGGGTGTCCTTAGATTATTCTTCCAGTCGTAGACAACGATGTCACCAATGTTTGCGTATCCTGTAAACAGCAGGGTCATATGAATATACAAACAGACCAAATAATTGTAAAATGACATGAATTAAAACCTTAATGATTAAGAATGGGCGGAGTGAGCGTAGCAACCTACATTAGGAATGTAGGTTGTATTCTAAGCCAAACTAAACTTAGTTAGCTAACCACACACTATATGACGGACGGACACGTAGAGGATAATTGTTTTTTTCAGCGTTAGATCGCAATATATTTCACCGAGTGAGCACAGTGAATTACATTGCGATATTATACTGCAACAAACATTTTCTTTATATTTTATGCCAAGAGTGTTATTAAACGATATTTTTAAAACCGAGTTTTATAAGTAAAACACGCCAATCGGTATACAACGTCATGTTATTTCGGAAATGACGTAGTTGATATTGTGTTCCTGTCCTGTGTGCGCTTATGTTTGATTTGTTGAGCAGAACGGGCTAAATTTTCAAAACAATGAAAACTATCAAACTCATATTTTCATGTTTTTTAAACTCTTTGAAATATCATTTTTTCTAACATATAACTCGCCAAGTTGACGTAAAACAAATCGAGAATGATCTGCATTATCACATTCTCAGTATATGACATCTTCACATAGAATACAACCTACATTTTCAGCCAATGAAATTGCATATAAGCAATCATTAAGTACTAGGCTTAATCATTAAGAATTTCAGCAATCACGGGTCTATATCTATAGGTCTGCCTACTGCCAACTATCCAATACACACTCCCTGCGTCAGATTGTGTGCTGACTTTGTGTCAGCCAATGAGGTCAGTATTCTAAGACAGTAAGCTGATCTGAAGTAATATTTGAATGCTTAAGAAGGGCTCATTTGCTACGCTCTCTCCGCCCATTCTTAGTCATTAAGATATTACTTCATATCATCTAACTATATCTTACATATCAGGGTTCAGACTTTATCGTGGCAGTTGATATGGCAACACTTATAAACTGTAAATACATTTTCTCAGTTTTGGCTTCCCTTCAGACAAATTAATAACATTTAATACGGTCCAATTATTTGTTTAAATGGTGCATTGTTTGAAATTACTTTCAGCTCACTAATTATTTAATGCCACCAATACAGCCCTGCGTTCAGTTACCGGTAACGGTCATTTTATAGTTATAAACTCCTGCTTTTGGTGCCATATGACCTGAAAAAGGCTGGAACATGGATACATGATACATTTAGTGGCATTTAACCTAAAAATAGGTTGTGTACTATACACGATTTTATTATTATTATTTTTTTTATATTAAACTAGGTCTTTAAACTAAGCCTTTAAACGCTTTAAAGGTTAAAATCGGTCATTACCGCCACCGGGGACAATCTGCCTCAGCTCTACGGTGACTATTATGCAGTCGTCGTTCAATCCCATTGAAGCGTATACGCCGTCCAACACATACGAGTAAAACTGAATAGTCAGGGATTTCTGTCCCGTACCAACTACCATTTTGGGACCCACTTTGGCGTCCTCTACAACAAAAGGAAAATATGCTAAATGCGATTTCTCTTTTTTCCAAGTTAATACTTCCTTCATTTTATGTTTAAATGTATACATATCATTATAACCTCCGCCTTTGGTCTCAAAAGTATGTTTCAGTAACACTTTGGGATGCGACGGGGTCAAGCCATAATTCAGCCATTATGCAGTAGGACGCGGACAGACCTTTGCAAAACTCAAAAACAACAATAACAATAACAACAACAACAACAACAACAACAATATCATTATGAACGCGAGGCCTTTTAAATAAATAAATTTAAATAATCGAAAGCCAAGCGATAAAATAATAGTAAAATGATCAGCAGTATAAAGTATATATAATAAATGAGAAAACTGTTACCTGGAATATAGGGCGGGTGCATGGTCCCATTCTTCGCCCTCCTTGTACATGTTCCATTTATACCCTGTTGAGTGTACTCCATTTTCTGAAACAGAATTTCCAACATTCGAAGAGTTCGTGACCCTCCTTCCCGAGCACAAATTTTGAAGATAAAAGGAGTTTGTATCGAAGAAGTTCTGTTTTATCATTATTGAAGTTATAAAGCCCAAAATTTAAGTATTTTTAATTTTAATATACATAATTATTTATCAAATTCGCACCAAATTGACAACAAATTCTCGCATACCAATGTCTAAAAATACTCTTACTTCAATGCCTCCAAATATTCAAACCTTAGTGCTCACACTTCAATGTCGCCAAACACTCACACTTCAATGTCGCCAAACAATTATACTTCAATTTCGCCAAACACTCACGCACACTTCAATGACGTAAAACACGCCACTTCAATTTTGTCAAATACTCACTCTTGAATGCCACCTTTGTTTAACACTCACTCTTCAATGTCGACAATCACTCACACTTAAATGTTGCCAAATTCTCACAGTTCATTTCGCGTAATACCCACACTTCAATGTTGCCAAATACTCTTACTTCAATTTTGCCAAATACTCACACTTCAATGTCGCCAAACACTCACACTTCAATGACGTCAAATACTCACACTTCAATGTCGCCAAACATTTACACTTCAACGTCACAAAACAATCACACTTCAACGTCGCAAAACACTCGCATTTCAATGTTGCCAAACACTCACACTTCAATATCGCCAAATACTCACACTTCAATATCGCCATATACTCACACTTCAATATCGCCAAACACTCACACTTCAATGTCGCCATAAACTCACACTTCAATATCGCCAAATACTCACACTGCAATTTCGCCAAATACTCACACTTCAATGTCGCCAAACATTCACACTTCAATATCGTCAAATACTCGCCCTTCAATATCGCCAAATATTCACATTCATTATCGCCAAATACTCACACTTCAATATCGCCAAACATCCACACTTCAATATCGCCCGCCAAATACTCACACTTCAATATCGCCAAATACTCACAATTTAATTTTGCCAAATACTCACATTAGCGAAGTCCATGTAGATGATACGCACGTCCTGTTTGTTCGCCGCCTCTACATAAACCCTCTGTACTTTCCTATTGTAGTCATAGTCGACCAGTTGCGTTTGCTATAAGTGGAAAACCAAACAAATATAAATTAAAACTGCACTCTCACAGATTGTCAGTTTTGACACTTTTTAAAAAATAAGTTGTCTCAGAATCGGCTGATTTGGGCAACAATGCTTTTAATTCAGTCATATGTGATAATTCACAATATAACAAATATCAAATGTTTACTAAACGTGCCGAAAAGTTCAGTGTTCTGTTTAAAACGTCAGTAACGCTTTCCGCCATAGGATATAAATTCAAAACTTATATATGATCAATTGCGATCTGATCTATTGTTAGCAGTCTTATATAACTGAATTCCAAAGACAAAAAAAGTTGTCAAACGATCAATCTGAGAATAACGCTTTTACTACGACTAGACCGATTTCAGTCGATTTTGCATTGTAATGCACTAGTCAATTGTAACCACGCCCCACCCCCGCCCCCTACCCTCCAGGCAATAGCCGGGACTTTGACAGTTTGTTCAGCCGATCCTGCGAGGACAAACTGCTGGTAAGATCCGCTTCAAATGCCCCCCCCCCGCACCCCGGGGACATCCTAGGTAAGGCCCATTCCCCGCTATTTTCGGCGCGAAAATACAACCAACGCATTCACTCGGCACTGCGGGGTAAAATAAGTGCGCTTTTCCTCCGCCTATCCCCGGTATACCCGAGGGGGGCTGTGGTTACAATTGACTGGTGCACATCTTCCTACAGAATACAGAGCATGTTTTGTATATGTAAGAAATAGCCCGGATGTGTTTTTTCTTTCGTCACGACGGTTTGATTTGTCTTAACTATGTTTTCACTGAATTCGATTATATTTAATTACAGTCTCAACAATGATTTGCAAGATCCTTCGAGTACTGTCTGCATTTAATATACAAGACATTATAGCCAGGCGCGTAGCTGCCTAAACGCAAATACGCGGCTGAATCCACATGATTCTGACAAAAGAAATCAGCCAAAGTTGCAGTAAGCGTACCTGACTACATATTTCTACAACTGTTCATTTTCCAGTTTTAAATAATTACCCTCAAAACGCCCAGATTGCACCATGGTTTTCAAAATTTTCCTAGGGGGCATGCCCCCTCACCCCTCTAGCACAATTATGAATCCACATGAATAGAGGGCTAGCTATGCCCCTAATAGCTACCATCACTGCATAATTTTCAGTGATTTCATTGAAGAATTCTATGCTAATATAATCGATTTACTACAACTATCAAAATACATCGTTTACGCACAGCGTGTATAGCGGTACATATTTATATTCTGATCGATTTGAATGTGAAAATACTCACGTCTAAAATAATGAAAGTCCCCTTTGCCATATAGGTTACAGTTCCGCTTTGAGTGTAGGAGAACACTGGGCTGGGCAGTGTACAGGGGGAAGCCGCCTCGAGGCCTCCTAGGAGCGCCGACAGTAGGAGCAGGTGGAACATCGTTTTTGGTTGATGTAGAAGTTATCGTTGCAACTATAGACACTGACTCTGTATATTATTATAACAGGTAAGATATTATTAATAAACCTTAAACTTTATATTCCTAATGGATAAATGCACTGTTTAATCGGTTGAGCGCTTGCTTATATTCCCTCGTACAGCTTTGTTGTCATTTTGAAACCTATGTTCTGTGTACAATTTGATAAGAAAACCATCATATGACTTCCTTGTTTTGAAATACTATACTTGTTTTAAACTTCAGGCAAAGCTTTGAGCTATTTTCTGATACTAGGGCCAAGCAAACTAATCGATTCGTTCCATGTGGTTTAAATACTGATACCTCATTTAGTGAATATATCCAATAGTATTTATTCTACTAGCTGTTTACTTATTGAATGATTGAGCGATTTAAAAAGAGGATTACGCGTGTATGTCTTAATACCATATCTATTTTATATCATTATATCAATCAACAGTAAGTATATATGTATCCATTATGAAAAGATTTAATTAGAAAGATTTACCGAGACATTTATCAAGATCTCAACAAATTAATGAACGAGGGACTCTTGTCAAGGGCGATAGCAGGAATTGACGTTAGAGGGGGCGTAACTTAGGGGCGCAACCTTTTGACATTCGCCCCTCCCTGAGAACCGAAATTATATGGCATAGAATGTTTAAATGGGGGTCAAGGGTTACTTTCTCATTTTTTTAACAATTTGTAGTCGGAAATGGCGCATTTAATAGCGTATTTTATTACTGTTTTTCTCCCATTGATATAAAAACTAAACTTGGGCGGATTAAGAGGGGGCGTGCGCCAGATACCCCCTTCTAAATCGTCTAGTGCCTGATGTTCGATGTAAGTTTATATTAGTAAGTAAAATAACTCGACTTTATAACATTTAAAACAAAGCGTTGACAATATAGAATCTGTGAACGATTCCCTTAAAGATGTATCGGCATGGAAGCAACCAATATCTTTGCTTTGCCTTTTTGTCATTTTTCGACTTGCACTTGAAATTATAGCCCGATGTTCTAATGACAAATATCTGGCCATTTGAACTTATATGACCTGATCTGTACAGCCGTGTATGCTTGTTTTGCACTTGAGGTCACAAAATATCTCATCACATGATGGTGAAACAGTTTATTCGACCTAGCGAAACGGTTTCTTTAATACGTCTGTAAGTGGACACTTTTGAAGAAAAACAACTAGCGGTATCTGACTTATACGACGATAACTGTGTTGCATATATTAGTGAGCAAATACGTGCATTAATTAATACAGATTTATAAATAGATAAATATAAGTATTTTTTTCCGAAAATTAAACATTAGATTATCATCATGGCCTTTATATACACAATGTATCGGCTAATGGGATTACTCGAAATTCTCGTGCACGGTCGGCTTACAACCGTAGTGAGACAATTTTTCAATAGCTTTGCTGGGGGTGTTATAAGTCGTATAAATTTTAGATAAACCGATCAGGTCTTATGACAATTTCAACGACACCAGGAAATTTACAGTACAAAATAAAAGAGGTTTTCATTTTGTTCCGTCAATATCAAAAAGACCCATGCAACGAGTGAGCAGCCTTTGAATCAGAATAATCCATGATTGTGAATTATTGCCTTGTAAAATTGTTGATTCGTCAGAACCAAAATATTACAAATATTGAGGAGGCGATGGTGTTTATGCAGTGGGATACACGTAAATTGAGTCTACGGCGGTGTTTATACAAAGCAATTAGACATCACTGTTATGCCGTGCAGATATATTCATTTATTTCGACTTCAATGATGCAATACATATTTATTCTTTCTTGCATTGGGGTTTTTAATCGATGTCTTTATTGAAGGGCTGTCGATGTTATATGTATAAATGATCATCACTGTATCAGTTTAAAATGTTTTGTGTATAAATGATATTCACTGTATCGGTTTAAAAGTTAGTATATCATTCTTAGTGAGTACATTACAGTCGAACTCCGTAGGCTCGAACTCGCTTGGCTCGAATTCCTCGATGGCTCGTATTGGATATAACGGACATACTTATTCATACTGAAGGTCAGCATTCATGCTTGGCTCGAACTCACCGAGGCTCGAGGTATTTTCGTTGGTCCCTTTGAGTTCGAGCCAACGGGGTTCGACTGTATATCGTAATTTGGACATTGTGGAAAAGTTCTAATTCAACGTTTTGTTAAGAACAATACTCAGTGTAACGGATGTTAAAATATTAAAAGTATGGAAAGTCAGCTGTATATTTACATAAGACATGCGTGTTTTGCCAATTGTCTGATCCAGAGATGATGTTGGGGATTCCAATATTATTCATACACTTGCATTTGGCGTATGATTTCTCCACATGTGTACCTTTTAACCACAATGAAGACAAAATCTGAATCCCCAACTTCTAACTGGTTGGTTGTTTGATATTCGCAAATGTGAAGATAGGAAATGACTTAAGATGTTCTATGAATTCCGGCCCTGGTTTCTACCCATGACCTTACTTGAGCCTGACAACTTTCGTTCTAATCGAGCTAATCGGATATGTGTGAGCTAGACTTAGACTCCAGACGTTAGTGAGGTTAATGCATGTGTTTATCTGACCTTCTGCAGGCTTGTTTGTCCAATGTACAATGTAGTGCCGGCACAACATTCATTTTTGAATGTCCAGCAAGACATTCGTTTCATAAATGTTTCATGTTTAAATACCCAATGTTGTGTCAGCACGACTTTCATTTAGGAATTCCAAATGCCATGCCAGCATGACATTTAATATTGAATGTTCAATGTCCAATGTCGTGTCAGCACGACTTTCATTTAGGAATTCCAAATGCCATGCCAGCATGACATTTAATATTGAATGTTCAATGTCCAATGTCGTGTCAGCAACACTTTCATTTAGGAATTCCAAATGCCATGCCAGCATGACATTTAATATTGAATGTTCAATGTCCAATGTCGTGTCAGCACGACTTTCATTTAGGAATTCCAAATGCCATGCCAGCATGACATTTAATATTGAATGTTCAATGTCCAATGTCGTGTCAGCACGACTTTCATTTAGGAATTCCAAATGCCATGCCAGCATGACATTTAATATTGAATGTTCAATGTCCAATGTCGTGTCAGCACGACTTTCATTTAGGAATGTCCAATGTCGTGTCAGCACGACTTTCATTTAGGAATGTCCAAGGTCGTGCCAGCACAACTTTCCTTTAAGAATGTCCAATGTCGTGCCAGCATGACATTTAATATTGAATGTTCAATGTCCAATGTCGTGTCAGCACGACTTTCATTTAGGAATGTCCAATGTCGTGTCAGCACGACTTTCATTTAAGAATGTCCAATGTCGTGCCAGCATGACATTTAATATTGAATGTTCAATGTCCAATGTCGTGTCAGCACGACTTTCATTTAGGAATGTCCAATGTTGTGCCAGCACGACTTTCATTTAAGAATGTCCAATGTCGTGCCAGCATGACATTTAATATTGAATGTTCAATGTCCAATGTCGTGTCAGCACGACTTTCATTTAGGAATGTCCAATGTCGTGCCAGCATGACATTTAATATTAATGTCGGGTCAGCAAGACAATCGTTTCATAAATGTCCAATGTTGTGCCAGTACGACTTTCATTTAGGAATGTCGAATGTCGTGCCCGCAAAATTTCAGTAAGGAATGTTCAATGTCGTACCAGCACGACTTCCATTTAGTAATATCCAATGTCGTACCAGCCCAATCTCATTAAAGTCATATCGTGACGTTCACTTCATTTCATTATGCACATAGCGAAAAGTCTTGAAGCATGTATTTCGGGATCTGATTTAAATGAGTTTGACTTGCAAATGACGAATATAGTGCATTAGGGTAAGACGTACATATATCACACTAAGGTAAGACGTATATATCTTGCACTAGGGTAAGACGAACATATAGTACACTACGGTAAGACGTACATATAGCACACCAGGGTAAGACGTACATATAGTGCACTAGGGTAAGACGTACATATAGTACACTAGGGTAAGACGTACATATAGAAAACTAGGGTAAGACGAACATATAGTACACTTCGGTAAGACGTAAATATACTACACTAGTGTAAGACGTACATATAGTACACTACGGTAAGACGTACATATAGCACACCAGGGTAAGACGTACATATAGTACACTAAGGTAAGACGTACATATAGTACACTAGGGTAAGATGTACATATAGTACACTAGGGTAAGACGTACATATAGTACACTAGGGTAAGATGTACATATAGCACACTAGGGTAAGACGTATATATAGCACACTAGGGTAAGACGTACATATAGCACACCAGGGTAAGACGTACATAGAGTACACTAGGGTAAGACGTATATATAGCACACCAGGGTAAGACGTACATAGAGTACACTAGGGTAAGACGTACATAGAGCACACTAGGGTAAGACGTACATATAGTACACTAGGGTAAGACGTATATATAGTACACTAGGGTAAGACGTACATATAGTACACTAGGGTAAGACGTACATATAGTACACTAGGGTAAGACGTATATATAGCACACTAGGGTAAGACGTACATATAGCACACCAGGGTAAGACGTACATAGAGTACACTAGGGTAAGACGTATATATAGCACACCAGGGTAAGACGTACATAGAGTACACTAGGGTAAGACGTACATACAGTACACTAGGGTAAGACGTAAATATAGAACACTAGGGTAAGACGTACATACAGTACACTAGGGTAAGACGTAAATATACAGTACACTAGGGTAAGACGTATATATAGTGCACTAGGGTAAGACGTAAATATAGTACACTAGGGTAAGACGTACATATAGAACACTCGGGTAAGACGTACATACAGTACACTAGGGTAAGACGTACATAGAGTACACTAGGGTAAGACGTAAATAGAGCACACTAGGGTAAGACGTACATAGAGTACACAAGGGTAAGACGTACATATAGTACACTAGGGTAAGACGTACATATAGCACACTAGGGTAAGACGTACATATAGTACACTAGGGTAAGACGTACATACAGTACACTAGGGTAAGACGTACATATAGTACACTAGGGTAAGACGTACATATAGCACACAAGGGTAAGACGTACATAGAGTACACTAGGGTAAGACGTAAATATAGAACACTAGGGTAAGACGTACATAGAGTACACTAGGGTAAGACGTACATAGAGCACACTAGGGTAAGACGTACATATAGCACACAAGGGTAAGACGTACATATAGTACACTAAGGTAAGACGTACATATAGTACACTAGGGTAAGACGTACATACAGTACACTAGGGTAAGACGTACATATAGTGCACTAGGGTAAGACGTACATATAGTACACTAGGGTAAGACGTAAATATAGAACACTAGGGTAAGACGTACATAGAGTACACTAGGGTAAGACGTACATAGAGCACACTAGGGTAAGACGTACATATAGCACACAAGGGTAAGACGTACATATAGTACACTAGGGTAAGACGTACATACAGTACACTAGGGTAAGACGTACATATAGTACACTAGGGTAAGACGTACATATAGCACACTAGGGTAAGACGTACATAGAGTACACTAGGGTAAGACGTACATAGAGCAAACTAGGGTAAGACGTACATATAGCACACTAGGGTAAGACGTACATATACAACACAAGGGTAAGACGTACATAGAGCACACTAGGGTAAGACGTACATATAGAACACTAGGGTAAGACGTACATATAGCACACTAGGGTAAGACGTACATATAGCACACAAGGGTAAGACGTACATATAGCACACTAGGGTAAGACGTACATATAGCACACAAGGGTAAGACGTACATATAGTACACTAGGGTAAGACGTACATAGAGCACACTAGGGTAAGACGTACATATAGAACACTAGGGTAAGACGTACATACAGTACACTAGGGTAAGACGTACATACAGTACACTAGGGTAAGACGTACATATAGTGCACTAGGGTAAGACGTACATATAGCACACTAGGGTAAGACGTACATATAGAACACTCGGGTAAGACGTACATATAGAACACTCGGGTAAGACGTACATATAGCACACTAGGGTAAGACGAACATAGAGTACACTAGGGTAAGACGTACATATAGTACACTAGGGTAAGACGTACATACAGTACACTAGGGTAAGACGAACATACAGTACACTAGGGTAAGACGTACATAGAGTACACTAGGGTAAGACGTACATAGAGTGCACTGGGGTAAGACGTACATATAGTACACTAGGGTAAGACGTACATATAGTGCACTAGGGTAAAACGTACATATAGCACACTAGGGTAAGACGTACATATAGCACACTAGGGTAAGACGTACATAGAGTACACTAGGGTAAGACGTACATATAGCACACTAGGGTAAGACGTACATATAGCACACTAGGGTAAGACGTACATAGAGTACACTAGGGTAAGACGTACATATACTACACTAGGGTAAGACGTACATAGAGTACACTAGGGTAAGACGTACATATAGTACACTAGGGTAAGACGTACATATAGTACACTAGGGTAAGACGTACATATAGCACACTAGGGTAAGACGTACATATAGTACACTAGGGTAAGACGTACATATAGCACACCAGGATAAGACGTACATAGAGTACACTAGGGTAAGACGTACATAGAGCACACCAGGATAAGACGTACATATAGAACACTAGGGTAAGACGTACATAGAGCACACCAGGGTAAGACGTACATATAGAACACTAGGGTAAGACGTACATATAGTACACCAGGGTAAGACGTACATATACTACACCAGGGTAAGACGTACATATAGTACACTAGGGTAAGACGTACATAGAGCACACCAGGGTAAGACGTACATATAGAACACTAGGGTAAGACGTACATAGAGCACACAAGGGTAAGACGTACATATAGAACACTAGGGTAAGACGTACATATAGCACACTAGGGTAAGACGTACATATAGTACACTAGGGTAAGACGTACATATAGCACACTAGGGTAAGACGTACATAGAGTACACTAGGGTAAGACGTACATATAGCACACTAGGGTAAGACGTACATATAGCACACTTGGGTAAGACGTACATATAGTACACTAGGGTAAGACGTACATATAGTACACTAGGGTAAGACGTACATAAAGTGCACTAGGGTAAGACGTACATATAGTACACTAGGGTACGACGTACATAGAGCACACTAGGGTAAGACGTACATATAGTGCACTAGAGTAAGACGTACATATAGCACACTAGGGTAAGACGTACATAGAGTACACAAGGGTAAGACGTACATATAGTACACTAGGGTAAGACGTACATATAGCACACAAGGGTAAGACGTACATAGAGTACACTAGGGTAAGACGTACATAGAGTACACTAGGGTAAGACGTACATATAACACACTAGGGTAAGACGTACATATAGTACACTAGGGTAAGACGTACATATAGCACACTAGGGTAAGACGTACATATAGCACACTAGGGTAAGACGTACATATAGTGCACTAGGGTAAGACGTACATAAAGTGCATTAGGGTAAGACGTACATATAGCACACTAGGGTACGACGTACATATGGCACACTAGGGTAAGACGTACATATAGTACACTAGGGTAAGACGTACATATAGTGCACTAGGGTAAGACGTACATATAGCACACTAGGGTAAGACGTACATATAGTGCACTAGGGTAAGACGTACATATAGTACACTAGGGTAAGACGTACATATAGCACACTAGGGTAAGACGTACACAGAGTACACTAGGGTAAGACGTACATATAGAACACTTGGGTAAGACGTACATATAGCACACTAGGGTAAGACGTACATATAGCACAATAGGGTAAGACGTACATATAGAACACTCGGGTAAGACGTACATATAGAACACTCGGGTAAGACGTACATATAGCACACTAGGGTAAGACGTACATATAGCACACTAGGGTAAGACGTACATAGAGTACACTAGGGTAAGACGTACATAGAGTACACTAGGGTAAGACGTACATACAGTACACTAGGGTAAGACGTACATACAGTACACTAGGGTAAGACGTACATAGAGCACACTAGGGTAAGACGTACATAGAGTACACTAGGGTAAGACGTACATAGAGTACACTAGGGTAAGACGTACATAAAGTGCACTAGGGTAAGACGTACATATAGCACACTAGGGTAAGACGTACATATAGTACTCTAGGGTAAGACGTACATATAGCACACTAGGGTAAGACGTACATATAGCACACTCGGGTAAGACGTACATATAGTGCACTAGGGTAAGACGTACATAGAGTACACTAGGGTAAGACGTACATATAGCACACTAGGGTAAGACGTACATATAGCACACTAGGGTAAGACGTACATATAGCACACTAGGGTAAGACGTACATAGAGTACACTAGGGTAAGACGTACATAGAGTACACTAGGGTAAGACGTACATACAGTACACTAGGGTAAGACGTACATACAGTACACTAGGGTAAGACGTACATAGAGCACACTAGGGTAAGACGTACATAGAGTACACTAGGGTAAGACGTACATAAAGTGCACTAGGGTAAGACGTACATATGGCACACTAAGGTAAGACGTACATATAGTGCACAAGGGTAAGACGTACATATAGTACACTAGGGTAAGATGTACATATAGTACACTAGGGTAAGACGTACATATAGTACACTAGGGTAAGACGTACATATAGAACACTCGGGTAAGACGTACATACAACACACTAGGGTAAGACGTACATATAGTACACTAGGGTAAGACGTACATATAGTACACTAGGGTAAGACGTACATATAGCACACTAGGGTAAGACGTACATATAGCACACTCGGGTAAGACGTACATATAGTGCACTAGGGTAAGACGTACATACAGTACACTAGGGTAAGACGTACATATAGCACACTAGGGTAAGACGTACATAGAGTACACTAGGGTAAGACGTACATATAGCACACTAGGGTAAGACGTACATACAGTACACTAGGGTAAGACGTACATAGAGTACACTAGGGTAAGACGTACATATACTACACTAGGGTAAGACGTACATATAGTACACTAGGGTAAGACGTACATAGAGTACACTAAAGTAAGACGTACATAGAGTACACTAGGGTAAGACGTACATATAGTACACTATGGTAAGACGTACATATAGTGCACTAGGGTAAGACGTACATATAGTGCACTAGGGTAAGACGTACATATAGTGCACTAGGGTAAGACGTACATATAGTACACTAGGGTAAGACGTACATATAGTGCACTAGGGTAAGACGTACATAGAGCACACTAGGGTAAGACGTACATATGGCACACTAGGGTAAGACGTACATATAGTATACTAGGGTAAGACGTACATATAGTGCACTAGGGTAAGACGTACATATAGTGCACTAGGGTAAGACGTACATATAGTACACTAGGGTAAGACGTACATATAGTGCACTAGGGTAAGACGTACATAGAGCACACTAGGGTAAGACGTACATATAGTGCACAAGGGTAAGACGTACATATAGCACACTAGGGTAAGACGTACATATAGTGCACTAGGGTAAGACGTACATATAGTACACTAGGGTAAGACGTACATATAGTGCACTAGGGTAAGACGTACATAGAGTACACTAGGGTAAGACGTACATATAGTACACTAGGGTAAGACGTACATATAGTGCACTAGGGTAAGACGTACATATAGTACACTAGGGTAAGACGTACATATAGTACACTAAGGTAAGACGTACATATAGTGCACTAGGGTAAGACGTATATATAGTACACTAGGGTAAGACGTACATATAGTACACTAGGGTTAGACGTACATATAGTTCACTAAGGTACGACGTATATATAGCACACTAGGGTAAGACGTACATAGAGTACACAAGGGTACGACGTGCATATAGTACACTAGGGTTAGACGTACATAGAGTACACTAGGGTAAGACGTGCATATAGTACACTAGGGTTAGACGTACATAGAGCACACTAGGGTAATACGTACATAGTACACTAGGGTAAGACTTACATATACTACACTCAAGTAAGACGTACATATAGTACACTAGGGTTAGACGTACATAGAGCACACTAGGGTAATACGTACATAGTACACTAGGGTAAGACTTACATATACTACACTCAAGTAAGACGTACATACAGTACACTAGGGTAAGACGTACATAGAGTACACTCAAGTAAGACGTACATATAGCGCACTCGGGTAAGACGTACATACAGTACACTAGGGTAAGACGTACATATAGTACACTAGGGTTAGACGTACATAGAGTACACTAGGGTAATACGTACATAATACACTAGGGTAAGACGTACATAGTACACTAGGGTAAGACGTACATATAGTACACTAGGGTAAGACGTACATATAGTGCACTAGAGTAAGACGTACATATAGTACACTAGGGTAAGACGTACATAGAGTACACTAGGGTAAGACGTACATATAGTACACTAGGGTAAGACGTACATATAGTACACTAGGGTAAGACGTACACATAACACACTAGGGTAAGACGTACACATAACACACTAGGGTAAGACGTACACATAACACACTAGGGTAAGACGTACATATAGCACACTAGGGTAAGACGTACATATAGTACACTAGGGTAAGACGTACATATAGTACACTACGGTACGACGTACATATAGTTCACTAAGGTACGACGTATATATAGTACACTAGGGTAAGACGTACATATAGTTCACTAAGGTACGACGTATATATAGTACACTACGGTACGACGTACATATAGCACACTAGGGTAAGACGTATATATAGCACACTAGGGTAAGACGTACATATAGTACACTACGGTACGACGTACATATAGTACACTACGGTACGACGTACATATAGTTCACTAAGGTACGACGTACATATAGTACACTAGGGTAAGACGTATATATAGCACACTAGGGTAAGACGTACATAGTACACTAGGGTAAGACGTACATATAGTACACTACGGTACGACGTATATATAGTACACTACGGTAAGACGTACATATAGTACACTAGGGTAAGACGTACATATAGTACACTAGGAAAAGACGTACATATAGTACACTAGGGTAAGACGTACATATAGTGCACTAGGGTAAGACGTATATATAGTACACTAGGGTAAGACGTACATATAGTACACTAGGGTAAGACGTACATATAGTACACTACGGTACGACGTACATATAGTACACTAGGGTAAGACGTACATAGTACACTAGGGTAAGACGTACATATAGTACACTACGGTACGACGTATATATAGTACACTAGGGTAAGACGTACATAGTACACTAGGGTAAGACGTACATATAGTACACTAGGGTACGACGTACATATAGCACACTAGGGTAAGACGTACATATAGTGCACTAGGGTAAGACGTATATATAGTACACTAGGGTAAGGCGTACATATAGTACACTAGGGTAAGACGTACATATAGTACACTACGGTACGACGTATATATAGTACACTAGGGTAAGACGTACATATAGTACACTAGGGTAAGACGTACATATAGTACACTAGGGTAAGACGTATATATAGTACACTAGTGTAAGGCGTACATATAGTACACCAGGGTACGACGTATATATAGCACACTAGGGTAAGACGTACATATAGTGCACTAGGGTACGACGTACATATAGTACACTACGGTACGACGTATATATAGTACACTAGGGTAAGACGTACATATAGTACACTAGGGTAAGACGTACATATAGTACACTAGGGTAAGACGTATATATAGTACACTAGGGTAAGGCGTACATATAGTACACCAGGGTACGACGTATATATAGCACACTAGGGTAAGACGTACATATAGTACACTAGGGTAAGACGTATATATAGTACACTAGGGTAAGACGTACATATAGCACACTAGGGTAAGACGTACATATAGTACACTAGGGTAAGACGTATATATAGTACACTAGGGTAAGACGTACATATAGTACACTAGGGTAAGACGTACATATAGTACACTAGGGTAAGACGTATATATAGTACACTAGGGTAAGGCGTACATATAGTACACCAGGGTACGACGTATATATAGCACACTAGGGTAAGACGTACATATAGTGCACTAGGGTACGACGTACATATAGTACACTACGGTACGACGTATATATAGTACACTAGGGTAAGACGTACATATAGTACACTAGGGTAAGACGTACATATAGTACACTAGGGTAAGACGTATATATAGTACACTAGGGTAAGGCGTACATATAGTACACCAGGGTACGACGTATATATAGCACACTAGGGTAAGACGTACATATAGTACACTAGGGTAAGACGTACATATAGTACACTAGGGTAAGACGTACATATAGCACACTAGGGTAAGACGTACATATAGTACACTACGGTACGACGTATATATAGTACACTAGGGTAAGACTTACATATAGTACACTAGGGTAAGACGTACATATAGTACACTAGGGTAAGACGTATATATAGTACACTAGGGTAAGGCGTACATATAGTACACCAGGGTACGACGTATATATAGCACACTAGGGTAAGACGTACATATAGTGCACTAGGGTACGACGTACATATAGCACACTAGGGTAAGACGTACATATAGTGCACTAGGGTAAGACGTACATATAGTGCACTAGGGTAAGACGTATATATAGCACACTAGGGTAAGACGTACATATAGTGCACTAGGGTAAGACGTACATATAGTACACTAGGGTAAGACGTACATAGAGTGCACTAGGGTACGACGTATATATAGCACACTAGGGTAAGACGTACATATAGTGCACTAGGGTACGACGTATATATAGCACACTAGGGTAAGACGTACATATAGTGCACTAGGGTAAGACGTACATATAGTACACTAGGGTAAGACGTACATAGAGTACACTAGGGTACGACGTACATATAGTGCACTAGGGTAAGACGTACATATAGTACACTAGGGTGAGACGTACATAGAGTACACTAAGGTACGACGTACATATAGTTCACTAAGGTACGACGTATATATAGCACACTAGGGTAAGACGTACATATAGTACACTAAGGTACGACGTACATATAGTTCACTAAGGTACGACGTATATATAGCACACTAGGGTACGACGTACATATAGTACACTAAGGTACGACGTACATATAGTTCACTAGGTTACGACGTACATATAGTACACTAAGGTACGACGTACATATAGTTCACTAAGGTACGACGTATATATAGCACACTAGGGTACGACGTACATATAGTACACTAAGGTACGACGTACATATAGCACACTAGGGTACGACGTACATATAGTACACTAAGGTACGACGTACATATAGTTCACTAGGGTACGACGTACATATAGTACACTAGGGTAAGACGTACATAGAGTACACTAAGGTACGACGTACATATAGTTCACTAAGGTACGACGTATATATAGCACACTAGGGTAAGACGTACATATAGTACACTAAGATACGACGTACATATAGTACACTAAGGTACGACGTACATATAGTTCACTAAGGTACGACGTATATATAGCACACTAGGGTAAGACGTACATAGAGTACACTAAGGTACGACGTACATATAGTTCACTAAGGTACGACGTATATATAGCACACTAGGGTACGACGTATATATAGCACACTAGGGTAAGACGTACACATAACACACTAGGGTAAGACGTACATATAGTACACTAGGGTAAGACGTACATAGAGTACACTAAGGTAAGACGTATATATAGTACACAAGGGTACGACGTATATATAGCACACTAGGGTAAGAGGTACACATAACACACTAGGGTAAGACGTACATATAGTACACTAGGGTAAGACGTACATATAGCACACTAGGGTAAGACGTACATATAGCACACTAGGGTAAGACGTACACATAACACACTAGGGTAAGACGTACATATAGTACACTAGGGTAAGACGTACATATAGTTCACTAAGGTACGACGTATATATAGTACACAAGGGTACGACGTATATATAGCACACTAGGGTAAGACGTACACATAACACACTAGGGTAAGACGTACATATAGTACACTAGGGTAAGACGTACATATAGTACACTAGGGTAAGACGTACATATAGTTCACTAAGGTACGACGTATATATAGTACACTAGGGTAAGACGTACATATAGTTCACTAAGGTACGACGTATATATAGTACACAAGGGTACGACGTATATATAGCACACTAGGGTAAGACGTACATATAGCACACTAGGGTAAGACGTACATATAGTACACTAGGGTAAGACGTACATATAGTACACTAGGGTAAGACGTACATATAGCACAATAGGGTAAGACGTACATATAGAACACTCGGGTAAGACGTACATATAGAACACTCGGGTAAGACGTACATATAGTACACTAGGGTAAGACGTACATATAGTTCACTAAGGTACGACGTATATAGAGTACACAAGGGTAAGACGTACATATAGTACACAAGGGTAAGACGTACATATAGTACACTAGGGTAAGACGTACATATAGTTCACTAAGGTACGACGTATATAGAGTACACAAGGGTACGACGTGCATATAGTACACAAGGGTAATACGTACATAGTACACAAGGGTAAGACGTATATATAGTACACAAGGGTAATACGTACATAGTACACTAGGGTAAGACGTATATATAGTACACAAGGGTAATACGTACATAGTACACTAGGGTACGACGTGCATATAGTACACAAGGGTAATACGTACATAGTACACTAGGGTAAGACGTATATATAGTACACAAGGGTAAGACGTACATAGAGTACACAAGGGTACGACGTGCATATAGTACACTAGGGTTAGACGTACATAGAGTACACTAGGGTAAGACGTGCATATAGTACACTAGGGTTAGACGTACATAGAGCACACTAGGGTAATACGTACATAGTACACTAGGGTAAGACTTACATATACTACACTCAAGTAAGACGTACATATAGTACACTAGGGTTAGACGTACAGAGAGCACACTAGGGTAAGACGTACATAGTACACTAGGGTAAGACTTACATATACTACACTCAAGTAAGACGTACATACAGTATACTAGGGTAAGACGTACATAGAGTACACTCAAGTAAGACGTACATATAGCGCACTCGGGTAAGACGTACATACAGTACACTAGGGTAAGACGTACATATAGTACACTAGGGTTAGACGTACATAGAGTACACTAGGGTAATACGTACATAGTACACTAGGGTAAGACGTACATAGTACACTAGGGTAAGACTTACATATACTACACTCAAGTAAGACGTACATATAGTACACTAGGGTAATACGTACATAGTACACTAGGGTAAGGCGTACATAGTACACTAGGGTAAGACTTACATATACTACACTCAAGTAAGACGTACATAGAGTACACTAGGGTAATACGTACATAGTACACTAGGGTAATACGTACATAGTACACTAGGGTAAGACTTACATATACTACACTCAAGTAAGACGTACATACAGTACACTAGGGTAAGACGTACATAGAGTACACTCAAGTAAGACGTACATATAGCGCACTCGGGTAAGACGTACATATAGAACACTAGGGTAAGACGTACATAGAGTACACTCAAGTAAGACGTACATATAGAACACTCGGGTAAGACGTACATATAGCACACTAGGGTAAGACGTACATAGTGCACTAGGGTAAGACGTACATAGAGCACACTCGGGTAAGACGTACATATAGAACACTAGGGTAAGACGTACATAGAGCACACTAGGGTAAGACGTACATATAGAACACTCGGGTAAGACGTACATATAGCACACCAGGGTAAGACGTACATATAGTGCACTAGGGTAAGACCTACATATAGTACACTAAGGTAAGACGTACATATAGTACACTCGGGTAAGACGTACATATAGTACACAAGGGTACGACGTGCATAGAGTACACTAGGGTAAGACGTACATATAGTGCACTAGAGTAATACGTACATAGTACACTAGGGTAAGACTTGCATATACTACACTCAAGTAAGACGTACATAGAACACTCGGGTAAGACGTACATATACTACACTAGGGTAAGACGTACATATAGCACACTAGGGTACGATGTACATATAGTGCACTAGGGTAAGACGTACATATAGTACACTAGTGTAAGACGCACATATAGTACACAAGGGTAAGACGTACATATAGTGCACTAGGGTAAGACGCACATATAGTACACAAGGGTAAGACGTACATATAGTAAACTAGGGTAAGACGTACATATAGTACACAAGGGTAAGACGTACATATAGTGCACTAGGGTAAGACGTACAAATAGCACACTAGGGTAAGACGTACATATAGTACACAAGGGTAAGACGTACATATAGTGCACTAGGGTAAGACGTACATATAGCACACTAGGGTAAGACGTACACATTACACACTAGGGTAAGACGTACATATAGTGCACTAGGGTAAGACGTACACATAACACACTAGGGTAAGACGTACATATAGTGCACTAGGGTAAGACGTACATATAACACACTAGGGTTAGGCGTACATATAGTACACTAGGGTAAGACGTACATATAACACACTAGGGTAAGGCGTACATATAGTACACCAGGGTAAGACGTACATATAGTACACTAGGGTTAGACGTACATATAGCACACTAGGGTAGTCGCCGTCAGTCCAGATTATAATTTATAAGTAAAACTATCTGATTTTTGAAGAAATGTATGTATGATTCTGTGTTGATCTGCATATTTAAAAATAATCAAACTGATAATGGCAGACTTTCTCTAAAATTATTCCATAGACTATCTTTCAACTCCTCATTAAATATGATTGCTAAATATTTAGTTATTTAGGTGTGGGTTATAATGCAAAATTTATTGATACAACCTAAATAAAATCTAAACACTATACATTCTGACTTCACGAATAGAAAATGCTTATATAACGATTACTTTGTAAACCGCACTCTACTTTCAAACATAAACTAAAATGACCGTGTACTTAATCATCCTCAAATGTCCGTGTACTTTATCAATTTGGTTTTAGTTCATTTTTACCTTTGAAATAAATAGAAGTTAAACAATACACGCTGAAAACTATAAAATACATAAAACTTTCTTAACATAAGATTTGTGTATAAATTATTTACGGCTTACATGAGGTAAACCGATAGATTTGTTAAAAGCCGTGTTAGATTACAACTCGGAGAAATCAGTTGGTCAAGATTTTCAGGAAAACTTTAGGAAATTAGAGAAAGTTCTTTATTGCCGTGGATAGAGCTCTTAAGTGCGGGGTTTGTGGTCTTTATTTCACAAAAATTCTCCAAATATTAAGAAAGTTATCGTTAAAAACCTTACCTGAATCGAGACTTGTTGACATTTGTTGCCGTGCACTTTACCAAATAAGTCACACACTAAAGCGAAAGTGTGGCTGACTTTTTGACTATAGTTACGTCATGAATCTATAAATAAACAGGTCATTTCACAGTGCGCATGCGGGTTAACACTTCCGTTTTGTTGTTTACATTATCAACAAGGTCAGAGGTGACAGACTGTTATTATCGGTACAATAATTATGTTGAATTAGTTTGCTTATGTGTCAGAACCGCCCAAAAAATATGCCAACACTACTAACCTTGATGACTTAATGATGCGACCTTCGAGTTGTTACACTAACATTTACGACACAAATACCGGAATCCTACTATTCAACATTTGGACAATTGATCGAAAAAGCCTACATCGGCGACAATCGATAGTGAAATTTGAACAATTGATTATAGAAGCAAGAGACGTAATCACTACCGACTACCAGTTAAAAGATTGTCATGAAAATATGTTTTGTTTCTGGTCAATACTTGTTAATGTTGAAATGTTCATGTGGTACTATGTTGTGTTATCTAGTCATATTATCATGTCAGTAGCTCACTATAGTACCTTATTACAAATTTTCTTTGTAATTTAACTGCAAAAGGATTGGTTCTCAACATCTCATTTTTGTGGTTTTAAAA
Organism: Mya arenaria; assembly: GCF_026914265.1. Taxonomy (NCBI): domain Eukaryota; kingdom Metazoa; phylum Mollusca; class Bivalvia; order Myida; family Myidae; genus Mya; species Mya arenaria. The sequence continues at coordinate 34,479,225 of NC_069132.1, read as the reverse complement.
TATTTTATCGTTTACTTTTATCAAGTAAGAATTTAGTTTTCTCAGTTTTCTGAAAAAAAATGTTCTTGTAAAACATACAGAATATTCAACTGCTTGTTTTACTTGTTACTGACTGATTATCAAAACGAAATTGATATTTTTCTTTGTGTTTACTTTACACATGTATTCAATACCGTACACAAAATTTTGAGCCTGCGGTCTCATGATCTGTAATAGTAACTTGTAAACACTAAAGTATAGTTGCGTTCTGATTAAATAATGTAATTTATACAAATAAATGTACAAATAATATTGTAAGGGAACATTTGTTCTTAAACTGGTTCATGAAGTGCATCTATATACCTTATATATGATGACCAAAGATAGTTAAATAATGATCAAATCGATTAATAATCGATTATTGATTGTTTTCATAAACCGATCTATAGTATTTTTTCTGTCTGATTCCCAACACTAATAAGCAATAAAAACAGTCAATTGTATATATAATATATATCAACATCTACAGATACCTGGCCATAAGTTTTCAATTTTGGATCAAATTAACATCTGTGCACATCTGTTTAATAAAATGAATAAATTTCCTTTAACATTAGTAAAACAGTTTTTAAAATAACAATTAAGGTATTAAACTTTTGAGCTACTAATTGCATAGATCTACTCAAATTTTGACACTTTTTAAAGAATAACCAATAATAATTTCCAAATCTTCAAATGTAAAAGATCTACAGCATTCTTCCAAAATGGAAATATTTCATACTTGACTGAGTTCTTATTAAAAAATTGTCCTGAGGTAAAATGTTATTATTAAAACATGTGCTAACAATATTCCCAAATAATTTGGTACAATATGACAAACAAATAAATTCACGATTGTGACGAATAACTGTTTCTGTGTCTGTAATCGATTTTTTTTAAAAAAAAGGTAAAAAAGTGTTATTGTTTATCCTTCAAACTAAATTCAATTGACGCCAAGTCTATTGCTGACTATTGCACCAGTCAATTGTAACCATGGCCTCCCCAGGTCCGGGGAGTAGTGGGGACTTTGATTTTCGGTCCAGCCAACCCCGACTTTAGCAACAATAATTAGCGATCAGGGATACTGCATCACGATGCATCACAACGTACGCAAAGGAAATTACACACAATTAAATACATATTGCAACCCTGTTTTAACATGATATTTTAGTTTGAAACGAAACGTACAAAGATGGAACAAAACGATTTTATAAGATCTGGTGATTACATTATTTGCGATACATAACAACAATAGATAGGTCAAGATGCTGTCATTCGTCGCTGCGCTAATACGGTTAAGGGACAAAATGACATAGTTACAGTTGAAATATTATCGGAGATATCGCAAATGGTTTTGTCACTGTTTTCGCTATCAAATCTTATTAAAGACCGTTTGGTCGTGTTTAATAACAAGGAACTTTTTAAACTGTTTGACTCTATGGTGGTCCCCATTCTGACATATGGAGCGGAGACCTGGGGTTGTAGTTACGCCCCTGAAATCGAACGAGCTCAAAGTACGTTCTGTAAAAAAATTCTCGGTCTAAATATAAGCACTAATAATTGTATGGCACTAGGTGAATGTGGTCGTGCTCCACTTTGCGTGATATATTATTCAAAATGTATAAAATACTGGTGTAAAATTCTGCATATGCAAAACCATCGCTTCCCTAAACATTGTTACGTTATGTTAAAATGTCAAGACGATATTGGAAGAATAAATTGGGTAACAAAAGTTTAAGAAATATTATTTCAGTATGGATTTGGCTACGTCTGGCTATGGCAAGACGTAGGCGACATTAATACTTTCAACGCACAATTTAAACTTCGCTTAATCGACTGTATGACTGAGGGATGGCACGATACCGTTAATTCATCTTCAAGATGCGTTCTCTATAAACATGTTAAATCCTTACTAAATCCGAAAAAATATCTTTCCATAAACTTGTCACATAAATTTGTCCGTGCGCTCGCGCGATTTAGGTGTTCAAGTCACCGGTTAAATATCGAAGTTGGCCGACATCTTAACATAGACAGAAATGACAGAATATGTGCGTCCTGCTTAATCAACGAGAACAGGCTTTTATTAGAAGATGAATTTCATGTGTTTTTCATATGCCCAAGGTTCTCTACTGTAAGAAATCAGTTTTTTATCTAGCTGGTACACGGGTCGATCTGACCTACATGCCTTTTACAGACTCCTAAAGTCAGATACAAGTTTTGTTATTCGACAAGTGGCAATATTTATTTTTTACTTGTTAAAAATGGCAGATTGAAATTTGTAAACAATTTGTATTAAGCAATGAAACCACTGTTTTGTAATTAATGATGTATATATTATATTATGTATTTTGGGCCGGAGGCTTTTATGTACTGAATGAAGTTGAGAGAGTTGAGAGAGTTATATCGTAGCGCATATACTTCAAGCGGGGAAGCAGTCGCAAACGGCGGTTTGTCTGAACAGAACACAGGGAAGGATTTGTGCTCCTTCATAAATGAATGTCGTGAATGGCTTGTTATTATCAGAATGACAAGGATTTTCGAAGGCAAAATGCCGAAAGAAACTCAAAAGTCTTTGCAAACATCCATTGGAAAACAGGTTTTAGTTTGGCTCAAAGAAAGACAGAATGAAGTTGGCCATTGTATTAAAAAACACTACTTTTCGCTATAACCAATCACGTTTTTTTTCTTTTTCGTAATGAGGAAGTACAAACAATACATATTTATTTAGTATTTGAGCCTCCTTTATATACATACATGTGGATACAATATGTATTCCTGAAAGTCCGTGTAATAAGCAAACATGGTAAATATACATATTACCATTGTTGGACCACAAACATAATTTTAGTTTTGTAATAACAAACAATGTTTTATATATTTAGAGCATTTGCTCACAAATTCTGATAACAATATAAATTGTTGAACATATCGGCATATCGCTCAAGAAGAGAGTGTAGTACAATTATTTATCAATGTCCCGTGTGAAAAGTGTAAAAGTTTGGTCGAGTTCAATTAAATGTTCAATTTGAAATTCGCCATTCTGTTCATTGATTACAATTACCGCGTCTGTTTGCATATATTCACTTTTCGTATGTTTTTCTGATCCTCGTGATCATGCCCATTGATTACCACAACCACGCATGTTTGCATGGATTCCTATTCCTATACTATTTTTCACCTGACTAAATGGTATTCCATTTTCAAGAGTTCAATTTTCATTACCTTGACCTTGACCCATGCCCTCTCATCATCTCATCGTTTCCAAGCTAGCTATTCACATACAAAGCCTACACACAGAGTTATCACTAACCATCAACTCTATCTAGAGTTATTGCGCGAAAACCAATGTTCTATGTTGGTTATAGAGAAACTGGTACCATGTTCCGATAAAGGAATCTCAAGCTAGTTTCTCTACATATACACACTAAATTTACAACCAATCCTCATAAAATTTGATTGTCGGAAATCATTTTTAGTTACCCTGACCTTGAGCTTGATCAACCTCTCAATGGCAATGCAATGCTAGCACACAAATTACCTACACACTAAGTTGAATCGCTCTCAATTCATGCAAATTGAAGGTTTTGGAAAAAAATCAATGTTTTACGGCCGCCCGACAGCCTGCCCCCCCCCCACAACATCTTCATTCATATAACCTGATTTTCTTAAAAAAAATCCTGGTTACTAACGCAATTATGATCACACTTTGAAAAAAAACAACAACGTTTCACCAGCCAGACATCTGTGAGACATTAATAATATAAAACAAAAGAAAACTCCATTGTCCCCAACAAGATGTTTAGCTTACGTTTAATAAAAAACTATATACATTAATTCATGGTTAAAAAAAACTGTCATGCGTGAGCAATAAATTCCGTTTTGCTACAACAGAATGCATGGCTGAATAGGTGATAGTTTGCAGCGAAAGTTTATGACATCCATGAAACGTGAATGTATGAAAGGTAAGATGAACATTCTTTTGAGGTACATGTATAACCAAAAACATTGTGACAGAGTGATTGGGTTTAAAAGCAAACACCATGAAAACATCCTTTTAGAAACATATTGAAAATTAGCTTACACGTCAACATTTCCGTTTCTAACTAAACATTCAATAATTCAGTGATATATATAACTGAATAAGACGTCATCATCCCTATCTTAAGACAATGATTTAGCGATGAATATTCCCTGGCGTGCTGCTGTATTTGCGAATAATAATACATCGACATCTACATAAATCTAGAAATCGATAACGAATCCCATCAAAGTGTCGGCCATTGCCATCAAGCAGGTTGTGATATTGTGGTGATATGATTTTTATCTGTTTGAAGTTGATGAAATTAGGTCCTCAAATCACTGGTACCTTGGGTCGATTTGATGATACTAAGCACTGATAAATTCTTAGTTGCCTTTTTCCTAACGATCTAAAAACAATAGAGAGTTTATCATGCAAATGATGTTACCGTTAGTATCAGTTATTTCAGGATCAATATTGTGCTCCTTTATCAGTGTTCGGAGGATGTCGTTACAGCGACGCTCACAGACGTATCTGAGAACGGTACGACCGCAGTCGTCTGTTAAATTGACGTCAGCACCGTGACGTAAAAGCAGACGTACTGTTTTGTCACGTGCTCCTTCCTCCTGAAATTGAGGAAAAGGACGTATTTAAATTAATGAAATTAAACTTTCATAAATACGTTAGATTTTTTAAACTATGTACACTAAAAGAGTCTATGGATTACATAAATCGTAATATCAGTTTCAAATGACCGTGATTACACATCGTTTTACTTTTTTATTTTGAAGGCAAAAACATGTGTTTAACATGAACAAAGTAATACATGTACTACTTTACTTGTGTTTGTCTCTCAAGAATACGGTTGAATTCTGTTTACTCAACTACGCAAATATACCCGTTCAAATGATGTCATTGTTATTACTGGATAACCAGGTATTACATTAGCATTGGTTAGATTAATAGCAAATTTGATTCACCAAATCAAGGTATGGAAATGGCAGTCTGGATTTTGGCCGTATATTGTCGGCAGTAAGTGCAAATTGTAACAATTTCAAAACAATAGCAAATCGACTTTAAGGCAATAAACTCATATATAGTTCATAATTAAATGCAATGAATTATCCCAATTTAATACATGAATACATAATGGTTCTATTCAAACAGTACCAACGCCTTGAATAATTTGCTTTTTAAAGATATTTGACACGATAATGATTTAAATACCTTAAGTAAAACCTACCTTTGTATAGCAGCACGCCATCAAGGGGGTTTTGCCATGTAGGTCCCGTGAGCTGACAATATCAGCGGACAAAGCTTCCAGGATAAAGAGCACGAGGTGATTTTTGCCAAGGCGCACCGCATCGAACAACACCCTAGCGTCTGTTGTGACGTCAACTCCCGTATCGCCATAACTGAAAATAAACATAGAATAAGACTTGTAATGATCTAATTTCTTGAAAATCAGTGTTACACATTTGTGGGCTTAGGGTAACAAACTCCTTGTGCTGTAGATGAAATCCTATGCGAGTCTTGCTTGCAGTAATAATCCCTGATAATGGGATTTTCTCTTGATAATCGACCCCTTCCTCAAACACAAATCCGAGAAACATCGCGCCAACCAGAGTGAGTAATATTATGTTATTGCTTCGTTCACAAAAATATGAAATGAATGTGTTCAAACAAAGAATCTCGATAAAAACTTGCAAGGCGAAGCAGGGACAACGCTGAATAAAACGGTTTTGCAAAAGCTTAGAAGCTGTCTTTTACTTTTGTTCTTCAAAGAGACAATTGTTTGCTTTTGTAATGTAGTAATAATGAAAAATATCTTTTTGTACACGAACACATTCAATTATTTATACAGCTGCCTTCAAAGAGTTCACCTTGAGGTGAAAAATAACAAATGAGAAAACACTGCTTTAATATATCTCATTAAAGATTTATTGTGGAACCTTATACTCTTTTCAACCTTTTCACTTTCAACTCTCCCTAGATGAAGATTCTCAGTATCAAAGCCTAGCACGAGCAAAGATCATGAGAGCACCTTACATCGTAGTTGTTCTTCTTCTTTTCCTTTTGTTATCATTCTTTGCTTTATTTGATACTATGTTTAGTATCTTATGACAATGAACAGAAGAACTATTCAGCTTAATAAATTGCAAACGTTGACGTTTTTTCCAGGGTTCATTGTTTTCACCGCAATTATGAGCCTTTATTAAAAATCACTTGTTTTATATGGCCTTAATTGTGCATTTATAACCTTTATCTCATCACTCATTTGTGTGTTCTCAAATATTTTGATATTTTGATCTAAGTCAGTTGTAATTTTTTCTTTTATGATATTCATTTCGTCATTATTCCGAGATTCTTTTAAGATTTTGTTTTATGAATGGCAGGAGGCTTTCTGTCTTGTTCTATATATGGGATTGTTGATGATAGTTTCTTTGAATAATATAATTACACTTCAATTGCAAACTACATTTGTTCGTTCTTTTCTTCAGTTCCCGGAGAAAACATTGAATTTCGAAGGAGTGTTGCTTTCAGTCATTCAGTAGCATTAGAAATCTCTAGAACTTCTGATATGGTAAGTGTTTTATTAAATAAAATTGCTAGAGAACCAATTTGTTAGGTTTCTACGGGAAAAATATCATTTACTTGGTCTTGTGCACATGGTGCCTCATTGCAGGTCCTTGTTTAGCCTTTATGCCATCAAAGGACTCTGGTGCTTAATCATATATTGTGCTGAAAACAAAATAAATTAGATAAAATAAAACTACAATTTGATGAGCTCCAAACAAAGCTATCTTATTGGTTTCCCCTAACGAATTAGTTCAATTATTTTGGACACCTTTAGACGGTAAAGTCCAATTATGATTCTGTTATATTTCCTAACATTCGTTCGACATTCCTAACTAAACTTGTTTTTCCCATTGTGTCCCAAGTTCCTTCAATGTTCTGCACTGTCTCGTCCATTACTTTATTTCATTACTCTACATTGTCTCTTATATTTTATTTTGATATGTTGCTCTGCATTGTCAGTCCATTTTGTTCTTGCGTTATATGCATTGCTTTTTTATCTTGTATTATTATGCAATATCTCGTTCATTTTATTCTGGTATTGTTCTGCATCATCTCGTCCACGTCATTATAGTATTTTTCTGCGTTGTATTGTCCATTTCATTGTAGGTATTTACTGCATTGTCTCATCCGTTTCATTGTAGTATTTATTGCACTAGCTCGTTCATTTTATAATGGTATTATTTCTGCATCAGTCCGTCCATTTCATTGTAGTATTTTACTGCATTGTCTCATCCATTTCATTGTATATTGTGTCTGCATTGTCTTGCCATTTCATTGTGTATTGTGTCTGCATTGTCTTGCTCATTCTATTCGTATATTGCTCTACATGTGAACATATGAACAATGTGTAACCGTGCACTAAAGTGAGTCTTCTTTCCCGAATCCTATGACTGCCCCGTGGAACATATGATATTTGATAGATTTATCTCTTACTCGTTTTTTTTCTCATTCATTTTTCACATAGAACATATATCAGCACAAACCTTTAAATTCTCAACCTATACAACAATTTATGCATTTTGTAACTATAGACATGTAAACAAAAACAATGTACGTGATGTTTGAAATAAATACCAAAAGTACTTTTTGAGTCATGCTCAAACAAAAAATCTCAATAAGAAATATATGTAGTTGAAGTTTAACGTCAATACTTTTTTACAAGATTTTCAAGTGGTGTCAGCGCAAAACACACGAACACACGCACACACATACGTCCTCGCATGTAAGCACTCACGCTCTCTAATGCACACAAGCATACGTTCGCCTACCATTACAATATCTTCTTCGTCTAGCCTATCGGTAAGTAATACAAATCCTGATGTTTCGTATCTCATTTCGAATATATTGTGTAGCGCTTTGTCCTGTTTAAAGAAAAATCAATCTTTTAAGACACCTTAGACAAATTTTGATCAAGTTTCGAAGTCTAGGGCGAATACAAATCATTTTTGCACATGCTGATCTACTTATTCTTCTTTTAAACTCTTCATTTTCACTAACATTTGTGATGGCATTATAAGTACGGCAAAAAAAGAGAAAAAAACTTATTTACAAAAACACGAAAAACAATAATTGTGGTGTTTTCAAGGCATAGTATCATTGCTTCACATTTCTAATACATTTGTATACGACATTGTATAATATTTTTGCTCGCTTGATAATTATTCAATGTTAAATATAAAGGTTTTCCCAGCACTCATTTTGTGTTTGTTTTTAAAAATCTTTAAATTCTTCCATCAGTTTAGAAAAATCCCTCTTGCAGATTGTTCAATCGTTAACACGTTGTCGAATACTAGAGATTCCAAACCAGATGGGAGAGTAGATGGAATTAAATCTCTTTACGATCCGATTTCAATTTGATAATAAAGTATTTAGGGTTTCTTGGAAAATAGTGTAGTCCGACTTACTTACACTAGTTTATGACATGAAGTTAACCCTATTTAACTACAGAATGCCAGTTCTTGTCGACAAATTTAAAGCTTGGGTCGTGGGTCAATTCGTCTTAAAAGTTCTTAGATTATTATTTGACAGCTTTATTGTATTTACCATAATTGTATTGAGAACGCTTAAGAGGGTCATACTACTCTGGGATCAATTGCACGTCAAGGTTTTGAGATTATTTACATAAGCATAAGATTTTACCATGCACCAGCATTTGTCGTAATAAAAGTATTTGAAACAGTCAGTCCCTGCCTTACCTCGCAATTAAATGAATCGATGACGGAAGCATTTGTCGTAATTGTAGTATTTGAAACAGTCAGTCTCTGCCTTACCTCGCAATTAAATGAATCGATGACGGAAGCATTTGTCGTAATTGTAGTATTTGAAACAGTCAGTCTCTGCTTTACCTCGCAATTAAATGAATCGATGACGGAAGCATTTGTCGTAATTGTAGTATTTGAAACAGTCAGTCCCTGCCTTACCTCGCAATTAAATGAATCAATGACGGAAGCTAGGGTACTCATTTGGCTTTGTAAATTGGTCCATACAGTGCGTTAGCAAAGAGAATGCTGAATGTTCTCAACCTGCTGCATCATTAACATTGCCTTATACAGAAACTATATAAGCAGACAAAGAATTTGTTATTTCAACCATTTCACACACATTAGGAAAAATTGATTTGACAAATTTGGTTCATTGTTACGTAACGATTTTATTCAATTGTTATAACATTGATTGTTAAGCAAAATGCTACCCATACACTTTCAGGATAACGTTCAACTATATAGTCAATCGTGAGTTTAGTAATATCATCGATTTTTAATAGAACTATTTTTAAAAATTCTTTTTTGTTCTTTTGTAATAAATTGACAGTATCAAACCTGAATATATAATTAGGGTATATATTTTAGGTTGTGCAATATAATGATAAATAATTGATGTTACTTAATCAAATATAAAAGCATATTCCTCATCAGTTCATAAAAAATGGTTAGTGTCTATACAGTACAAAACAGAATTAATAAATTTTTAATCATATTGATTGGGTAGTTAGTGATAACACAGAATTTCGGCAAAACGTATATTACGAAAACAGTGTTAATATCATTGCACAGTGTATGGGTAGCATTTAATTATATTGATTCTGAGATAGTGGATAAAACTTTACCGATTGACCTTTCTGTTAATGCGACACTGTTTTAATATTTAAATTCGTATATAGATATACATACTTAAAAAGTAGTTCCGATTTTATCGAGGCTTATATTGACAGTTTTGGGTTCAATCGGAATACATTCATCGACCTGCCTACAAAATGCGTTAAGGAGCAAAATGTATTGGTATTCCTCCAATTCTTTAAAACTTACTGCTTCAATATTGATCAGCCTACATTTAACAACTATATGTATACCTTTTTAACGAGAAGTATGACGATCGTGGGTCGTGAATTATCCTATTTTTGTATTGTATTAATGTTTGGACGTATTTATTCCCAAATACATATTCAAACTTAAATAGTAGTTCCGATTCTATCGATGTTGTTCATTGACCCAGAGACGGGTAAAAGTGGAATACATACATCGACTTGCCTATGAAATGCGTCTTGCAGCAAATAAGTGTCGTTTTCCTCCCACTCTTGACAATATTGACAATCCTAAAATTTACAACTATAACAGCAGTTAGCAGTTGCCATAAAGCCAAATATAACATCTGCAAACATGAGGAGTATGACTGTGTTGGGTCGATAAATTATCAAGAGCAGCAACGGAACTAGTTTTGGTTATTTACCACTAGAGCTGCATGACTTGACGATTTCGATCAATAAAACAGTACAAACTACAGGAGATCCTAAAATTTAAATCAATACCCTGTTTAAAGGGATTCGCTCATGTTTTTGAACCAAATATTATTTTACGGTAATGCATCTAAAAAACACTAATATATCAATTATTTTACTCTTCGAAATTGCAGAAAGAATATAGCTAAATCATAAAAAAACTAGTTTAAATGAGGAGAGAACGCCGGTACAGACAAGATAACATATTAAATATTATATATTTAAATGTTAAAGCCTTTTATTGAAACGTGTTACTGACGCTTTTCATAATTATGGACTTCAAATACCATATTTGAGCATATATCAACATTTGTTGATTGGTTCCAGACGTCAGTTTTTTAGTTTTAATAATCCTAATGACTTTCTACACTGTATTTAGTCATAAAAAGTGCATTTTACAAAACATGAGCGAGTTCCTTTAAACGCACAAGAAACAAGGCTAATCAAACACCAAACATGAGACACATTACTACCAGACAACAACCATTACTCAACTTTATTGTATCGTCTTTGGTAAATCTTTGGCTATCGCCTATGCACAGTCCGTGATGTCTACATTTAACGAGGTTGTATACCTGTTGACGGGTGCCAAACCACACATAAAAAATAACATGTTGATGTTTTTGTAAATGTTAGATTCTCTAAATTCCGTTGACTGTCCCATGAGGCTGCATTTAGGATACATGGATAGAATCAAACAAAAACGACTGCAAGAAATCACCAAAAAGTCCATAACAATGCAGACTGAGAGTTACGTCTCGAAATCGTATATCAACCGTTTAAAAGCTGAATAAAAGAAATGTCCCTGCGATTTCACTGTAGTATGCTTAATAATATTATACAAAATTGGTAGAAAATAGTCATCTTATTTGTAGACTTTGTTATGTAATCATTTATCGTTTTTATTATAAGAAAGGTATTGTTAACCTTGTTAACCTAATTGGTAACATTAATGTATCGCCATGTAGAACAAAATGTCATCGATGTACTTCGATTCGATACTTATTACGATTAATGTTTTTGAAAAAACAACACCAACATATCCAATACAGGCAATGCAAAGTAGTTTTATGATATATATATATTATCATTGCTTCTCTTTTCTATGTTTAGAACCTGTTAATATGATAAATTAGTAAGAAATTAATTTGTCTCTGGAGGCTTTGCATCATTCTAATTGGACAGTAAGCTTTTACCCCAGAATAATATATTTCCTGTGTATATCAAAATGACAATGAATGTAGCTCGTTGGAACTAAAATAATACGGACAGCGATTTTCAGTCGTATTGAAACGTATCACCTCGCTTCCGTATCGATTTATATATCGGTTTATTAAATACTATTGCAACCTATCACTGTCATGTTACATCTAAACTTTAATAAACAGAACATAAATAGAGATATATATATATATATATATATATATATATATATATATATATATATATATATATATATTCATACAAAAGCTATACGAGAGTCAAGAAATGAATTTATCTGTTAAATAATAAATATAAATAAGCAGATAGAACAATTGTGTAGAAATACCTGATAAAAAATCCCGTTGACTTGTATATATTCTACAGTATAATATTGTACAACCTACATCCTAAACGATACAGCTTATCTGAAAGGTATTGAAAGACCACCTATAAAAGAAAGATAGTTGAAGAATACACGCAAAGTACCAAATTACCAAACTGGTGTCGTATATACTCGAAGAAGTAGCGTAGTTGAACTGCTATCACTTTGCACACTACTTAGAACTAAATGTTATGTTTTTATCTTGTGTAGAACCATGTCGCTATGGCCCGACATTTGTTCTTGAAAGCGAGAACTGGCGATAATACACAGCAATGTGCGTCAATGTGAACGCCAAATGTACGACAATACACACGAGCTGCGAAATCTTTGTTGGCGTGCCAAGATTTTCAACTGTTTTAAAGTGGCGTAAGCACATCCTGATACTATGCGAAACACTATTTCGACTTCAAACGACATCACGCGACATCTGTTGGAAGTTTTAAAGACAATGCGCGGGCTATGACATTACCGTTACTTGACAGTATGAGAGGGATAGTATATTGCCCGACATCTTAAATCAAAATTTTACACTCATAAATGAATTCCTGTATATGGGGGCTGGGCGTGACAATTGGAATATATAAGAAATATTTTTAATGATATACACGACTTGATAATTCTTTTTATATTGCCAATTTTTTTCCAACTTTACTATAACTGTACTTTCGGAGGAAGAATATGTTTGAACATCTCTGTAAAGTCTCCCGACACAAAAATATTTAACGATGTGACAGATGGGAATTAATTTATATAATCTGAACGCCGTCCTTTCTATCAAGCTTAAATATATAAGTTCAATGTTTTAAACCTTATTTGTTGCGTATCTGAGTGCATCTATGACCATATCAGGGTTTGAAATGTTAATTAAATATGGTAAGATAGGTCTCTTTTGAAGAAGTATTGATATCACCAAAAATGACGATGTAGATTCCTTCTTTACAGCGCGATTCTACATGACATGCTGTAAAACGCTGCAGTTGCAAAACTCTTTTAATGCATTCACTGTAAGTTAGCTTTTAAGACACATTTATCATCCAAATGTAAAGTCTATGCCCTTCATTACGGGGAAATGGCAACAGCACGACACAAGAGCTTTAACAGATTTTACTTCGTTGACGTTGATATATTTCCTCTTTCCTCTTCTGTAATAGATAAAATAACAGCCGTGGTTCTTTGAAACGATCCTTTTCTACAATTTCAGTTTCTTCTGAGGAAGTTCATGAGAACGTTGCATTTGACACCGCAAAGAATGACAGAACACAGTTACATAATTCAGAAAAATACCATCCATGTTTTTTTTTCTTTTTGGAGATTGAATAGACTACGTGATATATTTTTCCATTTATACTTTGCAGCAAATGAAATGTATTTACGACGTTTTAAACCTATTTTTACAAGAAAAATCGAGTTCAAAATCTTTTATAAAGAGGTGCACCACAACGTACGCATAAAGAATAACACACAATTCAATTAATATAGCAACCCATCATATTTTGGTTAGAAACGAAACTTATAAAGTTAGAACTTAACATCTTAATTGGATTTTGTGATGACATAATTTGCGATACATAACAACAAAATATAGGTCAAGAACTCCCCGATGTTGTCATTTGTCTCTGCGTTAATACATAGAGATAAGATAGGACAAAAATACATTTGGCATATTTTCGGAGATATATCGCAATTTGTTTTCTTTTTATATCACTGTTACATCGTAGCGCATATACTACAAGCAGGGAACCAGGCGCAAACAACGGTTGGCCTGAACAGGACACAGGGAAGGAGTCGTGCTTCCTTATCAGGTCAATATTTGTTTATTGTCGGATTCTATATATTATAATATTTGAAACATAAATGAATGTCGTAAATGGCTTGTCATTATCAGAATGACAAGGATTTTCAAAGGCAAAATGCTGAAAGAAAATCTACTATCTTTGCAAACAACCATTGGAAAACATGATTTAGTTTGGCTCAAAGCAAGACTGAATGAAAATGGCTATTTTATTTAGAAAGCAAAATATCTTTTCGATATTACCAATTACGTGTTCATTTTCGTAATGAGGAAGTACAAAAAACGTTTCTTTAGTATTAGAGCCTTCTATGTTGGTATACACATACTCTGTTTGGATACAATATATATTCCGGAAAGTCCGTGTAATAGGCACACATGGTAAATATACATAATACCATTTTTGAACCATTAAACGTAATTTGGGTTTTGTTATAACAAACAATATTTCATGCATTCTAAGCGTTTGCTCAAGAAATGAAGTGTACAATAATTTATCAATGTTCCATGTGAAATGTGTACAAGTTAGGCCGAGTTACTTTACATTTTCAATTTGATATTGGCCATTTTGTTCATTGATTACCATAGCCGCGTCTGTTTGCATATTTTCATTTTACGTGTGGATGGCAGACATTACATGTTCATGCATCGTTCGCCTTATGTTGTAGTTTACTCGTTTCCGCGTTACCATTTATTTGCTCATTGTAATCGTTCACATAAAGTTTACCGCAAAACTATACCAGCGCTTGCCTTAATCTTATTATCTTGCTCGTCTGTATATCTTCATGGCCTTTATGTTTGTCATTATCGTAACAGAATATCACCAGCGCCAAAGGCTGTCTGCCATCTTAAGTTCACTAATTGATTTGAACTGCTTTATATCTTCATTTATCCATTTATTCCAAGGGCTGGCCACGTTAAGGATGTGATCTATAACAAAGTTGAAGTGATAGGCTGATGGGCATGTTAATAATTCGCATTTTTGTTTTTTAAGTTTTCAAACTGGAGCTTTTCTTTTATTATTGTTAATATTCAAATTTGGACACGTTCTCACTAAAATCCCTATGTAATTCGTTAACATCTTGCTGTGGTCTCTAAACAAACTCTAACACTATTAACCTCGCCTTTAAATTCGATATTTCTGTAATAGAACTCTGGTTAAGCTTAGTGTCACTGCACAATGCAACTAACTGGTTCTTTATATTAACATTACAACCATTGACAATGTTTCCGTTACCGATGGCAACCGATTAAAACCCACCGAAAATGATATCACCAGAACTATGTAGCAAAACTATGGGTCTTGTTCGCAATAGGTATGCTACGGTACCAAACATGAACGTTCAAAGAAGGCCTTTGTACATTAGATAAAAGTGTGTAAATGAATATAAATGAGTTTGCCAAAGCGGCTATCACGCTCATATTTAATTCATTGGTGTCTCGCCTTTTGACAAATGTTCCAGCCATATCAACACCCATGTTTAGGACAAATCTTGGTCTATATATCTTATTTCAACCTAGGGTTCAGACTTTTCATTGACGCACACGATAACAGTGTTCAGTGTTCACAAAAGTTATATTAAAATGTTAAAACGTAAAAGGTGCATTCTTTTTAATTTCAATGCATTATTTTGTTTAACTCATGTCACTTAAATGATCAAAACAAAACAAAACTATAACAAAGAATAACTAATTGTGTGCCCCTTTAAAATTAAGGTAATCAAAACATGTTTCAAACAACTACGACTTGCGGGCAGATGACCCAAAGCTGACATTAATACTAAGTGGTACCTTCGGCTTTATTCCACGTGAAATATTGCAATTGGGATATATCAACTGGGAGGCTATTCCTGCCACGAGAATCCGGTCACATCCGGCGACCGGTATTAACATTTACACTTCAATGTCGAACATCGATCTCGTACAAAACTATTTTCACATGTAAGTGATGAGATTTCATGAGATCGAACACAACAATGTTATCTTCAAGGGCAGATAATGTTTAATCGGAAGTTAAAACGAAATATTTTATTCCTTTATATGGTGTAAGGGGTCGTGAAACATCAAGAAATCTACTCTGCGTAAAATTCGGAAGGAAGAAACCGTTATGATTAGTTTAAAATTGATGTCGCCCTCATTTTCAACTCACGTTTCTTCTAAACATATTATAAATTTCACATCAAATAAAAAATCCATGAATATCCAAGGTG
Source organism: Mya arenaria (assembly GCF_026914265.1). Classification (NCBI taxonomy): domain Eukaryota; kingdom Metazoa; phylum Mollusca; class Bivalvia; order Myida; family Myidae; genus Mya; species Mya arenaria. The sequence continues at coordinate 34,463,250 of NC_069132.1, read as the reverse complement.
AAAATGTGTAAAGATGTTATGTCTTAGCTTTGGCCGAATTCCTATACATGTTCAATCTGATCATTGCCATTGTGTTGATTGATTACAATTGCCGCGTTTGTCCGAATATATTAACTTTCCATGTTTTGACTTATGTCCAATGATTAGAATAACTGCGTCGGTTTGCATATTAAATTCATTTACAGTATTGATGGCAGGCCTTACATGTCCATGAATTGTTTGCCCGTCGTGTTTGTATATTCGTCCGTCCGCGTTACCTTTATATTCTTAGAAGTATCCGTACTTGCCTTGAACTTGTTATCATTTTATCGTGCTACTCTGTTTTAATGTTCGTTACCAATTCTTATGCCATTCTTACATATATCTTCACGGCCTTCATAGATTCTTTGTCTGTCGTCACAATAACAGAATGTCACCCGCGTCAAAGGCTGTTTCACTTGTAATAGGCTGCTTAATGGGAACGTTAATAATTCACAAACTGGCTTTTAAGTTTGCCCGCTCGAGTTGTTCCTAAAACTCTGATAATTATTCAAACTTTGACCTGTTCTCACTAATGCTATGTAATTCGTTTATATATTATTGTCTCTATACAAACTTTAAAAAGATTAACTTCGCTTTTTATGTTCGTCATTTCTGTAACAGGACCCGGGTTGAGCTTAATGTCTCCGCACAAAATAGTCACTGGTCCTTTATGTTAAATTTCTATTCAAAGGCAGACGTATCCGTTACCGTTTGCTGCAATCAAAGCAAAACGGAAACACCAGATCTTGTTGAATCAATAGAGATGTCGCAAAACCATTGGTCTTCATCGCAGAAGTTGTCCGCCGCATGTTCAACAGTATGTGTCCCTGCCACGATACCAAACATGTACGTTAACATGAAGAGGGCCCATATTAATTAGATAAAAGTTTGTAAATGAAAGTCAATGAGTTTGCCAGAGGGGCTTTCACGCTTGTATTTAATTCATTGGTGTTTCGCCTATTGACAATTGTTCCAGCCATATCAACACCCATAATTAGGACAAGTCGTGGTCTATATATATTTCAAACTGCGGTTAAGACCTTACATTGTTTCACACGTTTTACAATGTATCTTTAAAGGTTAACACATGATAGATGCATTCTTTTTAATGGTAATGAACTATTTTGATTAACTCATTTCATTTTTATAATAAAAACATAACATAGAGTAACCAAACTTTTCCATCTTAACATATTACCAAACTGAAGAAATCAAAACATGTTTCAAACAACAACGACTTGAGGGCAGATTACCCAAAGCTAAAATTGATGCCGAGTCGTACATTTGGTTTTATTCCGCGCGATATATTGCAAATGGGAGGAAATTACTGGCACGAGATTCCGTCACATCTGGCGATCGGTATTAACAATTACACTTCATTGTCAAACATCGATCTCGAATGAAACTATTTCCACATGTAAGTGACGACAATTCATGAAGACGAACACTACAATGTTATCTTTAAGGGAAGATAATGCTAACTCGAAAGTTAAAACAAATATTTTATTATATATACGGTGTAAGGAGTCGTGAAACATCAAGATATCGACTTTGCGTAAATTGTGGAATATGTAAGAGAATATTCAATGGTCTATAATTCCCCATAAGTTTTCATTAGACCCCCGGTTAACCATGACTGAATTCCCTAAGGATGAATAGGTATGTATAGAAATTGTAAATTCGTATATTACGATAGAGACGTGACAGATGATGTTTGATTGATATTATCTCAATACTTTTAAACATTGCCTGATTCTACATTACATGATATATAATCACTACATTTGGAAAACTCCTGTTAACCCACACAGTAAGTTTACTGTTAGGACTCATTTATCACCCAACTGTTAATTGTATGACCTTCTTAACGGGAAATGGCAATAGAACACGACACAAGTTTTTTTTTTATTATTCCTGGCTATTCGTTCTTGAAGGAAAACATGATATTAATTCAAATTACTTTTGTTTTCGGATTTGGACAACACCACCTCAAAAGAACGATGCATTTGACACCACAAACACCATTATTATACATCAGAAACGACATGGATACTCCGGTTGAATATACATGCGCATAAAATGTTGATTCGAGGACAATTGAGGTTTCAGCATTATAACCACGAGTTTCTACTGCTATGGAGCATTAGCCGGTTGTTGAGGGCCCAATTCTCAAATTCCAAATATATAAATTTCATTACACAGACTTAGCTGCCCTTAGCCTGTAGGCCGACTCCTTAACAAAAAAATCGAAAATATAATAATGCAAAAAATCATAACTTAAGTAATGGCATCTATATTTATAAGTAACATGACATCTGCTTTAGCTAAAATTATTTTCTTGATGATATTTACTTGTATAGATTTACGACAAAACAAATTTCCGACTTCAAGCTGGAAGAGATCCACGGGGGAGGTTGCCTCCGAACCCAACTATCAGTTTAAAAAGAGTAAAAATAATTATAAGATAACACAGATAAATAAATCAAAAACAAAGTACTTAATTATTTATTTATGTTTAATGCACGACTATGTACAGTCTACTGCAGAAAACCTCAAACAGATTGTGTATACGTGATATATATTATTTTCCATTAATACATTGTAACAAATGAAGTGTGTTCACGACATATTTACATATTTTCACAAGAAAAACGAGTTAAAAACCTTTTATGAAAAGGTGCATCACAACGAACGCATAACGAATAATACAAAATGAAATGCATATAATGACCCAATAATAGCAAGATAGTTTCGGCCGAAACAAAATTAATATAGACAAAAACATAACGTCTTAATTAGATCTGGTGATTACATTATCTGCCATACATAACAGGAATGGATAGATGAAGAATTCCCCGACGTTGTTATATGTCGCCGCCTTAATACGGTTTAGGGACAAGACAAAATTACGTTTGACATTTTATCTGCAAAATGCTTTGTTATATTTCACTGGTATATTGTAGCGCACATATTACAAGCGGGGAAACAAATGACGGTTTGCCTCAGAATTCATGCTTCTATATAAATGCTTGTCGTAAATGGCTTGTTATAATCAGAATTGCAAGGTGTTGTCTAAGGCGAAGCTGTTAGGAAAAAGTCCACATAATGCATATAATAGCTACTACATACGAAATATATGTTCTATAAAAGGCCAATGTTTATTCGTTTTGGAATATATCGTACAATGTTTTCTCACATATTGACAATATCACCGAGGACAATCAACGGTCCAAACGTAGTTTCCGTTTCATCCGCATATAAACTCGGCGAGCATGGCAAGGTTAGTCACTCTCATCCGTTTTTAAGGTATCTTGGCAATAATGTACTATTATTTCACATATAATAAATCAATCAATACTTCAAAAGAAATTCCACATAGTATTCGGATTTATTTGAATCCCTCCGCCATGTATAGATGATCTATCAGTTTATACAAAAAGAAGCGAAATTGATCGTTATTTAGAATATCGGTCCATCGTCGTTGGTAGATGTCTCGCTGTCAGAGACTGAACAACGAGGGCGCTCAAACTGGAGTGGCTGAAGATCTTCATGGCTGGACTTATCATCCTTGACCGGTGACCAGTACACTTTGTTCCGTATGCTGTCTGTGTGCAGTGTTATGCTGTGCCGCCTTCCGTCTCCTAGCTCAATGCTGGCAATAAGCTTCTCTGGAAGTACTTCGAGAGACTTTTTCCTCTCTTTGTTGTTACCGTTTCCATCGGCACCAGTGCGATTCGCCATTGATTTGTTATCGATATCTGGCAATGAAAGACGCTTGCTCTTTTCAGTATTTTTGCTACTCGCCGGATAATTTAATTTGTCCATTGATTTGGCGACTCTGTTTGATTTTTCGTTTGACCTTTTGTCACTATTCTTTTGCCTATGCATGACAGATTCAGCGTCGAGTCCAGTAATGTCAGTCATTTGATGAGACACCATGCTTGGAGCATAATCCATGTTGGTCATAAGTGTTTTCGTGTCGTCGTCCTCCTCATCATCTCCCGTCTGTGTGGCCTGTGTTTTCAGTTTGGGCCTGCTAGTTTGATAAGGGTAGACCCGATAGTGTTTCGAAGCAAAATTCATGTCTATGTCATTATATCGGGGTATCAATCGCTCCAGCGAAACATCGGTACCAGTAGTCGCGTCCGAAAGATACTGGTCGTCATCGTCTTCAATTTTACCCAGTTGAAAATTGTTTAATGCGTAATCCAGGTCACCGTAGTCAGGCTTAGGGGGCTCATGCTTCTTCGGTCCAGTGCAGATGGCCGCAATGTTGGCAAGTTTGACGAACCTAGAACGACCCTTGCCGTCATGTCTGATGGGCGTTATGTCCTGAATTGTAAAACCTTTCTTTTCAAGCCACTCCTCAACCGAGAGGCCATACTTGCTGTCCCGGTGGAAGGCAGAAGCCTTGCCTTGGCCCATCACGATTTGGGCACATGTGATGTTTCCATGTTTGGCCGCCATTAAAAGCGCTGTGAATCCCTCGTCATTTTTGGCGTCAACGTTCAGACCGAGACGCCGGAAGTGACGTATCAGTATATCACAGGCGATATCATTGCCCACCATAGCACTGTATACTAGCGGAGTATTGCCTGAAACAATAAACAAATGCTGTATCAGTTTCATGCCATTATCTACAATCTTAATACGGGTTTTATTTCTTCTACTTCGTACTGCGTCATTTTCTAGTAATTTGATGAGGCTATACAATTAATTCAAGAATGATTAGATCGTCTGTGCTAAGACCATTGATAATGCCTCTGTCAAGTGCAAATCAAATTAACGAACAAAAGCACATGTACCGAATAAGTATTTCTGATAAGGAAATGACGTCAAGGGGTAAGTAAACAGATATTTAATTCAGATATTTTGTAACGAACAAATGGAACGGGTAAAGCATTTTCCTTTTGAAGATCTGCATTTTAAGTACGTTAAAATGTTGTTCATCGCGAACGGTTGTAGCCAAGGTCAAAGTCAATCTTATCCGTTAGATCGTAATAAACTAGTATCGGTATTACTACTTTGATAACTGACTTTCATTGGGTAACAATATAAACATTTCCTTGATAGCTAAACGGTTAAGAACTAGGAAGAATATAATAATAATTCCAGGAATAATTGCAAATAAAAAAAGAAAGAAACATAAATACGCGTAAACGTTGCAAAGGTGAATAGACTGCGATTGTCATGTGTTTTATGTAGACATATTTAAAATAATTTTTAGTTACTCATATATACATTATGTTATACTAGTAAGTATAACCTTCTAGAATACTTAGATAACCTTCGACCTTTGGAAAAGCAATGAGCACGCAGAAGTAAATGATTTGAATCTCTGTGCATTAATTAATTTTACATATCGTCTTTAAGTTTAATTGTCATTCAAATAGTTGGGAATGTCAAAACGTTACTCTAAGGATATGGGTTAGGGTTAACCGTAACCCTTACCCTGTGTAAACCCCTCAGTTTCAGATAAAAACATGAAATAATCTATAAGACTATATGGGAACTATTATATTTTGACAGTCCTGACCTAAGCTGTCTGATTTAGTAGACAGCTTGGTAGAAGTTATCTTACAAAATCCCAACGGCATAAACCTTAATGGTTTATACAAGACATGTTTCTTTGTCTACCAAAACACGTTTTAACAAAGATTACCGAAAAACTAGGCCGATATCTACTAACATTTTTAATTTGAGTATGAGACTTGGGGGCCGGTATTCATAAAACATTTAAGTCATTCCTTACTTAGTAATTCTCCTTAGGTAGGAATCTTACTGATTAAATGATTTTTTAACTCAATAACATCTTAACTTCTTTATTTTCTATAATGTTATGTAATATACATATCTTCATGTTCCGCGTATAGTATCTAAGGCGTAAAAGTGATTGTTTTGCAAAATAAGTACTATGTGAATGAAGAAATTGGTTTTTAGATTTGGATAGCCTGACTAAATTTCTATGGTGGGAACACTTTTGAGGACCGATTCTACAGAAGCCAAAAAATACACCCATAATACACTACCAACCACGTGTTTTTTCGCACATTTCACACATCGCCACGATTATTTCATACCGTATCTTTTTAATCTATTTTTCAATAAAAGCCGCGATCGAAGCATAATGCCCGATACTTATGATCCCCCGCGTTCCACCGCGTCAAGTCACCTCGATACGCGGCATTGCGAAGTGTTACATAGCGGTAATTAAGGTATTTGTCAATTCTCCGAATGCTTTTTCTTTGTCCCCGTTCTATACATATAATTAAAGTCAGTTTTATTAAACTCATACACTCTTGACACGTAGCCTAAAAATCTTGGTGCGTACTCAAAAGGTAGTTTGATCCCTGAAAATTATGCTGTGCAAGTGTGAACATATTCAGACGCTATTGTAACCTTTTCCGAAAAAGTTCGAATGCCATCGTTAAACTTGTGCGATTGTGAATAAATACTATATTGAGTCATTTTTCGGCAACATAGTGATCGTGTTTGGGGAATGAGATTGTTTACCCTCGCAATCGAGTGAAATCCGTTGTGCGAGCACGGCTCAATTTACATGTACACTGTACTATTTGTACAATCTTTACCTGTTAAAATACCTGCATATCGCGGTAAGCCGCTTCACGGCAATACGCAATACGTGCATGTGAACGTGAGTATGACGCGCACCAACGCGTTCTTTGCAAAAAGAAACGCGTGGTTGGTAGTGTATGAAAACAGCTTGGTTTTATCGAAACTGTTAGAATATTCCAACTGTTTTATACAAACTTTTATGAACAGTACTCATGTGTTTTGGGAGTGAAACCTTACCCCTGTGGGGCTTGACCCTAATACCTCTCATTTGTGAGAGACGGACCATAACCACTAGACATTTCTCACCCATACTGCATATTGACAGTAAAAAAGTAATTAATAATTGCAACATTGTCGACTTTCCCTGTCAACGGACTAACCGGTATTTCATTTTTAAATGTTCATGGAGGACCAAGCCCATATTCTCTATCGTCCTGAGTCTGAGTTTAAGTTTTAAACTCAGATTCAGAAAAGCAAAGCCTTGTACGTGAATTAGACAATACATGGCGACGTAGTCTTATTTATTCAGACACGAATGAGGAAGAATAAGCCTCTCTCGGGATATCTAGTGATCAGATGCCAAATAAATTGCTATTAAATCCTATCCAAAAGTTACCTAGTTTGCTTTGTGTTATTTTTTCAATCTCTGAACCTCTACGACTACATGTACTCTCCCACGTTATACTAGGGTCAGATATGTGTGTATAGATAACACAATGTTTGTAAAGACGATTTGTATGGTGTAATTGTATTATTGTAGTAAACTAGAATATCCGTGAGTCGGATGTGTCGCCTGACGAATTATTTACTGTCGACATTATAGCCGTTAGATGGGCATTTTATTGATTTATAGACAATGAGGTTGCCATTTAACTTTCAAGTGTAGGTGGCATTTGAACTGAAGGTTACAACGGTAAGCTGGAAAAAATTTAAAACAAAATTAACAAAGGACATTAACTCTAAAACTATGGAAGCAAGAGTCACGGTTCTCATGCTCTGCACTTGCCCTCAATGAGGTCTATCTACCTATTAAGTTTCAGGTTGATATCTCTTATAGTTTACGATATATGACCCTGACAAAATTTAAGCTTAAAAATTAACAAAAGGCAATAACTCTTAACATAGATGCAAGAGTTACGGTTCTTTTGCACTGCACTTGCCCTCAATGAGATCTATCTAGCTATGAAGTTTTAAGTTGATACCTCTTATATTCTTCAAGATATGCCCCGGACTAAACTTTAAGCACGGAAATTAACAAAGTGCAATTACTCTAAAACTAAGAAAGCAAAAGTTACTGTTATTGTGCACTAAACTTGCCCTCCATGAGATCTATCTTCATTTGAAGTTTCAAGTTGATAACTTTTATATTATATAAGATATGCCCCGGATAAAATTTTAAGCATGAAAATTGACAAAAGGCAATAACTCTAAAAATATGGAAGCAAGAGTAACAGTCTTGTGCAGTCAGTGCACTTGCCCTCAATGAGATCTATATATATATGAAATTTCAAGTTGATACCACTAATAGTTTACGATATATGCCCCGGACAAGTGAGCACGGGACGCGACCGCCACCGCCGACAAAAGTTACCGCTAAATTTGGAAAAAAAACAACTGAAAATGCTGGACCCTAAGATCAAAATTATTTCTAGAATGATTCAAACATTACTGTTGAAACTACTGAATCAACATTTGTATGCTATATATTTCATTGTTTCATGGTCATTTATAAAACTAAAAGCGCTGCATATGGGAAATAAGAAATTATAGCCAATATCCATCAGTTTTCTACTTTTAGCATCAGTGACATGAACCTCATCCTCTAAAGAAGAAATCACTAGCTAGCTCTTCACTTAAGCTCCCTACACACCAAGTATAATCACTGTCCATCAATCCTAGCCAAAATAATTGACGGAAATAATTTTTGTATATTTGGTAACAGTGACCTTGAACTTGACCCATGCCCTCTCAAAATCATTTCCAAGCTACCTACACACAGAGTTTCATCACTACCCATCAATTCTAACTAAAGTTATTGCGCGAAAACCAATGTTCTAATTTGACTATAGAGAAACTGGTCCCATCCTCCTCAAAAGCAATCTCAAGCTAGCTGCTCACATAAGGTACATACACAATAAATTTACAACCAAATAATCCTAATTAAAGTTAATGGTCGGAAACAATTTTTAGTTACCCTGACCTTCAGTTTAACCCACATCTCAAAGGCTATCCCATGCTAGCTCCTCAGAATTACCTACATAAAAATTTGCATCGCTATCAATCAATTCAAACTGAAGTTTTGGGTGAAGACAAATGTTTCACGCTTGCCCGACGGCCCGCCAGCCCAGCAACATTCTCATTCTTAAAACCCACTTTTCTTAAAAAAACAACAACTGGTTAATAACGCATTTTGATCACACTTGAAAAAAACATGTTTAACCAGCCGGAAATCTGTGAGACAGTCCCTATTATAAACCAAAGAAAACGCCCCGTTTAAAAGGTTAGATGAACATACTTTTGATGTATAAACAAAACACACTGAAAAAGGGAGTAATTGGATTTAAAAGCAAAGAACATGCAAACATCCTCGTTGAAACATATTGAAAATTCTCTTAAACGTCTTTAAATAACATTTCCGTTACTAACTAAACATTCAGTAATTCAGTGATATATTACTGAATAAGACATGATCATTCTTATTTTAAGACAATGATTCAGCGATGAATTGAACATTCCCTGGCGTGCTGCTGTATTTGCGAAAATTCCATAGACATTTGAATAAATCTAGAAATCGATTACGATTCCCATCAAATTGTCGGCCATTGCTATCCTGCATGTTGTGAAATTGTAGTGATACGACTTTTTATCTTTTTAAAGTTGATGAAAATAGGCCCTAAAATCACTGGTACCTTGGTTCGATTTGATAATAGTAAGCACAGATAAAATCTTAGTTTTTTCCTAACGATTTTAATACAATAGAGAGCTTATCTTGCAAAAAAAAGTTACCGTTAGTGTCTGTTATGTCTGGATCGATATTGTGCTCCTTTATCAGTATCCGGAGGATGTCGTTACAGCGTCGTTCACAGACGTAGCTGAGAACGGTACGACCGCAGTCGTCTGTTAAATTGACGTCAGCGCCGTGACGTAATAGCAGACGCACTGTGTTGTCACGTGCTCCCTCCTCCTGAAAATTGACGAAAAAAGACGTATTTAAATTTAACTTTTATTAATAAGTTAGATTGTTATTAAACTATGTACATTAAAAGAATCTATGGATTACATAAAGCGTTATATCCATTTCAAATAAACGTGATTACACATCGTTTTGCTTATTTCTTTTAAAGGCAAGATCACGTGTTTAACATGAACAAAGTAATACATGTACTACTTTACTTGTGCGTGCCTCGCAAGAATACGGTTGGATTCTCTTTACCTCAACTACGCAAATATACCCGTTCAAATGATATCATTGTTATTACTGGATAACCAGGTATTATTTTAACATTGTTTAGATTAATAGCAGATTTGATGCACACAATCCAGGTATGAAAATGGCAGTCTGGGTTTTGGCAAACTATTGTCATCATTGTACAGTGAGTCCAAAACTGTCAACAATTTCAAAACAATAGCAAATTGACTTTGAGACAATTAACGCGTATGAAGTTGTTCTTAATTGAATGCAATGAATTTTGTATCAATTTGATACAAACGAGCCATTAAGGTTCTTTTAACAGTACCCATGTGTCGTATGATTTGCTTTTCAAATATATTTGACACGGTAATGTTTTAAATTACTTAAGTTAAATCTACCTTTGTATAGCAGCACGCCATCAAGGGGGTTTTGCCATGTAGATCCCGTGAGTTGACAATATCAACGGACGAAGCTTCCAGGATAAATCGCACGAGGTGATTTTTGCCATGGCGCACCGCATCGAACAACACCCTAGCGTCTGTTGTGACGTCAACTCCCGTATCGCCATAACTGAAAATAAACATAGAATAAGACATGTAATGATCTAATTTCTTGAAAATCATTGTAACACATTTGTGGGCTTAGTGTCATAAACTCCTTGTGCTGTAGATGAAATCCCATGCGAGTCTTGCTTGCAGTAATAATCCCTGATAATGGGATTTTCTCTTGATAATCGACCCCTTCCTCAAACACAAATCCGAGTAACATCGCGCCAACCAGAGTGAGTAATATAATGTTGTTACTTCGTTCACAAAAAAAAAGTAAAATGAATGTTGTTAAACAAAGAATCTCGATTAAATCTTGCAAAGCGAAGCAGGGAAAACGCTGAATAAAACGGTTTTGCAATAGCTTAAAAGCTGTCTTATACGTTTGTTTTTCAAAGAAACAATTGTTTGCTTTTGTAATGTAGTGATGATGATAAAGAATATCTGTATGTTTGCATAGGAATACATCTAATTATTTCTTCAGCTGCATTCACAGAGTTCAACTTTAGGTGAATAATAACAAACGAGAAAACACTGCTTTATTGTATCTCATTTAAGAGTTATTGTGGAACCTTATACTCTCTGCAACCTTTTCACTTTCAACTCTCCCTAGATGGTCGTTCTCAGTACCAAAGTCTTGGACCAGCAAGGCTCATGAGAGCACCTGACGTCGTAGTTGTTCTTCTTCTTTTTCTTTTATTATCATTTTTTGATTTATTTGATACTATGTTTGGTAACTTATGGCAAAGAACGGAATATCTATTCAGATAAATAAATTGCAAACATTGACGTATTTTCCAGAGTTCATTGTTTACACCGCAATAATGAGCCTGTATTGAAAATCACTCGTTTGGTATGACCTTAATTGTGCATTTATAGTTTTTCTCATCACTCATGTATGTGTTTTCAAATATTTTGATATTTTGATCTGTGTCAGTTGTATTTTTTTCTTTTATGCTATTTATTTCGTCAGTATTCCGAAATTCTTTTAAGATTTTGTTATATGAATGGCACGAGGCTTTCTGTCATGTTCTATATATGGAATTATTCATGATATCTTCTTTGAATACGATAATTACATTTCAATTGCAAAATACATTGCGTGTTCTTTTCTCAAGTTCCCGAGGACAACATTTAAATGCGACGGAGTGTTGCTTCCAGTCATTCAGTAACATTTGAAATATCTCTAGAACTTCCGAGATGGTAAGCGTTTTATTAAATGAAATAGCCTGAGGACCAAATTATTAGGTTTTCACGAGAAAAAAAATCATTTAATTTGTCCTGTGCACCTGATGCCTCATTTCCAGTCCATATTTAGTTTTTATGCCGTCTAAGGACTCTGATGCTTTATCATGTATTGTGCTCAAGACAAAATAAATAATAGTTAATAATACGACAATTTGATGAATTCCAAACAAAGCTATTTTAGTGCTTTTCCTAACAGATTAGTTCAATAATGTTGGAAACCTTTAGACGGTAAAGTCAAATTATGATTCTGTTATGTTTCCTAATATTCGTTCAATATTCCTTATATAATCTAGATTTTCCCATTGTGTCTTTAGTTCTTACTATTTTCTGCACTGTCTCGTCCATAACTTTATTTTATCATTCTGCATTATCTCGTACATTTCATTCTGATATTGCTCTGCATTGTCAGTCCATTTTGTACTTTCATTCTCATTCATTTTATTATGGCATTTTTCTGCCACAATGACTGTGGGTAAATAGTCTTGAAACAATTGTTTATGTAAATGATTCCTAAAAACAAATCTCAAAAAAAAATTGCTATGACAATCAAGTTTACCTATATTTATATTATGTTTTGTTGAAGCTATAGTTGTTGTGTTTCGTAACACTCCAAGCATAAATGTACAATCAATTCAATAACATACTGTACCTGAGCTACAATTAAAAAGTTTGAACTTAAAAAAGCAGTTTGCTGGTTGGTATTTTTCTCCATTCAAAATCGTCATCCAAGGTTTCAGTCCAATTTTACCTCAGAAACAGGCGATGTTGTTATTGTTTGGATCAATATTGCGTATAGAATATCATGTTTTTACTTAGATTCTTCCTTTTTTATCGAAGAGACGTGCCGTTTATGTGGTTAATTCCATCTTCAATCAGTTGTCTCAGTGGATATAGATTTTATGAGAGTCTGATTCTTATGAAATAGGTGCTGGTTTAATTCAAAGCGTAAACATTATAGCCTGTATGATCGAAAATGTATTCAAAATACTTATACCCTTTTCATGCCAATGTTAATAGAAGAGCATATTTCCTAAATTCGGAAAGTTTTTTTTTGTTATTACAAGTAATTGCGCTGGCTGTTTTTAATTTGTTCAATTTAGAAACTTGTTTATGTTTGCTCCCAGCTTCAAGAACATCGTTCAGGAATCATTGCATTTATTGGCGTTGAGGTTTAGGCCCAAACATTTTGAAAACGACCCTAATGAATTGGTCAAAGATATTAATGGACTTTAAAATTTAATACGAGCTAACTGATTATGTAAATTTCTTAATAGCTTTGCTTTATGCAATTTTGGAAAAAGATCGGTAAAAAAGACAATTGTTTACCCTCAAATATATGCACTAATCGTGGTCGAAAGTTCTTACCTATTTTTTTTATACAAAGTCGTTTTCGAAACTCACGATACTTTGAACAAAACGGACTTGTTTCCATCAAAACTAAATACAGACACAGACAATACATGTCTGATAGATTTACACACTGAAATAAAACAAGTTTAAATGTTAAAACAAAATAATAAAGTAGGTACGAAATACAATATCTATGCAAATATTATTATGAAATATCTCATATTACAAGCACTCAAGAGCGTCGAGAATCTGTTTCTTATCCGACACAATCAATATGAGAAAACAGGTCTGAAGAAACGCCAGACAAAATGCGTCTATTGACGCACTTTCAGATAAAACAACGTTTGAAATTTAAATAAAAGATACAGATAACAATTAAATATTTGACAAAATAATGTTGTTTATAAATGTAATTCTATAGTTTATACGCATTCACCAAAACATATGAACACATGTATGGTATTGCAGGGTACGAACGTTGTACAAGTCTTAATGAAATGTATGTTTTGTTCTGTTCTACAACGGCATTATTTAACCTAATGCATACTTCCTTACCTTTTTCTTCGCACCCAGTTTAGAACCCCTTTATGCCGTAAAGAGTTAACACTGGTCCTCCGTTTGATCTGAGGCTGTGCAGGAACTGTTAACTCCGTACTACTCATTTTTTAAGGTTGCCAAAAACTTATTCTTCTAACAATATATACGGTGCACTTCTAGTAATAACTGTTATCATTTGTTCCGGCTGTCATTATAGAACAATATTCAACTGAAATATCACTATTTTCAACACTTTTGTTCAGCACAACCCAAGACACCATCTTAAATGACGCATCTATCACGTCTCCCTACGAAAGAGTGAAAATGAAATTCACCTCTCCACAACAAAAAGCTCAAATATTAACGAGATTGTTTCTCAGGAGGAACGGATATCCTTGTCTAGATTTCGATGTGCGCAGTTCGTGATCTGTTCCACGCGCTGGAACATTCACATTAGGGACACTTTGATAGGAAAATGGCACTTCGAGGAAATGAGTCTTAAGACGCAGAAGCTGTGAAAATAAATGTCGGGGCGTCTGTAGACACATTAGTGTTAGGATAATAGTAGTTCTTACTCGTCAAGCAGCTTACATCGTGTCACAGCTTACAAGCGCTCCATAAGCATGACACTAACGTCTAGGATTCGATTATGCACTTTAATACATATTTCTTTGTCACCATATTTAGTTTATTTATAGTTATTCTGGTCCAGTGATTTGTGTTGGGAATGGGTTCCAGATGGACTATCGATAATCGCTACCATTCAAGTGACCTATTATCGATAGTACAATCGGTCTTGGCAATATTTAATTGTAGTTGTGTTCTTGCACAATAACCTGTATTTCTTAACTATGCTTGTTTATGTGTATGTTTGAAGTTGCTTAGTGTTGTTTTGCTTTTCGCCGTAATGTAAACAATAATAACAGAACACTTGCGGATGATTAAATGAACTCAAAGGTTGAAAAATAGCGGAAATTAATTTTAATAACAGGGGGGAAGAAGTAATACAATTCGCCGTTTAAATTGATCATCGATAACCACAAAATACTATCGATTGTTGCCGATTCAGGCCATACCAATCAATTTTTGATTATAATCGATCATCGGAACATCACTTCCTTTGATGACAATATTCGGAATACTGTCTCTTGCATTTAACTGTGAAACGTGAACAGAATCCAATTCTCGAATAGTAGATGAACTCATGGGCGAAATGTAATTGACACTATTTTTCCACACTGATCGACACATAAAAGCGGCGTAATTATACCTGTAAATTGCCGGAGACTAATAACATTGCGCCCGTATTCCCTAACGTCCTAATAGTTGTTAAAATGCTATTATCGGAGTATAGATGAAAATTATATGATTGTGTTACAGATAATATGTTATACAATCAGGCATTCATCTCTTGACAAAATAAGTTATAGACTATAGTATAGATATTTTGAAACATTAAGGATTTCGGTTTTCTGGGCCTATGTCTTAAACTCTGAACCAAGACGTTAGTAAAGTCATTATTTCAGTGTACTTTTTTTAGTTGTTTTTTATGATAAAGATGCTTAAGTTAATAACTAATAGAAATTTAAGAGTTTTTCAGATTTATTTTGTTTTAAAACGCATGGAATAATGATGATTCTTCAGTATTTGATCAAAGTGCTTTTCTGAGTATGAGGTGAAACTGTTTGTAATCATGGGTTCAGAGCTGTTTTAAATGGGTAACAAAGTTATTCACGCAATACATATTTACGTTCAAATATTCCTTACTCTGATAGTTTCATGAACAAAAGTTTGGTCTGCATTAAATATGCACTCTAACTACCAAAGAAGATGTACCAAAATTAATACGATTGTTTTAATTTACCGAAAAGGAAGGATGAAGGATACCGTATTTAATTTGAAAGTAAGGTGCAGAAAATGTGGTAATAATACCTTATTAGACTATAGTTGATCACTGTAATCTTAAAGAGTAATCCACCAGACATTTCATATTTTCACATTTTCAGCTTTTAAATACACGATCTTGTAACCAGTAATCAATATTTTCCATAAAGTTTTAACACATAATTTTGTACGAAGTAATATATACTGGAATGACTTCGCCTCTATAATGGGTCCATTAGTGTGTCAAACATGTCTGAATTATCATCCTGCATTTAAAGATGCGCTCTTACTCCCAAATAAGATTTACCACTATTACTACAATTGTTTTAATATACCAAAAGGGATGAATAAATGTCGAGAACAATGGTTCTTTTGGAGGACACCGTATTTAATTTGAAAGAAAGGTGCAGAAAACTCAATATTTTTACCATATGGGACGATAGTAGATCACAGTAAATCTTTTAGAACCCACCAATCAATTTCATTTTTTTTTGCGTTTTCAGCTATCTAATACATGGTTACAATCTTGTCATCAGTAGTTCATATTTTCCATAAATACATTATTGAGTACGTAGTTAAAGGTTTATCACTCAAATTTCTGTTTGTTATCATTTGTATGTATTGATTTTGAATAAGAGTGTTACTTTAAACAGAATATTGAACAGCCACAATATAGGTTGATTCAAAACAGATAAAAAAGATAAAAAGTCTTTATAAATTGGTCTTGAATTAACAGCTACGTGGCCAAGGTTAACAAAGCGAAAAATATCGCTAATATTCGTTTATATGTACACAAAGCATATGTTTTTTGTTTTTTTTGATCAAAGTGAAATGACTTAAACATATTAATGCATTGATTTTTTATTATTTGCATCAACTTTAGTGTGTCCCTTTAACCTTTAGTATGACCCTTTAAAGTTTGGACTGCTGGGCTTATTCCTGTAGTTTTCATGATTTATTGGTAACTCTCGCTGCTGATTTACTCTGAAGTCGCAAAAAACAAACGTATGTCTTAAAACAACCATCTATAACACATGTATCGTGAGAGAAAAACATTCTTCATCTTATACTGTTCATTATTTCCGAAAATGTGAAGGTCTGTATTGAAATAGCGTGTGCGTCAATAACTTATGTTCTTGCATCACGCATAGGTAAGATTTAAACGTTAATGTCTGGAAAATGGAATTAATAAGACACCGTCTGCTGGTTTTATAGTGTACTGATTGTCGGAAATGTTGTTTCAGACGCTATATATATTGCATAAATAAAATATTTTCGTCTGCCTTCGTCACAGCCCAATGTTTTTAGACTCTGCGTCATCACTTATAAGGTTCTAGAAGATTCCAAATCGACTTGAAACACTTCAGTCGTGGAAAAACAGCACATTTATGTCTCAATTTGTTTCCCTGTATGATTAAAGATGCACTCATACTCCAAATAAGATTTACCACTATTAATACAAATGTTTTGATTAACTAAAACGGATGAATAAATGTCGAACACAATGGTTCTTATGGATATCTTATGAGACGATAGTAGATCACAGTAAATATTTTAGCACTCACCAATCATTTGGTATTTTTTTGCGTTTTCAGCTATTAAAAACACGGTTATAATCTTATGATCAGTAATTGATATTTTCCATTAATGCATCATTTAGTCAGTAGGATAAGATGTATCACTTATATCATTTGTTTGTTAAACATGTGTATGTATTGATTTTGAATAAGATAGAACTATAAAACAGATAATCATAGTTTAAGTAAACTTCTTTACTGGAAAACATGCCCAGTTTTTGGACAGTTTATTTAAGTAGCCCCAGAACCCAGACGGATCGTAAAATGTTCATTCCATTCTGTCAGCAATTCCAATTTTATGACATAGGAGTTAATCGTTCCCTGGTTTGTTTATCGGTTCACACATTTGAGTAAAAGAAACATATAAACATTCCATTAAAAGCTTAGGAAAACGACATGCTTTATGGAACACACACTGGGGATATCATATTAAAACGGAATTGTTTTATTTTTCAGTATATCCTCTTTTTTGCGTAATGTTTCACAAATACTGATTTTGAGAAGCAAAAACTCAACGACCAGAGCGGTTTCTCCAACAGTTGCTGTACTCATTAATTTAGTTTAAACATATTTATTTTACAACGATTGTAAAACATGTTACTACAACATTTTATTAATCACTGTCGTTGGCACGATTTTGCGCGAGAGTGTGGTCTTGTGTTGTGGGGGAAACCGGAGAACCCGGAGAAAATCCACATATCCGGCTTGGTGGCCACATACCAAACTCACATGCGCCCAAGCCAGGAGTTGAACCCGTGTGTTCTAGGTGAGAAGCGAGTGCGCTAACCACGCTAATTAACATGACTGGACTAGATAGGGCCAAAGCAGAAGTTGTTGAAACTAGTAACAGTAAAAGACAGTGATGCGTATTTTCATCAAGGTCTTTCTGAATAAGAAACCTTATCAAAATGCATTTGCTGAGCCAAATAAGGTAATTTTGGAAATAAATAGCTGCCAACAGTTGCATAACACATGGAGAGGATGAATATTATCGTTTGGCGAGTACACACATTTTGTAGGCACACACAATGTTCTATAAATTGGATTCATTTTGACCAATCAGCAATTTGCTAATTTTGATCAAAGCGAAGTATTAAAATTAAAGAGGTTTGCTCTAGAGCTCCTCTTAAAGAACAAAAATGAGTAACACTTTGAGCCAGTAACATCATTTTATTTGACAAGAATACTACGTAAATGTCATTAGTAAGATACTTTTTTCTTGTCAAATATGTAAATTAAGATTATTTAAGACAATGCGAAACAACAAATAACATCACAATAGTTTTTCAACGAGGAATGTTTTTTTTAAAATATAATATTTTGTATGAGAATTTCTATAAAGATCTTATCAAACTGTCATAGTTTCTTTACATTACAAGACATTTGCATGAAATCAACCTCAGCAAGAATTAAAGTTGAAAATCAACTAGAGGAAACAGAAAAAGGCGTATTGTCAAAAACGATGTTTCTGCAGATTCAAATTTGATTGAGATTTAAATGGGCGCGAGGTCTCGTCTTTAAAACACGTGTGTGACTAAACTGTCTTTACAATGCTTGTTCTCAGTTCAGAGGTACTATTCAGTATTCAATAAAAGTTTTCATAGTAATGTATTCAATTTAGGTCATACATCATTGACTTTATTCACTTTATTGGTTATCTATTTAAAACAAGTAATCCCATTAGCTACATCCTTCTTCGATGTATTAAGACCAAATTATTAATTACCAGTCCAAGTGTTCGTTCTACTTTTGTGACTAAAATGTACATGGAACATATTTACAAATGGACGTCTATTATCTGGAACAATATTTTATGTCAAATAACAATGGGTATAAACAAAAATAAAATATTAATAACTTACTACATACTCTGTTATTGGAGTCATAAGGAGAAAACAACATTTTTGTTTGTTTTGTTTTAACTAACTCAATTCATATTACCACTTTATAGCCCAGCATAATTAGCATCAAATTCTCATGAACCATGTTGATATCAAATTTGGTCAATATTTCAAATATAATTTGCTTGAAAGCAAGAAATGTACTTGACTTATAATTTCAAAGTTTGAAACTCCTCTAAACCATTTCTAACATAAACTATTTAAAGACCTTATGGTATGTTATAGCTAAATGCTAAGTACATGATGCGGTCTATGATGTCTTCTCTATATTTAGGATTTAGAAAGTCGGATTGATAATTTGTTTATGTCTGAGCGATGAACATAACTTTAAGTTGTTCTATCTTAAATTCAGTTCAATTCCTAAACTCAGAGATATTTTAATAGATATCTCAGATATTTTATATTAATTGCTGGAACGAGAATCTGCTGTCTTCCAGTCTGATGCAATATGGATTATTTGAAGGAAAAAAACACACAACAACTTCAAAGTGAGTGAGATTTTCTTTGGGAGAAATGCGTCATCTTTTTTTTATTTTAATCAGTTTAGTTTCAACTGAATTTTACGAAAATGTATGATTTTCAAATATGTGGAACGCTATAAAAAATAATTTCCAATCCCAGCATTGAAATGTATAGGAAAATTAATTAGTTGTGTTAAACCTAAAGGGACCTACCTGCTTTGTTAAATAAGTAGACTTTGGCAAGAAATGTATTTTATTTCACAATTTTCGGCAAATTATCACTATTAAATGCTTTTATCTTGTCCGGTTTAACAAAATATTCCATTTCCTAGATTAAGCAACGTTCGCGTATTTTTTTTAAATGAGTCGTCCGCATTCCTACGAGTACGTGAAATGTCCAAATTTGGTGAAATTGTGTCTGCGAGAATGCAAAGACTTGTTTGACCGCACCATCTGATGCTTAAAATTACTTTTTTGTCAGTTAAAAAAACCTCAAAGAAACTTTCAGACGCAGAGGTGCTTAGATGACTTACAGTGAAACTCGAAAACCTTGACACAGACTATCAGATTGAGATACTTTTGGGTGCATTTATGTATAAAGGACAAATCGGAAGAGGTTTCCATAAAATAACGGGATAGGATTGATTTATCAGTACATTATAACTAAATGCCACATTCCAGGATGTGGTCCAGGATGCCCTCTCTATATTTAGGATTGAGAAAGATACTTCTGATTGATATATATTGTTTATGTCTGAGCGATGCACATACTTTATAGTTCTTAAACTTTAAATACAGTTCAATACTTTCACTCAGAGAGAGAGAGAGAGAGAGAGAGAGAGAGAGAGAGAGAGAGAGAAAACAAATTCTAAGAGATTTGATATTTTTGCTGGAACGAGCGTCTGCTGTCTTCCGGCCTGATGCAATATGGATTCCATAGAAAAAAAACGTTCCTACTTTTCAAAGAGAGTGAATTGTCTTAGGAGAAAGGCGAGATATCTTTTCTGTGTTTAGATTAATTGGGGTTCACCTGAATTTTAAGTAAAGGTATGGTTGTCATAAACGTGAAACGCTAGGAATGTTGTTTTTTTTCCAATTTCAAGTGTAACCTGTTTGCAATGAAATGTGTAGGGAAATTAATTAGAAGTGCACTGGTTTAACCTTATTATGAAAGTTCACACGTTTTTGTTAATATCATTGAGAAATAAAGAGATAGAATATTAAATGAAAAAAATCAATATCCTTTCCCTTCATATAACATTATAAACAGGACTTAATGTATGTTCATAGTTTAGTAAAGAATGAGAAACCTTGACCAGAAATGAATGATCTTAAAGCTAAATTCTCAGAGATTGACCGTTTTAACAACTTTTTTATGTTAAGCTTGTATTGAGGCAAAATGTTTGCATGTATGTTTAGAAACTAGTGAAATAAGATTGCTGACAAAAGATCAGTCGCAGTTTTAATATTTACGTTCGGAATCTAATGTGTAATGGCTAAAAAGCGTTACTGTCGTTTTTTAAAAAAATGCGTTTGTTGGCATTAAATCTTTTTCATCGTAAATATTAAAGCCTGCGATCTGAGCATTTGTCTTCGGTCTTTAAAGACTGGTTTTCAGACATTTACGCAAAATTGGCTAATTCGACGTCAAAACGGTCGATCTGTGAGAGTGCAGCTTTAAAGTAACGAAGAAAATTTCTGTCAGGAAATGTGCGTGTGTGTCAAGCATTATA
Source organism: Mya arenaria (assembly GCF_026914265.1). Taxonomy (NCBI): domain Eukaryota; kingdom Metazoa; phylum Mollusca; class Bivalvia; order Myida; family Myidae; genus Mya; species Mya arenaria. The sequence goes on along the minus strand of NC_069132.1, from coordinate 34,442,005 downwards.
ATTACTTAAGAAGATTGCCTTCTGCATGCAAACATTTCGTTTGAAAGAGCTTCACATGTATTTCGTGTTTCTTCTTAATAAATCACAGCGTTCACAACATGTCGACTCCAAATATAGCACTTCTATAATCTGACTTAAAAGTAGTCCGAATCCAAGACATGACTATCCCTGCTGGAGTTCTGTATACTTATCAACAAGCGAAGAAGAACAGCGCATCACATCTTTAAAATTTGAACACTAAACTCAACTCATCTGCTACAAGAAATCAAGCCATAGCCTTCTAATAAATTGTTTGGTAATTTTGGTTAGAGAAAATCCTAAAAAGCAAAGGTATATGGCATATGGTTATCATGATGTATCGTAGGAAATTAACTCGTTAACTCAATAAGAAATAGTGTCTGAGAGCCTCCATTTATTACAGTGACCGACAAGTCCACACACATTAAATTGACTGAAGCCAAAAGCTAAGGATCATGCGACCGACATGTCCACAAACATTGAATTTACTGAAGCCGAAAGCTATGTTCATTCAATGTTGGCGGACTGACTGGGAGGTCACTATAAGGCAAGACGTTTCGAATTGGTATGTTCTATTCTTATATTTTACCTCATAACTTAAAAAGGAAGTTTTTGCCTTTATGGAAAGAAACTCATCAGTTACACACAACTAGACTTCAGATAAGGCCCGCCAAACTACAAATTGAAAATCATACTATTTAAAGCCAACTGCCACTGATATAAGTAAACATAACAATGTACGGTATAATATAAGAAAAGCTTGTACAAGTTTTCTCACCTAGATCTATTCATCCAAGCGAACATATCGTTTTGCTCCTTGCCCTTACAATGAACACTTTGCCTCCTCAAATACCGTCCAATTTTCCTCGATGGATGTCGAGGAAATGGATCACCTTGTTTGGTATTGTTATACATTTACATGGATCCAGTACATGAATTCATGAATCTAGACTATAATGGTTCCGTATACGCTTGGTGCGTTTATTACATTCCCCGGAGGCAGTCCGCGGAAGACGAAAGTCACTGACATTTATACAGCAATCCATTTGGGGATTACATTATCCAAGATTTGTAAGATTTGTCTGCTATTAACATGATCCGAGCGGAGTGCAATGATGAAAGAAGGAAACTGTTATGGAAATTGGCTTTATTTGAAAGATACTTGGAAGCACTGATTACGTTAACATTTGCTAATTGAATCGAAGGGTGGGGGGGGGAACATGTGAACATTTCCACATCTGAGGAATCCAATACTCACATTTTAGTTTCCGCAACACATAGGAGAAATCATTTATTTACTTCCCACTAATACATTCTGTCACATGGTATTGAAATTGTGAATCTGATTCAGTATTAAATTTCGTACTTTATAAACTATTTATTTGGTCTGTAAACCTAATTGGGTATAATTTTACTTCAGTGTAAGATCGTAATATATTTAAACGAGAGAGCACCAATATGCCACGAGTGGTGTACCTGTAAATATCATTTTTTCTTCGTTTTTCGAGCCAACAAATAATATTAAAGACAGATATTTTCAGAAAAAAAAAACCGCACCAAGAATGTAAGTATTAAAACTTTGTTACACCCTATGTGCGCTTACGTTTGATAATGACGTAAAAGCGGGCTTAATAAACAGTGAAAAATGCTAAATTGAAATTTTCACTGTTTGAACAAGTGTATCATTTGAATTCAACTAATAGATCTCTATAAACCACATAAAGGCATATTATAAAAAGCGTTATGTTAACAAAATAAAACTTTCCAAAATGTATAATCTCTTTTTTTTAACAGGAAGGTCATAATATATTTAAAAAGTCGAAATAAGAGTGTTATCGTTAAAAAGTATTCACACGATGCGTACCAATTGCATTGACAGTTGCAAACGATGGTTTGCAAATTTCAAATGTTATAAAGTGAAACTGAATGTGCACACTTTTAAAACGACTGAGTTGCGCTCTTTTTACTATTCGTTTAATCAATATGATGCCGAATAGTCAACATAGGCGCAATAAAAACATGGACACACATGTTTAGAATTAGTATTAACTTATTTATGGTTTCTTTTATTCTGAATCAGATTGTATCTTAAAGAAACGTTCCTTGAATTATCATTCAAACTAAAATACAGCAGTAAAACTGTATTGCAAAACAACTACCAATCATACTACTCGGAATAAAAACACATCAACTGAAAGGTCGAGCTCATTAGCAGACATCAATACATGCAAGACGTAATGTTACAGCATCCAGACGACATGGCCACAATAATCAAACCAAAAAAACTAAAGTCACAGAACAGCTGCCATATCATCAAGTTTCATACAGGTTTCCAACAGTGCAGTACTAATTGTTGTAAATATCTCCTAATTACAAACTAACTCCTATGATTATTGATACAAAGAATATACATAACACTGCACTATAACATATCCAATATATGTATTTTTATGATAACATTGATGCTCTAATTTGTACGGAGTTTAATCTAGTATTACGCAGGCTTTTAATTCATTATTTTATGCAACGTGTTATTTACAAGATTAGGTCTGATTCTGCTGGAAGTAATTCTATTTTCAAGGGTTTAACGATGGATGAAGCACTACAATGGCATCGGGGTGATTGGTGCATAACATCTGCATGAAAAACAAAACAGTTTTTTTTATTTATTTCCGGAAGCATAAGTGTAAATTAAACATCCGTGCTCCGTGCTAATATAATCCTACTATCGGATAACCGCTTTGGCGAAAACACTGCAGAAACTATTGCAATAGGCATACCTCGGTCATTTTCCATAAAAACAACCTCTGATGTATATGAATGGTTTAAAATATCAGAATTCTTAACATTTAACCACAATGCAAGAAGATCGTGTAGTGATTTAAATATGGCAGTTTAAACCAAGGATTTTACTCCTTGGAATCTTAATTTTTTAAGCAATAATACACTTCACTGGCAATCAATCTGAATAAAATTATACAAGATACACATTAAAAACCTGAATTAAATAATCTTAATATCTAAACTAACGAACTACTTCTACTGTAGTACCGACATACATCCGAGGTTGCTTTCTATTGAAAATGGCCAAGGTGTTCTGAATAAAAGCATTGATGGGTTCAACCAAAAAAATACCCATTAAATATTGATTTAGTTCTCAAGTGATTTATAGCTCAAGTATTGAACAACCATGTCCTTCTTAACCATCTGCTCTTTAGACAATGTTGTGAAGTAATAAAACGATGATCTTAAATAAATACAGATGGCTATTCATTTGGATTAAGTATAGTGATTTACTGATCATATTCTCGTTTACCATGAATGCATTAACATAAATATTCAATAGCTCACATGTTGTTTCTTATACATTCCTAAAATAGTTGATACGAGGTTGTAATATCTTTCCTCCTTTACACTGAAAGGATAATTGCGAGGCTGGATGAACATAAATCAACTCCATAAGACCTCGTATTGATTTGTTTCAGAATGATTGTGTGACTTGGAAAGGACATTGCTGTTACAGTAAATGATTAGTTTCAGATTAATTTAAGGTCGAAGATCAGCAGCTAAACGCTCCATATTTTTCCGCATTTCCATTTCCAAGCATAGCTTGAACATTATCAACGGACCTGAGCGTCGTGGTTGCAGATTGGAACTATCGCATTGATATGGATTTGTTATTCCTGAACTACATTGTCGGTACAGAGGCGCATCCCCAGTCAGTAACAACGATAAACGTCTGGTAAACATGGAAGGTGCTGATTGATTTGAATGCTGATATATCATCAGTTAAAAACACTTCAATGTTAATATTATATTTTAAATGTGATTGTTATCAACAGTTTGCCATGAACATTACTTTTCATACCCATTTGCCCAATGTATCAATTTTGTATGGTTAACTGGTTTGTAATTCCATGAATTGGTAAAGCTCTTAAACTTTTTATTCACTCGATTAAATTCAATGTAATGAGAAAAGGCCATTAGTTCTTAAGCTCGTTATCACCACGCATTATCTCCTCTGAATGGTTTTTAAGGTAGCCGATGAGGAAAAATGTAAACTGTTGGTGATAGGTGACCTCATATTATTTTGGTAACAAATGAAAGGGTTAAATGGGTTAAGGAAGGCTATGTAAAAAGTATATTAAAAACAAAATCACTTCAATGTTAATATTATAATTTCAATGTGACTGCTATCAACAGTTTGCCATTAACATTTCTTAAAATACCTTTTACCCAATGTGTTTTGTATTGCTTACTGGTTTGTATATCCATGAATTGGTTTTGCTCTTATTTTTTTTGTTCACTCGATTAAGTTCAATGTAATAAGAAAAAAAAATGACATTTGTTCCAGTTCTCGTTAACACTTTGCATTTTTGAATGTTTTTTTAAGGTATCCTTTGTAAAAGAAAATATAAACTGTCGGTGCTCGGTGACTCCATATTAGTTTGGTATCAAATGAAAGGGTTGATTGGGTATAGGAAAATATGTTAATAGTATAATGATAACAATATTGCAAACAGGCTTTTTTAAACTTGAAATATTAAAATATCGGTTATTTCTCTTTCGGTTTAGTATTAAAATGAAATAAAGGTCGAAAAAACAAAATGCGGTACGTTTATTTGTAATGAATTTAATGTTATCTCTTAGCAATGCCCTTCAAATGATACCAAAGTTAAATGAAGTCACATGGCAGAAAAAAACTGTACTTGTTTGTCAATGGCTCAATTACATGTAAAGTTCATTTGTGCATCGGTTACCTTAGAAGTCATTCACGTCGTAAAATTGTCGCTGACATTAAATTTTTCCTGAATAATATGATACACATAAACTTCTGCTGTCTATTGAAACTGCGGCCATATATAGTTTTATTGACATTGTCGTTGCAATAAATCGTTGTCTGCATTTGGTATTAACTTAGAAAATTAAGAAATCGAACACTCCTCATTCCATGCACGACAGGAGATAACGAATCTTGTTTATAAAGAATGACGTTGAATACAAATAAATATTTGCAAGGACTGTTTGCAGGCATGTAGGAGATATTTTAAGCAATATCGGTTGCAGAAATGAAGTTGGTCCTTTACATTGATGATGTTGCAAAGCTCAAACGTCAGAGGCGAAGATTGCTTCGCATATCTTACTGCAAGAAAACAAAAGCATTCATGGAGAGCTTTGTTAAAGTAAAGCTACCAACTTTATCGGATCCGCCATGAAACTTATTGGTGACAAACTTTGTCTCAATGTTCGTACAACTGCTACTGATACTAAAACTCTTGCATACAAGAGTTGTACAAGAAAGGTGAAACATGCCACCTATTTTGCCGGAAAAATGTTGTACATCAATGTAGAGATCTTTAAAAAACATTAGAATAAAATTTATAAACTATTGATGGAAACGTACCACTTGAGACCAATTCACAGTGTACTCAATCTGCGTTTTCAAATTATTTCTTTGTGTATGAAAGCCGGCTTTCTTCATGCCTTTTAAACGTCGATCTAGTTTGCGCATTTTTAATCAAACACACATGGAGTTTGTCTGTTATACTGGTATAATTTGACATTGTCCGGTAAGAATAAAACAAATAAAATACCCAAAAAGAAACGACGAAGTTTCATTCGGAGTGTTTTTTATATCTTAAATAGGCCTTGACGCCGTTCACACAACAATGTCAGCGTAAATGAACGCTTAACCGTTTTTTGCTAATCTTGTTGTTGCCACGCCTACGATTGTCACGATAACTGGTTACTGAAGGCATTCCATAACAGTACCGGAAAAAAGGTTCTAAGCTCGACATTTCGAGAAGAGCAAAGCCTGTATCTTAAGTATGACTAAATAACGTCGTCTAAGAGGGAAAGTCGTTATTCTATATAAGGAACTTTATAGCACCTTGCGCACCCGTAATCATTGTAAAGTATGTGGTATTATACGCAATTTGTAATGTTCTGGTCTATGTAATTTGACTCTGACTATATTCTAAATTTCAATAGAATGGGATTTCTTGTTATTGTGTTCCTCACAAAGACCGCACTGTGACCAATTTAATACAATATAGTGCAATCTTGCGTGTTGTTAATGCTGGAGGTAAAAGTCCTTTGTCATCTTGGGACAAAAGTGTAGCTGAGCGCTTAAACGAATACCGGTTTACCTCGAGAGAGTTGGACCTGAATGCCACCGAATATGCTGGGGGTTACCGTAAAACGACATTTTATAGCTAATTGCAAATACATTCTGACAACATTGAAGTAATGGCAAAATACATGCATAGGTACCTCATATCAAAAGAAATATCCTTCTGAACATTCCTTACGGTTGATCATTTTAATGGAAATGATAATGTCTTAATAAGTCCCAAAACCTTTTGCAAACGCATGCACATCATTTTCAATTATGTTTTTTTTCCATGTAAAATATTTGGTGCTAAAATATTATAGGCAGGTTAATGGCGTTGTTACTAAATTTTAAATCATTTCGCCCAAACTCTTGTTAAAGAGGCTGGCTATTAATTCATTTTTATTAATTTGACGAATCATTTAAAGGAAACTCTGATACTGCTTTTGCGGGAATCTACTCTATTTTAAGGGTGTTTTAGGATAGCTTGAGAACAACAATGACGTCGAATAATGTCGGGGTGATTGGTGTAAATCATCTGCATCAAACAATGGAACAGTGATGGTATTACAATATTATTAGGGAGCATATGAGTCAATTAAAACACCGCGTTATTCCAACTCTCCTCTCAGGTAACCGCTTCGGTGAAAACCCTGCGGAATCAATTGCAATCTTACAATCCCCTTTTAAGACAATGTTGTAAAATGATGATATTCTATAAGAACATATCACTATCCATTCTGTGGAATATTAGTTTACTGATGATATACTCTTTCAATAATACCATGAATATATAAACATGAACACACTGTATCTAACATGTCGTTGCTTATATATTTCTGAAAAAAAGAATACGAAGTGGTACTATCTTTTCGCCTTTATACTCATAGGATAATTGCGAGGTTGAATGAAAATAAATCAACTCCATATGACCTCGTATTGATTTGTTTCAGAAAAATTGTGTGAATTTGAAAGGACATTGCTGTTACCGTAAATGATAAATTTCAAATTAGTTTCCACTATTAAACGCGCTGTTTTGAATAATTAGCGCTGGATGGGGCTTCATCCACCTTCTCTATATATAGATGTTCTATGTTGAGTTCTTAGTAATGATCTAATTGTACATGAAAATGTCTTGAAAATAAATGGGTACTCTTAAATTGATATCGTACAAATATTTGTTTTATAAATATATACTGCATGTACTCGTATAATTGTGTTAGATATCAGAAATAAAGATGAAGCAACAAAACAATAACAACGGGATTAAAATTTTGTACATTATAGTGTCGACCAACTCATTTAATGGGCAAGCCCGCTCGACTTTATGAGTCTACTACATTCGTGAACATTTTTTATATAACACCTTAAAAAAAACAAGGTTAGTTAAGAATACAACAACTGCAAATCACTACCGAACTTACTTACCTCCGTCTAGTATGGGGAAGACCGAACATATTCCAAGCTTCGTAATTTTATGAAAGATTGAAATATAGTAAAACTGAACGCTCAATATTCTCCAACATTTCCATTTCCTAGCATAGCTTGAACAGTATCAACGGACCTGAGCGTCGTGATTGCAGATTGGAACTATCGCATTTATATGGATTTGTTATTCATGGACTAAATTGTCAGTACAGAAGCGCATAACCAGTAACAACGATTAACGTCTGGTAAACATCGAAGGTGCTGATTGATTTGAATACTAAAATACCATCAGTTAAAATCACTTCAATGTTAACATTATATTTTAAATGTGATTGTTATCAACATTTTGACATGAACATTTCTTTTACTACCCTTTTGCCTGTATCAATATTTTGTATGGTTAACTGGTTTGTGATTCCATGAATTGGTAAAGCACTTTAACATTTTATTTACTCGATTAAGTCCAATATAATGAGAAAAAGCCTTCAGTTCCAATGCTCGTTATAACTTCGCATTATCTCCTTTGAATGGTTTTTTAGGTATCCGATGTAGAATAATGTGAACTGTTGGTGCTTGGTGACCCCATATTATTTTGGTAACAAATGAAAGGGTTAAATGGATAGAGGAAGGCTATGTATACTGATAACAAAATCACTTCAATGTTAATCTTATATTGTAAATGTGACTGCTATCAACAGATCAACAGTTTGCCATTAACATGTCTTACAATACCTTTTTGCAAAATGTATCAATAATTTGTATGGCTTACTGGTTTGTAGTTCCATAATTTGTTTTTGCTCTTAAACTTTTTATTCACTCGATGATGTCCAATGAAATGAGAAAAGCCATTTGTTCCAGTTCTCGTTAACACTTCGCATTAACTCTTTTGAATGTTTTTAAGGTATGTAAAAATATAACCTGTCGGTGCTCGGTGACTCCATATTAGTTTGGTATCAAATGAAAATTGCAAACAGGCTCTTTTAATCTTGAAATATTAAAATATCAGATATTTCACGTTCGGTTTATAATTAAGATGAAATAATGGTCAAAAAAGCAAAATGCGGTACGTTTATTTATAATGAATTTAATGTTATCTCATAGCAATGCCCTTCAAATGATAACAAAGTGTAATTAGGTCACATGGCAGAAAAAAACAGAACTTGTTTGTCAATGGCTCAATTACATGTAAAGTTCATTTGTGCATCGGATACCTTAGAAATTATTTACGTCGTAAAGTTTTCGCTGACATTAAATATTTCCTGAATAATATGATACACATAAACTTCTTCTGTATAATAAAACCGCGGCCATGTTTAGTTTTATTGACCTTGTCGTTGCAATAAATCGCTGTCTGCATTTGGTATTATCTTAGAAAATTAAGATATCGAACACCCCTCATTCCATGCACGACAGGAGATTACGAATCTTGTTTATAAAGAATGACGTTGAATACAAATAAATATTTGCAAGGACTGTTTGCAGACATGTAGGAGATATTTTAAGCAATATCGGTCGCAGAAATGAAGTTGGTCCTTTACATTAATGATGCTGCAAAGCTCAAACGTCAGAGGCGAAGATTGCTTCGCTTATCTTACTGTAAGAAAACAAAAGCATTCATGGAGAGCTTTGTTAAAATAAAGCTACCAACTTTATCGGATCCGCCATGAAACTTATTTGAAAAAATTGGTACTGATACTAAAACTCTTGCATAAAAGAGTTGTACAAGAAAGGTGAAAGAAGCAACCAATGTCGCCGGAAAAATGTTGTACATCAATGTAGAGATCTTTAAGAAATATTAGAATAAAAATTATAAACAATTGATGGAAACGTACTACTTGAGACCAATTCACAGTGTACTCGATCTCCGTTTTCACATTCCTTCTTTGTCTGTGATAGCCGCCTTTCTTTACGCCCTTTAAACGTCGATCTAGTTCGAGCTACTTTATGTCTATGTCTTCTGGGTTTTATACTTAGGGACTTTTATGTTAAATATTAAAAACAAAGCACACAATGATAACCAATAACAAAATAATAACAAAAATAAATAAACTAAAACCTCTTTGGCTCTTCCACTTGAAACAGTACTGTTTAAAGGGGCTCGCTCATGTTTTGGAACCACAAATGAGTTTGCCCAGTAATACATCTGAAAACACTTATAGTATAATTACTTTTTATATTTGAATCCGAATTCGCAAAAAAGTAAAATTTAATTATGACAATAACAATGGTTGTTTCTGTCGAGCGAGCCCACTCAGGTTGTAACATAATATAAAGCTAATACAATATCCACACACCAACATGGACTCCAAGTATATGCTGATGGATATTTTAACCTTTACTGAACACATTGGTAGCATCATGTGGTTATGTTAATCAACCAATCACGCTATAGACCTTTGGTGAGAGGTATCATTAATGCTTTTGAAATCGCGGACTTCCAGTCGATATTACCTTTATTTTAACTATCCTAATGATTTGTCACACTTCGTTTCGTAAAGAAAAACACAAAAAATATTTAAAAAACAACATGCAATAGTGTCTCTTATGCGTGTCACTAAGGAAGTTTTGAATAGTTTATATGTTTAAATCACTGTCAATTTACTGCATACCTTTTGGCTCCGTTGATATACTACTGTTATTTTTACTCTTTTCAGTTTAACAGGAATAATGCAAAAAAAATACATGGATACATAAAAAACATGGATTCGTGTTTGTTCAAGCTACAAATGACACCGCTTTTTATTCAAACACACATGGAGTGTGTCTGTTACACAGGTAGAATTTTACACTGTCCGATAGGTATAATACAAATCACATACTCAAAAAGCAACGACGAGGTTTCATTCTGAGTGTTTATTTTCCAAACTGGTCATAGACGCCGTTCCCACAGCAATTGCCCCGTACACTTTTTTCATGATAACTGTTTACTGAAGGCATTCCATAACAGTACCGAAAAAAAGATTCTTAGCTTAAGAAAAGCATGTCGAGAAGAGCAAAGCCTGTATCTTAATAATAACTAAATAAGGTTGTCTGAGAAGAGAAGTCGTTATTCTATATTAGGAAATTTATAGCTGCTTGCGCAGCCGGAGTCATTTTAAAGTTTGTAATAGACGCACTTTGTCTTGTTCTTGTCTATGTTATTTGACACTGTCTAGGTTTTAAATTTCAATAGAAAGAGATATATTGTTATTGTGTTCCACACAAAGACTGCACTGGGATAAATTTTATACAATATAGTGCAATTAGAATTGTTATTGATGCTGAAGGAAAAGGTTATTTCTCAACTTTGGACAAATGTGTAGCTGAGCGCTTCAATGAATACCAGTTTATCTCCCGTAATTTGAACCAGAATTCACTGATTGTGCCGAGACGATACCGTAAAACGACACTTTATTGTTGATTGCAAATACATTCTGAAAACATTAAAGTAATGGCAAATTACATGCATAAGTACCTTATATAAATTAATATCCATCTGAACGTTCCATACGGTTGATCATTTTTATGGAAATGTTAATGTCTTGATCAATCTCAAAACCTTTTTCAAACGCATGCACATCATTTTCAATTAAGGTTTTTTCTATTTAAAATATGTATTCCTTAAATGTTATAGGCGGGTTTATGTCGTTGTTTCTTAATTTTAAATCATTTTGCCCAGCCTCTCGTTAAAAAGACATAGGCTTTCATTTCATTTTTTGATGGGTCATTTACAAGTAACTCTGATACTGCCTTTGCGGGAAGTTATTCTATTTTAAGGTTGTTTAAGGATAGCTTGAGCACAACAATGACGTCAATGATGTCGGGATGATTGGTGTAAATCATCTGCATGAAACAATGGAACAGTGATCGTATTTGTAATATGATCAGGGATATACGAGTCAATTAAACAACCTTGCTGTTATCATTTTACTATCAGGTAATCGCTTTGGTGAAAACACTGCAGAAACAATTGCAATCTTACCATCCCCTTTTAAGACAGTGTTGTAAAATGATATAACTATGATTTTTTATAAGAACATATCATAATCCATATAATTTAAGTACAACGACAGTTTACTGATGATATACTCGTTTACCATAAATACATAAACATTTACACACTGTATCTTACACGTCGTACTTTTAGATATTTCTGATTTTTTTTTATTCAAGGTGGTAATATCTTTCCACCTTTCCACTGAAAGGATAATTGCGAGGTTGGATGAACATAAATCAACTCCATAAAACCTTTTATTGACCCGTTTCAGAAGATTTGTGAGGCATGGCACAAAAAATGATGAGTTTCAGATTAGATATTCCTACTAAACGAGGTGTTTTGAATTATTAGCGCTGGATGGGGCTTGATTCACCTTCTCTCTATATAGATGATCTATGTTGCGTTCTCAATAATGATCAAATTGAACATGACTATGTCTTCAAGATAAAAGGGTACTCGAAAATTGATAAATAATAACATTGTTTTGTAAATATTTTATGCATGCACTCGAATTATTCGACTAAGCACTGCAAACAGCTGAGATAAAGATACAGCAAAACACACACACACACACACACACACACACGCACACGCACACACACACACACACACACACACACAAAACAACGTGAATAAACAGTTTTGTTTATAATAGTGTCACCCCTCTCAATAAATGGGCAAGCCCGTTGGTCTTTATGAGACAACTACATTCGTGATATTTTTATGTAAAACACCTTTAATGAAAATAAGGATACAAACTCTGTAATTCATTACCGAACTAACTTACCTCCGTCTAGAATGTGGAAGACCGAACATATTCCAAGCTTCGTAATTTTATGAAAGATTGAAATATAGTTAAACTGAACGCTCAATATTTTCCAACATTTCCATTTCCGAGCATAGCTTCAATATTATCAACGGACCTGAGCGTTATTGCAGATTGAAACTATCGCATCGATATGGAACTGTTATTCCTGAACTAAAATGTCGGTACAGGGGCGCGTCCCCAGTAACAACGATAAACGTCTGGCAAACATGGAAGGTGCTGATTGATTTGAATACTAAAATATCATCAGTAAAATGGGCTCAATTACAATATTATGTATTCAATTAAGTATGTTGGCCTTTCACATTATTGAACTGCTTTTTGCCATACGTAATAATGTTTTGTACGTCTTGGTGGTTTGTAATTCCACGAATTTGTAAAACTCTAAGAATTTTTATTCACTCGGAAATGTCCAATGTAATAAAAAAAACCATTATTTCCGGTTCTCGTTATCACCACGCATTAACTCGTTTATACGGATTTTAAGGTATCCGATGTAGACTAAGGTTAACTGTTGGTGCCTGTTGACCATATATTAGTTTGGTATTAAATGGAAGGGTTGAATGGGTAGAGGAAGTCCATGTAAATAGTATACTTATAACATTACTGCAAACAGGCTCTTTTAACCTTGAAAGACTGAAATCTGTTATTTCACTTCCGGTTTAAGTTGAAATAAAGGACGAAAAAACAATTTAACGTACGTGTATCTGTAATGTATTTAACGTCAACTAATAGAAATATCTTAACATTGCCCATCAAATGATACCAAAGTGTCATTTGGTCACATGGCTGCAAAACACAAGTGCTTGTTAACCAATGGATCAATGACATATGAACATTATATGTGCATACCTTAGATTCACGTCGTAAACTTGTCACTAACATTAAATATTTCTTGAAGAATAGGATACACTTATACTCTTGCAGTCTAATAAACCCGCTGCCATGTATAGTGTTATTGACGTTGTCGTTGCAATAAATCGCTGTCTGCATTTGGTTTTATCTTAGATGATTAAGAATTTGAACATCCCTCATTCCATCCATTACAGAAGAAATGTTGAGTTTATACCCCCCCCCCCCCACACACACACATTCTATGCTACGCGAGAATCCTGTTTACAAAGAATGACACTTAAAACAAATTCACGTTTGCAGGAACTATTAGTAAACGTAGGGAATATTTTAAGCAATATCGGTCGCAGAAAAGAAGTCTATCCTTTACATTGATGATGTTGCAAAGCTCAACTGTAGGAGAAGAAGATAGCTTTGCATATCTGCATATCTGACTGTAAAAACAAAACAAAATCATTCATGGATAACTTTGTTTATACTACTAAGACATATCCGCCAATACTATAATTGTGGCTAGCAAAACATGACAAACAACATTATTGAATCCGCAATGAAGCATATTGGTGAAAAACGTTGCATCAATGTTAGTACAAATGCTACATTCCTGTACCAAAATGGTACAACATGATATCGATGTCCCCGGAGTAAAACGTTAATGTGTATCAATGTAACGGTCCTTAAATAATATCAAAATGTTGATGAACACTTAATACTTGAGTCCAATACACAAAGTAGGTAAGCTGCATTTTCAAATTCCTACTTTGTGTATGATAGCTGCGTTTCTTCATGCCCTTTGAACGTCGATCTAGTTTTGAATACAAATGAATAAGAGATATTATGGGGTCTTTTTCAATCAATCTACAAATGACGTAGCTTTTTTAATCAAACAAACATATAGTGTCTGTTATACTGGTGCAATTTTACACAGTCCGGTATACAACAAATCGAATACATGAAAAGCAACGACGAATTTTGATCCAGAAGGGAAAAAAGTTTTTTTTCTTAAAAAGTTCTAGACGCCGTACACACGAAAGTATGAATGCACGCTACATCGTTGTTTTGCTAGTCGTGTTGTTGTCACGTCCACGATGTGTATAATAAGTGTTTGCTTAAATAATTCCATAACGGTACTGGAAAAAGATACTGATCTCAACGAAACATCAAGGGAAAAGCAAAGCCTGGAAGTTAATTATGACTTAATAACATCGCCTGGGAGGGAAAGCCTGGAAGTTAATTATGACTTAATAACATCGCCTGGGAGGGAAAGCCTGGAAGTTAATTATGACTTAATAACATCGCCTGGGAGGGAAAGCCTGGAAGTTAATTATGACTTAATAACATCGCCTGGGAGGGAAAGCCTGGAAGTTAATTATGACTTAATAACATCGCCTGGGAGGGAAAGCCTGGAAGTTAATTATGACCTAATAACATCGCCTGGGAGGGAAAGCCTGGAAGTTAATTATGACTTAATAACATCGCCTGGGAGGGAAAGCCTGGAAGTTAATTATGACTTAATAACATCGCCTGGGAGGGAAAGCCCGGAAGTTAATTATGACTTAATAATATCGCCTGGGAGGGAAAGCCTGGAAGTTAATTATGACTTAATAACATCGCCTGGGAGGGAAAGCCTGGAAGTTAATTATGACTTAATAACATCGCCTGGGAGGGAAAGCCTGGAAGTTAATTATGACTTAATAACATCGCCTGGGAGGGAAAGCCTGGAAGTTAATTATGACTTAATAACATCGCCTGGGAGGGAAAGCCTGGAAGTTAATTATGACTTAATAACATCGCCTGGGAGGGAAAGTCGTTACTCTCTATGAGGAGCTTTATAGCACCTTGCCTAGCCGGAATAATTGTTCTCGCTATACGATGCAATTTCTCTTGTTCTGGTCTATGTTATTTGACACTGTCTAGGTTTTAAATTTCAATGGAAAGGGTTTTATTGATATTGTGTTTCTCCCTAAGACCGCACTGTGATTGCACTGTAATGCAATAATGTTTGTTATCAATGCTGAAGGTAGATGTCGTTTGTCAACGTGGGACAAATGTGTTGCTAAGCACCTTCATAAATACCGGTTTACCTGTGAATTCAGTCTGAATTTTGTTGATTGTGCCAAAGCGTTACAGCAAAGCAACATTTTGATTTAGTTGACTAATGCATTCTGAACATAGTATTAAGAAATGGCAATTTATATCACTAGGTGACATATGTCAATAGAAATATCCTTCAAAATGTTTTGTTTACTGTCGTTTATTTTATGGAAAATATAAAAACTTAATGAATCCAAAAGCCTTAACGCATGCAAACAACATATTCATTAAGAATGTTTCCATGTCGAATATTCAATACTGTTACAGGAATATTATAGGCGGGTTAATGTCGTTGTTTTCTTGTTTGAAATTATTTATTACAGCCTCTCGTTAAAATGACGCAGGTTTTTATATCAATTTTATATTTGACGGGTTTTATACAAGATTAAAATATCCTCTGATACTACTTTTGCGGGAAGCAATGTTATTTTCAAGGATGTATTTAAGATAATTGGAGCACAACAATAAGGTCGATTATGATCGGGTGATTGGTGCTAATCAACTACATCAAACAAAAAGAACAGTGATGGTATTTGTATTAGTATCAGGAAGCACACGATTAAACTAAAAAGCCGTGCTTCTTCCTTCGGGTAACCGCATTTGTGAAAACACTGCTGAAACTTGGGATGGGGTTGACCGGTATGAAGTTACCAAAATAATATTGTCAACTGTTTTAACGTGGTTTAAAGCTGAAAAGTATTGTCCAACCCTGCATTACTTACTCGAGTTTTATTTTACTAACATTCCCCTTCGAAGACAATTTTGTGAATGTAAAGATGACTTTAAATTACAAATAACACAAACTATCCATTTGGTTTTGACTTATGGTGTACTCGTTTTTGCTAAATATATAATCATTTACGTACTGTATTTAAGCTATCGTCTCTTAGATATTTTTAAAATATAAGATACGAGGTGGTACAAATCATTTCCGCCTTTATACTTAAGTAATCATGGCGAGGTTGGATGAACATAAATCAACTCCTTAAGACGTCATATCGATTTGTTTCAGAAGGGTTGTGAGACTTTGAAAGGACATCGCTGATACAATAAATGATTATTTACAGATTAATTTCCCCTACTAAACGAGGTGTTTTGAATTATTAGCGTTAGCGATTCATTCACCTTCTGTATATATATAAATAGAAATTCTATGTTACGTTTTTAGTAATGATCAAATTGAACAGGGAAATGCCTTCAAGATAAATGCGTACTCTAAAAATGTAAAATTTAAAAACATTCTTTGTAAATATATAATGCATGTACTCGTATAATTTGACTTAGCACTACAAACAGCAGAAATAGAAATGGAACAAAAAAACAATAACAACGTAAATACAAGATTTTGTTAATTGTATTGTCACCACTCTCAATTAATGAGCAGGCCCCTTGGACTTTATGAGACAACTACATTCGTGAACATTTTTTTATATAACACCTTGAATAAAAACAAGGTTAGTTCAGGATGCAAACACTATAAATCATTACCGAACTAGCTTACCTCCTTCTAGTATGGGGAAGACCGAACATATTCCAAGCCTCGTAATTTTATCAAAGATTAAAATATAGTTGAACTGAACGCTCAATATTCTCCAACATTTCCATTTCCGAGTATAGCTTCAACACTATCAACGGGCCTGAGCGTTATTGCAGATTGAAACTATCGCATTGATATGGATTTGTTATTCCTGGACTCAATTGTCGGTACAGAAGCGCATGACCAGTAACAACGATTAACGACTGGTAAACATGTAAGGTGCTGATTGATTTGAATACTAAGATATTATTAATAAAAATCGGCTCAATTCCAACAGTATGTATAAAATGTGATAACCATAAACATGTTAACGTTACACATTATTGAACTTCTTTTTCACCATACGTATTAATGTTTTGTACGTCCAAGTGGTTTGTAATTCCAGGAATTTGTCAAGCTCTTAAACGTTTCATTCACTCGATCATGTCCAATATAATGAGAAAAAAGGCCATTAGTCCCAATTCTCGTTATCACTTCGCATTAACTCTTTTGATTTTTTGTAACGTATGTAGAATACTATAAACTGTTGGAGCATGGTTCCTAGATATAAGTATGGTATGAAATGAAAAGATTAAACGGGCAGAGGGAGAATATTCAATAATTATACTGATCACAACATTGCAAACATGCTCTTTTAACCTTGAAATATTCAAAAATCGTTTTTTTACTTTAAGTTTAATATGGACAAAAAAACCCCAACAAAATGCGGTACGTATATTTGTAATGTATTTAAGGTAAGATTTTAGTTATCTCTGAGCAATTCCTTTCAAATGATAACAATGTTTAATTAGCTCACATGGCAGAAAAAACTGTACTTGTTTATCAATGGCTCAATTACATGTAAAGTTCATTTGTGCATCGGTTACCTTAGAAGTTATTCACGTCGTAAAGTTGATGCTGAAATTAAATATTTCTTGAAGAATAGGATAAACATAAACTCTTGCAGTCTTATAGACCTGCTGCCATGTATAGTTTTATTGACGTTGACGTTGCAATAAATCGCTCTCTGCATTTAGTATTATCTGAGAAAATTAAGAATTCGACCATCCTCTATTCCATGAATTAGAAAAGAAAGCGAATCGTGTTTACAAATATTGACATTTCAAACCAATAATCATTTGCATGAACTGTATGTAAACACGTAAGGGGTATGTTAAGCAATTTCGGTCGAAGAAAAGAAATTTGTCCTTTACAATAATGATGTTGCAAAGCTTAAATGTAAGAGGAAAAAAAATGTTACAAGAAAACAAAAGCATTCATGAGGGGCTTTGTTTGAATTTCAAAGACATATCCGACATAATTATGTTAAATCTTTGGTAAAATTTATACAATCCTTACATGCTCCACTTGCTATGTCACTTGTAAATGTTTGTTCGTGTATTTTTTTCACGGGCCATGTGGCTTATTGAATCTCCTTATTTTGACTGAGACTAGCAACACATGACGACAACCATAATTGTATCCGTCATGAAGGTTTTTGGTGAAAAAAGCTGTCCAAATGTTCTTTTGCTATTGACTCTAACATTTCTAAATAAAACAGTCTTACGAACGTAATATGTGACACAAATGTCGTCGGTAAAAAAAACTGTGCATGTGTATAAATGTAGAGTTCTTTTATTTATAAATAAAAAACGCATTTATTATCTATCAATGCACTCTGAATACTTGACACAAATATAAAGTGTACGTAATGTACGTTTTGCAATTATTACTTTGTGTATGATAGCCTTTTAACGTCGATCTAATTTGCGCTACTATATCTCTATGTCTTCTGCGTTTTATACTTAGGGACCAGTAGTTGTTCTTTTGAGTAAAATATTGAGAAAAAAACACACATTTACTACCAATAATAATAACAATAGTATATATGCTTCAAACCCTTTGGCTATGCGACTTGAAACAGTGCTGTATGAAGGGACTTGCTCATGTTTTGGCACTTCACATAAGTTTTCCAGGTAATGCATCTAAATATACTTATATTATAATTATTTACCACTTTGATACCGATTTTGCAGAAAAAAGTACAATTCAAGTCAAGGGGAGCGAGCCCACACCATTAGTAAAAAAATAGAAACTGACAATATATCCACTCGCCAACAAGGACTCACACTATAACTAAATACATTGGTAGCATCACGCGGTTATGTCAATAAACCAATCACACTACAGCCTTACCCTGCATCGCATTATAAACGCGGAATTGGCTCCGCTTGTTGATATAATAATGTTTTATGCTCTTTACAGTTTTGCAGAAATAATGCAAATTAAAAAGACATAAACATTATGATGCAATTTTTCGATCACGAAACAAATGACTCCATTTTAATTAAACACACATGGCCTGTGTATGTTATACTGGTAATAGTTTACACTGTCCGTTAGTATAAAAAATATTGTATACACCAAAAACAACGATGAAGTTTCATCCGGAAGGAAAAGGAAATATAATTAGTGTTTTGTTTTTTAAAAAGTCCTTGACGCCGAGCAAAGAACATTGCCAGTATAAATACACTCTACATCGATATTTTCTAATCTTGTTTTTGCCACGCCCACGATGTTTTAAGTGCATAAGTTCGAAGATATTCGACGTAAACTTAATGATAAGTGTGTGCTGAAGGAAAGCTTTAACGGTTCCGGAAAGAAGTTTCTAAGCTCAACAAAGACATTTTGACAAAAGCAAAGCCTGGAACTAAATTATGACTTAATAACATCGTCTGGGAGGGAAAGTCTTTACTCTCTATTAGGAATTTTATAGCAGCTTGCCCAGCCGAAATCACCATTAAGCACTTGGTATTAGACGCAATTTATCTTGTTCAAGTCTATGTTATTTGACACTGTAAAGGATTTAACTTTCAATTAAAAGGAATACATTGTTATTGTGTTTCTCCCAAAGACCGATCTGTGATCAATTTGATAAAATATAATACAATTATGATTGTTATTTATGCTGAATATAAAAGTCGTAGGTCACCTTGGGACAAATATATGGCTGAACACTTAATTAAATTCCGGTTTACCTCCAGTGAATTCATACTGATTTTCACTGAATGTGCCAAGGCGGTACCGTAGAACAAGATCATGCTGTAGTTGACGAATACATTCTAACATATTATTTAAGTAATGGTAAATAATATGCCTACGTATTTTGTGTGAAAAGAAATATCCTTCTGAATATTCTTTACGATCGTTGATATGGGAATATTAATGTCAATAAATCTCAAAGACTTTTGCAAACGCATGCGCATTTCTATCAAATAAGGTATTTTTTCCCGGCGTAATTTATTTAATGCTGAATTATTATAGGCGGGATTATGTCGCTGTTTTCAAGTTTTAAATTTTCTGGCAAGTCTCTCGTTAAAGTAATTTAAGTAGTTTGCTAAGGAAAATATAATGTCAAACTACGACGGTTCTTCGCCTAGGAACAAGATTATAAATATTTGTTATGGCCGAGAGTGTATGATTCATCTTAACCCGACCGTAAGGTAATTTGCGGAAACGAGGTTTACCGCGTTTGCGCA
Organism: Mya arenaria; assembly: GCF_026914265.1. Classification (NCBI taxonomy): domain Eukaryota; kingdom Metazoa; phylum Mollusca; class Bivalvia; order Myida; family Myidae; genus Mya; species Mya arenaria. The sequence goes on along the minus strand of NC_069132.1, from coordinate 34,421,644 downwards.
GAACACCCGCGAGGGTTAGGATAAACCTTACGCGAGCGGCCATGGTAGATGTTTGTTCTCTCACCAAAGTTATACAAAATATAGTTATAACACATTTAAACTTATTTTGTACGGGTTTACATTTTTATCTTTGCCAATGGACAGCAAAAAAGGTTAAAAAGATAAAAAAAAAAATAACGTAATTTAATTCGTAGCCTAATTATGTTTGTATGTTAACCTGTGCACTACAGCATGACATATCAGCTGAGAAGTATAACAAACAGTATTTTAAATCAAGCCAAATCAAAGCACCAACAGTGGTGATAGACTGAGGCGGTGTAGTGATCTCATTATGTATTCCTTTACCAAAGGTGGTAGATTCATAATATACCAAGTGTTACATGTTAATGAGTGCTATGGACATTTTTTTACTAAAATAAAATGCGTCCGGACTATAATACAAGTTACAAAGCATTAGTGTTTGAAAATCGGACTCCATTTGCTATCGATAATCGAATCGAATCGGACCAAGCATTTCGATTTACCATCGGATAATAATCGAAAGTTCGTACGTGTGACACTATGGTCATGCATTTTGCAACAGTAAGTAAATTTCCATAACCTTTTTCTGTCTTTAATAACATAACAACACAACACATACTTGATAGTTGCACATCAATTGCAAAATGATGCACATCGCATCCAGTAAGTTATCTTAGCATTTTATCTATTTAAAAGCATATTAAATATTTGTGAACCAGCTTAACATTCTATACCCTGATATATTGAACATTTCATTAGAATATCTTAATTCATAAAACGTTCACAAAAAAGTAAAATTAGTTTCTTACAAACGATACCAAAACAGGTTTCAAATACAGAATGCATCGAGCCGGGATCCCCGATATTTGCAGATAAGACATGGCCACAATTTCTCGAAACTTCTTTAGCGTAACAGGCTTAAGTCGCTTATTTCAATTAGCCTAAATACATACTGAAAATGGATTTTGATAAATGAAAAATGGCTTACTGTCATTATCATATAGAATATTCCTACATAATTTCTAAAAAATATTTCAGAAGTAAAATATACGCATTTTATTGAACAACAAAAATAGTCAGATTAGCTTAATCCTGTTATAAGAAGTTTCGAGAAATTGGGGCCTGACCCCCTACACCATAGAGACAGGTTATTGAAAAAGGCAAAAGCAAAAGTGTTCACATTCACCGCAATTTATGTAAGAGAGTAACCTCCCTTGTTAAAATGAACTCAACAAGAAAGAAAAAAGACGACATTTACTCGACTTTTACTACAAAACAAAAAAAGTACGTAGTTACCGGAAGTAACATTAGCGACATCGATTTCGGACAACCACTATCGATTGTCGCCGACATAGCATCGTCAGCGACGATTTATCGATTGTACTCGATAATCGTTTCATCACTACAAAGCATATCAAATACAACAAAAATCAGCTATGTATCCAAAATTATTTCTCCCGACTTTGAAATTAACTTCCGTCTATAGCGTAATTAGATTTACGAACGTACAGGGCAGTATATTAAATACGTGTAACATATTTAGATGCCAATATATCACAAATATGTGCAATTTCTGAATACCGACTAAACATACGCCTTTGGCAAATGTGATGAAATCTTGGACATCCAAATAATGCAGGGTTCTCGTCTTCAAAAACAAGTATTTTATTGTTTAAATGACATACTATAAAAAACAGAATAGCAATCATTTTTATCAAGACTAAGGTATTTATCTTCCTCTATACATGAAGTTTACGACTAAAAACGAAATATACGGCCCTCTTAAGTGGTACGGGAGTATATATCCCAACCTCTTAACCGATATGTCCGTTATTGCTTACTGAAAGTCAGAGCAAGTCGCTTGATTATGCAAATGAATAATGATTAATACTAAGATTTAGACTACAAACATTGTAAAAGTATCCATCGACTAATTGATGTACGACAAACAATATAATAAGGCAGGTAGAGTGGATCATACATAATGAGATAGGTACATAAAATCAATTCAAATGGGTGTTACTTGCTAACTGAAGAAAATGCATTACAATAAAAGTATTAAATTACAAAGTTTAAGAGTGTATATCAATAACGTCAGATATTATATTTATTTTTCTAATTATTATATAATATAAAGACAGAATGAGTAATACTAATAAATCGTGTTTTAGTTGTAACGAATTTTGGCAGAGCTCTCAATAATGCGTTTGTGAATATCAAATCTATCTTTTTTACTTTAAAATGTCATATAACTTAACCGAGTTTATTTGACTCCAATTCGTTATTCATGCTTTATTACTCCGGAAATACACTGCATGTTTATGATATTCCGTATCGATATTTGCAAGTTTTATGGAGTAAGCTAAACTCGATGTAACTATAGAAACGCCATATTGTTAAAAAGGATTAGCAAGTAAAATGAACCTCGCGGAGATAATTGTGCTTTGAATTGCGAAAAGAAGAATTTATAAATCGAAACTAAAGAGCGGTTCTGTATTTGTTTCAAGAGGTGTTACACTTAGCTGATATAAAGGAAGCCGTGGTTTTATAATATATAACCATTTGAATCATTTTTAAACAAAGAATACCTTTGTTCTATTAAACTGAAGAAAATGAAATGGTTTCTTCAGGCTATAGATCGAAATTATCTGTTTATGATATAGAAACAATTTAATCATGACATATCGTATCAGTTTTGCATAGATTTTTACATGAAAATACTTAAGCCAGATTTCTGACATGAGTAGATAAATTTGATATTTTATATAATTTGATATAGTTCAAGAATGACCTATCTAATACGATATTAGTTCACACATAGCATATTATATTTTTTAAGAATATAGTTTACAAATGTCTTTGTAACAAATTGTCATAAACTACTCAAATATCATTTTCCTTTCAATTAAGTATTATGCCATTGTGTAAATTGTATGAAATCGTTTAAAACGAAATCAACTTTGTTCGATTCTGTACTATTATGAATAAATCCTTTGGAATGAAACGTATGAATTTGACAGCAATAGTAAAGGCAAATCTGTCAACAACCCTGGCAACGGCTGCTGTAGAAACAAAATATCAGTGTTGGCGGGGATTCAGAAAAGAATAGATATCAAACACGGCTGCATTTATGTGAATTCAAGGTATTTGTATTATATCATATGTAATAAAATTAATTAGAAATTCCAACCTCTTAATATAAAATTATATTAAAGAGTCAAGTAAGTGATAAAACAAACAAATACTTTAATGGATTTTTATACTAAACTCTCGAGAAAAGGGAATGGAATATCGTTCATGATCAAATAACCAGTCTTTACATTTTACTGACCGTTCCAAGGCGGTACCTTACAATCCTTGATAAACACCCCTAGTGTTTATTTTAAAATAGTTAGTACATATGTACAGAGCTGTTTGTGGAGTTGTGTGCTCTTTTTCCATGTTTCTGGTTTGTGATTGTTTTTGTGTTCTATGTCTTTGTCGTTTACCCTGTATCATTAAACTTGTTTCCTCAAGTTAATGCATACGTTGATAAGATTTGCAATTTACTTTTTTAATTTATTGTTGCGATAAGAGTGAGGTTGTGCACACAAACTGGTTTAAACCCCAAGTAAATTTACATTTTACTGACCGTTCCAAGGCGGTACCTAACAATCCTTAATAAACATACCTAGTTTTTTTTATATATAGTATGTATGCACTGTGCTGCTTGTGGAGTTTTGTGATGTTCTTCCATGTTTCTTATATGTGATTTTATGTTCTATGTCTTTGGCGTTTACCCAGTGCCATTAAACCGGGTTTATGTTTAAACTGTTTGCTACTGAGCTTGTGTCTGTAGCTTATCGCATAAATATTTACATCTATTTTCCAGAAACTCAGTTCGTGTTATTCCGAATTTGTCGTTGCAGGAATTTCAACCATGCTATGCTTTGACACGGGATGTGCAATAACGACGTTAAAATTTAAAGCGAAATTGCTTTTCACGCCCGAGGGAGCTAAAAGCAATTGGATTGCGGGCTGAGCAACTCAATTTGTGGAGATAGTAATTTAATTAAAGACCCTCATCTATAATTGGAAAAAGAACTTGAAATTAACGATGAACAATTGTTTTTAGGACGTTGTTGCACAAGAATATCACAAAAAATATTACAGTCAATATTATGTTTGATTTGTGAGTGTCAAATAAATGATGAAAATATACATGATAGCCTCCTTCCGATATAGAATATTACTATTCAAGTTATCTTAAATCGCTTGTCATTATTATCATGATTACTTTCCTGATTATTTTAGTATTGAGAGAAAAGACAAAACAATAAAAACAATCATTCGAAACATTTAATTTAGTTTACCAAAGGTCAATGTTTCTCGACATGTATATAATTAGATTTAGTGTAGAATTTAGGCACATAAATTCTGAGTTTTAAATTGTAATGCGTTCTACTGCGATTCTCCTATTCATGCTTATTAAAGGAAGGTAATGGATTACACAATGCAATTCGAAATGTTCTGGGATCCGATTTTCAAGATTTCTTGATGGAATTCAGGAAATAAATCCAAATTCCTCGAGATAATCAAATGGCACCTAAAGGTTAGGTCATTTCCTTTACATTAAGTTATTACCAATGCACAGAATCTTAATTAAGAAGGACGCAAAGTGCTTCGCATATTATATTTGATATAATACATGGTAAATGGATAACAACTTGATTGAATGAATTCGTTTAATGTTATACATTTGTGCTAATAGTTGATTTTAAACATCAGTATCAAATGCGCATGCCATTTCAATCCGTTTTTCTTATTCGGTAAAGGGGTGTAACTTATTTATATCACAATTATTGATATTGTTAACAGGTAACACGCGAACGGAGTTTCATGTGCATACTCCTGTTTGCAGTTAATACTTTTGAACGTTTCGAAATTTTGAGGTATGAAATAGTCGCCGTTATTAATACGTCCAAACCTATGACTACCTGCTGATTGTTAGTTATTGCCCTATGAAGACGCGCGACATACAAGGTGAATTAAGAAATGCTAACCTGCGTATGAGCTCAAACCTTAAATAATACAATGAAAACTACAGGGACAAGTCAGTAAAAATGTTAAGAGGCAAAAGGGAAGTGTCCAAACGACACAAAAGTAGAGATAAAGAAGTAACTCAACAAATGTTATACGTCTCATATTGAGTATATGTAAAGCTTTGAGTCTGATGCTTTTAAACAAGCTCATTATTCTATATTGTATGTAATTCCTTTTAGGTCTCCAATTGAGTATCTGTGAAGCTTTGAGTCTGATGCTTTTAAACAAGCTCACTATGTTGCATTGGTAAGTTATTTCCTATATGGCTCTTATTGAGTATCTGTGAAGCTTTGAGTCTGATGCTTTTAATCAAGCTTACTACGCTGTATTGTTATTTTATTTCTAATATGTCTCTTATTGAGTATCTACGAAGCTTTGAGTTTTATGCTTTTAAACAAGCTTACTACGCTGTATTGTTATTTTATTTCTTATATGTCTCTTATTGAGTATCTACAAAGCTTTGAGTTTTATGCTTTTAAACAAGCTTACTACGCTGTATTGTTATTTTATTTCTAATATGTCTCTTATTGAGTATCTACGAAGCTTTGAGTTTAACGCTTTTAAACAAGCTTACTACGCTGTATTGTTATTTTATTTCTTATTTGTCTCTTATTGAGTATATGAAAAGCTTTCATTCTTATGCTTTTAAACAAGCTCACTATGCCGTGTTTTTCTTACACGTCTCTTATTGAGTATCTGTGAAGCTTTGAGGCTTATGCTTTTAAACAACCGTATTGTTAAATGTTTGCCACTGTTGTTTCAAACCCGTGTTTTTTTATTTTGATTCCGGCTGATTGGTTTATTGAGTTATACAATGGCCTTGTTATTGTTGCTTATTTGCATTGAATATCAGAACAGAACAGATAAAAAATAATAATTTGTAAACGTGTTCTGCTGAACTTATTGACAAACACATTTTGTTAAATGATTGGGAGAACAAAACGATAACGTACTAATTTTGAGTAAGCTTAACTACTTAGGACGAGTAGTAGAGCAATGCTTTGACGATACCACCGACTTCTTCCTTCGGAAAACCAACATACTAAAAAACGGGAACACATACTATACAAAAGCCTATATGAATATGTAGCATACAATATTTGTCCCTACATGACAGTATATATAATTGCCCTGTCCACTTACGTAGCTGACCGCTGTTCTGTGTTATTGACTTTCAACGGAGATTTGTCATAAAACGTTCAATTTTGACAATTATGTCGATAGATATATTCAGGACAAACAATGCCTCTTGATATGATCTTGATCTTCGACATACATGTACATATATGTGATGCTTTGAGTTGTTTCGAAAACAAATGTTGCTATGTTGGGCACCAAACCAATCAAATTATTAATACAACTATTTTAATGTACGGTCTGTTTGTGGTTTTTATACGTTTTGTGTAGTTCGTTTATTGTCTTTCGGACCCTTGCCTTCTGCCTCTAAACAAATTTCATATTTGATTATCTGACTTGAGCTTATTGTTGTATTAATATAGAGCTACAAGTTTATGTGGTAATCCTGTCCAATAAATGAATAGGGTATATTAGGTGAATAGTCAGATAGCATTTTTGCAAGGTTTTAATTAGTAAAACTATAAAAAGGTCTCTTCTGGAAATGATATACATCATTAACTTAATAGCATAGGATTTCAGTTAAGCTCTTTAATAATCAGGAGACTGACCTACACATTGAGGTCATGTACCGGCGAAAGACATTGAAATGGATGTACGCTTAATATCGCAATAAAATATTCCAAAAATAGTGGAACCGTAGCATATCAAATAAAGTTAACTAAATATAACGATTTACATTATTCCTATCTACTTTCATATTTCCATACACGTACTTTAACTCAGAGGTTACACAATGACCAAACTGTTAAGGTAAAAAAACATCTTTTAATCAAATTCAACAAAAGTGCCCATTTCTGTTGAATTATAAAGGTTCTAATAATGATAGTAAATCTATTAGGACAAGATCTGTAAGTAAAAAGTTAGGGCTGATTGCTCAGAACTTTGTTAAAGTCATCAACTTGATAAACGACATTGTTGTCAACTTTAAACGTGAAATATGTTATGATATCTTCATAGATTTAATTTAAACAAGTGCATCTAAATCGTCGTCTCAAATCCCGTTAGAAATAAAGCAGATCTCAAGTGATCCATTAATCTTTCAGAGCTTTGAATGTAAACGTCGTTAACTTCAACACAGTTCTAGACATTCGGCCCTAAATCATAATACAGTTTAATGGTACGCATGTCCACAGCTGACCATACGCAGCGCGCATTACCTCGAAATTGGTTGGCAAAGAGCACGGTGATTACGATACTTATTTACTATTTACTTTTTGTTTAAGAGAAACATTGTAATCATGACTAATCATTTAAAAAAATAATATGTACTGTTTATGCTCATTATCATAATAACAAGGTCTTACGATGTTTTCTGAAAACTAAAGTTTAGACTGCGAAACGTAATAGCCAACTTAATAGGGCGTACGACGCCGCCTTAAGTAGTATTTACATGTCGTGATTTACGAGAACATTCGGGAACAGAAGTCCTCTAAAAGCACAAACTACATCCAAAATAAAAACAATCAATAAACGTTTGATCAAGACCGCCGCATGTTGTTTTTACTCGAAAACAGCGGGCTATAGCTTAATTTGAAGTAAGCTATCAACAAAACTGAACATAATATTTAAGATGCACTCTTACTCCCAAATAGGATTTATCACACTTAAAACTTTTGTTTTAGTATTCCAAAAAGGATGAATAAATATCAAAATCAATGTTTTTTATGAAGGAATGAGGAGTTTAGTTTGAAACAAATGAGCATTAAACATGGTATTTCTACCTTATTAGACTATGGTAGACCACAGTAAATCTTTTAACATTCACCAATCATTTAATATTTTTGCGCTTTCCGCTATTAATAACAATCTTGTTATCAGTTGTTAATATTTTCCATAAATGCTTTATTTAGTAGTCTAAGGTTTATCAGTTAAAATTAGTGTTTGTTATATATGTGTTTGTAATGAGTTTGAATAAGAGTGTCACTTTAATTTAAAACAAAACAAATGGAAAGTGTATGGTGTTTGATTAACCACTTTCAATAAAGAATTGGAAAAGAGAACAAAGCCCTTACCTTGCCTTTCGTTTGCAATATTTCAAAGATAAACGGAATGTTTTTATTCGTTCCATAGATGCTGCCAAGACAGAAAAATATTAAACAATCCACATAAAAGTCCACTAAAACAACTATGTAGAATATGTCGGACCTTTCCGACTGATGTCCCCTGTTGAAATATTAACCAACAATAACAGATTGGAGATGACGTCCCATTACGTGATTGCCAGTCATTCATTATAACAAGGAATACATTCTTTAACGATATTCCGACGGATATTTTAAGAGCTGCCTGTTTAAAAATTCAACACAGCTTGAAACTTGCGTGAAATTTTACTTTTTGCTTGCTGTTCCTGGAAATTTGGGGAATTTGATTATTCCTTAAAAAAGAAGTTACAGACTTAACGATAACATTTAACAATTGTTAATACCAATTTAAAAGTCAAACAAAACATTCTTACCCAACGTTGTTGATGTTCGTCATTCGGAAATAATTATATATGTCCCTATTATCCTATTAATCCAGAATAAGAAGTGCCACTAAACGAGCAAGAAATGACAAGTTAGTTAGGATCGATCTGGTGTATGAATACCAGGGCCATATGAAAGGTGAACTGGTATTGCTATTTACTTTCCGTTGGTCTACTGCATATATATGTATGATTCTTTTCACGTAGGATGAGGGTTTGCATGTTGCAAATTGTTTTTAAATCAAATATCCTCCATATGTATCCGGTCACACTTTATGAATACTGTCAATGGAAAGGAGCGTTCACAATAACAACACAATGGGATGAACGATATGACCATAACAATGATTTGTGTTGTCTTCTTTAGTATTATTGTAACTGTTATTTTGCGCCTTGTTAAAAACATTGTAGGGATTGTGCCTCTTACTTTTGCCATGTTAATAGCTTGTTAGTATGTCAGTACCAAGTTATATTGGTTTGCGATTAAGACACCATCAATTTGTTTCATATCTCATATATTTGGTGAACAACTATTTTCTATGAATATTGTTTATTTCATACACGTAAATAAAACTTTTTTTTAAACTATACATTTAGAAAATTATATACTGTTTATTTAAGTATGATTTTAAAAAGTGATACACTATCATGTACACATTGAGTTATACATTCTTTCTCTGAAACAAACTGAACATTGGACTTTCAAATTTAATAACGGTGTTTAAATCTTAAATTTGATACAATTTGCTTTATTTTATACTTATTTTTATATGTGTCTAAACATTTTTATTTCAACGAATCTTTGTTCCTATATAAAATATAAAGAGCCTCTTTTGACAGTTACATTATGTTGTTTTAACTGACTGGTGGGGCATTAATTGAATTATATTATTCAAATGGCCACAGAAGGTCAGTAACAGGTCTTTTAACTGTTGAAGTACATTGATTAAAAGTTAAAATCCTATTTGTCAACTGAAGTCTTCCTTTACAACGCCTCTTGTCTTATTTTATAAATAATTCCGCAATACAAGAGCTTCTGTATTCGAACACAAATAACGCACTCAAATGTCGTGTTACTATGCAGCTCAGATTTAAAAACGCTGAAATTTGAGAGAGGTTTAAAAAGCCATGGTAATTTTTCAATGTCAATTTTAATGTGGTTATGTCGTATAACAGAAATTGTTCGAAACAAAACAACTTTTAGAAGAAAGGGCCGACCCAAATAGCCGCATTCGATCTTTCAACTAAGGAACAATCCGATGATCGATAAGAAGCATGTTTATAACACTAGTTGTAGACGAAAACTTAGTCTAGTGAATATTTTGTGCAAATTTAATAAAGGCTTCTACCATACGAGAATAAATAATTCAAGTTCTACATTTCCAATACATTTTTATTTACCACCAGACTACCAGATACTAAACTTTGCAAACTATATCGATTCTACGCCTTCAAATTTAAACGTCATGTGGTAAGTTTTTTCCCATAAAGTGGAGAAGCAAAAGCTCCTTATTTGGGCCACTCAAATAAATGAACAGCAGATGCCTGGTGACCACATTTGATGTTAGTACCATTTGAAATTTTTAATGTCTGTCAAGGAAAGAAATACAATAATATACAGAAATTGTTTTTACGATTTGGGCCTTAAAAATTGCCAAATTTCAATTTCATATCCGGTTTAGGTTGAAGTAACAGAAAAGAAACATGCAATTACTCGACCTTTTTTCTTCGGCAATCTATTTTACATACACTAAATCAGGACGCACAACCCTTTTAAAATATACTAAAAGTGTATGGGGTCTCTGAACATCATTTTTGCATAATATAAAATGGAATTAAATGATACTCAAATAGAAGGCTTACCTATCCTAAAGAAATTGCTGACCACGCACTACGAACGATAGGTTGTTACACTAGTTCGTTATAACAACTTCGTGCTCATGTGACTCTAGGTCTTACCAACAGCAACACATATAGTATCTTTACTGCGTTATCTATAATGCAATTAAATGTTTAAGTCTAGCTGGGAAAACCTTCTTGCAATCGTGTTTATAAAAGGTCAAATCTGAACAGACAAATAACTCAGTTTTTGTGATTGGCAAGTATGGGTGCAAGGAATTGTATTAAGTACCGTCGTGGGCGAATCATATTGTTCAAACTCGTTAAGCAACGGGTTTTATTGATCACAATCTTGGAAATTCTACTTAACTGTTCTAACTGTTCATTTTAATGGTGCAGTGACCTATAGCCTGTTCGAGCTCAGGGCAAATTTCGATAGAATTGCGAAATATCAACTTAACAGTCAAATTAGGTCTGCATGACAGAAAAGCTCTTTAATGTGTGTCTCGGTGAATCGGAAAAGAATTTGCTTCTGGGCTGTATAGCCTGTATTATCCATTGTATATATAAAGCCAAATGTTAAAGCCGTCGCAATTTTGTATTTTCACAAAATCAAATGTCTGAAACCTTGACAAACACTATAATCTTAAAATGTTATTATGAGAGTTGAGGTTCCTCCCCAACGAAGGTGTTGGCTATTTCCTAGTCTGGAATATTGCAATTTGGTGTATTCTATCCCCTTGTTTTTAAAAAAAGTCGATTGAGAAGCTAAAAAAATAACAATTAAAGAGGAGACGAGCGTCTTTTGAATTCCAATAGCTCAAAATAATTTAAGATAATAATGATGTCCGACAAAAGCAATTAGGTTTTTTGCATGAAACAACCTTTTTTTTCAGTAATCGGAGTGAAAGATATGATTGTTTTCAAGCAGAGACAACTACATTAGTTTAAGCACTTACCTGTATCTGGCTTCAACAGATAGCAAATAAGTGTTCAAGAAAATTATAAATATCTTACTGTTGTCATGGAAACAACTTCGATCAACAATATAAGAGCAAATCTTAATTAGCACGGTATTGACTGAAACTAATGCTGACGATATTAGGAACAGTCTGTATGCCTATACAGATTAAAGATCTACTGTATTACAAAGCTTAAAGCCCACACATTTTTTGCGATGCTGATACAGAAAAATGAACGCTTGTACTCAAGTATCAATACTTTAATAAAGTTGAATGAAAGAGAAGAAATGGGTGCTCATTTTACTTCGAACTTAGTAAAATTTGACACTGTGATGCAAAAGTTGATAGTTTCAAGTGTAAACATTGGTAGCATAGCATGTGGATGTCTGATAATTGGTTGTTTGTAGTCAAAAAACTTCATGACGTTAGGGTTGTGTATTTTACTCAATTTTGACAGACGCTTCAATGGTCAACGTTATGTTTTCTTTTGATTAAATTATGTGTCTTGGATTGTTCTACTAGCCAGTTGCTAGTTTTTCAATCTGATTTAAGGTTAGTTCATTTTCTTACAAATTAATTGTCCTCTAACAACTTTGTTCAGATCATACCATAACTCTCTTATTAAACAGGTCAAATTAATATATTAAAATAAAAATAAAAATAATAATAATTTTTAAATAATAATAATAATAATAATAATAATAATAATAATAATAATAATAATAAAAAATAAATAAATAAATAATAATAATAAAATTTTCTTATTTGTTTCACCGTATTCATGTTGTTAACTTTATAAATGATACAATTCTTTGAATATAAGATCTATTCTTAATTTATATGCAATAAAAGTATAAATAACTAAAAATCTTACTTTTTTACGGCAATATCTGGCAACAAACTGAACGCTCTGCGTTTGACGAATTTTGGAGAATTCATACACTGGTTGAACATAACGCCAACTACTCTCAAAATGTGATTATCCGATTGTTCCTGTAATTTCTTGGTAAACGTTGTAAATGTACAGAAATATCGACCAAGCAGGGTGATCTTTTCTCATGTACAAACCGGTTAGGTGGTGATAAATGACTGCCATGTTAATAGACGATTGCTGTCGTGAAGTTTATGACACGTTTTGTCAAGCGAGTTTTTCCAGGCATCTCACATATCTCACAGAAACTATTTTTTCGATATATTAGCTGGAAGTCACATTAGCTATGGTTAATGTTAACACTCAATTTGTTATATGATTTTCTGTAATGATAAATATTTATCAGTGTGAAATAAAAATGACATTTTTCACTTACAAACTTATCGTCAGCACGCGTTAGGCTGGGAAACAATTGTAATGATGTCATTTAGGAAATAACGTTACTTCCGCATTTAGTGTAGCGCGTTTTACTTAAAAAAGTACAATTAAATATAATTTGAAATCATTTTCAGGCATAAAATAAAAAAAGTGTAAGATCGCAAGGTAGTTTTCCTCGTGAACACCTGAAGTAATTATAGGCTTTGGTGCTTACTTGGTGAAATATATTACGATCATTCACTGAAACAAACAATTATCATTATTTATTTATTTTACGTACTTGAAAATTATGTTCCTTGGTTTGATATCAGATATACGAAATGTGTTTCTCCCAGGTTAAAATGTATATGTAACATAAAGTATTGTTTTTGTTGGATTTTATCTTTAAAAACCTGCTAACCGGTGATTTAAAGAGATGTATCAGTGAAACAAAAGTGGCGTTTCACTATTTTAATCAGTAAAATAACAAATCGATCTTTTTTCACTTTCTGTTGAAAGTTTAGTCCACTTCCTAATCATACGTCAGCCTTCAGAGGGCTGTGACCCAATTTCAAATTATGTTACGTTTGCATACAATTCGGCGCTTTTTTGAATGAAAATCAATTAACTATCCGTTTGATTTTTCGTAAAAATGTAAAAAGGAAAAGTATTTGTTTCACCTTGGAATTGCAATTAATTTTACCTCGTGAACAATGAAGTTATGTTTTCACTCGTGCTTAATCTGTGAGATGAATTACGATATTACACTGAAAAAAATGTCCTTTGCATAAACTAGGATGCTTTATATGTGTCATTACAAACTAGTCGTGTTTCATGACCGAGTGGTTAACGCGTTTGTCTGATTCACCAGAATTGGCATTCATTTCGGTATTAAAATCATATACAAAAATAATAAAATAAGCCCAAACGCCCCATTTTAGACTAGAAATAGCCAAAGAAAATGGCCCAACGTCCTGGATCCGCCCTTACGAACTGTTTATCTTAACCTTCTTTCATGAAAGTCCTCAAATGTTTGAAAATGCATTTTCTCAAATGTAACGTTTGCTATTTGAATGAATTGGGAATGCATTATAAAGCACGCGTAATGGTTACAATAATTGTCTACTACAGCTAAGCACTAATACACTCCAATAACTTCTAATATAATGTTTAAATACATGCAAATAATAAAACAAAACTACTTACAAAGATTTTCTTTGCTGCACGGACATAATGGTCTGATGTCAACGTTGTTTTTAAAGCTCTGCTATTCCACAAAGTAACAATGTCAATGTAAAATAATACAATAAATTAGTTCGCGTTTGTCTTTTGTATATGTCCGGCATCAATCTTTGAAGTGGTCCGTGACAAGGTTCTATGAATTTATTGCAAGGACATCCCTTTTTAGCATAATGAACCTGGACGAGTGACATGAAAGAAGTCGCCTTACAATAAACCAATACCAACGAGAAAAATTGTCTCTTAATTCGCATTCAACCAGTGGCTGATAAAAGATGGTGAATCGTGAGAAGAAAATAATATATTGCTGCCAGACATTTTGCATGTGGTCTGGATATCTGCCCTCAACTTCTGAGTATATCAGATTCAATCATGTAAGGACAAGTGCCATCCTGGGGTCAGTCCTTGATGAATTGGAACCTTGGTCGAACGAACAGGAATAATTGCGCCGCAGAGCAAGCGCTAACACTCGTCTGATTTTGCTTTTTTTATCAGACGACAAACAGTTAAGTTATGGGCCGTGCTATACAAGTGCTTGCTGTCTCTGATTATAGGTATACACATTTCAATAACTGTCATCTCTGAAATATCGCTTTCTGTTTTTGGGCTTTTTCTAAGATTAAAGACTTTGCATAACGACACCGACGACAATGACAACGCAGGCGACGACAGTGTCACAAAGGCTTATGTTTTTTTCCAGAAAAAATCGACACTAAAACGTGCTTCTCCGGTACAAGGAAACAGTATGTCTTAGAAATTAACCTTCAGTAATAGGTCAGGTATAAAACCAAGGAGAAAATGGATGTAAATATTACACAGCAATCCTGGTTCACAAGTGCTTACAGGGACCTACGCCTTCTTATTTTTACGAGATATTGTGCATTTTGCCAATAATGAATCATTGACATTGAGATCCACCATCAATAATGATATCCCTGATGTGAACATAAAATCTCAATTTGGTACTAAATCCTTCTCAAACATTGCAATGGAAACATTGAATTATATCCCAATTTATCTTAAGATATTGTTTCTTTGGCAGGAAAGGAATAGAAAATACCTAATGCTCAACCAATAAACGGAAAAATGTTATTTTGACGTGTATATAATGTGTATTTTATCATGTTACAACATGGATTATTTTGATTATCATATACTTTTTATATATCTTGAGAGTGCGTCTGTCTTGTGTTGCTCAATCAAATGAATTGTTTACGCTTTGTTTAATACGTTTACAATTATGTTGTTTATCGAGGATTTGTTTTTGTTGTAAAGGACCGCATTGTAAAAAGGATATTAATTTTATGCAACCATAGTACTGTCTTAATGTGTCATCTTCTTTTATAAAGATATTGTTGTGAAATAATAAGTGCTCCATGAACAAGTACAGTTGTAAAATATGTCCAATGACACTGAATACTAAAGGGACGAACCAAGAACTCAACAATTAAAACATTGTGGTGACAATGTTCTTCAAACTCATTTACACATAACGAAAAGATAATTATAAGTGATATCAAATCATTACTATTTATTGTATCTTAGGTTATTCAATAATAGCGAAATATTTTTGTTAAACGCTATGAAAGCCGTGTTCTCTACTCTACTTAATCATATCACAAATCTATTTTTGGTTGGTTTAGAGTACACAAATGATCCCATGGTTTAATGGTTTTCAACAGCCCAATTTCAACAAACATTTAAAATGAAATACGTTCTTGTTACTATTCAGTGAGTTAAAAAGCAAAGTGGTATTGGAAGGTAATAAAGCCGTACTTATTATGTCCGTAAGATATGGAGCAACTGCGTTTCAAAGATTAACTCTATTTTATCGACAAACATTATTTACAAATAAGTCATAACATTTTTGTGCACAAATTAATGAAAGATTAACAACGTCTAGGACACCTGAAGCGTGCAGTGGTGTAATCTATAATGTTATTAACGCCTGGTTGTAACTAGGCAAAACATAACTTTCTCAGCATGCATTGTATGAACCCAGTGAATTATTGCAAACTAAAGCGCAACAAAAAGGTTTCACATCTCGGTGCATTGGCCTTTCAAAAAACGTTTTTCAGTAATCGCATTTCACCATATGCCCTCTCCTGCCTTATTCAGCCATTTAATATGGATACTATGCTGAAGCCGAATTAAATTGAAGATTTGGCAAATGAAAAGTGTTATTATTAATGATATTAATGGAGAAATTACGATATTTTTGGAACTACTTCCAAAAGCGTGCGGACTTCCGGATCCATTGTCCTATGGTTACTTTGAATACTTTTGTTAAGTAGAGACTAAGGGAGGCGATAATTGAAAACAACCTTCCAAAAAAAAGAACCCGAAATATACTTGAAACGGTAATGCAACTTGTAAGAGATATTGAATGAAGAAGGACTAGCCTTATTTACTTTGGGACGGTTTGACTAAGTGACATTAACTTGGTAGTTACTGTTTGTTGCTACTTGTCAAGGTTGGTTCAGAGCCTTGGG
The DNA here is from genome assembly GCF_026914265.1 of Mya arenaria. Classification (NCBI taxonomy): domain Eukaryota; kingdom Metazoa; phylum Mollusca; class Bivalvia; order Myida; family Myidae; genus Mya; species Mya arenaria. Next base: position 34,405,120 of record NC_069132.1, on the reverse strand, counting down.
TCCGTATTGACCAGCGTCTTGAGTCTGAGATTCAAACTAAGGCTCAGTATAATAAATACTTAAAAAGTTCATTTTATCTGTAATATAACTAAATTTGTACCTGATTGAAGAACTGATTATTCGTAACACATACATCTTTATTTATCATCTTTAATCGTAAAATGGCATTTTTACCACAGTATTAAAATTTAGTCTTTTTGCTTCTGATTCTGCGCCCTAGGCAAATATTCATTAATATCTAGAGACTGAGTTTAAATCTCAAATCTACAAATCTTGATTTTATAGTAAAAGCGCGAATTTGTAGAAACAGTAAAAAATAGCTGTTTTTGTAAAACTTACATGTTTTACAATAACACACATTTTTTTCAAAAGTAAGTATGACAAAGATACTTCAACAACAACATTCGCCTTTCTGAGCCTTTTGTTAAAATAGTTTGTGAACGAATCAGATTATCGCCATTAAATAATAGGCTATTCCTGCTTTTCAACGCAATTTTCAAACTGCAGATGTAATTCAAATACGCAAACGACAAATAGGAATTAATTTACAAAGCTTTATTTATACTAAAGGGGGGAAATAACATTATACAAGCTGCGGAATATTACCTCTCAGTTTATTCTCCCTTTGTTTGTTCAATGGTATTTCACATACTGCTGCCAATAGCGGGTCGGTCAATACTTTTTATTCGGACTTTTTATTTCGTGAAATGTAGTCAAGGAAATCTTGGGAATTTATTAATTAACGTTTGTTTATTTCATAACAACATAAACTATTGCAGAGAAACAATTTATTATGCATTTTCAAGGTTAGCACATCTTGTTTATAGAACATAAACACATGTGAAAAACGACCAATCCGTACGAGTCTGTGGTCATGGCTAAAACTAACGTATTCTTATTAAAAGAATGGTGCTAAGAATGGCAAGAATAGATTGAACAACAAACGGTTCTGTTTTAGCACCAATGCTTTAGGAGTTGAAACAAACTGTGTAAATTTAATTTCTGCAATATATAAATATCTAATACACTACTTATCTCGAGTAGTTGATGAAGGATATAGCAAAAGAATAAACTATAGCGGACGTAAACTGTTGTCAATGGGAGGTTATCAAACATTCCGTGAAGCAATGCTTTCCTTGCAAGTTATGTCCCTTCGTGTAACAAATACGATGAGAGTCTGACAACGAAGATGATTGTCATATCAGTTGTCTTGCCGTTAAGTATCGAAAGTTTTCCTAGTAATGGTTTAAAACTATTCCTATCTAATTACCAAAATCAATGGATTACTGCAACGACCATTTGATTTGGTATATACGTACTTATAGCCCCTTCACCGGGTTTGTAGTCAAGATTATGTTTTGTTTTATGGTTCAGGCTCTGATTAAATCTACTGATCTACCTGATTAGCGGATGACAGCTCATTTACAAAAATAAGTATTGGCAAATTTCAAGAATACCGCTATCCAATTGGACAACATAATTCCGACCATGACTTGAGTTATAGTGTTGTTGCTTAAGAATTGAAAAACTGTAAATATTTAATGACATTGAGGCAGCTACCACAAAAACTCATTATAACAGGATTATTTTTAATATATTGTCGTAGCATTGCGGTTTCATTTGCCCTTCAGCTAAGATGATAAAATTAAGATGCGAGGGAAAAAATAGAAGAGAAAGCAGTATATACAGCTGTGCACGATACAAAATAGACTCTACAACTATGCATTAGTGCAATAAACAAAACAAAGCAGTATCGATAACGATACATAAGTTCAAATAAACAGACCAAAGTAGTATCTTTAAGGATAGGTAAGTTCAAATGAACAAAACAAAGTAGTATCTTTTAACGATACATAAGCTAAAACAAACAAAACAATTTATACAACTGTGCATCAGTGCAAATTAACAAGACAAAACGGTATCTACAAATTCAAATGAATAAAACAGCAGGATTTACAACTGAAAATTAATTCAAGTGAACAGTAAAAAGCAGTGTCTATAACTGTGCATTTTGTCCATTTAAATGAACAGTACAGAACAGACAGTTTATTCGACTTATACATGTGTACATCGTCGCAATACATATAGTTTTACATATAAACATTAAATGCAGTAGCAACTCAAAGTATAGGCAGTAACGTTAATACCATACGTTTATAAATAACTTTTGTCAAATAAATGTCCTAGTTTCCTTTCTTGCCCAGGGCATGATCAATATCAACTGTAATATTGAATAACCCTCACAAAATCCTCATTTCCTGATATCACGTTAATTAATTAGTTAGCTGGCTACACTGAGAACACATTATTATCTAGCTACACTGATTACTGTACCGGGATTAGGATACTGCCTCTTGATCTTATACATTATTCTGAATGCTGAATGCATGGATTGTGATTGCAATAGGCGACAACAAACACATAGCTAGCGGATCCATGATTTGACGTTAGATAGGGTGAACATGGGCTCAAGAATTAGGAAATGCGCCCTTATTTTACCCGCCAAAAGCAAATAATATAGATTTCAGTTGGGGATTTTTTTCTGCTAAAATTATTGTAAAAGAGATACAGCTTAATACATTATGGGAAGATTATATGTCGTGCCATAGTGTGTTCAGTCAAGGAAGTCAGAGGAGCTGTCACCTAAAAATGTAGAGTGTTTTGTTTAATAAATTTAGTTGAGAAGGACATACAGTGATACAAATAGGTGTACAGCAAGCTCATGTCAAGAAGTAAATCTAAAATGCACTATGGGTAATGTGATTAAGGTCAAGGTCGGTGAACAGAATAAAAAAATAGCTTTTAATCAATATCTTGAGTACAGAATGACGTATATTTTCGAATTTTGAAATTTATATAAAATTTCGGTTTGAAATGTATTAAGGGTAGGTTGGGTTAAGATCATGAGCGCTGATACTTAAAAATAGGAAATCGGATACCTGCTCAATAATCTAAGTTAGGAATGACATTAAATGATGATTTTCTAATAAACCAGGCTCATGTGTAGACATCGGTTCGGATTGTATTTGGAGATGCTTGGAAATTGGTCAATAAGACAATGGAAACCACAGGGAAAAGACCTGTAGTATTCAGTTAAATTAAACAAATTCCTGTTTAAAGGCAGAAAACCAAAGAAATATTAAAAAGAGAGACACACAACCCCACAAGAAGATAAACATAACACAACTATCACCATCGTCATATGGTTATTGTTTGTGGGTAACCATATTCGTAAGGTCAATGGAAACTAAGGAAGAACTCACTGTGAAGTTGATCACACTTGGTGTTTAAACATGTATATTGGAATTGTACTTAATGTGGGGCTTAGGTCAAGTTTGTTGTTTTGTAAATGAAAAAGACTGTTATTATATAATCATGTGATTTAATGATGCAGCTTGGTATAAAGAAAGCTTATGTCAAGGCATACATTAAGATTTCATTTTGGTTAAGCAGGCTCAAGATCGGTTTTACTAAGATTAGATATCCAGTTTCCGCCCCAGAGCTGCAGCTGGGATTTATACTGTGGAATGAGATATTTAGCGAGCTCATAGAGAGTTATTCCTTGGCACAACATTTTGGTTGGTCGAAGTCAAGATCTTAAAGCTGCACTCTCACAGCTCTCACAGATTTACCGTTTTGACAACTTATTTATTTTTTGTCTGGGAACGAGCCAATTTATGCGAAAGTTCATGTTAACCAGTCATATAAGACTGCTGACAAAACATTAGATTACAAATTTTTATATTTAAGTTCAAAAATGTTTTATGCATTTTTCTTAAACCGTTAGTAACGTTTTAAGCCTTAAAAATAATATTGGAACGGATATATGAAATTTTGCGATCTGATCTTTTGTCAGCAGTCTTTTATCACTGGTTTCAGATACTTACTTATTTTTTTTTATAATTTCTAGACAAAAAATAAAGAAGTTGTCGAAACGGTTAATCTGTGGGAGTGCAGCTTTAAAAATGAAAAATTGTTTATATGAAGCAAGTTCATGTGAATATCACCAACAAGGTCAAAAACGCCGTTCTCTTAAAGTACACACAATTTTAATTTGCCAAAAGTCCCAGAGTGCACAAAATTTGTTTTTGGCGCATTGTAGCGTTTAAGGTAAGTGTTTAAACTCTATTATACTTTATTGACCCGACTTGCACTTTGAAGTGAATATGCATTTTTAATTTGGTAACGTATGCCAACTCGGATATTATAAAACAACCTTCCTGTAATTGGTGATGTATAATAAATCAGGCGGCTGAAAACATAAGGAATGGCAATTGCATACGAGTTGTCTTGAAATGCGACGTTTATTATTACGTAATTCAAATACAATGGATACATATGCATGAATACATGAACGTGGAAAACTTAGATAAGGCCAAATGTTTTGTTTTATTCCATTAAGATATATATTCTCCATAATCATTGAGATAGGTAGGCATATTTGTTTTGCTTTTCCATTATTTTTCAGAACCGGGATTTTGTAACAAACCTACGTTTATCACTGTATACAATTATTTTAGAAAATTTAAGATATAAAATGGTCAATTTGTAACATTCACTTAAATTTCACCCTGATGAAATTACGAAAAATAGTTCCTAATACGGCAAAATTAGTTAGGATCAGGAGGGAAATTAGGGTCGGTCGGAGTATTCACTGCATAATTTTTATATAACACACAATTTAACCATATTACAAATAAGCCTAAATATTGAACACTCATATACAGCAACTACAAGCGTTAAATAAAATAGATAATAAATTATATGTTAATTACATTTTGATTGTTTGGTTTCTTTAAGACTGGGCAATGCAAATGTATAATACTCATAGTAATTCATTTTGAGGATAGGTATTTATACGATGGCTAAATTAAATGTTATATAATGGCGGTTATATTACAAGTATCCGTTACCCCTTAGATCGGACGACCTATGCAACATAAAATTGAAGGGAGCCATAGAGTCATTAGTAAATCTTTCAATATACTACTGTAACATTTTACCCCGAAGCAAATTAGATGAATTAAAAAACAGTGTTTGAAAAATAAAATTAATTTTCAAACTTTTTTTGGTAAAACTACTTCAGAGAATCATTTTATATAAACGACTTCAATGACGATAATTTTATGAAAATATTCATGGTAAACGAATATTCATACACACAGAAAGTATGTCTCGACGACACAAACGTCATATTCAATTCATATTAGTTAATTTAAGCAACCATGTATATTTTTTGAATGAAGATAGGAGTTATCACACTAAATATAGTGCATACACGATTAATAACACGACAAGTAACATACTAGTTTCACTATCTACTTTCAGTGTTAAAACTAATGGTAACAAGTGTATATACCTTGAAGTCTGAAGCAACTCCATAACATAATGTTCATTGCTTGATTATACTAATAATACGAGAACGGCGGCTACGTGTAAACGTAACACGCTTTTATTCATCTTTTGAAACCGATTGTGGACATAACTGCATTAAAACCTAAGGGTTAAAGGTTCACCAAAATTACAATCAACGTTAAGTCGCATACTTTGAAGCAAACTGATCGCGACCGAGCACCTAAGAATATTACCTACATTGCCTAATTATTATATTCACATATATTAGCCGGTTACATTTATTCTTAGATCAGATTTGAAGCAAACGCATTGCAATTAAGTAGCTAAGCGAACAGATGATAACATTCAATGTTTATAAGTTCGAAGTATTACAGTGTTTATCCGACGATGTTTCCACGTTTGAAAGCGATATTTGTATGGATTCCTTTTATGGATTAAACGTGACACTTTTGATTGTCATCTGATTTCATGTTTTCTACGAACTATGTGAGGAAGGGCTTTTATTGTTTCGTCACGACATTTACTCATCTTTACTTTTATTTCTTAGCAGAATATTTCAGTAAGATGTATGATCGGATAATATTTTCTGCTTCAAAGTAAACTCTCGATTTACGCATTTAAATGAATTATTTAAACCTTCATTCATTGCCATTATAACAGATTATCGTGAACAAATGAACAACACTTCATGGTGCAAATTGTAGTCTTACGTTATCTAATAATGAGCTCGTGTGGATCAGTTAAAATTTAAAACGAATTTTTAAACACGGCTCTTAATTCTCTCAAAAATCCCCCTTTTAATTAGAAATCAAACTAAGTCATTTCCATTCGCAATTGACAATTCGCGATATAGAACCATTATTTAAAAGGGGATCCAAATTTGCCAGAAAATATTAAAGGATCTGGGGGTTTTTGGTATTACCAAAGCACTGAGCATAAAACACTTAGAACACTTAATCTGTGTACATTGATGAAGACGTCATCACTATCTAGTGAAAGTCTCATTTTTTCATCGGAATCGGAAAATGGACGTCATTTTGGTACGATATAAACATTAGGGTCCAAATATGGAAAGGATCAGGTAACAGCGAGGTCATTCTTGGACCAATGGCGATGCTTACCCGTGTTTGCGGCGTGATATTGTTTTATGAAAGATGGAATAAAATGCTATTGAACATATCAGGAGCTTCAACATATATATCTTATTTGAAAAGTTTAGTTTTCAGTCATTATTTAGAAACAAAAGAAATAAAAGTGGGCAGAACACCACAAATAATACCCAGAAACGAACGGAATGTCCAATTTGTAATACAATCAAGGACAAGTTCCGTTTTCTTCTAAAATCGGCATTTTTATCACGATTAACGTTATCATACATTTCTATTAATATGTCTGTGACCTTAAACGAATTAAGAATCTTTTCGTTTTGAACAAATTATTTCTACAGTTTCAAATTCCAAAAGATGACACACATGTGAAAATATATATCATACTCAGATCAAGCGTCGGAACTCTTTATTTAAGATATCCGACCCAAAAATATGTGAATTGTCAACATCATCTGACCCCATATTATTTTTGTATCATCTGAAGGGCGTTTATTGCAAGAAAAGGAAAAAGTTAAAAAAACATCCAAAACCAGTCATTTCTTTTCAACTGATTTGAACAGAATATAACACAAAATAACAAAGATGTAAAGCATGATGTACATAATTATAAGAAAGCAAGATTTACAGTTTAGAATGCCACATAAGCAAGTCAGAAAGCAAGATGTAATTTTTGCTTCTACAACCTTCCACTTTTTTGTCACTTAAGTTGCGCCTTACTTAGGAACCTGTTACTACGAGCGTTGCTACCACACAATAAAAAGGCAATTCCGAAACAAGAGTCCAAATACACCCCGGTGCAATTATCTAAATTAAATTTGGATGGAATTTCGAATGTAAATGGACTTATTTCTCTTGAAAATATATATAAAAAATAATAGCATTGTTAAAAAGCAATCTTTCAAATGTCTGTATATAAATGCCCTAGTTTGATTGTATATAGTGTATCTTTTCACACCAAGATCATGTACTTGCTAAAACCATGGCGGTGTTTAATATTACAGATGCTAGAAGTACGACTATTTTCATTACTTTGGCAGTTTTCACGATATTAGATTACATAATGAAACCAATGACCACATTAAACAAAAAACCCTTACTGGCGTTATATCCTCACCATTATCATTTTTTAAACAATTTTTTTGGCTATCACTTGCTTTGTTTCTTCTATGCGGTGAAGCCACCTAGTTTGTAATGTCAGAGTTCTTATTTTGAGTAAAATATTGAGAACGCCAAGCCATAGTCTCATTTGAAAGCATGGTGTTCTTTTCAATATGTTTGACACAAAGCTGTTGATTTTATATGGGTATAAACTCATTTTCTACCTAGATCATTAACTTCATTACTATCCAATGATATCGCCTGCCTGTTGTCAATATGTACCATGCTTTATCGTTCAAATATTGTAGTTTTACAACTTAATAAACATTACGCCATTATTATATTTCCTACCTGCCAAAGACAGTCAGATCTTATTATAAACGCTCGTAATTGCGCAGTCCTCTCTTCGTTTTGCTGGTTCCACCTTTCTTATTCATTCATTTTCTACTATAATGTTATGTATGTAAATATACCTACGCTGTGATATCAAATGCGTTATAAAACAAATTGTTTAGCAGTTAAATTTGGCAAGAGTTAAAAGTTTATTCTACCTATTACATTAGTGTTAGGCGCACAGCTTTAATTCATACCTGAAAATTGATCAATAAGGCCACAAGCCTGTCGTCTCCTGGCCACAATGACTCTAACTTTCTTAAGCATAACCAGCTTAGACAAATGAATTGCTTATTTCACATTTTACATAACAAAACGTAGTTTATTAGGATTATCGTTAAGATAACTTCCTATAATGGTTTACAAGCTCTATAAAATGAAAGAATTAAAGAAACTATACAATAACAACAATAGAAAGCGTAACTTGATCCTGTTATAAGGGACGTAATATGTTCCAAGAAATTGGGGCTTGGGCTTGTCCTCGTAGTTTTTTTTCATGATCATGATCATGGAACCTTACTTAAGATGTGTAACCCACGCATGTAGAATTATATACGAAGAACGGATAAACGCTCAAACTATCTATTTCATTTATATCATATTATATTATAAACTTTACCGGTGCAGAACAGATATGGATGTCGTGAAAAAGAAGGCAGACAAGCAGGTGGTAAAAGTTAATTAAAGGCTTTCGTCAAGACGTTTGATTCGCTCTAGCGCAAACAACACCAACTGCTTGGAACTAATTGGTCTAGACAATTTAACAGAAGCAATCACAGCCTAATTAAGCCCGTGGCATGTGAATATAAATGGATGTTAAAACATGCCATCAATGCGCCTTATTAGCACGAAAGAAAAAAATCATTTGGATGCAAACATTGATGGACATATCTTTTAAAACGATACAATTATACTGAAAGAAAGCGAACTGGATACACAAAGCATTTATGTCTCATCTTTGACTGACATCAGATATCGGCGTATGATCATGTTTGATCATTTATGAAATTTCAATTCAATCCATCACGACAATATAGCAAAACCTGTGAAAATTAATTATACAACGGAATTTTCAGGGATAACCCTTATAGTCGAACACACAAATGGTTAGATGAACAAGGCAAGAGCCCTAGTGACATTTAACTAAAGACACACAAGTACACACTACTTATGTGAAAAATTACAGAAACAAGCTCAGTAGCACGCCACATAATAAAGCCCCCAAAACTGTTTGAAGTAATTAAGTATTTTCAATGCAAGCATTTAAATGACAATATCCCCGCAAACTTTGCTGTATAAAGATCTGAAATTGAAATTGGTCATTTCTAAGATTTATGTTGACGTATAATGTTAGTCGACTGGGAAGTGTTTCTTGTCTAAGAAACGCAATACATCCGTAAACAACAACAACAACATGAACATCCGTTTAGTATCGTTTGTTATAGACAGGGTCAAGCAGATTTGCTTTTGCGAGATGTGGCAAGATGCTTTTCCTTCAAATAATCTTGCAAGATTGGTACTGAAGCTTCTTATGAGAGAATAATATAAAGATATATACCAAAGGAAACATTATAATACTTAATGAAAAATTGTCGTTTATATAAATTTTAGAATTCGATACTTAAATATAAATATACATTATTTGTTTATGTACGATATTTATTAATCAGAGTAAATGCAAGTGTATTTACAAAGACAGCATAATGTTTATGATAGATGCTGACCAAACAGGAGAATCTTTTAATAACAAGTCTTTATTTATATGGAAGTGGAATTCGATAAAACACATGAATACATGGAGTGTCTATAGCGACAGGTAAAGGTTAGAAGAAGAATCAATGTATAGAGTGTACATAGCGTAATGGTTAGACGGATAATGAATATATAAATTGGACATAGCGTACAGAAAATGGTTAGAATGCTATTTATGTGACGTGTTTCTAATTAAATAACGTGAACAAATGATAAGGAATAGAACATTATGCAAATAAATATAAAAAGTCCTTAAATTATTTGTATGGCAAACGAAGTTTTTTCAACTCAACTTATTATTGAAAATTGTTTAAAAAATGTTTTTACTTGAAATTGAATCATTTGGCACATATATCATATTTCATGTAATATTATTTTTATAGCATTAAGTTATAATTGAGTGTGACGATTTAACTTAAAGCGCATATTTCTGTTTGCATGAATATACATGTAAAAATAATCAACCAATATTAGAGTGCAGACATTTTAGGCATGTAGAAGAAATTGTAACTTTGGACTTTTAATGAAATTGCAAATTAAATTATTCCTGTTTTTAACAGAGCTAAATCTGAACATTTATTTTTCCGAAAGCGGTGATCGCAATTAGAGGACGATGCTATAAATATGAATATGACTACGTAATGAACACTTAAAACTCATTACAAAATGTATTTTTGATCTGCTAGCGTTACTAAACCCTACTACCCACAAACCCTCCCTTGTGTCCATTGCGTTTCGTTATCATACCAACTGCGGTTTAATCCAAATTGTGTGTGGGAAAAGCGCATTAAACTTGACATTTCCAGTTGCTGGAAAACAGACGCCCTTCCAACGCATGGCAATTCGACTGTTTCATTACCAGGATAATTAACAATTGAAATGCTCTTCGTTGCGACCCACCAGGGAATTGTTTCGAGGTACTTACGTTTGAAATTATTATTAATCATTAAAATATTTTTGGTAGAATGTACATATCTGACGTTACTTATTTGCTGGATTTGGTTTCTCTACGATTTCTTAATACATTGATTATCCATAATAAACAATGCAAACATAACGATGCCATTGTTCATACGCACATGCGCACATGGTGTAAGACCTTATATATATATTTTGTTATAATATATCTCCTCTAAAAGAGGATCTCTTTGTACCTCTAGCTAAATAGACAACGGGTTAAACTATTGTCGTATTTTTGGACTTCTACTAAATCAAAATGTAAATACTATACTAATTCCATCATTGTTGTTTGTTCTCCCTTGCTAAATTAAAGTTCCTGTCCTTTCCTGTTTACAACGCTGAAAGTTCCTCCAACAAAAAAAACCGGAACTCCTTTAAGACCTAAATTGCTTTAATTACCTACCCTGTAAATATTATTCTGTTTTAAGTGTGTTTATCTTCGGTATCATTAAATATATACACCACACAAAACTAGGGAAAATGTAAGATTTGTGTACTTTTGTTTCATTTTCGCAATTTTTAGTCTACAGTTCTCATTAAGATGATTTTTTACCGTTAAAGTATTATACATTATTGAACTGCTATTTAATAAATATTATTCAAAAGAATATAATTAAAAGATAAATACATATTGTATAAATAATACATGACCTACTTTATATTGAGTAACTTTTAACATAATTTACTCTGACGTCATAAATATACTGACATCATAATATCATATCATTTAACCCGTTCCAACTTCAACGCCCTAAAAAAAAGAACAGTTAGTTCATGCCATAAAGCATTTTATTTAATCATGTGATATGACATTACGACACTTGGTTATGTGAAATACCATTACGACGCTAAGTCGTAAGTTAATAACCAAAATAAAAGCTGTTGTTTCGCTAATTAAGTCTTATCTCAAAAACGTTACCTAGCTACGTATACTTTGCACCGAAGTCTTGATTCCGATCCGGAAAAGCGTCGACTTAGGCGACCCGCGCAACCGTGTAAACTCAAATGATTCATCTTACAGCAAACACATTCTGTCACTGCAGTTTAAAATATTCCGTCTTTCACAAACACCCGGCTCTCGTTTTATGATGGAGGGTTGCCGTCTTAGCAAACCGTACAATCTCTATTATCAGTTATCGATAGAAACGATATGGTTGTTAAAAAGTTAAAACACGTAGCAATGTTTCCTAGGAAATGGTTGTTTCACGCGGAGCTTATTCGTGACAAATCTATATTATATAATCGCACGTCCACTTAAATCTGCAAGACCAATACTGTTTGGATTGAACACAAGAAGTGATTCGCATAAGGGATCTTTGTCCAATGTCGCAAGATGTGATTCCTTTGATGATATTGTGTTTTATCGATAAAACAACTGAAATTACAGGACTAAATCCATTAGCCAGACGTTTAATAAATATCCGCATGACAGGCAAAACTATCAAGGCCAACCGATCACGCAACGCTACGTCTCAACAAACTTGACAAAATTATTTCTGTACGGTGCTGGAGAGTGTTTTCCTCTATACTTGATCTCTCACTACGTCCTCACTCTAATCATTATGAAAGTTGTCCTTGACCTGTAAAAATCAGATACTTCACCAACAATCTCTTGACTGACATTTTAGGTGCGCTCAAAAACACGCTCGGATACTCTTTTAAGCTAGTGGTATAACAGAAATGAGATATACCTTGTACGCTACATTGCCTAAGGTTGTTTTTGTTTGACTAAGGCAAAAATAAAAATTGAAAAAAATCATAAGGCATTTCTTAAGATTATATGAAGTGTTAAAATGATGTTCAAGTGCGCTCATCTCAAACAGGCAACAAACCTTGACCTAGCCATGTGAGTGAATTAACCGGATATCGTCTTCTTATGGTCACGGAATTCAACCATAGTTATATGTAGGTATGAACGTGATATGAAGCACTGTCATCCGTAAATATTATATATATTAAACGGGGTTTACTTTTAAACTTTCGACTACTAGACTTGTTTTTGTAGATTTTCATATAAATATGTATGTAGCAAAATTGACAAGATGCGCAGTTGTCTTTGCGTGGAAGCTAGGGCACAGGATGTGGCGCGTGCAATGTCATCATCGTATGGTGGTCATTTGACCTGAAATCATTTTGCAATCCAACCATGAATACCATGAACCACCGTCATCCGTAAGGTTTGTATAACAAAACAGACGATGTTCAGAGGCGCGAATATACGTTGAAGCTTGACCCTGGTATGTTGTGCATAACACGTCGTCACTTAAGCGAAATTAATTCCAAATAGCCAATTGCTAATTTAAGGACCGAGTAAGACTTATATCGCAAAACCACGTTTCGGTTGCATTGTGATCTTGACATTGAAGATAGGAATCCAGGTCTTAGTCCCGATACGTCGTGATCTTATGTTAATCTTTTCTGCCGGCGGTTTTCGAAATTCCACCGCAAAGTTTTTAACTGGACGACAGCGACGGCAAATGTTGAGGATACAACCTAGGTACAATCACTAACAATTAAGTAAGAACACAAATGGATCAAACCGGTCAGTATAAACTTATTCATTCAAAAACGATTCTGTAAAAAGTTATTAGCTTACGTTTTTTGGGGACAACTTGTCCGACTTGGTTACCATAAACCAAACTCATATGCACCCAAGACGGCATTCGAGCCCGGGACGCCTTGGTGAGAAACGAGAGCGCTTACCAATGCACTTACCGGACAGTCTATACAGTTCTGCGGGCGCTCAATACAAGTATTAAAACACTCGTCTGTTACTTTGTCAACTATCTATAGTGTATCTTTAATTAATAGGGTTAAACCTGCGGTTAACAAAAATACTTGTGTAATCAGTATTAACTTAATTATTGTGGACGTTGTAGCGCAAAAAAGCTTGAATGGCAGTGCCCGACTTTTTATAAAATCTTGCTTAAATTACTAAAAATAAAATTAACAAAATAAACGGAAAGAGGAAAAATTCTTTAAGCATAAACCCGTATATCACTTGCATAGTAAATGTTTTCCCCTAAATATATCACCACTAAAAGCAAAGCAGCTTACATATATATTAATGCCAAAATAAAAACGTACGAAAGTTACGGGTACGCAATTAAAATAATCTTGAAGCAAATAAATTAAATCTTTTTTTAAATGTCATTTTATTTTAACGCGACCTATTCATGCATAGGAACGAAAAGTATTATCATATATCGGCGCTGCGGGGGCAAATACCATGCTTTTATAGGAGTCATCTTAAGAACCGTTTGTTTACAATAATCAAACCTGATGTAAAACATGATGTAAACAATGGAACTCCAGGGAATATCCAATGTTAAAAGGTCAACAATCAAGGCGAAATAACCCTCAACAGACCTAGAATATCACCAGACAAAAAGATATAAAACAGATAAGAAGTAGTTAATTGTAAATGTTAGGGTAAACATTTTTGCACGGTAATTGAAATTCTACAAAGTCTACTTAATGCACTAATTATAGTTGAAATGAAAAAAGAACGTCGTGGGCGGGGAGCGATCGCCAACAGTCGACTGGTGTGTGTTTTCCTTTTCGGACAAGGGACATAACCTGAACACAATTATAGCCACAGTGATGAGCACTGTAATAAAGACGACGCCGACGAAGCAACAATTACACTACTACTCGTTTCTTTTCAACATCATTCGAGCTAAAAATAAAGTGGACACAAGCATCTCATGCATTCCTTAATAAAAACTGACATTCTTGGTATCAAACATTTCCTTATGGTTAAAGATGCATCTTACTCCCAAATAAGAATTAGGACAATTAATAATATTTTTTAATGTTCCAAAAAGGATGAATTAATGTCGAAAACAAATGTTTTTTTATGAAGGAATGACGAGTTTAATTTGAAAGAAATGAGCATAAAACACGGTATGTGTACCTTATGGGACTATAGTAGACTACAGTAAATCTTTTAGCATTAAATATTAAATACACGGTTACAATCTTGATATCAGTAATAAATATTCTCCATAAATGCATTATTTAGTAAGAAGTTAAAGGTTAAATAGTCAAAATTAATGTTTGTTATATTTCAGTTTTGTATTGATTTTTAATAAGAGTGTCACTTTTAATTACCATTATTTCTAAATGTTTTTTTAATGAAATTCTACATATTTTTTCCATGGTGAAGTATGTACTTCGCATGAAAGTTTTACATATATTGATATATGACAGAACAAACCCGCACATCTGAAAAGAAATTAACAGTACACTGAAAGTTTAAAAGTTCAAACTGGCATCAATAAGGGTTTAATTGCTTTCTAATAATATAAGAACATTGAAAGGATGAGCGCTAAAACCCAATACAATGTCAATATTCAGCTGTCCGTTGCAAGGCGGTGTTATTTAACCCAAAGGACGTATTCATAAAGCTTCTTTGTAAACAATTTCGTGAAATGCTTTGATATTTTAATATTAAACGCTTTAAATAATTTCTCTTTTTCATCATATTTATTCATACACCTTTATTATTTTAATTGCTATTTTGATTATCTTTTAGTTTCACAACATTGTTATTTTCTTTAAATTAAAACTAAGATATAAAGCTTTTTTCACGAGGATGATTTTTTTTCTAAAATTGCCTTATAAATAAGGCCAGAGTGCAGTTGTCTTCTTGGCATGTTCTCGTAGGTTAATGATGGATTTTGAAAGTAAAAACAAACGATATATTCAAGTAACTAACAAAGGTTGTAAAAATATGCTAGATAATTACATGTAACAAAATGGTAACGCTAACTTATCACTCGTACTAAATATTAAGTGTTTACTTTATAAATGTCACCAGTTCAGAATAAGGGTGGGTGTCGAGACAAAGCAACGCGTAATAAAATCATACCAGCAGGTGGTTAAAACTAATTAAATGCCCCCACCAAGACGCTTTATTCCAGCGCACATCGCAACACTTTACCGATTAAGTACGCAGACTAACCCGGTCCATTGACTGTAATTATTATAGGATGTCAAAACATGCCTGTTAGTACAAACGAAATAATCCCTTGAATGGAAATATTAATGGACATATAGTTTAAAAACGATACTAATATCCGTTGAAAGAAAGCGAGATTGGATCATCAAACCATATATCACTCACTATAAATGCCTTCATATATTAACCTAACTCATGCCGTATCATTTATTAAATTTCTTTTTCTTTTCAAGGCGAGTAACAGGTGAAAAGCTTAATCTAAGGTCTAAGGTCTATTCGATAGAGTTGAAATTCAGAATAGAGCATGCCAACTACTTACAGGAATACATCGACGGAGGAAAAACAAACACACCCTCGTTTGTCGACCTCTTTAACATCGACTTGACGAGATCTAACCCGACAAGTTTCCAAAACTTCAACAAATCCTGGAATCGGACTTCCTGATTTATCGCATCATTAACCTAACTACTGAGTGTGTATATCGTACAGATAACGGTTACACGGAGGATGAACGTATTGATATTTTATAATGCTCATTAATTGATAAGAAGGAGAATAATTGTTTTGTGTGTTTATAGCTAATATATAATGGTTAAAAGGAGATTGCTTGTATTGAGAGGGTAGAGCCTAAATATAACGGTTAGACATTAACTAAGCCAATTAATATTTGATATGTAGTTAGAGAAAAGAACGTATGGAATGTGTAAAGCATATAAATAATGGAAAGAATGCAAGTATGAAATGTTTAATAACCGATCAGGGTTTGTAGAATAAAGAACGATTGGTGAAGTGACTGAAAATATGGTTAAAATAACTGGTGTATTGCGTATGTGTTAAAGGAAGATTGTGGGTATGGAGTTTGTATAAAGAACAGATAATGATCAGAAGGAGAAAAAATGTACAGAGTGTGCATAACATACATATAAAGGTTAAGAGGAGAATAGTCGTTTGGTGTGTAAATGGTGTACAAATAATGGGTAAAGGAAACATAACGAATGGATTATTTATAGTGTATAAATGATTGTTAGCATGATAATGCTTATATGCAATGTGTAAAGAGTACATATAATGGTTGAAGGAGAAATAGTATATGAAATCTGCATAGCGATCCAATAATGGTTAGATGGAGATTTTTGTGAACTATGCATAGCTAACATATTACGATAAAAGGAATAATTATTGTATGGAGTTTGCATGATAGAGGCATGATACTTCCAACACTGCAACGTATGCCGAGAAAACTAAATCTAGGTGTAATGCGACTTCGAACATTGATCACGACACTGCCGATACTAATGTTCACAAAGCGCAGCGATCACTTTCTGTGATAAACAACGTCGAAAAAGACAGTTCAGGATTCATAGCCCAGCGTAAGCGCCGTAAAATAGCCTACTATTTGGGCAATATCGACTCCTCAGTTACATACGGGGATGTTGTTGATTTCATGAAATCAAAAAAGCTTCAAGCGACAAACATTAGAATGTTTTATGGCAGCGATTCAGTCTCTATAAGGTTTAATTTGCCTTCGGATAGAAAACGATGATTTTTGGCCGGCTGACATGGTGATTAGACGTTGGAAGACCAGATCAGATTGGGAGACAGAAAGACAATCTAGGATTAAGAATAATGCAAAACTTAGAACTAATAGGCGTGTTAAGCAACGCTCATACAATTTTGAAGCATCCCAGTCAAAAGGCATGACTCGATACAATTACAATCACGACAGTCGTGACGAGAGGTACGATGACTATGGTGAGAATGAATACTCCGACGATTACTACAATCGTTACGATAGACAAAACGATGCCGATATATTTCACCACGAACACGATAGGCATGACGATCGTTACTAATCAAACATGGATTATAACAATAAAACTTCACTTCTTAGTATTCTATGTCTCTACTTAGCTTTGCTTATGGCTCCTACACAGCTTAATATTTTCTCATGGAACGTACGCGGTATAATGTCGTCAGCTTTCTCGCTCTCATGCATGCTTGACGAGCACAATGTTGACATCGCTATAATATCTGAGCACAAGCTAAAGCCTGGTAACAAGCTGTTCTTAGATAGTATTCATGCTGATTTTAGTTATCTGTCTATGGAACATAATGATACATCTTGCGAAACTAATGCAGTATCCTGCGGGAGAGCTGGCATCGCTTTCATGTTTCGTAAGAGACTGCTTGTTAATATATCGCAAGTGCATGCGTGCCTCAATAACAGAGTAATTGGTATCGAGGTATGCAATGTTCTAGATATACCAACGTACATTTTTGGTGTATATTTACCGGCTGAAAACGACAAAACATTTTATTGTGAAGTTATTGGCGAATTAGAAGCGCTTATTTCATTTTACTGTACCCAGGGCCATGTAATAGTTGCTGGTGATTTTAATGCTAAATTATACGACTATAGCCCAAAATCTGTGGCATTGACAAGAATCGTAAAAAGCTATAACCTTATACCTGTTAACCTTCGCCCATATAGCAACTCACACGACTATAGCTACGTAACTAACCGAACAATGATAGATCATATCTTGGTATCCTCCGATTTATATATACGTGTTACATCGTTTGAAGTCATTGACGAAAGTAAAATACTTACGTCTGATCACTTGCCATTTGTCATGACCCTTACGGCAGAGACTCAAAGTCGAAAAGCCGTTAACGATACAAATGTAAGGCGAACTCATGTCGCTTGGGATAAACTTACACCTGACGACATTTGCATGTATCAAACAATGTTAGATATAGCGTTTATAAACGAGGAGTTATCCATACTCCCAGACGTAAATACATTAAATGTGACCATTGTATCAGTACTAGTATCAACGTGTGACAAATATCTACTAACACGCAACCCGATACATAAACCAAAGACTTACTGGAATGATGAAATAAAACAATAATATCTAACTGCTAAACACGAACGATTACAATGGATTCGAAATGGTCGTCCGCGCAATCCAAGCGATGATTCATTTAAAAGATTTAAGCGAGCAAAATCCCTTTTTTAGAGCCACACAGCGGAGGCTCGCCGAAACATATGTGCATAATGTTTTCGATAAAATCGATAACGCGGCAGGAACAGATGACAAGTTATTCTGGCGCCTTCTTAGAAAGTTAAAAAATAAAAACCCTAACACAGTTTCAAAACTTGAGGTTGATGGCGTAAAGTTAGAGGGTGAGATGATAAAGGATGGTTTTGCTAGTTTTTACCGTTCCGTATTTGATGTTAGCTATAATGTGCCGCTTTCAGAATTCGAGCGCGAAGTTAAAGACAGAATTAATGAAAAGATTCGCGAATCTTTACCAGATAACACTACATTTAAAGAAATCTCAGAACATGAAATTAGGATCGCGATTAAAAGATTAAAACGTAAAAAAGCGCCCGGTCCAGACTCGGTTTTAAATGAACACGTTTTATACGGTGGGCAACCAGTTATTATGGCCCTTAAGGTTCTGTTCAATGATTTAGTACGCTACAAAAGTATCCAGCGTCATGGAAACGTAGTTACATCATCCCTATTTACAAAGGAAATGGCAAGCCACGGTCAAGTCCTAGTAGCTACACTTATTTCTACGTTTTGCAAAATATTCGAGCGTGTCATCGTAAATAGATTTGATAAAATGTCATTTTCCAAATTTCCGAATAAACAACAACAAGGATTCCAAAAAGGACTAAGTTGTATAACTGCAGCCTTTAATCTACAGGAAGTAATTACGCATAATCTCAACAGTGGAAGTGATGTTTATATAGCTCAGTTAGATATGAAAGGCGCCTTTGATGTTGTCTGGCACGACTCCCTATTTTTGAAATTGCACGATCTTGGCATTCAAGGAAAGCTATGGAAAACTCTACTTAATGGTTACCAAAACCTTTCAACATTCGTGAGGTGGTCTGGTTCAACGTCTGACTCTATAAATGTACGTAGATCTGTCCGCCAAGGCGGCGTATTATCAGATTTTTATTATTTAGTGCACATTAACGACCTGCTGAATCGATTAGAAACATCCGGATATGGCACCAAAGTTGGTACAATTGCTGCAGGGAATCCTACTCTCGCAGATGACATTACACTCGTTGCTTTAACGCCCTCCGGTCTTCAGCATATGCTTGATATCGTACAAGACTATGCAGTTCTTCACAAATTTGAAATCAATACTACAAAATCTTGTTGCTTGTCGTTCTCCACAAAACGCTTGTCAGTTTCACTAATAGTAACATTTGCCGGACAACCGCTTAGTTACGTCGAATCGTCCACTCATTTAGGGATACTAGTTAACTCTAAGTATGGGATGCGGTCTACAACACGTATTGAAGAACGGTGCCAAAAGGGCAAAAACTCATTCCATGCTATGAAAGGTTATGGATTATTCCAACTATTTTGTACGGAAGCGAATTGTGGAATAACCTCAAGTCATCGGATCTCGATATAATCAATAGGACTCAACATTATGTTGTTAAAATGATTCAAGGCTTTAATAAATACACTCGTTCCGACATGTGTGAGTCAATGGTGGGACTTTATCGTCTTATAAGCTAGTCGAGATCCGCAAATCATTTTTTCTGCAAAAGATAATGACGTTGCCTTCCGATAGTTTAACGCGACAACTTTTTATAAGGAAATATATAACATTTCTTAATCGCCGAACAAGTAATCCAATGCTTGGCTTTATACCTGACATATGCGCTTTGGTAAACAAATACCGCTTACAAGATAGCCTTAACGATTTCATATTGCATAATGTCGCGCGTTCGAAGTCGAGCTGGAAAAGCTCTATTCATAAAACCGTGAAACAGACAGAACTTACTTTATGGCGCGAAAGACTTATTAGCGACAGGGATTTTTTACTATTCAAAAATCTCCATAAACAAATTGAGCCATGTGTTGTGTGGCAGTCCGCAAATAATCGCTCGGACTTAAAACTTGCGCATTGTATTGCTAACTTGTGGCTAGACAAGCCCTCTTTACTGCACTCCGTCTGCTTAATTTGCAAACGCGTGTTCTTTAACAAAACCGAGCATATCGTGTTTGCTTGTCCGTGTACAGCAGCTGTACGCGATAGTTTTTATTGTGATATAAACATGGTATTTGGTCAACATGTCGGATCCGACTTGGCAAAAAATGATTCGACAATTTTCAGAGATTTTGTTTTAGGGAGCAAGTACATACAAAATGAAGACTATAATCAATTGCTGTTATGCAAGCTCCGTTTTCGTTATGTACAAGATGCGTTCAATGTATACAATACTTTCGATAGTGTTTAAATAATACTGAAACAGTGGCATTTGTGCATATATTGCGTAAGATGATTATGTCTATATTGTATGATCATACAATTGCTGTTAGTTTGTCATAAATATTGCGTTTGACTTGAACCCATTGTATACATGTATGTATTACTCTCATGCTACTTCTTGCATGAATTAACTTTTTCTACTGACATATTTAAACATGCTTATATATATATTACATTGTGTTCTAATCTCCCACGCGGAGAATATATTGAAATAAATGAAATGAAATGAAATGAAATGACGTACTGAGACTAGTTAGAAGGAAAAAGAAGGTATGGAGTCAGTAAATTATATGCCAATATCTCAAATGTTCTGACATAATTTGTATGGCAATCGTTATTTTTTTTCTATTCAACTTATTATTTAAAAATGGTAAGTATTTAAATATGAAATTAAATTCAATCGCGCAAAAATCATAAAAAGGTCATGTGTTATATGAGTATATTATTGTTCCTGTTTTTTTTTAATAATGGTGTGTGTCGGTAATGCTTAAAACGAATATTGTTGTTTATATGGAAACATTGATCTGACATTAAACTAACATCATAAAAATCCTTTCTAAGAAGGCAGACATTTCATCAATATCGTTGAAATGGTAACCTTAGACGTTTAATTAAATCATTCCAGCAGGTTATATTCATGAAAACTTTCTCTTTCAAATAGCTGTGGTCGCATTGAAATGACAATGATAACGACATGACTGTAACCACGTAATGAACACTTTAAACAAACTACAGACTTCATTTCTCAATTAGAGATTTTAAGATATGACCAAATCTTATTATTTAATCCTTGCCTGACTCTTACCTTCTCTCGCAACCATTGCGTGTCATTCTCATACCAAATGTAGTATAATCTTACACGTATGTGAAAAATGCATATTTATGTTGGAAAACACGTACGTATTGTATTTATACTGTTTAGAATGATTAAAGATTCAAATGCTCGTCATTGTGATCCACCAGCGATATCTTTTATGATATGTTGTTACATGTACACATCTGATGTGATCCACCAGCGATATCTTTTATGATATGTTGTTACATGTACACATCTGATGTTACTTCGTTGCTGGATATAGTTTTATAGTTTTTATCTCAATACAATGATTATGTATCATTAACAATAATATCTACATTGCCATACTGGGTAGCCATCAAAATGATGACCTCATTAATATAGCACAGGGTAAAAAAATACATACGTAGCTAATTAAGATAGCACAAAGGAGAAAAGCTTTTGGTGCAAACATTTATAGACATGTCTTTAAAGCGATACAATATTATACAATTATACTTTTAGAGAAAGCGGATCAACAAAGTATTAATGTCTCAACTTTGACTGACATCAGATATCGCCGTATGATCATGTTGGATCATTTATGAAATTTTAATTTCAATCCATCACGACGTTATGGAAAACTCTTAAAAGGTTGGTAAAAAGTCATAGTGATGGTTCAAAAATATTGAAATATAAGAATACCACTTAATCTACAGGGGATTAGCCTAATAGTCGAGCATTCAAAAATGAACTATGTTAAGTGGCCAATGTCCGTGGCCCCTCAGCACTGAAGTAGAGACAAAAATGAAAACACAACACATACACAAGCCAAAAAAACACTGTTTGAAGGAATTTTTTTTCAATGCAAACATTAAAATGACAATATCCGCAAACTTTGCTGCTCAAAGACCTCAAAATAGATTTGACCATTTCGAAGATTTGTGTTTTAAATTTTAGTCTAGTAAGAAATGTTATTTGTCTAACCAACGAAATAAATTCTGAAAAGACAACAACATAACATCTGTTAAGTGTCGTTTGTCATAGACAAAGTCAAAATAATTTGTTTTTGCGATATGTTGCAAGTTGCTTTCCCCACAAATTATCTTGCAAGATGAATCTTCCACAAATGAGAGAATAATATACTATTATATAGTGAATGTATGCCGTGTAGATAGCGTACTTACAAAGGAAATAAGGTTAATGAATGTATGAAGTGTACATAGCGTGCTTACAACTGAGAGAAGGGTACTGAATGTATGCAGTGTATATAGCGTACATACAATGGAAAGAAGGTTAATGAATGCATGAAGTGTACATAGCGTATATATAATGGTTAGAATGATACTGAATGTTTGTAATGTACATAGCGTACATATATGGCAAGAAGGATTCGGAATGTATGAAGTGTGTATAATGTACACATCATGCTAAGAAGGTTGATGAATGTATGGAGTCTACCTAGGGTACATATAATGATAAGAATGATAATTAATGTGTCTAGTTAAAATAGCGTACTGATAAGGGTTACACTTTAATTATCAAAATGACTAAAAAAGTTTAAAAAAAAAATTGTTTTTTTCTGACATGGTTTATTTTGTACATTTATCATATATAATGTTTTACAGTATAACATCATTTTGCCATATAGTTTTAATAATGTGTTACGATTCAACTTAAAGCGTGTTGTTTTGTTTATGACATCTATGACAATTCTATCAGCATAACATTTAAGCCTTACTTTAGAAATGGTACTCTTTGAGTTTTAATGGAATTGCAAACTAAATGATTCCTATTTCACAGAGTTATATCTGAACATTTATATTTTCGAAAGCTGTGATCGCAATTAAATGACGATGAAAGAGATATAAACGTAACCAGGTAATGAACACATACAACTCATTTCAAAATGTCTTTCTCTGCTAGCGTTTCTAAACCTCACAACCCACAAACCCACTCTTGTTTTCATTGCGTGTCGTTATCATACCAACTGGGAGTTCATCTAAATGTTGTGTGGGAAATGCGCATTTAACTTGGTGACATTTTCCAATGAAAAAAATCAATAGCTTGAAAACCATTATTTCCAACGCCTTTCCAACGCACGGCATTTCGACTGTTTTATTTTTAGAATAATAACAGTTGAAATGCTTTTGGTTGTGACCCACCAGGAAACTGTTTTGAGGGACTTATGTCTTAAATTATGATATATGTGTAAAATTTACATATATGACGTAACTTAGTTGCTGGACATTGTTACTTAACGTGTTTCATCTTAATATGAGTATCCATATTAAACAATGAAAGCTACAAATAAGGATGACCTTGTTAATACACACATTGTCCAAGATCTAACAGGAACAAAACACTAACCAATCTCTTTAATTTCTTTATTTTTTGCTTTCGTTATATTTTCGTTGTCCCAGTATTATATTATATCATACTCAAACAGTTTGATGAACAATAAAAGCGAAAATGACCAGTCCTTTTAATCGTTTTCATTACTGTTTAATGTTACAATACAAATTTAGCAACACAAACAAGATCCATAGCTAATGAAGAAAGTTATTTTTTTCTAAAGTTTTGTTAATGCTTTTTACTATTAACAGCACCACACACTTCTTGTGCATATTAGGTTTGTGTACGTTTGTTTCATTTTCGCAATTATTAGTGTAAAACTCTCTTTAAGATTTATTTACCATAATATATTATATTAAATGATGAAAGTGCTATAAAAAGAGTATAAATAAAAAAAATATCGTTGAAATAGTACATACTTTATACATTCCTTACGAAAAAAATATTACGTAACAATACGTATGAATTTATTCTAACGACATAAAAAACTGATCATCGTACTAAAATGTCATATAACACGTTCCAACTCCAACGCCTTGAAAAAGCACAGTAACTTCATGCCATTACATATTTTACATCATTATGTGAAATAACATGACGACACTTGGTCGCAATTTGATAATCAAAGTAAAACGTGTTGATTCCCAAATTCAGTGTTATCTCACAATATTAAAACGTTACCTAGCTACGAATATTTTGCACCGAAGTCTGGATTCCGATCCTGAAAAGCGTCGGCTTAGGCGACCCGGCCAACCGTGTAAACTCAAATGATTCATCATTCAACAAATTCACTCTGTCACTGCTGTTCAAAATATTTCCGTCTTTAATAGACACTCAGCTCTCATGAAATGATGGACGATGGCTGTCGAAGCAAACCGTACAATCGCTATTATTAGTTATCGATAGAAACGATATTGTTGCTAAAACGTTTAAACGCATTGCCATGTTACCTAGGAAATGGTTGTTGCGCGTGGAGCTAATCCGTGTTTAATCTCTATTATATAATCGCACGGCCACTTGTATCGGCAAAAACAATACTGTTTGGATTGAGAACTTGAAATGTATCACATAAAGGGATCTTTGCCTAATGTCGCAAGATGTAATTCCTGTAATGGCATTGTGTTTTATCGATAAAACAATTGAAATTATAGAGATAAACCCATTAGCTAGACATTTAAAAAATATCCGTATGACAGGCAAACAATCAAAGCCAAGCAAACACGCAACGCTACATCGCAAATGACATGACATGACCGTGCTGGAGAGTGTTTGTTGTTGTTGTTGTTTTCTATACACGATCTATCATTACATCCCAACGCTTATTATAATGAAATTTGTCCCTGACCTGTAAGAAGAAAGATATTTCATCAACAATCTCTTGATTGAATTTAGAAGGTTTTCTGAAACGCTCGATTACTTTTTTAAGCTAGCGCTATAACAGGAAATCTATATGCCCCGTTCGCCAGCTTGACATCGGGTGTTTTATCATGACCCAGGCAAATATTAAAAAAAACATAGGACATTTTTTAAAATTGTATAAAATGTTAATGTTCATGTGCGTGTGTCTCAAATAGGCACAGGAACCTAGCCATGCGAGTGAACTTAAGATACCGGTTGTCGCCATGTTATGGTGGTCACGTATTGGCACGGAATTCAACCATAGTTACATGTAGGTATGAGCCTGATATGAGCTACTGCCATCCGTAAGGTTTATATAGCAACACGGACACCGCTCAGAGGCGAGCATTTACGCAACGCGTAGTCACCTTATGTTGGTTACTTTTTAATTTCAAATCCACCCCTGTATGGCATGTTTATAGAACGGACACGAGCCATAATTATCAGTAAGACAAATAAATATAGACTAACAAAGTTGAGAGGCCGTCAGTATCATTGACGTTGAAGCTTATAACTAAGTAAGAGCCAAACGGATATAAACTGGTTAACTTTGAACTAATGTATTTATAAACGATTGTGAAACAAGCTGTGACAAGTTATCCATGATTCAATCTCGTTGGCATGATGTAACGCAATAGTGTTGTTGTGTATATTTTTGTGGAAAATCGGAGTATCCAAAGGAAACCTTCTTGTCCGGCTAAGTTACCACAAACCAAACTCACATGCGCCTAGGCCGGCAACTGACCTCGGGACCCCTTGGTGAGAAGCAAGTGGGCTTACCACTGCGTTTACCGGACGGCCTCAAAATGCACTCAAAGCAAGTGTGATAACGATTATACTTCCCAACTCTCGATAGTATGTCTTCCACTAATTGGGTTGCACTTTATGTTTACAAAAAATGCTGATGTTATCAGTATTAACTAGGTTATTTTGGACATTGTAGCGAAAAAAGCCTGAATGACAATGCCCAACTTTTTATCAAATCTTACTGAGTTGACTTAAAGTACGGAAAGAGGAAAAATTCTTTAAGCATAAACCCGTATTTCACTTGCATTGTTAAATTGTTTCCCGAAATATATCAACACAAAAGGCAAAGAAGCTTCAATAAATATTGATGCCGAACTAAAAACATACAAAAGTTGCATGCACACACTTAAAATAATCTTGAAACATATAAATTTAAACTCATTTGAAATGCCATTTTAACTCGTAGGGACGAATCGAATTATCAGATATCGGCGTTGCGGGGGCAAAATCAATGCGTTTGTTGGAGTGATCATGAGAACAGTTCGTTTACAAGAATCAAACCTTTACATTATGTAAACAATGGAACTCCAGGGAATATCCCATGTGCAAAGGTCAAGAATAAAGAAAAAACCCACTCTAAACAGATCTAAAATGTCACCAGATTACACAAATTATAATACAGATAAGACGAAGATAATTGCAAATGTTTCGGTAACCACTTTTGCACGGTCAATGAAAACTCTTCTAAGTCTACTTAATGCACTTATACTGGTTGAAGAAAATCAAGAGCGTCGTGGGCGGAGCGATCGCCAACAGTCGACTGGTGTAGGTTTCCCACTTCCGACAAGGGGCGTAACCTGAAACTATTAGAGCCATATTGATAAGGAGTGCAGTAACGACGACGCCGACGACGCAACAAATACACTACTATTCTCAATATACCGACGCGTCTTTCTTCAACATCATATGAGCTAAAAATTAAGTCGACACAAGCATCTCCTGTGTTGCCTTATTAAGGCTTACGTTCTTTGTATGAAACATTGTCTGATGGTTGATAACCATTATATTTAAATGGACATTTTTAATGGAATTACACATGATCTATCTATTATGAAGTATGTCCGTCGTGTGAAAATTATACGTATATAATATTAATCTGCGACAGAACAAAACCACCCACCTGAACAAGAAATTAAGAGTGCACTGAAAGTTTGAAAGTTCACAATGGCATCAATAAGAGTTATTTTGCTTTCTAACAATATTAAGAAAAGTATAAAGTTGAGCGCTCAAAGCAAGAAAAATGTCTATATTTAGCCGTCCGTTTGAAAGTGGTGTTTTTCAACCAAAAGGACGTTATTATATAGCTTCTTTGTGAATAATTCCGTGAACTGTTTTGCTATTTTAACAACGAACGCTTTAAATAACCTGTATTAATCACATTTTTCCAGACGCCTTAATTATTTGAATCTTCGTTTTGCTTATGTTTTTGTTTCAAAGGAGTGTGTGTTTTTTTAAACTTAGACTTAAAGATATTTTAACTAAGCTGACTTCTAGGATTGCCTTATAAATAAAGGTTCAATCATGAATATGGAAGTAAAATAATGATAAATAAAAGTAATTAACAAAGGTTATAAAAAAGATGCTAGAAAGTTTCATTTCATAAAGTGGGAACAATAAATTATGTCTGGTACAGTATTATAAATGTTACCAGTTCAAGATAATCGTGGGTGTCGAGACAAAGTAACGCGTAATAAAAGCAGACAAGCAGGTGGTTTAAATTAAATCAAGACGGTTTATTCAATCCAGCGCCCATTTCAACACTTAACCGATTAAGTACGCAGATAAACCCGGCCCGTTGACAGTAAATATTTTAAGATGTTACAATATGCCTGTATATCCAAACAAAACACTACCTTTGAATGCAATTATTAATTATTAACTTTTAAATAGATATTGTCGCAAGGAAATAAATATTTATAAAAATTGTATCTTTTGAATAGATGTTGTCGCAAGGAAATGACAATGATACAGATATGAATGTAACCTCGTATGAACAATTAAACATATTACAGACTTTAATTCACAATAAGAGATTTTATAACATGGCCAAATCGTATTATGTAATCCTTGCATGCTTCTTACCCTGTCTCGTAACTATTGCGTTTCAACGGAGGTCTAATCTTACATGTGTGTGGAAAATGCGCATTTAGGTTTGAAAACAGACATTTCCAACGTATTGCATTTCCAATGTTTTAGAATTATAAACGATTTAAATGCTCGTCATTGTGATTCAGTGGATATAGTTTGTATGATATTTTGATAAATGTATACATCTGATGTTACTGCGTTGCTGGATACATTTTATTCGTAATATAATGAGTATGTATCATTAACAATAAAACCAACATTGCCGTATTGGGTAGTCAACACAACGAAGACATTGCTTATAGCACATGGTATAAACATACAATCAGTAACTTTCTAAGATGGCACAAAGGAGAAACCTTTGTGTGCAAATATTTATTGACATGTCGTTTAATCGATACAGTTATACTGGTAGAAAATGTTTTTTGTCTTACAAACGCAATAATTTATTAAAACAACAACATAACATCTGTTAAGTGTCGTTTGTCATAGACATAGTCAAGCTAATTTGTTTTTGCATGATGTGGCAAGTTGCTTTCCTTCAAATAATCTTTCATGATTGGCACTGAATCTTCCACAAATAAAAGAATAGTATACTATTAATATTAATGGAAACCGTACATACCTTAATGAAAAATTGTCGTTTATATAAATGTAGTTATACCAGACCTTTATATTCGTATACATAATAAATTTATGTACGATATATATAAATCGGAGTAAATGACAGTTTACAAAGACAATGTATTAAAGAGGACTTTATTAAATGGGTGTAGAATGAATGTACATAGCGTGCAAATAATGGATAGAAGGATGATGAATATATGGAGTGTACATATCGAACATAGTGAACATACAATGGAATAAAGGATATTGAACAATAAAGGGTACAAAATAAACAGATAATGGTAAGAAGGTTAAAAAATGTATGAAGTTCATATCATACATATAATGGAAAAAAGTATAATGAACGTATAAAGTGTACCAGGTGTACAGATAATGATAGGAAGGTTAATAAATGTATGAATTTCACATAGCTTACATATTATGGTTAGAAGGAAAATGAACGTATACTTTGACATATAATGGAAATAATGATAATAAATATAAAAAGTGTACATAGCATACATACAATGAAATGAAGATTATAAACTTTGAAAAGGATAATGAATGTATGCAGTGTACATGGCGTCAAATACAATGGAAAGACGGTTAATGAATGCATGATAAAGTGTACATAGCGTACTTACAATGGAAAGAAGGATAATGAATGTATGCAGTTTACATAGCGTACATATAATGGCTAGAAGGATTCGGAATGTATGAAATGTGTATAGCGTACGCATAATGCTAAGAAATTTAATGAATGTATGGAGTGTACATAGGGTACAGATAATGATAACAATGATAATTAATATATTTAGTGAACATGGCGTACCAATAAAGGTTGGACTATAATGCAAATAACTAAAAAAGTAAAAAAAAAAAGTTTTTACCTGACCTTGGTTATTTTGCACATTCATCAATTATAATGTGTTTATATTATTCATCATTTTTGCCGTATAGTTTAAATTATGTGTTACGATTCAACTTAAAGCGTATATTTCTG